>NC_091781.1:16250000-17500000 GCF_029378745.1 Bos indicus | reverse complement strand
ATAAGATAAAAAGAGCTCTTCAATATTAAACTGGAGCTGATATGAAGGATGAGAGGGGGAAGAAAAGCTGAAAAACACAAAGCCATATGTGAAGCATAAACTAACTAAAAATGCTTAGTTTTTCCTGCCATCAGCCTGAATTCCTATTCTATGAGAAAGAGAACGTATCTGGAAGCACTGCCTCCATCCATGTGCGAGGCTGTTACGAGGTCTGCCCTTTCCCATCATTTCCCCGCAAAAATCCTGCTTATTTATTATAACATGTGGGATAGGAAGGTTTCCACTAAGAAAATAAAACATGTGAAAATAATTTCCTACCTTTAGTAACTTGTTTCAAGGCTGATGTAGAGGGTGTCTCAAGAACACTGTCCTCTGAGGAACCTGGAGCTGACTTTACTGCGGAAGGAGTCCCTCTGGTCTTCGCAGGAGAGCTCAACTTTTTCTGAGGGCTTAATTTGCTTTCATTCTCTTTTATCAACAACTCTGACGCAGAACCACCACTTTCTCTGATCAAGAAATTCTCCATTAACTTGCTTCCTTGTTTTAATGAATGTCTGAAGGCTACAGCGGTGTCTGCTTTGGTAGCCAGATTCTTTGAAGAGGAGGAAGCAGCAGAGATGGGTGGTGACTCTAAGGCAAACTGCAACAGATGATTCCTTGAAGCAGAGAAAACACAACAGATAATAAAGATGTCAGCTTACATATACACAACTTAACCGACATAAGCTGTTTTCTCAATTAACATTTGTTTCTGTGAAATACAGAACTTACTGCATAATGGCAACCAGTGTTTCTTCTAGAATAAAATACAAAGCAATAAACCTGACTTTAAAAGCAGTTAATCTGTCTATAAAAGATAACAAAGGGACCTGAGATTCTGGCCATGGAGAATAGCTTGTACGAGACTTACTCTCCAATCACAAGTAACTTTAAAATTTCAATAAAACATACAAAACCATTTATAAGCATGATCTATAATCAACACAAGGCTACTATCCCTGACACAGAAGAGAAACTTGAGGTGATCCATCATTTCCACAAGAATTTCCCATGGAAGCATGCTCTGGGAGTTGGGTATTAAAGTCAAAACAGGGACCACTGATCTCTCTGGGTAGAGGGAATACAGATTAGAGCTCTGGACAAAGGATGCTAGGACTGGAGGCACAGGGTGCTGAGCAGGGAGTAGCCACAAAATACCCTAAAAATCTGCTGAGAAATGCTCCTTAATTACTGATCATCTCCAGGGCTGCAGAAGCATAAGACGAAGTCACAGAAGACCTGACAGGAAGCAGATGTCATGAAGCTGAGATTCTCAAGGTCAGTACAGGGAAACTGTTGGAATCTGAGCCCAGCCAAA
Organism: Bos indicus; assembly: GCF_029378745.1. Lineage (NCBI taxonomy): Eukaryota > Metazoa > Chordata > Mammalia > Artiodactyla > Bovidae > Bos > Bos indicus. The sequence continues at coordinate 17,498,643 of NC_091781.1, read as the reverse complement.
CTTGGGAGACTCTGGTAAAGATTCTAGACATTCAGCTGAAACCCCACAAAGGCTGTACCTTAAGAAGAAGGATCCTCCTCTAGAAATAGAAACAAAAGTGAAACAGAGCAAATCTAACAGAAATTAAACCAGGCCTTGACGGAATAAGTGAAGAGCTAGAAATTTAACTGCCTGTCAGAACAAAATTCAACATCTTTCAAAGGAAGACAATTCACAGCCTCTATAACATTTCATTCATAATATTCAACACATATTTAAAAATTACTAGGCATGCAAAGAAGACATTATCCACTAACCAAGAGACAAAATAGTCATTAGAAGCAGATCCAGAAGTGATCTGAGTAGCATTAGAAGAATTTCAAAAGAACTCTGACCAATATGTTAAAGAAAAAAGAAAAAATAGACAAATGAATAAAATAATGTATACTCTAAGAGGGAATTAAAATCCATCCCAAAAGGATAAACAAAGAAAATGAAATCTAGGCAAACATAACCAAACTACTGAAAAAAATATAGAGAAAATCTTTTAAACAACCACAGAAAAATAAGATATACTACCTCTAAGGCACAGTTCCTCAACCTTGGCATTACCAATACTGAGTCAAATAATTTTTTGCTGTAGAGACTGTTCTGTGCCTTACAGATATATCAATAGCATAACCCCCCTAACTTCAGACTAGGACAACCAAAACATGTCCAGACATTACCAAATGTTTCCTGGAGAAAGAGGTAAAAAGAAAGCAAAATCATTCCCAGTTAAGAACAATGGCTCTAAGGAAATAACAGTAAGAAATATCATTGACTTGTCAACAAAGACTAGAGAAGAAAAAAGATAACAGAATGACATCTTAAAAGTAGGTAAAAAATCAAACTGAATCCTATTCCTATTGAAAATATTCTTCCAGAATGAAAGCAAAATACATTCTCAAGCAAACAAAAGCTATAGGAACTCCTCATCAGCGGACAAGAAATACTGCAAGAACTGTTCCTGAGCATAGAGAAAATGATTATAGATAGAAGCATATAAAGTGTCAACAAGAATCAACAGCTCCAGAAAAAGAAAATATGTGGCTAAACACAACAGTATTGACTTTTAAAATACACTAGCAATGTCTTAGGGAATTTATAACATACATGGAAGTAAAATAACTCAAAACAGTAAAAAAGAGGAATTAAATAATGCAAAAATATTACTGTAACCAATTAAATACAATGATACATACATACTCCAACTGAAAGACAAAACTTGTCAGACTAGATTAAAAAATAAAATACAACTATATACTATTTAAAAGAAACCATTTTAAAAAGATGCAGAAAGATTAGGGGAAAAAGGATGAGAAAAGATGTACCACGTAAATAAATACAAATCAAAAGAAAGTCAATGTGACAACACTAACAACAGACAAAATAGATATTAAGGCAAAAGCATTGAGAAAGAGGTGCCTCTCACCTTGACAAAATGATCAATTTAATCAGAAGCCATAAACTCATAAACTTTATTCATTTCATAGCATAGCTTCAAATGTATAAAGCAAAAATTGACAGAACTAAAAAGAGATATAGCCAGTTCACAATAATTGTTGGCTTAAATAAAAGTGCGTATGCATTTAAACACACCACTCTAACAAAACAGACAAGAATCAGTAAAAATACAGAAGATCTGAACCAATCCAATTAACCAAATTGATACAATTAACAAATTAAAAACATCATATCTCACCAATGGAGAATATACAATATTCTCAAGTATACAGGGCACATTCAATAGCATAGACCATGTTCTGGGCCATAAAGTAAATCTCAAGAAATTTACAAGGAATGAAATAATTTAGCGTATCTTCTGTGACCACTGTGAATTCACATGAAACTCAATAATGAAAAAATAACTAGAAAATCTCCAAATGTTAAGAAATGAAGCACCACACTTCTAAATAATTCCTTAAGTCAAACAACAATGAAGATCAGAAAATATTCTGAATTGAACCACAGCTTTGGGGTTCACCAAAACAGTCATTAGTGAACAATTTATAAGTTAATAGAAAAACTGAAAATCAATGTCCTAAATTTCCAATATAAAAGGTTAGGAAATTAACAGCAAATTACACCCAAAGAAGATAGTAATAACAGATACTAGTGAAAAAGTAAACATACAAAAGAAAATTGGTAAAGCCAAAAGCTGGTTCTGTGAAAAAATGAACAAAATTAGGAAAGCCCTAGCAAGAACAAGCAAGAAAAATGAGTGAAAATACAAAACACAAAAGCAAAGAATTAAAAGGAGATATCTAAAACCCCCACAGCAATTCAAAGATAATAAGAGGATATTATAGATACTTCATACCAATAAAGTTATAATTTTAGATGAAATGGACAAATTCCTTGAAAAAGACTACTCATCAAAGCCAACAAAGAAACAAACAGAAACTTGAAGAGTAGTAGTATATATTAAAGAGATTCAGATATAATTAAAAACATTCCTACAAAGAAAATACATCTTTGTGAGGAAACAGAAATAAAGTAAAAATAAAGAACTGCAATCGTTACAAGTCTTTCTCTTCTAGAATCTGGGTTTGGTTCAAAGAAGATTCTCAGGAAAGCTTTCATCTCATTATAACTAAGTAAAAGGCACACTTATTCAACTGCTGGATAAAACGGTCACTTATAAATCACTTCCAAGCTACTACAAGGGTACACATTTCAGCAAAGTGTCTATCCTAGAGAGAACTCCTTTTTGTTTTTATTCACAATCCAGATTCATCTTACTCTTCCAATTTGCTCTCTTATTTCAACACATGCCAAAAAAAGAACGTGGCAGAGAGTGGCACCATGGCAATAATAATGTTATGCTTCATGCTCAAGTCAAAATTCATTAACTTTTCCATGTTCCTGCTAATTTCAGCAGTGGAAATCAGAGAGAACAAAACAGTTTCTATATCCTTATGAATCTTACACTATAGTAAAGGAACAGAGAATAGACACTCTCAACATAGGTAAAAAGTACTATAGGGGGAGAAAAAAAAGGAAGCCGACAATGAGGAGGGGATGATACTCTTTACAGGATGGTCACAGAAGATCTCACTGAGAAGATGCCTATGAAAAACAGAGTCCAGAGAAAGTGGAGAATTCAAGGATGTGAACATCTAGGGAAACACTGTTTCACTTTTTAAGTACAAAGTCTCTAAGATCAGAGTGTGATCACCATGTTTGAGAAGCAGGGAGAGGTCACTGTGACTGGAGCAGAATGACCCAAGCAGAGACAAGCAGGTAAATAAGTCAGGGAGCCTGCCCTGTAGGGCCGGGAGGACTCCCACAGAGACAAACAGTTTTTACTTCAATGAGACAGGAAACTACCTCTGAACAACATGCAGTATGACCTACTTTTTATTTTCAAGGATCACTTAGGTTTCTGTCCCTAAAAGAACTGAAAGAGGACAAAAGAAGAGTTAAGAAGGCCACTAAGAAGTTATCACCGTACTGAGGCTGACGCTGGCTGGGAGAGGATAATGTTGGCACAGTGAGGGAAAGTTGTCAGATTCTGCAGCGACAGCAAAGATAGAGCCAATGGGATTTACTGATGAAACAACAGAGTGAGTGTGAAAGAGAGGGGTCAAGAATGACTTTATGGCCTAAGCAAATTAAAGGAGGGAGCTGCCATTTACTAAGAAAAGGAAGACTGTGGAGCAGCAGATTGGGAGTGGGGTTTGTGGGGGCAGCAGAGGGAACCAGAGTTTAGTTTTGGTTTTAAGAGGTCCAAGCAGAGGTAAGTGAGATAAGCAGTTGGATACACGAGGCTGATATCTTGGAAAGAGATCTAGCTGAGAAGCCATTCATGGCTTCCAGCCATAAATCTGGAAGCCATGAACGTATAATTGGTATTTATAAAACCATGAGACTGTTTATGGCAATTTACATAACTTAAAAATGAGCTGTGTGAAAATATTAATTCCAAAACTGATATTTAAAGTTGAATTGCTAATCTTTCCTTCAATTTCCATTATTCCTATATATTAAATTGAGTTGGCATTACAACACCTCACAGCATTCATCACTAACATTCAAAGTGGATGAACTGTGGACTTTCAAAATAATTGTGACTCAATAAAATACAGGAAAATCTTGCCTGTTAGTTAACTATACAATAACTTCACCTTTCCAAAATGTGGCTAAGAATCAAAAGTGAAAACAGGTCTCTGGGTAAACATGGGCAGTCATAAAACCCATGCAATCAAATCCATGGACTTTGGTAACTAGTCCAAGTCCCTGTAAATACTTGTTATAATCCAGGACATGCAACCTGGGACCATTTGGTTAAACAGGCAGAGGCCCACCAAGCATGAGTTCTCATCAGCTCCACAGGGTGTGCACATACATCTATCAGAGCAACACAATATAAATACATAAAACATATAGGACAGTAATGATAGGAACAGTTTCTTAGGTTCCTGTGTTTCAGATACAGTACTATGCTGGGTATCTTTTAATATATCTCTTCATTTCTAATCCTTACAGCAATTTCTCAAAGTGTCCAGAATATTATTCCCATCTTTCAGATGTGGAAAAGAAGCTAAAAAGGATTAATATCTTGATCACACTCATATCAAAACTAGTAGGGTCTGAAGTCTGTGCTGATGTATGGCAGCAACCATCACAATATTGTAATTATCCTCCAGTTAAAAATAAAATAAAATTAAAAAAAAAAATCAAGTAGGGCCAAGATGGAAACCTAGTTCTGCCTGAATCCAAACTCAGTCTGCTTTAAACTATACTATAAGGAAAGGTGAAATTATATTGTACAACCTCTTTGTTTAAATTTTTAAACTTGAAATAAGCACCTGGAGAAAAATTCATACCTCAACAGTGGACAAACCAAAGCAATAAATGATGCTCTACATGCTGAAGCTGTAAAAATTATAATACACATGCAGACTGGCTGCTATGCAAAAATACAAAAACAACATTTTCTTACTTAGGTCAAGAATAAAGTTCCACTTAGACAACAACATTCTAAATAAATTTCCAAATAAATACATTCTAAATCTGCATTTAAAAATCTAATAAATATATTCTAAATGTTGTATATAAATAAAACAATTTCTTAAGAGTGTTATTTTAAATAAAACAGAATCACTGGGGGGAACAAACTTGTTCCTTGAAAATAAAAGGTAAAAGAAGAAAATATAAGATCTGCATGTCAGCCCTGTTCCCCAAAACCTTTGGAATTATTTCTAATACTCTTTTGGTATTTGGTTTAGAAGATTAAATTTTTAAAAATCATAATATCATAAAATGGCAATGATAGATGGGAAAGAGAGGAAGAAATAAAATTAACAAACTATAAATATCTTACATTTTATTCATAAAATTAAACTTCCTCCCTCACTGATCTTAATCAAGATTTCAAACAAGTAATGAAACTGAATAGCTTGAATTGTATCCCTACTAATTTTGCAAATTAAGCACTTTAGATATGACAAATGTCCAAGAAATGTTCACCATGAGGCAATTCCAAGAAGGCAAATGGAGAAGCAAATGATAAAATCCATCCCAAATCTACAGAGAATGCTTCCTACCTCACCAAATCCACTATAAAGAATACTTAAATACCCTGTTTCTTCAGGGAGGAGAGAAGAGACTGCAATCATTCCAAGGCTTCCCTTTAAGTTACCAAAGGATCTATGAACCCGATAACTTCTCTTCAACAAACAGAGGCTGTTCTTTGTAACACTCCCTGTTTCCTAGCAGGGAGGTTTCAATACCAGCTGAGGAAAAAAAGAACCCATGAGATACAATTTTACCATATGAGGAAAAAGCAAACAGTCCATCAATTCCTTTTCTTTTTTAATCCCCAATCAGTTCGTTTCTAAATATACAGCTCCATCTTTTCTCATTGACTTCAAAATCTAACTGATGAAGGACTTTGAAATAAGAAAAGCAGGACTTCCTGGATGGCTCAGTGGTAAAGAATCTGACTGCCAATGCAGGAGACATGAGTTCAATCCTTGGTCCAGGAAGATCCCACATGCTGTGGAGCAACTAAGCCCACGCACCACAACAATTAAATAGCCTGTGCCCTGGAGTCCCGGAACTGCAACTATTAAGCTCACGCGCCACAACTACTGAAGACTGTGCACCCAAGAAGCCAGTGCTCCACAACAAGAGAGGCCATCACAATGAGAAGTCCACGCACTGCAACTAGAGTAGTCCCCGCTCACCACAACTAGAGAAAGCCTGTGTAGCAACGAAGACCCAGCACAGCTCAAAATAAATAGATAAAAAGGAGAAAAGCTATCACTTTAATTATGAGCATCAGAGAATCTCAGAGTGTCTTAATCTAGGAAAGTATACCATCTTCTCATGACTTTGCTTAAGGAAATAACCAGCTAGTCAATTTCTAGAATGCCACATTAGGCAAGTTCAAAGGAGTAAATCTAATCATCTTTAGGATGCAAACCAATGAATAAACTTGCAATTCTATTGAAAGAAATTTCTTTACAGTTCTGGGAGCAATGTAATGTACCTCTAAGAATATTCCAACAAGCTTGGAAGTCATTGAACTTAAGTATGTAGCCACCTAGCCATTAACTAAACACAGTACAGTTCTACTAAAATTTCTTGCTTGGCTTGAATGATTAAAAGTAAGTCAACATATCATCTGATAAACCATGCCTTTTAAAATTCCTCTGGGTGACCACTCACTAAACACCATCATGCATTTGACAGTTAAGAAGTAAAGCTACACATCATAGAGCACCAGCAATGACATATTTCACGTTACACATCATTTTATACATGCTGAGCAAATCACAGTAAGGATTAGTGGATTAACATATAACAGACACAGAAACTGTAATACATTTATGTGTGTGCACATACCCATGCATATGCCACCCAGCTCTGTCCACTGAGAGGGTTTAGAAGCAATGGCACCCCAGTAATAATGAGCATACCCAGCTCCAGATCCTGATTTCTAAATACCATTCCCCAATGAAAGGAACCAGGGCTCCTTGGGAACCTAGCTGATTCTAATGCTGGGCACAAAAAACAAAAGATGAAGCTGAAGCATTTCTGAACTACTCAAAAGTAAGTGCCCAAATTTACATTCTAACTTGTTTTTCATACAGGAGACTTTCTGTTAAGTAAAGGAAGAGACTCTTATTATGATCAGATTGTTCACATGTGATTAACGACTATGGTCGCATCCTTTCTTTTACCCCTAAATATGCAACACTGCATTCCCTAATCCTCAAAAGTTCAAAGAGCAAAGGGAGGAACACATATTAAAGGCAAAAGCAGTTAGGGATTAGTCACAAAATTAAATCATACCGTGCAAAATTCAAGTTTTTTACCAGTTCATCTAAAACACGGTTATTTTTCAGATCAGGCTCTGTGACTGTCTAGAAAAGAAAAACAACAGATGGAAAAAGGTCAGCAACAATAATTAACTTGTCATAATCTCATTTTTGAAAATGTGTGCCCCATCCTCCTGAGACTCCTCATCCCACTAAGTCTTCCAGGAAAGCCTCAAAATAAAGTTCATTTATCTCATACTAATATGGAATTTTAAAACAGTGAATCACTATCTGCTGACTGGAAGTCTGATTCAAAACTCTCCGAAGCATCTGATAAAAACATATGCACTCTCTACTGCCTAAAATAAAACCTAATATGAGCAAGAATCCTTCTTCAAAATGGCAGCACTGTTTCCCTCAAAATTTCTCCTTCAAAGAACAGAGATGCTCTTTTAAGCAGTAATGCAGGAGGAGACTGAGGTGCTCAGAGACTTTAAAAACAAGAATGGTGTTCAGGAATGCAAGAGGAAAACAATAAACCCGTAGTTATTTAGCATGAATAATGAATAGCATGAATATTTTGCATACAGTTAATCTCGGTGATGATACCACCTTGAGGACAGCAACATCCCTAGTTGTTGTAATGAGATTAGCCTTGAAAGCAGAGTGAATTCAATGACATCCTGACAACAACGACCTACCAAACTAGAACCAAAACCCTTTAACTAGCCCCAATGTCCTTTCCACCAGATTCTACTTCTTTTTCTTTCTTTACTCCTACCTCCATTTCCTTTACCTTTTTACCTACAACTTTTCACCTACACCTATTTCAACTACATGAAATGTTTCGAAAACTAACAAATTTTCTGGTGTTTTCCCTGAAGGTCTGATTTGGGCAAGAGGTAAGGGGCCAGTTAAACTAAATCTCTGCCTGCTGCACAAATACTACAATATCAATCCTTTGCAAATAAATGATCCTTCCATCAGATTTTCTACCCAAGTTGAGAAATTTTTAAAAAATGAGGAGCCATAAAAAACATAGTTCATAAATTTAAAGTGTGCTATATCCTGATCTTAAAATTAGCTTTTTCTTCCTAAAAAACATTTAGGTTATCAGAAATCTTAATAAACAGTTGAACAAAGCCCAGTTCTCCATACATGTATTTTAGAAGTCTTTTCTGAAAATGTTTTTGATATAGCTTAATTCAATAATCATGCATCTTCCCATGGCTTATGTGTATACATAAAGCAGCAATATCTGCACCAATCAGTTAGCTTTAAAGGAAAAAAAGAAAAGGAAAAAACTCACCACACAACAAGTTGGACATTGTGTTTTATAGGACAGAAATTTTCTTATACAAAGAGAACAGTCTGCAAAAACACAAATGCAACATAATCAATTAGTTAAGCTGTATAATAATATTGGAACCTAACTTCTAACGTATTTACATGGTGGCTCAGACGGTAAAGCATCTACTTGAAATGCGGGAGACCGGGGTTTGATCCCTGGGTCAGGAAGATCACCTGGAGAAGGGAATGGCAACCCACTCCAGTAACCTTCCCTAGAAAATTCCACGGATGGAGGAGTCTGGTGGGCTACAGTCCACGGGACTGCAAAGAGTCAGACACCACTGAGCGACTTCACTTTCACTTTCAACTTCTAACAAGTTGATTTAAGCCCTAGAATATTTCCACCATCTAAGGTCTATCATTATAATCTTAAAATTCTAGTACATGGACTCTAACTACACACAGTTGCAAATATGACTTAGTAGCATTCTTGGGAAAGCAATACATATCAAATAATAGTAATCCTGAGTCCCTAGCACATCACAACTCTATAAGCAACATGTATCTCTCTCTGTATCTTCCATTTGTAAAATGAAGGAAACATAAGGTAAGAACTAGGATAGTTTTGTATAAACAGGTCAGATATCTCCACTGCCTAGCATTCTAAAATATAAATTTTGAAACAAGATCTATACATATGTTAAGAAATAATATATACCAGATTATCAAATTAGGGATTTCTACATTCTAACTCTGTAAATAAGGTCCTTCATCCTGCATTTAACAAACACTTTTGTAGCAAGCACTGTTATAAGGAAAGGTTTTTGACCTCAAGGAAAGCAGTGAGGCAATTACATACAATTCAGTGTATTAAGGACAATGTACTAAGTTTTAACAATTTAAGTAGAAACTGGCATGAACTCAATTCTTCACACCCAAGGCAGTGTAAAATTATCTCCCCAAACCTGGCAAATTGAATGGTACTGTACTAGTAGCTAATGTGCTAATAGCACAAATTCTCTTTAGTGAAGGGGATCCATAGTGGCTCAGGCAGTAAAGAATCTGCCTGCAATGCGGGACACCCAAGTTTAATCCCTGGGTCAGGAAGATCCCCTGGAGAATGGAATGGCAACCCACTCCAGTATTCTTGCCTCGAAAATCCCATGGACAGAGGAGCCTGGAGGGCTACAGTCCATGGAGTTGCAAAAAGTCAGACATGACTGAGTGACTAACACACACACACACACACACAGACCCCTTAGTGAAGTGGTCTAATAGGCTCTATCCCCAGTCATACTGAATAAATGAATTGTGACCAATAAATCACATCCATAATACGTGATTCTGATTGAATAACAATTATTTTTTAAAAATTAATATGTTTTTGTTACTAGGTTGAACCATAAGAAACTTTATGGTAAGTCAAAAGAAAAGAGACAAATATTAGCAATTTCATTAACATAACATTGTGCACTTACTGCGTGCTCAGTTATAAGCATGGTAAATGTATTAACACTTTCAATCATTACAGCAGCTCTGAATCCCATTTTATGAGAAGGAAAACACAGCATAGAGCTTAGCCAACTTGCCCAAGATCATGGAGTTAATAGGTGGCAAAGGCAAGTACCGGAGTCCATGCTTTTAACATACTTCTAACTAATTATTTAAAATATTATAACCTGCTTATAACACATACTTATTTTATATACCTATATAGTACCAATAAGTATCTAATCAGTACCTCCACACGTACTAGGGTATGTAAAATGAGGCCACATCTTCCTCTTCTGCATAATCTGATATGTGTTTTCTTCTGAAATATGGAGACCAGACACTAGTCCAAAGTAGATGAAGCCCTTGGCTTACTTTCAACTTCCAAGTCTACTATCAAATATGTGAACTGCAGACCAGCATAATTTATTCTCCAGTGAGCAACCATATTTCAAAGTAGAGCAGCTGAAGGCCTTCGAACCATGTATTCCTAGGTGGCTTTATTTAAATCACCTGTGTAGTTTGTTTTTCCACCCACAAAGCTCAACTGTGAGTCATGTGTATAGGGTGGGGGAGGGAAGAGTAAAACGATGAAATAAAGGGTAGCTTCACAGAAACAAGCAAGCCCAGGGAAGGAGGTATTTCTCATCTCCAGCAGGATACAGCCGTCTGCTGGCTTTTATGTATCAGAAGAGCGTAGCATCCTGACAATAAAAATCAAGTTTCTAAAACTTAAACCAAACCCTTTGGCATGTGATCTTAAGGATTTTATGAGAAAATAAACCATCTCAAAAATAATTTTGAAGTGTCCAATTAAAAAAGAGAAAATCCATGGAGTTGCCAGTCCAGGTTCGATGCACGATGCTGGATGCTTAGGGCTGGTGCACTGGGACGACCCAGGGGGATGGTACGGGGAGGGAGGAGGGTTCAGGATGTGGAACACGTGTATACCTGTGGCAGATTCATGTTGATATATGGCAAAACCAATACAACATTGTAAAGTTTAAAAATAAATAAATAAATAAATAAAGTAACAGGAACAGATCTAAAAAAATAAATAAATAAAGTCAAAAAAAAAAAGAGAAAATCCAGTTCCAAGTTTGAAAGGAATAGGAGATCCTTTCAAAGCTGAGGAAAGCTGGCTGGCCTCTGCCTCCAATTCCAGTGTTAAGTTGACCAGTGAGCTGATAAGAGAATAACATTCTTTCAACTAACGACCAGGACTCCAGCATTTCTGTAAGTGTGCTGCTACTGCTAAGTCACTTCAGTCGTGTCCGACTCTGTGCGACCCCATAGACGGCAGCCCACCAGGCTCCACCGTCCCTGGGATTCTCCAGGCAAGAACACTGGAGTGGGTTACCATTTCCTTCTCCAATGCATGAAAGTGAAAAGTGAAAGTGAAGTCGCTCAGTCATGTCCAACCCTCAGCAACCCCATGGACTGCAGCCTACTAGGTTCCTCCATCCATGGGATTTTCCAGGCAAGAGTAGTGGAGTGGGGTGCCATTGCCTTCTCCGTCTATAAGTGTGGTTCTGCATAATTGCATGTCCTTTCCGTATATGTAACTATCTCTCTTCTCCCCCGTCTTATTTCACAATGCTGCCTCATAAGAATGAAAAAGAAGAATAACACTGATTATTTGTCTGAAAGAATATTACATTACCTCTTAACTGAGCAAACGTCAATAAATGGAACACTTCACATTTCATTTTTTTTTAGTAAAATTAAATTGCTTTTTATTCCAATATAAGCCTCAATTAATTTAGTGAGTCAAAATTCACAAAAGGAAAAGAAAAATGACTGCTGGTTCATCTCTAAAATAGTGGTAATTTAATAGGACCTAAACCCAATGATTTCATCTAGCAGTAAACATTTGAGCATCTCCCACTATCAAGTCAGAAAAACTGAGCAAGTGCAAAGCAAACTGGCACTTGAGCAGATCAATCTATTAGTGAGAACATTTCTCATTTAATGGTGTTTTATGGATTGGAGTAAACCCAGGCACTCTCCCCGCAAAAGTATTCTTTAACAACATGAATTTGGATCAATTTAATTGCCCCACATTCTGCCACTGCACCTCACTCAAACCTTAATAGCAGCAGATATGCAAATGTAGTGTTTGTTACCCATACTGAAAAGGCTACACATAGGAAAACAGCATAAAAGAATTTAAAAAGACAAATCCTGACATGTTTAAGCACTAGCAAAGTGGCTAGGATTCTGAGTCACTAATTCCAGTCAATCCAGGATGACAGCAGAACATGACAGCTAAGTTTGGCTTCTACTAAGCTCTGGGGGCTTTTGTGTCATTAACACAATTATAGACCCAGAGCAACTTTTAGTCTTGAGGGAACCTGTGACAATGGGTGATTAGTAGAAAAGCTTACTGAATCATGACAGGTAGAGTATGAAAAATAACCACTCATAAAATAAATTATCATTATTGGAAGTACTCTCCACCTACTTCTTAGATAAAGAATGACATCAGTGATAACTGTATGTGACAAAGAAACAAGAAAAAAAGAGAATGGAAGTAAAGACCAGTTTTTCAGCTAAGTAGGGCTCACGCAATTCATTTAAAAAGTCATCTTTCTTCCCTAAAATGACATAATTAAAATCTACAGAGTAGACTTCCATGTCTGTCCAAGAGAAAGTAACCAATATTCAAAGTCACTCTCCTTCTACCAAACAACTAAAATACTGGGGGGAAATATGAAAAAAACTCTCTACTTTCAGACTTTGGACAACTATAGAAATGAGAGAAGTTCTACCACAGCCCAAGATACCTGCCCATAGGCAATTTCTTGACCATAGCACAGGAAGGAAAGCCAAAGGCCCATCAGTCTTGCTAGCTGAGAAAACAAAGATCAGAGTTCAGGGCAATCCACGCAGCTATAATTCACACAGCAGAGTACCAAAAAGAAAGAAGCTACATATATGTAAAGACCTCCAGAAACATGCCTACATATCTACTCAATTCTATGTCTGAACTTAAATCTGCACATATACAGGGATCCATGAGGCCAGATAAAGATCAACTTCCAGGGAAAGAACCATAACTGGAGCGGTAACAAAGGGCCAAGAGTTCATAAAATTTCTAGCAGCTGGTTTGCAGAAACCTCATTAAACACTTGAGCGTTGAGTAGATACCCCAGAGCATCATACCTTAGTGTGAGAGTAGATTAGCCAGAGCGAGTGGATGATGTCAGAAAGACGGCAGAACAGGAAGCCAGCCACTGTTTTCCCCATGGTAACACAAATCAACAAGACAGAAACCAACTCCCTTTGTGAGAAATATGGATACCAGTTCAGATGCTCACATACCCCAAGACAAGCACAAAATCAGCCACATCAAAGCTGGTAGGAAATATGTGGCCCTCACTTGCCAGAGTTCCTATCCTTGGCTCAGCACCAAAAAATGAGAGGGAGACTCACAACTCCCAGCTTTTCCCAGGGGAAGGAGAGAGAGAGAAGACTGAATCACAGATGAAATGTTCAGACTTCTCATGGGGCTGCCCCAGGAACTGGTTTCCACCATGCCTGAATCAAAGCACTGATAAGAAAAAGAACCAGGTCAGAGTCACTGAGAATAAAGGTTTGGATGAGGACTCAATCATTCACCATTACTCCTCCCCTGGGAGTAAAAAGGAAGAATTCCCAGCTCTCAGCTTCTCTTTAGGGAAGAACATGCATCCAACATTCCCACTTTACAGCAGGCTGCCTAAGAGACTTGTTTCTATCTCACCCAACCCATAGCACTGAACAGACTTACTCCAGAAGGTAGAATATGAAAGAGACTAAGGAGAAGAGAAAAGAGCAGGGCCGCTGCTCCAGAGGACCCACAGTACAGATGGAGGCTCATACAGCTCAGTGGCTTCTCCTTTGGAATCAAAGAGAAGAGAGAAAGATATGACCAGTATCTCAGCTTCTCCAGAGACTGCCTGAGGGACTGCTTCTACTTTGCCTGACTCAGAGTGCTGATGGATGCCTGGGGGCCACCAGGAACAAAAGACAGCTGAGCAGTTTGCTGCAGTTCCAGAGGCTGTGCAGTACCACAGATATAAGAAGAAGCAAAAGATGATATACTGAAGACAACACCATTAAGATGTTCAGTTCAGTTCAGTCGCTCAGTCGTGTCCGACTCTGTGACCCCATAAATTGTATATTAATTATCCTCAAATGGATCTCTAGATTTAGTGCAATCAGGAAATGGCAACTCACTCCAGTACTCTTGCTTGGAAAGTCCCATGGACAGAGGAGCCTGGTAGGCTACAGTCCACAGGGTCACAAAAGGTCGGACACAACTGAGCAACTTTACTTCACAGTAAACATCCCAGCAGGCTTTTTTTGGAAAGAAACTGACAATCTGATTCTAAAATTTATATGAAAATGCATACAAAATGCAAAGATCCTAAAAGAACCAAAACAATGTTGATAAAGAAAAACAAAGTTGGAGTAGCAACAATACCTGACTTGAAGACTTACTAAAAAGGCTACAATAATTAAGACAGTGTAATTCTGGCACAAGGATATAGACATAAAGAACAATAGAACAGAGGAGAACCCAGAAACAGACCCACATGTAAATTCCCTGGGGCCATATTGACTGACATGGAAAGAACTCTATCTAGTGACAGAAATGTTCAAGCTTAACCATAATTGTTATATGGTATAAACATTTGTTGAAACTCACTTGTACACTTTACTGCACACTTGAAATAGATGCCTTTCATTACATGTAAATTATATCTGAATCAAGAAGATTTTAATACAGATTTAGAAACAATCCCCAAAACTTATGTTGGTTCCTAATATGAATCCACCCTAGAAGGAAACTAAGACTTATTAAGGCCCTATAATGTGCCAAACCTTGGACTCGCTACATCTGACTCTCCCAACCATCTCCTAAGGCAGAAACTACTCTCTGGAGTTTCACATTTGAAGAAATGACGGGCATTTGCAAATTCACCCACCTAGTTTAAGTGAAGAGCTAGTCAAGCTTAGCTTATCTCTCATGCTCATGTTGCTACCATACGTCTTCTTTATGGAAACTTTTCCACCAAAGCTACTGCTGCTGCTGCTGCTACTACTACCCATTAAAGCCATTTTTAAGCCTAAATTTTTTTTAACTTTCCAACACAAACCAACTCAAAGATAGAGAATAAGAAAGATCATAAGCCTGCTGCTGCTACTGCTAAGTCGCTTCAGTTGTGTCCGACTCTGTGTGACCCCATAGACGGCAGCCCACCAGGCTTCCCCGTCCCTGGGATTCTCCAGGCAAGAACACTGGAGCGGGTTGCCATTTCCTTCTCCAATGAATGCAAGTGAAAAGTGAAAGTGCAGTCGCTCAGTCATGTTGGACTCTAGCGACTCTATGGACTGCAGCCTACCAGGCTCCTCCGTTCATGGGATTTTCCAGGCAAGAGTACTGGAGTAGGGTGCCATTGCCTAGATAAGCCATAAACTGGACACCCAGATACTGAACAGGACAGGTGCACCCCTATGTACTAAATACATCAAACTGTAGTATAAAAGATGCATACATACTAGACTCACAAAGAGAAGTACAGACACATTTCAATACCTGAGTCTTTCCACCATCACAAAGCAAGTTAAGTGATAAAACTGTCTGTAATACTCTTCAGTGGGAAAACTCATCCACCAGGGTTTTTAAACTTTAAAATTATACACCAAGGACTAGTTGGTTGAACCACCTATCTCTTACTCTGTCAAAAACAAAAATTATGAAATTTAAAATCTAAAAAGTGCTGGACAAATAACCATATATAGTGATCAAAATCTTCATTCCCATAAATGTTATAAAAGGCATAAAAGTATCCAAGACGGAGATAGTGGAAAGACCTTCCAAAAACTTCAAGACAGAGAGGTTAAAAGTGTACTTAAATAATAAATATGTGTACTTATCTTTGGTGTCAAATTAACACTACTTTATGTAAAAATCACATTTTTCTAACTCAGAGAAACAATACATACTTACAGTTATGTGAACACTGAGGAATCATCATTGCAATGTTGAAATATTCAAAGCAAATTCCACACCGCAGCAAATCATCTACTTTCTGAAATACAAAAATACATATATACCTATCAGAAAGCCACCAAGATTGGAACATCTGCCATTTGGAACATCTGCCACAGAATTCTTTCTCCATCCCCTAAAAAAACAAGTTAATAATACTTCTGTGTCATATATATAAATTTAAAAGTTAAGTCCACGTAAACTGCAAGGTAGAGAAAAACCTCCTCCATATGACTTATTCAGATTCCCACTCCATATTGCCAGCCCTTTACAAAAAAGAGGCCTACTCTATTCTTATTCCACTTGCCATGTGTTTCCAGCTTCTATCCCAAGCCTTCTCCTCTTCAGACCCCACTCCCCGGCCTACAGTCACTGCTGGGTGAAAGGTCCCAAAATCAGGGAATACCACAGACAAACATCAGAAAGTATCCAATTAAAACCCTTGCTTCACAAATGCGTCCACGTGCATCCAGAGCAGGCTACTGCACGGTGCACATGAGTCAATCAGGACTAAACTTCCAGTTTCCCTGCTGCCTGTCAGCCCAGTGCCTTCTGCGTGGTACCACACGGTGGAGTCTTACCTGCTCCACCACCAGGCAAGTCGTTGTTTCACATACTTTTTGAAACATGTGAGTGTCTGACCTAAATTTAAAAGTTGTTGTTAGTTGCTAATTCATGTCCAATTCTTTGTGACCCCATGAACTGTAGCCCGCCAGGCTCCTCTGTCCATGGGATTTCCCAGACAAGAATACTGGAGTGGGTTGCCATTTCCTTCTCCAAGGGATCTTCCAGACCCAAGGATCGAACCCACTTCTCCTGCTTGGCAGGTGGATTCTTTACCACCTGGAAAGCCCAAATTTAAAAGTACAGACAAAAAGATTAATTTGAGAACAAATATACAATAATAATACATAACAACAGAACTATGTAGTTTAATAGTCTTAGGAGGTCTATAGCATCCGTATGCCAATTTTACAGATAAAGCCTATAGAGATTACAAATGGAGTCAAATCCAAGAAGTTGACTCCATGGTGATTCCAAATTTTAAATACATATACACATTGTGAGTGTGTGTGTGTATAAGCAGACGTGAGAAGAACTGAAGGACGATAAGAGAAAACATTAAACAGTGGTTCTCTCTGGATAGTAGGATGCTACATAACTTTCATTTTCTCCTTTATCCTACCCTAAATTTTAATTTGTTCTACTATCTACAAACAAACATCTATAATCTGTCAAAAACAAATTCCTGGAACAATAAACTCAGAGAAATAAACATTCAAATGCCCAAATCTACAATTATTTTGGGTGGTAATCTAGATGCAAAAAGCTAGAGGACTGTGCTGAAAATCAGTTAAGAGCAGAGGCAGAACCAGAAGCCAAAG
This sequence comes from Bos indicus, assembly GCF_029378745.1. NCBI lineage: Eukaryota > Metazoa > Chordata > Mammalia > Artiodactyla > Bovidae > Bos > Bos indicus. The sequence continues at coordinate 17,481,148 of NC_091781.1, read as the reverse complement.
ACCTGGCACCTGGTCTATTTGCTTCCTTCACTATTGCCATCCTCTCCTAGAGGAGTGGTTCTGCCAGATGTGCTGAGCAAGATCCGTGGAAGGTGACACCACATCCGATGAGCTATAACATTCCTGTACAAATGTCCAGTTCAGTGGATGCCCTAAGATTTCCTCAACTTAGAGAAAGTAGAAGCGGGAAGTACAGACTAGGTGAGAAGACTGAATCATTCGAGCAATGGTTCTTAAGTTTTCTGGATCACGGATCCCTTTGAAAAATAAATGAAAATTATGAATTCTCTTCTTTAAAAAAAAAATACATACAGAAAACAATATATCAATAATTCCAAACACCAAAGTTTTTCCATGAATCCTCAGTTAGGAATTATGGATTTGGGGTTTGATTTCTATTAATTATAAGAAAGAACTCCAAATAGAGCTACTTCAGGAAACACCTAATTCTTTGTCCCTGGAATAACAACCCACTCCAGTATTCTTGCCTGGGAAATCCCATGGACAGAGGAGCCTGACTGGCTATAGCTCATGGGGTCACAAAAGAGTCACATACGAATTAGCGACTAAACAACAAAAAAACCTTCAATCAATAAGCAAATAATTTTTGAGCGTCCACGACGTGCCAGGCATTGTGTTAGGCACCAGGAATAAACCAAACAGGATCCCCACCCACATACATCAACTCATTTAACCAATTATATGAACTATTTCTGTCTCCAGTTTATAGTTGAAGAAATTCAGGCTCAGCGAAGTTAAGTAACTGAATCAAGGTCACACAGTTAAATAGGAGGCAGAGACTAGTTAAACACACAACCACTGGAACTCAATATATGCTTTTCTCCACTGTACATTGGTGCCAAGGCCACCACAAACGCAGAACCACAGCTTTCCAAAATCCTTCCACGATGTCAGCTTTTCACTATGGGGTGATCTCAAGTCACCAGGCACTTCAGATGACACTGATGACAGCAGATATTCACCTCTTTCAAGTCCTTTCACTTTATCCTCAAACTCATCTTATGAGTGAGTGGGGCAGATACCATAATTCCTAGTTAAAACGGAGCAACAGAAGGAGAACGTGATTCTGCTCAGTCACACACTGAAATAATCACAGAATAAGGAGAAAAACCAGGCAACTGATTCTTAGCTAGTACAGCACAGTGTATTCGCTCTCGATCAAACACTGTAGGAATCCAGGCCTCACCACTATTGTCCATGGAGCAAAAATCAATGTTATTTAATAGTAAAAGACTTCAATAAAATGAAAGGCTGGTCTAAGCGAGTCTAAGCGAGAATCCAGATGTGTTTGAGAGAGAAAGAGATGTATAAGAGTTAAGAGTTAGAACACAGTTAGGGAGGACTGAACGTAAATTAGCACTAGGCTTCTTGAGCGTAATTAAAAGAAATGAAAGGAAATGTAAAGGAGGCCACCTGCTTTGCTAGGTGATTAAATAAATGTTTTTTGAAGCAAGATCCACCCAAACTCTGTCGGGTGTCACTGTGGGAGATTCTCCACTAAAGTACTGGGAGAGTTTACATAATACTTGACACGCCGTGAGCCCTGAGAAAAGATTAGGTGTCACTGTCATTTCCACAGTTTGGAGTAATGTTTCTCTCAGGATCATTGTTGTTGTGACTGAACCGCAGAGTATCTCGTTCAATACGACGGCCAATCTCGGCTCACCATCAGTGACCGAGGCCTGTTCCCGGCACTTGCCAGAGGAGGAAACAGGCCCAGCGTCACGCGAGGGCAAGCAGCGGGGCAGAGCCGAGTATCCTGGCCCAGCTGGCCGCTGGCGCCCGGTTTTTTCTCCTCCTCAAGGTGGGGCTGGCCTCTCGCGGTCGCCCAGACGGCCCCGACCTCCCCAAGGCACTCACCTTCATGACCGCCAGGGCCGGAGGCCACCGGGGCTCGGCCAGGGAGTCCATGGTCTCCTCTAAAGAAACTGAGGGGGGTCCGCTACCCGTTGGACTCCCGCTCTCCTCAGCCACTCGAAATTCCCCGCGCTACCGAGCTACGTCATCAGTCCGCGACGCGCCTGACGCGTTTGCAGAGCATGCTGGGAGTTGCAGTACGTGGGCGGAGAGCAGCCAAAGATCTTATTGCTCAAGCGCCAGGCTCCCACAACGGCTGTGTGCGCACCTGTGTGGTTAAAAAGCCCGCAGGCGGGTTTTGCAGTGCACCTTACTAAATGAATGTCTGTTGAATTTTAGAAAAAGACAGCCTAGAATCAAACCTCATCCAGGCCTTGCCAAACCTTTCCAAGTCTAGGCTCATGCCTCCTCCTTTCGGTCGCCCTCTCTGATTGCCGTAAAGATCTGTCCTGCTCAGAGCCGGGGTTTTCACATCCATTTCTCCATCTCACTCCATCACAACATTGCGAGGTAAGTATTATCAGTATTAGTTTACGCAGGAGAAAGCTTCGGCTCAGAAAAAGTGAATAGAGTTTCTTTGAGTTACACAATGTCTTTGACCAGGCTACAAAAGAGCCTCTGGACTTAAAATAGGAGTTCTTTTCTCTCGTAGGATGGTTAACCTAATTTAACATCTTAACTTTGGAGCATAGCCTTCCAAATATTTCCTGTGCAGAAACGCAGATACAGGATTTTTCCCACAAATATTATTAAATGCACACCTCTGTCAACTTGAATTTTTCTGTTTACTTACAGACATCCTGAGACTTCTCCATGTTAATACATGTAGATATACCTCATTCCTTTTACTAACTATGTAGTCCGTAATGCAGATGTAGACAATTTATTTACCTATGCCCATCTGACAACCATTTAGGTTGTTGCCAGTTTTTCATTTTTACAAACAGTTGCAATGAACACATTATCTATATAAATCTTAGCATACCTGAACCAGAATATCTGTGGATAATTTCCTGTAAATGGAACTACTGAGTCAATTTGTGTGCTCTTTTGACACCACAATAGCGAGCACCGTATGACTTTCCAAAAAGGCTGAACCAATACATTTATACTCTCACCAAGTGAGTGTGAGTGCTTGTTATCCAAACATGAAGCACCGACCAGCACATCACCCAGACTGTCTGCTCAACTCAGCACTCATAGATAGGCTGCCTGATGTGTGCCTCTCACATGAGGTCTCATGGGCAGCAAGTCAGCATAGTTATATTATATTGCTCAGGAAGACCCCTGTGGCTTTCCACTGCCACCACATGTGGTCCATGCATCCATTCCTGCAATCATTTTTTGAAGTGTTTACCATTGGCCAGTCACAGCTTCCCTCTGAAGTAGGCAGAAGTGAGGCTGCCATTGGCATTTTAAAGACAAAGACACTGAGGCTCAGACAGGTTAAGGCTTCACTACTCTGGACCCTCTTCATAAGAAACTCTGACCAGAGTTTGTACTTAATTGAGCCAGAGATGTACTTGATTTTTCCCAGTCTATGCCCAAAGACTCACTGGGCAGTAATGATATTAACAGCATTTGGACAGAGGACTTTAATATCCTTTATAATAATAGCTGATACTTATGGGGCCCTTGTATACAAAGCACTGTCCTAGATGTTTTTACACATATTGACTTATTTCAGACTCACTCCAATCAAATGAGGAAAGGGAAATACACAGATTAACTGACTTAGGGAATTCTGCTAGTAAGTGGTGGAGAAGGCAATGGCACCCCACTCCAGTACTCTTGCCTGGCAAACCCCATGGACAAAGGAGCCTGGTGGGCTGCAGTCCATGGTGTCGCTAAGAGTCGGACACGACTCAGCGACTTTGCTTTCACTTTTCACTTTCATGCACTGGAGAAAGAAATGGCAACCCACTCCAGTGTTCTTGCCTGGAGAATCCCAGGGATGGAGGAGCCTGATGGGCTGCCGTCTATGGAGTCGCACAGAGTCAGACACGACTGAAGCAACTTAGCAGCAGCACTTGGAAGTGGAAGAGGAAGGACTTAACTTGGCCAGTCTAGCTTAAGAGTCTATATTAACCAGCACAGAATATTCTCATAAGGCCCTCATCATGAGAATTATTCCCCTTTTATAGATATAGGAACTGAGCCTCAGAGAGACAAAAGGACTCATTCAAGATCACACAGCTCATCAGCAGCAAAGTCCAGCCTTGAATCTAGATCTTTTAGTACTAAAGCAGAAGGGATCACCCATTGACACTTTATGGAGGAATAACTGAGCAGACAAGGCCTCAGGGCAGAGATCTAAGAAACCCAGGATGCTGGACCTAGTGGGGCTCCAAAAGGAAGGTGGAGAGTGGCAGGTTAGGGGGTGCAGTGGGTTTGTGTCAGCCAATCAGAAAAGGGAATGTAAATGAACTCGAGGATGCACTGGATACATTGGATCCAGGCTTCTTTGGATGCACTGCCTAGTTCTAGATGCAGGGAGAGAGGATAGGCTTGGCAAGATAAAGAAAATGAGACCAAGAGCAGATCCCAAGTCTGAGTGCACCAGTAATTGTTCCTTTATGGGACTAGTTGGTGGAGAAGGCAATGGCACCCCACTCCAGTACTCTTGTCTGGAAAATCCCATGGACAGAGGAGCCTGGTAGGCTGCAGTCCATGGGGTCTAGAAGAGTCAGACACAACTGAGCGACTTCACTTTAACTTTTCACTTTCATGCATTGGAGAAGGAAATGGCAACCCACTCCAGTGTTCTTGCCTGGAGAATCCCAGGGACGAGGGAGCCTGGTGGGCTGCCGTCTATGGGGTCACATAGAGTCGGACACAACTGAAGCGACTTAGCAGCAGCAGCAGCAGGGACTAGTTGGTTACACAGTTTAAGGTAGCAAAGTGCTGAGCAGGTGAGAAAAGGATAGAGAGGAGATGAGAAAAGAGAAAGGAATGGGGAAGGAAGGGGAGAGAGAAGACAGAGAAAGAAATGCACGTTTCCCATTCAACTGGGCTTCCCTGGTGGCTCAGATGGTAAAGAAAGTGCCTGCCATCCTGGAGGCCCAGCTTCAATCCCTGGGTGGGGAAGATCCTCTGGAGAAGGGAATGGCTACCCACTCCAGTATTCTTGCCTGGAGAATCCCCTGGACAGAGGAGCCTGGCAGGCTACAGTCCATGGGGTCGCAAAGAGTCAGACTCTTCATTCAACTATCAAGACAGATTTAAAAGCAGGCATCACTTGTTGAACCCTGGGGTCCAAATCCACCGCACAGCTCTGAAGAGCCTCCAGGGCGGCACCCAATGCCATTCATCTCTGAGTTCCTGTCACCAGCTGCTTGGTGAGACTGAATGACTGAGTGAATCACCGGAATAAGCCCACATTCCCATAAATCTCCTCCCTGGCTGAGCAGTTCCCTTCCCACCCTCTTCAACAGCACCAGCTCAAGCCCACCTCTGAGCCCAGGGAAGGAAAGTCCACATGAGGGCACAAGCAGGTTCTGAAAGCCACTTTGAGCTCAGAAAAAAAAAAAGCATCTGTCTTCCCTCCCCCCATAATATTTATCCACCTGTAGGAGTCAATCTCCTATAACAAACTGCTGGTTCCACAGACATTCTCCTTCTGTTAGATCAATAAAGAGATTGTACTTCCTTATTCAGAAGTAAAAACAAAATGTTCTGTACAAAAAACTCAAGTCAGTGCTCAGTAGACTCTCCTATTGTGAGGATCCAGGACAGGGCTGCCAGATTAAGTAGAGAAAGTGAAAGTGGCTCTGTCGTGTCGGACTCTTTGCGACCCTGTGGACTATACAGTCCATGGAATTCTCTAGGCCAGAATACTGGAGTGGGTAGCCTTTCCCTTTTCCAGGAGATCTTCCCAACCCAGGGATCAAACCCAGGTCTCCCACATTGCAGGTGGATTCTTTACCAGCCAAGCCACAGGGAAGCCCAAGAATACTGGGGTGGGTAACCTATCCCTTCTGCAGCAGATCTTCCCGACCCAGGAATTGAACCGAGGTCTCCTGCATTGCAGGCAGGTTCTTTACCAACTGAGCTATCAGGTCAGGGGAGCCCTTTTAAATATAAGTAGATCCTAAACATGGCATGTGACATACTTAGACTAAAAAATTATTCACTGTGTACCTGAAATTCAAATTTAACTGAGCATCTTATAGTTTTATTTCCCAAATCTGAGAACCTTAATCAGGGGAATATCTTCCAGCTAAATACAGGGCCTGGTCTGGTTATATCTTGAGAGGTCTTGGCCCTCCCTGCACCTTCCTTTTTGGGGTCTCTCTTCATCACACTCCTCTCTGTCCCCCATTCTTCCTCCACGATCCTTGCCATGCCTCGAATGAGGATGTGTGGATCACCTGGCCCGGGGACTCTGGGACACAGACAGTCCCACAGCAGAGCTAGGGACCACTGGAAGGAGGCAGGGTGGGAATCACTCAGGACAGAATTCTCTGTTGACTAAAGGAATAAGATTCAGAGTCACGCAGACCTCAGTTTTCATCCACGCTCTGCCACTGACCAGGTGATCTTGGATGAGTCACTTACCTTTCAGAGCTTCAGTTCCCTCTTTTGTAAGATAAGAATACAATGCCTGTGTCCAAGGGCTTTTAGAATAATTTTGTTTTTTAAATGTTGGGAGGCACCTTCTAAGGTGTCTGACACATAGTGAGTGGCTGGTTATGGCAGTACAAGTAATAGTAATAAATATGATTATTATTATCATTAATACCCATTGTTAACCAGAGAGCAGAGCGTTAACAATACTGGCTCTGAAGTCAGACTGCCTGAGTTCATGTCTCAGCCCCACCATTGACTAGTGCCCAGGTTGGGGGTCCCTAAATACTGTCCCCATGAAGAGGAATCAGGGCTTCTTGGAAACGTGGCTCATTTTAGACCTGGGGCAGAGTAAGTGCAAGAGGAGCCCGGGGAAATCTTATTGTGCCCAAATGAGGAAGTTACCCAAAATGAATGGAGCCAGCTTAAAGCTGCCCCTGCTGACGTAAGCCACAGAAAGAATATTGACTGTAACTCACTGGAATGCATTGAGTAAAATCCAGGAATTTATAATGAGTCTCAGCAGAAACAAAGAAAGTCCTCATTTTCTACCAATGGAGGTAGGGATTGTACTGGTTTCTTACTCTTAAAGTTGATAAATAAGGAGAAAGAATTAAGCATTTATTCTTCTCTTCCAGAATGAACTGTATTTTAAGCAAATACTAGCCTTTGTTGATGAGAATTCTAGTTGATCAATACAGAAGAAATAAAATTATAAAATCGTTGTAAGACCATTGGGGTTCTTGGTGGGTGGGATACTTAGGTTCCAAATGATCAGGCCACGGTGACGGGCTGAGAGTGAACCCACCTGAACCTACCAACCCACCTCAACAATCCTGAAATGGGGAACCAAAGAGCACAGAGCCCTTGATGTGACATGATGTGGAGAACACACCTTCCAGGAAGCGTTGCTACATGGAAAGGGTGAAACTGAACCTAATCAAAAATTGAAACCTAGCTCTCAAGTTACAAGACTGAATTAGATGAACGATTTAGGGAACACCCAACTGCTCCCTACTGCGTCTCTCTTCCCCTGAGTTTCCTTCACTAGACACATATGACACTTCACTTTGTACACTTCTGGTCACCAAATGTGTGGTTTTTCCTCACAATAAGCAATCCTCTACAACCCCTGTGGAGTGTCCTACAAGTAGACAGAGTTCCGGCACTGTCTACCCAGAGATGATGTCAGATCCTGCGGATTCAGTTCTCCCAAGACTCCCTCCCTTCAGATGCCAATCAGAAGCTCAAGTGATCATCACCAGGGCTCTGACCAATAGCCTTAAATCAGAGACCATGGATCCCACCTGCTATTTTACAAATGGCCACATGATGGCAGTAGGGTATTGGGCTGGATGTGGGCCCCAGCTTTGAGAAGGAGATGCAGAGGAGAAATCACCCCATGCATTCCACATGTATTTATGATCCTTGTATTTAATCGAGCGTCCACTAAGGGGCCTGTGCTGGGCCTCTAAGCGTCAAGCGTCACATTCAGCCCTGATCCTGCCATCCTGCAGCCCCTTGTCTAAGTCGTGTCTGTGTATCTGGGGGCCACCAGGAGTCTCGAAGGGTTGGTACGGACATGGGTGTCTATGTGTTTGACATTGCTGAAGTGGATACCTAGGCTGGGCATATTGGAAACAAGATCGTTTATATGGGGGCCTGGATGGGGGTCCAGGCGGTAGCCAGCCACCTCTGTTGTTGTGAGTTGGCGTCTTCCTCGGGTACTCAAGTTTACCATTTATTGACTCTGTGCTCTGCAGAAAGTAACTACTTCTCTGAACCTGATGGGGCTCAATAATAGTTAATACCCTATAGTTTCTCTGTGGGAGGAGAATGAGATCGTCCATGTGAGTTGCTTAGAATGGTGCGTGGCACACAGTAAGTGCTCAGTACAGATGATTTATAAACATGTATGTTCTCATTTGGGGCTGTGCACTAGAAGCAGTCAGTCAGCTTACACAAAGGCCCAAGGCCCATTGTGGAGAAGGACAAATTTGGCTTTGGGCCTGGGGCACTGGAATTAGGACTCTCCAGAAGGAAAGGTCATCTTTATAGCAGCTACATGTATTGAGAGTTTTCTCTGTGCCAGGCACTGTCCCAAGCACATCTTATGTACTAACTTACCTACTTCTCACAACAAGCCTCCGCAGTGGGTACTGGTACTGTCCCTGCTTTAGAGGTGATGAAACTGAGGGGCAGGACTGTAGAGAACTTTCCTGAGGCTTCTTGGCTGGTAAGGAGGGGAGGGCCAGGCGATCTGGCCTTAGAGTCCTCATTCACGTGCATGGGAATGTCTGTACTCTTCTTAGGCTGTGGGTGCTGTGGGAAGGCAAAGCGTTTACCTAGAGATGGGGGGTCAGTGGAGCAGAGCAGATATGGAATCCTGGACTTAAAGCCCCTGCATGTCACCCTCCTCATGTGTCAAATAGAGATGCTAACAGAAATGACCCCTGTGGGTGGTCTTAAGTGTTCAGGGAGGTAGAGTATGTGAAGTATTCTGCACTGTGTCCTGGGAAGAACATCCAGCATATGATCGATGAGTATTAGCTTTATTAAGTTAACCTGGAGGAGTCCAGGCATAAACGCAAAGTTGGAATGTATCTACGTGAGCATTATCAGTTAGCTATTGCTGCGTAACTAATCACCCTACAACTTGGTGACCATTTTTTATTTACCACGGTTTAGAGTATGAGGACAACCCCCAGGATCTCCTGATAGAAAGTGTGGGTGGGGTTGACACGCCCTGGACATTGGGGCTTGCTTACCTCTAGCTGCTTCAGGGATGACCTGCAGGGTAATTCTGACTAAGGCGAATTAAACGTAAGGCTTTCCTTGTGTTGAAGACAAGGAGGTGCAGGCAGGGGGAGCTTCTGTAGCCATCGGGCAATCGAGATATCAGAGAGTCCCTGGACTCTGTTTAAGCTAACAAGCTGCTGCTGCTACTGCTGCTAAGTCGCTTCAGTCGTGTCCGACTCTGTGCGACCCCATAGACGGCAGCCCACCAGGCTCCCCCGTCCCTGGGATTCTCCAGGAAAGAACACTGGGGTGGGTTGCCATTTCCTTGTCCAGTGCATGAAAGTGAAAAGTAAAAGTGAAGTCACTCAGTCGTGTCCAACTCTAGCGACCCCATGGACTTCAGCCTAGCAGGCTCCTCTGTCCATGGGATTTTCTAGGCAAAAGTACTGGAGTGGGGTGCCATTGCCTTCTCCGAGCTAACAGGCAGAGCTCAGCAAAGCCCACCTGAGAGGAAGGGACTATGGCTAGGAGACAGCACCATGCTCCGAACATCTGTGCCTGGACCTTGTCCTAGCCTGGAGTTCCCAGCAGTATGGGCCAATAAATTCTCTTTCCTTAAGGCTGTTTGGGTTCGATAGTCTGTCATTCACAGAATCCTAAACAGATATGCCCTGAAGTAAGCAGTCCAGTAAAGGGCTGCTTTGTGGCTGGCAAAGCCATCAGGCAGCTAAAACATGCCTTTTCTTTGTGCCTCTGTGGGTCAGAGATGCCGTCATTTTGAACACTGTCATGAGGAGCCAAAGTTAATTTCAGGATTCTGGAGTGATCGTCTTGTGCAATTAGACCGTGAGCAACCTTAGGGTAGGAACTGGGTCTCATTCATCTGTTTCCCCAGCAGCCAGCTTGGGGCAAGGCTCACACAAAGGTGCTTCCCACATCCTTGTTGAATGAACGAGAGGATTCTGCTGTGGGGTTCTCAAGTGAGCATGGTTGCTCTGAGCCAGTAAATAGATTACAGAATGCACCCCAAATCCAGCCCCTCAGCAGGTTTCAACCTGTCAGAGCCTGGAATTAGCTAGAGGCCGCCACGGAGCATTGAGTAGCTATGGGGTTACTGATGGACTCCCTGAGGCTAGCAGAAGATCTTGTTCTCTTCAAAGTCAAGATCAGTCAGAGGGCTCATGGGAAAGGCAAGGCCCTGAGGTCTTCCTGGACTTCTGCCCACAGAGAGCTACCTTAATCATGGGAGCCTGCTGCTAACCCTGCTGTGATGAACTTGCTCCAGGGAAGGCAGGACAATGAACGTATAAGGTTGCAGGGTTAGATGGACTAGGCTTAGATGAGGGCTCCTTCACTTCCTAGCCTGACCTTGGACAAGTTGTTTAGTCTCTCAGAGCCTCCGTTTCTCTTCTGCAGAATGGGGTTTAAGAAGGATTTGTTGTTTAGTCGCTAAATTGTGTCCAACTCTTTGCAACCCTATGGACTGTAGCCCTCCAGGTTTGTCTGTCCATAGGATTTCCCAAGCAAGAATACTAGAGTGGGTTGCCGTTTCCTTCTCCACAGTATCTTTCTGAACCAGGGATCGAACCCTTGTCTCCTGCATCTCCTGCATTATAGGCAGATTCTTTACTGCTGAGCCACCAGGGAAGCCAGTTACTTACCTTCAAGAGCGGTTTTGAGAATTTGATGAGAAAATGCACATAAAGGCTTAACCTAGTGCCTGGGGAAGAAATAGCTTCCCAGGTGACCCTAGTGGTAAAAAAACAAGCCTGCCAGTACAGGAGACTAAGAGACACAGTTTTGATCCCTGGGTCAGGAAGATCCCCTGGAGGAGGCCATGGCAACCAACTCCAGTATTCTTGCCTAGAGAAACCAATGGACAGAGGAGCCTGGGGGTCTACAGTCCATAGGGTTACAAAGAGTCAGACACGACTGAAGCAACTTAGCACACGTGCACGGGGCAGATGTAAGTGATCAACGGACACTTCACACACACATAAAAAAGTCCAGGGCTGTATCACGTGTGTAGACACATATGCTGTCACACTGGAAGTAGTATCCTGTGGCCTCTGGTGATTTGTCATAAACTCTGGAAGGCTTCTCTGCAGATGGCAGCTCCCTCTCCTACTTGCCTCTGCTCTCACAGTTCCCAGCAGGCACCCCTCACTTACCTCTTCCAGTTAGCTCCGCAGAGGACGCAGCCTTCCTTGGACCTTGGCCTTCACCCTGTTGGGTCTGAGCTAAGGAATACTTCAGGGATGCTTCCTGGTTGGAAGCACATGGACCAAGAACTGGAGGGTAGGAACACCTGCCCCCTCCCCATCCCCGACAGGCCACCTCACCCTTCCAAAAAGCCACCGGAGCACATTTGGGAAAAGTTAAGCTGTTTTATTTCACAGGGTAGCTCCACATCAAACCAGCAGGCACCATGAGAATACGCAACAGAGGATCCAGTCAGACACTCTACGGCACGGGCGCTGGGTTGTAAGGGAGAGAAACGATGTCCGGGAGAGGGAAACACTTATCACCACATGGGGAGAGGCAACCAGCAATTTCCTAGGGTGGTTTCAGTTTGATTTTCCTGACAGTTTGGGGAGGAAGGAAACCAAAGGAAACTAAATAGACCAGCCACTCTGAAGCAATCAGAACTGAACCTATTGCCAAACCGTGTAAACAGTCACACTGCCGGGGACTAGAGCCTGAGCAGAAACCCTGGCCAGAAGCTACTTCCTTCCAAGGAAAGTAAAGTGCACCCTGGCCGTTCTGGTTCAAGGTCGTCGTTTGCCTCGGGCAGTTCACACGGAGAGGAGGCATCAGCAAGGAGCAGTCCCAAAGGATGAGACGGCAGGACCAGGACGCTGGCAGATCAACTTGATCAACTTCGGGGAGGCAAGGAGGACCCCGACCTGGCAGCAAAGTCCCTCGCCCGCCCCCAGCTCCCCCAGCAGCTTTGGATATGTGGGGAATTCTCTACGCAGCTGCTCAGAGGAGCGGGGACCCCAGAGAACCAGGGAAGTTGACATGAGACATCAGCACTAGCTCTGCACAGCAGAAAATCATCTCAGCAACACCTCGGCTCACCCCTTCCTAGCTTTTCCTCCCGACCCCTCCTCCCTGAACCCAGCAGCTTTCCCTCCCCACATAGTCGTGAGCCAGCCATATCTTCTTTCTGGGTTTCTCGGGAGGGTGAGGCATTTGCTCTAGTGTGAAAAGTCAGGGACAGAGAGACTAAGAGGAAGAACCATTACGTTAGTCTTCGTGGTTTTCCAACAGCCAAGTCCATGCACTGAGCGCCAGGTAACGACCAGGACCCAGGAAGTCCTCTGCATCCATGCCTCCTGAATGAGAAAGAAAGAACCCCCCCGACAAGGCACTCTGAGGGCCTCCAAAAGGGAAGCAAGCCCCGCGCCAGGCCCTTCCCCGCACTGGCCCCACATGGGTACCACCAACCAGTTGGGGAGTGTTTATAAGGCAGATCACTGAGCTGCTGGTTCCGGCCGGCAGCCGAGGGATGGCTCCACTTCCCTGCGTCTCTTCCCACTCAGATTTCTTCATGGGATAGGAACCTGGTGGGAATCCATTGCTCTCCTGCCCCTGAGGGCCCAGTGACCTCAGAGAAAAGACCCCCCACCCCCACCCCAAGTCTAATTCCCAAGCTGACAATTCCCTCCAGTTGTGCGCTCTGTCCGGGGTTCAAAAGGCGCTTCAAGGTGAGAAATCGTTAGCACTGAAAACAAGGAAAGGCAAGAATTTTTCACAGAATCCCACAGTTCAGAGCAGCTCTTTAAGAGGAAAGGGGACTAAAGGGAGAGAGGGGGTGTGGGGTAGGAAGCACGGCTCGTTCTCAATTTTATCCAAGAAAGGTCCTTAGCGGCCAGAGGCTGGGCCCCAGGCCCAGGAAACTAGACCAGGAATGAATTTGTTCTTTGGTCAGTTTTAAATGAACATCTTGCTGGTTCATTCCTAAAAGAGACTGAACACCGGTAACACAGAAAGACAAAAGGCTTGACCTCAGGGTAAATTGAAGGTTAAGAAATCATTCTGTGAAGAGCAAAACAAAAACAAAAAACAAAAAAAAATTGCCCGTTATCAATGAACTGATCAGTACAGCTTCCAGTAATGGTGATGGACAGGTAGGTAAACACCACTTCCCCTTGTACAATTGGTTATACTGAGGACTACTAACTAGGTTACTACATTCCCCCCACACTCACTGTACAGTTAGGTTTCTGGTATTTGTTTTTTTTACATTGATCTATCTACTAGGTGCAAAGATTTGGTGAGTGGCATTGGCTATAATTTCATTGTAGCCTTTTAAAAAATTACAGTTTCACATTTTAACAGTTACTTTCCAGCATTTAAGCAAATACAGCAATATATAGTGGACTAACACAGGCAGGAGTCAGAAGAGAATGCCAATGCTCATGACCGTGGGCGGGCCTGGGTGCGTGTGGAGGGGGCCTGAGACATGCAGAGAGCCAGATGGGGGGGGGGGGGCAATATTTTTCCATTTGGTTCTGCGTCAAGGCTCAGATTTGGAGCTGGATGAGTGGGGTGTGAGTTTGCCTAAATGTGAGCTCATCGGCCATTTCCCAATGGAAAAACAGGTGCTTAAAGAAAACAGCCCTGTCCTTCAGGTAGGTAATTCGGTGAAAGGCAGGCCTAAATTCAGTAAGTCAGTCAATTCAGAGGAAAACCCACATGACCTGACTGGTGTTATGTATATCAGGCAACAGATCTGTCAACTCAAATTTTCATGTTTCATCTGGTAGTCATGGCAGAGAATGTGATACTTTGCACAGGAAGCCACTGTATTTAAGGTCTGGGAGTCTCTCTGGGGTAGAAATGAGAAGTCTCTTGTCCTGGCTGGACATCACAGAATCCTTGCAAATAAATGGCTTTAGGAGCCAGACCCAGCCGCACCCTCAGCCATCTATTAAATCTTGGGCAAGTCGTAGCCATCCTAAGGCCTTGTTTCCTTCCCTAAACTGTAATGCAGTGGGGGGAGGGGGGATTGCTTTATATGCTAAGTAGTAGAGGGCTCCTAGCTCGGTCTGAGGCTCTTTCATTTCCAACTCTAGGCAAAACAAAGAAGGTCGAATTTGTCACTAGCCTCTCCCTGGCATTCTTTTTTTGAGTCCTTATTCCTCCCTACTCTCAAGGCCAGTTCTTCAGGCAAGGCAGTGTGGCTCACCATCCCTACACACCCAGGTAAATGTGGCTTCATATGACTCCCTCTCTGGGGACCAGAGGAGAGGGCAAAACTTAATCCAATGGGCTGACATGGTAATGATGGAATGTCAAGAGGTGACTTATCTGCAGGATTGTGCTTCATGACTCTTATGAAGCTGGTAGGAAAATTCCACTGCCTACTTCTCAAATGCCATTAGGAGGTTTCAAAAGGAAGGTGCTAGGTGGTTTTCACCTTACTGATGACCATGAAAAGAGCAGTCGTGTTGGTACAGTGCTTCCTAGGTTGCACGGTTTGCTTGCTCACATTTTATGGAGCAGGAAACTGAGGCTCAATGAGGTGACACGCCCCCCCCCACCCAATTCTTTCCCCATATTTTCAATTTTGTTAAATGCGCTGGAGGAGGTGGGTGAAAGGGAAGGGAAGGGGGAGGAGGCAGCTATTTCACTGCATAAACTCCACCGAAGCATTCTCTTGGATGGCAGGTGACAAGGACTCCCTCCCCAGGCCTGGTCTGAGCTGCGTACTTACAGCCCTGTGTGCTTCATGCAAAAGGCCAACAGCCAGAGCGCATCACGGCCTGATTTCAAATTAAAAAACGATGGGACTCAAACTCTCCTTGCCTGTTTAGTTCCAGAATCTGACACAGTATAATTAGTAGAAAGAGGAAAAGAAAAAATTAAATATTTTGAAAATGGTATAAGTTAAACCTCTATAGTTACCACAGAATTGTTCCTACAGCGTTTCTAGGTTTTGAAGTGTTCCACACCACTGTGTTTGGTTTTTTTGTTTTTTTCCTTTTTCCCAACCACACATAATACTGTGCTACGATGGGGCTCAGGCTCTCACCATCCCCTCTTCTACTAACGAACACAGGCCGCTGAGGTCAGGGCTCTTCTTGCCAACGTCCTCCATGCTTTTGAGGGTGCAATTGGTCTTGGCCTCCGGGTGGAAAGGCAGGGTCTCTGGGGCGTGGATGGGGAGGGGGCTCTGTGAAGTGGTCCCCACCAGTGGGAGCAGCCTGCCCAGGGTGCCGCCTGCCCCACACTTCCTTTAGGGGCAGACTGTTCTGGAAGGCCACGACTTCTGGAGACAGTGGGAGACTGGTTTTGTTTTTCTGCAGGTTAGTGGTATATTGCTTCATTCGCAGTTACTGTGGGCCTTTAAATTCTCCCAGAAAAGTCCCTGCAAATCCCACCAAATAACTCAGCGGGAGATGTTTGGTGGCATGGGTCTGAGGTAAATCTAAGTTTCATAAAAAGAAAAAGGAGATCCTATATACATTTTGTATGTGTGTCCAGATCTAGTATATGTATATAGATGCATAAATATATATATATATACACACACCTACAGACACATACATTCATACATACGTGTACATATGCGCACGCATACATATACACGTATATATGCATGTAGAGAGAATGTCGAGAGGAGAATTTTCCAGTGACGATAAGTGGGCGAAGCCATTTAACACGGGCCGTGATCTCGGGAATCGCTCCAGCCGGGGTACCGCTCCTCACCGCTTGCTCGGGTGTCTGTGTGTACGCGGGAGGGAAGCGGGCGGGTCCATGTGACTGAAGGCGCGCTGCGGCTCGACCTGGGACTCAGCTCCGCACAGACCTGCTCCCAGGCTGACCTTCTGGTCCCTGCCCGACAAAGCCAGGAGCCCTGGGAGGACGCGGAAGTCACTGAGGCCACCCTTGGCCACGGCGGGCCGCAGCGGGCCAGGGCGGTGCCCGCCATCCCGCAGGTCACATGGTGCCCGACTTGTCAGCCGAGCTGTTGGGGAACATCTTCTCGGTGGGCGTCACGGCTGGGCTGCCTACTCCCGAGCTGCTGCTGCTGCTGGACCGATGCTGGACCACGGGTCGCACCGGCCGCATGGGGGGCGGGCGCAGCTGGGCGCCGGCCAAGCGGGCGGACAGGGCTGGCTTGAAGGTGGTCATCATCTCGGTGGAGCTGCTGCTGCTGCGGCGCATGGCGGCGTCGGGGTCGCGGATAACTATGGTGTGCAGGGGACTGGCCGGTTCCGAGCTGATGGGGCCTGGCGGGTTCTTCAGGGGCTCCAGGGTGTCCAGCACCACATCTGGCGCCTGCTTGACCGTGTTCTGCCTCTCCAGCTCTCGAAGCTCGTGCAGAGCCGTACTCATGGTCTTCTCAATGTCCTGGGGACAAAGAGAGCTCTGGTTGGCACAGAGCTGGAAGCCTGGGGACTAACCCTTCCAGGGCGCTGACCAACTTGCGGGTTCCTTAGGGAGGCTTCCCCACAAATCTCACTGGCTGGGCAGGAGAATCAGTCCCAGGGTGTCTTATAACCATAAGGGAAAATGAGCATTTTCCCTTTCAATTTCAATATGAGCATTGTAGATCTCACAGAGGCAGGCTCCACAGTCAGACAGACGTGTTCAAATCCTGACTCTGCAGCTTCCTTGTTGTGTGACCCTGGGCAAGTCACCTTACCTCTCTCAGTCTCAGAATTCTCATTTGTAGGTTAAGTATAATACTGAACTCAGGGAGTTGATGAGTATGAAATGATATGGCCCCTTTGAAGAGCATGGCATGGCACCTGGTACATAGTGTTGAAAGTTGAAAGTGTTAAGTCACTCAGTTGTGTTCGACTCTTTGCAGCCCCATGGGCTGTAGCCCGCTAGGCTCCTCTGTCCATGGGAGTCTCTAGGCAAGAATACTGGAGCAGGTAACCATTCCCTTCTCCAGGGCATCTTCCTGACCCCGGGATTGAACCCAGATCTCCAGTACTGCAGACGGATTCTTTACCATCTGAGCTACTAGGAAAGCCCCAAATGATATGGTCCCTTTGAAGAGCATGGCATGGCACCTGATACATAGTACTTCCCAAATAATATGGAAGTAACACAGAACGCCAGTGTAAGTCCCCTCCCTAATAATTCATTTAATCCTCATACTTATCCATACTTACAGGAACTACCATTATGCTCACTTCACACATAAGAAACTGGAAACTCAGACTGGTTAACTTGTCCAAGGTCACACAACTACTTACCAGCATAGCAGTCTGACTCCAGAGTTCATGCACCTAAGCATTAATAGTAACAAATCTGTTAATATCTCTCCTTTGTCCATAGGAAAAGTGTTCAGCGGTTATATATTAGAACATTCACTATGCTCACCCCAGGGTGATGGGACTGTTACTTTCTTCTATTATAATGTTTTTTTTTTTTGGAAAAAAAATGAGAAATTTGAAAGGCAACAAAAATCCTCATCTGCCTCTGCAGTTCCTGTGGATACTGAGACATTGAAGAGCTCATCAGTACTAGAGCACTTTGAATGACACTCAAAGCGATTCTGACAGCTCAGAGGGTTGGCCTGGGGCTCAGCATTCCAGGAGGGGCACTGGAGCTGGACTGCAGCATTTAACCCCCGGAGCTCTGGGCCAGGATACAAAGCCCGGGGTTGGGAGGAGAAAGACTGCTTTACCACTGCCGCTGGGCAACCTCGGGCAAGGCTCAGTCACTCTGCACCACACCTGGTCCCTGAGCTGAAAGCCCCCCACTGGCAGTGAAGATGGAGGAGACAGCTGACGTGGTGATGTGTGTGAACTGCCCGACAGTGACCTCTGCTCTCCCCCAGCCAGGGTCCTCGGCTCCTGTGGGGTTTCCCAGGGATGCCTCCGCTCAGGCTGAGCTGGGCCACCAAGGGGACAATGAGGGACAGTGCTTAGAGCCGGTAATGGAAGATGCTGGCCCCACTGGCTCCACACACTACTGAGACACACTAACTAGCTTTTCCGCCCTGGGGCAACTCTGGGAAAAAAAAAATGCAAAGTGTGGTTAGACTGATAGGGCTGGTGCCTGGAGGTGTCCCCGCTAGCCCCTTCCCCACCCTTCTTTCCTCCCCGTCCTCAGGTGGCTCTTGCCTGCTGGGCCCCCATACCAGGCTCCAATCCGTCCCAGCCTATCATTTGGCTTTGTGAAGAGACCACTGGCTAACAGCCAACATTAGCCTGTGGGCTTCCCAGGTGGCACTAGCAGCAAAGAACCCACCTGCCAATGCAGGAGATGTAAAGTGATACGGGTTCAATCCCTGGGTCAGGAAGATCCCCTGGAGAAGAAAATGGCAACCGATTCCAGTATTCTTGCCTGGAGAATCCCATGAACAGGGGAGCCTGGAGGGCTACAGTCCATAGGGTCGCAAAGAATGGGACACAACTGAAGCAACTTAACACCAAACACAATATTAGCATATATGCTTCGCCAGGATACTTCATCCTTTGCCCACAACACTGTCTACTTTTAGAAGACACTGTTTGTGCCTTTATCCACAAGGATTAGTGGTGGTGGGGGCAGGTGGGGTCCTGCATGACAGGAGAGAAGGCAGTCCCGTCCCCACTTTTGCTACCTCCCACCCCTGCAGAGACAAATGGCCACCTTCCACGCCCCAGGCTGCTTAAATTAAGTCCTCCACTGATATCACTGCTCAGTCTGCTCTACTCCAGCAGCGCCAAAAGGCAAAACTAAGAAGTAAAATATAATTATCGCCCCTCTATCACCATCCCTACCATCCCCACCACTCCACCCTTGCAGAGTGTGAGCCAGAAAGACAGCAAGCTCAGAAAAAGATCAGCTGAGGTGTTTAGGCACAAGCCTGGTGTTAGTCTGAGACGTGATGCCATGATCTCAAAGTGGAGCTGCAGAGAGGTGCCAGGAAGCGTGGACAGTGGCGGGGCATGGGGGCAGGGAATGATAACTTTTCACTTTGTCCTAAATGAGACCTTCCCACCTTGGATGGGTGTTTCAAGGTCCCCAACCCCGCTCTTCGCAATAGAATCCTCACCGCCCCAAAGATTCTGATTGTCCCTCTTTTCTTAACAGGGAGAAAACATTAGGAAGGGGATACATAATGGGCTGCCAGCCAGATTCCAGGGAGAAAAGTGGAAACTTGAACTATGATAAAACTGTCAAAAACACATGAAAGTAGTTATGCAAATCATTAAACAATTCAAACAAACTGTTTGGTAACAATTTCTTAAATGAATTTGTTGTGCTTTCTTTGGCAAATGTAAAAATCACACAGGTTTCTCATCCAAATTTTTAAGAAGTTATCTAACAAAACATAAAACTCTAAGCACTTTGGAAGACCATGGAACATTTTCTGCTTCCAGCTTCAGCTATTTCGTCCTGCCTACCCTTTGGATATTGGTACTGTCCTCCCCAGAGACATCTCTCACTGCCTTCAAGCAATCCGCACCTTTTAGGCTCTCGGAACACAGAGTTCCACTCCTTCAAGACTCCTGACCTATTTGCCATTTTCACAGCTGTGTGTGTTGGTGGTTGCCATCCTTCTCTTCTCTAAACCCTAAGCTCCATGTGGGCAGGACCTGGGTCCACTTTAGGTCATTATTATTTTCTCAGTGCCAGCCAGTGATTGAGCACAACAGATGCTCCATAAGTATTCACCAATATATAAATGAACAAATGAATTAGGGAATGAATGAAAAGATGAACAAATGAAAACATGACTAGCACAATCTTGCCATCTTATGGAGACACCTGCCACTACCACATCCCCTATCTGGGAATCCCACCTCCAGCCTGGACACTGGGGCCTTGAGTCTTTACAGGAGCCCTAGCCAGGAGCTACACCCATCTAGCTTCCGCTCCAAGAGGGAGGCCAGCAGGAGGACAGGAAGCCAGCTCACTATCTATCCTGTGTCCTAGCTCAGCCTGACCTGGTGTGAAGGGCGAAGTGACTCCCCAGTCTGCAGGGGCCCACCCCTACCCCTCTGGGGGTGTCAGCTGGTGCGCCTGCTTCCTGCTGGCCCTTACTTCTGCCAGGGCCTCGGCCTCCAGGGACTTGTGGTCCCCCAGGCTGCTGTGCCTGGTGGAGCCGCACGTCGACCGCATGCTGTGCCCTTCGGAGAGCGCCTTCTTGTCGGGGTAGTTGATGCTGCCGGCGCTCCCGAACGTCGCCATCCTCCGCTTCTCGGGGCTCTCGATCCTTCCCCGGGTGAGGGGGATTTTGTGGGGGCTGCTGGGGCAGGCGGCGGCCCGGGGCGGTGTGTCTATGCTGGGGCCCAGGCCCCGGGGCGGGCTGTGTGTGTCGCCCCCGCTTCGGCGCCTGGGGATGGCTGCTCCGTCAGATCGTAACCGCACTCTGCAAAGGAGCCAGGGGGCAGGGGCATGGGGCAGAGGTCAACCCTGGCCGGTGTCACATGGCTCAGCCAATCCCCCAGAGTCCAGACATGCTACACACTAGTCTAGGGAGTGGGTATAGTAAAGCCTCATTCAGCCGGACGTGGCGATTCTGCAGTGAAGAACCGTCCGAGCACAGAACTCAGGCCAGCAGATTTAACCTGCACACACAAAGGAATCGGGCCTCCTGCTTCTAAGCTGCAGTCAGTGGTGCTAATTACACAGCGAATCTCGTCTATATGTTAAGTCAGGGCCAGGAGGATTGCAACCTGGGAACACTTTGCTCATGGTTAGTTGGGTTCATGATATGTTTTTAAGCGGTTTAGGTGTCTCCATGATTCCAGAGGGCTTCTGATTGGTTTGAGGCATTGAGGCTTGACTGTACCACAAGTCACCAGCTCCCTGCAAGCACAGTAGGGCCCCCCGGGAACTCAACATGGCCCAGTGTTGTCACCCTCCCCCAATCCCCCCAAAGGGCTGTTTTCCATGAGGCTTTCCAGACCTTGAACATTTCCAATCATTAAGAGAAAAACCTGTATCACTGGAATGCCTTTTACACATTTGGATACCTTTCACCCTTCAGGGAGGGTGTGGCAGAGAGAAAAGGGGCCTAAAGTATCTGTCTGGAAGGCAGATTCTTGTCTTGTCTCTGTCACTGACTTTCCAGCGACTTCTTTCAGACCCACTTTATTTATCCATTACATGGGTCTAATATTCCTCACCCAGCTTCAAGGGAGGTTCAGTGGGTAGGAGACCACTCTGAAGCGGTTCTACCCACTGGGGATTCTGCTCCAGCCTAGGGAGGTCAGCAAAGACCTGAAGGCACTGGTGAGGAGAGGAAGGCTAGGAGGGGTGAGGGGGTGGGGAGGAAGGACGGACTACGGGGATGGGTTGTGACAGGGACCAAGCTCAATGCAGTCAGCAGTGCTTTTCACCCTGTGCCACCAGCCAAGCTAAGCATTGCCTGTGGTCACCCCAACAGGACCAAAGCATTGGTGTCGGAGTGGAAGAGTACTGGGAGAGAAAGGAGATGAGGAAGGCAGACAAGGAAGGACAGAGGGAGAGGGAAATTGAGGCAGGAGAAGGTACGGCCCCCCTAGATGTCAAGGGACCTCAACTCTATCATCCACCTACCCCAACCATACACTTCCCCTGATTCTATCTGCTGATTATCTACACCCTAACTGAACAGAGTTCGCTGAAGAGAGGTACTGGGACTTCTGCTGAAATAAATTCGTAAACCTAGGTTCCTATTGCAGCTGATTTCTCTGGCTCTGTCTGCAAGCACCTAGCGTGTGGGTTGATCCCATGACCTCTCCACCAAAAACAGAGACTATGACATTTTGAGAATCTGATTAAGAAAGCAGTGAGAAACTGCCAGCTTTTCTTTTCTCCTCTTTTCCTTATTTATTTTTTAAACCACCAAGTGCTTTGCACTCTACCTGTAGACAGAGTGAGGAGCCCAGCTCCTTACCTGGCAGAAAGGTCATGTGATAGCCCTGCCCACACGGGAGTGAAGAAATTGGCAAACACATTCCCACCAAATATGTGGGTGGAGCCGAGTGTCAATTTCCCCCCAGGCAATGTGTGTGAGACTTCTACTTACGTGGTGCGCTTCAGTGAGTAAGAGAGCTTTACATTTTAAAATATAACAACTTAGGTTTTCAACAGAAAGTAGGGAGGAGGTTTAAGAACTGGA
Source organism: Bos indicus (assembly GCF_029378745.1). NCBI lineage: Eukaryota > Metazoa > Chordata > Mammalia > Artiodactyla > Bovidae > Bos > Bos indicus. The sequence goes on along the minus strand of NC_091781.1, from coordinate 17,458,899 downwards.
GAGAGAGGAAAAGTACTTGCCAATTTTTAACTCTCCCTCCCCCGTGTTTTTAGTATTTTAAGTAAAAAGGATTGGTTGCCTGTATAAGTCTTTCCTCTTTCTCCACCTTTGTCCCAAGCTGGATTGCTTTGCTACCTGCCATTCGAGGCCAGTTCCAGCCAGCCCAGCAGGCGTGCCCAGCGTCACATCCTATGGGAAACAAGAGGCCACGACAGCCTCCCTCCCTTGCCCTTCTCTCTCCCGAATCAGACCCGAATGGGCACTGCATGAGCAGGAAAGAATGAACCCGAGTTTCCTACCGGCCCATCACCCCCCCAAAGCCGTAATCCGAGATGTGCTCCGTGGGGGACTGCAGGTCGTTTTTGGAAGAGGCCTTGTCGTCCAGCAGCGGCCCACTGCTGGCCTCGCTGTCGGCCTTTTGGCTCAGGCTGTCAGAGAAGGCGTCGTCCCTGGGGAGAAGAACAGATGTGAGCTGGGTGGGCTTCGCACCCAACAACCCGGATGTATTGAGACCTGTGGGGCTGGATCCACACCCACAGCTCGTGGTTGCGCCGCTGCCGCTTCCCCAGCAAGAGGCGCTCTAGGGCACCACGCTCCCCTACTTGCTCCCCCCTCCGCCGCCCCCGGGGACTAAACCTGGTCTCTCCAAGCTGTTCTGGGCTGGGACAAGCTGAACGCTGGAAGGTGTGGAGGAAAAATGGGGGAGTGGGCCTGCAAGCCAAGCCCTGAGCACTGAGTCTCATGTGGCTCGGGGAGCAGCAGCTTGGGGTTCAGCCAGGGAAAAGGAAGGCATTCCCATCCCTCCCCCACCCTTGGCTTTGGACAAATGTGAAGGGGCTGAAGCTTGTTGGGGTGCTCTGTCCACCGCCCCCTATTCGCTCTCCCTTCCTCTATCCTTCCTGTCCTTGTCCTCAGAGGCCTGGGGACGTCAGAGGGCCGCCTAGGGTTCTTCCGTTGTTTGCCTGACCTGGACTTTTCTCGGGCTCCAGATGGTCTGCTCTGCCATCAAGATGTATGCTTTTGGCCCCCTCCCTTTGAGGCCCAGCCTGCAGCCTGGTAAATCAGTTCAACCTGAGCAGGACTGGAACTTGGAGGAAGCATATACAGGAACCGTCAAAGCTTTTCCAAGAATGGAAGGTGTCGACTTTCTGGGCCTGACGCTGGGGCTAGGTGTTTGGGATGTAGAGCTTTTTTCTATTTTTTTTTTTAAGGTCTAAAGTTATTAAAAAAAAATAGCACCCTCTTAGCTGGAAATGAGAGGATGATTGTTTCTGCCCCTCTCCTGGCAGAGCTATCTCAGGGTAGAGAACAGTGGGCAGTTAAGAGGGCAGTGGGAGGCCCACTGGTTTACAGTGGAGGCCCTGAAGGGCGAAGGTATATGGCAAGATCCAGGGGACACTGAGAACCAGAGTGGGTGATAGATGCCCCGGAGGCTATCAAGTGGGCCAGGATGGCAAGCCAAGAGCACCAAACAGTGTCCCTGTGGACCGTGAAGTATGAGCAATTTGCTCATATGTTAAATGGATCACCATTCAAAGGGAGCTGAGACATAATCCATTCTCACTGAAGACCAAGTGTGTCACAGCAGGGAGAGCAAATCGCTGGCGTATAACCCAGCGCTGCTGTTCCTGTGCCCCTTCCAGATATCACTAATCCATCATGACACTCTTCACAGAAGGTCCCAGTGCCCACTCACATGTCCTGTACAACTATGTACTGATGTGGGATGAGCCCGTCCACGCCGTTGTGACGACCCTCCCACCAGTCCTCGGAGGCTCGGTGGTACAGCAGCAGTGAGGCTCCCTTCTTGAAGGACAGCTCCCGCGGGGACCGCCCCACGTAGTCAAACTTGGCGATGGCCTCGATCTGCTCCACTTCTGGAAGGAAAGCAAGGGCAAGCGCATCCATGAGAACAGCAGAAGGCAGCCCAGGAGCCTCAGTCAGAGGGCCCTGGCTCCGTGGGGCAGTGCAGACAGCATGCCTGGTGAGGGCAGCATGAGCTGGGGCTCAGGGTACTGGGCTCTAGGCTCAGATCCGCTCCCTGTGCTGTGACCTCAGGCAGGCCATCTCACTTCCCAAAATGGAAAGTGGGGTTGAAATACTACATCCTTACTTTCCACTGCCCCTTTTTCACATTTTAAAAATAATATAAGAAATTTCTTTTTCTTCTGTCCCTTAAATATCAGCTCTGTTTCCATTTTCCCATGAACCCTTTCCCTCTTTGTTCACATATCACACTGTTGGTGCTTCTTACCTTGTAGGAGGTCAAACAGATGTGTGTGGATTCTCTTCCATGTAAAATGTTGTACACAATTTTTAAAGGTTCCCAGAAGACTTCTCTCCAGAGCTCATTGTTATAGACTGAACTCTGTCTTCCCCCAAATCCATATGTTACAGTCCTAACTCCCAGTGTAATGGTATTTGGAGATGAGGGGGTTTAGGAAGTAATTAAGCTTAAGTGAGGTCATAAGGGTGGGGACCTAATATGATAGAACTGGTGTCCCTCTGAGAAGAGGAAGAGATAGCGAAGAGCTCTCTTTCTGTCTCTGCATGGGCACAGTGGAAAGGCCATGGGAGGACTCAGTGAGAAGGCAGCTGACTACAAGCAAAGAAGAGAGGCTTCAGCAGAACCCAATCCTAACAGCACCCTGATCTTGGACTTCTAGGCCCCCAGACTGTGAGGAAACACATTTCTGTTGTTTAAGCCACTCAGTCTGAGGTGAGTGGCAGCCTGATGGCATGCCTGAGCTAACATGCGCATCCACGAACTTAATTTGGGGGGAGGGAGAATTCTTACTGGGGCTACAGGTCAAGCATATCCCTTTGCATACACACATCTCCCCGTCAGAGCTGTACTCTTCTCTGGTCAGTGACAGGCCCTGCCTGGGTTAACCAGTGAGAACGTAGTTCTTGTCCCTGAAATACTCCTACTGCCCAGCTCTGTCACCTCTTGTTTGTGTGACCTCAGGCAGGTTACATAATTGCTGTACACCTCAGTTGCCTTTAGAGGATTAAACGATAAAGCATGAAAGAAGACATACAGATAGGCAACAGCTATATGAAAAGATGTTCAACACCATTAATCATTAGGAAAATGCAAATCAAAACCACAGTGAGATACCAGCTCACACCTGTTAGAATGGCTGTTATGAGAAAGACAACAGACAAGAGTTGGTGAGAATGCAGAGAAAAGGGAACCTGTGCACTGCTGGTGCAAATGTACACGGGTGTGGCTACTACAGAAAACACTACGGAGGCTCCTCAGAAAATGAGAATCAGAACTACCATGTGATCCAGCAATTCCACTTCTGGGTATTTACCCACAGGAAATGAGCACGTTTAACTTGGGAAGATACGGGGCAGACCCCCGTGTTCACTGCAGCACCATTTACAATAGCCAAGAAACGGAAGTGAACTAACAGGTCCGTAGACAGATGAACAAAGAAGATCGGTGTATATACACAATGGAAAATTGTTCAGCCATAGAAAGATGGAAATCCTGCCATTTGCAGCAACATAAAGGGACCTTGAGGGCATTATGCTGAGCGAAGTAAGTCAGACAGAAGACGACAAACACTGTACGACCTCACTTACACGTGGAATCTAAAATCAGAAACAAACAGAACTCACTGATACAGAGAACAGACTGGTGGTTGCCAGAGGCGAGAGGTGGGTGAAATAGGTGAAGGGAATCAAAAGGCACGCACCTCCAGCAGATAAATAAGGCATAGGACGCAATACTCAGCACGGTGCCTACAGTTAATAATACTGTGTTGTGTATTTGAAACCTACTAAGAGTAGATCTTAAAAGTTCTCATCACAAGAAAACAAAATATAACTATGTGTGGTGATGGATGTTAACCTGACTTATTGTGGTGATCATTTATATATATATATATATATATATATATATCAAATCATTATCCCATATACCTTATATTAATAAACTGTTATATATCAATAGACTTCAATATATTTAAAAAAGAGAATATGTGAAAGTTCTCAGCATAGCACAGACATACATTAAGAATTCAACATATAGCGGCTCTTGTGATTATGATTATAATTACTAATGGACATGAGATTGAGCAAGCTCCGGAAGATGGTGAAGGACAGGGATGCCTGACGTGCTGCAGTCCATAGGGTCACAAAGAGTCGGACACGACTGAGCGACTGAACAACAACAAAAAAACAACAATGGCTTTAGCTTATGGGGTGGGACTAGACAAAGAAATCTGCGCTGCAGAGAATTTAAATGTTTGCTCAAGACCATGCAGCTAGTGATCTTTGGGAAGGAGACTTTCAGGGGAGGAGGACAGTTATTTATGCCTACAATTTATTTAACTTGTGTTAAAGCCTGTACCCTAAGAGATGCAAATGGGTAGAAATGCTACGTAGAAAATGGGTCATGTATAAGTGTTAATATGCTTGTATTTTAAGGCAAGCACAAAGATGTTTAATACTATAAAAAGAAGATACATGCATGTACTTATATAAATAAACAAATCTATTAAATGCTAATAAACAAAAGAGTGGTGGCCCCTGCTCTCTCTAGCCTGCAGTTATCTTCCCGGTGCTGAGCATCCATCAGGATGCTTCTCTTGTCCTCATGGATTACCTTGATCCTGTCCATGCAGCCATCTACCTGTCCGTCATGGAGCTAAGCCGACAATACCTGGCTTTACCACTTTTTTGCTTTTACCTGGGTGACCTTGAACGATTTAGTTCTGTTTTCTCAGTCTCAGTTTTCTCATCTGTAAAATGGGAGTGATAAGAACAGTACCCACTTTATGGGGTTGTCATAGGACTAAGCAAGTTATTACACATGAACAACTTGTAACAGTGCCTGGAACACGATTAGCTTCATATGAGATGCAGTTGTTGTTGTTATTAATACCAGAGATAACGACTCCTAAGGGCCATGGACAGCATGGAAGTCATCTCTCCCTGTTCTTCCCCACCCCACCCACACACATTAGGTCTCTTCTCTGTGAGTAGCTGGCTCAATAAGACTGGGCCAGTGCCCCCATGAGATGCAGTGGCCTTTGGGTGGACCCAGTCCTCGGTGCCTGGGACAGCCTGCTGTAGACAACAGGCGTCAGACAGTTAAGCCAGCTGTCCCCAGCTGGTTCCCTGTCAAGTGTCTTTGCAAGCTATTCTGACAAAGTTGATGCAAATGCCAGACCGACTAAATGGGTCAAATAAACTCAGATCTTGACTCAGAGTCACCTTCTCAGTAAAACGGAGAGATCTCTGTACTCTCTGCTGCATCTTTGACTCTCACACCATCCCTATGTTAGCAGCACCTACTAACCTATGTGTTTGCCTGGCTTTAGAGAAAGGCCAGAGGGTTTGCAAGGCCAAGAGCTGAACCCCAAGGGCTGGGTGCTCCTGGGTGTGACCCCAAGGGCTTCTTCTGAGCCCACCCTTTGCACTGCTGAAGGAACTGCCCAGGGAGGAGACTTGCTCAACTCCATCGCCTCCAGCAGTCACTGGTGGTAGACTGGAGTGGGGGGCGAGGGAGCTAGGAGAAGTGGAAAATGTAAGGGGGAGAAAAGAAAAGAAGATGAGGAGCAGAGCTGAGCTGCAAGCTGAGAGAAAGCTCGTGTGTTTGCAGATGTCGCTATGTAATCATGTGGGGTAGAAACAGGGATAATAGCTACCATTTATTAGGAAGTCTGTCATTTGGGTTCATCACACCTAAAATAGAATAGCTTACCAAGTCTCCCACACACCCCTCCCCAAACTTGCTTCATCCCCTCATCTTCCCCATCTTAGGAAACAGAATCACCATCTGCCCACTCCCTCAGGCCACAGAAGCTAACTCATCAGCATTTCCGTCAAATTGTTCCCTGAATCTGACCAGCCTCACCACCTCCAATGCCACCCACTCCTCGCCGGTCCAGACATCACTGTCCTTCTACCTGGCTACCTTGCCTTCCTTCTTGCTTGGTACAGTCATTTCTCCCCACAGCAGCTGGAGGGATCTTTTAAAATCATAAATCACATCATGAGACTCTTGTTCAAATTCCTCTGAAGGCTTCTCTCTGGTGGGGTGAAGCCTGCCGGGGGGTGGTCCTGAGGGCAGCAAGCCCCTGTGCTCTCTGTCCATCCCTCTCCTTGGTCCTGGTGCCCACAGCACCTGCCACCTCGCAGTGAGGAGACGGGGCGGCCACACAGCAGGTGCAGGCTGACTGACAGTGATCTGAGGCCCCAGAACACTGCAAGGGGACGCCTGACCTGCCTCCCCACAGACACATCTGCCTCCCCATGGACACGTCTGCCTCCACCAGCAGCAGCCCCGACGGGTCTCAGTGCTGAGAAATCAATCTATCTTGTTGGACAAGAGGTGTTTTCCCCCAGTGGAAGTGGAAGAAGAAAGCCTGAGAGCAAGATCTAGAACAAGAGTTGCACATGTATGTATGCACACATGCACATAACCAGGAGTCAAAAAGCAACAGACGGAGAGAATGAGAAGGGGGCTATTAACAGTGACAGAAGGAGAAGGAGGACTAGAGGTGGTAGGAAAGAGAGGACAAGAAGGAAAGAGAAGAGCAAACCACCACAAACAAACAGAAGGTGGCAGCCTTCATATCTCCTAAAGCAGGCTCTGCAGGACGTTCTTCTCAGCTCAGGGTGGCTTTAATCGCTAAGAATTCTAGCAGAGCTGAACATTATGCCCCGATTTACTTTCCTGCCCTAGGACCCAGGCCTGACACATCACCTCCCTCTCAGGCCACAGTGACTGATTCTTGCCTGGCTGCATGACTCAAGGCAGTGTGGTGAGATTCCAACCAAGGAACTCTACTGGAATCATTTTGAAAAGGAAGCTCTTTGGGTAAAAGGACAATGAAAGCCTGGAACTGTCAGAGACCACGGCAAAAGGAGGATCCCCCTGGAGGATAAAGCCGACACAGGGAAGCAGAAGAGCAAGGTGGAGACACATCCCTGACAAGGCCAACTAAGCTCCTGGATCCAGCCGTGCCTGAAGTCATGCCTACCCTGGGATTTTCAAGTATATGATCTGAATCCCTTTTATGCTTACGTCAGTTTGAGTTGAAGGCTCTGTGACTGGCAACTGAAATAGCCCTACTAGAATATGAAAACCCACCTATGTCAGAGTCTTGCCTCTTACACCAACTCCCAGGAAACTTACCAGAGTACATCCCAGCTCTCCTGACCAAAATGATGGCTAACAGGGCCTGGGGCTGCCCCCAAGAGAAACACAAAGTCCAGTAAGAAAACTACTAAATAATGATTTTGAAACAGTGAAACTACCCCAGGGAGAAAGGAGGACTGTGTTCAGTCAACACAGGGCAGCACTGGGAGCCTCAGGCCCGAGGTGCCCTTGCTTGCCCGGGCCCCTTCCTCCACTAATAAAATATCAAAATTATATTTTATGACTGCACTGATATAAAGATGAAAATAATCCAGGCTCATATTGTTTTTAAAATTTAGTTTGAAATGAATTATAACATTCTCATGGGCCCTGAAAGCAGCACTGTGGGTCCTGGGCAGTGGGCCTCGTCTGCCTAATGGAAACGCTGGCCTCAGGCCCAAATCATCCAGACTGCTCGGCTACACAGTTCACGCTCCCCAGAGGTAAGTCTGATGCCATTTCCTTATCTAGAAGTGGTGGAAGGTCTGAGGAGTCGCTCAGAGCCCAGGTCGGCCTTTATCCCTCTACCTGCACACACTCGCCTGGGTCACCACTGTCTGGCCTCGTCTTCGGGGAACCCACTGCACTGGTCACTCCTGCAGTCTGGAATTATCACCCTGCATGGTGGGGAGCTGCTCTCCAGCTGCCAGGTGACAAGACCAGGAGCAGCTTGATGACCATGTCTGGTTCGTTGTGTGCCCCACGTCCCAGCACATGCTGGGTGCAGAACAAGAGCCCAGCACGGGGAGGGGCAGAGGACAGAGCCTGCTTTCTACTCAGGACACCCTGGTCACTTAGAATTGGCACTCAGGCCAGGCAGGACACAGAAGGGGAGAAGGCAAGCCATGCTGGATGTGGTGAACTGGAGGTCTTTCTGGGTCTCTCTCTCTGCTGTAGAGGATGATGTGCTGACTGGCAAAGCTGGCAAGTAGGGGTGGGGTTTGCACAGATCAGTGCAGCAGGTGGACGGGCATGAGTGGGCAGGTGGGCACACAGCATGAGAAGGCCCCCAGGTGAGCTCCTCGCCCTGACTCCCCCTCACTCACCTTCGTCACTGGTGTGAGGCTCGGTGCCGTTGTCATGGTCAACTTCATCAATGGTCCCTGGCTCGCTGTGTGGGCTGTCACTGCAAGGAAACACGGGGAGGGGTCTCTTGGGGGACTTTGTACCCTCACACTGCCCTCGGCTTCTCGCAGGCACTGGCCCAACCCACCTATGAGCCTTGACCCAGATCACATCAAGCCCACTTTATCCCATCTTTTCCATCTGCCCACCCACAGACCTTTCTAACAGAAAACCACTCTGGCCCCTTCACCCATTAGGAAGCTTCCCTGAATAACCTCCTCCATTTGCCCCAGCTCTAGAGTTTGCTGGGCTGTCTTCTTGGTAATGGTTACTGATGCCTAAGTGTTCTGTAAGATCTAGAAGCAGTCAAGCCCTGGTGTTTATCCTTGAAAAGACCCCAGGGCAGAAAAGAAAGGAAAAGAACTTTGGAACTGTACTGAGAGTCATCCAAGTGGCCTGGCTTTCTGTTTTAGAGAAGAGGCGACATGCTCCGTGAGGTGGCTGAAGCTCCCAAGGAGCAGGCTCCTCAGGGCTGCCTCTCAGAGTGGCCTGCAAAACCCACAGCAGCCCAGGCAGCCAGCAGGCTGGCAACCATCACGGGCATAGGGATAGAGTGACTCCAGGCCTGGAAAATTCAGTATTAATGCACTGGGATAATTTCATCAGCTGCTGCCCCTTCACTGGATTATAAGCTTTTTGAGGCCAGGGATAATTCAGAGTCAGCCGATCAGTTTTTTTTAATCAAGTCATTCATTGAGTTCTGATATAGTAATATATGCCAGGCATGGTGCCAGGTAGGAGGCATGCATTGATGCGTAGTGCAGATACAGACCCTGCTCTCATGGGCTGAGAAATAAAAGAGCCGCAAGTTGAAATAGGCACAATGAGCTGAGACAAGAGCTGTAAAGGGACCTACACAGGGTGCCAAGGAAGGCTTCTTGGAGGACGTGATATTTACAATACCACTTAAAGGAATATGGGCTTTATTGTGAAAAATTCTCTTGGATAAGGTCCAGACTGCACAATGGTTTAAGACCTTTCATAACCTGGCTCCTGCTGGCCCACGGGGCCTCCTCCCTCACGGTCCCCTTGTCACCTGCAACAGTGCAGTCAAACAGAAATGCTTTTTATTTTACTGCATGCTCCAGGCCTAGCACATTCTTTGCCCACTCTCGCCTGGCTGAGCCCAGTTCATCCTCCAGGTCTCTATCAAGTCACTGTTTCCTTCAGTCAGCCATTCTAACCTCCCTACATTGGCTCCGGGACCCCTACTCCTAGAACTGACTGTCCCCTCCCTCCTCCTGCCATGTCAGGGGTTAATTCTGGCTGGGTTACCTCCCTGTTGCCCAGCCTAGGGCCTGGGGCAGGACAGATTCTCAGTAACCATACGAGGAATGAACGAACGTTGTCCCCTTTGATGAGACCCTCAGCCAAATCCTCCTTTTGGGCTTTGAAAATTTGTCCAAAATTACCATGTAATTAATAGTTAATGGGGCACAAATGGGATTAAGAAAAGCATGGTTATTGTATGTAGTGCTTTGGTAAGTATGCTATGATCTGTAGGTATCTTCCCAGATCACTAATTATATATATATATACTGCAGCAAGAAAAGAAAGCTGGTAATGGCTGCAAAAACTATAAAACTGAAAAGTTTTTCTTTGTCCTAAAAGTATGCTTGCTGGCTGTTGGATCTCTGTTACAGAACAGGGACAGACCTGCTCCCAGGGCCTCAAATGAGATTAGAGAGCAGCGGGCCCGGGTTTCTATACAGGGAGGTGTTGCAGAGAAATGATGGGGCTGGAACGTTTCCTTTCTTTGAAGCAATTGCCCAAATGTGCCCACAGAACTAAGCGAGGCAAGAGTCCAGGAATGCTCTGATCATCAAAACACAAACTCCCCTGTAGCACCTGGCTGAAAGCAGTGTGGGTAATACCTAAATAGACAGCTGAGTGTTGTCCTGGATTGGGAAGAAAGACAGACTAGGAGCCCTTTGGCCTCTGTTGGTTGGTGTTCTGAATTTTCTGCCTCCATCTCATCTATAAAAAATGTCCTATTTTCACCACAATTTTAAGGTTTTAGCCTCTGGAAGGTAGTCAGGCCTGAGTCTGGTAAGATTCTAAAATGCTCCTCCCAAGGGACTTTACTGGTGGTCCAGTAGTTAAGACTTGCCTTGCAGTGCAGAGGGTGAGGGTTTGATCCCTGGTTGGGGGAGCTAAGATTCCCACATGCCTTACAGCCAAAAAATAAAAAAACCCAGAAGCAATATTCTAACAAATTCAATAAAGATTCTAAAATACTAAAACCATCCTTAAAAAATACTGAAAAAAATAAAAGAAACTATTTTTCCCAAGACCCAGCGTAGCACCAAGGCACACAGAGGTGCCCAACTAGCACCCATTGACCTGGTGTGGAGCTCTCCAAGAATGTGAACTCTCTCTGCCAGAAAAAGAGAACTCTAGGTGGGAGAGGACAAGTGTGGGAAGTGGCATTCTCAGTTCAAGAGGCTGAGATGGGGACTGTCCACTGCTCTGCTGTCTGAGGTGGGCCTGCAGCTCACCTAGCCAACGACAGCACTGCATCTCCTAACTGATGTGACTAGTTCACCAGACCCAAGCTTCAGGAAGAGACATAATACTTGAGTTTGTGTGGAGGCATTTGGGAAGGAAAAGCTTTTTTCCCCACTGGGGATGCTGAGAGAACGGGCTCTAAAACTGGAGTTATCAGATGCCTTCTTGAAACTATCAAGGGAGAGGCTACCTGAAAATGAAGCCAGTGTAGAAGAGAACAGGGCTGGGACTGAGAATTAAGGACTGAGTCCTGACGATAACAGTCGAACCCCATATCCAGCTACACCCGTAGCCATGATCCCAGACTTCTTAGTTAAAAATAAATTCCCATTTAGCATAAGCCAGTTTGAGTTATATTTCTGTCCCTTATAAACCAAGAGAGTCTTGACTGATGTACCTATCCCTCATATAAGGCTCAGATGAGAAAATATATATAAGAGCATGGACTAAAAAGCAGTAAGAAAATCAAAGGGTTTCTCACTGTTCTGGCATAACAGCAATAATAACAAGAACAATGATGATAATAATATTAAGAAGAATGGAATCTTACCAATATTCTTCCCCTCCAGCCATGCATTTCTCATATACAGGTCCCTCTAGCTCCCGGGGGCTGGGGAAGATGGCTTCATGATGGATGATGATGGTTTTGATGACTTCGTTGACGTGTGCCTGGCAGGACACAGGGTCTTGCCCATCGGGAATATGCATGAGGGTGGGCCCAAAGCAGATGGCCAGGTTGTAGGGATCCATCATGTTCTCGTCGCTATACTGTGAGAGGCTATGAGAGAGGAGTACCCATGAGCCAGGGAAAGGTGAATCTTCCCCTGTACTTTCTTTCTTTGGGGGGCTCTACTCAAGTTCAGGAGAGTTCTATGTTCTGCAAAAGCCCCCCTCCTCAAGGAGGCCAGGGCTGAGTCAAAGAGGGGCCCTTGTGGCCAGGCAACTCACTGGTTGAGGAAAGCGAAGAGGTATCTCATGACCACGATGACCACGCGGGGAAGGGTGATGAGGATCTGTTGGATCTGGTGCACCCTCTCAGCTGGGTTCTCCAGTTCTGTAACAAAAGGGGCTTTTCAGGGCACCTTTCATCCTCACAGACCCATGCAAACAACATTTGTGAGCCTACCTGTGAGATCTTTGTGGCTCAGACGGTAAAGAATCTGCCTGCAGTGTGGGAGACCTGGGTTCAGTCCCTGCACTGGGAAGATCCCCTGGAGGAAGGCATGGCAACCCACTCCAGTATTCTTACCTGGAGAATCCCAGGGACAGAGGAGTCTGGTGGGCTACAGTCCATGGTGTTGCAAAGAGTCAGACACCACTGAGCGATTGACACTTTCACTTTCACCTGTGAGATCAGTCCATGTGGCTCAGGGGGAGGCAATTTTACTTGGTTCGAGAGATGGAAATATGACCCTGGCATCATGATCCCCTGGGCATGGGGCGGGGCCCAGGGAGGGGTCCATGGCCTAGTCAGAACCATCAGGGTTGATCCTTGGGACTTGGCTGGAGAAAACAGAGAGAGAAGTTCCCTCTTGAAACCAGGAAGAATTGCAGCTGGGTGCTCTGTGGGAAGAAGATGATTCCCAGGAGTGATGGCATCACAGACATGGAAGGGACAGACTCCTACAGATGTCATATGAGGTCTGGGTCCAGCTGGGCCTAGACTTTTCAGGTATATGAGCCAATATATTCCCTTTTACAGGTTACATCACTGTAAGTTGAGTTTCTGTCACCTACAAGCTATGAGTCTCGACAAACACAAGCAGGGACCAGGTTTTATTAAACTCTTTAAAAAGATCAGCTGCAGCACAGGCCCGGCACAGAGTAGGTGCTCAGGAAATGAACACTGAATAAATAACCACCTCCTGAGCTGTATGTTGTTCAAAGAGCCTGGTGATGCTTGGGATCTTGTCTCTGACCCCTGTTTTCAGGTCAGCCCTAGAGATATAGACATTTTATCAGTCAAGCCAGAGTCAGAGGCAGCAGATTTGACTTAGTAAGGAGAAAAAAGTGCTTTGCAGGCTTGTCTCTGTAGAGAGAGAGAGAGCTCGTGCTAAGAGTGAGCTACAAAAGCTTCAAGGATTATCTGCAGGGCTGATGCATAAGCCCAGGTCAATTTCCTTTTCAGACAAAAACGTGATTTTCCCTCCCAGTGTCCCTCCTCTCTCCAGCCTCCACATTTTGTCAGCATGTTCCTTCAAAAACACAGTTCTCCACCTTTCTCCTCTGCATCCAAGGCCCTTTGTGATGGCGCTTCAACCACCCTTGCTTGCTGCATCTCTCAGCTGCCGCCCCTTCTCAAAGTGTCGGAGCCATGTTTCTCAGATGAAGTGGGAGGGGACCTCTGGGGCTCTTTCAAACATGCGGGACATTCTCTGGGGTTGTCACAATGACTAGAGGATGCCACTGCTATCTGGGATCCAGGGGCCAAGGTGCTAAGTGTCCTGAATGTGTGGGATACACAAAAGGCACTGCTCTACCCTGAACGCCAGTGGTGCCCACGGAGAAGCTGTGCCAGGCCACCTTATCTACTTTCCCCTCCCGCCAAAGGCTCCCCTGCCCCAGGCCTTTGCACACACTGGGTATTCTCTCCTCTGCTAAGCACGCTCCAGCCTACTTCCATTCACAGCCTGATGCCTCACTCAGGTCTCCGCACAGAGGGGAAGACTCTCACACATATATTGAGCCCACTGCCCCTCATTCGGGCCCCTCCATGTCCTCATCACCATTTCTTAATATTGTTTTCTTGAATACATTTCCTTAAAAAAGGAGACTTCACCTCACCCTGCAAATGAGAAACCAGGATCACTTGCCATAGTTAGAAGATAAGATAAAAACAGATACAACAAAAGCAAAACAAAGCTACCAAATGATAGGCAGACACTGTTTTGCATACAAGTTTCTGAACCTGAGGCCCTGCCCTTTCTGATCTGCAGGGAGACTGACTTGTACGGGTCCCTCCTTGGTACAATCAAGGCTTTAGGAGGGACCTGAGAAAGGACTTCCTCTCTCCTGTGATTCAAGGTACACGATGTTGTGACCTTGTACCAGAGGCTGAAGACCACGTCTGCTGAGGGCCCTGCTCTGGAACTGGACTAGTGGAGCTTCTGGAAACAGCGGCTGAGCAAGGGACACCGGGCTCAGACAGGGTTGTGCCTTTGTGGCCTGGGATTTCTGAGAGGTGGTCTGGAGCCTGAAGTGGATCTGGAAAGATGAGCAGGAAGTATGAGGGCAGAAGGGCGGATGAAGGAAGCGTCTTTCACTCAAGGCAAACAAGAGGGTTCAAGCCTCTCTTGGTGCTTATCACCTCCTGGCACACATTCTTGGCTGCAAATATCCCTGAGAACATTGTGAGAAGCATCCATATGTGAACCTGAGTGTGGGGCAACTTTTCTGCAGCTCAAATTAAAGAGTTTATTTCCAAAAAAGGGGTTTATTCCAAAATACTAGCATTCTAATATTCTAAAATTAGAAGTTTATTTAAAATATATATATATATGTATTTCCAAAAGGTTGCCTTGGATTTCAGCATCTTACAGTCAAGGTGCCTTTACTTCAGCTCTGAGATTGGGCTATTGCCTTTATCCACAGAAAATACCAGTCAGGAAGGACTCTGACGGCGAGCAACATCAGAAGAAGCCCCCAGTCAATGTATTTTTTATCATTTCCCTTGTTTGTCAAGTTGTTGACTTTACTCCCAAACCTTCCGTGGCTCCCTTAATGCCCAAAGGGAAAAGCTCTGGAATCCTTGCAAGGCATTCAACGTCTTCTCTTTCTTGTTGCATTTTACCCTCCCAGTCTTTTAATACCATGTACTGGGTGGGACACCTCCTGCTGGTCCCATTGATTTGTGTGTCCCCAACCTTCCCAGGATCCCTGAGTCCAGTCCTCCTGGAAGACTCATCATTCCCTCTCGGGTGTGATCTGAGAATCCAAGGCTCCCTTGGCCTCTTCTATTCTGAGCTCCTCCTATACCCAGAGGTGCACCGTGCCCATGAACCCTTCTGTTGTAAACCATCTTGTTATTTCCACAACTAGGTTTTCAGTTCCAGGAGGACAAGAGCCATATGGCATCTTTCACAGCACCCCTCCTGCAGTGATAAGCCTGGAGTGCCACTTCAATAAAGATTTGTCAAGGAACTGATCATTTCACTGGGGAAATACTTACTAATAGTAGATATCAAATCTTGAAACCTTTCCTTAGGAAAGAGTGGGTTTTCCAGTCCTCGGAAATACAGTTTTAGAACGCCAGCAACTGAATTGATATCTCGTTCATTTTGGTCATCCACAAGGGGGTCTTCACCTGAGAGGAAACAGGAGATGATGATTCAGTGAGGCAGGGTGTGTGCAGATGGCAGGGGAGGGGACCTGCCCCAGCCTGAACTGGAGCACAGGCAGATGCGACAGCCTCCCCAGCACAGTGTACTTAGAGGCCTCCCTATAACTGATTTTGAAACTGCTCAAATCTATTAAAATGTTGTAGAATGAAAATAATGAACATCCATCATCATACACTTAAACTCATCTTGCCATATATGCTTTCTCTCCCTTTTCTATCACTTATAATTATTATTGCTCAATTATTTGAGAGTATTCTGTAGACATGATAACACATCACTGCTAAATACTTCAACTCATTTCTCCTAAGCATAAGGGTCTTCCCCTGCATAACCACACAACACACAACATTATGGCACCTAAGAAAATTAACAAGAGTTCCAAACACCATCTCACGTTCAGACTCTGCTCAAACATTCCCCCCATTGTCCCACGTCTGTCATAGAATTTTTCAAAAGCTAAGATCTAATCAATGTTCACACCATTCATTCAGTTGTTATGTTTCTTTAATCTTTTTAGTGTAAAATAGACTCCAACATTTTTATTGTTGTTTGCCTTTCATAATAGTGGCTCTTTCGAAGAGTCCAGGCCCACTGCCTCATACAGTGTCTCACACTCTGGGTTTGTCTGACTGCTTCCTCATGATCAGAGTCAGGTTAAACATTTTGAGCAAGAATGCGATGTGGATGATGTCTGATCATTGGGTTAAGGTGGTGGATTTCTGATCTCTGCATTGTATAGGTATAATTTCTCCTTTGTAATAATCAATATAAACAAAATATAAGATATTTTGATAAACAATAGTGATCTATGTGCCTACCACCATACTCAACATATTTTACCCAGTGTTTTGAGCATCCAATGATCATTTTTCCATCATCATTCCAAATCAATTATTACCCTGGGGTTTCAACAAAATGGTGATTTTCTGATTCTATCATTCCATCTATAATTACTAGCTGACATTCTTCCACAAAGAAAACCTTTCTCCGTATTCCCGCCACCTGCCTCTTTTTTTAAAAAAAAAAAAACATTTTATGGGCTTGTTTTTATAATTTTTAATTCAATGTGTTTAACCCACTACCCACTATTCATTGGGATGCTCAGATTTTCCCCAAATTTGGCCAGGGGGAGTTCTTTCTTATGTCCTTTTGATGTGATCTCTACTGATTACGTCCTTGCTTTCTGGCATAAAAGATGTCTCTGAATCCTTGTACTTTCCTTGACCCAGACCTGTAATAAAAATACTTCTTCAAGGAGCTCTGTTTGTTTTTTGTAGGGAATGGTGTTTAGAAACCAAGATCTAGGCTTTACGTGTGTTCATTGCTACAGGAGTGTTATAAAGAACTTCTGCTGCTGCTGCTGCTAAGTCGCTTCAGTCGTGTCCAACTCTGTGCGACCCCATAGATGGCAGCCCATTAGGCTCCTCTGTCCCTGGGATTCTCCAGGCAAGAATACTGGAGTGGGTTGCCATTTCCTTCTCCAATGCATGCAAGTAAAAAGTGAAAGTGAAGTCGCTCAGTCATGTCCGACTCTTCACGACCCCATGGACTGCAGCCTACCAGGCTCCTCCGCCCATGGATTTTCCAGGCAAGAGTACTGGAGTGGGGTGCCATTGCCTTCTCCATAAAGAACTTCTAGGCTCTTTCAGTAGATATAGAGTGTATATATATATATACACACACATATATATTATTTTTCATGAGTTCACACTGATGTTGATCTTTCTGATTCATATTTAAAATACAAGGTTTTCTTTACCTTTATTTATTTTATATTTGCATTTCATTTTTCTTACAGTGAAACTCGTTCTGAATATTAGTAATATTTAATATTTTAATATATCTGCCTTATTCTACAATATACATAAAATAGTTTCAGATTTTTATTATAATAACAATAGTACCACTAACAATAAACCTACTACATAAAATTTAAGATTTATTTGCAGGGCTTTTGTTTTTATTTTTTAGGTTCTCAAAATGTATCTCACTAAACATGAATGATTGAAAGACAGAAAGTAGAGGACTTCCTTGGTGGTCCAGTGGCTAAGAATCCCTGCCAATGCAGGAGACACAGGTTCAATCCCTGGTCAGGGAAGATTCCACATGCCAAGGGGCAACCAGGCCTGTGAGCTACAGTGACTGAGCCTGCACTCTACCACCTGTGAGTTGCAACCACTGAAGCCTGCATGCCCTGGAGCCCACGCTCTACGACATGAGAAGCCCATGCACTGCAACTAGAGAGTAGCCCCCACTCACAGCAACTAGAGAAAGTCCTTGTGCAGTAACAGAGACCCAGCACAGCCAAAAATATAACAATGAATACATTTATTAAAACAAAGAACACAGAAAGTAGATTAGCAGTGGGGGCTGGGTATAAATGGTATATGGAGTAACTACAAATGGGTACAAGGTTCTTTTTAGGGATGATGATAATTTTCTGAAATTAGATTTTGGAGATAATGCTGTTGTTCAGTCGATAAGTACCATCCGACTCTTTGCAACACCATGGACTGCAGCATGCCAGGCTTTCACTATCTCTTGGAGTTTATTCAGATTCATGTCCATTGAGTTGATGATGTTATCTAACCATCTCCTCCTCTGCCACCCTCTTCTCCTTTTGCCTTCAATCTTTCCCAACATCAGGGTCTTTTCCAGTGAGTCAGCTCTTCGCATCAGGTGGCCAAATAATTGGAGCTTCAACTTTAGCATGAATCCTTTCAGTGAATATTCGGGCTTGATTTCCTTTGGGATTGACTGGTTGATTGGTTTGATCTCTGGATTGACTAGTGATGATGTACAATTCTATTAATATATTAGAAACTACCGAAATGTACACTTTAAAAATAGGTGAGCCTTAAAGTATGAAATTCAATAGAGCGGTTAAAAACTGTATGACCAGAGCACATGTTGAAAAGTTACTCTCTGTGTGGTTCTCAATCTGATATACAGCTTATTTGTTTCTGTTTCTATTCAATTTGGGGGATTTTATTTTTTTATAAATCTTAAAAAAACTTCACAATTTTGAAAAAACATTTATGTGGTCCAAGAGTCAAAACCAGATTAAAAAGTTGCTTGCAGAGAAGCCCTATTCTTATCTTTCTCCCACCTACACCTTACATTTAACCATTTTCATTAGTCTCTGATTTGTCCTGCTATCTTTCTTTCTGCAAAAATAAGCAAATACAATACATATATACACACAACATTTTTACGTTCCCTCATTTCTAACACAATGGAAGTAATACCCTCTATTACTACATATATTTGTTTCTTCTCTTAACAGTAAATCTTAGAAATCCCTCCATGTCTGTTCACAGGAATCTTCCTCATTTTTTAAAAAAATGTTTTTACACTAAGATTTTATTGTATGTTGCCACCAGTGTATATAAAATAATTTCTTGTGAAACAGAAATTCATGAATATTCAGACAGGTAGACGTTAAGGACTAACAAAAGTAGAAGTTTGTATAGTATGGCCCATGTTACAGCAAGAGACATTTGTACAGGCTTCAAATTTAGCTTTCCTTTGAATATTCACTGGCTTATGAAAAGTGGTTTTAGAAAACCTTGTAAAGATTATTTTTGCTGCAAAAAGGAACAGACTTTCTGGGGTCTGGAGGGATTTGTACTTGAAGATACTCCAGTCAGCAGAGTGCCTGAGCATTCAGCAGACAGAATTGTTTCAAATCTGCAGCTGCCTGGGAAACCTTCACCCAGTCAAGTCTAGCCTCCAGCCAGAGCTGTTGAACCACTTTCTTCATGGTGGCGATGCTGGAGAAACCAGGCATGGAGTACTCGGTGCAGATCGGTGGTCCATCGGCCCTGGGCTTACTGGGCCAGGCGCTGGGCCGTCCCCATTCTGTTTAATGGCTGCAAAGTACTCTGTTTCATGGATAGACCATAACTTAGTCAACTAGTCTCCCACGGACTGACATTACAATCTTGCTGTTACTAATAAACTGCTGCAACAAATAGCCTTCTAACTGTGCTTCCTATTCCTACCACATGTCTCTGTGGTAGGTTTATGGAAGTGGGATTGCTGGGTCAAAGGGTAAACTAATGTGTGGTTTCATCAGATAAAGCCAAATTCTCCTCCAGTGGGGCTGCACCATTTTTCTCCTCCTACCAGCAACACAGGAGAAGGGTGCTTCTCCACAGCCCTGCTCGTGGGATGTCTTTTCAATTTTTGCCAACTGCAGAGGGGAAAACAGCTCAGGAGAGCAGCACTTCTTAGTTTCATGGGGGCTGCTGAAGCTGGCAGCAATCTGACACCTCCTTCAACCTCCTCCTCCTTCCAGAACAGCCCAGAGCAATCTAAGACTGGTAAGCAATGAAGAGCAGAATGGGAAATTCATACTTGGATCTCTCTATACTCTGCCTCCGTGGGAAGAGAATGTGTGTGAGTGGCAGGCCTCTGCTAGCCCCAACATGCTTTAGTGCAAATTAGAGAAAGCACCCTGCCCCCACCTCTTTCTGAACCAGGACGTGCAGATTCCAGGGCTTGAGCCAGAGTTCAGCTCCCTCCTGCCCTCATGGATGAGTGCCCTTGTGCAGTGCCCAGCCTGAACGACCATCCACATGTGGCAGCCCAGGCCCTGCAGTCTACCTCTCAGATGTTCCCACAGGAGGAGATAAGAATGCTTACCCCACAAGACTTTCTCATGGGGAAAGAAGAGAGAAAACATTAAAAAATATATTGCTTTTACTGATATAGCACTTTTCAAGTGAGAAGCACATTGGCACATGTGATGTCTCTTAATCCTCACAATAGCACCACACAGCACCAAAGGAGGCGTGGTTCCAGCACCACCCTTCTCCCGGGAGAAAGCTGAGGCCGCAAAGTGCAACAACTTGCCCACAGAGTCAAAAACAGACATCAGCAGCTCCCAGGTCTCACGATGCCTGGGAGACAGTCCTTCTTCTACCTGTGGTTTCCAATTCTGTCTGCTGCCTGTCTGAACAGGTGCCTATGTATCTATTTATGTATGTATCTATGTATCTATCTACCCACACATCTGTCATCTTCCTTCCTTTCCTCCTTCTCTTCCTCCTTCCTTTATAGTAGAAACCCATTTTTTTTTCTTTCTCAAGAAAAAAGTTCCCACAGATGAGCAAAGGCGCCTTGATTGAATTTAGAGAAAGGTCCAAGCCCCACCTCCTCTCTAACCCAGCAGTAACCCTGAGGCCCCTCTGAAGGACCAGAAGAGTCTGAAAACTCTGTGCTATATTAAGCTGTTTCCTGGTTGTACCATGCATTACTATTGTGGTCTCATGATCCAAAAGCACATGGATTTTATTCCCTCCATATAAGCTCCTTTTGTCAAATATGGTGAACATATTGACTACAGACTGACAGACACATACACCATTCATTCTTGCTCTTCCTTCCAGAAGGCACTTCACGAGCCACCAGGGAAGCCCCGCATTCATAAAAGTGAAAATGAAAGTCACACAGTCATGTCCTACTCTTTGCGACCCGATGGACTATACAGTCCTTGGAATTCTCCAGGCCAGAATACTGGACTGGGTAGCTTTTCCCTTCTCCAGGGGATCTTCCCAACCCAGGGATCGAACCCAGGTCTCCCGCATTGCAGGCGGACTCTTTACCAGCTTGAGCCACAAGGGAAGCCATCACTCATAAAAGGAGCCACAAAGCATTCTTCCCTCCTAGACCAGGCCTTCAGCTCTCTTCAAGGCTAGCCAACTTGGCTCCAGAAGAGCTCAAGATGAGCAGGGTAGTGTGTGTGAATGATGGCTTCCTCCAGGAGAGAATTAAAACTAAAATTCCAGGCACATGTGAGAGAAAGTTGTTGTTCCAACTTTGCTAGCTAGTTTCCAGGGAGGGAGATAGAATCATTACCAAACAGCCCTGCCTGCACCCTGCTCTTAGCCAGGTCAGCCAAGCATTGCTGAAAGGCTGCAGGCAGGGCTGTACCCAGGGGGAAATGAACACACAGCGTGTGCTCAGGGCTCTAGGGGATAGTGCTGCTGCATGGGGACGCGGCAGGAAGCCCACAGATGGCCTCAAGGGTGGGTCTCTGCAGCCAGGACCCTCCCAGCCCCATCTTGAGGATCCGCAATGTGACAACCCCTCCCTGTGTTTCCTGCTCACACCCCTCTTCCTTGGGCAGGAAACAGATCTGAGAAAGACCAGGTCCCGAGTCTAGAGTGTGTCAGACCCTATATGCAGTGATTTCAGCCCCAAGTCCAAACTCTATCTTGATCGGCACAGGGTGAAAGGGCCATCGACTCCTGTTCCAGCCACCCTTCCACATAAGGAGAAATCACTGTGAGCTCTCTCATCTTTACATAGAAAGAGGACAGGAGATTGGTTTGGGGGTAAACAGAGAGACAGAAGACTAGCCTGCAAAACAACAGTGAACCAAAGCTCTCTCCTCGGAACAACCACTGACTCCTACCTTTCCATGATGTTTTCCCCTTATTTTCCCAGATTACAGGAAAAATCTCAAACCTTGGTGAGTTTAAGATGCACTGATGGCAAAATATAATAATAAAAATCATGTGTGTGTATGTGTTCAGTTGCTCAGACATGTCTGACTCTTTATGACCCCATGGACTGTAGCCCGCCAGGCTCCTGTGTCCATGGAATTTCCCAGGCAAGAATACTGAAATGGTTTGCCATTTCCTTCCCCAGGGGGATCTTTCCAACCCAGGGATCGAACCTATGTCTCCTACATTCTACATTGGCAGGTGGATTCTTTACCACTGAGCCACCTGGGAAGCCTCAATAAAAAACATAATCCCAACTAAAACTGCAGTTGACTCATGTCAAAAGAAAAAGAAAGTGGGTTTAGGAATAATAAGCCAAGAGTGGATTTCTAACATGTAATTATCCAGAAACTTAAGGAAAAGAGATATGTGCTCCTTTCAACAGGAATGTAGGTATGTAGGCAAGAACTTCACCCAGAGAAAGAAAGGGGCCAAGGAGGAAAAGACTCCTATCTGTTTGAATAAATGACAAAGGACAGGCGCCCTGCAGGGATTAGAGGGTTTAAATTTTTTTAAATAAAAGGAAGAAAGGAAAAACACACAATGCTCTGGCTTAGAGAGAAAGTTCCATCACACGTTAGAGCACATGGGCCCTGAGGGGTGGGCTTGGGGCACCTGGCTATGGGGGAGCTGCAGGGAACACAGCATCCAGGCATGGAGAGGGAAGCCAGTTTCAGGAGAAGGGGGAGAAGAGAAACTGCTCTTGAGGATCAGCCAGGTCAGGAACCCAAACCCCGGGTGGTGAATGTCAAGAAACAGAAAGTAATTTATGTGAAGTCTAGGCACCAGGTGCCAAGAGAATCCAGAAGGGGGTTCTCTAAAAGAGACATTTCAGGGACTTATTTTAGAATAAGCCATGCTTCCAGGTAGGCTCAGGTGGAGCAGAAGGACGAGGCTGGAAAGAGAATGAGATTCATTCTGGAGTGAGGGTGACAGGGAGAGGAGCCTCACTGCACACACGAGGCAAAGAAAAAGCAGAAAAAAGCAGTTTCTGCAGCTGAAGTTCAGGTCAGGTGATCTCTGCGGTCCAAGGCTTGTTAGGACCAGAGAATTCTAATGTGCACATAACTCCTCCAAGGCACCCAAGCAAGTGACAGGAGGTACTGACCTTAGAAATCACGTTCAGGAAGGAAAGAAAGCAGGGCTGCTGGGATTGGGCGTGGCTGCCAGATACAACAGGGTACTTACTAATGAGACACTGGCAAGTGAGAAAATGGGAGGGGGCTGGGGGCAGTCAACAGGCTGAGGCACCAGGCAGTAAGTTTACTCATGAGATACAAGGAGTTCTGTACAGTGGGATGCTCCCAGGAACCAGCAAAGGGTCCAGAGGGTCCAGCTCTGCTCACTTACAATGAACACAGGGCAGCAGGGGTGCTAAGGAGTCAAAGCAAATAAAGAAACCAAACCCTGGCTGGGCTGGCCGGCAATGCCCAGGGGAGCTCAGGGAAACGAGGAACTTCCAGTCCTAACCAAACCCTGGCTGGGCTGGCGGGCGATGCTGAGAGGAGCTCAGGGAAATGAGGAACTTCCAGTCCTATCCGGGAGGATACCTCTTGCTCTGTGGGCTCTGCACATGCTGTTTCCTTGGTCCGGAATGCCCTTTCCCCTCTTCCCCTGGCTCTTACTCTTCAAGCCTCAGCTCAGGCATATCCTCCTCCAGAAGCCTTCTGAGGCTTTGCTATTCCTCCCCCCTCACTTAAGCTGAGCTCGTGGCTCCCACCCACCACTTACCCCATCCTTCCACTGTCGTGCTGTTTACCTTCCCAGCTAGCAGTGGCTTGTCTCTTGTTCCTATTGTATTTACAGACCCCAGTCCATCACCGAGTGCAGTGCAGGGCTCAATGGATGCTTGCTGAGTGGATGAATAAATGCTTCAGCAGGAGCATGGAGCAGGGCAGTTCTGGAGCTCTCTGGTTCTAAGTGCCCCAGATCCTAGAGTGGAATCTAAAACCTAAGCTTCCTGGGGCCCTAGGAGGTCACTGAGAGTCACATCCAGCCCAACCCTGCTCTCCACACCCAGTTCCAAGACAGAGTGCCCAGGGATGCTAGGCTCTGTGCTGGGGGCGATGGAGGTGACGGGCTGGTGTTTCCTCCACCCTGGAGCTAGGTCTCAGGATGGAAGCAGGACAGGGCGAGGGTGAATCAGGCCTGGCAATAAGGCAGGAGAATTCTAGGGCTGGAGCCTTGGGGAGAGGCCTGCTCAGAGCACAACCATCAGGGACAAAGCATATACCTTCCAAGGCTATTTGTAGGATGGTATGGAAGAATGGGTAAGAAAGTGCTTTGTAATTTGGGAAGTGGTATACTGTGAGGAAATGGGTTTGGGATTGGGGTCCTCAGACCAAACTTGGTATCTAACCACTCAGAGAGAAAGGCAGAAGATCAGAGTTGAGGAGTAAACTATGGAGATGTGATGTTTCCAAATGCTGTGAGACTAGAGCAGAGGTTTGCTCAGGACACCCCAACACTGGCTTTTCTTTCCTCCCCAGGATGGACTTTGTTCAATAACCAGGGAACATAATGTTAGAAGCGGCTTCCCAGGTGGCACTAAAGTACCCTCCTGCCAATGCAGGAGACATAAGAGGCATGGATTCGACCCCTGTATTGGGAAGATCCCCTGAAGGAGGGCATAGCAACCCACTCCAGTATTCCTGGAGAATCCCATGGACAGAGGAGCCTGGCGGGCTACAGTCCATAGGGTTGCAAAGAGACATACACCACTGAAGCAACTTAGCATTCATGTATGATGTTCGAAACTATTTCTTTGAACAGAAATGCCCAGACTCTAAGTTTCACTACAGCAGCAAGACATGCACTAGTGTCGAAACGGCAGAGCTTTTCCTGACCCTATTAAGTCCTTACTTTGCACAGACACTGCCACTGGCCATCTGCCCGCATCAGAGATCCTGAAGCCAAGGGAGCCTAAACCAAGTAAGCCACGTTCTGGTGGACATTTGATTTCTGATAAGCTTTTATATCAAAGTGGGAACTAGGTAACCTCCCCAAGGGGAAGGGGGAGCATATGATCTCTTCCTCCCAATGCATAGCTTTGCCAAGAACACTGCAAAAAACGTAAGAATTAAGATGTTCTAAGCCACTCCATATTATATATATTCTTCCAACTTTTCTAAAACATAGAAGCCTTTACAGATTTGCATAATAATTCCAAAGCCCTCTTTCCCCAGCAACCACTGCAGAGTTCACCAGAGAAAGTCACCCATGTGTAATTGTAATTGAAAGTCACCCTGGTAATTGTTCAACAGTGGGGAAAAAGAAAAATTAGAAGGTTTCAGCGTTGCCCAATTTCTGTGGTGTAAACTCCTGCCTTGGCTGATTTCAAGCTACCAAGGTAAAGTCCCTGAAGGTGAAGCTGGAAAGAGATGTTGATAAAAGCTGCCCCAGCAACACTGGCTCCAATAAATGTGTTCATACCCACCCTGGCTTTCTCTGGACACGAGCTGGAGATGATCACTCTGTACTTACCTCTCTCAAAGGAATTTTTGATGTCATTGACTTCAACCTGAGATCCTGGCACTCTGAAGATGCCTTGCTGCTGGAGTCCTAAAAGAAATAAACAAAAAGAAAAAGAGGAAAGGCCTTGAGCTCATCAGACCACTGGGAACATGGATGATTCTCCCCACTGCTTGTCTCTTTCTCCCATCAAACTTTGTAAGACAGCCATCATTTGCAATGGCCGTCTCCCAACAGAAGCCCAAAAGGAGCCTTTACAATGAACTTTTTAGCTGGTCCAAATTCTCAGCCACATTCTGCTTTATATGTCTATGGCCCCTTGTTCAGGCTTGAAGGAAACACGAAATTTCTATCAACACTGGATCAGTGAATAACTTCCACTTTAACTCCCAGGCTAGCTCAATCAAATAACTGGGTAGTGAAACATTGCCTACCAAGCTCATCAGCTGCACTGTTCCAGGTAGCTTGACTTAACAAATGCCACTGGGGTTTAACAGCCACAGAGATGTTGAACAAGAATGCTTAATACCACTCCCTCAACCATCACAGACTTTGTCTTTCTTTAAGAAAATCTAGAGTCTAGACTGCATGCTAACTTGGGATCGAGGAGTTTGGGGAAGGTTAACTTATTAAAAAGACAATCTCATTTTTTATGTGTTTCTACAAGGCCATAAAGAAGAGCAGACCTTGCTATCTGACACGGCAGTAACAAAAGAACAATGACCTGCAAGATGGAAGATTAGAGGACCTCACTCATCTGAAAAGGAAATTAAGACTGGGATCCTTTCCCTGAGACTCAGTTTTCTACAGCAAACAACTCTCCACATTATAATTTACGGAAGTGTTTACCCTTAAAGGCAGGCTTTAAAGTTTGGTCTGTATACATAGTATGTGCTCAATAAACGTTGTTCATTTCTTTTGTTAACCAATGCTGAATTTCTACCACCTGGGTCTCTTACCCCATCCTCCTGGCTCAGTCCTGACCAGGCATGCGGGCCTTATTGCCCGTATTAGGCCATGACACTCGCCATTCTCTCCACCTGGACTGCAAAGGTTGGCTTCTACTCAGATACCACCTCCTCAGAGATGGCTCTCCTTACAACCTTAGCCAAGTCAGCCCTGTCCTCCTCTAGCCATTCTCTGTCCCCTTACTTAGTTCTTAGGCATTATCACTAGCTGAAATTAGACTATGTATCTCTCTGCTCATTTATTTCCTTGCCCTTCTAATTGGTCATGTAAGCTACTGAGGGCTGGCAGCCTATCTGTCTTGTTCGTGGCTGTGCTGCCATTGTCAGAAACAGTGCCTGCTCTGCACTCTGGAAATATATTTTTGGAGGAATGAATAAATAAATAGATGGAGGCACACATTAAGTGCTGGGAACACCATGTAGCAAATCCCAGATACTCTTACTTCCTTCATGGAGCTTGCCACAGTCTAGCAGTATTAGCCGATTGGACGGCCAACCTCAGTCAGTGCTCTAAGTGCAGAGCTCTGGGCTTGGGTGGGAGTGAGGAAAGAACTAATATTGTTCTCCCGTGAACCCTCCCTGCTCCTCAGTGTTCCCAGTTCCCAGCTCTTCTCACCACCACCTTCAGTCCCCCCAACACAGAAGGCTCAAGAGATAGCAGTCAGAATAGCACCTGTTCTATAGAGCTTTTTCCCTCTCATAAGGAGAGCAGTAGCCTGAAATCTACCAAGATGAAAATCTGAGTCTCATCTCTTATGAGAACAGCCTGGCACCTGTTCTTGAAAGAGCTGAAAACACTGCCCTGAGATTAAGCTTACCATATAAATTGATGTATCGGATACAGCTCTCGACGACCAGTGGTATAGCTTGTCCTGAATCCTTAAGAAAAAAAGTCGTGAGTTGTATTGGACTTGGCAACCACCACAGGAGAGAAGACACTGCAAACACAGATTACGAACTCAAGCCAGAATATTAGTACCATCGGATTAGTAAGAAAACAAGCAAGGAACCACTAATTCTAAAGTCTCTACAAACAGTTAGAATAGGAAGTTTTCTGTTATTGCAGAAAAGGCATAGTTATGATAATTTTAAAGAAATGCTCTGTCTCCTTACTCAGCTGGGAAGGAATCAGGGCTCAGGAGGCCTCACAGGCGCATGGCGGAAGGGTAGAGAGCCCTCTGTGCGGAGGGAGCTAGAGTCTGCTCTCCAAGACTTCTCTGCCTCCCACTCCCCTCAGTCCCAACTCAGCTCCATTCTCCCAGCATTCAGGAAAGGAGCAAGGACTCTGCCTAGGACTGTCGGACCTGCTGCTGGCATGAAGAAGGGCACACTAAGGGAGAAGCAAGGCCGGCCCCAGGGGTCCTTCTGAGCTCTGAGAAGGGAAGACCAGCTCTACTCGTGATGTAACAACCTAAACATCCAGACAGATAACTTGGTTTAACAGTACACATGTTACAAGGAAAACTTCTAGAAAAAATTATTGTCAGCCACTGACCACTGAGTGGCCACCTTAGTCAGAAAGGTTGACTAAGATGCAGCTCTAAACACATGTATCTAGGGTGTCAATGTCAAGTTCAATGACATTTCCCTAGGCTGACCCAAGGCCACAGAGAGCTGGGCAAGGGATCATTTTCCTTTGGACTCCATCATTGGTTGACCCTTATGCTATTTCAGGCAACTTACAGAGCATACAATCATAAGAAAAAAAGAAAAAAAAAAACAATAACAACAACTCTTTCTTAAAATGGGCCAAATTAAATACTAGCCTCCTCAGAAGGTGAGGAAGAGAAGGCATATGTACTATGCCTTCTTACTAGTATGTTCTATATGTACTAGTATGCTCACGTAAAAGGGACGGGGAAAAAACATGAAATTGGATGGTTTTGTGGCTCCTCCTCACCCCACCTGGGAATTTTTAACTAGAATATCTTAACTCTTAACTAGAGTCACAGAGAGGATAATAAAGTGGACTCGTTGGCAACAGGCAAGGCGGGCCCTGTGCTACAAGTCAGGACTAAAGACAGTTTCCAT
This sequence comes from Bos indicus, assembly GCF_029378745.1. Taxonomy (NCBI): domain Eukaryota; kingdom Metazoa; phylum Chordata; class Mammalia; order Artiodactyla; family Bovidae; genus Bos; species Bos indicus. The sequence goes on along the minus strand of NC_091781.1, from coordinate 17,430,785 downwards.
CCAGTTGAATGGGGCTAACGGACCTTTCCAGTAAATACCTGGTTCCTGGTTCGAGCATTTCTTCTTCCTCTGATAACAAAAAATAAACAGGCAGCAGAGCAGGAGAAAAAGAAAAGATTATGCAGGAGTAAGATCAGTTAGAGTAAGCAGATCCTTCAGAGTCCGGGAACGCCGAAATGCAATGGCAGCCAGTAAAGGGCCAGGGAGATGGCAGGCAGCCTACGAGGCTCAGGAGCTAGGGACCTGCCCCGCCAGCCTTCCAGGGTGGCTGCCTTGGACACCAGAGGGCAAAGAGGCCTCTTTCAGTCCTTGTCAAAGTGCAGGAACAGTGAGCACTAAACCCTTTCCTAACCTCAAGTCTACCTTCTTCTCAACACAGGGGCTGTTTATTCACCAGCAATGAGAGCCCACCTAAGACCCCTTAAGGTGAGCCCAGCTGCCCACAGAAAGGAGGGACACACACTCTCGGCTGTCTGCTGGGACTGTCCCCGCAGTCAGCTCAGGGAACCTCGATCTTAGCTCTTAGTTAACCAAGACTATTTTGCAGGGGCCCTCTGGATAGGACCCAAGGGCAAGCTGCCTGGTTCCAACTTCACACGGCGGACCGTGCTTTCCCACCAAACAGCTGAGGCAGCAGGTCCCAGGTACTCGCTCGACTTTGGTCTCCTTCTGCCCGAGGACCCTCACCCTGGCACTGAAAGACCCTCAGGGAACCCAAAACTGACAAAACCTGGAGTGACGAAGGGCCATACGGTCAGAACACCTTGGTGACCTTGCAGGCAGAACCAGAGCCTTTGCTTTCACTGAAACCGCCCATTTGTAGGGGAGAACTACCTTCCTCTTTCTTCCTGTACAGGCAGCAGGTCAGGCTCTGGGGTGCATACTGTGTCTCATTCAGCTCCTGGGGGAGGCCACCCCGCTGACTGAGAGTCAGGAGGATGTGAGCCTCCTCCCCGCTGTCACCCGTCCAGCCCTGGCGTCTCAGCTGCTAGGGTTTTCCTATGTTGGCCAAGCCCACCTGAACCTAGGACAGCAGTGACAGATGGTCAGATGGGGGCCATGGGCGCCCTCCGGAAAGCCCCGGCAGCACTCGCAGCTGACACTCCCCTGGTGCTTACTCTGCACCAGGCAGAGCTCTAGAACCTGCCATGAGCTACTTATCTGATCCTCGTCACACACTCATGTGTGTGTGTGTTCAATTGCTTCAGTTGTGTTCGACTCTGTGTGACCCTCTATGGACTGTAGCCCACCAGGCTCCTCTGTCCGTGGAATTCTCCAGGAAGAATAACTGGAGTGGATAGCCATTCCTTGTTCCAGGGGATCTTCCCGATCCAGGGATCGAACCTGGGTCTCCTGCATTGCAGGCAGATTCTTTACTGTCTGAGCCACCAGGGAAGTCCCCTTGTCCCTCTAAACCCTCATAACCATGGCATTTCCATGATGTTATTTTACTGACAAGCCTTTCAGAACTTTGGCATTTCAGAGATGGGGATTCATGCTGAATCTTCTTTCAGATAGCATGGGACTCCTAAGAGGAAATTAAATTCCGTTCATAAAGGTTGAAGGACTGAGTGCATCACACTGCCTTTTCATTTTCTGAGACTTAACCATCCTTGAGACTGGGGCCCCGCTACTGCAGTCCGTCCCAAACTGAGCTCAGAGAGGAGCTGGTTGACCTGCACTGATAATATGTGGTACAAGCACACGTGACTACAAAGAAATGCAATCGCTTAACAAACAAACTTTGTTTCGGTCAAACTATCCCCTGAGGAAGCTGTGCCCTTATTCCAGGGACAGGCCACTGCCCAGCTCTCTAGGGTGCCCCTCTCTGGGGGCTCTTTTCAGAGCCAGTCTCCTGGCGCCCAGTGCAGCCTATACCTCTTGCCATTCTGTGGCTCCGGTGGCTGCCAAGCTGGACTCTGAATGACACTTCTCATTCCAAAAGACCGTCCATTCAAAGACAAGGTTTTGGCACCGCTGACAAAGACGCTTGTTGCAGGCTTGCGGGAGGCTGACCAGGTGCAGCAAAGCCTATAGATGCAGGAGAAGGACCGACTTCCTCCAAGGGGCAAACACATCCGTGGGTGTTGTGATTGTCAGGGGAATAAAGTCAGATGACTTGATTGTCACACATTTTATGTAGGAGTTCTCCATTCAGAAATTGTCTCACTAAACAGAACACCTTTGCTTTCAAATGCAATCAGGTGAGAGAGCCTTCCAAGCATCCTGACAGACCGCCTGTTTCCAAAAAGCTAAGCATATTCCAAAACATGTCCGTGTCTCTGAGGTTCCACTCACTCTCTTCCTTCTCTCAGCAGCTTCTCCGTCCATCCTCCCCTCTGCCGACACTTCCTTCAATGCTGCCCCTGCCCCCGGTGCCCACGGCTCCTCCTGGTCTAGAGTGCTCACAGAACTTACTTCTGTACTGATCAGTCACCAAGCACTCATCTTGAATCATCTTCCACATTCAGCTTCTGCGTCAAAAACCTCCTGCGTGACACGATAAGGTCTTTGAGGGCAGAGAGTAGCAAATGGGCCTCGGTCTCCCCTCAGCTCTGGAGTGCAATTTTTTGAGAAGGAAGTCTTGTAGGAGCAAGGACGGAGGATGAAGGAAGGGCTCTTGACACAGGCCTCTTCTCCCATGACCTTCTGGATGGCAAACTGCTCTCTCGGGGTCACCTCCCAACGTGCCCCTTTGCTGCTGCTCCCAGGTCCTTTTGGGGTCCTCCAGGCCTCCCTCCACTGAGGCATCTGAGAGCAGCCGCTGCTGTTTCCCACCCCTCGGGCACCCCCAACTGGGGCCCTCCTGTCCCCTTTCCCCTTTCCCAGAACTCAGTTCACAGGCAGAGACAGCCCTGGGACCCAGGCTGATCCTGCCCACACCCCCTCCCACACCTGAGGCCGACCCTCCCTGCCCAGTAAGTCCTGTCTGGGGATGGAGAGAGAGCTGGAGGAGAGGCAGCCTCCAACACTCCAAACGTGTCTCAGGCAGAGCCTGGGAGCCTTCAGGGCCTTTTCTCCTGACTGACATGAGTCTTATTTTCTGCAGTGAGTGTCTTTGTTAGATGGTGGTGGGCTTCCAGTAACTGGTAGGGACCTTCCTCCTGCTCCCCTAAGTGACGTTCAGAGTGCATCTGCCCTTCCCTGAGGATATTTCCCACCTGCTACCCTTTCCAACTTCATCACTGTCTTAACTTGCCTTGAGCTGTTCTACCTGGGACGGCTCGATCCTGCACCCTTTGCAGCCAAGAAGCAAGAACAGAGAAACTCACTGAAGTGAAAACCTTCCTTTCCAGTTTAAGGTGTAAAGGGTTAACCTGGAATTCTAAAGGGACTACTTCATCTCTTTTCCCTTCTCCCAAACTGCCTCACAAGAAGCAAAACAAGGTGGAAGGGTTGTCTCTCACACAAATTGTATGTGTTTCCTTTGTTGGTCTATTCTCAACTTTTAGGGGAAAAAAATCACTTGTATAAAAATACACTGTTATACAAAGCAGGGTTTTCCTTTGTGTTGCTTCCAACCAGTCTGCTCCTGGGAGACGTGTGTGTGACGGGAGGTGAGGGGGTTTCTCTAACTGTCCCTCAGCCTGGTCAGGACTGCAGTTCCTCAAGCAGGGGAACAGGGCTGACTGCCCTCCCCAACCCCCACTCAGCCAGGGCTGAGGAGCAAGGGGAAGCACTCTTAGAAGCCACTGGTCAGAGACAAAAGTGCCTCTGAAGCTACAGGCAGGCCACCAGGAGGACCAGCCAGCTACATGGCCTGGCCACGGGCCCAGATGGAAAGTTCTGGTTGGTCAGATGTCAGTCTGTCAGTAGGTCGGGGCAGGGCTGTTGGCCGGGGTAGGAGGTGGAGAGAGGCTGCCATTACATTGGGCACGTTCGCGGACTCCATGGCTCCCCAGCAAGTACCTTAATGAACGTTTCCATACAGCCGTTAAATAGTTTATGGCTACACACTGAGAGAGGCCTAGGTCTCCTCATTTTCTGTGGTTTAGGGGGAAGACAGGGGGGCCTAGGGGAAAACGGAACAAAAGAAATCAAGAAAGCAACCAAGGTAAACATACAATGGGGGGAGACGCTATTGTAACCCACGACTGAAGGAGAACACAAAATGCAAATGGAAGGCCTGAACCCCCAGTGCATTGGTGCCCAATGCTCCATCTGAAGGCCTCTGGATGTTCAAGGGTGTCTTAAATGATCCACAGTGTCAGGCAGGACCAAGACTCATGTAACACAAATGCATTCTACATTATGGGGGGGGCACAGCACGTGTCCGGGAAACCACTGAAACTCCAATCAGAGGCTGCCATCCTGCAAAGCTAAACAGATGGAGGGGGAGTCAGGGATGAGATGTAACCTGTAGCTGAAGAAAGCAAGAGACTTTCAAAGATGATTGGAAGGGTTAATTTTCATTGTTTTGGCTTAAAGACATCACCGAGTCTCAGCTCCTGATGTACTGGGGCACTGATCTTCCTAATGCTGCTAAGCATTTCAAATGCACTTGACTACTCTTTATTCCATTGATCTAAGAGCCGGGCAGTTATTATTCTCATTTTAGAGATGAAGAAACTGATGCCAAGAGGGAGGCTGCAGCTTCTTCGGGGGCCCCCGGGAACTCCCGGGGACCCAGGGTGAGGACTATCTCCTGTCCTTAGTCAAGTACACTTTCAGTTAGTGTTTTCAAATCCACTGTCATGCTTAACATCAGCTTAACTCTGCACGTGTGGCCCCATTTTACAGAGGCCTAAACCGAGCTCTAGAGTGGGGAAGTGGCAGAGCTAGACCCCAAACTCAGCCTCTTTGGCTCTAAGCCCAAGATTTTTCCCATTGGGTCAGTCATGGAGCCTTAGGGCACTTTCCCATATCCAGCCCAAACTCATCCATTCCATTAACCCTTGCCAGCAGAGGACTGGGGGGGTCGGGTTGAAAGTGTCTTGCTTGACTTTAGGATCTCCATTCCCTGTGCTCGCTCCATCTCGGACACAGGGAGGGGCGATCACACCACAGTTCACCAGCAACAGTGAAACAGCCACAAACACTGAACCGGTTTCCAGAGTTGCTCACATGCATATGCCTGTGTTGGCTTATTTGCTCACCTTTCACCACCCAAGTTGGCCTGACTCAATGCTGCCAGCCTTCTAGGTCAAAGGACTTTCAAAGGTTAGGAGAAAGACCCCTAACCAAGAGACACAGTTCACTTTCAACTGGCTTAGCTCATAATTTGGGAGGTACCGAGGGGGGACCCAGCCTGACACAGATAATGTCCATGTGTGATGAACAGAGACATGGGCCCCCCACATCTTGACTGATTTCTGTGAATGGGCAAGAAATACGTGCTGTGGAGCCCATCAAGGAGATGAGACTCATGCTGCCTTGCTCACTGGCCTTGTTCGCCTGTCTGCTTCAGCAGCCCCACCATCAAGGGACCTCAGATCAGATTCCTCTTGGTGTCTGAATACTGAGCAAATACTGCTAGCTCCAGGACATGCATGGGCAAAGACACAGTGGAATCCAAATCTCATGCCACCCAAACATTGGAACCAAAAATAACAGCACAGATCAAAACTTCGAAAAGAAACAACAGGCAAGGTTATTTTGAGCCCATCTTGGATCTATGTCAATTTGGTTAGCTAAGTCCATGTCATTTCTTTTTCACAAGGTACTTATTTTTTTGAGGATAAGGGCATGTGAGAGTGAGTATTTCTTATGCTAGATCTGCTTTTGAATTTACATATGCCAAAGAGAGTGCCAGAAATGTGACAGGGGGCCATAGGTTTTACGTTTAATAACTGGAGGGTAGCAGCTGAGCCACCTTGTTTCCATGGTGATTTGGGTTTCTGTTTTTGAATGTTGTCTGATCATTTCATTATCTTACACTGCATGTTATCCTCACAACAACCCTGAGAAGTAGGCAAGAACTATTAAACCTACTTTAAACATAAGGCAAATGAGCCACTGAGAGATTAAGAAACTTGCCCAAGGTCACAGGAAAAGAATTCAGCTCTTCCTATTCCAGGTTCTGGTGTGAGTATGGACATGAGGAAATGGGTTTTACCACAGAACACCCAGCAATAGCATTAAATTATCTATTAAACTCTCATGGTCAACAGGAGTAGAGACTCAATGCAGGTGTTAGACACCAATACCAAAAAAAGTCTAAGATGCCTTTAAAATTTATTTCATAAAGTTAAGTCCTAAGGAATTTTTTTTCCTGTGAGTTATAAAATTTCTCCTGCCCAATCCAGAAAGCAAAGGACTGTTGGAATCACATCAGGATTTCTTCCTTTAGTGTGGTGCTCTGTGCACGGAGCAGAATCTCTGACAAGGAAACGTAGCTATCCCAACTTTGCATTACATCAAATTGATACCGACTTACTGAAGTGCTGGGTGGGGCACAAAGTGGGGAGCAGAGGGGCAGCTCAGCCAAGGGAAGTGGGGCAGCCTAAGCCTTCCATCTCTTCTGCTGCTCAGTTGCCGAGCAAAAAGGAAAGAAAGAGAGAGAGAGGCAGGGAAAACAGGAACAGAGAAAGCCACGGAGAGGAAGAAAGAGAAACCAGAGACCAATGTCCCCTTTCTGCCTTTCAACCAAGATGAAAATTAACACACATGAGCAACACAGAACTTGGCCTCAAAATTATTCTGTGATCAAAAGGATGGTGATTTTCCTAGACAACCTCACAGACGTGGGAGTCAAAATTCAAAATGGCGGCAATATTATAGTTGGATGGTGGTCAGGCTCTTGGAGGCTGTGCATGGGTGTGCATGGGGTTGCATTTGTGTGGATAAATCTCAAATGGTTCCACCACTAATTCAGACTTGGAGCAAGTTCTAGGTTAGGGAAGCCAGTCAATGGTTTGAAAAACCATAATCAAATCTTAGGTTTGCATTTGGATTTGCCATTTACCATATACCTTTCAAGTGCATTATTGTATCTGGTCAGCCTAATTTTTTGTTATTGTTTAGTCACTAAATAGTATCTGACTCTTTGAGACCCCATGGACTGCAGTACATCAGGCTTCCTTGTCTCTCACTGTCTCCCGGAGTTTGCTCAAAGATGCTAATTACAGGGTTATTATAAATTGGGGCTATTCTAAGATAACATTCTAAAGTGTGAGAAAAAAATACAACGTGTTTTGGCACATGTGCAAAACTGGTCTATCTCTACAAGGCCAGCGGCAGCTTGTTGAGAAGATCTGCTCAACCAATCATCCAAAATGACACTGACCTTTGACAAGAAACTATGGGAGACAGAGAGGGCCACAGTATAGAAATAGCTCACCCAGGGCATTTAAGATTAATTTCAAAAATACTTCCAAGTTAGCAATGCACTCTATGATAAGTTAAAAATGATTTTTAGAAGAGGAAGCTTTTAGTTTACTAAGAGAGTTGCCTTTGACCTTGGCCAAGGGCCAAAGTGTAGATATCTGGATTTACAGCTTAGTACAGTATAGTACAGTGTATCTAAGTGGGAGGTCTGTAATCCTAGCTTGGATTTCCCAGGCCCTAGGTCCATGAGGGTGTGGAAGAAAACATCTCAGGGGACTTTATTTTTTAAAAAAAGCAAAACCCCTCAACTTTTCTCTAAGGAACACCCTGGGACCTCGCCAAGGGTTTGATAACAGATCTCTCCTACAATCTGCTGGAACCACTATTCCCGCATGAGTTCTAGGAATTAGGAAGAAGTGAGGGATGGCTCAATTCATCCCCCATCTGTTGCACTATTTGCAGACTTTGGTGTAAAATGTAGCTTCTGTTGTTTGGGGACTATGACAACATTCTCTTGCAACAAATAAATTTAAAAAAAATTTTTTTAAAGGACAACACTCTCCTGCATAAATAAATATATTTTTTTAAAAGGCAACACTTGCCATAAATAAATTTAATTAATTCATTCATTTTTTAAAAAGGAATTTGTTTCTAAAAGATTCTTAGAAAGTAAGCCTGCACATCTGCTGGCCCACATGCTGGGAAGGCCTCCCCTGGCATCACGAATCATCCCAGTGTTCCCAGACTGCCGGATCCTAGAGGAACAGCTGCACAGACTAAGCTTCTGGAGAGTCCCTGGTCTCCTCGACCCTGGGCTCAGTAAACTGAAAATCCCAGAGCTTTCCAAGCCTCTTCCCAGCCAACTCCCTTCCAAATGAGGAGGGAGTTGAGGGTTCATCCTTCTTGTTGCCAAATAGGACAGCTTTCCAGGATTCCCAGCCACTGGGAAGAACTTGTGGGGAAAGGATGTCACTGGGTCACTGGGCCCAGAATGAGGCAAAAACCAGACCTCAGTGGTCACATGATGGAAAAGTGCAGGCCTTGAGGCCACCGGCTAAATTCATGTTGGGCGGTGGGACAGGCATTGTTGGAGACGGGAAAACGGATGGGCTCTAAGGTACCCAGGCAGCGATGGGGCTGCTTAGGGACCTAAATTCTCTGCAGGTAAAGGAAAGGTCCAGTCCTGAAGTCAGACCCTCAGCTATCCGCTGCTGAGTGAAAGTGTTCACTGGCTCTGGTCTGCTCAGGGAAAGCGCAGAGGGTAATGGTGAGCGAGCTGGAGACAAAGCGAAGCTGTCCACTGTTACTTCCCGAGCAAGGGGCTCCGCCACCAGTCCATCCCAGTGCGGTGAAGTCGAAAGCCAGTGCGGGCAGCAGCGGGAGCTGTGTGCGCTAGTGTGAATATGCGCATGCGTGTGCCCGGCGGTGCTGCTACGGGATTCCAGCCCAACCCAGAGCCTTGGCAAACCCGGACCCCGGGCTACTGCGTGCCGCCCCGCACCTCCCCACCAACCCTCCTCGGCAGTTTGCTCAGCAGCCATAGAACGGATGGGGAGACAGGTGGACAGCAACCTGAACGCCTCCGGCTTCTGGCTGCCCTCAACACTCTGCAATATATATTACGGTCCCCTCCTCCCACCTGATGGATAGCGCCGCCGAGGGACCACACCCACCGCCCAGAGCAGCTCTGAAAGGCTCCCTTCCTGTCACAGTCTAAAGCTGGAATGAGCAGAGCAGCCAAAGGCCTTTGCCTCCCCTCTCAGCACAGTCACACCCCCGTGGGGGCACTGGTAAGGCGCTGCTCCCTAAGACTGTGCTGCTCCTGCTCCAGCACTGTGCTCGCCCTCCCCTCCCTTCCTGCGCCTCCCGTCTCCCGCTCCCCACCTCAGGCGGCTGGTGCAGGAAACAGGATCCCCGGCTCTTACCTGGTTGTACCGCATTCCGCTCTCTCGCCTGGAAAGAAAAGTGTACATTAATGTTTAATTGTTGGTTTTGTTTTCGTTTTTGCTTGCTTGTTTATTTTACTTTTGACCGGTGCACATTCGTCTTTTTCTAAAAACATGAAACAACTCACACTTGAACTTAATTATTTATGAAATGGGAAATCTAATTATGCCTAAGGTGTGGTCTGCTGGGAAGAACTGAGTCTTATTAAATCCTCCGTGCCTCCTATTTGTAGGGCCATGTTCACATATATTTTATTTCTTATTGTTCATATAACTAGGCTTTTGAAGTTCATCCATAGCATGACTGAGTAATTCATTCTTTTTTGTGGTGCAATAGAGAACCTCTAAGTCAGCGCTGACCCCATGGAAATAAAATGCAAGCTGCAATTTCTAGTAGCCACATTACAAAACTTAAAGAGAAATGGGTGAGATTAATTTTAATGATATATTTTATTTAACTTATGTCAAAATGTTATTTAAATATGTGTCAATATAAAAAATTAATAAGATGTTATAGGTATATGCAGGCATGTGTGCTAAGTCGCTTCAGTTGTGTCCGACTCGTGCTGTCCTATGGACTTTAGCCCACCATACTCCTCTGTCCATGGGGATTCTCCAGGCAAGAAAACTGGAGTGTGTTGCCATGCCCTCCTCCAGGGGATCGTCCCAACCCAGGGGTCGAACCTGAGTCTCTTATGTCTCCTGCATTGGCAGACGGGGTACCACTACTGGCACCTGCGAAGCCCATTACAGGTTATATATTAAACATATGTGTGTAGTAGTAACTCTTTGAAATCTGATGCTCATTTTGCACATTTCAATTCAGGCTAGCCGCGATTCAAGTGTTCAATAGTCACTTATGATTCAAGGCCACCATATTGGACCACATGGCTCTAGATTCTAGAATTGCATTCAGTATTCACGTGAAGAGACTTTCTAGAAGAAAGAACTGAGTATTTATGCTTCTGTATGGAAAACAATGCTGAATGGAGCTGGGGAGGAAAATGAGGGGAGGAAGACAGTGAGAGAAGTCTGAAAATAAAACTTGGAGCAAATCAGCACACAATTCCTTAATTCCTGACTAAAGCCACAAGCAGTTACAAGAGTTACTGCAGCTGGTTGAACTGAAGCCAAAGCAGGAAAGGAGAAAAGTGAGGTAAAACAAGAAAATTTGCTCTACTTAATTTGACTGTGTCTGGAGTCTGAGGCAAATTCCTGCCAGACACCAATCTGAGTTACATTTTCACCTAAGACCTCCAGTGAGAGCTGATGGCAACCCACCTAGGATAGGGTCAGCCAGTGGCCTGGGTTGACTATACAACATGTCATTTCCCTTAGGGATGTAGTTAACTGTGCAGCTCTGACCCACAGAGGGGGCCTAGGAAGAGGCTCCGGCTCCACCTCTTCCCGGACTGGCCCACTCCTCTACCTACTCACTGTGGTCTGGGCACAGTGCTCTTCCCTTCGTTGTACCTCACCTCATCCCTTCCTGCCTTCCCATAAGCTGTTCCCTCTGCCCCATAACTCTTTCCCCAGTTTTTCATGTGGCAGACACATTCCCACCCCTCTGAAGTCTCAGCTTAAACGTCCCCCCACCTTGGAGACCTCTCTGATCACCTACATTAAAGCAAGTGCCCCATGCTCCTCAACCCCATACACAACTATTCTCTATCTCAGCCCAAATTTTCTACTTACGGACACTTACCACAGATATAATTCTTTACTTAATGGTTTGTTTCCTGTTTGAGGTCTCTCTTCCCCCAGGAGGGCAGGAACCTTGTCTGTCTTATATATACTGTACCCCCAGTTCTAGCCAAGCACAGAGTCTGTGCTTTTGATGGATGGATGGACAGATGAATGGACAAATAGGGGCCAGGAGGGAAGAAAGGGATAGGTAGGAATCAAAGGGTCTGGGTCTCAGAAGTAGAATGTCAGAACACACTCAAGACAGACTTTGCTCTGGCAACAAATGGAATCGATTCTCCTTCAGCTTTGACTCACATTCCAGCTCTCAAGAACCCCTTTACTAACATCTTTTGAAATACGGTGTTTCAACTTCTAACAGAAATAAAAAATGCTATGCCCTTTACCATCTGAGACATCTTGGGATTGTGAAAATATTCTTTATTGTTGGTGGCTTAGTCATTTTCTAGAAGGTCAGACTGTCTGGTCCTGGTGGACATTTTGCTCCGTAATGGACATTAAATCTTGGCCTGAAAAGGTTATGTCTCACTCCTTTTTATAGACAACGCACCATCTACCCTTGAGCAGCTAGAGTAAATTGAAAAACCACTGTATCTTAGGTGTAAACCCTGGAGCTTACTGATTACCCAGAGCAATATAAAAGGTCAGAAATCTAAGGCTCAGAGATGGCAAACTAAGAATTCTCTGGCCAATAAAATGACGTAGCAACAGCCAAAGGCACATAAGGGTGTGCACTCTTATTTCCAAGATGTGGCAGTGACATTTGTAACAAGGAAGGCCAGTTTGCAGGGCACCTAGAAGCATTTTGACTTGTATGCCTGGGGTCAATTATGTTCAAAAATTTGCCTCTAAGTGAGGGTGACCTGCAAGACCTAGAGTCTCCTCCAGCTTGTGGTTTCTCTGAGGCACGCTGTCAAAAGAGTACTCGAGAGAAACTGAGGCACTAGACATGACATTTCATTTTTTAAAAAATAAGCCTATATCTTTTTTAGCCAAAATATTTCACTTGGCCACATATTTCTCACCTGTTTTCAAACAACCAGATTATTCCTCCCAATACAAGACAGCTGATGATGCAGGTGTCACTCTGCTCTAGCCCCACTCTCACAAGAAGTTTCTACTGAACAGAAGAGTTAACATGTCCAGGTAGAGAGGACTCATCTGATGACTCTCAGAGGAGTAAATTAGAAGGTTCTGAGCTTTATCAAACTAAGTCAGTGCAAATTCTTCCCTGTCCCTCAATGCCCTAAGAATCCACATATATCCTTATCGTGCAGGGGAAATACAAAAAAGACTGAAGATTTGGTCTCAGCTTCAGTTTTTTCAGTAATTCAGTAATTTAGTTAATAATAATTTATCAGTATATATTAATTGTGACAAATATACCATACTCATGTTAAATGAAGATGTTAATAATAGGGGAAGTTGGATGTAGAATATATGGAAACTGTACTGTCTTTGCAACTTTACTATACATATAAAACTACTCTAAAATAAAAAGTTTATCAAAATAAGAAAAAACTTCCCCAGAACTGACCAGTCTAACAAGACCTGTGCCAGATATCAAAAACAGCACAGTGGACTTTACTCACTGCTGGCTTACGAGAAAACAGGACTATGGAAATTTTTCTGGATGGCTCTTTTTTAGCTGCCATTGTACTTCTGAAGTTGCATTTCTTGTTTTTTGTTGCTCTTCGGCTCAAAACTCAGGAGAAGGACTCATATATCATATCTCAGAGCAAGATGCAGCTGAAGTCTAAACATACTTAGAAGACCAAATGGGTCAGGAGTCATACCAACCAAAACTAATTATTATTATTATTTCATTAAGGCCACTCAGGCAGGGGCAGGAATAAAAGCTTGCATCTGATAGCACTCACAGGGAAGCTCGAGAGAAGCACTTTCTCATCTGGGATCTTATTTTTTAAAAGAACATCTTGTTTTCTAAATCCAGAGTGTCTGATTTCGAAAACACAAGTAGTCAGCAACTCACGTGGACCTGCCTTCTGTTAAATGGCTCATGAAAAACACCCCTCAGCGCCCAATCCCATGACCAGAAAAACTGATTCTGCAAGCTGTGAAAGCTGCTCCATCACACACTCATCCAAGCTGCTCTCTAGGACTTTCTGTCTCATCCCGTTCCCCCCATTCTCACTGTTTTGGTTCCCTCTGTGTTATTCACAGTCCCCCATGGCCCCATTCTCCTGGTCCAATACTGAAATGTCAGGATGGGCAGAATATAAGGGTTGCCAGGGGCGCGGGGGCAGGGAATGAAGAAAAAGCTCATTGCAATTCACTCTTTCCCCCTCTTCCCCTCAATCAATGAGTTCTGTCAAATATAAACACCCATGTCTAACCTCTACCCAAATCAAGAAACAGAACGTTTCTATCATCCCCAAAAGATTCCCAGCTGTCACCAGCTAGAGCACACAAATCTAGTCTATGGCGACAGAAATCAGGTCAGAGGTGGTTTCAAGTAGAGGATGGGGGGCTGGGGTGAAGGTGGGCTGCAAAGAGGCACAAGATAACTTTTGGGTTGTCGCTTTGGGGCTGGAGCTTTTGAGTGCTGGTTATATCTGGGTGTATGTGTTTGTCAAAACTGATGTCTACACATAAAATGGGTGCATCTTATGGGATTTCCATTATATGTCAATAAAGTTGATTGAAAAAAACTCCACTGCTATTAGTTTCAAAGTCCTGGCTATTCCTTCAAGCCCTAGTTATTCATCTTTCTAGAAGCCTTTCCTGCTTTCCTGGGCCCACAGTAAAACCTCCCTCCTGGGACTCACAGTCCTCAGAGCCTGCATTGTTCACCTGGCAATTTATTCAGTATTTCTGTGTGATAATGTTATCACTATTTAATTCTTTAATGAATTCATGAGTTGTCTCCCAGCTAGACTGCAAATGCCTTGGGGCTGGAAATGGTTTCATTTCTCACCAGTTCCTCTAAGGCATGGGGCTCACACATGCCAAGTACCTGCAGAGCCTGGCAGCCCCCTGGATAGCTGCTGAGTGAACAGAACTTGTGTGGCTCGGGCACAGCCACTAGAATGTGCACACACAGGGAGAAGAGAGCAAGCCAGTGAAGGGCGAGGATGCACCGTGGATGGCAAACCCCCAGCAGCAGTGCCCACCATCCCCACAACCCAGCACACACTCTTGTCCTGTCACATTCATTCCCCAGAACACTCCTGGGACATCTCTAAACTGCTTCAAGCTGTCATCTCAGGATCTAATGGCACTGACATCTTGGGAAGTCCCTTCGCCTCTCTGATACTGGCCCCGTATTTCCCAGACTCCATGTTAGTCGAGCACATCCTTCAGCCAACAGCCCTCTCCAAACAGAACACAGGGCTATTCTGAATGTGGCCTAACAGCTTCAGAAGCCCCAGGTCAGCTCCTCTGCTCAAAGTTAAGCCTCATACCAAGCTCCAGGGCCACCAGGACTTGCTCTAAACCACCTGTGCACTAAAATGTTGCGTCCATCAACCACTAAAGCCAACCGTGACAGACAGCCCCAAGGGAATCAGGATGGAAACACTATGTCCACCACTGAATCATCAGACACTGCAGCCACCAGCCCTGGCTCCCTGCAATGGTGCACCCTGAGGAAACCAGGATGAGAAAACACAGGATGCTGGCCCCAGAGAGCTGAGGTACATATCAAAGGAATGATTTCAGTGAGCCCAGACTCTTGCACCTTCTCATACATAGAAGAGCCCAAATTCCTTAACTTGAGATGTCAGGTTTTCTTCGATTAACACCAGTCCTTTGGTGTTCTGACTACCTCGTCTTTGTTGCAAAAATTCCTAAATGTCCTGGTTCCTCACTTTGCCTCTACGGAACAGTCTCTCAGAGTTATCTAAGATACTGCATCCTGGGCTTAAGGCCTCAGTTTTTTCCACCGAATAAAATATAATTTTCAATTCTTAGGGTGTGCCTTTTTTGTCAGTTGAAACATCCTTGATCTTGGATGGTTTCTAGTTCATGTTCTGGTGATCGCTCAGCATTCATTCAGTGACTATTAATTAAGTGCCTGCTATGAGCTAGGCACTGTCCTAGGCACTACAGATAAAGCAGGGAGCAAAACAAGCAAGGGAGTTCCTACTCTGGTTGAAGATATAATGCTATTGGGTGTGGAGGTGTGATCAATGACAAGCAGGTGAACGGATGAAAAAGAGGTTGAATTCACATGATGACAACCAAGATGAAGAAAATCAGAGAGAGTGTTGGGACAGAGGTGGTGATCCCCTGAGGCTGGGACAGCAGAGTCTCACTGAGGAAGTGATATCTGTGCTGACAGCTGAAGGATAAGGAGCCATCCACACAAAGATACAGGGTAGGGGCATTTCAGGCAGCAGGAATAGCAGATGCAAAGGCCCTGAGGCAGGAATAAGTTAGATGAGCTCTGAAATGCAGGAGGGAGCTCAGTGCAGCTGGAGTACAGTAGGGGAGTGGAGGAGAAGTAGATGAGGTTAGGGTAGCACGTGGGGGTCAAATGATTTCAGGTTTCATGTGCCACAGAAGCAGATGGGATTTTATTCCAACCATCGTTGGAAGCTTTTCGGGAGTTGTAAGTCTAGTCCCCAGGTCCCTCAAGGACCAAACTCTGCCTTACATACGTGAATTCTCCTTGGACCTAGAATCCTGGCCAGGCATTCCAATAGTATTCCTGGCAAACAGAATCTGCTAAAAAAGCATCCGTGCAGAGCCCTGTGCCCTGGATCCCACCCTTTACCTACTGGGGACCCATTATCACTTTTTCTGGGACTCTTCCCCACAAGTTAAACTCAGACTTGTGTTTGCCCCATAGTTTCGGCAGCCAAACTAGACCCCACTACAGCATTTGTACCAGACTGTTTCCCCAGCTGGCTTGTCCCAGTAGGTGGCCCCAGTCCCAGGCCTCATTCTACCAAGTGCCTTGGATCTCCATCTGTAACAGCTCAAGGGGCCACACGAGACCCAGTGGGGAGGACCCTCCAGTGCCCGCCTCTGCTGCTCAACTCACCTTCGCCCAGAGTCTGCTTGAGTAAGTCGTGCTTGGCTTGCAGCTTAGTGATGAGGTTACTGCCGTTCACATACTCTTTAAATTTCTGTAAGACACAGGCACAAGGACATTATAGATTGCAGGGCCAAGTCCTGGCATCTCTGCCTCTGTAACAGACCTTGGGGTGGGAAGCCACCCTCAAGGCCCCAGGCATGGGTGAAGCAGGGAGGGGTCTCCGCATCAGTTCCATCAGGTCCCCACCTCTGTCAAGCATGGCTGCCCAGTCCTATGAAACATTTCAGGTCAGTTTCAGAACACAAAGAGAGGTGGTGGAGGTAGGGGATGGGCAAAGTAAAAGGGGCTTTTGTCACGTGAGGATGGCAGGAGCTGGGGCAGAGGGCTTTTTTAGCGATCAAAGTTCCTCTGTGCTTCTGGGCCAAGGGCATGTAGCCGAGGCAAGAGCGTGTTATTGGATCTGTCAGAGACGAGCCTCAGAACACGTCTTCTTTCATCTGGCTGAGAACTGAAGGAGGAAGGGCACTGCAGGCCTCTGGAGACGTTCCAATTAAAATAACCCAAACTGCACTTGTTGCTGCTGCTGCTAAGTCACTTCAGTCGTGTCCGACTCTGTGTGACCCCATAGACGGTAGCCTGTCAGGCTCCCCCGTCCCTGGGATTCTCCAGGCAAGAACACTGGAGTGGTTTCCCATTTCCTTCTCCAATGCATGAAAGGGAAAAGTGAAAGTGAAGTCGCTCAGTCATGTCCGACTCTCAGCGACCCCATGGACTGCAGCCCACCAGGCTCCTCCATCCATGCGATTTTCCAGGCAAGAGTACTGGAGTGGGGTGCCATTGTGGGGGATACGATTTTCTTCTTTTTACAGATGAGAAAGGTGAGGCTCACACAAGAAGTGATTTGCCCAAAGTTCCTGGGATCCAGGCTGCCTCCGGTTCAGGGGCCTGGCCAAACACAGTGCACTCGGGTGCAGTCCAGGGAACAAGGCACCCAGAACAGAAACACATTTACCTGCCCCCAGTTCAGCACGGCCTCAGCCACACCTCCACACAGGTACCAGCTTCCCTTGGCCCCCCTCGCCCCGTGTCGCCCAATCACAGGCTGGGAGCCCTCTCTGTTGAGCCATGAGGCACCATAGGCGTGGTCCACACCAGTTCCCTTCTGGATCCCTGGTGCTTACAGCTGTGCCTGAGAAATTCAGCTGCCTGTAGCAGGTGCCGAGAAATTCAGCTGAACCCCTGACCTGGAGGCACTGACATAGCAGAGTAGGACCAAGACAATGAGCTAACAAAAGTGTAAGTAAAATATACAATAGGTCAATGGAGGGGAACGCTAGGGATGGAAACAAGGCAGGGATGGGACCTGGGAGTGGGAGCAGACCTCACGGCAAAGCTGCCACTTCAGCCCCGGCCTGAAGGAGGCGAGGAAGGGGCCACGTGGGTGCACAGGGGGAGAGGGTCTCAGCAGAGGGGAATGCAATTACCAAGGCCCTGAGGGGGAAGGCACAGGGATGGATGTGATCGCCCCAAATCTGCCAGCTAGTTTCTCACCAAAATGCCATTCTATGCCTCAGCCAGGAGGCTCAGATGGAGCACAGAGGAGCAGAGAGGTGAGGCTTGGCAGCTCAGGACATACAGAGCATCACTCTGCCCGCAGAATACAGGTGTGGGGTGAAAGCCCACATGCACCCAGAGAAGACTGAGCTCGGTGAACCCTCCCCCCTCCACCCCCCGGCAGGTTTCTGGAGGTTGGGCATTCTTTATTCTTGGCCTTGGTCTTTCTTAGCTCCTAGGGCCTCGTCTTGTGGTTGTTAAGTCATCCCCATTGTATTTGTGGATGGTTTTCAAACAGGTATATTTGGTCCTCACTGCAATCTCAGACGATAAATGACAGAAGCATCGCTGTTGTCATTCTACGAGAGGGAGAAACCGCTTAGAATGGTGGCCACTCGGTGTGTGACCTTGATCAAATTTCTGAACATTTCTGGACCTCATGCCCTCCTCGGGGTAAAATGAGGAGACTCGTGGTGCTTCTCCCAGTGTGGTTCAGGCACCAGCTGGGGAGAGTGCCCACAGGCAGATCCCTGCTCTGGACTCCTGTGAGTCTAACCCTGGGAGGACACCACAGAGGCCCAGTGTCCTCACGTTTCCAGGGCGCCACCTCAGGGAGGGTGGCAGTCTGGGAACTTGCGCTTTCAAGAAGTTTCTTACATAATTCAAAAACACACTTCCGTTTGATAGTTACTCACCAAGAGGCTCTCTCTGGATGCTTCCAGTAATATCGCCCTCTGATTTTATCCTGTGTTCAAGAATTCAGCATGAAAGCCAGAGCTGAGGTGTAAGTAGGTGATCTCTCATCCTGCCTCAGTGCCCCAAGCAGGTGGAGCTCTACTCCCAAACTTGTAACTCGTGCTTTGGTGGGTGGCTCACTGGTTAGTGTGAATTACAGCCTGGGGCTCTGGGTCCCTGACTTACTGCTTCTATGCTTCACCTAGGCTTCACGCGTGAAGAAAAAAATACCATCGATTCACACTGATGTTTGCTTTAAAAGGAGAGTTACATCCTTAAAAATACCTAAATAATGTCACAACATCAAATCATGAGGTGCACTAGCCAATCAGGTTGATAACTTGAATATTCAAATCAAAGTACAACATCCATGACCTCCGTAATGGATACTGTCTTTTCATTTCAAGCAGGCTGAACTCTCATCTTTGACTCTGCTGCCAAAGTGACTTAATGCCCATCCATTTTCCTCCCTTATCTTTGTAACCCATAAATTCTCTACAAACACAGTATGCCCCCAGTGGGAGTGGTGAACCCCCGAAATTGGCATGGACTCATTCACTAAGTCTCACTTTGCTTTCTTTCTTGAAAGCAACAAAATTGATCAAGGAAATGGAGTATGCATCAACCACTGGCTTTCAACAGATATTTGATGAGCAAGAAATAGAGTTGGATGTTAAAACTGGGTGGGTTTGTCACTGGTTAAATGAACACAATCTAAAACTGCTAATTAGTGGATCAATATCAGCCTAATGGCACGTTTTGAACAACTCTGTCTTTGGCCTTGGCCTTGGCATAGCAATTCACTTCTTGTTTGTTTGTTTGTTCTAACTAATAAACTTTAAGGTACAGAAGCCACACTTACTGAATCTCTAGACACAAGGTCTGAAGACACAGCATCTGTGATGAGCAACTGGATAAGGCTCATGATAGGTGGAGCCATGAGCTGAATCCATCAAGAGGAAATCAAACTGGTAATAAACATGCGATCCACCTAAGACATCACCTACACATCCCATAGGAGGACAGTTTAATGGTGGTATGCTGAGAACAGAGATTTAACTGATACTAGCTTTAAAGAAAAACAATAGAATGTAATCTTAGGATGCATGAAACGAGAAGCATAGCCCCTAATGTGGAGGGAGGGGAAAGTCTAGCCCTGTTCTGTGCTGGGAAGAGACTCACTGCTGGGAGTCTCTTTTTAGAAGAAGCACTGACAAACAGAACATGGTCAGGAAAGAGTCGATGCTGAAGCCACTCCAAACAAAACCTTAAGAGGCCAGATTGAAACAAGTAGATGTGTTTGGCCTAGAGAAATAAAAGCTCAGCTCCTTGCAACCTTGCCAGACTGTCAAGTAGAATTAGCCTCTCTCTGGGTTGCCCCAGAGAACAGAATTAAGATCAATGACCAGAAATCCTCGTGAGGAAGCTTTTTGAAGATAACAGAGATACGGGAAAACATTATAATGTCCATAGCCAGCCACAAGCCAAACAAAACAGTTGTTTGGGGAGGGAGGGAGCTTTTAATCTGGGGCTGTTCAAGCACAATCTGCATGACTCTGGGGCAGGAATAGGGTGGAATAGGATCCAGTGTCAGATGGAAGATCCTCTCCAACCCAACATTGCATATTCACTAAACACCCATTGAACCAAAGCCCCGATGCCTCTCATCCCTGTTCCTCCCTGGCCAAATGGAATATAAGTAATCTGGGATTTTACATGAAGGGCTGGCAACTCACCAGCTATTTGAAAAGATCACCCAGGGCCTTGTTTGCAGAGTCCAGGCCCAAATTTGACACAACTTGACATGACAACCATACACTTAACTTGGGGGTTGTTCCTTGGGATGTGCATCTGGCTCTGTCAGCCCTTTTCCTCACACCCTACTGAGCACAACCCTCTCTGTGTTGTTTCTAGAACAGGAAAGTTGCAATAACTGTCAATACAAGATCAAGGCTGAGGCTACCCACTGGTTAGCTCACTGTGCCCTTCACAAAGCCAAGGCAGACAACTTATTCTGAAGAGCATGTTGGAGGAACTGTAGGTCTAACTGACCCATGCGGTTCCTCTGGCTGCCACTATCTTGGGCTGCTCCCCAAAAGTCACAGCCAGCGGGGCTGCAGCAGGTTCTCAGTCAGGACGCCACTTACCGTAAAATAGAACATTTCTGTCTCCTGCTGGTTGGCTCTCCTCTTGGCGATGTTGATCTTGCTCATGTAGGTCTCGGAGGCGGCCGACTTCACAGACTCCGTGGACCGGCTGTGTTGGAAGGCGTCAGAGACGTCAAAGTCCTCCACGGTCAGCATGTCCTGCAAGGTCTGCATGGTGGCATCCAGAGTTTTTCTAACCTAGAGAAACACCACATGTCAACAGAAGTCCTGTAGTCTCAGAACGTCTTTGACACCACAAAGTCCTTTCCCAATCATTCCTTTATTTCTTCATGTAAAGCCCCCAGAGTTGGGCTGGACAAAGGTGCTCACTTCTGTTAATGGTGATGTGGAAAATAAGGCTGGCACTGGCTGGGGGGAGAAGCCAGGTTGCCTAAGCTCAGTCATGTCATGGGCCTACTTCTGCCAGTGAGAACCTTGGAGAACACTGTGACCAGCAAGGGACTCAGGTTTTGAGGTCTGTGTCTCTCTGTGGTTACACAGCCCCAGAGAAGCTCCTCCTGGGGGGCAAGGCCCTGAGGAGGGACAACCCTGGAAGCGCTCCCTGTTCTCTCCATCCCGAGCAGGGAGAAGACAGTCTGATACAGGGAGCTCCATTCTCAGCGGACAAACTCTCATACTGTCGGCCACTGAGTCCACACAAGCCTGACTGAGAAAAGAGAGCTCGAGGAAGACAGCCCGAAACATACGGTGTGCTTGGTCCTCCACGCCCCTGACTCCTCTCCCAGGACCAAGCGGGATCCCCAGAGGCTTCACACACAGGCCCCAGCCTCCCGACTCCCCAGTGAGCTGTGCCTAAAGGGCGGACCCGAACTTGAATGGACGGTGGTTTCAAAGACAGTCCTGGGAGAGCCTGCATCCACACTCCCTGCACAATGATTGCCACTCAGAGTCTCTCTTGGCACTCAGATTTCAGCTTAAAAGTTGCCTCCTGGCCACAACCGCATTCTTAACTTAGTGGCTGATACTTTATGTCCTCAATTTACTGTTTGCTTGCTTTTGTGTTTCAATTTCTCACCTGCCTTTTCTCATCAGAATATAAACTCCATGAGAGAAAGTACTCTACTCTGTCGTGTTCACTCACTTAACTCAACACTGGACACAACATTTAGAGGATAGTATGTGCTGAATAGGGCTTCCCAGGTGGCTCAGTGGGTAAAGACTCCACCTGCAAAGCAGGAGACGCAGGCAGGCATGAGTTCAATCCCCGGGTCGGGAAGATCTCCTGGAGGGGGAAATGGCACCCCACTCCAGTATTTTTGCCTGGAGAGTCCCATGGATAGGGGAGCCTGGTGGGCTGCAGTCCAGGGGGCTGCATGACTGAAGCGACAGCATGAGCACGAGCATGTGCTGAACAACGATTCGTTGAATGAATAACCGAGTGACTCAGTTCTTTCCAACACAGCCTCACAGAAGTCCAGGCTCAAAATTAAGCATTTCCACGGCCATGAACAGCCTACCCAGAGGAACATGTGCTCCACCCTCCTTTCTGTGGTCCTGACTTCCAACCTAAATTCCATTAACATTATTATACACATACAGCACATGCTGTTCCATGTAGACAATTTAAGATGCTGTGGGGGAAGACATAGGGCATAAAGAAAGGAAGAAAACACTCTGTCCATATCCTCTCTCTTCTCAGGTTTGAGAAACAAATTCATAGTTTGTCTGTAACCTCCCCACAGGGACTTCTTGATTTGTTCATCCCGAGCTACACTCTGGTTCACATCTGTCCTGGTTCCATCCTCTTTCAAGACACAAAGCAACCTGCCCTCTCTGTACAAGACAGCCCCCTCGAGGTCTGAAGACAGGGACCACGACTCCCCGTCTCAGCTCTGACTGCACTGCTCACAGATGGCCCTGCCCACAATCTTTGGTGACACCCCCATGGCCTGGTGTCCTCCAGTTGGGTGACATCCTCCCTGCGTGGGGGCATCAGGGCTGAACAGGCGGTCTCCATGTGGCCGCGTCAGTGCACATCAGAACAGAGCTCCCAGCTGGTGCTTCCACTTGTGCCCACCTGGTGGGAGCCCCGCGCCACCAGCTGCAGGGAGGTGTGCTGGCCACAGTGAGACAGAAGCTCCGCGGAGCTCAGAATCTGTGACACGTTTAGTGTGCCCTGGGTTCTTTCACTGTGTGATTCAAAATACCTACTCTTATTTCTGATGATAAAAATAACATAAACTCGTTGCAGAAAAGAGAGAAAAGCACAAAGAAGAAAACAGATATCACCTATATTCCTGTAACCCAGACAAAACCACTACCAGCATTTCAAAGTATTTCCTTCCAGTCTTCTTCCTACTCCTGTGAATACACTCAGAAATATGTACACATACTTTATTATACCCTGGTTAGAATAGTACTGAACACAGAGTGCTACTTCCTCTTTGCTTTCCTTTAACATCTTGTAAGCATTTCCTGGGCTTCCCAGGTGGCTCAGTGGTAAAGAATTTGCCTGCCAATACAGGAGACGCAAGAGACGGGGATTGGATCCCTGGGTCAGGAAGATCCTCTGGAGAAGGAAATGGCAACCCACTCCAGTATTCTTGCCTGGGAAATCCCATGGACAGAGGCGCCTGGGGAGCTACAGTCCAGGGGGTCGCAAAAGAGTTGGACATGACTGAGCATACATGCACAAACATTCCCCATGCCATTAAAGATTCTTGGTGGGTATGGTTTCAATGGTTGTGCATCTTACAGATGAACCCTGACTTCTCACATCTTCCAAGTCAAGAGTGGACACCCCCTGAGCAGCCAGGCCTTTGTAATGAAATCCCTCATGGGGCAGTGGGCTCACTCACCTCCTCGTTCTCAATCTTGAGAGTGGCCAGTCTGGACTGCAGCTGGTGGTACCGCATGAGCAGTTCCGTCTGGACAGGCTGCTGGGCGCTGACCTGGCACACCTGCAGAAACGACAGCCACCGCCTGCGGTTGCCCCAGGCCCTCGGCCCCTCTGCGGAACTGGGGCCGGGCTGTCACTAACGTCCCCATCAACAGCTGCAGAAACAGGCCTGGAAAGGTTAAGCGACCTGCCCAAGATCACACAGCTTGTACTGGGCAACAGCAGAGCCAGCCAAGAGCCAGGGCCACCCTCTTACAACTCTTGGTCTATGATTGTGCAGCACATGATGGCTCACTACTGACATGATGCCATTAAGTGAGACTAACTGGCTAATTTCCAGGCAGGAAGCTGTGCCTAAGAGTAGCCAACGAAAAGAAGGAAGGATGGGAAACAGTGAAATGGGCCCAGCAGGAAGGTGCTCCAGACAGGCAGCTGTGCAGCAGCGACCCTCTCACTGCCCTTCTCCCCACATGGGCTGACTGAGACAGGAGCGGGGAAGAGAGGAAAATGAGAGAGAGATACAGTTCTCCTACCCCCAGTCCAGCCAAGGCTCTGACTACCGTGGGCTGGGCTGCCTGGTGTCACCTGGCTGAGCTCATAAGAGACAGCAGGTCTCTGTTTTTTAACCCAACTTCAGTCACCAGACGATGAGTCAAAGGGCTGGACACGAGGGGCTGGGATGCTGCCGGAGCTGTGGGGAAGCCCGGCAGAAGGCATCTCTTGCAAACGAAGGAAGTCAGTAGGGCTGCGGGAGGGCCCAGCTAAAGGCACCTTCAAAGGTGCCTCCGGGGCGCTCCCTGCTACGCAGGTGCAGTGACAGCCCAGCAGAGCTCCCCCCTGGATCCAGAAGCTGGCTGGGTCCCTCTCTCACGTGCCTGGGTGGCATATCTTAGGTGAAGGGAATGGGGCCACTAGGAGAAAGTTCTGGGCACCTACCCCTGGAAGTAGAGACAGGGAGCCAGAAACCACACTGTGGCTGTCCTCCGTTGTTCCAGGGGCCAGGGCCTGAGCCCTGGAGAGAGGGAGGAATGACGTGGAAAAGCTCAAGGAGAGATTTTCATAAGAAGTTTTGTGAAACTTGGGTAACTAGTGTGTTGCTCTGAGGCTAGTGACGAGTGCCTTTTCCCATTTTGTTTTTTTTCCCCAGAACATGAGGATGTGAGCAGCACAAGCCCTGAAGGGAACTCAGCTGGCTGGTGTGCTGAGGGCTCAGGGTACTGGAGCCCAGGCCAGCGAGGCTCTGCTGAGGCCCCACCTTGGGTGATCCGGGACCATCTGAGGGGAGAACGCGAGATGATGGTCTAAGTGTAGGTGTGGGGCTCCCTTGAGGTCTTCTAGACACAACTGTGAGGGATTTTATGGGAAGCTAAGGTTCTGCAATTTCGCAGGAAGGGGACTTGAGCCACCAAGATTAGGGGATTAGTGGTAAACTCCTCCACTGGTGAAGCCCACGTGCCAAGAACTTGACCGCAGGCCTCTGACCTGACATTCTCCTCCCCCCAGTACTCTGGGAGCTCACGGCAGAGGGACGGAAGCAGCATCAAGCAGGGGCTCCTGGGAGAAGCCTACCTCGTCCCCCATGTGGGGCTGAAACTCGAACTTGAGCGGGGGACAGAAGACCTGGTTACACATGTCCATGACCGTGTGCTTGTCGCTTCGGGAATCTAGGTTGTCCACGGCATTCTCAATGACGTCCAGCCCCTCGTGGCGAGAGGTCTCCAGGTTGTACTCGGCTGAGAGGTAGGTCCGGAAGGTGCGGGCCAGGCTGGCGTGAAAGCCCAAGTCACAGCACTTGGAAAGAAGCACATACAGAATGTGCAGGTGAGGGTGGTGATGTGGAGAGGGGACGTCACGGTGACTTAGGTTACCTCCTGCTCCACAGTCAACCCTTCCATGCCGGAAGCCCTCGTGCACTTCGGAATCTTACCACACAAGTCATGCCAAAGCCCTCGGAGGGAGCAGTGGGATTATAATCTGGGCAATGACAGTGCTTTTCTCAGCTCCCCACACTCACCGAGTTCTTTCTAATCTCCATGCCTTCACACACTCATACTATCTGCCTGGAAGCCTCTTCCTTTTTCTTCCTGTCTAAATATTCTTCCTTTGGGTTCCAGTTTAGAGGTCATTTCTTCTAGGAAGCCTTCCTTGATGTTCTCCCCACTCAGAGTTTACACCAGGTGTCCCATATCAGGGGTCCACATCTCCCTCTACTTCCCTCAGTGTTTAACACCTGCCACTTGGCATTGCTGCTGCTGCTGTGGCTAAGTCGCTTCAGTCATGTCCAACTCTGTGTTGACCCCATAGATGGTAGCCCAGCAAGCTCCCCTGTCCCTGGGATTCTCCAGGCAAGAACATTGGAGTGGGTTGCCATTTCCTTCTCCAGTGCATTAAAGTGAAAAGTGAAAGTGAAGTTGCTCAGTCGTGTCAGACTCTTCGAGACCCCATGGACTGAAGCCACCAGGCTCCTCCATCCATGGGATTTTCCAGGCAAGAGTACTGGAGTGGGGTGCCATTGCCTTCTCTGGCCACTTGGCATTACATTTGCCTTTAAAGAAGCAGGGTGATGCAAGTTGAGATTCACAAGGACAAACCCACTGGCTCTTGTCCCCTGTTGTACCTCAAGGCCTAGAGCTAGTAGGTACTCAGTAAAAACTTGGCAAATAAACAAATGAAAGGGCTGTGTGAAAAAGAAAGCTGAAAGGGAGGAAAAAGGATGGTTCCGGCCTTGGAAGCAGGAATGGTGGGCACTTGAGAGCAGGACCAGGCAGCTCCCTCTCTCGAAGGTGGTGATAATGACACTAATGTGTCCCTTTGCAGCTGAAGGAAGAGCGGTGACCCTGTGACTTCCTGATGGGGTGCACCAGGGCCAGAGGAAAAGGATGCCCTCACAGAGCCTGACCAAGCACCTTCTGGGCCGGATACCTGTCTTCATGAAGACACACCAAGCAACTCCAGCTCCATCACAGCTGACACAGGAGCTGCCCCAAATCTGGTGCTCACAGCATTCCCACCCAAATCTGGTTGTCCCGCCGGTGCGTTCTGCACAGCTGGCGCTCAGGAGCCAGTGTTCCATTTTCCTTTTACTTCAACTGCCTGATTCCTCCCAAGTAAAGCTGATCTGCGTAATCCTGTCTCATTCATTATTTTCTTCCCTATGTCTGGAGGACTGGACCCCAGGGGTGCTGAACATATAACCATCTTTACAGTCGTGGGAAGTCCCCAGGGCATGAACTGTGTACAATTACCCTTCAATCCCCAAAACCAGTAAAGGGCCTGGTGTAGAGGAAGGTGCCTGGAAAGTGCACGCTGAACTACAATTTCCCAACCCAAATGTGCAAGGGCTGCCAGAGGCCCACTCCCACCTGGGGAGGTAGAAGCTATGGGGCAATACTCCTCTCTCAAACGCTCCCTGCCTGTCTCCTCCATCAGGGCTCCTGGGGCCACCATCCACCCCACATGTCAGCAAAGAACAAGGGCCAGCCCTCCCGCAGCTGATGACTCTCGCCAGGCAGGTCATCCACGTAGACCCCCCAGGAGCTCACGTCGATGAGGTCGGAGACGTCGTGGATGTAGTATTTGCTTATAGCCGCGTTGGTGGCCGCCAGATTCAGCAAGTAGTCGTTCCGGGCCTTGGTGCACTTCAGCTTGTTCTCAGAATACTTTGCCTGCCTCTGGAGGAAGGAAAAAATGGATGTGAGAGCAAAGCCACTGATGGGAGGGATTTGGGATTTTCTACATGGCCAGTATCTGCAATCAGCCCCTCATATGGCCCTGGGATGCCTTACTCCACGTGCTGGGTGAGTAAGATCCATACCCTGTACTCAAAGAGCTCCACCTTACACCACATGTGTGCAGCTGACAACAGCACTGCTGGGTAAGCTGCAGGCTTTTCCTGGGTTTGCCAGCGCGGGGTGTAACTCACACCCCTACTCAACATCCCCCAGAGGCTGCTCGAACCCCGATGATGGCCTGTGAAGCCCTCCTGACCTGGCTCCTCTTCCATGTTCCCATCCTTTATGAGGCCCTCCTCTGTCCAGCCTTTAGAGGCCAGTTCACTCCTGCCTCTAGACTCAGACTGCTTCCCTCCGCGTGGCAGGCCACGCTTCCAGGTCCCTGCATGGTCTGCTTCTTAACGCTATTAAGGTCCTTAGCCACGGTCACATGCATCAGTGTCCCTGGCATCTTGCCTGCCCCTTCCCATGCTCTATTCTGCCCTGTTTTTCCCATTTATTTAATCTTTATTCAATTTTTAATGATTAGTTTTATTTAATTTTTAAAAGACTTTTTTTAGAGCAGTTTTAGCTTCATAGCAAAACTGAAAGGAAGGTAAAAAGACTCTGGGCATGCCTCCTGGCCCCCACACACTGCCCCCCAACCCTCAGCACCCCCTACCAGGTGGTACATTTGTTACAATTGGTGGACCTATACTGACACATTGCTATCACCCAGAGTCTACAATTTACCCAAGGGTTCAGTCTTGGTGTATATTCTGTGGATTTAAACAAATGTATAGTGACATGTTTCCATCCTTATAGTATCAGAGCAGTTTCCCAGCTGGAAAAATCCTCTCTGCTCCACCCGTTCATCCCGCTGTCCCAAGTAATGGTTGTAACCACTGATTTTTTTTTTTTTAATGTCTCCATAGTTCTGCCTTTGTTAGAATGTCATATAGTTGGAAATATGTAGCCTTTTCAGATTGGTTTCTGTCACATGCATTTAAGGTTCCTCTATGTCTTTTCATGACTTGATAGCTCATTTCTTTTTAGTGCTGAATAACACTCCACTGTCTGGATGTCCCACAGTTACTTAGCCACTCAACTACTGAAGGACATTTTGGTCGCTTGGTTTTTTCACGAGTACTTTTCACCACCTTAAATTACATTTTTTACCTCTTTGCTAACTTGCTGATTTTCAGTGTCCCCTGTGAGGTCGGGGGCTTAATGGTCCCTGTTCATGGCTGCGCCTACAGCACCCAGAACAGTCGCTGCATACGAGCAGCATGAAGTGATTGGCACTGGCTGGATATGAGTGGTGGGGTGAGATGGGGTGTGGCAGCCAGAGGTGCAGTCTTGACCCAGTCTGAGCTGGACCGCCTCCCTGGGAAGCTGCTTCCGTCCTGGGCCATCCTGGGCAGGAAGCAGGAATGAGTCCATGGGTTGGAGAGCTGTCTCTTTGCCCCCTTCAGACAGATGAGTCCCACTGCCAAGGAGGAAGACAGCCTCCTTTAAGAAACAAGGCTACTTCCCACCAAGGCACTCTCAACCTTCCTGCAGACCACATTCTCCTGTTTAGCGGAGACACTCCATTGTCAGCCTTTTAATTCTCCTCAGACATCTCTTCTGACCTTTATTCGGGGTCCACTTATTCTGGGAATTTCTAGCAACAAACTTCTGGCAGTCACACCCTGAACTAGCCACACACCCACCCTCCACAGAGAGTTTTGATATTCTTGGCCCATTTCCAGGGGGTTGAGACCTCTATGACCCTGAGACCATTTTCAGCCCTTCATGGACTCACAAAAGTTTATACCTGGAAAGGATATTGAAGATATCCTAGTTTAATTCATCCATTTTATATGTGAGGAAATAAACATTGAAGAGAAGTAGGCTGTCCAAGAGCCAAATGACTGATTAGCATAAAATCCTGAACTCAAACTTAAGTTTCCAGACCCCTCTAACCAATGCTGTCCCTACCCTTCTATAGATCCCCTTATATTGTAGCTCTGTAATTCCCTGCCTGGTTATCTTACTTTTGAAAGTCTATTTCTAGTGTAGTCTCGGACATATTATATCAAAGTATATTCCCAAAATATTGTATCAATACAGCCAGTACCACTATCTAAATTTAGAGTATTTTCATCACCCCAAAGGAAACCCTGTACATTAGCAGTCACTCTCCATTCTTTTCTGCCCCAACTCCTGACAACCAATAATCTGCTTTCTATCTATATACATTCGTCTATTCTGGACATTTCAAATAAACAGAATCATATAATATGTGGTCTTTTGTAACTGGTTTCTTTCACTTAGCACACTTGTTTTCAAGGTTCATCCATGCTGTATCTGTATTCATTCCTTTTCATGGCTGAAGATTCCATTATAGGGATTTACCATATTTTATTCATCAGTTGATTGTTTCTAGTCTTTGGCTATTATGCATGAAACTGCTATCAAGTTCCAGGAGTGGAATTGCTGAGTTATATGGTTACTCTATGTTTAACATTTTGAGGAACTTTCAGACTATTTTCCAAAGTGGCTGCACCAGTTTACATTCCCTCCAGCAATGTATGATGGTTCCAGTTTCTCTACATCCTCACCAACACTTGTGGTTATCTGACTTTTATATTTCAGCCACCATGGAGGGGCTGTGCTTTTGACTTGGATTTCCTTAGTAACTAATGATGCTGAGCATCTTTTCATGTACTTATTGGCCACTTACATATGTTGTTTAGAGAAATGCCTATTCAAATCCTTTGCCCATCTCTTAATGGGGTCGCTGCCTGTTTATCGTGAAGCATGTTTTTCTTTGGCTTTGGAAATGACTCTGATATTTCATTTGCCTCTGGTTACTTTTCCAGCTTACCCAGGTCCTGTTGGATTTTATTCCCACTCAATCTCCTATAATGAGAGCTGTAGGATCATATAATCGTCAGTCTCACAGAATTAGTCTCATAGAATTAGTCTAATAGAAGCCTAAATAAACATCTGATGCAATGTTTGGCAAATAGAAAAAGCTCAGAAATGTTTGCTGATTATATGGAATGAATGAATGCAGAGAATTCAGCAAGAAAATCATAGCCCTTTAAGAAGAAAGGAACCTAAGAAGTAACCTAATCTAGGATGAAAAACGGCAGGATGCACACTGCCCCTTTAAATTCCCTGGCCATGGCAGACCTCATTAATTGATCACCATACTATCTTTAACTAAAGCCTTGAGGGGGCTCATAATCCTCAACATAAGGCTCTGGGTGCAAGTGTGCGTACCAAGTCACTACATTTGGTCTGACTCTTTGTGACACCACAGACCATGGCCCACCAGGCTCCTCTGTCCATGGGATTCTCCAAGCAAGAGTACTGGAGTGGGTTGCCATGCCCTCCTCCAGGGGATCTTCCTGACCCAGGAATTGAACCAGTATTTCTTAGTCTCCTGCACTGGAGGCAGGTTCTTTACCACTAGCGCCACCTGGGAAGCCCAGGGCTCTGGGTAGCCACTACCAATTGATGACAGTTCATATGAGAAAGGAGATTTGTTCATAATCACTGTCAAATTTTAAAACTGAAGTTCAGAGGGTTGTTATAAATGTGGCATCTGCAAAAATCAGCCTGTCTGACTCCAAAACTAGCACTTTCACCATGTCACACAAAAGCACTTCTCCAGCATCAATACACAAGGATTCTGTATGGCCCGGCTTTGGCCTGGCAGTGGCAATTTCTTCAGAATGGTTCTTTAGCTGGTTCCCAGGTGTTGGTTGGTACCCCAGTGCTATCGCCTCTTGTTGGGACACATTAAGGCCCAGTCAGCACCCCCAGCCACTAAATCGACCTCCAGGGCAGGCTCCACCCACACTAATGCCTGGTGATTCTTGCCAGAAGATGCTCCCTGCACGAGAGTCTCATCACAGTTCAGCTCTCCAGCCAGCTGAGCATCTCTCCTTCTGCTGACCTTGGCCAGAGGCCTAACAAGTGCTAGCAGAGGCATGGCCAACCCTGCCTCCACCACAGCACTGCCCCCTGAGGGGAGCAGCTGCCGACAGCATTAATCCACCCCCAGACACTCGGGGTGCAGAGCGGGAGGCCCAGGCTGGAGGGAGCCTGACCCTCCCCTTCCTGCCTCGTCCCAATCCCCAGGGCCTCTGCTCGCCTTCTCCTTCATCTTCTCGATCTTCTTCACAGAGCTGCGGCGCTGGGGCCGGTCCTCATGCCGGAGCAGGTTCATGCTGAGGTCTCCTGACTTGTTGAACTGCTTCTCCTCCTGCTTCTCGGCCTCCTTCAGCTTGCTTTCCGCACTGATGCTCTCTGCATGGTACATGTGGTAGGTTTTCATGACCTGGGGACACATGAGCACAGGCAATCAAAAGGCTGTTACAGCCCAGCACGGGTGGCCCTTAGTGCTGCCAACTCCCTTCCAACTTTGGTGCTCTGGTCAGCTCTGCCCCTGCCCTCTTCCCATGACATGCTCTGAAACCCCTAGGCTCTTCATTTTTATACAAGCTGTCTGAGGACTGGAGATGACGACTATCATCATTAAGTCCTTGCTGAGTGCCAGGAATGAACCAGTAAAGAGGAAATTAAAAGGGCCACTGCAGCTTCTGAGCTTCTGGGGGCTCTGGGAAGTGATGTAATGAACGTGGCCTTCCTCAGCTGGCCCCCGCCCACCCAGCCCTGCCAGCTGTGTGGCTTGCCTCCCTCTCCCATCGCTTTCCCAGTGTCGTTGGAAAAGGCTCTCCTTAGATGCTCGTGGGATTTCCATGGGATCATCCTTCTTACTTACACACAAATCATTTTCTCAGCTGTTTCCTTAAGTAAATTTGGCCTGCAAATGGCTCTGTTCCCAAAAGGAATATTATTGGTAACCTAATAGATATTCTATGTTCTCAGAAATAAATTCATCCTTAGCTACTATAAAATTAATTCCTTTAAAGCAAATTGCACAGTGCTACCCTAATTCCATATTAAGAATTAGATATTGCTATAACAAAGGAATTTTTGAGTCAGAAGAAATTCTACACATCATCTACTCCAACCACCAAGTTTTACGAACAGGAAAACCAAGGTGCAGAAAAACAAAGTGGTGTATCCAAGATCATACAGTATTATCAGTATGGTTTCCAGACTTTACATCCTTGTGATCGTCTTAAGAATCAAGATACCGAACACTCCCATCACACCAACAAGATCCCTCGTGCCCCTTTCTGATCCATCCCCACCACTTACCCCAGCCCCCTGCAGTCACTGATTTGCTTTCTGACACTGCAGATTGGTTTTGTGTCTTCTAGAACTTCATATATATGGACCCATAGAGTATAAACTCTTTTACACCTACCCTTGTTCACTCAGCATAATTTTTTCGAGATTCTCCCATGTTTCTGCATGTATCAGCAATTCTTTTTTTATTGCTGATTAGTATTCCCTTGTATGGCTATACTGCAATTTGTTGATCTGTTCACACATTGATCGTTATTTGGATTGTGTATAGTTTCTGGCTATTATGAACAACACTGCTGAGAATGTTCACATACAATTCTTTCTGTTGATGGATGTTTTAGTTACTCCTAAGTAAATAGGAGTGGAATAGAGGGTCATAGAGTAAATATATATGACATACGTAACCACAGTAAAAATTTGGTCTCAGACTTTTAATACTATCATATCATACTGTCTCCTTCATTCATTACCATTTGCTCAGCAGATGTATTTGGAGCAGCTTTAGAGCAAGCGAGGCCAGTCCTATACCAACAGTATTCTATCTCCCAGTCCCCAACTAGGTCTATACTTTCCCTTTGCAATATCAAGTTCATGATCGTCTTTCTATGCTAAAGAACACAAGAAATTTCTGGAATTCATGGCTCCTGAGCCTTGTTGGTCCTTTTCTCCTGCTGTTTGGACAATTAACAGTAGCTAATGGAGCAGAGGTGATCCCCCGGGGATGGGACATGCTTCTACCTAACCAGGCCCTTTAAGTCAAAGAACTCCAATTGAATTACTGGCCAACGTTATTATCTCCTTCACGTCAAAGTCCTGTGAAGTTAGATTATTAGAATGAGATTCTAATAAGATTCTGTGATTCTTACCATGAAATCACAGCATGGATCTGTTGTTAAGGAAGTTTGTCATACATCATGAGTCAGCAGGGTCAACACCTATTGTAGAGCAGGTTAGGTAAGAATGTGGACTCTGGCCTAAATATCTGGGCTGAATCCTGTTGCTGCCACTTACCAGTTGTGTGATCTTGGGCAAGTCACAAAACCTCTCTGACCTCTGTTCCCTCATCTATAAAATGGGGATAATAATAGCACCTATCTCATAGGTTTGTGGTGAGACTAAATAAGTTAATTTTTTAAGATACTGAAATCAATACCAACTACACAGTAAAAGCCACGTAAGCATAAGCTGCTACCATTGCCACCACCATCTACATGTCTGATTTGGGCTGAGGGTTTGAAAATCTTGAACTTACTTATTTGACTTCAGGAAAATACAAACTCTAGAAACCATTAGCTAATGTGGGGAAAAAAAATTTATTCTACACCACATTTCTCCCTCCTTTCATCCTGAAAACCTCTCCAAATTTCAAAATAAATGAAAACTTCCAGTCAACTTGTCTTTGTGGAACTTGATGAGAAGACTTCTCTGCATCCGGCCCTTTTTTTTTTTTTTGGAGTTGCTCTAAAGCTTCTAAAGAGGCCCTTCTTGCTGGTTTCATCTCTTCCTTCATCCCCTCCAACTTCTCTAAGCTTACTTCTAAACAACTCAATGGGCCAGAAAATGTGCTGGATCAAAGTGTTTTCGACATCTAGTGGCCAAAGGCAATGACTGCAGGTTTATGGATGACCAACGTAGTTGCCTATTTCCAACAATCTTTAAGCTGTGGCTCCTGGAATGGAATGTGACTCAGATCTGGGAAGCCTGCTGAAGGCTGTCTCTGGGCCCCTATTCTCGAACCTTTCCTTGACCCCTCCACCTTCACAGACACCACTGGCGTCTGCATTCCTGCCCCGTGCTGCTGGTGCTGTTCGTTTCTGAACTCCATTTCCTTTCTGGGTTCAAGGATTCCTGCAAAATCCATTTTTCCCCCCATTTCAGCTGCTGAGGTCTGCTTATCTCAAGCACTGATTTATCGTGTGTGTTGGGTAGTTCAGAGGAAGAGACAGCACTTCAATTTGCACCTAGAGCTTCCCATCCAATCATTCACGCATCCATTCATCCAAGTGATCAAGGTCAGCATCCCAGCTGGGCTTTCTCAGCCTCCCACATTTTCCTTTGGCTACTTTTCTACTCCTCTTGAATCACAGAGTACTCTTCCTGCCCTCCATCAAGCCAGATTCCCAGAGTAGTCTCTGAACTGCATTCCAAAAGCCCCATGATTGGAGAACACAGCCCAGTGACCCTGGGGTCAAACTCTACGTGATTCAATTGGTAATTCCTGATCCCAAGAATCATGGTGAACTGGACTGCCCAGGGACACTTATGTCAGACAGCTGCTACAAGAAAGCTCACCTGGGGACCTCTCTGAAGTGAGTCTATTTATGCCCAGAACCCTCTAGATGCTTCCTTTATTTAATTACCTGAAACAGGGGCTTTGGCATGAAAGGCCCTTAGCTCAATGGTCCAGAACAGTCTGCTTAATATTGCCAGTCCAGGAGGTGCTGAATAATATTTAAATTTACCTATTACTTCAGACTTTGCAAACCTCTCTTTTTATTATCCATAAGGAGCATTTCAATTAATCCTGGGAGGCAGCAGAATAATAATAATAGCAGCTAACATTTACTGAACACTTACTACATGCCAGGCCTACTTCTAAGCACCTCACAGACATTGATTCGCTTATTTTTCACACAACCCCTATGAGGTAGACTATATTCTGCCTGCTTTACCAACGAGGAAACCACAACATAGGGATGAAAGGGTGCTCTGCACCATGGAGACTCAGGAGACCTGCTTCTGAGACTTGACCCTCCTACCACTTGCCGGGTGGCTGTGTGGCAGAGGCTTGACCTCTCTGTGCTGCCTGGCAAAGACCAGGGGGGGCTTGCAGAGACCTGGGGAAGCTGTGACTGCAGAGTGGCAGGCTGCCAGCAGTGTGGGGATGGGGAAGGGAGCAGAGGAGGATGCAGGAGTTCAGTCAAGTCACTGGGACACAGTCTTCAACCTGGGATCTCTGGAAGGGCCTCAGAGACACCCAGAAGCTTACTGCCAGATGGGAGTTCACTTTCCAGCCCTCGAGATCCTATCAGGGACAGCCTTTCAGAAGAAGTCTAGCACAGGTTGAGAAGTACTAGGCAGGGATATGTAAGTGGAGACCACTGTTCTTGGCCCCAAATCAGTTTCATAGGTTCTCAGAGACGCTCCAGAAACCTTGATATATTATCCTGTCACTGAAGGAGACTGAGGCCCAGAAATGGCAAGTTTGGGTCCTAAGTCATACAGCAAGCCAGATGGCCAGGCTGTCCATATTTCCCCTTCTGGTGATCATGCTGCCTTTGCTGTGCACGCTGTGCCTCCTGCATCTTCCCAAAGCCTCAGATCATGATAATAGGAAAGTATTATCTGCACAGTTCTTCAAATCCAGATTTAGATGCAAAAGAAGGCAAAGGCAATCTGGAAGTTCACATCATTAATAAAGGGACAGACTGGGGCAGGATAAGGATCAGTTTTTAGAAAAAAGGGTTCTCAATAATGCAATTCTGTGTACGTGTCCTCCACCCAACAGGAAGGGCCATCCCTGGGCCACACAAGAGTTGTGAATGAAGTGAGACCCTGGGCCAGAGCATAACAAAGACATCCTTAAGGAAAAGAGAAGTACCCAAACTTCAGTCTGACCACCACACTCTGTGCTGCCTACGTTCTCCGTAGAAGTTCTAATCACTGTCTTACTCATTTTGCACCTTTATAAACGGTCTCGCCCAACTCGAGTGCAAAGTCCATAAGGGCCAGGACACTGTCCATGATCATAATCCCTGTATTAGAGCAGAGATTGGTACCCAGCAAGTATCAGTGTATATTCGCATGAATAAATGAATGACAGCTAGATGGCTGGCTGGATAAAGTGGTGGCTGGATAGGCAGATAGGTGGGTGGGTGGAAGGAGGCGTGGCAAGATGGATAGATGGGTGGCAGGTGGATGAATGGATGGATGGCTAGATAGATGGGTGAGTAGGTGGAAGGATGGGATGGACAAGGATAAAATTGAGTCTATTGCTTTTGCTCTAATGAATATATAATCTTTGGGGGTAGGGCAACAGCTACACCTTCAATTGCTAAATATTTATGGAACAGCTCATGATGGGCCTGGTACCGCACTCGGACCTACACGAGGAAACTCTACAATGTAGAAGACAGAGACAGTCTCACTGAATACACACTCTAGTAGGAAGACAAACATTGTGCAAGTGATTATCACAGCATATGAGAAGTGCTATGATGAGGGGAGTAAGGGCTGCTAAAGGAAGGCTTCTTAGAGGGGAAGTGATACCTAAATTAAACTTTGAAGGAAGAGCAGCTGTCAGATGGGTGAACAGGGTGTGGAGTGGGGGAGGACTGTTCCAGACAAAGGGAGCAACGTCAGTATTAAGCCCAGTAGAAACGTGAGCCAAACAGGTTTGAGGAACAGCTTACAGGTAGGAGAACACCAGGTGCTTGTCTGAAAACCAGCCAACGGAGCCACTTTCTTCTCCTCCCCGAGCTTCTCTCCCTCAGCAGACATCTGCTGTTTTTCTCTGTCGAGGATCAGCCAGTCCTCCTCCTTCTGGAATGGCTTCCTGATTTTCTTTGAGGAAATCCCCCAAATTCCCTTCCACCGTTCTCAGCCCATGTGGTTCAAGGGAAACCGACACCACCCTCCAATCCTTGCATGTGGGCAGGAGACCCAGGCCTGACCTGTCAGTAAACATGATGTTAATCCGGCTGCAGTGATGGGACCCCCAGCCTGGCCAGTTAGAAACAGCCCTTGGGCTCTGCTGGAGACAAGGGGAAGGCAGTGTTTGCTGTCCACTAGGGGGCGCTGAGCTGATAGGAAGTGAGCCTGTAGGGGGCGGGGATGGCGGGGGATGGACGTGGGCCAACTTTATCTCCACAGGAGAGAAGCCTCCTGTAGAGAAAAACAACATCAAATGAGGGAGGGGATGGTGGAAGGAAGGAAAGAAGGAAGGGAGAGAGAAAGAGAGACAGAAAAGAAGAAAAAGGGAGGGAGGGAATAAGATAAAAATGGAGAAGATGTCGTTCTGCTGCTTTTGCTCTGGTGAGTATATTGGCGGCTGGGGGCAGGGGGAGGGCAGCTGCACTTCCAATAATTAAGTATTTATTGAACAATTTATTATGTGCAGGCACTGTATACCAGGTGCTGCAAATTCTACTGTGTGGAAGACAGATAGGGTCTCTGCGCTTAGATTACACACTCTGCTGGGGAGAAAGACAATGCAATTAGTGGGTCAGCCTCCGAGATTCAGTAAGTTGCCATTTTTACATGTCAGATTGTCCTGGCTTTCTGTCTCTTGCTCCTGAATGAGTCCCAAAAGGTGGACTTCCTTCCGCACTAGATTTCCCACTACCCAGATCACCCCTGGCCTCTACTGGCCAGACTTAGTGTCTGACTCACACTGACTGGCTGAACAGGGGCTACTCATCTCGGGTCCTGGCTTCCTGCTCCTGTGCCTCCCTCTCCACCCAGGAAAGTCCACTGTCATTCAGCTCCAATCCAAGACCATCTCTTCTCCGCTCACACCGTGTCCATATCCCTGCTGACACCTGTCACATGGCGAAGCCATGACCCATCCTCTGGACACATGGATCATCAGTAAACGTCAGCTGTGTGAAGGAATGTCTCCATGGGAGAGCTGAGAGGGGTAGGGAGGTTGTCTAGAGGGAAACCTTATTGCCCTCATTCTTCTAAGGACCACTGCCAGCCCTAGATGACACTGGGCACACGCCTGGCCAGCAGGCTGTGACAGGCTGGCAGGGCCTGCCATGCCCTGGTCTCCCTCCCAGGGCGGCATGAAGAGACAAGCCTGAGAGGAACCTCAGAGTTCCTCTAGCTTCCTGTCTTCATCCTGCAGATGTGGAATCGAGGACCAAAGCCCAGCTAACTTGCACTGCATCAGGGTTTCCCAAAGTGTGCAATGGGAACAACTTACTTGTGTTAGAGAAGTGATTTCAGGTGTTACAGACATGTTATTAACTCTTTTCAGTTCTCTTGGAATCCTTCTGATTATATTAGGGGGAAAAACTCAGCTCAGTGCTCTCATATCTAATGCCTGCCTTGGAGGCAGCACCAAGAATTAATATTGGAAGGGACAGTTAGGGAGTTTGGGATGGACATGTACACACTGCTGTATTTAAGATGGATAACCAACGAGGACCTATTGAATAGCACAAGGAACTCTGCTCAGTGTTATGTGGCAGCCTGGATGGGAGGGGAGTTTGAGGAAGAAGAATGGATACATGTTTAGGTATGGTTGAGTCCCTTTGTTGTTCATCTGAAACTATCTCAACATTTGCTGATCACTATACTACAATATAAAATAAAGTTTTTTAAAAAGAATTAATATTATTTTTTCTCCGTTTAGCTAATGGAAACTTTCTTTTATGCCAGTTTGTTTTCACTCACTAATGTGAAGTGTCATTTCCTTCCAAAATATATATGTGTGTGTGTATGTGTGTGTGTGCATGTGCTCGGCACTCAGTCGTGTCCAATGCTTTGAGGTCCCATGGACTATAGCCTGCCAGGCTTCTCTGTCCATGGAATTTTCCAGGCAAGAATACTGGAGCAGGTGGCCACTTTTTTAATATACGTGTGTTTATATAAATAGTTGAATGTATTTATGTAAGCAACTTCTGCGGGTGGACTTGGAGCAGGCCCTGCCACGCCCCGACTGGGTGGCCTTGGGCTGGCTACCTGGCCTTTCTGTGCCTCACACTGCTTGTCTCTAAAATGGGTGGTAACAGCACCACCTACCTCAAAAGTGAACTGGGCATGAAAGAATTAAGACACTGGGCGTTGAGACCCATTTCTGGCATGTGATAAGCTCCATGTAAGAGTGGAGGCTCTAAGCACTAATGAAATGAAACAATCTCCAAAACATAACAATAATAGCAAGGTGCACAGCAAGCTGCACAAGGCCCAGCTGGTGCCCCTGTGCAGGATCCGTGTGTCCATGTACCTTGGTGATGAATTACATCTCTCTCCAAGGAGTCACCCGCTGAACTAGAAACTAATAACTGGGCATGTATGGGAGGAGGGGGAGAGGCAGGTAACAGGAGACACACTTATCACTTGGTACCTTTTTGTACTGTTTAACTATCAGGGATTTTTTCCATTGTGCATGCATTATCTATCTCTAACTTTAAATATTCAACAATTCTTTACAAATGGTCTCTCTGGCTCGAGTATGAAGGATGGGAGGATGGGAGATGGGAGACCAATCAGGAGGTGGCTGAACTTTTTTAGGCAAAATATTCTCTGAGCTCGAGCTAGCCTAGTGGAGCTGTAGGCAGGAGGAGAGAGGGAAGGAAAAATGAAAAATATTTATGCTTCACTTTCATAAACACACAATGATTTAACACTGATATTTGCCAGGCACTGTGCTATGCTCTATGCCACTCACTCATGGAATCCAGAGGATGAGGTGGTGAATCCCCATATTCTAGGGGGCTGAGACCCAAAGGGTTTGACAAGTTACAGGGCCTGGAACCCAGATCCATTTGGTTCTAAAAACCTGTATTCTTTTCAGTACACATGACTGCTTCTCCATAAATTAATTACAACAGGGAGAGGTGTTTTTTTTTTTTTTAAAGACTTGATTCAAAGAAAACTGTTAAGTAAATGGCACAGAGCCCAATGGCATGATGAAAGCACGGTGCTTATATTTCAGTGATGACAGATGTCAATCCAGAAAGATACACAGTGAAGCTGGCAGGGAGCTGCGGCCAGAACCCAGGTTGCAGGATCCCGTCTCAAGCTCTCTGTACTATTGCATCCCTGAGAATGGTCATCGATAGGGAGACAGGGAGATGCCACTGCAAAAATTTATCTGAGGGCCCAGAATTGATTTCACACGCCTAAGCCCAGTGCAAATCAAATCGAAGATGGAGTAAGTAAAAGGTGGAGCCCATCTGTTACTCCAGTGTCCACCTGTCACCAGCAGTGGGCTCGTATGGATGCTCCTCAGGTCCCTCCACATCGCCCTGAACCAAGTCTCAGGGCCCCGCTAGCCATGCTGGGCTGGGAAGGCAGACCCAGCAGCCCTGCCTTGGGGAGCCTCAAGCAGAGCTCCTGAGCCCGGAGGAGGGGCCAGGTGACAGATGCTACAATGTTTGTTAGTGCAAAGCACAACAGGTGCATTTTGTGATGTAGAACTATTGAAAATCTGAACATATTTTTAGCTGAACAACAAAAACAGAATGTGTTGTTTCTGTTTTGTTTTGGCTTTGTTTCTTCCAGGACTGGCACACTGGCCCACATTCTCGACCTCTGCCCTTCTTTCCTCCCAGGCCAATACACGATGAACAAGAGCCATATTGCGCCAGGCTGATGGGAGTCTAGGGGAAAAGAGGTGAGGTGTGACGCGGGGTGTGCATGTGTGTGTGTGCGTGCGCCCTGGCATGTTTTAGAAAGAAGGGCACCTCAAGGTGATGAGGACTAGGCAGAAGGAAGCCTTGTCAAGTGAATGAATGAACCAATGAACAAATGAACTAACAAAATGCCCAGCCCTGCAGTCTTCTCGGTGTCCTTCCTGATCCCAGATGGGGACAAGTCTTGTCCCTAAAGTGGGAGATGAGCAACCTTAAGCATTCATTTCTATCATCATTATGCCCTTACCACCTCTTCTATAAAACATTACAAGAAAAAACATGGGATTCCTGGACAATCCTTTCTCAACATCATTTCCTTTTTAGTCCCTGTGGTCATGACTCAGGCTGGGGGAGGAGGGAACATCTAAAGGCTTGCAAAATCAGGCATGGTAACCAGAAAGAAATCCCCAATAACAAAGCGTGGAACTGGGGTCCAGAGTGCCCCCAGTAGCGGGGTGCTTCGGTAGATTGTTTACGAAGATGGCCACAGCAGTGGCTCGATGGCCTCAGGGAGATCACTTTGCATTGGCACTTCAGAAGCAGTTTGCATCTCCACCCTACAACTGTGGACTTGGCTGTGTGACTTGATTTGGGCAATGAGCTGTCAGCACATGTGACACAAAGGCTTGAAACCCCACTGGTGTTTTCCCATTTGGAGCTCTTTTTTTTTTTTTTTTTTTGATTGGTCAGGAAATTTTAGCTATATCACTGGCTCCAGTGGAACCCAGCCCAAATCACTAACCCACAGAATCATGAACAAATAAAATAGTTGTCATTTTCAGACACTGAGTTTTGACATAATTTGTTACACAGTCATTGATAACTGATACAGCCTTAAGCAAGGCTTTATTTCTTTGTGCCTCAGTTTCCTTATCTGTAAAATGTGTGTTAATTAAATGATACATATAAAGTATCTAAAAGTGTGAAATACATTCTGGCCATGGTTGTTATTACTATCCTTGTTTTGATGATAAGGAAAAAGGATGATATTTGACTTGGCTGAGCTGGGAGGTCGTGCAGCAGAAATTCAAACCCACCTCCCCCTGTAATGTTTGCTCTGCTACGATCATATGTTGTCTCCCCTACTGAGAATTCCTTTTCTCTTCCTCTCTACCTGTCTGCTTTGCTAATTCCTACCATCTAAAGGCACTGGGCTCAGAACTCACCCTGGATTTCAGTAAGCCTCCGGGAGCCAGCCCTTCACCTTCTGAATCCTCAGTGAGTCTCTCATGAATGCCCACACTCCCCCGTCATTACCTCACTCAGCCAATCTGTCCCGACTGCCTTCTAGGTGGCAGCACCACCCTAGGGGACAGCGGTGGGGACACTACAGAGAACCTGGAGCCACCGCCGGGGACCCCCAGTCCAGGCGCCCTCCCTCCGAGTCCACATATCCAGCCCACGCTAGGCTCTGACCAGTTCACAAGTTTACTCTCATCTTCCCGGGCAGGTTCTAAATTCCTTGCAGACAAAACCAGTTTCTTTCATTTATTCACAGATCCCTCCTTCCATCCCTGGGAATAACAGGGATGTACAAGACACTTCAAAGACCA
The DNA here is from genome assembly GCF_029378745.1 of Bos indicus. Lineage (NCBI taxonomy): Eukaryota > Metazoa > Chordata > Mammalia > Artiodactyla > Bovidae > Bos > Bos indicus. The sequence goes on along the minus strand of NC_091781.1, from coordinate 17,388,731 downwards.
GCTCTTGAAATGTTCACAGCCTGCTGCTCTTCCTCCTGTGGTGCTAAGACCATAGAAGGCAGTCCCAAATATCTGAATGTAAGTGAATTTCTGGTCAACGATAGAAAACGCAGTACAGACAACAAATGACCTGATGGGGGTGGGGGTGCTGCGGGCACTGCCAGGGTCTCACTTTTCTGCAGCAAGTGGCAAAAGGAGAGAGTGGGGAGGGGCTGCCCCTTCCTTCCCCCTCAGTTCTGAGGCCATCGAGAGGCCGCTGGGAGATGGGAAGAGGGACCAACCTGCCCACCTGGCCTGTTTGTCTAATACCAAGGGCATGCACTCCTGTCCAGAGACCCTGCCCCACGGCCAGCAGGGACACACGTGTGTAGGCACCAGCATCACCCTCTTGGTCCCTAACAACTGCCTGCCCGATCCAGCCCACAAACTGGAGAAAGCTTCTATTGCCAACCTGAGTTTCACTGAGAGCTGAAGAAAGACACAACAGCCAGGTGCGATCTGAGGCTTTGGGCCTCAAGTGTAGCGCTTCTCACCAAAATCTGACTCCAGGGAGTGTATATGCCAACTGAACAGACAGGGCAGAGAACTTCAGGATAACACAAGGAGTTTTTTAAAGCAGCCGCAGGAATTTGAGGCCCAGAGGTGACGGCTTTCTTAAGGTGGTGGAGCTCGGTCTAGGTTTGCAAACTGAGTATGACACAAGTAAGTGTAAGAGGACAGAGGGAATAACAGGGGTGAAGGAGCCAAGGTGGGGGGATTTGGGGGTGAACAGAGAGCCCCCAGGAGGGGCGCCCAGCTGAAGCCCAGAGGAAAGCTTCAAGATCTGAGTGGGAGCAGCCAGGATCCCAAATACAGACCCAGGTGCTGGAATACCATGGAGGTGAAGTGCCTGAGAAACAGGAAAAGGTCCTGGATGGAGAACAAACCCTCTGCAGAGAAACATTTCATCTGGTTTCCGGTCTCGCCCCATTGTCACCATGCTCCCCCGCCGCAGGAACGCACAGCCTGCCTCACCCTCACATGCTCCAGGGAGCTGGAGACAGAGTGTGAGATAACTGTGGGCTCCAACACGCTGTGCCTCTGGGCTCTCTTTCCTCCTGGTGTTCTTCACATGTCTTCCCTTTCGTTCTCTAATAAGCAGGCATTATTACTTCTGCCTATCAGCTGGATCTGAAGCCAGGTGTCTGGCTCCAGAGTCTGTGCTATAAACCATGAGGTGATTCTCCCCCACAATCCCAGCTGCCTCAAAGTCAAGTTATGTTTTCTCCATCAGCAGTGCCTCTTTTCGCCCGAAGCAATGATCTAATTAAAAACTGTCAGGGTTCAAATTTTTCTCCTTAACTTGGAATCATAGAAATATGTGTTTCAACATTGGTAGACCAACCACTAGGAAGTCTCACCCCCATTTTTCTGATTGGGAGACTGAGGCCCAGAAGAGGAAATGCCTGGCCCAAAGTCTCATAGCTGGTTGGAGTCTGAGGCAGGACTTCCTATCTGAAGTCCAGGCTCTTGGGCAAAGGCTCTTAGCCCCTGAGGGGTCCACCAGCTACTAATCACACAGGATGTGGACTGAGAAAGATAACAATATCAACGAGAGGGGCCTTCTCACAGCCTGCTCTTGGTCCTCTCATACCAGGGATTTTCAAATATAATTTTAGCCTCAGAATCCTCCCCTTTTAATGAGACACTTGATAAGTAATCTCCACATACTTAAAACATAACAATTTGATTCCAGCCTGGTGGCCTTAGGGGTGGAAGTCCTGTGGTTCTGTCTGCTGGGCCTCCCGACCCCTGGGGCTGTCCCTGGGGCTCTCACTCCTCCCCAAGGAAGCCCATGGCTCCTCAAAGCACAGGCTGTAACTGCCAGCACCACTAACCAGTGTGCTTGTGTTCCCCATTGCCTTACCTTCTTGGATTCTAACACCCATCCCAAACCCAGTTAGATCTCAAGCCCAAGCAGGCAGCAAGGTTAGTTCTGGGCCAAATTGTGCACATTCTGAAATTATTACCCTGAGATGGCAAGGCATGCTTATCAACCCCACCCCGGCCTCATGTGACCCTTCAAATAGTGCTCCATTTTGCAGATGAGAATACTGAGACCCAGATGAGCTCCACGCACCACAGTCAGTAAGAAGTGGGCCTCAGCTTCTTCCTGTCCTACCTCAGCCTGGCTCTCCCCACCGCAGCTTGGCATCTTCTGCTTTGAAAGGTAACATGTTCTCATGGCTGGCATATAATCTGAATCTCTGTGAACTTTTACAAACTAAATGTGCCCAGGGCCCCTCCCCAGATATTCTGAAACAGAAGCTGGGGCTGTGAGCCATTTTATCCCACCCTGATAATCCTGCTGTCACTCGAGCAAAGGACAGAGCAAAAGGGCCCAGGGTTACCCCAGACCATTGGTCAGCTTCCCTCCAGTGCTGGGCATGGAAGCAAAGGGGGCTCAATCCCAAACAGTAGCAGAACCCAGGGTGAGACTTACTGTGTAGAGCTCGTTGGTGACCTTCAGTAGCTCCTCATGCATCTGCAGGCCGATCTCCTTGCTCTGTAATGTGGAAGAACAAATGTCAAAGGGGCAGAAGGGTGCTGGCTGCACTGACCAACTTCCTTTTCAACACAGAAAGGGCAGCAATGCTTGGGGTCACGTGAGAAGGGGTACAGAAATCCACATAAACCTCACTGACCCAAATCTGAATTCTTCAACTTATCTCCATGAAACAAATCCACAGAGAGAGATTCCTTACAACAGGAATTCCTGGACCATGTAAGCTGGGGAACTCTATATATCACCTCCCTACCTTGGTGATTCACAGGGACATCATACTAAAAATTCTGAGGAGCCCCACAGCCAATCAACCTGTTCATCTTTCTGTAATCCTGGGTATCCTAAGCTGATGTGGTCAGAATGTGTGACCTAGCTCAGCATTCCTTAACATCTCATGAGACTGGAGTTCCAAAGAACCCGGTTTAACAAATAATTATCTAGCCTTTCAATTCAGTGAACAGCCCAAGTAAACAGAGAGTCCACTGGAGCATGAGGCAGGGCATATGGGTTCTAGCCTGGCTGCATCACTGTCTGGCCCATGGCCTTGGAACTGAAGTTATTGAATCTATAAAATATATATATATATAAACTTTAAAAAGTTGCTTGAACAAAATGAGACAGGTTTTCTTACTGCAGAACTTTTCAGAGGCTTTCATCCCCTCATGTGCATGGACTTTCTAAGGCGGGGGGCATATAGCATATAGCATATAGTAGTTGACCTCAACCCAAACCACAAGGTGACATGTATATTTAATACATTGAGGGACACAAGTCAAAGAACAATGAACAAATAATTTCCAGGTCCTCTCCAGCCTGAAGAGTCCAGGATTCTGTTATTTTGTGTATTATTATTATTATTATTACAGTCAGCCAAGTATTCTGCATCCAAGGATTCAACCAACTGTGAATTTAAAATATTTGAAAAAAATAATCTAGAGAGTTCCAAAAAGCAAAGCTTCGATTTGCTTTGTGCTGCCAGCTATTTACACATAATTCTATTCACACAGAATTCATAACTATTAACATGGTATTTACATTGTACTAGGTATTATAAGTAATCTAGAGATGATTTAAAGTATATGATTTAGAGAATGTACATCTTTATATGCAGATACTATGCCATTTTATACAAGGATCTAGCGCATCTTTGGATTTTGGTATCCACTTGGTTGGAGGGGGAGGTGGCAGTGTTGATGGTCCTGGAACTAAACTCCCCATATTGCTGGATGACTGCACTGTCATTATTATTTGAGGGGAGAGAAACTGCTCTCCCTGTTTTCCCAGGTCATCGTGTGAAACTTCCATATTGACAAAGGCAGCTCTGCCCCTTGACAGCAGAGCCCTCCTGTCCTTTCTCTCAGCTCCCTTGGCCTCCAGCATGGTCAGCAACTGACTTGCAGAGACCAGCCTTCCTCTAGTTCCTGCACAGATCAGAGCCCTGGACTCTGGGATCGCTAGGAAGATTCAGCACCAGACACGCCTTCCTAGGCTCTGTTTCAGGCCCATCTCATTCCCCTCAGCTTCTAGGCCTGGCAGGGCCAAGAATCACCTCTCCAAAGGCAGCCCTTACAGGTGTCAGATTTCCTAACAGAGAACAGGAGCTCTGGGGCAATTCCAGAGATCTGTTTAGACCTCCCTCCAGCTCTGCTGACTAAAGCAAGGGGACCCAATGCAGAAGCTCAGGACTATCTCAGCAGAATTTTCTGTGTAGAGCTCCCAGGGAACCTTCTGTCACATCATGGGCATCTACAGAGGTACCCAACAAGCCGTTTCCATCTCCTTCCACTCTCCCTGAGTCTCAGCAGCTGCCTCAGTTTCTCCTGCAGCCCCTCCCCCTGACGTTTGCTTCAGACTCTCTGACACCCCTCAGTGACCTCCTCTTGGTCTGGCCAACGTCTCTAACACCCAAGACTTCGTTTCTTATGTATTTATTTTTATGATATAACTTTTTTGCTAGGTAACAAGTGCATGTGGTTAAAGAAACTCTAACAGCCAGCAAAAAGTGAAAAGTAGGTCTCCTGAGTTCCCAGAACCCCACTCAGAAGCACTTGCTATTAAAGGTTTCTTCTGGTGCCTTCTAGAAACAGTCTATGAATATACACACATACAGCTGGATAGCATATGTTCTTTTTTTAATATAAATGAAAGTAATCTACACAAGCCTTTGCATCTTGCTTTTTTCCACCAAACAATGTATCTGACAGATTTTTTTTCCTTGACAGGCCATGTAGCTCTTGCATTCTCCTTTTCTATTAATAATAGCGCTTGGGGTTCCATACACCAGATATGTCATAACTAATTAACCAGCCGGTTGTTTCCAGTCTCTTAATATTCCAAACAAGGATGCAGTGAACATCTCTGCACTCTGTCACTGTGCACATGGGCAGGGACCCTTGTCAGATAAATTTCTTGAAGCAGCTCTATTGGGAAGAGTCTGGCCTTCTCAGCTCTGCCCCAGCCAGCTTTCCATGCACTGCTGACTTCAGCTCCCACTTCTCGGTGATTGGCAGCCATGTCATCACCTCCATGGCCCTCTCTTGGGCTCTGTCTGCATAACCCCAAAGACCCTATCTTCAGCTGTTGCAAAACAATGTAATTTGGATGACCCCCTCATCACATCAAATTCAAATTATCCAAAAGAAAATGTGTGATGTTTCCTCCATCTCCTCAGGTTCAGTCAATGGGATAATATCTTCCCAGACATGGCAACTGGAAATTCGGAGCTATTTTTGACACTTTAAAAAAATTCCTCCATCCTCAATCCAACTTGTCACCGCATCCTACCGTCAAACTGCCCAGTACTTTGTTCTCTGCAGCAGACAATGCTGACTCCCTCCCCAGCATCCAATCTTGCCTTTCCTGCTTCCTAACAGAGCCATGAATCTGGCTCTGTGTTCATCTCTCCAGCCAAGTTCTTTCAAGGACATAGCCTACCCCATCCCGACTCAAGATGGTGCATTCTGTATGTGTTGTTAGTCCAGGGGTGAGTATGTGACAACTGCATGGAAGAGGACTGAGAAGGTTGAGGGGAAGGTTTCAGCTCTTCTACTGAGTGGTAGCAAAAGTGCCTGGAGTCTCAGTGGCTATCAGCAGACCTCTTAGGACCAGGAGAGGAAGCAGCTTCGGGTGGCAGAATGAAAACCTAAATCCTAATGACCTCCCAAGAAACTGGTTGAACTGAATCCACAAGCTATCTCCTGCAGAACTTCTACTTTTGTGGCTTTACTAGTTAAGTTATTTAAAAGCTGGATTTTCTGTCACTTGCAGCCCAAAGCAACCCACATTTTCCACCCCCAGTCCCGGAGCAAGCAATGGCATCACTGCAGGGCCCAGATTCCTGAAGCTGCCCCTCAACAAAGTCCTGACTCTAGCCCCCCATTCCTCATGCCCATCCCAGTGTCATTTCCTAGAAGGGTATTTTACTGTGTTCCTCCAAAACTGCCTCACTGCCTACAGGATCGAGACCCAGCTCTTTAGCTTGACTTTAAAGGCTCTATGTGACTAGCACAGGGTGGTGTGCTTGTGTGCTAAGTTGCTTCAGTCATGTCTGACTCTTTGTGACCCCGTGGATCGTAGCCTGCCAGGCTCCTCTGTCCATGGGATCTCCCAGACAAGAATACTGGACTGGGTTGCCATGACCTACTCCAGGGGATCGTCCCAACCCGGGGATCAAACTTGCATCTCCTGCACTGGCAGGCAGGTCCTTTACCATTAATGCCATCTGGGAAGCCTAGTTACTAGGTGGAGAGGGCTCAAATTCAGAGCCAGAGAGATGGAGATTGGAGATAGGATGTTAAAAACCATTTAACCTCTCAGCACCTCTGCTTCCTCGCCTGTAAAAGGAGTGCCTGTTACTGTCCTTCTTTGCACTTACAATGGGAAGCATAGTGATCTACTTGTTTATGCATTTGTCACTTTTTTCTCCATTTGAAGGTAAACTCCATGGGGTCAAAGAGACTTTCTCCCTGGTGATAGATGCTCAGAGCCCCTCGTTGCTGGGACCACTGGCAGCAGACAACCCCCAGCTGAGAGCATGCTTCAGTGATGGCATCAGAGGGCATGGAGACAAACCCTCCAAAGACTGACGCCTCATCCAAAGATATGGGGCGAAGAAACCAGTCTCTCCTGTCTCAACCTGGACAGCTTTAAAGGGTCATTCTATCTTTAGAACTCCTTGTAGGGCTGGCTAAGACCTTGAGTAAAGACTGCCTGCATCACACTTGACTTCACTCTGCTCCCCTTCTCCACCCTCCCTAGGGGTGGATCCCAAGTATCTCCCTGTTAAATTTATCTGCTGTTAAATTTAGGCCTCAGAGTCAGTTTCCCAGTCCCCAGCTTGCAGTGTCTCACTTTCCCACTCTTCCTGCGATGCCACAGAGCCTGTCACCCAGTGGGTGCTCATTAAATACGCTTGCTGAGTGAACCTATGAATGAACCCAGTGATGATTCCACTAAGCCTTACTCTCCTTATGCATAAACATGGAACGATGCCATGGTGTCATGAAGCCCTTGTGAGGCTGGAAAGAAGTGGCAGCACTGGTGTCATACCAGACACAGGAGAAGAGCTTGGGCAGTCATGTTACAGCCTGAATCAATACCTACTGGATGCCAGGGGCAATATGAAGAGGTTGCCCAGGAAAGGGAATTCATAATTGAATTTTTTATCAACTCTTCCCAGTTTGGTGGGATCAAGGGTCAAGAACCAAAATAGCATGATGTGGAAAAGGCTTCAAAAGAGTGAAAGAGGTGATATGGGATGAGGGGATAAAGAGGCTGGAGGGACCACCTCACCTTGCATGGGTGGCCAGAGACGGCATTCTAGGCAAAGGCCACAGCCTGAGCAAAGCCATGTTCCCCAGGAACAGGGGAAAGTATGGTTTGAAAAGACAGAAGCATAACAACAGAAGAACAGAAGACATGCCTCCATGATCACAGAGGCTGACAAAGTGCATCTGGGAGCCTCCGAAGGTCTGCAAGCAGGAGTGTCTGATGGGCAGTCTGTGCTCTTTCAAGAAGATGAAGCTGTGGGTAGATGGAGGGTGGACTGGATGGAGGCAGTAAGTTTCCAGAGGGAAACTGCCTGAGTCTCTGCTCTCTCCCCATCAGCACCAGCCTGGGGGGGACTGCCACAGTGAGTGCTCAGCCAATAGTTACTGAACTGTGAAGGACTAAAGGCACTTTAGTTTTTATGGTTGGGTTTTGTTGGGAAAGGAAATAATCTCAACTACAGTTCCAGAAACTACTGAATGAGGAACCCAAACCAAACATTCCATCATGAACGGGAGGCCAAATCCCTGATCATCCCCGGCAAACATCACGCCCAGCCCTTGGGGACCCCAGGGGCAGTGTATTCACACTCTCTGTCCACATTTCTCGCATGACTTTCATGCCTATAGAGGCTGGGGTAGTGCGTTGCTTCCTTCATGCACAGGAAGTATGCAGACTGTAAAATATATTGGGCCAACGCAGGTTCAACCACAGCAGCCCTGGTTCCTTGCAGTGGGAAGGACAGAGCCCTGTCTCTTTGACCCCAAAGTCTATAAAATCAGGTGGCAGGTGGCCCCAGCCCTGCCTCTTTTTTTGCCCATGGCAAAGGACAGTTAAACTTCCCTTAGGACCAGATAACTCTGAAGGAGGTTGGGGAGCTGTCCTGGGCTTAATTATAAGATGCTTAGCAGCCTTCCTGGCCTCTAATTTCTAGATGCCATAAGCACCCTCTACCCCAATCCCAAACTGCAACAACAGAAATTATCTCCAGACATTGCCAAACGTTCCCTGGGGGACAAAATCACCCTGGGTAGAACCGCTGCCCAAGGGCTCCAAGTGGCAGCCTCTCTAGCCTACAAATGTATTTTATTTGGCCATTCAGAGTGTTCAAAAAATCTGACTCTTCCCAGCATTTAAAAATAAAAAATTCTCCTTACATGTCCAGATTTTCAGCTTCTCTTGCAAAACTAAAAGATCCAGAGAGGCTGAGCTCCCCCAATTGGAAAACGGGGGCCCCTCTGGATGGGTTGTGCTCTCCGGTTGGCCACAGAATCTCCATTCATTTGTCCATTTGAGTTTATGACCCAGAAACCAGTGGGGTCTCCCTGGGGTGGCTGTCTGTATCCTCCTGGTGCTCATCCAGACAGCCATCCCAGAGCTGCCGAATCTGAACCTGTGAGAGGATCTTTACATAAGTGCCCTTCTCGTGTCCCCACCTCTGAGAGCTGCCGAAGAGTCTGCTTCCTGAGAATGAACCTCCGGACTCCCTTGTGGACCCCAACACCACTGCCTTTGTAGAATCCCACACCCCTGAACCCATCCTCCTGCTCACACTACTGTTTCCTGGAGCTCTGTGGCCAGGTCCTCACCTGGCTTCAGTTTGATTTACACAAGCATTTGTTGAATGGCCTACTAGACACCAGCCTCCACGAGGCACTAAAGACTCAAAGCTGAGTGAGACCTGGCCCCTGTTCCATCAGCCACAGCCAGCATTTCTGGAGTACATTACATCAGTAAACACCGTCCAAAGTCACCTCCATACGTTATCCAATGGAAACCATTAAGGCAGATACTATTATACGTACGAGGCAGAAGAAGGCTGGTGGCTCAAATGAGTTAAGCAACTTGCCCCAGGCTATACAGCTCGGAAGGGGCAGAGCCAGGCTCAGGTTTTGGTTGGTCTAACCCCAAAGCTGGCACTCGTAAGGACTTTCTGTGGTCTGTTTCCCCAGCACCTAGATGAGATGCGGGCACACAGGTGAAGAGAAGCCACTGCAGTGCTGTCACAGAGATGAGTCCAGGCCAGAAGTCCAGGTTGCAAAGGAAGGCATGCCCTCTGGACTCCACCCGCCCATCATGAGCATGCTCTCACCACCTGTGCAAAAATCTGCATCCCTGGTCCTTGCCCTCACCTGCAGGCAGCTCAAGTTCTCCTTGACTTGGTACTCCTTGGCTCGCTTGCCCTGCTAGGCCTAAGTCAGCCATGCTGATCATCTCTGGCTTCTTCCTTTCTCCTTGCTCTGATAACAAAAGATGAGACATGGGTGGGACTGACTGCCACTTGCCTTGTCATGCCAGATGGTCCATCCAGCACGGGACCCAGGATGACCAGGTCCTCTAGCGCCTTGTGTCTAGTGACTGGGTCAGAGATGGAAACATATTTCAGGCTGAGCTGATGCGAATCTTCCCTGAAGTTCTTTAAGAACCATATTCTCAGATCCTCTCTCCTCTGGGGTTGCTAAGCTAGGACGTCAGGGGTCTTGGGCTGCCCACCACAAGGATAGTCGGGGTCTTGGCAATAGTATTTGTGTCCTGATCTCGTGATGCTTAGATAAGATCTACCTGTGGACTTTTCCAGCTTATAGAATCTCGTGAATTTCCACCTTGGCTCATGTGAAAGAATACTGATGCATTCTGTGCTTATTTTAGCATGAAGACACCAAATGACCACGGGGCGAGACAGTTTTCTGAACCTCTACCAAACACCAGCTTTCAAACAGTTTCTGCAAAAGAACCACTTTCCAACCAAGTAGAGAGAGTGTAAGCCCCTTAGAGGCTGGGGCTTTGGCTTCCCAGAATGCTGATAACAAAGACTGGCGTACAAAAGGAGCTCCATAACACCTGTGCATGAGCTAAGCAGAACACAGACACTAAAAGAAGGCCAACTTTGACTCTCACTTTTTTGCAAAAAAAAAAAAAGAAACAAAACCACATACATTCACATCAAGATGGCACCAGCTGACATTTTTTGACACAATGGTTCTGGAGTGAAATCAATGTTTCCACCAAAAAAGTCCTGCCATGGATGACTGGATTTGGTTTTCAATGCAGAGCTAATCTCACTTTTAAGAGGAAACCCTTAAAACTGTTACTACAGATCCTAAGACTTCATGAATTATATTTAAAAAGTCCTCTTCAAGGGTATGTCTCTGTCTCTCTCAAGTTAACTCAAATGTGGAGCTGGTCACTCTGAACATTTAGAAAACATAAAAATCCTGAGTTTTAATCACAGGACTCCCTCTCACTTCTTCAGAGGACATCGTTCCAAAAAATGCTTCAGGAAACTGCAAGGCAGGGAGTAAGGTGGAGCCATCCTCAACTCCAGCCATCACATCAGGAGCTGAGTCAGCAACATCTGTCTCCCTTTTCTCTTTGCTTGATGTTCTCATGTCCGGTTTTCCCCCTCTGGGAACATTCCATGGCTTCCCTAGTTCTGGGGTTCCAAACAAACAATGGGAAACCAATACACAAACAAAACAAAGCAAAAACCAAAAACTCTGTCTCTTCTCATTCTAATCCATTGCTTTTCCACACTCCAGCTTGTTTTCTCATCAAATAACAAAACTGGAGACCCACAGATGTTCCCTATTTAAATAAATGATATATGTGAGCACTGGCCATCTCCCAGAGAGACTGTGTTTTTATTTCTAAAGCAAAGGCTTTAAGGGTGTGTCTCGGAGGGATGGAGCGTTTCCAAGGCTGTCCTGGAGGGCTGGTTCATCCCTGAACACGGCTGCTTGGACAGCTGACTGGCTGATTTCTCCAAGTAGGGTCCTAGCTTGCTGGTAACCCAGCAGCCAGCGCTCTGGCACGTCCCCACCCCTTGCCTCCCAACATCCTCCTCAGCCTACACTCTGCCCACCTTCCACCTGGACCTCTGTTATCCTTCCCCCTCCCCCACCCTCTTCCTTTCCCTGCTCCTCAAGACCTCTCTTCTTTCCTCCCCTTTGCAGACTGATTTCTGTCTTCTGTGGCTGCAACTCCAAATGTTGTCACCGACTTGTTTTCACAAGGATCTGGAACATCTGGGCTGGGAGGTTGGGCTTCAAGGAAACAGAAAGGCCCTGCACCCATTCATCAAATGCCCTGGACAGAGGTGGGCCCCACTGGTACCTCCCCAGGAGCCCTGCGATGGGCTGATGGGCCCATCGTGGGGCCAAGCAATACGCCTGGCATTGTGTCTGTCTAACCCCCTAATTACTCCCACCATCTCTCTGGGACCCTGTTTGTGCGAAAGCCTTCATTTTCAGAAATGCTTAAAATGACAGGTCTGAAGAAGCCCAAGGATACCTTGGAAAGGCATGACCAAGTGACCTGATGTGGTCAAGACAGGAGTTTCTGAATCGGTCCTAATAATACTAAATATTATCAATAACAAGTTATCACCGTTAGTAACAATGCTTAGTACTATTAGTACCAGCACTATAATACTTATCATTAAGGATAATAACAACAATAGCTATTGTTTCTTTGATCTCTTAGCATGTACCAGGCCCAATGATAACTGCATTACAGACAATACCTCACATAAGCCTAATATCAGCAATTTATGGGATATAACCCCTATTGTAACCCCACTTTAAAGATTAGGACACAGAGCCTCAGGGAGGGTGAAGAATTTGCTCAAGATCACAGAGGTAGTAAATGTGATTCTCTCTCAACCATTCCACTCTGTTGCTTCCACTCTGTTGTTGGGAGAACTATGACTTTATGAGCCTTTAGAATTTTTTCCCCAAATATTCCAAAATAATTATAAAACACACATATTCCTCTGCCTTACTGTAAAAAGTACGCTGCTATTTATGAGGCTCTCCTTTAGGTCACTGTCAGTATCGGACAGCACCGTTTAGTAGAATCTCCTGTTTTCTATGACCAAGTCCTGGCCCCAACCCCTGGCTTCCTGCCCAAGGCAGGAGAACAGGGCCTGGGCCACTGGGCTGAGTCTCTGTGAAAACAGAACATACTCAGGAACAGTCTTTCCTGACTATGTCTCAGACTTTCTTTTTTTTTTTTTTTTTGCAAGGGTGAAGGGACATGAATCTCTCGCAGATAAGCATCAAAAGGCTCAGGGGATGGTTGAGGGTCTCTGTGTCTTAAGGAGTGTGACAAACCTGTCTTTCTGAAAAACCCATAGCTACAAAAACCGGAAATCCCTCAGCCTTGAGCTGTTTTCTCCCCCTCTGCTTTCTTTTCAAGGCGGATATGGATGTTGTCAGGATTATTTGTTGGATTTAAAACATTACTGATCATTTATTCCTGCTGAATCACTGACCTGAGACGTCTCTCCAACCTCCTTGTCATTTTTTAATCTGATCTTCTACTTTATTTGCATTGTTTGTGTAGAGGATGTAACAGAGGATTGCATTAGCATTTCAAAAATGTTTGTACCCATGTATCCACCCATCAATCCACCACATTCCCACCCATCCACTCATCCATCCATTCACCCATCCATCCACCCATCTGTCCACCCATCCATATCAACCTCCCTGACCCAGGCCCTGTTACCTTCCACCACTAACTTGAGCATTAGTGTATATGTGTAACAACTGAATCCAGCAACTCTCCATCAAATATACCAAATCAATCATCCTTAAACTTGGCTCTGATCATATCACCCCCTATTCAAGAACCTATCTTAGGTCATACTTAGAAGTGGAACTGCTGGGATACAGGCTATGTACCTCTTCCTTCTCTGTCACTGGACACTACCACTCTTCTCCAAAGGGGCGAGTCCAATTTACATGCTTATTAGCAGGACACAAGTGGCTCTGCTACGTCACATTCTTGCCAGCACTTGGATTGCTTGACAAACCTAAGAGGAGTCAAACTGTGTTTCATTTTGTTTTATTTTACCTTCTCCTGATTACCAGTAAGTATGAGCATCTTTTCTTATAGTTTTAACCATTTAAATTTCCTTTTCTGTGACTCACTTATTTATATCTTTAACCCATGTTCTTACTGGGTTGTTTGCCCTTTTCTAATTTTTTTTTTGGTAGGAGCTGATTTTTATATTCTGGTTATTAACCTTTTATTAATTCTATGCATGCCAAATATCTTTTCCTTTCCTGGTCTGTATCTTCTATTTATTTGTTGCAGTTGTTATTGTATAGAACATTTAAATAAAATTTATATAATGAAATCTATCATTATTTTCCTTTATGGTGTAAAGGAAACATTTAGAAAACATAAAAATCCTGAGTTTTAATCACAGGACTCCCTTTCACTTCTTCAGAGGACATCGTTCGAAAAAACACTTCAGGAAACTGCAAGGCAGGGAGTAAGGTGGAGCCATCCTCAACTCCAGCCATCTCATCAGGAGCTGAGTTTTGTGCTTTATGTTTAAGCAACTTTTTCCTACCTCTAAGGTTTTATTTATGTATTGTACTTACCAGATTTTATTTTTTTAATATAAATTTATTTAATTGGAGGCTAATTACTTTACAATATTGTTTTGGTTTTGCCATACATCAACATGAATCCGCCACAGGTGTACACATGTTCCCCATCCTGCATCCCCCTTCCACCTCCCTCCCCATCCCATCCCTCTGGGTTATCCCAGTGCACCAGCCCCAAGCATCCTGTATCATGCATCGAACCTGGACTGGCGATTTGTTTCACATATGATATTATACATGTTTCAATGCCATTCTCCCAAATCATCCCACCCTCTCCCTCTCCCACAGAGACCAAAAGACTGTTCTATACATCTGTGTCTCTTTTGCTGTCTCACATACAGGGTTATCGTTACCATCTTTCTAAATTCCATATATATGTGTTAGTATACTGTATTGGTGTTTTTCTTTCTGGCTTACTTCACTCTGTATAATAGGCTCCAGTTTCATCCACCTCATTAGAACTGATTCAAACGTATTCTTTTTAACGGCTGAGTGATACTCCATTGTGTATATGTACCACAGCTTTCTTATCCGTTCGTCTGCTGATGGACAGCTAGGTTGCTTCCATGTCCTGGCTATTATAAACAGTGCTGCGATGAACAATGGGGTACACGTGTCTCTTTCAATTCTGGTTTCCTCAGTGCGTATGCCCAGCAGTGGGATTGCTAGGTCATAAGGCAGTTCTATTTCCAGTTTTTTAAGGAATCTCCACACTGTTCTCCATAGTGGCTGTACTAGTTTGCATTCCCACCAACAGTGTAAGAGGGTTCCCTTTTTACCTCTAAGGTTTTACATAGAACCTTCTACTACATCTTCTTCCAAAAATTTTTAGTTTTATTTTTTACCTTTAGCACTTTAACCCATTTAGAATATATTTTTGTTAACTAAGACGGAGGTCTAATTTTTTTCCATATGGAAAAAAAAGTGTGTGTGTGTGTGTGTGTTTAAACCAGTTCCTAAAAAATAACAAGAAACAAGAAACCAGTGGAATCAGCCCCATTTCCTAAACAGGCCATCCGTCCCCCAGTCTGTAATGCACTGCTGCTTCACTGCATTCCCAGTGGTGGGGGCTGTGTTTCTGAGCACTGATCTGGCCCACCTGTTAGTTTGCCTAGCGCTGCTCTAGCACTACCCGTTGTACTATCACATAAGAGGAAGTCTTGCTATCTGATAAGGCAAATGCTCCAACAAATACCAAAAAAAAAACCTACTTATTTTCTTTTTATAAGAAAATATTTTCTTATAAATATTTTCTTTTTTATGGGGCAATCAAGTTAAAAATTTAAAGCAAGTAGATGATTTCAAAGAAAAGCTTTGAAAAAAATCTTTGGAACTAACATATGAATAATTCTGAAAAATTTACGGGGCAAAGAAGAAACTGCAAAATGGAAATTATGAAATATTTATATCTGAATGACAATGAAAATATCACATCAAAATTTCTATGATGCAGATTATTTATAGCACTAATGGCATTAATTTTCAATCATTCTTGTATTCTAATATATGCATTTTTAAATTACATTTTCTAGTTGGCTATGACAAGGATACAGGAACATTATTAATTTTTGTATATTGATCTTATAATCAGCCATCTTGCTGAACTCTTTAACAGGAAGTACAATATTTACTGGTGGTTTTTGGTAAATATTCTTTATCAGGCTAAGGAAGTCTCCATTTATTCTTAATTTGCTAAGAATTTAACAGTGAAAAGTTAGAAGCATGCTTTTTAAAAGTCAAGAATGTATTGAAGGGACTACAAGGGTGGTCCAGTGGTTAAGAATCCATCTTGGAATGCAGGAGACTCAGGTTTGATCCCTGGTCAGGGAACTAAGATCTCATGTGCTTCGGAGCAACTAAGCCCTCACACCACAACTGGAGAGTCTGTGTGTCATAATGAAAGATGCAACAAGATGCCTGATGCAACAAAGATCCTGCATGCCACAACTAAGACCCGATGACCACTAGGTCGCTTCAGTCCTTGGGATTCTCCAGGCAAGAATACTGGAGTGGGTTGCCCTTTCCTTCTCCAGGGGATCTTCCCACTAAGACCCAATACACCCAAGTAAACAAATAAATATTTAAAAAGAAATGTACTCAACATCCTGTGATAAACTATAATGGAATATGGTTTATGATGGAATATGGTTTATTGTTAATGGAATATGGTTTATGATGGAATGGAATATGAAACAGAATGCACATATATATATATATATATATATATATATAGTTGGTGTATGGCACAAACCAAGACAATATTGTAAAGCAATTGTCCTTCAATTGGAAATAAATTTTTAAAAAAGAAGATATATATATATATATATATATATATATGTATAACTGACTTACTTTTCTGTACAGCAGTAATTAACACTATATAAAAAAAATAAGTTAAAAAATTAAAATAAAAGTTAAGAATGCCATTTCTCTCCCCATTTTCCTCTACTGAACCTATTGAGGTCCAAAAGGCAAGAAAAGGAAATAAAAGGTTATTTAAATTAAAAAAAAAAAAAAGACAATAAGTTAGAAGTAATCAGTGAATGATTTCCTGAGTGTATTTTATTTCCGACCCTTTATTTAATCTGTGTGCCCTGAATGTTTCTTTATCCCATCTCTGCACTTAATTCTCACTGCGTTTTTTCTCAAAGGATTATTATTTCCCAATAATCACCTTAATAGTAGTTAATATTTAATGACTACTTACTGCGTACCAGGTAGACATTTTATATCATCACTTTTTAATCCTTACAATGACCCTAAGAAGGACATTTTTAATTAGCTCCATTTTGAAAATGTTGAAACCATGAGGATTTAGGGATTAGGTTGAGTTCACGCAGCTGAAAAGTAGCAGAATAGGGACCCTGCAGTCTGTCCACAGCCCTAACCAGCGCACCACACTGCAAGGCTGGCCGACCTGCTCAAGATACAGGACCAGACTTTTCTGTCAATGGACCTTTGCTTCGGTCTAGAATCCTCTGACTTTTCCCAAATCTCCGCATGTCTGCTGGGGACACAGTGAGGCACCCCTCAGAAGGCCTTCAGGATAGGGGAACGTATTCCCTCACCTGTGGGGAGTACCGTCTGCAGACACCCCACTGTCAGCGCTGTTTGGAACGGCCTCGCAAACGGGCATCTGCCCAAGGCCACATCTCCCAGGAGCAACATGAAGGTAGAAAGGCCCAGCTTCCTCCCCACAAACCAGGACAACCTGGAAGGGCCACCCTAGCCTCAGAACTCCCCAGGAGTCATTTGAGGCCTTTGTTGTGACTGCACATTCCCTGAATCCTGCCTCTCTCCCTTCCTTCTGCAAGGGGGTGGACTCCAAGAATACTGGCTAACATATCCCTGCAACATAATCCCTGTCTTGGAGTCAGCTTCCCAGGAACCCAAGCTGGCATAAATCCTAAGCCTCACTTCCAGATTCACTACAAATGCTGCATCCCCTAAACAAAACCTTCCCCAAACTGACCCCAGCCCAGATTAAAAGTCCCCCTTCTTCTGAATACTGATATCACTCATACACGCCTGTCTTCATTTCCACTGTTCACTGTGAGCTCCTTGAGGCAAGGTACTATGTCTGACTCATCCTTCTGCCTCCTTTAATGCCTGCCTTTTCTATTGAGCGCGGGCTCTGGGATCAGACAAAGATGGATTCAAATCCCTTCTTCACCTCTTGGCATCAGTTTCCTCATCTGTAAAATGGAGGCGATGACAACATCTTCTTCTAACGCGTTAAGAAGTGAATGTTTAGCCCAGAGCCCAGCACACAGTAGGCACTGATTGTTATCTACGATTATTGTGTATATATTGTGACGAGAGCACTAACGCGTGTTTTCTGAGTGAGCTGGGAACTCCTGACAGAGACCAGGTCAGCAGGCTGCACTAGCAGGGCGAGTGCTCACAGCTCATCTCCCTGGGAGACAGTGGAGACAGCTGAAGGCTCTGAGCTCCTGGCAGTCTTCCCACTTCACTCACTCTCCATGCAGGCCTCAGAGCTGAACCCTCCAGCATGCAAGCCCTCACTCTCTCCTGCAACCCAAAAATTTTTTTAAAAAAATTAAATAAATAAACTTGGCTTTGAATCCAAGGCCATTGGTGCTTTTGATCTTGGTTACAAAGCAAGGCAATTATTAGATACAAAAGCCCTGATTTATTTATGAAATGCGACGGACATCTTCAAGAAGGGAACGAGAAAGCTCACTCTAGACCAAGCCTTTATTGCCACACCGTGAATGGCTGCTTTCAAACACAGGGCCCCCGAATGCCCTCTCTTCTCTGCTAAGAGTCTTTCCTCATTAGCGCTTGCTTCAGAACACCACAGCTTCCAACAATCAAACTCACTCCAGGGCTGGGACAAGTAATTAAATTCTGCAGGCATCGGAGCAGAGGATAATGGATGGCTATTGTTAAGGAAGCTGAGGCTGGAAATGAAATGGGCTCCAATGTTCAACCTCAGAAATGGTTGAGGCGGAAAGAAAGAGCAAGAAGGACGCAGATGGACCCTCCCCGCTGGTGCATCACAGGGGGGAGTGGAGTCAGGGCTGGACCCAGAGTAGGAAACCTGTGTCAGGGGCCAAACTCTGCTCTTACTGGAAAATCAAGAGGTAGGACTAGGTAAATCATTCCCCATGTGTGATCCCCAGGTCAGCAGCAAAAGCAGTGCCTGGGAACTCGTTAGACATGCAGGTTCTCAGGCCTCACTCCCACCGGGTGCATCAGAAGCTGTGGGCTTAGGGCTCAGCAATCTGCGTTTAACAAGCCCTCCAGCTGATTCTGACGCTAGACTTGAAGAACCACTGGTAGATCCTGTTTCAGGATGAGGCCAAAACTCAACTGCACAAAGGACCAAGGAGCTATTAAAATAAAGGGGTTGGTGTTGTGCGCCAGACAGTACGGGGGCTGTGAGGCAGTGGAGTGAGCGTGCCCTGCCTGAAGGGCCAGCAGCTTCTCAGCTCTGGACAGCCACGTATGGATCCAGGACTGTCAGAGCTGGTTTTTCAAGAGAAATACAAAATTCTGATTTTTATGTGAAATTTCACAATTTAAAAATATTGGTTGAAGTTTTCTTAACAAAGTGAGGGCCAAGCAGATTACACTTGAGAACCAAGTTCAGCTGGGGACCACCATTTTGCAGCCTCCATTCCAAGCTGCCTTGGATCCCCATCGTTGACATTCTGTCCACTGGGCTCCAGCCCTTGTCCTAAGATTGAACTAACCTCCTTTTCCCACTTGGGAGACTCCTATTCATCCTTCAACGCCCAATTCAAGCATCACCTCCACTGCTGAACTCATTCTCAATTTTCTGTTTCACTTTCTATCTTCTCCACTATGAAAGTAGAAAGGAATCAGATGGGGCCAAAGAACTGACAAGAACTGACATGAACGTAACACAGAGGAGGAAGGCATGGAGAAGTTCTAAAACAGCCTTTTCCCACAGAGGAGGAAAGAGGAAACTCCTGCAAAAGTGACCATTTTTGCTGTTTGAAAAATCACTTAAATAAGGACACTGATCCCATATGGCCAGAATCTAATAAAATGAAGTTTTAAAAGGGCAAATATAAAGAAACACAAGTGCAGAATTCATAGGATAGATTAAAAAACATTTGGTACAAAATCCCCAGGAGATTTGAGCTGAGCGTTCAGAAGTGAGTCAACCATGTGATGAGACGATCATGAAAAAAGCAAGTGCCTTCACAGGTTTCATTATTAGAAATAAAATGTCTAGACATCCCTGCTCTCTTCCTTGCTGTGCAGAGCTTCCTGTAGAGTTCTGAGTGGTTCTGAGTATTAATTTCTGTAGGTCAGAGAAGCCCTGACGTCTGACCCAGTAAGACAGAAAATGCAAAGCCAAGTCACAAGGGGTCAACTGAAGGAACCTGGTGTGTTCACCCAGAGGCAAGACGGACCTGGGTATGTGGTCATGATTTCTGTCTTCAAGTAACAGATAGATTTCCATGTGGATTGATGTAGCTGGCCCACAGGACCTGTGAGTGAAAACCCTGGAAGATTTTATCTCAACATTGGGAAGAATTTTCTATTGATCTCAGTTGTCCCTGAATGGAATACAAAATAATGAATGCCCTTTGCAGGGGCTGAGTGGGGGGTGATCTGGCAGAGAGAGAACAGCTCAGGAAGAAGACAATTAAAGGACTGGAAGAGAAGACCTAGAGGACATCCATTGCTTTATTTTTCACCCCTCTTGGAAGGAAAAGCACTCAGTTTTTCCTGGGGAACTACCCTCAGCCATTCTCTGTCCTCTGCATCCGGGGGAGTTGAGTGTACACCCGATTTCAGGGATGTGTTTCCCAGGCCTGGCGGGTCTGCACTGCGTCTCGCCAGAACAGGTCCAGCTTCAGGAGCACTCACACGATCCACGCTGGGTCAGTCGGAACCTGGGAGACCCAATTCTGGGAGAAGGGACCTCTCACTTTCTGCTAGACTTGAAGCAGGTAGGATGTAAGCCTGGGGCTGTGGGGGCCATGCTGTCATCACAGAGAGAGACTGACTATACATCAGCCTTTCTCCCACCCTTCTTAAAACAAAACAAACAAACAAACAAACTGGAAAACAGAAAACACTGGAGCAGAGTTGCAGAGAGACTAAGTTCTGACAACACCCTTTGTGCCCTTGAAGCCCACATGCCTGAAGACAGTCTTGGCTCGGAAGAGCAGATAAGCTCCCTTTCCTCCCTCAAGTTAGTGGAACTGGGTTTCTGTCATCTGCAACTGTAAGAGTCCTGATCACTACGGTGAACACTAAGATTTCATACAGTTCCACTCTGGTGGATCCACTTCTCACACTTAAAGCAATAGCCACCTGTGTGCACAAGTCCATTTGCCCAGAAGAAGCCTAAAATGGCTATAGAATGGGAGCCACGGCCTCCAGGCATAACACACTGCACTGTAGAAGGGAGAATGGAGAATCAGGAAAGGGTGAGTTATTGAGTCAAAGAGCATTCTGCACCGTGGAGAAGCTGGCAGTGGGGCCACTGCCCCAGGCCCAGGCCCAGGAGGGACGCCTGACCTGGAAGCCACTCCTGCAGAGGCAATGTGGGAATGTGACTTAGCAGATGGTAAAGGAATTCCATGCCCCCATGTGGCACTGTCTCCATCTCTGCTCCCCACATGAGAAAACTGAGTCTCTGAAAGACCTACTCAGGGTCTCACCACCAGTGAGAGGCAGTTCTGAGACAGATCCCAAAGCCCAGGGGTGGTGCCTCCTGCAGATGATGACAACTGGCCATTCTCGGGCTTTATCTTCTCATCTGTAAAATGGGCTGAGTGATGATACTGTTCCCCAGTCTGACCAGAGACCAGCCTCTGCAGAACTATCCCTCAGGTAAGGATGCGGGCCTCGATGCTGAGATCATCCATAACTGATGGGATACACGGGGCCACACTGTGCTAAATCAGCCCATCAGGCTCATCCTCAGCTCGCTCCTGGCCCAGAGGGGCCGGGTCATTTCCTTTGTTCTACAGGCACAGGCCTGGTAACAAGGCAGCCAGGAGCTCAGCTGTAGACATTTCTTCATTATTTTCCACCCCGTTAACCTCCATCACAAGTGAGGCTGCTGTCAGCCTAAATGAGAGCTGAAAAGATTTATCTCACTTGTCCAGGGCTCAGCTCAGGAAAAGACCCTCCATTTCCTAAAGGCCCTAATGACCTTTCTCTGTGAGTCCCTCTCACCCAGGAAAAAAGATGTGATGGTGGTGGCTGCAGGCGGGGGCCTGTGATGGGACCAAGTAGTCTGAATCACTTCTGTATGGCTTTGCAAAGCGCTATGTGAATGTTTCTTATGATACTGTATTTACTTTCCTAATTATGTTTGCTTATGCAAATACTAAAGTTAGACTACACTTCAAAGAAATAGAATAATAACAATAGAATGGAAAAGACTAGAGATCTCTTCAAGAAACCTGCAGGATATCAAAGGAAGATTTCACGCAAGGGTGGGCACAATAAAGGACAGAAACAGTAAGGACTTAACAGAAGCAGATGAGATTAAGAAGAGATGTGAAGAATAAACAGAAGAACTCTACAAAAAAGGTCTTGATGACCCAGATAACCACAATGGTGTGGTCACTTAGCTAGAGCCAGACATCCCAGAGGGTGAAGTCAAGTGGGTCTTAGGAAGCATCACTATGAACAAAACTAACGGAGCTGACAGAATTTCAGTAGAGCTATTTAAAATCCTAAAAGATGATGCTGTTAAAGTGCTTCGTTCGATACGTCAGAAAATTGGGAAAACTCGACAGTGGCCACAGGACTGGAAAAGGTCAGTTTTCATTCCAATCCCAAAGAAGGGCAGTGCCAAAGAATGTTCAAACTATTGAACAACTGAGCTCATTTCGCCTGCTAGTAAGGTTCGCTCAAAATCCTTGAAGCTAGGCTTCAGCAGTACGTGAACCGAGAACTTTCAGATGTACAAGTTGGTTTTAGAAAAGGCGGAGGAGCCAGAGATCAAATTGCCAACATTTGCTGGATGATAGAGAAAGCAAGAAAATCCCAGAAAAATATGTACTCCTGCTTCATTGACTGCACTAAAGCCTTTGACGGTGTGGATCACAACAAACTGTGGAAAATTCTTAAACAGATGGGACTACCAGACCACCTTACCTGCCTCTTGAGAAACCCATGTGCAGGTCAAGAAGCAACAGCTCGAACCAGATATGCAATAACGGACTGGCTCAAAATTGGGAAAGGCATATGTCAAGACTGTATATTGTCACTTTGCTTATTTAACTTCTATGCAGAGTCCATCATGTGAAATGCCAAGCTGAATGAAGCTCCAGCTGGAATAAAGATTGCCAGGAGAAATATCAATAACCTCAGATATGCAGATGACACCACTCTAATGGCAGAAAGCAAAGAGAAACTAAAGAACCTCTTGATGAAGGTGAAAGAGAAGAGTGAAAAAGCTGGCTTAAAATTCAACATTCAAAAAACTAAGATCATGGCAACTAGTCCCATCCCTTCATAGCAAATAGAAGGAGGAAAAGTAGAAGCAATGGCAGACTTTATTTTCTCGGACTCCAAAATCACTGCGGATGGTGACTGCAGCCATGAAATTAAAAGACCCTTGCTCCTTGGAAGGTAAACTATGACAAACCTAGAGAGCATATTAAAAAGCAGAGATATCACTTTGCTGACAAAGGTCCATCTAGTCAAAGCTATGGTTTTTCCAGTAGTCAAGTATGGATGTGAGAGCTGGACAATAAAAAACACTGAGCGCCAAAGAACTGATGCTTTTGAACTGTCGTGTTGGAGAAGACTCTTGAGAATCCCTTGGACTGCAAGAAGATCCAGTCAGTCAATCCTAAAGGAAATCAATGCTGAATATCCATTGGAAGGACTGATGCTGATCTTGAAGCTCCAGTACTTTGGCCACCTGATGCGAAGAGCTGATTCGTTGGAAAAGATCCTGTTGCTGGGAAAGACTGAAGGCAAAAGGAGAAGAGGGCGGCTGAGGATGAGATGGCTGGATGGCATCACGGACTTAATGGACATTAATTTGAACAAACTCCAGGAGATAGTGAAGAACAGGGAAGACTAGCATGCTGCAGTCCATGGGATCGCAAAAAGTCGGACACAACAGCAACACTTCATAAACACAGCCCCAGGAAGACTGTGTGGCAGGAGGGAATTACCTTGCAGTTACAATTTTGCCATAGAAGACATCCTCAAAGAGGACAAACCACATACAGACCAGGGAGAGATGACTGTATCTCAAACCAACTTGGCATCTTCCCCTGGGTGTCTGGCAATCCCATGTCACCTCTTCCCTAAAACTGGCAACAGGCAAAAATGGATGAGCTATATCATTTTAATAGTAATAGTCTCCTACACTAGCATAATAACAGCCAGCTTTCCTCAGCATTTATTCAGTGCCAGGCTCTGCTTTCCATGCTTTACAGGGATTAACAACCCTCTTAACCCAAGTAGCTGCCCTGTGGGTATTTCTATTCCCATTTCACAAATAAGGAAACTGAGGCTCAGAGAGTTTACGTAACAAACCCAAAGACATACAGCTAATAAACAATGCAGCCAGGAAAATGAATCCTGAGATTTAAGAATTCTGGACCCGAGACAACACCCTGAACCACTTCTCAATAACAGCCCCCTCCTTCACATGCACCACTTCATTTAACCCTCACACTGCCCTGGGAAGTAGATGATCTTAACCTCATTTGATAGACAAACAAATGAGCAAACTTTGACCTTAAAATTCCTGTTACAGAAATTGATCTTAAGAAAACAGCAATAGCCCATCAAATGATGAATAAATAAGAAACTTGTGGTATATATATATATATATAAAACAGAATATTATTCAGCCATAAAAATGATGAAATTTTGCTATTTAGAACAATGTGGATGAACCTATAGAATATCATGCTTAATGAAATAAGTCAGAAAAGATAAATACTGTATTATATCATTTATATGTAGAATCCAAAAAAATAATACAAACGAATGTATATGCAAAAAAGAAACAGACTCACAGATACAGAAAACAAACAACTGGTTGCCAAAGGGGAAAGGAGCAAATAAGTGGTATGAGATTAAGAGACACAAACTACAATAAATGAAATAAATAAAAAATAAGGACATACTATATAGCATAGGAAAATATAAACATTACCTTGTAATAACTTTTAATGGAGTACAATCTGTAAAAATACTGAATCACTATGCTATATACCTAAAACTAATATAATGTAAATAAACTATACCTAAATTTTTTAAAAATAGCACTGAATATGACAAAGGTGTATATAAAAGAAGCTCACAGCAGCAATATTTAAAATAATATGGAAATCACTGAAGTGTTCAACAATAAACAACTGGTTAAATAAACTAGGATATATCTATATGATGAAAAACTATGTAATCTTTCAAAATGTTTGGAATTATATTCATTGATATGGAAAAATTTTATAATACAGTGGTATCCAATTTGTTAGGTAACATAAGGAGTAAAATCATATGCAGTCTTACCCCATTTGAGAAAAGTACACACATATTCTACAAAATGTATAAATACAAGCAGTCATAGAAAAGGTATTTACATATGTACATATGAAGAAATTCCTTTGACAACCAAAGTGATTATGGCTGAGAGATAACATTTCAGGTGATGTTATTTTCTATGTGTGAGCTCATCTCTATTTTTCCAGATTTCCTGGAAAGAATGTACAACTTACCTAACCATGCAAAGGTTTTTATTTTTGTGCTGATGGTGGTTGCTGAAGTGGCTAAGCCCCAGCCACAAACTCGGAGCCTGGGGGCCAAGTCCAATCCTCAGCCTCTTGTCCCCTTCAACACGCCTGCCCCTTGGTCCCATGTTCCCAGACCACACCCCACCCTGGTTGGCAGTCTCACCATGGCCAGCCTGGGGCAGAAACCCAGGTGGCCCAAATACCCACCTTTTTGAAGAGTCTGATGACATCCTCACTGATCTGGGAGAGGCGGACAATGACATTGTTCATGAAGATGTCGTTGAGGGTGGCATGGTCTCGGCTCTCCCGCCTGGTCTGGTGCAGGACTAGATACCAACAGTTCACGGGCGAGAGGAGATACTGGTCTTTCCTACAGAAACCAAGACAGCTCATTAGAATTGCCATCCACAAATGTTCTACATTGTCACCCACCGCAGCTCTTTTGACCTTAGTGGGGCCCTTTCAAATTCGTTTTCCTATAATACATTTAACAGCGACAGAGACCATGAGGGCTGAGGCAGTCCTCCCAAGGTCACAGAGCAGTGCTGGGGCCACTTTGCATCAGTGTTTCCTTAGGAAATGAAATATTTCTGTCTTCTCTGTGCCTTACCAAAGACCCCTCTGTTAGCCTCAGTAAAGTATGTGTATACCCTGGTGTCCAGGAAGAGTGAAGGACAATTAGAAATCAGTGTCAAACCAATAACCCCTTGTTGCCACACAGGGCATCAGGGCTGTGTTCTTGACCTATAACCCTTACTCCACTTTCCAAGGTGGGAAGGTGATGTTGAGGCAGAGAGGCTCATTCATCACCTTAGGGTGCCTGGCCCAAGGTCCAATCCCCCCAGGCCTGCCTGGCTCCCCCTGGGGGCTGGCCAGGGTTCTCTCAGGAAACGCAGCCTCCTATCAGCACTTTTGAGGAGGGAAATTCGGATGACTGGTCATCCTCCCAAAGTCAAGTGGAAATAAGGGAGAGGGGAGCCCTGAGGGCCTCTGGGCAGCTGTGACTGACCCTCCCTTTACTCCACCCAAACCCTGGGCTTGGGAAAGATAGGTGAGGAGAGGCCAGTTGACTTTTCTATCACCAAATGGCCTAAAAATCTGTCCAGGAAACAGGAATCTGGGAGAAGGGAATTTGGTTTAGACAGAGGATAGATAGGTTAGAACCTCTAAGAGAAAGAAAGGAGACATTATGCTATAAGATAAATGAAGCATCTTCTCTTTTGCTTTCAGCCTAGAGAAAAAGCCGGGACACTGACATCCAACAGCCCAGCCTCCTGTCCTCCTAATCCCTTGGCATTTGTTCCATGTCAGGTCTCAGGTGACTGTGGCACAAACCTGCCTCCCAGGGGCTCCTAATGAGGCAGCTGAGGCAAAAGGATTACAGTGGAAGGTGCTGAACGTTATGATGGAGACGTGCAGAGCATCCGTTCTGCATGAGAAGTTGGAGAAGGCGCGGAGTTCCGCCTATGTCCCCGTCACATCCCCTGTGCTTTCCTGCCAACCTCTCCCCACTGGGGACTTCCTGCACTCTGTGTATCTGGAGCGCATAAGCCCCGCTTTTCTCCCTGTCGCTGGGTCTCAGCCTAAATGATACTCTCTGGAGAGCATGCCTCTGACTTCACTCTAGGACAGGAGTTCTCAGAGGTGGAGCCCAGCCCAGACCCATCAGCTCCACTTGGAAATTTGTAGTAAATGCAAATTCTTGGGGCTACCCTAGACCACTTAATAAGAAGTCTTGGCCCTGAGCCCAGTGTCTGTGTTTTGACCAGCCCTCCAGGGGACTGTGATGCATACTCAGGTTTGAGGATTTCTGCCCTAAGGAGCTTCCACTCCCCACCCATTGCCCTACTTGAAGTTCTTTGAGAGCAGGAAGTGTTTCTCTCTT
This sequence comes from Bos indicus, assembly GCF_029378745.1. NCBI lineage: Eukaryota > Metazoa > Chordata > Mammalia > Artiodactyla > Bovidae > Bos > Bos indicus. The sequence goes on along the minus strand of NC_091781.1, from coordinate 17,361,914 downwards.
AGTTACCATAATCAGTGCCCAGAAACATGCCTGACACATAGCATATGCTGTGGAGGAAAAACCCAACAAGAAGGCCACATTTGTGCTGGGTCCTGAAGCATAGGTAGGAGCTTTCCAGAGGGGCAGAGAGAGATGGAATTGTAGGCAGAGGGACCTGTGGATATGAAGAAGTAGCTCCCCAGAGCTAGGAGTAGAAGAGCAGAGCTAAATCCTGAGTGTGTTCGGAGAGGATATAAGGATGGGGAGATCAGTTAAAGGTTTGACTGTGGGGAGCTGAATGCCAGCCTAATAAGTTGGGGTTTTATCATCTAGGCCATATGGTTCTCAACCCGAGTTGCACACTAAAATCGCCTGGGAAGCTTTTTAAAAAGACCAACATCCAGGCCCCTTCCAAGACCAATTAAGTCGGAATCTCTGGGGGAGAGAGCCTTGGTATTGGTATTTTTATAACATTCTCCAGAAGGGTTTAATGTGTACCCAGTGTTAAGAATGCCTGCTGTGGGCAGTGGGGAGTCATGGAAGTTACTTAAGCAGAGGTATGATCAAACCAATGTGTATCTTACAAAGATCACTGAGGGCAGACTGGAAGACGGTGGATGGATGGGTGGGTAGATGGATGGGTGGATGGGTGTGGACAGAGGTGTGGTGCTGGAAGCAGGAGGACCAATCAGGAGGTGACTCTAGTCCAGGAGAAGAGAGATGATGAGGGCCTGGGTGGTGGCCAGAGAAGGGCAGGTTTAAGAGACTCCTCACTGGAAGAGATGAGAATCTTGAAGACTTCCTAGAAATAGAGAGCAGGTAGTGGCTCCAAAGGTAAAGAATCTGCCTCCAAGGCAGGTAGGTCCAGGTTCAATCCCTGGATTGGGAAGATTCCCTGGAGAAGAGAATGGCTACCCACTCCAGTATTCTTGGGCTTTCCTCATAGCTCAATTGGTAGAGAATCTGCCTGCAATGCAGGAGACCCAGGTTCAATTCCTGTGTTGGGAAGATCCTCTGGAGAAAGAAATGGCAACCTGCTCCAGTATTCTTGCCTGGGAAATCCCACAGACAGAGGAGCCTGGGAAGCTACAGCCCATGCGGTTGCAAGAGTTGGACATGACTTAGCGACCACCACCGGGAAGGGGGAAGTGAACGGTGATTCTGAGGTCTGGATCTCAGACAACTGGGTGGATGCTGATAACATGAACCAAGATAAGAACTGCAAGGGGAGACGTGGATTTGGGAAGGAAATAGTTTACATCCTATTTCCACTGCTTCCTAGGTGGTGATGGGAATGGATAGATTAAAGGTAAGATGAGATAACTGAGTTGTTACCTAAATTACTTCAGGGGCTGAACTCAGCCTGGGGATGCAAGAATTGAACAGCATCAGGGAAAGAAAAGTGCAAAATTTATGGAAGTCACACCAGAAGGTGAAGTTCAGGGGGAAGGAAAAAGATATTGAAAGGGCCCAGAAGTGCTGGGACAGCTTGGGGACCATTAATTAGGTCACCTGGCCAGGGAGGCTGGATAAGAGAGCAGAAAGGAGCTGCTTTCCTCGGCTGTGGGCAAGAGGCAACACAGCCTCACACAGGATTGCGGGGTGGCAGAAGGAGCAGAGGCAAGGAGAGGATTACCCGGAAGCAACCAAGGACTTGTCAAGCTAAGGTAAGAGGCTGCTGGGAAGATGAAGGCCTCGGTTCCTTCGGACATTCATTCGTTCACTGTCTGTCTCTGTGTGGATGTACCACACAGGCGGGTGAGTGGCTGGGCTTGCACCAGTGACCACAGCAAGCAAGACTCTGCTTATACAAGCCTCCCACTCAGGTAAGGAATCAGAAGGTGACGATGCAGCCTCATAAACGTAGTGACAGGAAGGAGATTATGGGGCAGAGAAGGGGTGAGCGTGGGTGGATCCTTAAGAAAGCATTTGTTAGGCTGAGAACTCAAGGCTGGAATGGGGTTTGACAGACAGAGTTTCTAGGTGGAGAAATATAATGAACAAAGGCCTAGACAGAGCAGATTAGTGAGTCAAACCATGGTCAAGGGGGTTCGAGCCTGGTGTCCTGGAGTGATGTGTGGGAGAATGAAAAACAAGGCTGGAGAATCAGGCAAAGGCCACACAGGCCTTTAAGTCACAGTAGAGAGTTTGATCCTCATCCTGATGTTGGCCAGGAGTCATTGAGGGGTTTAGAGCAAGGGAGTGAAAGGGTAAAATTTCGCTTTCAAACTCTCACTCTGGCTATTGTGTGAGGACGAACTCGAGGGGGCCGCAAGGGAAGTTGAGAGATTCAAGAAACATTTAGGTGGTAAACTGACTGCACCCTGAGATTGACTGGTTGGAAGAGAGAAGACACTCAGGATGACTCCAAGTCTCCCAGGTTGGGCTCCTGAGAGCAGGGTTCGCATTTACTGAGATGAGGGCACTTATAGAAGCAGGGCAGGAAGGGAAGGTGATGGGTTCCTTCTAAAGGGCATATGGAACACCCAGAGGATGGTACCTTGGCTAGAGAGACAAATGTGGACGCTGGCAACAAGCCCTTGGATGATATTTGAAACCATGGGGTGATCTGGAACTCTTTACAAATGCACGTGGCCACATGGCAGAAGAGGCCAATCCTCAGGAGGCTATGGCTGGGGGGGGGCGGGGCAGGGCCGGCCTCCTCCTGCCCTGGTGACCTGGAAGAAGCGCAGGATGCGGACGAGGGGCCAGCCCATCCTCTGCAGAGACACTGTCCCAGACCTGCCTTCCAACCAGCAGGCCCATCCTCTGGGTCCACCCCACACAGGAGGCTGCTCTGGCTCACCCCACCTTCTCCCAGCCCTGGCTCCCCTCCTATGGAGCAGCTCACCTGTAAGACTAAAAGACTGGAGTGAACAGGGCTGTCCACAGCCAGGAGCAGGGAAGAGTTGGCCACTCTGTGGAGAGCTGCCATCTGTGATCCTGCCACAATGGCACCTGGTTCTCACCACATCAGCAGGAAGAGGGAAGGGCGAAAGACTGGGGCCTAGCCAGTGAGACCGAAAGACACAGGAAAACAGAAGCACGCCTGGACCTGGTCAGGGTGTGGGTCTTCCCCTGCATCCATACTGCATGTGTGACTCTATATAGGTCCCTTAACCTCTATGGCCTGGCTACTCAGACCATATTGTCAACCTTGGTGTTAAACACCAGAAAACGCCTCCACCATCATTCACTCACGGTCATTCAGCAGTTCATCCACCTGATACATTCTGATTGAATATTTCACATGGACCAGTCTCCAGGGACATAACGTGGAGGATAAGAGACAGTCCCACCTTCACGGAGCTCACAGTGCAGCAGGGAGATAGGTAACCCTCAGAGCGTTCAGTATGTGCAGATGAAGTCACAGTTGCACAAAGTGTTAGAGAAGAGAGTGTGGTGCATGAGGGCCCACAACAAGGGGACCTGGCCTGTTTTGGGGGTCACTGAAGTGTCCTTAGGGGAGAGGACCTTTTGGCTGGGCTCTAAAGGAAGAGATGGGGGAGCCAGATGAAGGTGGGCTCGGGGGAGAGGCTACCAGGCAGAAGGAACATGACAGGCAAAGGCTCACTGGGGGACAGGGAGCTTGGGGCATTTAAGGAACTGAATAAAGGCCAGTCTGGCTGGAGCCCAGGAAGCAAGGCACAGGCGGGGGCAGGAGCAGGGTCCCAAGAGTTCTGGCCGGTGCGATGGCTACCATCCCACTGGCCATCTGCAGTGTACCTGGACCGCAGGAAGAAGCCTGCAGGCCACGGATGGCAGAGCTGGACACTGACTTTCTCTTTTCTCTTTCCTTGTCCCTTTTGCAAATAGGACCCCTTTGACCTGAGACCCAGATCTCCACATTTGCAGCCATTTCGCCTGCTGCAGCCACACTTTGAGAAGATGCCAAAATTAATGTGGGCAGGCGCTCTGTCTTCTATGGTACATCCTGAGGGCTTTTCTGCTTTCCCAATCCTGCATCCCTGTGTCTACACAGCACGTGGAAGCTGCTGAGCTGAGGTAAAATCGAGAACTTTCACATATACGTGTGTGTTTTCCTTTTTACAGCCAGAAAATAGCAATGACAATTTCTGGTGAGTCACAGCTTTCTTCCCTTGGCTAAGAGAACTAGGTATGAGGCTCCAAGTGACTGCAGCTAGAGGAGAGAGGCCTTGCCAAGCTGGCGAGTTGGGAAAATGAAATCAGCAATGAGCCAGGTTCTCCCACTTCCCGGCTGGGGGCCGGAAAATTCTGCTTAGCAAACAGAACCCACTTTCAGGCCTGCTTAGCCCCACTTTGCAGATGAATCCAAATCCACTGCCTTGGGATGGTGGACCCTCAAGGAGGGAGGGGAGCCCCTGAAGCTCATGCCATCCCCAAGATGCCGAGTCCCTGCCTCTGGCTTCCTGCTCCCTTCCAAGACATTCCCGGGTCTTGCACCGGGCTTGCTTGGGTGGCTGCCAGCAGAGCTCAGGAAAGCACTCTCTCCAGGGCCCGAGAAGTAGGCTTAACCTCTTGCTACCTAAGTTGCCCCAAGGAGGATTTGGTATTCCTTGTCCTTGCTGGGAGCATTAATGATTAATTATGCAAATATCAACTGGGTGCCATCTTTTGTGCCAGACAGTGGGAAGTAAAATGAGTCACGCTCCCTGACTGATGGAGCTTACAGTCCAGTAGGGGCCTCAGAAGACAACCAAATAAGCACATAACTAGATAGGAAATGGCATCAGTGATAAGAGCTACGAAGGAGAAATGGCTGGTATCTCCCCAGTCTATAATGGCAGAGGAGGGGCAGTGTGCACCTCACCCAGGGAAGCTGGAGGTGGTTCCTCCTGTCACTGAGATCTTAGCTGAGACATTTCTCCTCATTGAGGCCTTCTCTGCCCCCCAGCGGCTCCCTGGTCTCTAGCACACCACCCTATTTTTATTGTTATTAAACCACTATCATTCTTGGCATCCGCCCACTTCATTTATTTTTTGTTTCTGTCTTTGACGCCTTTATAGCTTATGTCTGTCTTTTTCTTTCTTTCTTTTTTTTTTTTTACAGCAATATCCTTGCTGTCTTCTGCCCTTTCTCAGGTAAGACTGATACAGCCAAACAAAGTTTATGTCTATCTTACTCACCACTGTTTCTCTGGTGCCAGGAAGGTCTGGGCACACAATTGGCAGATAGGTGAAAAGTGCCTAGAAGGATGAGCTGGGTAGGGTGTATGGTGGTGGCCGAGGGATCAAGGAGAGAATCCCCAGAAGTTCCTGAGGGCAGAGCGGGTGGACGAGGGGCGGAGGCCTGGCCAGCGGGGCAGAGTGGACCAGGGCTCGAAGGACAGGATGAGCGTCTGGGCAGTGTATTGCTGGACACCAGGCTTCTGTGTGTCCAGACAGCACCACAAATGGGTCACTTCAACAGCAGAAGTGTACTGTCTCCCAGCTCTGGAGGCTAGAAGTCTGGGATCGAAAAGTTGGCAGGGGTGTTTCCTCCTGAAGGCTGTGGGGGAGCCCCCCTGTTCTGTGTTCTTCCCACAGCTTCTGGGGGTGTGCTGGCCATCTGTGGTGTCCCTTGGCATTTGGCCTTCACCTTCACGTTCACATATGTTTTCCCTGGATGTGTGTCTATGTCCAAATTCCCCTCTGTTTATGTTATAGGGACACCAGTCATGTTGGATTAGGGCCCACTCTAATGCCCTCATCTTTACTTGATTACCTCTGATATAAAGACCCTATCTCCAAACAAGGTCACACTCAGGTACTGAAGAGTTTGGGACCTCAAATCCTGTGGATTTGGGGAGGACTCAATTCAACCCATCAAAGGCTGCCACCCCAGGTGGATCAAGAGTCTGAGGAGAGTTTGAGTGGTGACTTAGGCATCTTCCCTGGGGTTCACGAGGGAAGCAAATGGACCTTTGACACAGAGGATAAAGTCTGACCTCCTTTGCTGGCATCTGAGGCCCAGCCCATCTGCCACTAGTCCGGCTCTTTCCCTTAACCCCCTCTCTGCTCCAGGCAGTAAGTAGGTGAAGCTCTGAGCCAGGAATGGGTTTCTTGGTTCATGTATTTTTCGGAATCTGAGGCCATTTTACTGGGAGTTGAGGAGCATGCTTCAGCTTGTGGCCCTACTTTGCTAACTGGCTGTGTGTTCTTGGGCTTGCAGCTCAGATTCTCTGAGGCTTTCCTGCCTCATCTATCAAAATGCGTGGGTGAGTGATGGAGTGGCCAGGGAGGGCCTTTCAGACCTCTATGACAACAGCCACTGTATGTTTCAAAACCAAATGTATACATGTGATCTCACAAAAGATTTTTTCTCTAATCCCACAACTTATTTGAAAAAACTAACAAGAAACACAAAAATGAAAATGGTGAATGGCGATTCCCTCCCTATTTATGTATCTAGCCTCAAAGACAGGGAAGGGAGGCTGCTGAAGCCTGGGAAGAAGGGTAGCTCTTCCGGGGTCATGGGCATTCCTGCCTCGCTTCTTTGCCTTCACTCACTTGGAATGCCTTCCCCTCCTTACTCCATGCAGCAAAATCTATTTCAAAGGCCTTTCCTCCAGGGGTCATCTGAGAGCCACTCAATGTTCCGTCTGCACCGCTCACGTCAATCTTCTCACATAGTTACTTCCGGATGACAATTTATCTTCTTGCTTAACTCACTCGTCAGTTGTCCTTCACGTGTGTGGGCTTGTGTCATCACTTAGCCCCTCTGAGGGCAGGAACCATCTCTCGTATCTCCCTGTACCCCTCTAGAGCCATTCACTCATTCACTCACTCTTCTAATATCCTTTGAATATCTGCCATGTGCTGGGAACTGTCCAATCCCAGGGAATTAAAAAGATGACTGGATGAGGCTTGAGAAGGCTCACAATCTAGCAGCCAAACTTAAGCCAAACCAAGAATTCTTATGGCCACTGTCAGAACTCCTTTAGTTGAATTGACAGAAAAACTTACTTCAGACTGACTTAAACAAAAATAGCAGTAATGGGAGGAAGAAAAATTTTAAGGATCAAAAATTGTAATAAAAAATTGTAAAGAGGCATAGCTGCATCCAGAGGCTGAAAGAATGTCAGCAGGACTGCTCTGTCTCTGGGCTCTGCCTTCATCTCTGCGCTGGCTTCACTCTCAGGCAGACCCTCTCCAAACGGCAAGTACCGTGACTGATAGTAATCCATAAAAGGAAAGCTTTCCCCCAGTCGTTCCACCAAAAGTCCTGGAATTATATGTTGCTAGGATGCATGTGGCCAAGGATGCAGTGCTGGTCACAGGCTCACCACTGTTGAGGGATGATTCCCCAGAGGAAAATCGAGGTCTTGTTATCAAGAGAAGAAGGGAGGGATGCTGATCAGAGTACCAGACGCCTCCTTTGTTATGCTGTCTAAGAAAGGGGACCTCAGAGGAGGTGGGGAGGGAGAGGCTTATTCTGCCTCAGGGTGGATGGGGAATCATGGAAACATTTGCAGTGGGCTTGAAGTACATGTAAGAGTTTGCTGGGTGGGACATGCAAAGACAGGCACATCCTGCAGGCAGAGAGAAGGCTGAGTGTGAAGCTGTGAGGTCAGACAGGACATAGATGTTCCGGAGCCAAAGAAGTTCTGTTGGGCTTGGGCAGGGGCGATGCAGGACGCAGTGAAGAGGAGGCAGCTGTGGCAGGAAGGAAGGAGCCAGACCACGAAGGGCTTCGAAAGTCAAGGTCAAATGAAGGTTTTGAATGGACCAGTGATATGGTCATTGGGCGGGAAGGCCAGGTGGGAGGCAGAGCAGCTGCCCAGGTGAAGGGGCAGAGTGTGATTGGGGCTTTGCCTGGGAGTCGCCTGGTGGCAGACCACCGGTGTGAGGCTTTGGGGCTAGGCCAACCCCTTCACTCAGCTGCAGTCTGCTGACTTAGAAGCTGCCTTCAGCTGACACCAGCCCTGAGACAGTCAATCCAAAAGGGAAAAACTATATAAATTGAGTCACCTGGCTGAAGCAGGTTATGCTTACCCATGCTGGGTTCTATGGCATCAAAGGCTGGGGTCCAAATACCCAGTTCTGCCCCTCACCATCTGGGTGAACTTGGGAAGCTAGTTAAATCTTTTATTTTCCTTATCTGTAAAACAGGGTGTATAACACCTAACTAACTTTAGGTGCTTTAAGGATTAAATGAGGAAATTCATGAGACACTCTCAGCATCAAACCCAGCATCTGATACTAATGATAATTATTATTGGCATCACTGTTATTACAACCAGCATGTCACCAGGCCACTGGGGAAATTCATTGACTGATGTATGTGGATGTAGAGCCCACAGTAGGTTTGCTATAAATATTGATTTTCCTCCTCCCATTACCCCCTTCTCCCCTAGGAAACCCTCATGAGTATTTCAAGGCCCAGGGCCAATGGCCTAGAGATGCCCCACCTGCCTCCTCCACCTTAACGTAGAAGTAATCACCTGCTTGCTGGCTCAGTCCTCACACCTCAAAGTGCAGGCACGCTGAGCCGGTGCCTGGCAGCACTGCTGAGCTCCCTTTTGACTTGCTGAATGGATTCTTAGTACCAGGACAAAGTCCCTGCCTCATTAGGCAATATCCGAGCAACCTCATCTTCTCGTTCCCTGGGAGAGCTTTTGCTTTTGTTTATCCACCCGCCAAATGGGTGCATCACGCAGTGTGTGCAGCACTCAGCAGACAAAGGGTGCTGACCCACAGCTCCTCTGGTCAGTTCTTTCACCAATCAGCGCGGGATCCTAAGCAGGGCCCACCCTGGCCGGCCTTTGGGTCTCTTGCCTGTTAGATGGGGATGACAACACCGTCCCTGACTCCGCCAGCCCCACCAGGATTCTTGGGAGAATTTAAGCAGCCAAAGGCTGGGAAAGCCCTTTGCAAAGTGTAAGGTGCTATATAATCTTGGAAGGTCATTATTATCCTCTTTGCTTAATGGAATGGAGTCAAAACTAAACCGCGGCATACTACTGCTTGTTAATTATTAGCAACAATAGTTACTGCATACTACTTAATTACCACAATATCTATTTTACCTTTATTACAATATCTATTGTTTATTTTAAAATAAAATTGAAATGATAGGCATGTATCTATGTATATTAAGCATTCGTGCACGTGTACTAAGTCACTTCAGTCATGTCTGACTCTTTGCGACCCAATGGACTGTGGCCCTCCAGGCTCCTCTGTGTATGGGATTCTCCAGTCAAGAATATTGGAGTGGGTTGCCATGCCCTCCCCCAGGTATCCAAATATAAGTAAATCATGTCCTGGTTAACACTTTGGAAGTTGCTGATGAGTCTCTGAAGATTCCAGGACACTGGGTGTAGGATCTGGGGAGGGCCCAGATGGAAAAACTAGGAGGAGGAAAAAGGGGCTGTAACCACTGCAAGGACCACTCAAGACGCTGACCCTCCTGCCTTAAAATCCCTCCCAGCAACAAAGACAACGGTGGAGGATGGAGAGAGCAGAGATGAAAGATGTTCACTTTCCAAGAGCCAGGGGCCCTCAGGGTGTCTCATGCTGGCTTCTGGATTTTTGCCACCCTGCACCCACAACATACCTCCCTGCTCATTGCTTCTTTTTACTTATATGGGTTTATTTACAAAGGGCTTTCCCTAGTCTTGGTTAAAATAAAAAGTTTTTAAAAAACAGCATCACTTGCCCTAAATAGAAGGTAATGAAAAAGTAAGTTCAAAAGAGTATCATTCAATCCTAGGCAGATGCTGATGCCCTGGGTTTGCTGTCTGTTAGTTAAAAGGGGGTTAGAGGGGTGTTAGCAACACACTGGAAACAAACTGTAACCACAGAGAGTAGGAGAGGATTGACGAGATCAGTCCTATTTATGGCTCATGTGCTGGGGACGATGCCTCCCTCATTTTGAGAAACACCAATCCATCTAACCAGCCTTCATGTTACAGAAATGTATTCCTAAAACACCTGGCCTTTGTGCGCACGCCTTTGTGGATTGGGAGCTCACACCTCCCAAGGCAGCCCCTTTAATGCTGGACAGTTCTGGCTACAGGAACACTCTCCAGGTTGAGTGAAAATCTGCTTCTCTGAAAATGTTATCCTTGGACCTCACGTCTCTCCTTTGCAGCCGCACAAGGTAAGTCTATTTATTTCCTTCGGTTTCTGAAGGAAGTTTTTGGTAGTATCTTGGTCTTTTCAGTTATTCATTCAAAAACCTTTGACAGAGTTTCTATCTGTATGTCAGAGAGAGAGGGGGATACTGCCTAGAAATGGTCCCTTGCCTTCAAGCAGCTGGCAGTTTCACGTGGGAGAACCAGACACATGAACTGGATCATTCCTTGATAATCTGACCCGAGCCCCAGGACAGCAACGCACAGATCACTGTGGGAGGCCAGGGGAGGAGCTGCCGACTATGGGGCTGTGCAGAGGAGGTGAGCCCTGAGCTGGCCCAGGGTGATAAGCATGAGCTGACCAGCAGGAGAAGAAGAGGCCCTGTGATACCCACACAAGGAGGATGTGGTCTGGGCTGATGGGTGACTCTCAGGAAACATGAACCCAAACCGGAGAGGCGAGGGGCACACCCAGAGTCATGCAGCTAGAAGCATTTTTGCATTATGGAACTAGTTAAACCAAGATTAGAATTTTGGCTCTGCCACTTACATGCTCTGGCTGTGTCCCTCTGGACAAATTACTTAATTTCTCAAAACCTCAATACTTCCAACTAGAAAGAGAGAGATAGTACCTACCTCACAGGTCACAATGTCTACCATGAAGTTTAATGAGATAATGCATGTAAAACATCTACTAGAGACCTCACATACGGTGACAGAGATGTGGGGGGTATCTGAAAGATTAAACAACCTGCACAGCACAGACATAGAGCCCTCGGGAAGGACTCATCTGGCAACCCGTCCCAGGAGAACACCAGCTCTGGACAGCATTGCTGGAAAGCCATCACTGGTGTGACAACAGCCATAGTAACAGCAGCAGCTATGAGATGCGAGTCCCACCTGGAGGGCCTCCCCCATCATCCCCACCTCAGTCTGAGCCAACCTTTTCATTCTGAATCCTTTGCACATCGATAGGCTCAATTTAGTCATTACAAAAGTGCTTCTGTCCCCAGGACTCACCTGGAAGGTTAAGTCTAAATTGTAGCATCTTTTTAGGGAAATGCTACATCTGTGGAAACAAAACATCCATGATGTTTCATCCCCCCAAAGAAGCAAGTTTTCTTGGCAATCAAGTTGGTTACTCACTGAATCCTTCTCAACTGCTCTGTGAAGCTGAGATGCTCTAAACCTACTTCGCAGAGAATATTAAACATCATTCATTGACTGGCCAAGCACCTTCCAGCTTTTTCCACACTCTGAATTTCCCCATCTTAAACATATTTGAATAGAATTCCCTGTTCCTTTTATAACAGCTGTCCACATACTAGCAACCAACACTTAACTTCCAAAGAGAGCATTTTTATCAGGTATTTCCCCAGAAGGCCAGGGGTTTCAAAAACTGAGGGAGTCAGAAATAGAAGGGGGCTCCCTCACCTCCCACACTGTTTGCATGGAGCTCCAACATTCCAAAGGGGAATCCGGAGTTTGTTTCAACAGAGCTTTCCAAACTGGGTCCCAGAGAGTGCTAGTTTGGTTTAAAAAAGGTGGCGTAATGGTAAAGAATCTGCCTGCCAATGCAGGAAACACAAAGAGACACAGGTTGGATCTCTGGGTTGGGAAGATGCCCTGGAGTAGGAAACAGCACCCAATTCCAGTATTGTTGCCTGGAAAATTCCATGGACAGAGGAGCCTGGTGAGCTATAGTCCATGGGGTCACAAAGAGTCAGACACGACTGAGTGACTGTGCACGCACATGCACACACTGCTGCTGCTGCTGCTGAGTCGCTTCAGTCGTGTCCGACTCTGTGCGACCCCAGAGATGGCAGCCCACCAGGCTCCCCCATCCCTGGGATTCTCCAGGCAAGAACACTGGAGGGGGTTGCCATTTCCTTCTCCAATGCATGATTGGGGAGGGAGAATTCTGTGGTCTAAAAGCCTTCAGAAAGAAGTCAACAAGCTTATTTACTATAGAGTCTCTCAGAGTCTTCCACGTCCTGAGGCCCACCAGGAATCTGGAAGGGGAGGTGAGGAGCAGGCAGTCTCTCACCTCAACTCATTTTCTCTCTCCTCACCTCCCCTCCTCTGACCAGACATCTCAAAGTGCTGGGGTTTCAGAAAACACTTCTCTGCAGGAAGAAGAAATCCTAGTTCCAGGAAACCTCTAGTTTCCTAGAACTACCCAGGCTGTTTGGAGGATACCCACCTATCCTCAGAGGAAGGATTTAAGCCCCCGTGTGCTGCCTGCCATGCTCCTGCTCAGGAAGGGCTCCCAGCTCCAGGCCTCAAAATGGACAAGGCCAGTGGGTCCTTGGGCACTGGATTATGGATTTTACCCCAGGGGAGCTGAGGGATGCGGAAGGCTGGCATAGCTTGACAGTGAATTGTAAACAGTTTATCACCTAGAAAATCAGCATCTTGGGCAAATCTTCAACGTAAATGGCCATTGGAATCCCCTGAAGGACTTGTTAAAATACAGACTGCTGGGCCCCACCCCCAGAGTTTCTCATTCAGCACATTTGAGGGGAGGCTAAGGGCTTTGCATTTCTGACAAGTCCCCAGAGGATAGGGATGCCAAAGCTGCTGGTTAGGACCACACTTGGTAAACCAGAGTGCAGGCCCTGATTCCTTAGTCAGAGAGACCTTGTAAAGTCCACGCTGTCCTCTCAGCAACTCTGTGCCTGTGCGAGCTACCAGACTGTGTGGCCCTTCACCCAAGAGCCTCCCCAAGCTCCTAACGCTGCCAGAAGACAAATGTCCCCTTCCTTGACTCCCACCACCCCCAGCCCTGAGCCACTCTAATTACCATCTGACCTTCATTCATTCATTCAATAAACATCCAGTAAGGGCTGGTGCCAGGTGCTAGAGACCCCAAGTCAACAGCCACCCCTTCTGCCATCTTGGAGCTGGCAGCCCAATTGTCAAAAGAGGGGCAGACAAGGAAAACAGATTATTACAACACAGGGTGGCAGCTTTTGCCACATCTCCTGAAGTCCCTTCATCTCAGGTCAGGTATGGATTCCTCTCAACTCTACCTCTGAGAGAGTTCCCAGCACCTGTCCACTTTCTTTCTGCTCTGCTGTCACCCAGGGCACCATCATGCCTTCCTGGAGAGCTATACTCCTATCGGCCTACTGGTCTCCTCAGCATCACTCGTGCCCCCTCCAATCCAGGGTGACCTTTTAAAAATGGAAATCAGATCATGCTACTCCCTACTGCGGATGCCTCAGTGGCTATGGCTTCCCTCATCACAGTTCCAGAACCACTGGCCTCTCTTCCTTTCACACTGTCCTCACGGCTGCTTCTTCTCAACCCTCAGCTCACGTTTCTGCTTAAACGCCACTTCCTCCAGCAGCCTTCCCTGACTGTCGTTCTAGCTCAGTGTGGAGGATCCAAGGGGGCTGCAAATCCTCTTATGGTCCTCCAGTGAAAGCAAGCCTTTGTTTTCCCTCCTCTTGAAGCTGAGCTGGAGCTCAGACCACTTTGATCAACAGAATCTGGGCAGGGGATGGAGGTGGGTGTTCAAGGAGACTGCAGCTCCCCCACTGCCCCCTCAGGACCCTGAGCTCCCATGACTGAAGTGGGACTCTGACCCCATGTGGAGAGGGTAGCAGCCCAGCTGAGCCCAGCATATAGCTGTCTTCACCAAAGTGCCAGGAAAGGTGGGGGGAGCTGTCTTAGACCTGCCAACCTGGACTCCAGCAATCATTCCGTCCTAGCAATCATTTGGTGGCACACTGTCTTTCATTTATTTGCATATGTTTGATGCCACATCTCACTCCTCCACGAGATGGTAAATCCCACCAAGGCAGGAATCAAGTCTGTCTTGTTTGCCATTGTAAGCCAGCACCGGTCATTGGTGGGTACTCAGTAAATACTGGCTGAATAAGCAAATCAACAAGTGCAGAATATCGTGGACACACACAGGAGGGCACCAGGTCAGACTCATGGAAGCTTTGCAGAGGAAGTGACACCTAAATGCTAGGCCTGAAGAGCAAGCAGATGGCAGGGTTCAAAGAGCAGGGCCACAGGGACTGGGTGTCTGCCCCAACCACATCACCTATGGACAGTGCCCAAGCTGTGTACTCATAAGAGAGAAAGAGGAGGGGTCCTTCATGCTTGTGTCTTCAGCAAGAAGCATGCTCCAGGAAAACAAAAGATGCTTGATATACACCCAGGTGACTTCTTGGAGAGAGAAGCCCGAGCTCAAAGTCAGGAGCCCTGGGTTTTCTCACTCAGAAGCTCACAGTTTATCTTTGTAACATCCCACTTAGCTTGCCTGGTGCTCAGATGGTTTGAGATAAAACCAATGACTCCCTCACTATACCCTGGGTTATGACGAGGATTATGAGAGTACAGAAGTCAGAGTGCTTTGAAAAAGGTATGTTAGAACAGAAATATGTGATGGTGGAACAAGACACACGTGATGGTATTGTTTTCTGAAAGTTCAACCTGCCGCAGGTGAGCCCTCAGGGCCATAGGCTGAGCTTTTCCTGGAACGGGGTTGCCACATGGAACTCAGCCTGGGTGAGTCTAGCCCAGACTCCTCTTGGGCATTCCCTGGGGAGCTGGAAATTGTTCTACTGCCCAGGTGGAGAGGAAGCAGCTGGGGCCTTAGAAAGACAGAACCCACGGAGCAAAGTAGGAACGCTAGACTTGGCGTCAAGAGACATGAGTTCTTGTTATGGACTGAGTGTCTGTATTCCTCCACACATCACATGTTGAACTCTACCCTCAATGTGACGGTGTTAGGAGGTAGGGCCTTTAGCAGATACGAAGGATTAAATTAGGTCATGGGGGAAGAAGGGAGCCCTCATGATGGGATCAGTGCTCTCAAAAGACTCTCTAGAGCTTGCTTCCTCTCTGTCCTCCACTCCATGAGGACACAAGGAGGATCGGCGTCCACAAGCCACAGGAGGGAGCTCACCAGAACCTCGCCATCCCGCCACTGACACCCTGATCTCCAGCTTCAGGCCTCCAAAACCGTGAGAAAACCATTGCTGTTTACAAGCCACCCAGTCCAGAATACTTTGTTATAGGAGCCCAAACGGACTGTGCAGTGGGAATAACATGACCAGACCTGGGCCTGGGCACCGTCCCCCTCACCCTGAGAGGCTACCTGGCAGATAGGTGGACCTTCTTAATAAAGGGCCTACAAGATGGCAGGACAAGGCTTCTCTGGACAGCCAGGATGAAGGACCCAGAGCACAGTCCAGACCTTGTGCACTGAGCTCCAAAGAAGAGGCAGCCAGAGGTCAGGCTGGTTGGCCCTGGGGTCAGAGCGCAAATCCAGGCATCCCCTGGAGACTCGCACTTCCAAAAGCCATGGGGGGAACTCTGCAGATACATCAGCCTGGTGCTGAGGGCCCACAGCAGCTGCACTGACCTGGCCACACCCTAATTAGACTTTCATGGTGTGTCCAGCAGCCTGCTGGGCCCGACTGCCAGCTGGGGCTCCCATTCTGTCTGGTGGCCTCAGTTAATGAAGCCATGAGGGGCTGACTGAGCTCATTACCGGCAATGCGAAGGAACAGGGTACCCCTGCACATGCTCCCCCAGTGCCTCCCTCCCCCGTGTCCACACTGAGCACAGGAAAAGGGAGCTGAATCCAAATCAAGAGGAAGGAGAGGGGCGGAAGCTGAGCTCTAGCCCAACCATGCAGCCTGAATGGCTCCCGTGACAGCCCAGCCAGAGATGTGGGTTTCTGTACATGTGTCTGAGTCTGTGGTTTTAGCCAAGTGGTTAGCCAAGTGTTCAGAGTCCATGGCTGCTCTCAGACCACACCCAGGCCTTTCTCATCTCAGGCCAAGGAGGCAGAATGAGAGTGAAGGTTCAAATTTGTCACTTCCCAATAACTGGCCCACAGACATGTTTGTACAAGCCTTTCTGTCATCTCTAAGATGGGATACTGATCTGACTCAAAGCAAGTGCTCAGTTAATGTGCTCAATAAATCACTGTTGTTGTTGTTACTAAAAGACAGTCATGAAAAGGAACCAAAACATGAGCTTCTGAATGGCAGGCGAGTGATTTTTTTCTTCTACTTTTCTGCATTTGTAACAAAAAGTGTTTTACTTTTATCTTAAAATTTTAAAAAGTACATGCTTCCTCCAAAACATCAGAAAAATGAGATTATGTATGAAAGGGCCCAGACAGTGCCTGGGAAGAAGTTATTAACAGAAGTATCCTCCTGCAATGAAAGTTTGAATAGATGTGATTGGGTGGGAAAACATGCATGGTATTTGCAAACATGTAATAAATTTTTGCCCTTTAATAAGGCATTTTTTCTCCCCAAATGTCAAGGGAAGAAGGCACAAAAGTTGAGAGCTCAAAATGCTGAGGCACCAGGTAAGGAGATGTTGAGGGGAGTTTGAAGGAAGAGCGCTCCCTGGCCAGAGTAGAATGCAAAACACAGAGAGAGAAAGGTGGACGTCACTAAACAAAGTGTAGTCTATACACACAACAGAATGTCATTCACTCTCAAAAAGGAAGGACATTCTGACATGTGACAACATGGGTGAGCCTTGAGGACATTATGCAAACTGGAATAAGCCACAGTCACAAAAGGACAAATACTGTATGCTTCACATATCTGAGGTCCCTAGAGCAGTCAGATTCATAGAGACAGAGAGCAGAAGGGTGAGTTCCAGGATGGGGGTGGGGAAGGGACATGGGGCATTGTTCACGGCGTGCGGAGTTTCACATTAGTAAGATGAGTTCTGGGGAAGGATGGGGGTGATGATTACACAACAGGGTGGATGGACTTAATGCCACATACTTGTATATTTTAAAATATTTAAGGTGGTAGGTAAACTTTATGTTATGTGTAGTTTACCACAATTTAAACCTATGTAGAGAGAAAAAAAGAGATTGAACCCAGAGGCAAGAGACAGGATGGACCAAGTCTCTGGTCTCACGGGGTTGAGGGCCATTCACTGGAGAGATGACTCACAGAGGATGGAGACCTCCAGGGAGCATGGCCGAGGGGGGAACAGATGGGGGGCAGGGCGCAACCTGGTAAGGTCATGGCTTCTATCTGCACTTGGCTGCTGGCTCCTCACGGTCCTGAGCTAGGGGGCATTTACAGCTTGAGGACTCAGCCAGGGATGTGCCTAAGAGGATCAAGCCTCCCTCCTGCTTCAAAATCCGAGCTTGGGGTGTGAGAAATTAGGACCTGGAGGGTATGTGTATATAAATAAGCAACTAAGCCTGGCACCATCCTCCAGGGGAGGAAGGAAGAGGAATACTTTGAGCATCTATTCCAAAGAGAAGCAATTCTGAGGCCACTGTGCTGAAGGAATGCAGACATGGGCTGGCTGACCCCCAGATAAAAGAGAACTGGGTATAGTCAAGATGTCCTGAAAGGCGATGGGCTGGCACCTGGGCCCAGATGGAGGCAGAGCCTGGTGCTTGGTGGCATAATAACAACAGAACCATTTATTGAGCACTTCCTGTCTGTGACAAGTGCTTCTCTTGGTCCATCGTGTATTCCTTTCAGCATCTTTATGGGTAGCAACTATTTCTACCCTCACTTTACACCAAGGAAGACTGAGGGCTGGAGATGAAAGTCACCTGCAGACCCTGGGCCTTAAAAGCCCACCATCTGCCCCCAGGGAGTCCTGATTTCCTTGCTGCTTCCCCTCCCAGCATTGCCTTCCACCGCCCCAGACCCCTAGCCCCTTCTCACTTGAACTGGTGCTCCCGGGAGCTGCGGATCTTGGAGGAGAAGCGCTCGGCCAGCTTCTCCAGGCTGCGGGAATACTCAAGCTCGATCTCTGCTTTCCGGCGGAAAAACTCCTGGAGGTCCTGGAGCAGCTGCAGCCTCGACTCCGACTGCTGCTCCAAGCACTTGAACTGCTCCACCAGCTGCGTGCGGATCTCTGTGGGCAGAAGCAGGAGCGGGCTGTGAGGTGGTGGTGGGGACAGCAGGGGGACCCGCCTGGCCCACCCACCGCCAGTGGTCCAGGCATTGCGATGCCAGCAGCCCCCTCCACACCACCCGCCACCCAGAGCCTCTCCAGACACTGGCAGGACAATTGAGCAAACGCCAGGTTTTGCCACAATGTAACCCAATGTTTGCCAAAGTTGAATCACTGCATGTCACCACCACGATTTTTGCCATACCCGCACATCACGTGCATTATTATTTCTTCCACATGATCTAGTAAATTCACTCACTTTTCTTACTGAAAACAACTTACCTAAAACATACAGTTTAATGTCATTATGGCAAGGGTAAAACTAGAACCACTTGCCGTTTTGGTACACAGAAACTTGATTCAACAAAAGCAAAAATTTTGTTAAAATTCTCTCCAGAGACTATAGCTTACCAAAGGCCCTAAGCCTAAATTTCTGAGTCTCCATCAACAAGAGGAAAATGGGAGTGGGAGGGGAGTTAAAGACAGACTTCCTCCAGGTGTAGTCAGGACAGAGCGAGGGCTGAAGGGATGCTATTCACCCTCAGGTTTCAGGGTTATTTAATGGCATGTGTGTTTTCCTCTCTCAGTCACCTTGAGCTTCCATGCATCATCATCTCAGGTACCACCAGAGAATGTAGCCCAGGCTTCAGGAAATCCTGATGGAGCAACCCAGCTCTGTGCACCCAGGGCAAAAGTTCACAAGCAGGGGCTTGAGATAAAAATCACAACCGGATCCCAGTGGTTTCATCACTGCTGCCATCACCACACAATAACCTCTTCCCCACCATCCCACAGGCTGCCCAGCAGATTAGTCTCTCCACACTGTGCTCACACCAGCTCCCTGCTCAAAACTCCCCAAGGCCCTCCTCTGGCTGAGTATTAAGTCCAACTCCTTAGCACGGAATTCAAGGCCACCCACTATCTGACTCCAAACTTCTCTGTATCTCCCCCCAGTGAACCCGCTATTCCTTCAAATCAGTCCCTGAGATGTCCAATCGTATTGTAGAAACGGGCCTCCTGTCTGAAAAGGTGGCCAGTACCGTCTTAGCATCCTTTGGAAAAGGGGTCTTCAGAGCGTGCAGCGCTACTCTGGGGCACTGGAAGCCTTGCCAGGGGGTGCATGGCAGGAGCTGTTACAAAGGCATGGATCTGAGAGCCTACTTGCATTCCCACTCTTCCTTGGCCTGAGAATGTGCCTCGGCATCTCTCCTTTCCACCTGCCTCTTCACAACCATCCTCTCTATTTGCAGAAGACCATCTTCTCCCTTATTCAGAATCTGATTATGGCACGATTTCTCAGAGTCAAGGTAGAGAACAGTTAAAAACGTTGGTGCTAGCAAATCTTCTTTAATCTAGGGACCATAAACCCTTGCTCCACAAAGTGTGGTCCATAGACCAGCAGCATCAGCATCTTCCACAGCCTTATTAGAAACACAGCCCTTGGTCAGTCCTGACTATACCTGGAGAAAGTCTGTCTTTAACTCCCTTTGCACTCCCGTTTTCCTCTTGTTGATGCAGACAGAAGTCTTAGTCTTAGAAACAACAGCCGTAGACTTATTAGAAACCTTAGGTCCCAACCCAGACGTTCTGAATCACAATCTGCATTTTAACGAGATCCCTGGATGGTCCTTATGCACCTTAAAGCCATCCCATCCATCTCATTCTGAGAAGCACTTCCCATTCTGTCTGACTTTTTATTTTTATTAAGTATTTATCAAATTATAAAACACTGATATTATTTTGATGAACTGAATGATAAATCAATATGAAATAAAGATACTGAGTGTTTTATGGTCAAAGCAAATTTTTTAATGTCTGTTTCAATTTACATAGATATTTTGGACAAAAAGAAAAGAGAAATCAATAAAAAAAAGTTCAAGCATGAAAACATATTATGTAAAATTCTGTGAAGGAAGTAGAAGGGAATTATGAGTTCAAGAAGGTAAAGATAGGAACAATATAACTATAAAATTTCTGACTTGCACAGGTAATTTTTGGTGAGTGGTGGTGGATACAAATATTTTGTGGTATTTATCTTCAGTTCAGTTCAGTTGCTCAGTCGTGTCCGACTCTTTGCGACCCCATGAATCGCAGCACGCCAGGCCTCCCTGTCCATCACCAACTCCTAGAGTTTACTCAAACTCATGTCCATCAAGTCGGTGATGCCATCCAGCCATCTCATCCTCTGTTGTCCCCTTCTCCTCCTGCCCCCAGTCACCATGCAATTCCACCCATAGATCATATTCAGAAGAAATCAGTGTTTATGTCTACCCCCCAAATATGGAAAATACTCACAGCTTTATAGCTAAATATTAGAAACAACCCAAAATGTCCATTAAGAGTACATAAGATTTTTTTTCAAAGGGGCAATTTATTTCAAAATGCTTGTCAGTCTTAAAATATTAATGGTAAAGTGAATTTATGCAAGGAATAGATAAGATTTTTTAAATGTGAGATATTCATTCAATGGAATACCAAATGATAAGGGGAAAAAATGATCTACTGCTACCATGCTGATGGAAAGAAGCAAGGAAAAAAATTAGATATGCAAAAAATAACTTATGGTGACTGAGTTCAGAGAAATGATCACCTTTGGGGGTAGTGACTGAGAGACGGTGCAAGGCTGCATTCTGGAATACTGGAGATAGACCATTACACCTGGATCTG
Organism: Bos indicus; assembly: GCF_029378745.1. Classification (NCBI taxonomy): domain Eukaryota; kingdom Metazoa; phylum Chordata; class Mammalia; order Artiodactyla; family Bovidae; genus Bos; species Bos indicus. The sequence goes on along the minus strand of NC_091781.1, from coordinate 17,341,317 downwards.
GTAAAAATTAACAGCTGCACACTAAGATCTGAGCATTCTACTATACATAAGTGACACATCAATAAAAAGGCAAACTAAAAATTGCTGTTATTTAGTTTGCATTTGATACAGTTAAGAGGGTAGAGTAATTTTATTCTACAAGGTCAATATGTACAATATGGCAGAAATGATATCCTTCGTAACTGTTTAAATTTCTGGTAAACATTTCAGATGTCAAGTTAAAATGTGTGAGGCAAAAGAGATTTTTTTTCCCCCCAAAGTTCATGTAGAGGGTAGGCAAGCAAAGAAGTTTTAAAACCAGTGTTTTAGAGGCCAAGCACTGCTCCTCCCAGGAAGTCCTGGTTGGCTCAGCCCTCATGACCCTACTCTGAACTCCCAGGGTACTTGCAATTAATCTCGGAGAGCCTTGTGCTGTTTTCTTTTAATTCTTTCGTGGACGCATGTCATATTAGCTCCTCAAAAGAAATTTAAGCTCTGACAGTGGATTCTCCCAGCACAAATATCAATATCTATATAGCAAATCCCTATTTACCTTTACCGAAGTGCTTTTACCCAAGGACATCAAATGTTGTGATTACAGGAATCTCACCCAACACACATACACATACACACACATACACACCACAGACACCCACATACCATGCACGCATCACATTCACATGCCACATGACCTCACATTTACACACATCACACACACCTACCACACATACACATACCAGACACACACCGCATCCATGTACCACAGAAACTCACATACTGCACAGATACCACACATACCACACAATCACCACAACCACCACACACATTCACACACGCATACCACATACCCACACCACTAACACACCACATCCCAAACACACACCACACACATTCACACACGCCATGCATATACGATCCCCATACCAGACATGGACATTATTAGTAGTACTCACTTTTACAGCTGAAGAAACCAAGACTCTGTGGAAACTAATCAGGAACTTGTCCAAGGTCACATTTTGCTCTATTAACACTAACAGTCTACACAAGGCACTCCTTGATATGGCTTACTTGTTAAACTGGATTGAGATGCCATCACAAGTACGAGCCCTGCCATATTAATACATAGTTATAAAAATGTTTTCTAAATATTTTAAAAATTACTTTTAGACCATCTACTATTTGGGATTCAAAATAACCTTAATAATAATAATCATGAGTACTTACAGAGCACACCATGTGTTCCATGCCTGATGTTGAATTCTCTGGATATTTATCTCACATAACCTGTATAATATCCCCTCTAAAGTGGGTGCTACTAGTATTTCCCCACCTTTTCTCCACAGATGAGGAAGTGGAGGCTCAGAAGTAAGTAGCCTCTGGTCATAACAGCTGGTGTGTAGCAATTAAGCTAGGAATCAAGCCTAGGTCCTCAGTTGAGAGCAATGACCCTCTAGACACCTCACTAAAATGAGGCCATATTATTTTCTTTCAAGACTTTAATCCATCTGTATTCAATTTCTTGTATCCGTTTTGTAACAAGATGGTGGGCTAAAGAGATAGTATTTATCAAAAATGCAGCAGCCACTCCCTTCCTCCATTACAGGGCATTATCAGGAGCCAATGTTCTCCTATTTATGAGGGAAATCTCATAAATCACACTTCGCTGACAGGAGACGATTTAGAAGGAGCAGAGAAACCTCCCTCAGTTCACATAACCAGCTGGAGCCTGGAGCAGCTTGGACAGCTCACAGTCAAGCCTCTCTCACAGGAAACACCCTGGCAGGAGCCAGACTGCTGCCTGTCTGCCGGTGCTGTGGAACCTGCTGGGATCTGATTACCCATCTCCTTATTTCTAACTCCCTTCCAAGTTGCTCCTCCTCAGCGCCAGCACAGATTTGGCTTTTCTCATCGGAGATTTCAAAGAGAGAGAAAAATAAATAAAACAACTGCTTGCAAGGCACAGACTTCATTCAGAAGACGGTCCCCCCAGGAATGGTTCCAATCTCATCACAGCAGAGTAGCGGAAAAATAAAAGGGGTTGGGCAGGGAGGAGAAGGGGCTTAGAGAGCTGGGAAAGGCCTTGATATCAGAACTTTTAGAGCTGCAGGTGACCGCCCTGACTCCTGGCACAGCCTCCTGGTTTTACAGAGGCGTGAGGCCCAGAGAAATTCTCCTGAAGCACAGCTCTCCCTGTGTCACTCTCCATGGAGTAATAGGAGAGAACAAATCTGTCTCCATAGTGCATCTGTCTCTTTTACTTTAACCTTTGTCTTCTATTGCTTTTGCTACAAGTTAATCACAAGTTTATTAAGTTAATTTAATAATGCCTAAAGCCTGAAATATACAGGATAGCCCATTCTCAAGGCTCTGCCCTAAAAATCCCCTGTGCTCCACCTACTGACCCTTCCCTCCCTCCTTGCCCCAACTCCTAACAACTTCTCTTTTTTGTTTGTTTTACTATCACTGTGGTTCGGTCTTTTTCTGAATGTCATATAGTTGGAATCGTTCATTATGTAGGCTTTTAAAACTGGCTTCTTTTACTTAGTAATATGCACTTAGAGTTCTTCCATGTCTTTTCATGGCTTTTTTTCATGGCTTGATAGCTCATTTCTTTTTATTGCTGAATAATATTCCATTATCTGTAATAATATTCATGGTTTCTTTATCCATTCACCTTTTGGAAATTATGAATATTTGGGGCAAGTTTTCATGTGAACATAAGTCATAAGACTTCCCTTGTGGCTCAGCTGGTAAAGAATCCGCCTGCAATGCAAGAGACCTGGGTTTGATCCCTGGGTTGGGATGATCCCCTGGAGAAGGGAAAGGCTACTGACTCCAGTATTCTGGCCTGGAGAATTCCACAGACTGTATAGTCCATGGGGTTTCAAAGAGTCAGACACGACTGAGTGACTTTCACAAGTCATCCTCACTTCATGTGGATAAATACCTTTTTGTTAACTAATAAGCAGATGCTCCAATACTTTGGTGTGAAGGGCCAACTCACTGGAAAAGACTGATGCTGGGAAAGGTTGAAGGGAAAAGGAGAAGGGGGCAGCAGAGAATGTGATGGCTAGACAGCATCATTGACTCAATGGACATAAATCTGAGCAAACTCCAGGAGACAGTGAAGGACAGGGAAGCCTGGCGTGCTGCCATCCATGGAGCTGCAGAGTCGGACATGGCTTAGTGACTGAACAACAACAAGACTAAATTTAACAGCAGTTTTAGGTTTATAGAAAAAAGGGAGAATTCTAGTTTTTAAAATTAGGACAAAATTCCAAAATTAGAAAGTGTATAAAGAGAAAATTCTCCCACCCTTGTTCGCCAGCCACCTGGTCCCTCTCTAGCAAGGTAACCAAGTTTCCAAATTCATGTTTCTAGAAATAATGGCATATTTGAAAAATATTATCTTCCCTGTTTTTATACATATTATAGCATGACATTCACAGTGTCCTGTACTTTTTTCTTTTAAAGAATATTTCAGGGCAGGGGTAGTTGGAGACTTCCCAGGTGGCCTGGTGGCTAAGACTCTGTGCTCCTAATGCAGGGAGCACAGGTTCAATCTCTGATTGGGGAACTAAGAGTCTGCATGCATGGAACAGTCAAAAAAAACAAAAACAAAACACGCATGCACACATACAATACACTGGGAAAATCAGTCCATGTAATTTTATAAAGAATTTTCACATTCCTTTTAAAGCACTATAGAATTCCATATTCTATATTCCAAATGTTAATTTTTTTTAGCCAGCCCCCTTTCCTGGACCTTCAGGTTGTTTGCGATCATTTACCACCACAAAAAATGCTGGAATAAACAGCCATATACAAGCCTCACTTTGCACACATGCAGAGATGTGATCTGTGTGATGAATTCTCCACCTAGCAGTGCCAGATCAAAAGGCAGTGATTGGTCTTGGTATTCTGAGACTGCAAAAGTGCCCTTCCCTGAAATTTCATCAACTTGCACTCCCACCAGAAATTTATGAGAGGGTCACCGGCACAATTAGAAAGCTGACATGCTGGGATTTACTTCAAAATAACCTTGATGGGGGACCAGGGAGTGGTCATACTATGGATTAAAAACAAACAAACCAAAAAAAACATGATTGGCTTTGAGTTGATTGGAGAAGTTTAGTTGTGGTGCAGAACATGGGGAAGAGGCTTCTTATACTATTCTCTCTAGTTTTTGTAATGTTTGAAACTTTCCACAATAAAAAGGAGAGCAAAGAAAGTCAGTCAAAGCCAGAAATGTGATACAGATCCTGCAGCTCTGGTTAACAGGTCTGACCAGTTAGAAATTAAGAATGCCAATAACTTGTCCCCAGAGGCCTCTGTCCCTAGCCCGGGGAGGGCTCTCCTGGGCTAAAGGGAGGGGCCAGAGAATGACCATAAGAGCAGGCCCCACTCAGTTCTCATCCTTGCACCCTGTCCTGAGAATGTGGTAAGTTTTCTGACACTCCCTGGGGCAGCAAGGCCCCACTTTCACAGTCTGTATCCATCCTAAAAATCAAGATCCAGTGAGTGTGTGTCCCTCTGGTCCACAGAGGCAGCTGGTGTTATCTTCCTCAGGATGAAATTTCAGGAGCGAACAAGGAGAATGGTATGTTACACAACTGCACAATCCTGCCTGAGTCTGGCACTGTTCTCATTCCTACTTTATGGATGAACAATTGAGACTCAAGGAGGGGGTGTGAGTACCTAGGGTCACCCAGAAAGTGGCAGAGCCAGGGCTCAAATCCAGAAAAAGGGGCAGACAGGAACCAAGATGACTCAGTCTCCAGTTTAAGGTGCTTTTCCCAGGGTTCTCCATGCCTTCCCTTTCACAGATCGTGTACCACTCCATCTCCAGTCTCCACCCCACACTCCATCTGTCATCTCAGTGCCATTCTCATTGGTTCTGGCTATCACCATGTCCCCCACTGCAAACTGACCTTGACTGCAGGCCCTCCTGTGGTGGAGGGAAACATCAGTTCAAATCCTGGCCCTGCAACATACTTAGCTGGTGGACTTGGGAACTTCCTCATTTCTCAGAGTCTCATTTCCCCCTGTAAAAATGGGGATGTTAATAATATACCTCAGATTGTGGTCGTAAGTGTTGATAAGTGATCAAGGAGAAAGTTTTTCGTATAGTGCTTCATATACATTAGCACTGCACCCAGTGGCTACTAGCCACATGTGGCTCTTTAAATTTGATCAAAATAAAAAATTCATTCCTCAGTTGCACTTGCCACATTTCCAGTGCTCAAAAGCATGGCTACTATATTGGACACTACAGAATACTTTCATCACTGCAGATAATTCGACTGGATAGCGCTGTATGAGAGGCTCAATAACGGTTAGCTATGATTCTCATTTATTATTATTGCTTTCTGTGGCCATTTCTCATCTTCTCAGGTGGAATAAAGACCTAAGGCAAGAGTGACATCCATGTTTTATTACTCAGATTTTACGCTCAACCCCTCCAGCTAGAGCAGTGTAATGGGGCCCGCGAGGCCCGCAGAACAGCAAGATGGAGATGCATGCTCACTGCTGCCAGCCCAGCGCACAGCATCCTGAGGGATCCACGGCCATCCTCCTCCGGCCTAACGAGAGGCAGCGTGGCAGAGATGATGGACACGGCAGAGCCTGGAGCCCAGCTGCTCTCATGAGGTGGACTGCGGTCTCTGCCAGAGGCCACTGTGAGGTCTTGGGCAGACAAGTCATTTTCTCTGAGCTGTTTTCCAGTCTGTAAAAGGCAGGTAACTACAGATATCCCGCAGAGCTGCTGCAAAGATCAGACTAGCAATAACGTGTGGGATGTGCCAGACGCCTAGAAGACCCTCTGCAAACAGCCTCCACTGAGAGGTGGCAGGACACAGCAGGAAGGAAACAGCCTATAGGCTTTGGGGAGAGCCAGCCTGGGTTCCAAACCTGGTTTTCTCCACTTTGTATAAGTCTCTTTGGCTATCTGAGTCTCTTTTCTTGTTTATAAAATTGGGAATAACAATACCTTCCTGGTGGGTTTGTCAAAAGGGCGACAGGTGGTGTGCACATGAGGCTCCCTGTGCCTGGTACCCTGTGCCTGGTACCTAGCGTGTAGGCAATAAATGGCAAGAAGGGGGCGTCACTGCCGCTGCAGCCGCGCAGAGTGAGCAGAGCTAGCTGACTCTCAGGCCCAGGCCGCGCCCTCTGTCCACAGACCCCCAGGGACTGTGTATCGCCCTGCGACAGCCCAGAGAATCATCCTTCGGCCTCTTGGCGCTGGGTTCCCCCCTCCTTCCCCGCCTCCTCGCCAGCCTGGGCCCACGGTTCTTTCCTTCTCTGAGTCCGGCACCGAAAGCTCCACGGCTCCGGCGCGGGCCCTGCACCCTAGCCGGGTCTCCCAGCCTCGTGTACCTAAAAAGGCACCTCGTCGTGGGGCCCCGAAACCCAGAGGGCGCCCGGTCCACGCTCCGCGGGTAGGGGTGGAGCGCACCGGCTGCCAGGCCAGAAGCGGCGCCGCGCCGTTTCCCCGGCAACCACCGCCGGCCGCGCGCCCGGCCCAGCAGAGCCCGCCTCCCCTCTAGAAGCAAGCTCCTGTCTGCAGACTCCACCAGGCTCACAGCACCTTCCATTAAATTATCTCTCATATTGCCCAGGACCCCTACCACTGACATCAGTCCGTCCCTGATTAACTTTGACCAGGCCCTTTCGCATCCTTCATCACTTCTGACCACAGAAGTGGGCGGCAGGGAGCGGGTGGCTATCACACCATTTTACAGGAAATTGAGGCCCACGAGAAGGTAAAGGACCTGTGGGAATCACAGGATTCAAACCCCTCTGGCCTGACCCTGCTAGGCGTTGCCAGCGGCTAGCTCTGCTCCCCACCCACACAAGGGATCAGACCCAGAATGGGATTGTTTCTCAAATCTTATCACTGCCTCAGCCCCGATAAATGGGCCACTGGGTGATGCGGTGCCAAGAGCTGAGTCTAGGATCAGACTTGCTGAGTTCAGAGCCTGGCCTTGAAGCTTGATAGCTGTGTGAACATCAGCAAATCAGTTAGCCTCTCTGGGCCTTGGCTTTCCCATCTGCAAAATTCTGGAAGGAAAAAACGGCAGAAAATGACTGCTTAGTGCTTCCCACAAATTGTCTCCTTGTTTAAGCAAAGCAGTGAATATTATGCTACAGCCGTAGGAAGAAGTCCCTACTACTGTTATTCCCTTTTGCAAAAAAGGAGACTGAGGCACAGAGAGGTGAAGTGATTTGCCTAATTTCACCTAATCATTAAGCTCTAAATCATGTATCACTTGCCAGAGATGTTTCCTGGGTGCCTGTGTGTATTCTTTGCGACCCCATGGACTGTGGCCAGCCAGGCTCCTCTGTCCATGGAATTCTCCAGGCAAGAATACTGGAGTGGGCTGCCATTTCCTTCTCCAGGCGATCCTCCCAACCCAGGGATCGAACCCAGGTCTCCGGAATTGCATGCAGATTCTTTACCATCTGAGCCACAGTGGACTCCTGGGCACTTACTATATGTACTATTCCAAGTCAGTCAAGCGTTGATACTCTGTCTTTATCCATCTCACAGTTACTCAGGGTAGTGAAGGCCAGGCTTAGAATAGATGATCAAATCACTTTGACTCAAGGCCTCCTTGAAACAAATTATGTCTGTTCCCAGCTTACTGGGGGGTGAGAAAACACATATGCTGGAAAGGAGCTGGGTGAAGTGACTGGCATTTCCCTCTCTGCTTCTCATCACCAGACCCTCCCCCAGAAAGAAAGCACAGTACATGGGCTAATGTTTTGAAAAAAAAAAAAAAAGAATTATTTAATGATGGTGATGACCATGCTATTTGTCAACCAGGAAAATCTTCCTCTAAGAGGAAATTATCCGGTTCCAAACTAAGGAATTACAATCATGGTTGACAAGATGAGAGATGAGACTGCCACTCCCTACTGTGATCCAAAGCACAGACCCAGCTCTGCAGCATTGTAAGCATCCCTACCTCGATTGTTAAACCAGGTCTCTCAAGCAGAGTTCAAAGCCAAGTGGGTGGGAGAGGGGGTTTCCCTACAGCATCTGGGCCGTGTCCAAATAGCAGCCATTCCTTCTCAAAAAGAAGTCAGACAGAAGTTGCCTACCCGCTTTCCAGATGTTCAGTGAAAAGCAAAGAATGGTCAGAATAAGGCCATGGCTCCTCCTACCAGAAGCTGTGAGTTAAAATGGGACGTGATCAATTTTCAGCACGAGGTTAATATTCATGGCTTTGCTGCTCAATGGTCCTTGAAAGATCAGCTGCATTTAAATGGGAAAAGACCAGGAATCATTAATTCCTGAATTTCCAGCTGCATCCTCTGACCAAGGGCATTTTCCTTTATGTTTCCAATCCTACCCTGCTCCTAGAATCCAGAAGTCAGAGAACTAGGGACCCCTGGAAACATCTAAGTGCTTCTCAAAGTTCAGAGTCACTCCCACATTTTCCATTCTCTAAAAACCCTCTATCCTGTATTTTTAAAAATATATTTCTCTACATCACCTCACTTTTTACATGGAATACTTTACAGTATTGCCATAAATGGAAAAACCTGAGTCACTCTCCATTAAGGGAAGGTAACTGTAAAAATAAATACAATGACCATAAAATAATGTTATTAAAGTCTACCTAGAGTCTGTAGCTGAGACAAGTGGGTTTTTTTGGTTTGTTTGTTTATTTGTTTTTATAAAGAGTTTGGTAAGTATTAGAGGAAGTGTTAAAGACACACTAGCACCTAACAGCAATTTTCTCCTTAAGAGGGGTTGAAGGAGAATTAAAAAAAATAAGTATCTACTTGTGTGAGTCAATGCTATTTAATTCTGTCTCTGTGAACCACCTAAAATTATCCTATATACACACCATCAGTGGTGCTCATCCCTCACTTCAGGAAACAATAATTGGTCTAGCCCCCTAATTCACTAAAGGGAAACTGAGGAACAGAGACCCTTACCCCAATGTGGCACCAAAATCTGTGTCTCCCAGCTTTTTGGCCACTGCTCTTTTGATTACAGTTCTTCATATCTAAGTCCTTTCTTCTCTGTTGTGATGACAGGCACTAAGCACAATGTCGGTGTCAACCACCAAGTTGGTTCCTCGCAAATATTTTAGATGAATAAACTAGCTGGTCAAAAGAAATGATGTGTTGTAGAAGGCTGAATAATGAAATCCTCTCTAGGGATTCAGTTCCTAATTCCTGGAACCTGTGACTATCACCTTAAATGGCAGTAAAGGACTATGCGGACACAATTAGGTTAAGAATCTTGAGATGAGCAAATTATCCTGAATCATCCAAGCAGACTCTAAATGGAACCACAAGTGACCTTATAGGAAAGAGAAAGAAAGAGACTGGCACAGACAGAAGAGGAGGAGGAGGTGATGAGGTTACAGAGGCAGAGACTGGAGTGATGTGGCCACAAGCCAGGGAATGCCTGCAGCCCTGGAAGAGGCAATGAACGGTTCTCCCCCAGCATCTCTGGAAGGAGTAAGTGGGGCCCTCTGACACCATCCTAACTTTGGACTGGTGAAACTGACTTCAGACTTCTGGCTTCTATAACTATGAGAGAATTAATGTGTGTTGTTTTAAGTCACCAGATTAGCAGTAATTTGTTACAGCAGCCGTGGGAAACTTATACAGTGTACATTATACCATTTTGAAAGCTCTAAAGAATGACAGAATATGGTCTAAGTAGTGAGTGATATAGAAATTCAGATGACCAGAAGAAGGAGGGACCTTGGGGTGCTGAAGAGTCAGCTGAGACCTCATAAAAGAGAAGAGTTGAGGTGGGATTTATAGGATCCAGAAAAGCAGAGAGAAGTAGCTGGGCATCTGTTATACAAACCCAGAAGCATTTACTGAATACCTACTATGTCTGTGTTAGAGAGCAAGAGGAGCTGTGGTAGAAATATGTTTACAACAGAATCCCTGCCTTCAAGGAACTACCAGTGTACATGAGGATAAGGCATACCTAGGTGAAAAAATAACTTGCAACATAAAATGTAACAATTCCCTTTCTAGGATCAGAGGCATACACCAAAAAAAGTATGTGTGGAAATTTATATCACAACATTATTTATAAAAGTAAAAACTTGTACATAACATAATCCAACAACAGGATATTGGTTAAATATCCTCACACATTCATGCAATAAACTTCTATGCAATTTAAAAATCATGCTGTTTACTGTTTACAGTAGCCAAGATATGGCAACCTAAATGTCCATCGACAGAGGAATGGATAAAGAAGATGTGGTACATAAATACAATGGAATATTACTCAACCATTAAAAAGATGAAATAATGCCATTTGTAGCAACATGGAGAAGGAAATGGCAACCCACTCCAGTGTTCTTGCCTGGAAAATCCCAGGGACGCGGGAGCCTGGTGGGCTGCCGTCTATGGGGTCGCACAGAGTTGGACACGACTGAAGCAACTTAGCAGCAGCAACATGGATGTACCTAGACACTGTCATACTGACTGAAGTAAGTCAGACAGAGAAGGAGAAATATATCCCTTATATGTGGAATCTAAAAGGAAATGATACAAATGAACTTACAAAACAGAAGCTCAGTCTTGGAGAATGAACTTATGGTTGCTAGGGGAAGTATGGTAGAAAGGGACACATAGGGAATTTGGGATGGACCTGTACACACTGCAATATTTAAAACTGATAACCAACAAAGACTTATGGTATAGCACATGGGACTCTGCTCAACGTTATGTGGCAGCCTCAATGGGAGAGGAGTTTGGGGAAGAATGGATACATGTATATGTATGGCCAAGTCCCTTCGCTGTTCACCTGAAAGTATCACAACATTGTTAATCAGCTATACCCCATTACAAAATAAAAAAATGTTTAAATAAGTAAATAAGTTGTGCTGTATAATAGTTAATCATATAATGATCTAATAGTTATTATAGTTCATATAGTAGTTAACATGTAAGTTAATTGGAAAATGCCCATAATATATAGTTAAATAACAAAAGTGGGTTACAAAAATAGGAGATATAGTTTAGTCTTCCTAAAATATAACTATAGCTATTTATAAACAGAGAAAAACTAAAGAATATACACCAAAGTGTGAACTGTGGTTATCTCTACATGGTGGGATTACAGATTAATTTGTTTCTTTGATAAATATTTCCTGAGCACCTAGGTGCTAAGCCATGACTTTCTAAACTTTTTCATAAGGGGCTAGAGAATAACGATTTTAGGTTTTGCAGGCCATACATTCTCTACTGCAACTACACAGTTCTACCCTTGTAGCAAAAGAGTAGCCATAGACAGTATGGCAATGAATACAGATGGTTGTGTTTTAGTAAAACTTTATAAAAACAGGCAATGGGCCACATTTGACCCCTTGGACCTAAGTTTCCAATACCTGTACTAATGACTATGCTTTCCTATTTCTGTAGTTTTCAAATCCTCTACATAATGGGCCTTATACCTCTAATATAGGGAGGGGTAGTAAATTTTTAAAAATACTATCAATAGGCCCTGGAAAGGCCATGGTTGATTCTAGTAGGGTAGCATCTCCTCTAGGGTGACAGCCTCAAATATCTCCAGGGGTTAGGCAGGTAACAAAAATGTGATTAGAGAACTGGTATAAAACAATACAGAGAGCACAGCTCTGACCAAATATATTAACATTCACTCTTTAATGCTAATGCTGTATCTGCTAAACAAAAAGGATCTATAAACCTCTAGTTTATGACTCTGGAAAGCCTTCCCAGCACATGTCACTTTAGCTAGTGCCATCCCTGATGGATTGAAACCCAGAGCAGGGCAGATCCCACTCTGTCTCGGTTGTCCCCACCTTGACCCCATTAACTCATGTTGAAATGACCAGTCGGGGCCAGAGTGCTAATCTTCACTGAAAAGGTGCCTCCAGCCATGTGTGCATTCACCTGACAGTAATGGAATGCGGGATGAATTTCCTTGACCTTCTAATGAGAATGCCACATGGAAGAACATCCAAGGCCTCAGTGAAGCCCAAACACCCTATGCACATTGCAGCTACTGCTCACCGAGGCTTGCCTGGGATGGAAAGGCACTACATCAGGCTGAGTGATTTATGTTTCTGAGAGCCGTATGAATTGTTGCCCATTACCTCATCCTGGCAACTTTGCAACTCTTTGCCAATGATTTTTAGAAAGGACAGAATGAGAAACAAGATGGGTTGGGCCAGTGTGCATCCGTGTGTGTGTGTAAAACTCTGCAAGTTTTCAAAGGGAATCTTTGTCCATTCCACAACAGAGGCAGAGGTTAAATTTTCAAGGAGGTCGGAGAGGGGGCCTGGTTATTTGAAGGAATTTTATTTTTAAGGTGTACATCAAGCGAGTCTTTACAATCACCACTCCCAGTTCCTGTTGTCAATCAGGAACCTTCGGGAATCTCTTCAGGAGACTTTCCATGCCTCAGAGGACAGAGCGGGTGCACGAGACACAATGAAAGGAGTCCAGTTATGTACCTTCTCAAATGCTCAGTCCAGAGGACTTTTAAGAAAAGGCCCAGGAAAAAAAGTACAGAATTATTATGGTTGCCAAATGGCTTAATAATGGGTTACAGGCCTGAGCACAGATAATGTTAGCACATGTACATGCTGTGGTCTGGTAAGACTATTTCTTACTCAAACATGGACTTAAAAAAAATAGATTCTGAGTTAATTCCAGCTCTGTCTCAAGGTATTAACCTTATCTATAAACTGGGATTTATGAGACTTACCTATGAATTGTGGTAAAAGTCAAGTTAGAAAATATACACATACATGAAAGAGTTCCGTAAACAGTAAAGTTAAACAGGTATGATTCTTCTTCATGGTATGATTATTACTACACTTTATAAGAGTGCATTACCTGCAAATTAGAACAAAATGTGGCTGCATGTCCACCAACTGCAATAGAGACACAAGCTCAACCACAGAGGAGGAGGTTACAGTGTCCTTAGCAGACACGCCTCCAGTGGTACCGCAATATCGTCAGGCTGGAATCCCATCATTCACACTTGGGCTCAGAGCAAGCACTTACTACCTCAGTATAAATCCATTTGTCCTTCTAATGCAATATGGAACTCTCTGCCAAGTACATATTTCATGTCTTGGGTCCTATTACCAAAGAGGAAAAACACCTCATGTTTATTTGCTTGCCACTTGGCAGCAGAATGTAGTGGGTTCTTTCTGTTCCCTGCTGGAGCCATAATTCTTCATGAGGTGTTGGCCAAGTAGCCTCACTCTTCTCGGTCAGTGGGTCAATGAATTGCTTTTTCAGTCCTACCTTTGAGAGTCCCTTGGACTGCAAGGTGATTCAACCAGTCCATCCTAAAGGAGGTCAGTCCTGAGTGTTCATTGGAAGGACTGATGTTGAAGTCCAATATGAAACTCCAATACTTCGGCCACCTGATACAAAGAGCTGACTCATTTGAAAAGACCCCAATGTTGGGAAAGATTGAAAACAGGAGGAGAAGGGGACGACAGAGGATGAGATGGTTGGATGGCATCACTGACTCAATGGACATGAGTTTGAGTAAACTCTGGGTGTTGGTGATGGACAGGGAGGCCTGGCGTGCTGTGGTCCATGGGGTCATGAAGAGTCGGACACGACTGAGTGACTGAACTGAACTGATGGATCAAACTCTGGGCTTCAAATTCCATAGAAAGCCGAATGGTTGTATTAAAGTCTGCTGCTGCTAAGTCGCTTCAGTTTTGTCCAACTCTGTGCGACCCCATAGACAGCAGCCCACTAGGCTCCTCCATCCATGGGATTTTCCAGGCAAGAGTCCTGGAGTGGGTTGCCTTTGCCTTCTCCGGTATTAAGGTCTATTTCAGTATTAAGAGCTTACTGAATGTTAGCCAAGTGGGCAATTTCTTAGTATAATACCCCTCTGTGGCCCATTTGGGCAAAATTCAGCTTATGTGCTCTATAGTTCTATGGGAATCACCTCCCAGCCAAGTGCCCACTGCCTGTACCCTTTGCATACAGATGAGCTCCAGCCCCTTGTCCTTCCCCTTCCTCTTCCCTTGGCCTCTAGTGATTTATCCCAACAGTGAGGTGAATTGCTGGCAAGAACACAACAATAGCAGATTCTAACTCCCAAAGCACTCCTCCTATATCCAAAACTCCTTTATCCTCCTTCTTGAATGAGGGTGGCTACTGTGGGTCACCTTACGGGGGAAATGAACATAAAATGTCATCTTTGGATCCTGCACTCCATGGTAGGAAATATATGAAATGTCATCAAGGAATACAGCAAAAACACAAATGCCAGTGGTGCTGATTCCTTTTCAGTATCTGTCTTGGAGAGGTTGAGGACTGTGAGGCAAAACCAGTCTTTATGAGGCTCTGGGTCCACTGCTTCCCATAAGAAGGGGACATAATGGATCTTTAAGCACCTGCGAGGGAGGGGGATGGTCTGACCTGGGTCCTACTTTCTGGAATTCCAGGGACCTCAGTGATCATCAAAGCCAGCGCTTCCTCCCAGGGAGTTCCATACTCCTGTGCCCATGAGCTGTCCCTCATTCCCACCCTGAACCTTCTCTCCCCACATATCACCTAAGTGAGGACACAGCACGTTGAATCCCCTACGCATTCAAGTTACAAACTGGCCATCACCTTACCTATCCCTTACACCCACACCTCCATCCCAAGTCCTTCTGCTGCCCCAGGACTTCTAAACTCATCTGCTTCTCTCCACCTCTACCGCAACCCTGGTGAGAGCCTCTATCATCTCTGACCTGGAGAATCACAACAGCCTCTTCAACCAGTGTCCGTATCACACTTGTCCCATTTCCAATGTTTTCAAAGCAGTTCTTCTTTGGAAAGCAAAAATCTCACTCATGTCACCACCAGCAAGACCCTCTCCTCCCCATTCTTCACCTCCAGCCTAAAACCCTTCAGTGGATTTCATCTCCTTCAGGATAACAGACCAAGCCCTGGAGTGGCTACAAGACTCTCTAGGATGTGCTCTCTCCATCTAGCACGGCATCATCTAGTTTGTTTGGCCCTTGTTCACTGTCCTCTGGCTCCCCGGCTTTCTCTGTTGCTTGAGCACAACACCTTTCCTGCCTCAAAGCCCTTCACTTGCTATTCTTCTGCCTGAAATGCCCTTCCCTTCTCTTTAGTTCTCTCTCTTATCCTCACTAGTTCCTATTTATCCTCATGTTTAGAGAAATGGAATAACTCCTTTATGGTGTCGTTAAGATCATTAAAGGAAGTTATGCATATAATGTGCTTGGCCTGAGTATCCAATATATGTTACATATGCACTATCCATATTTATTTATTTATTCTGAAGCTGAATTTTTATTCAGAATACAATTTAGAACACATTGCCAGAAGAAATACATAATCATTAAGATATAAGGAAATTTATATTGAGTGGTATATTAGGGCACTATCCGTATTTAAATCTGAAAATTCCTCCTGATTCATGCCCATGTAGTCTTCTTTCTTCTTTAAGTTAATTGCTTTAGCTTCACCTCTAGCAAGTCTCTTCAGAATGCTCAGAAGGGAGATAAAAAGTTTCTTGTTTCTACCTAGACCTGGAAATCTCATGGATACTTCCTTTTCTCTCAATCTTATATAAACTTTTATGTTTTACTCAAATCAAATCAAAATCCCCCCTTCCTCCTAAGATGTGGATGACCCAATTCATGTCTAACGTCCTATTACTATATTCTATCACTCATTTACACTTTCACTGAACATCAGTTAACATCTGCCAGGCTCCTTGAGAGGACAGAAAGATACAACAGACCTGCCCTTGAGAAATTCAGCAGAGACCAACAAATACAAAAATTACAGCAACGAGCTAGGATGGAGATATGTGCAAAAGAGCTCAGGAGCCCACTAAGAAGGAAGCAGGGCCTCTGCAGGGAAGATGGTTAATGGCCAAAGCCATCAGAGGCTTCACTTGGCATCTGAGCCTGGCCTTGAAGGGCAGATGGTGTTCACCGGGTGAGGCAAGAGCAGAGACAGTGGCGGGAGTAAAGTCAGTGTGTGAGGCCCCAGGGTCTGGAAATGCCCAGCATGTTCAGAGACTGTCAAAAGGCTCAGTGAGCCCACAAATTAAGGAGTTCACAGTATGCAGAAGCTCATCTGGGAAGGGTTCTTCGCAGCCAGATCGTGGATGACCCTGAAGGCCACATCTGGGGCCTCGGACTCTACCCCACAGTCAGTGCAGCATGGGGAACAGGTGAGAGGAGATGGGAGAAGAGGAGACCAATCAGGAGGCTACTGTGATCCTACACTCAAAGACAGGGAGGCTCAGCTGAGAGAGAGATTAAGTTCCTTCCACAAAGTAGGCATTGCATGTAATGACTGACAAATCCTTCTTTCTTAACTTTTACAGAGCCCTGGGCATGCAGTGGCACCAGGCCACCTTCAGATGCGGAATTTCTGGCAGTAGCCACCACACACGGCCTTTCCTTTACTGTGTCCAGCTCAGAGTTCCGCTCCAGCTTGGCTGGTGGTGATGAAGGCCATGATGTGATGTGCTGCCACTGCCACACGAAGGCAGTTCTGAGCCAAAACTGAGACCAGAGGTGTCAGGCAGGCAACCCCACATCTGCGAGTGCAGCTGAGTTCATAACCCTGTGAGAAGGAGGACAGTCTGGGAGAAGAGGTAACCTCTAAGTAAAATATGGGCATTACATTTACCCCTCATTCTGTGAACTCCTACTCATACCTCAAGGCCCAATTCAGATGTCTCCTGGGAGACACTGTGAGACTTCATGATAAAGCTTAGCAGAGTGAGAGAAAAGGGCTTCTTCCACGCACTGGCTTAGAACAGAGATGGCTCTGGGAACAGAGCAGCAGGATCACAGGGGTGCCTAAGGGGATGCAGCTCAGAGAGCACTAGCACCAGCCTCTGGAGCTGAGATGGTAATCCCACAAGGGCACCCTGCTGGGGGACCAGGTGACGCTTCACTCTTGGTTCCTGGCAGGAAGCAGATGTCAACTACAGCATGAGCACACACTTGTTGATGGCACATGTGAGGGACCTTCTGGACATCCGGCACTGCTGGGCCCCCGCCCGGATTTCCCCTTCTGTAAAGAACTTGAACTTGCCATCACAGGAGTCACTGGAGAAGTGAGATAAGGAATCGAAGGTTGATCCACCTTGAATCAAATTCAAAATCTAGCTGCTGGAGGCAATCTCATACAACTGCTCTCATTTAGTGTGACTGCACACCTAGAGAAGCTTGTGGATGAGGAAACTGAGGCTCATTGGACAACCTCCCCAAGGCCACAGGCCTGCCACGTGCTGCAGCCAGGACCTGAGCCCAGGATGTGTGAGCCCAGGAAGGCTCATTCCCCTAGTCTCAGTGCCTCGGCTTCCCACTTACCAGAGCACCAGGGTCCCCAATTCCGGGGACAGAACCATAAGGCAAATGAACCGCTCCTGGCTAGATTCCGGGCACGATGATTCATGAGAGAGGGAAGAAAGAAATAACACTGTGCTGTCAGCAAGAAGTGTTCAAGCGCTTCCTCTTGCACTTCTGTGGGACCTGGATGTGCTCTGAGCCAGGTGCTTCCACGTGATGAGCCAGAAGCGACAGCCTCCAGAGAGATGTGAAGCCTCTGAAGGACTGCAGCCTATGCTAGAGCCACAGCAGCAGATGCCAGAGTGCAACCTAGAGTCATTGTGGGCTCAGAGGGGCACCCTGACCTTGCACCCAGATGTTGCATTGCTTTCTCTGACCTCTTCCTCCTATCCTGCAAGGCCCATTTTTCAGAAGTCCCCTTTTCCAAGTTCAGGAATAAAGATCCGAAGCCCCACCTCCCACCCCTGGGACTATATCCAGAGCCAGAGAGGGCTGCTGTTTTGATGGAGGTTTTCCTCCCGAGCCAGTGGGAGAAATGCCCAGGGATCCAGTTTAGTTCCAGTGTCCAAGTGTACCTCCCATTTGCATTTCAGAGATGCTAATTACCAAGAGCCATAAACTCAAGGGAGGGTAGGAGGAGAGATGAAGGAAAGGTCTGCTTCTCCTCCAGACACATGGACTTTTATCTGAGGGGGTGACCATGTAGGACTGAAAAAAGAAAATGAGGGGGAGAAAGCACCAACACACCATGTCTCTACTCTGGGCAGGTGGCAGGCAGGGGAACCTGGGGCACAAGCACCAGCAATTCTGCAGGCAGAGTGCACGGTGCTCATGCAGAAAAAGGACACCCAGCAAGAGTCACTTGTCATTTTCTTGGGCTATGGAAACATCTTTATAGAACAATTTACTCCCAACC
Organism: Bos indicus; assembly: GCF_029378745.1. Lineage (NCBI taxonomy): Eukaryota > Metazoa > Chordata > Mammalia > Artiodactyla > Bovidae > Bos > Bos indicus. The sequence goes on along the minus strand of NC_091781.1, from coordinate 17,323,107 downwards.
ATGTCCTCTCCTGGGGAGACAGAGGAAGTGCCATGGGGTAAAGCCAGACTCATCAAATAGCTACTTTGGCAAAGGTGGCCCTGTGTCTAATAATACCTTACAACCACATAATGCTCAATGCTTTTCAAAACCCATTTACATCCATTATTTATTAAACCCCACGTGGCCTCCAGTTCACAATGGAGAACCTGAGATGTGGGAAACCGAGGATGTGGAGCCGGCAGGCAGGTTCCTGGTCTCGCCATCAACCCCCTCCTCTGCCCCACCTTCCTCCCCAGTTCGGTTGGGCCAGTGCCCAGGGGAGAGCGATCCTGCTGCCCACATCACAGCACTATGAAGATTAGAAACTGCTTACCAAACTCTGAGAGTTGGCCAAAGAAAGAAAGAATGAACTCCTTGTAATTATGAGATGGGCAGGGAGGACAGCATCATTCCCATTTTCCAGGTGAGGAAACCCACCTGACAGGTGTGACCTCCCTGAGGCCCCAGCTAGTGGTGATTTATGCCCTAGGATTTGTGATGCCCAGCCTGCCAGGTTTCATTAAATGCCCCAAACTTCTTTAGCCCCTCCCTGTACCCACTATCTTTGTCATGTGAATTTACAGTTCTTTTCTCACTAAGAGGTGAAGTCTATTTCCCCACCCCTTGGGTCTGGGCTGGCCTATGACTTGCTTTGGTCGAGAGAAGGTGGTGTGTCAGGTCCAGCCTGGGCTCCAGAGGCCTTAGGTGTTTCCACCTGCTCTTACGCCCCTGCCCTCGCCAGGAGCATGTGCCCGGGCTAGCCTGCAGGATGACAGGAGACATGGGAGTGCAGCTGCATCACCCTGGTTGCCCTAGTCCCAAAACACTGCCCCAGTAGTGCCCTTGGCCCATGTGAGTGGGCCCAGCCAAGATCAACAGAGCTGCCTAGATGACATCCAGCTTACTCCAGAGGCACTGACGCTACTGAGTTGTGTAGGCGGTTGTCGTGCACAGTTCTGTGGCAGTGGCTAACAGGTACACAGTGCCTGTTCCATCTGCCCATCCTCCTATGCCTCCGTCCATTCACTCAGCATGTATCTGTTGAGTGCCTACCATGTGTCCAGTGCTGTGCTCAGCACTGGGGATACAGTGGTGAGCAGGGCAGATCCTGCCCTACCTTTGTGGAGTATGCAAACCAGGGAGGAAACCTGAAAGGCAATTAGAATTCATGGAGAAAAAGGAGGTCCAGGAGGCTAGAGGGATTCCTGGAAGGAGTGACATCGCAACAGAAATCTAAAGGCTGAAGAGGAGCCCATGGGTCTAGGAGGGGTGTCACGGAGAATGTTCCCAGTGAAGAGTCAGCCTGGCAGAGGCCTGATGAGGTATCTGGTGCTGGAGCCTGGAAGTAAGAAGGTCGGGGAAGAAAGGGGACTCCAGAGGAGCCAGCATAAAGAGAGACCCAGCCATCACCCCAGACACTTTTTCCATATTTATCTTCAAGGCCAAGTGCAACTGGAAGAGGAAACAGGAGCAGTCTGCATGCACAGATGGAGAAACAAAGGCAAAGGCCACAGAACAGTTCTGGTGCGCACTCAGCGGGCCCATAGACAGCCCGCTGAGGGCAGCAGCCAGCAGCAGCAGTTTTTGAGTTTTGACTCAAAGGGATGTTTGCTACCTGCCTAAAGCTGTAGGTTTGTTGCTGTTTCTCTCACAAGACAGAGTCAGGAAATGAAAGCTTACTACTGAAATCTAGAGCACTCCTCTAAAACAGCCAATCAGAGGGAAACAAAAGTGTGCTCATCTCCATGGAGAAAAAAACAGAAAACAGAAAATCTCAGGGGAGGTTGTATGTTGTGGCATTCATTCATTCATCCATCACCATCGTTCCTTCAGCCAAGTCCTCCCTAAGTGGCCACATTCTGCACCTTGAAGGAGGACTGAAAGATGACTGGCTCTTGATCCTGTCTGCAAGGACCTCCAGTACAGAAAAAACTGGGGCAACTCTAGACTTTCTGTACAAACAGAGCCTCGAGGTGGCAATCTGCTGGAAGAGGACACATGGAAAATTGCTTCGAAGCTGGCTGAGAATAAGGAAAGCCTATTTTCATTTAGATTATGTATTTATGTGGGGTGACTTGAGGAGGAGAGGCTAAAGCTACCCCTTGGCTCAGCCACTCGGTAGGGGAGATCAAGTATGTGTGGCAGGGCCTGCAATACAATTAACAAGTGGGAAGGGGTGGCAGTGAGATTTAGATAGAATTTGAAGAGTTCAGAAGAGGGCAAGATGAGCCATTATTGCCTGAGTGAATCAGGAAGAGCTTCTAAAAAGAAAGACGAGTTAAGGACCGAGGAAAACAAGGGAAAAGTCGAGAAGAGGAAGGAACTAGCCAAAGGTGTGCAGGTAGGGAAGCCTGGAACCAACCTGGGGACTCTCTCCAGGTGCCTGGAGCATAGCCATCAACAATAGGGAAAGTAGAAGGTCAGCTGGACAGGCAAGCTGAAGCCAGATGAAGGAGGTTCTGGGATACCAAGAGAAGGAGGCTGAACTCTATCCAGAAAAGAACTGAGTCAAAGAATGTGACATCAGTAGTGCATTTCAGGAAGATTAATCTGACCAACTAATGGGTTGGAAATGAGAGACTGGAGCCAAGAGGAGCAGTTAAGAAGATCCTGCCAGAATTGGTTGGAGGAGACAGATGTGAGAAACAGACTCCAAATGACTATACAACTTGCTGGATGGAAAGAGCAGAGCTGAAGGTCATCCTAAGGTTTCCGTCTGTGAGGATGACTGTGAACTCCACTGCAGGAGGGAAGACAGGAAAGCCGCTGGTTTATGGGTGGAGGTGATCAGACATGGCGGGGTTGCACTTCCGGAAGGATGGCCAGCAGGGAGCTCAGGGGAGAGAAGAGGTAAGAAAGATGCTGCTACTGAAAGACAAGCCAGGTTTGGAAATGAGGAGATGGTATTTAGCAGTGGGGAGCCAATCGGAAGGAAACATCTGAAAATGCAAGGGAGAAAGAAGATAACAACAAATCAGGAGCTCATCTCCCTGTCCCCAGGCACGACATTGCCTGTGCCCCATGGGAGTGCTGTTCAAGGTCCCCATGCCCTGCCTGGATTGGGTCTTATTTATTTCTTCAGTCAGTCTCCCCTCAATAGAACATGTCTCCATGAGGCTGTCATCAGCTGGATTTTCCACAATAGCCCTTGTACCTCAAATACCACCTGGCTTGCTGGAGGTGCTCCTAAGTGTGCCATAGACATGTTTGATGGGGCCTAACTTGGCCACAACCCCTGGATAAAAAAGGTACAACATGCCAGCTCAGTGACTGGGCTGGCAGTGGACGGTGATCAAAGCTGGAGGTGGTAAGAGGGTGTTCACTGACAGGCTGGTTGAAGCCAGCCAGTCTCTCTCCTACATTGAACTAAGACACAGGGGTTGAGGGCAGTCATGATGGGCACTGGAACCTTAAACTCATGCAGGCTCTGAGCTGGTGGCCATCGTGGACCTTAAGCCAAGTGCACACACAAGAAAGCCTGTAGTCAGAGAGGCAAGAGAATGGGGCAGAGAGAAGCAGATTCACACGGTTCCTGAGAAATGAGCAGCACAGCCTCCCTTCCTAACCTCCCTGCTCCAACCCTGGAAAGACTGGCTTAATTTAGCTCTCAGCCCCTGAGCACTGGTAAGGGCACAAAATCAGCCAACAGACTCTCCTGAAAGAAAGGAGGCTTCATCTCCCCCAGCAGTGGGGAATGTTTCCGAAAGACTATTCTTGGCTGCCAGCCCCTTTGAAGACTGAAGAATACCACCTCGTTCCAGGCCACGTTCCTTCCAGTGGCAACCCATGTCCACAACTAGTCAACATCCCATGTAAAGGTCTGGGCTCCTTACTCCAACCTGTAACAACACTGCAGGGCCTCTCCAAGTTCCAGAACATCCCATGGAATGGACTGAGGCCTTCACTGGGACTGCATCAGAGTTCAGCTGCTCCCTCTGGCCAATGCCCCTGTCTTGGCCTCATCTCCACGGGGGATGACCCCAATCAGACTCCCCAGTAAATGCCCTGCATACCAAGCTCCATCCCAGTACCTGTTTCCCAGGGAACCTCACCCTCGACAGCCCTAATACTGCCTATTATATCCTTATAATAAACTCTTTGTATACTAGCCAGCACAAGTAAATCCTGATTAGACTAAGGGTACCAGTTCTTTTTTATTTATAAGAGCACTTCCTATGGTGTTTTGCAAATAATCAAAACACCATAAGAAGAAGAAGAAGAAGAAAGAGAGGCGAGAAGGAAGAAGAAGAGAAAGAAGAAATCTTTACTGAGCAAAAACTATGTCCTGGGCATTCTTCTAAGCATGTACCAGAATCATTTAAGCTTCACAGCATCCTTATGAGGCAGATACTATTATCCCTACTTTACAGATTTTAAAAGAACATAACCAAGGCATACTTTTCCAGAGCCACCCAATGAAGTAAGAGTAAAGTCAAAATGAGAATGCAGTCATCCAAACACAGAACCTGTGTCCTTAACCACAACTGACCCTGCCGCCTGCATCAAGGACAGTCAGTCACAGTGTAAAAAAACAAGTCAATGGTTTTGAGCTGAATGGGAGACCATAAATTATCTGGGCCACTCATTTTACTTTTACTGAGGCCCAAAACAATGATTTTTTTTAATACTCAAGGTTATACCATCCAGTTCAAAATATACATGCAGCAAAAAAGGATTGATAAAATGATAGTTTTAACAATGCAATTTTCTCCATAATTAATGATTTTGTTATATGGACTCTACTCATGGTACTTTACTATATACATTAAACATATACAGATATTACTGTATAATGTTACACACACTAAATCATATACATTCTATTTTAAGGGCAATATCAGGGACTGACATGACCCAGCATGCTGACTTTGGGACCTAAACCCCTGTAAGATGGGTTTCTCCTCGGAAGGAGCCGATGACAAGAACCAGACTAGAACTGGGGTCTCCTGATTCACGATCCAGCTTCTGTCCACCACTCCCACGCACGTCCCCTCTATTTGTTTGGCTGGTGTTATTTCAAAGAAACCAACTGATTCAGAGCATTGCAACAACTGCCGTTTAGAAAAACTCAGAGCCGGAGACTCAAGCTATTGAGAAATCCACGTGAATTATCACACTGCAGCCATGCTTTCGAGATCACTGTTTCTAATTAAAGGACCAGCTGACACATTACGTAGCTCCTTGGGAAGCATCCCATCACACCACATAATCTCCCAGATGTCCCTGGATTTCTCCTTCTTGCCTTTTTCATTGGTGTTCTCACCCTCATTACCAAGTAGTGATCATTTACTCACCACTGCTGTCCCTGGGGAATGATGTAAGACAGTGAACTATGTGACTCAAAATAGACCCAGCTTCCCAGTCTGAAGGAGGACGCAAGGATTCAGGACAACAGTCAAATATCTCTGGCCCCAACCAACCTCATCTCCTCCTCCCAAACCCCACTGCCACTGAATTATTTCCTGAGCCACTACAGATGCATTCACACCTCAAGGTCCCAAGTGACCTTTCTGGGACTTCCCTGGTGGTCCGATGGTTAAGACTCCGTGCTTCTGATGCAAGGGAGTGTTCCCTTTGCAGGAATAACAACAATCCATGGTTGGGGAACTAAGAGCCCATATGTTGCATGGTGTGCCCAAAAAATAAAAAGGAAAAAAAAAATCAAGTGCCATTCCTGCTCTTCTCCACTTAATTAACTCATATCCATTCTTCAATTTCCAGTCCAAGCACCAGCTCCCCTGAGAAGGCATGCCTGCTCTTGTGACAGAGACAAGAGAGCCAAAGGGACATTTAAGTATCGCCTGTACCTGAGGTCACCAATTACAGACTGAATGGCTGTACAATGTCATATACTATACATGGCTGAGGTTTTCTTGAATCTTCAAAGTGTTAAAGAGCTTGGTGTGTTAAAAATTACTGAATTTGTTGCAAACCCTTAAAACTCAGGAGACTTCACATAGAAGTTCTGCTTTGTGGCTTGTTATCTAGACCAGTCTTTTGGACTCTGTGGGAGAGGGCGAGGGTGGGATGATTTGGGAGAATGGCATTGAAACATGTATAATATCATATGTGAAATCCAGGTTCAATGCATGATACAGGATGCTCGGGGCTGGTGCACTGGGATGACCCAGAGGGATGGTACGGGGAGGGAGGTGGGAGGGGGGTTCAGGATGGGGACCACGTGTGCACCCATGGCGGACTCATGTTGATGTATGGCAAAACCAATACAATATTGTAAAGTAATTAGCCTCCAATTAAAATAAATAAATTTATATTAAAAATAATAATAATAAAAGACCAGCGATCTGGAAACACTGGGCTTGCTTCCTACATGGCAACAATCAGATGAAAGGGAGTAGAAATTGCCCTCCCTGCACTTTTTTTTTTTTGCACAAAAGTTCTGAGTTTGCACTTTGTAAAAACATAATCAATGGCTCTGTGAATTTGCAATCAAACTGTTTCACCAATTTCTAGGCTCAGGTTTTTTCTGCATGCCATTTTTTAACCTCAATATTTCATCTCACTTTTCTTCTTGATAAAGTCAGTATTTCTCTCAGCAAGAATCAGCGTGTACTAAACCTTCTTCTTTCTGTGTACCTGAAACTGCCTATCATCCTCATTCTTGGTGGTTTAGCTGAACAGAGGCTTCTGCGCTGACAGTTGTACTCGCTCAGCTTTTTCAAGGTGCTTCTTCACTGTCTTCTGGCAGCTGCTGCTGCTGCTGAGAAGTTTGCCGTCGGGCTAGTTGTTATTCCTTTACAGGTAATTTGTCTTTTCTCTGCAGAGCTTTTAAGAGTTTGTCTGTGTTCTTGAGGTTCTGAAGTTGTGCTACAGTATGTTTAGATGTGAGTTCATTTTTATTTGTCACTCATGGCTGCTTTTTTCAATGCTAGAATTCACGTCATTCTTTGGTTATGAGACAACGTGCGTTCACTACCTTATCAAATATTGCTTCTAATTCATCTCCTCTATTCTCTTCTTCTGAAACTCTGACACATAGAGCCTTTTGATCTATTCTCTTTATCTCTCAACTGCCCTTTCATATTTTTAATTTCTCACCCTGGATTGGGTCACTGATGAACTCCTCAGTACGCAAGTGCATGCTAAGTCGCTTCAGTCATGTCTGACTCTTTGTGACCCTATGGACTGTAGCCCACTAGGCTCCTTTGTCCATGGGATTCCTTAGGCAAGAATACTGGAGTGGTTTGCTGTGCCTTCCTTGAACTCCTCAGTACTGACTTTTAATTCACCAGTCCTTTCTTCAGTTATGTCCAGTATTGAGGTCTGTCCAATTTACTGTGGTTTTATTAAGAAATTCAAAACTATTTATTTCCTGACTTCTAATTGGTTCTTTTTATATTCTATGTTCTTGTTTTGTTCCTGCTTACTTTTACTTCATTTATTCTTATTCTTTTTATAGATTCTATTCCTTTCTTCTGTCCCTGGAGGGTCCTCCTCACACGTATTTTGCAGACATCATTAGCTTTAGCTCTGATTTCATATAGTCTAAAGTGAATTCATTTCCCTATTGTTGACTGTGCTGCCTATATTCCTTTCTTTCTTCCTTTTCTTAGGAATAGCGTTCCTCCTTGGAATTTGGAACCGTAGGCTTGCCTTGAGTGGGAGATTTGTTTTATGTCTGTTGCATTCTCTAGTTCTATATCTATCTGGCATTTTACACTTGACTTTTTCGGGACCACTAGAGTCCCCAGTGCAGACCAGACTCCAGTGGGAGCTCGGGTCTTAAATCCCATGGTGATACTGGGGACACTCAAGCTTACCACTGAGTACTAGGGGTCTTGATGGGTACTGTCTGCAAGGATATATCAGTGTATCACTTTGTATTTGACATAGCTTCAGCCAGCAATCAAGAGAAGTTTTTTTCCCAGTCTACTTTTCTAGGTGAGAGAACCCCACTTCAGCTCCAGATTTCAAACAATAAACCCTGCCTCTCATGGGGCACTTTGAGTTTTCCATTTCCTCTCCATAATGTACTCCAGGAGAATATTCCTGGAGAATATTCCAGGAGAATTGGTCTTATCATTGAAGCACTGAGGCTCCAGCCCGGGAGCGGGGAAGAACTGTACTGGTCAAAGGAGCAAGATCTATTAACATATTTCCCAAGGCATTTCCCCTAGATCTGGGAAAGTGAGGGCAGCAGAAAAAATCCCAGGTATGTATTTCAATACACAAGATGCAGCCAGGGAAAACAGCAGGGTCTAGCACCTCAAAGGGGCATCCTGTTGTACCCTTCAGTCCCAAATAAAGAAAAATATTTATGAAGACTGTACTCTGTACCCCAAAGTACACTGTTTTCTTTAGTATTCCAAGCATGGACCCATGGTTATCTGAACTTTCCAATCTGCTTATATTTCAGGGGCGCATATTTTTCTTGAGGGTAATGAATACCATATGTGCTACTTGAAAAGGAAACCTGACATTCATTGAGTGTTCACTGTGCACTAGGTACTATCTAAGTACTTTAAACACATTAGCAACTTTCAGCCTCAAAGCAACCCTGTGAGTCAGATATTGCTGTACTCCTTATTTATTAAAGCAGGGAAGGAAGCTTGGTCAAGACCCACAGTAAGCAATGGTAGAGTCTGTCCCCAGAGCTCCCACTCTTGGCCATTACGTGACCAGCCTTCTCTAGTTTGCACTGGAGGACACCAGAAACTAAAGTAAGAGGATCCTGAAGAAAATGAAATCCAGACCAAAGGGTTGAGGACAACTTCTACATCTCTAACCCACACATACATAGACATCAAACAATTAAAACACAAACTACTGTAGGCTAGAGGGACAACTTCCTGTTTCTTGGGAGCACGCAGCAAGTAACCCTACAGGAGTATTTTTAGGCTCAAGGGAAAATCCCTCAAGAGGAAACTCATACTCAGAAGTTGCTTGTGTATCATTTAATGAATAACAGCCATTGTCATTCTCAACTAATCCTTATGACAAAGTCCTAATCTATGAAAGTCCAGCTAAAATAACTCAGGTTTTATCAAGAAGTAGTTAACCTGGGACTTCCCTGGTGGATTCTTCCCAGTGGTAATGAATCTGCCTGCCAGTAAGGAAACACGGGTTCAATCCCTGGTCCAGGAAGATCCTACATGCCATGAAGCAACTTAAGGCCCTGTGCCACAAATATTGAGCCTGTGCTCTAGAGCCCAGGAACCACAACTATAGAGCCCATGCGCCACAAATACTGGGAGCCCTAGTGACTGTGCTCTGCAACAAGAGAAGCCCCAGCAATGAGAAGCCCGTGCACAGCAGCTAGAGTTGCCCTGTTCGTCATAACTAGAGAAAAGTCCATGAAGCAGCAAAGACCCAGAACAGCCAAAAATAAAATAAATAATTAAAATTAATTAAAAAAAAAAAGCAGCAGCAAGTCTGGCTGGACCTGCCAGAGCTACACAAAAACAAAGCCCCTTCCGATCTGGGGTGAAACCACGGGGCCCAGCCAGGGATTCTATGTGGGTGTCTTGTCTGCTCAAACCTGGGAGGGTTCTGTAGGACATTCTCACAGAAAACACTGGTCCTTGACAAAGAGGTGGGGGTAGGGAGGGATTCCAGTCAAACTGGAGGTTGTACCAACCAGGATCATCTTGAGTTTTTGCTCCCTGAGCCAATACATTGTGTCTGTAGCTCCCCTAGGACATAAGTTTCTATGTATAGAGGTGCCTGGTGACAATATTAAGGTCTTTCAGCTCTCACTGGTTTCAGTTTGTCTCACAGTAATACTTCCTTAGGTTCACATAGCACTTTGCTGTTTGAACAATTACATTCGCATGTCTGACTGAATTGATTCTCCCCAGAACCCCAAGAGGCACATATTAACCATCCCCATGTCCCAGATGAGGAATTATCCCATATCACCTGCTGAAGGTCTCACAAGAAGGAAGTGGCAAAACTGGAGCTCAAATCACAAACTTAAATCTCCTCTGCAGGGAAATTTAAGAAGCTATTCCCTCTCTTTGCACAGAAGGAAAAGTACAGAATTGCAGACAAGATTCTACAGCAGTCATGTTCACTTGGTCTCTCGTCTGCAGTGTCGGACTGGGTGTCTCCTAAGGAATTCAACACTGAAAACTCCTGAAGAGCAGGTTCACCTTCACTCTAAACTACAATTTAGACAAGTGAAGCCCTCAGAAAACTGCAGGACAAATTGCATGGGGTTGGCCCTTTCCTCAGTCCTTGGACATAGCCCCTTGGCAGCCTAAACTCACTCCAGTCCTTTCCCATTCATATCCCTAAGATTGAGCCCCTCAGACACCAGTTCAGGCCTAAATGAGGTTAAAAGATATCAAAGGGCAAAGTGTACTTGCCTCAGAGTCCAGTCCACATCTGTGCTCTGGTCCTGGGGTTATCACCCTCTCTGCCTGCCCATTAGATTCCAGGTTGTGATACCTGCTATCTAGATCCCCTTCTCCAGACCCCTCCTGGTTTCTGGAATTTCCCTGTCTTTGAGTCCTCAGCCCATCTCTCGACGCTTGTCAGTCTTCATAGATCCCTGATGACACCTGCTTGGCTGTTGACCTCTGTTAATTCTCCTACCTAATCCTGCCTTCTGAAGCCAGATGCTTTATAATATTCACCTCCCCTGGCCGGTTTGCCTGGCCTCACCAGCCACCTCCTTCTTGTCTCTGCCACCCATGCCATGGTAGGGTAGCAACACTCATTCCCTTCATAAACAATCAGTAGGCAAAGCCAGGCAACCTGCTAGGCACTGTAGTGGAACATGAGGGCAACCAAGATACAAGCCTTGATTCTGCCATTTAAAAGGTAATTACATGTAACCCAGGTTTTAAATAATTTCATGTTTACGTTCTTGTCTTCCAAATGAAATCCTGAGGGTAAAGACCATGTCTCATATGATCCCATTTTTAGGTGCCCCACGCCAAACCTTGCCCTAATGCTTTGCCAGGCAAAAGAGGCCAGTACCACCATCCTTCCCACTTTTAAAAATTATGATTTACACTGCTTTTCTCTGCCTACCTGCAAAATGAGCAGATGGAAAGCAGCGTGTGGAAAACCAGGCCTCCTAGCTGCAGAGGGAGAAAAAGGATCCACATACAGGCTCCACCAGAGAAGGCAGTGGGGTTTCCCATCACCCCGCACCCCACTACATGCTGCCTTCCACAGCTAGGACGGATGCACCACGTCTCTTACCCCTCAAACAGCTTCAGGAATTCTCCAGTTCCTTGCTTCATCTTAACAAAGCATCCAAGACCCTGCCAGATCAGGTATTGGCTGAGAATGTGGGCCCTGGAGCCAAACTGCCTGGGTTTGAATCCCAGCTTTGCCACTGGCTGCATGTGTGACCTTGCCCAACTGGTTAGAGTAACATCTACCTTACAGGTTGATGTAGTATGGATGAAAAAGTCCACAGGAGTTTATGCATTTTGAGGTATTTTTGCAATACAAACACAAATACTTTGATTCTCCTCTCTTCAAAAGGGGCCTACAAACATCCTTTATTTTCCCTTAAGTGTGGGATATAGTCAGTGACTTGCATCTAAGGAATGGACTGTGGCAGAAGTGATAGTGTATGACTTTCGAGACGAGGTCACGCAAGGCACTGTGGTTTCCTCCTTACTCTCCCTGCAGGATCACCCTCTCTGGTAGCCGGCTGCCATGTTGTGAGGACACTCACACAGCCCTGTGGAACGGTCCCTGTGAAGAGGAACTGAGGCCTGCAGCCAACAGCCAGGTCAGTTCAGTTCAATTCAGTTCAGTCACTCAGTCATGTCCGACTCTTTGCAACCCTATGGACTGTAGCACGCCAGGCTTCCCTGTCCATCACCAACTCCCAGAACTTGCTCAAACTCATGTCCATTAAGTCAGTGATGCCACCTAAGCATCTCATCCTCTGTCGTCCCCTTCTCCTGCCTTCAGTCTTTCTCAGCATCAGGGTCTTTCCCAATGAGTCAGTTCTTCACATCAGGTGGCCAAAGTATTAGAGTTTCAGCTTCAGCATCAGTCCTTCCAATGAATATTCAGGACTGATTTCCTTTAGGATGGACTGATTGGATCTCCTTGCAGTCCAAGGGACTCTCAAGAGTCTTCTCCAACACCACAGTTCAAAAGCATCAATTTTTCAGTGCTCAGCTTTCTTTATAGTCCAACTCTCACATCCATACATGACTACTGGAAAAACCATAGCTTTGACTAGACGGACCTTTGTCAACAAAGTACTGTCTCTGCTTTTTAATATGCTGTCTAGGTTTGTCATAGCTTTTCTTCAAGGAGCAAGTGTCTTTTAAGTCCATGGCTGCAGTCACCATCTGCAGTGATTCTGGAGCCCCAAAAATAAAATCTGTCATTGTTTCCATTGTTTCCCCCTCTATTTGCCGTGAAGTGATGGGACCAGATGCCATGATCTTCATTTTTTGAATGTTGAGTTTTAAGCCAGGTGAGATAGGTATCTTCAAAGTGAATCCTCTAGCCCCAGTTAAGCCATTACATGGCTGCAGCCCTGGGATCTCAGCTGCAAGCCCATAAGAGAACCTCAGCAAGAACCACCCAGATAACCCACAGAAACTATGTGAGACTGTAAACTTTGGTTGTTTCTAAACTGCTGTGTTTGGGGATAGCTTGTTTCATGGCAATAAATAACTATTACATACGTGAAGAATTTATATAGACAGAGAGTTAATAAAGAAACTTAGAACAGTGCCTGGCACATGGAAAGTGCTTAATATTATTATTATTTTATGTTATAACTACAGGAGTTTATGTATTATTCTCCAAGCAACATTTTTAAATTTATAGAAAAACAGTTTGAGCATCAAATACTGACTGTTGTGGATTATAGCCCACTGAATAAAATAGAAATTCATGAGTTTGTGCTGATATAAATGAATGAATGGACAAACAAATAAAGGAGGGGTGAAGGCTCAAGCATGTAGTAAAATTTCAAATAATAAAAGGATAAGGAATTATAGAATCATCATTTGACAAAACATGATGCTAAAACTAAAGGGTCAAAATTTGATGAGGAACAGAATATGTACAAGGTCTCAAAGCAGTTTCCACAAAATAGCTTTTTAAATATTAATTTATTAATGAGTACAAAATACTCATTAATCAACTTTGTAATGGAGAAACCTGGCAAACACCATCTTAATCAACTGATAAATGTCAATACCAACAGTAATAGGACCAATCAACATCATGTGCCTCTTGACAGGATGCACTGGGAAGAACTCCCACAGGCCAGAGCCTGTCTCGTTAATTTCTTTATCCCCAGCAGTGCCTCAGGGAGCAGCAGCTCCTGCTCTCTGGCCACTGGGCACCTGATGCTGCCCCTGACGCACTGGACACATATCATCCCATCTGATCTTCACAACGACCCTCGGCTCTGAGAAGCAAGAAAAGGACCCAAAGCCACACAACCAGTGAGGCAGAGAGGTAGATACACACTCTGCTCTGCCCATCTCCACATTGGACTGGCTCCCATGGGCACTCAATAATTGTTGAATCTAGTCCTCTCTGCAACTCCAGGGGATTTCTGAACACAGGGCAGTTGCCCCCAAGCCATAGCTGCATTCTCCTCCCTTCCTCCTTCTAAATATCAGAGCCAACAATCAGAGGGAGAGAAAGCACTGGACACAGAACCTGAAGGCTATAATAGTTTTAGCTCTGCCCCTCACCTTACTCATGCTTGCTGCTGCTGCGGCTAAGTCACTTCAGTGGTGTCCAACTCTGTGCGACCCCATAGACAGCAGCCCACCAAGCTCCCCCGTCCCTGGGATTCTCCAGGCAAGAACACTGGAGTGGGTGGCCATTTCCTTCTCCAATGCATGAAAGTGAAAAGTGAAAGTGAAGTCGCTCAGTCGTGTCCGACTCTTTGCAACCGCATGGACTGCAGCCCACCAGGCTCCTCCATCCATGAGATTTTCCAGGCAAGAGTACTCGTGCTTACTCATATCCATTTACCTCAATTTGGGTCCAATGCTGTGGTTTTCAAATTTCTTTTACCCACCTCAATATATCATAGCAGTGTTATTTGCAATAGTCAAAAGGTGGAAACAACACAGATATCTATGGAGGGATGAAGGAATAACAAAATGTGCTCTATACATACAGTTTTAAAAAGGAAGGAAATTCTGACATATGCTACAACATGGATGAACATCAAAAACATTATACTACATGAGTAAGTCAGACAAACATTATATATTCTATGATTCCACTTATATATGAGGTCCCTGGAGACAGAAAGTAGAATGATGGTTGTGGGGAGGAGGGGGAAATGAGGAGATAGTGTCCAAAGGGTCCAGAGTTTCAGGTTGGGGAGATGAAAAGCTTCTAAAGACGGATGATGATGATGATGGCTGCACAATAATATGAATATAATTAATGCCACTGGCATGTATACTTGAAAACAATTAAATAATTTAAACAATTAAAGTGCTCAATTTTAGGTTATGTATCTTTGGCTACAATTAAATAAATAAATACCTCAGTGTATGCAACAGATGATGCAAAAATAAGAGAATGGAGTATTAAGATGCTCCCTTAACACCACCCCACCCCACCCGCTTCCGTGACTGCAAAAGTCTCAGTCCCTGAGGAGCACATGGACTACTTCAATCCTAGTATCTGGGGTTCCTGGAACGAGGTCTGTCCATGGAGTGTGCTACCTACGATTTCAACCCTGAGCAGCCCCTGCTCCCTCTGTTGCCTTTGCCAGCTGCAGCAATGAAGCCCAAGGGTTAAACCACAGTGAGGACAAGCCCTCCCAACACAGGGCAGAGGCTCCAGGAGGATCCAGCAGGTGGGAGCACTCCCAGGGAAGTTGGCTGTGGGTGAAGCACATGAGGGTAGCGGGGGTGAGGAGGCAGGAGCTTGACAACCTAGCGGCACAGCTGTACTCATTATTCCACGGTTTCCCATCCAGAGCCTCAGTTTCCACTTTTGTAAAAAGGGAACAGTAATAGCAGTAGCTGCCTCAGAGGGTATGTTGAGGATTAACTGAGATAACATACATAAAGGTGCCTGGCATAGTAAGTGATTCAAACAGGGTGATGATATGTGACGGCGGGGCGGGGCGGGACGGGGGCGGGGGGTGCCTTGTGGTCAAGGGCTGTGCTTTGGAGGCAGGCTCTGTCACTTACCAGCTGTGTGATTTTGAAAGAGTTACTTACCCTATCTGTGCTTCACTTTCCTCATCTATAAAAGTGTACCTACTTCTTAGGTTATCAGGAAGATTAAATGGGCTGATTGAAATAAGATTGTTAGGACAATGCCTGGTCCATGCCTGGTCCACAGCAAATGCTCAATAGATGTGAACCATCTCCTCAGGCCCGTCTGACCAGACCTCCAAAGGCAGCAGGCCTGGCTGAACTGAGGGGGATGGAACCCATGTAATGAGGCTGGTGTGACTGAGCAAAACACAGATTAGACCGGCCAAACCAAACACAGGCCATGGGGGCCTACTTCACAGCCCAGGGCCCCCACTCCTGGGAGACAGAATGGCTCCAAGCTGCACAAAGTTGGGGCAGTGGGCAGGTCAGGGGGTCGAGGGTGAGTCAGCTGGGAAAGCAGAGGAGAAGGAAACAAGATTGTTCTCCAATCTTCCCTCAAAAACAAGCAGAGGGTGTGGACCAAGAGCCTCAGAGCTCAGATTTGCTGTTTACCGTCCTAACCAAAGGTATTTTGAAAGCGTGGCTGCCATTGTGTTTTTCCCTTGGCCTTCACCTGTGGCTCACCACTGAAGCCAGAGGGCTAAATTTAGGCTTCTCTGCTGCTCAGGCCCAGCGGGAAGGCTGCTGCTTTCAGAGTAAAGAGGGGAGGGGGAAGTGGGGGCTGAGGGGGTGCACAGGAAGAAGGAGGCAAACTCCACCAAAGGCTTCTGGATGCTGCTGGGCTCCAGGCCATCAGCCTGGCCTGAAGCATGGCAAGGATCTCGGTTCCAGGCCTCCAGCAAGCCACAGCTTGGGGCAGGTTGTAGACCTGGGGCCTGTGCACAAGCAGGGCTGGGGTGAGTCAGAGACCCCGAGATCCCACCCATGGAAAACACTCAGAGGAAACTCTGAGACTCCCAGTGGAAACCCTTGTCCTTGTCACCACCGCGATAGATTCATCTCTTTACGGATGAGGAAGATGGGGCCCACTGAATGTGCACCCACTATTCCAGCACTGCATGAAGCACCTTAGGGGCAGCATCCCCTTTAACTCCCAGCAGTAACTAGTATTTCTATATTATTATAAATCTAGAGCTGGTAAACAGCTCAGCTGATCTTTCTCATGACCTTGTGCCTTTAAACATCATCATCTACCATATAAATTGGGGAACCAAACTGTTCAAACCTCCCAGCAAGTACCGCTGGTGCTAAACTTGGATCCCAAATTCCCTGACAACCAGACCAATTTACATGCACTCATACACATAGATTTATTCCGAAGAATCTCCCTAACGGAGACATTGGGTGTGGCCACTGCTAGGCCTCTCTTTGCCTGCTGAACTCTACCATCTTCTTCCCACACAATGGAGGCATTTCGGGTGGATGGCATACCACGCCCTACTCCATACAGTCTAGATGGTTATTCTCAGTATCCACAATATTTATACTGCACCTCACTGTTAGCGGACCTTCCCTTTGATCCTATAAAAAGTCTTCTATTACAGACAGGAAAACAGGTAAAGTCCCAGACTTGCTAAATAACCCAGATGGAGACGCACAGTTTCACACCCAGTTCCAGATGGAAGCCTGGAGTTAATGAGCCCCCTTCCTATCTTTCCATCTGCTCCCCACCCCTCCTATCCCTGTGAACCACCAATCCTTCCCAAGGCGTCCCTCTGTCCTTCCTGTTCTCTAGCCCTTCTGACCCCTTCCCAATCCTTGTCCTGAACCTTCTGTCTATTCTACTGCAAAGACACTACCTCGTGGCTTGGCTCTTCCCAGGGTTCTGATCATGTCACTCCTTCTGCTTCAAATTCATCTGTGGCTTCCCTTAGGATAAAGATCAAAATCCTTAAGAACATTCAGGTCCCGTGTTTGCTTGCCCAGGTTACCTTTCCACTGCCCCTCCCCACCACCACCTCCACCCTGCCTCAGCCACTCAGGCCATCTTTCAAGTCCTCCATCCCAGGGCCATGCTGTTCCCTTGGTCTGGCCGCTCCTTATCTGGTTAACATCTATTCATCCTTCAAATCGTCATTCCTCCTCCCCTGAATCCTCTGTCTGGGTCAGATTCCTGTTAAATGCTCTCACAGATCTAAATTCTTCTCCTTCAAAGTCTTATATCAGGTATAATCATCCATCCCATGCATGTGATTACCTGATAAATGTGGAATAAATCCTATTAGGAGGAAAATCCAATGACAGTGGGCACTGTATCTGTTTTCACTTATCACTGTATCCCCATCACCAAAAGACTGTTGAGTAAATCACGGATGAATGAATGAATGAACAAATCTCCCTCTCCCAACTGCCTAAGCCCCAGTCTAGCCTTCCCTGACACCATTCTTCCCTCACAGCCCTCTCCTGTAAAGACCACCCACCTCCCTGCTCTCACTTGGTTTGTCCACAGCTATCACTCATCAGCTGTCTTTTCCTCCTCTGAAGACCACACCACCCAGTAGGCTGTGTGCTCCATCAGGGCAGGCATTGTGTTTGTCTCCTTTTCCTCTGAAATTTCAGGACCCAGAAAATAACAGATGCTGAATAAATATCTGTTGAATGAATGACAGTCCATCCTTAAAACCACCTGTGCCAGATTGCTAGATGGTCCCACAAATTTTATTCCCTCCTTCGCCCGTAGGGATAGAGTACTAACTGAACTCATAACTGCCCCAGAGAGAAAATTTCCAGTCTCCCTTGCAGTTAAAGGTGACCTGTGGCTAAGTGTTTTCCAATGGAATGTGAGTGGTTATCATGGGGCCCAGAAACAACCTGTAAGTAAATGCAACATCCTAGAGAATGGCAGAGCCATAGTATAGATGTCCCACGCAGACTTCATGGAGCAGAGCTTTGCTGACTGCCAAAGCCAGCAGGGTTGTTACATGAGAGAGAAAAGTACTTAAGCCTAGTATATTTGGGTGTCTCTATCCTAATCAAAGGGATTCCCGTTCCATCCCTGGGTTGGGAATGTCCCTTGGAGGAGAAAATGGCAACCCACTCCAGTATTCTTGCCTGGGAAATCAATGGATAGAGGAGCCTGGTGTGCTCCAGTCCATGGGGTCACAGAGAGTCAGACATGACTGAGTGACTGAACACACACACATACCCTAACCAACACGCCATTATTTCCAGACCTCCAAGCCACACCCACAAGAGCAAATGTGCACTTGGCTGCTGGTACACAGCTTCCTCATGATGTGCACTGTTGCCCTTGTCTGAAACCAGTTGAACACCCACAATGATGACCAATTATCACTCTTGACTTCAGTTTTGCTCTCACTAATTTAATAGTCTGTTCTGCAACTTTTCAGAGTCCACTCACGCAGCCCCACCCCAGCCTTGTCAGCTCCCAGGAACTGCCCTGCCTCTGAAATCCTCAACTGGAAAATTCCTCTTTCTAGCTGCAACTCATTCATTATTTCTGCTACTACCTGACTCCCAACAACCCCTGTTCTCAGCCTCCTAGAGACCTCCAGTCCTGGGTTCTCCTTTTGTGAACCATAGCCTTGAGAGAGACATTGCACTCTCACTACCAATGGAAGCTCACTGACAGCAGTGATTCCCACAGGCAGAAAGAAGGGGGCCATTGGTCCTCAAGGGGCTGGGTGTGCTCCTCCGTGGGCTCTTTCCAGCATCCATCTGCCTGCCCTCTCTGTGGCCCCTACTAGGCCACCATTTTCTCCTACCACTCAAACCATAAGAGGCCACTGCTCATCTTGCTGGCTTTCTGTCTACTCCCTCTCCACTCTCCCCCTCATTCTCTACAGCTCGTTCCCTTCTGAACTTGACACTTGGTTCCCTGGCATCGTTTCTCTTGCTCTTCTCTACTCACATCTCATGTTCTCCTTAAGCAACCTTGCCCATGCCTGTGCCCCAGCTTCACATACTTGCTGGTAACACCCACATCTGTGCCCCATCCTCTGACCGTGCACCTGAGTTCCAGGAGCTGAATTCTCCGCCTCCAAGGTCCGGGCTACCAGATGCTCCTCACCCTTGGCGTGTCTGAACAACACTTAAGATCCTCTGCTGCTTCCCTAAATGTGAGCCTTCTTCTGTGTTCCCTGTCTTGAAGAATGACACTCAGTACATATTGTGGAATGAATGAAAGTGTGACTAGTTCTGCAGCACGGATTTTATTTGGACAGGCGTAGGAAGTATGTGCTGGATGGAGGGAACATCAGAGCTAGAGTGCGGAGGTGGGTGTGAGCATGAAGCAATCAGCAGACGGCAAAGAGACCAGCCTAGAAGAAGTGAAGAAGGAGAGGGAAGCTGAGATCTGCATGCCCTTGCCAAGTCCCTGGCCTTGGGCTGGCTTCAGCCTTGGGATGTGCTAATTTTAAGGAACATCCCTGGACAATCAGGATGCAACATAAGGAAGAAGGAGAATCCAGCTTCCAAACTTGCATCTTCTGAAAACCATCAACTTTCCCACTTCAGACTGAAAAAAGCAAAACCTGTTCTCTGCACTTCTAAACAAAAGCTCCAGCCTAAAAATCTCCTGTCTTCTGCCTGCCTTGCTGTTTTCTTCCCACCCTCCTCCTCTGTCAACACCACCTCTGAGCATATTCAGTAGATGCAGCTGGGAGCAAAATGCCCCCAGGGAATGGCAAGAAACGCCACCTAATGACAAATAATGGTAGTTAGAGCATCTGCACAGCCCTTTCCAACTCACAAAGTGTTTTTTTTTTTTTTAACAAACATTAGCTCATTGACTCCCCACTACAATCCTCTGCAGGAAGTAACATTCTCCCCCTCTGCTTGGGAGTAAACAGAAGCCCAAAGAGGTCAGGAGACCTGTCTAGGGATGCAAGGAGCAAGCAGCAGGCCTGTGTCAACAGGAGGTGTTACAAAGTCACAAGGCAGGAGCACAATGCACAGCTCAACTTTTCAGCCCAAAAGTCCATCACAGAGAACTTGGCCCCAGACCTCTCCAATCCCTTGCTTTCTCTATACAAACTCAGATATATCTATAGGCATTTCATCCTAAAGACCCATTTTTGCCTGACACAGAGGCCCAACCGTCAGCTCTACTGTTACCAGCTGCTCCAGGTTCACTCAGAGAGTCAGCAGGTTGGGAAGCAGCCAACCCATCTCGTTAAGCACCTGCCAAGGCCCCTGGAGAACCGAGTGCTTGGGCATCAAGACTAGAACCAGGACCACCATTCATGCACCAGCAGAGGTGCAGCTGCCGCAGCTGGTTTCAAAACCAGCCTTTGTTTCAGTTCACCTGCGGCTTTTCAAAACCCATTTAATAACTGTCAAAGGTCCACATTGGGAGAATGGACTTATTCAGGAAAACTGTATAACACTTAAGAGGTTCAGATGGAGATTTCTTTTGGGGTTTTCAGCCATTTCTTTGTACCTGCTACAAGGTAAGTCAACTAAAGATGTGCTTACTAAACCAAGTAACCTGTTACACGATGACTTCTTCCTGCAGTAAAAACGGAAGGAAGAAAAAGGAAAAGCCTACTGGTTCATAATATCCCTTTCATTTACATTCGGGCTCCTACTCTGTGCCAGAGACTAACAATATGAATATGCACGTTTATATTCCTGGAATTGCTTAGTGGTTAAGAGCCCAAACTCTGGAACCACACCCCACAGTGCCTGTGTGCCCCTTCCTCCCAACATTTACAGCTCTGCATCAAGGAGACAGAGAGATTTCAGTCTCAACGGGCCCCTCCCCTTGCTGCCCCTGGGCAGGGCTCAGCCACAAGTGTACATGACAGCACTGACTCGAATCCTGACTCAGCTGCCTACTGTGTAACCCTGGGCAAGTTTCCAAGCCTCTCTATGAATCTAGGAATTAGGACAAGTAGTGGCGTCTACCAGACAATGTCATGAAGGATGAAATGAGATAATGCAAGGAGAGTGTTAGCACAGAACCTGGCTGCAAGGAAGCACTTATATATTTAAATACTATTATTGTGTATATGCCAAGAAATTTGGAAAACTCAGCAGTGGCCACAGGACTGGAAAAAGTCAGTTTTCATTCCAATCCCAAAGAAAAGCAATGCTAAAGAATGTTCAAACTACCACACAATTGCACTTATCTCACACGCTAGCAAAGTAATGCTCAAAATTCTCCAAGGTAGGCTTCAACAGTATGTGAACCGAGAACTTCCAGACGTACAAGCTGGATTTAGAAAAGGCAGAAGAATCGGAGATCAAATTGCCAACATCCACTGGATCGTAGAAAAAAGCAACAGAATTTCAGAATATCTCCTTCTGTTTCACTGACTACACTAAAGCCTTTGACTGTGTGGATCATAACAAACTGTGGAAAATTCTTCAAGAGATGGGAATACCAGACCACCTGACCTGCCTCCTAAGAAATCTGTACGCAGACCAAGAAGCAATAGTTAGAACTGGACATGGAACAACAGACTGGTTCCAAATTTGGAAAGGAGTATGTCAAAGCTGTATATTGTCACCTTGCCTATTTAACTGATATTAAGAGTACATCATGTGAAATGCCAGGCTGGATGAAGCACAAGCTGGTATCAAGATTTCCAGGAGAAATACCAATAACCTCAGATATGCAGATGACACCACCCTTATGGCAAAAAGTGAAGAGGAACTAGAGCCACTTGATGAAAATGAAAGAGGAGAGTGAAAAAGCTGGCTTAAAACTCAACATTCAAAAAATGAAGATCATGTCATCCAGTCCCATCACTTCATGGCAAATAGATGGGGAAACAATGGAAACAATGACAGACTTTATTTTCTTGGGCTCCAAAATCACTGCAGATGGTGACTGCAGAAATGAAATTAAAAGACACTTGCTCCTTGGAAGAAAAGTTATGACCAAGCGAGAGAGCATATTAAAAAGCAGAGACATTACTTTGCCAACAAAGGTCCATCTAGTCAAAGCTATGGTTTTTCCGGTAGTCATGTATGGATGTGAGAGCTATAAAGAAAGCTGAGCACCGAGGAATTGATGCTTTTGAACTGTGGTGTTGGAGAAGACTCTTGAGAGTCCCTTGGACTGCAAGGAGATCCAACCAGTTCATCCTAAAGGAAATCAGTCCTGAGTATTCATCGGAAGGACGGATGCTGAAGCCGAAGCTCTAATGCTTTGGCCACCTGATGCGAAGAACTGACTCATTGGGAAAGACCTGATGCTTGGAAAGACTGAAGGCAGGAGGAGAAGGGGACGGCAGAGGATGAGATGCTTAGGTGGCATCACCAACTTGATGGACATGAGTTTGAGCAAGCTCCAGAAATTGGTGATGGACAAGGAAGCCTGGCGTGCTGCAGTCCATGGGGTTGCAAAGAGTTGGACATGACTGAGTGACTGAACTGAACTGACTGTGTATAAGACATTGTTCAGGCACTCATGGAGTTTACAGTCTAGTGGGAGATTGTAGAAATATTACAACTATTTATGACCAGTGCTGGGGAGAAGAGCAGTAGGACACGAATCAAGAAGCTGTTCTTGAAGGATGAGTAGGAGTTCACCAGGCAGGGAATGAAAGGAGGCTGGGGTCAGGAGGGAGAACATGAAAGGCTTTGAGAACAGTATGTACAAATGAAATGAGGTGTTACATGTCATTACATATTCAGAGAATGGTGACACGTTTCCACACTATTAACTACTAATTAGGAATTTTTGCTGAGCTCAGGTGCTTGGTAGCAGAGCAAATAACTCCCTCAGGGTGCCAAACTTATGATTCCAGACACTTGATTTTGAAACTCAACGTACCTATGCTTTGGGCTAATTAGGCCAAAGCCTTTTGAAGCAGACAATGGCATGGATTAACCAATAGCACCTTTCTCGAGTTTAACCAACACTTGGGATGTAACCGCAAGAGCATGACTCAATGAGGGCTCCTGCAGGTACTCACTGGGCTGCTCCTAGCAGGGGAGGGAGGGGCAGAGGAGATGCCCTAGAAGTCAGGGCACCTGGGGTCCAGTTCGTCCTTCCAGGAAGTCACCATCCCCCCTTGCCAAGCCTCAGTCACTCCACCTGCAGGATGAAGGGACTGGGTGAGAGTTTCTTCAAACAGGAGGTTACACCAGAATTGCTTAGAACCTGGACTTGACAGTCAGGTGTTTGATGTTCAAGAGGAATAAAAGAAGGATTTAATATATGTAAAGCACCCCACACAGTGACAGACCCATAGGAAGCACAGAAGAAAGGACAGAGGGTTTTAATCACTGCACTGAAATAGCGCTAGCATGTGGGATGGACGTGCCAATAAAGGTTTTAGAACAAACAGCCCCTCAGTCTCACCCCTTGGAGAGTTCTGCAACCCGCAGAAGCCCCATGCCAGGGCAGTACAACCAGCTCCATAAACTTCAGACTCGGTGCTATCATCTTTCTGTTTGGCTTGAATGGGTTTTCCAGAGTTTTTTACATGGAAAACACTCACATGACAACCTCAGAGCTGTGTGGCAGTAGTGGGAGGGGGCAAGGAAGACAGAGTGGAAAGAAACTCTCTGGTGATAGAAACCAGAAGTGTTCTGAAGAGGCCAAAAAACTGCAGAAGAATGTGAGTCACACCCAGATACAACAAACGAGAGGCAGAGGGAGCAGAGCAGGACTGCTGTTTAGGAAGTAGCCAGTGGCCCCTCACAGGAAGAAGGACTTATGGTCTTTGCCTCAAATACTCCAGGACATTCTCTGTTCTCCTTGCTGTGAACAACACTGAGGTCAACATTAGGAAGAGTTCGCATCTGTCCTTGCTTCCTCACCTCTGCCAATGGATGCTCTCCTCCAGCTGCTTCACAAGTGTGGGCCCTGCAGGGCAGTGAGGTCAAAGAAAATTGCCCGGGGTCACACTGTGCAGAGGCTTGAACGCAGGCCTCAGACCCACACTTTATGGCCATTCCTCTCCCCCAGGCTCTTCACTTATTAGAGAGTAGTGGGCACTTTCAAAGTCCCGAGAAGGCTGCCAAGTATCCTGGGACCACACAGAGTCTTTGTGTTCCAGGTTGCTAGGAGCCCGTGAGACATGGAAGAGGACCCCTCACCATGCGATGAGAGGCAATCCCACCCCTGGGCAGCCAGCTCCCACCTGGAGCCTCTCCTCACCTGACGTGTGCTGTAAATGACCCAGCAGGGTCCACTCTCACAGTGGGACCTTTCTCCAGCAGAACCCCGGGAACCCCCTGTGGTCACCACAAAGTCCCATGAGATCCCAGTAATGTCCTGGCAGGCTCATGTCCCCTCTTTCTTGGTCTTGAAAGAGGATCAAAAGACTGTGTTGATCCTTGGGCCTCCAGGCAAGGGCTCAGCTGCCCTTGAACTGTCCCATCTGCTCCAAGTTCAGGGGAGCTGTGAGGGCATGGAAAGAACACGAGAGTCAAGTGAGAGGCTGACATTTAACCCCAGCTCTGCCGCTTAAGACGGTTACGGACCATCTGTGAGCCTCAATTCTCTCCTCTCCAAAATGGGAGTGCTCAAGTGCCAACCTCACAGGGCCACTCTGACGGTCAAATGGGGTAATAAATAAGAAAGCTTTTTCATAGACTGGAAAGCCCTATAAAAGTATATGTGGGATTATGGGTTGTTTTATCCTTTGCCCAGCTCTATATCAGCTGGAAGGATATTAAAAAGTTCCTTATTAGAATCTTATTAAGAATTCTCATTAGAGTCTTATTAAAAGCTTTTATTATTATTATATTTATTATTTTAATATATTATATTATAATATAACATAATTATACTATTACACTCTGCCCAGATACTTCAGAGTAGCCCCCGTATGTCCAAACTAAATAAGATGGAAACAGACCTGATAGCCAGAGCATATTGACCATAATCAGAGGCGAGAGGCTAGGAAGGTAATCAATATTCGTTTCCTGGGGCTGCCACATGAAAGTCCCACGAGCTGCGCGGCTTAAACAATAGAAATGCCTTGCTTCTGTTCTGGAGGCTGGAAGTCCGAGATCACGGCATCGCGCAGGGTTGGTTCCTTCCAAGGGCTCTGAGACAGCCTGTCCCCCAGCTTGTGGAGATTTGCTGGTGACCTTTGGCACTCCTTGGTTTGTACATGCATCACCCCTTCTCTGCCCTTGTCTTCACATGGCACCCTTCGTGTGTGTGTGTGTGTGTGTCTGTGTGTGTGTGTGTGTGTCTGTGTGTGTATGTCTGTGTGTCTGTGTCCAAATTTCCCCTTTTTATAAGGATCTAGTCATACTGGATGCAGGCCATCCTAATGATCTCATCTTAATTTGATCTCTGCAAAGACCCTATTTCCAAATCAGGTCACATTCGCAGTTCTTGAGGGCTCAGAACCCATAACAAACATCTTCCCCCAACCCTCTGGTGTTCTCAGAGCCTGGATACCCAGCTCATGTCTGCCTCCGCCTGTGTCTATCCACTCATCTGTTTTCAGTCAAGCTCTGGGCTAGGCTGCTAATGGAATGTTCATCCCATGACTTCAAGATCAACCACACAGGAGTTGGTTCCTTCCTGGGCACTTGATGGAGGAGCCCCAGATACAACATCATGGGTTTCACATGAAAAAGTACACTGATCCTCCTTCACAGCGGTAGAGAGCGCTGGGGGTGGGGTGGGGAGTGAGGGCTGGGAGGGCAAGCCAAAGACAGCACATGCTCTGGAATGAGGCCACCAGGAAGGGCCCAGCGCAGGGGCTTCGTCTAGCGCAGCAGATTAGACTGGAGGTGGCACGGGGACGCTGCAGGGAGGGAGGCCAGAGACCAAAGTAAACAGAGACAGAAGTCATGTGAGAGGAAGCTGGGAAGCTACCAAGGCCAAGAGGAGAGGTGGCGGGGCCTGGTTCCCGGCCACCAACCCCTGAACGCTGTACACTGTGGCCGGGCCGAGTTGGCCAGGCTGGTGCAGTGAGGCTGGACGTCTGTGGGCCGGGGCAAATGCCGCTGGCGAGGTTTGGCCACATCTGGCCTGGCTCTGGCAGGATGCTTCCCACACTCTCTGCTGAGGAGGCCACAGCACAGGAAAGCTTCTGCCTGCCGACACAGCCAGCCCCACACACTGGTGCTGGAGAACGTGAAGCACATTGGGGTGGGGGAGAGCCAGAGGGAGAGCTTCCATGCTGAGTCAATGTGCGCACGCTTGTCCCCTGCCCAGCTGACAGGCCCCAGATGGTGGGTGGGGGTGCTCCTTGTTTAGATGGTCTGGGGGCACTGCCAGTGAAACAACTGACCCCTCCAGGGGAGTGTCTGTTGGAGAGTCGCTGACATCTACCAGGAAATCCAAAGTAATGAACAATAGTTCCTGCATCAAGCAGCTTACTGACCAAGAGGAGAAACAGCTGAGCAAAGGGGCAGTTTGAGTGGACTGGAATAGTTCCAGGTGGAGAAAATGATGGGGGAGAAGAAATAATCAAGGCCTGGAGGTTGGCAGGATGCTCCCCAGAGGAAGGTACAACCGAGTGACATTCTAAGGACTGAACTTCCTTCAACTCCTCCAACTTGCCACCTGTCACCCTTCAGCAGCTTCACACACTCTGTGTGGACCTGCCCTGCTCCCCGCCCCCCACCTCCCCATCCTTCAGGCCACTTCCTGAACAGGAATCTTTACTCCCATTTGGTGGATGAAGAACCCCAAGCCAGTGAAATGAAAAAACAACCTATGCTTGTCCCTGGGGACTCAGGTGAGTCATCTGGGGAAATGGGAGTGATCTGGCAACACCGGACACTCTTCTCTGGGCTGGGGGACAGTAGGCAGGGGCAGTGGGAGATGGCCTTCTATGCACATGGATGTCTGCTGCACAAGCGTGGCTGGCATCACAGCCTGAGGACACATGTTAAGCCAGCAACTCATTCCCACGTCCCTCCCCACCCTGTGGGGCAGGTGGGCAGGAGTCCCCTGGGGTGCTTCGGAACACATGGCTGCTCACTGCTGTCAGCCAAACATCTGAAATTGCCCAGTGTCCAGAAGTTTCAATACCTTTTAGCCATGAGCTTAAATCCCAAACCAAAATTAATTTTAGTCAATTTTGTAAAAATTGTTTGTATCTCAGAATTTACACAGCACTTCTCAGTCTATCTTGTACATTTTATTATGATTTCCTATGTATTGATCTGTCTCCCCCACTAGATAATGGATGTCCTTGGAAAAGGAGTCAGTATTTTATTTGCCTGTGGATCCCCAATCCCCAACACAGGTCCTGGAGCACAAAAGGTCTTCACTTAAACATTTACAGATTGAACGTGTGTTTAGCAGTGAACTAACTCACGGACGTGACTCAGGATGTCCTCACTGAGGGAAGACACAGCTGAATGGTCCAAGGAAGACCCAGAGCCAGGCTCCTGGTGGGGCAGCCCAGGAGCAGGCTCTGGGCAATGCGGGTGTGGCTGTGTGCCCACATGCACCAACCCTGGCACAAGGGGTGCACTGGGAATATTTGTGGAATTGAGTCTGTGCCAGGTACACTCTTCTGGTGTCAGTCCTACTCAACACGAATTAAGACTTCACCAGCATGTCCCAAATTACAGGTGCAGTCCTTGAGATCTTCTGAGTGTTTGCAAAGAAAAGGGGTTCCATTATCAACAAATACAGATTACACAAAGGTAAAGTAATTTCCCCCATAGGACTTCTCATGTCTTCAGTGATTAAGAAGACTGGACACCTATAAGATCACTGGGATTTGAGTTCCATATCTACCACTTCCTAGAAGATAATCTGGGATTCTTAATCCATGCAAGCATTCTTTTCTCTTCTGTAACACGGGGTGATGGGGGCATCTATTGCTTAAGATTATGGTGGCTCAGCAGTAAAGAATCCACCTCCCAATGCGGGAGACACAGGTTTGGTCCTTGGGTTGGGAAGATCACCTGGAGGAGAAAATGGCAACCCACTCCAGTATTCTTGCCTGAGGAATCCCATGGTCCATGGGGCCACAAAGAGTCGGACACAACTTACCAACTAAACAACAACAACAACATTATGAGATTATGTGTGAAAATACATATGAAAGACCCAGTAAGGGACCTAACACACAGTAAGTCCTTGATAAATGATAGTTACACTAATGATAATTTTAAATATATTACTATTATTAATGTATGTTGTAACTCTCCAAGAGGAGGAGGATATATCAGGTGAGACAGTCTTTCCCAAATTTATTAATATTTGACCACAGTTTCACCCAAACTAATCATCCACGGCACTCCACTTAGAAGACATCAACTTAAGTCAATGGTACCTAGATTATCAGGAAATCTGGCCCAGGTAAGAGGGAGGTCCTCATTTGCAAGGCCCTGCTTTAAGTGAGCTGACTGTCCAATGCCTTCATTTTTCCATTTTTTATCTTTAGGTTCTTTAATCTGAGGTTCAGAGACTAACTCTAGGAAGGTGTATGCCACTAAGACCACTCAGGGAAAATCACATATTTAAAGGTAAATATTAATCTGTCTACTAATAAGCATCAACTACTTGCCAGACATTCTACCAGGTACTACAGATATAAATGGAAACCAAATCAGCGCCCTCCTCCACAGAGTCTCCATTCTGCTGGAATAGACAGATATTAGCCAAATAACCATACAAAAAATTGTAAACTGCTCTTGAATTAGGGACCAAGGACAGGTTTATGATGCAGTGCGGACATACACAGGGGTAACATTAACTCAGAGGGAAGATCGAGTCCAAGGCCCTTTGGAGGGAAGCAGCATGGTGAGAACAAGGAACAGCTAGAGGCCAGTGTAGCCAACTGGGGGTCTAGGAGAGGCAGGAGAGACCAAACAGGCAGCACTTCAGAGTCTAGGCTATAGAGTTCTGTATGTCTTTCTGGGGGTGGGGCACACGTGTCATGGCTTTCATGGCAGTCTCAAAGGGCTCCGTGACCCTAACACAGTTCAGAGGGCTCCCGTGGTCAGCGGCTTCATTCAGAGACAGGCAGGTCAGCCCTTGGATGCTGAGGAGGGCTTCTGCAGTTTTTGCCTGCCTGATATTCATCCCCCCATCTTCTGGGATCAGCTCTTCTATGTTCCTCTGGGGAAATCATCCCCTCCCATTCTCCCTCCATGTGGTTTCTGTGGGACTAACACTATCTTCAACTCTAGGGGAGATCATGTGACCCCATCTGGTGACTTAGAGGCAGGCATTCCCGGCCACAAGACCACACAGACCAATGAGTCTGCCCTAGGGCTTCTGCAGGAACTTCTGACAGATGCTTTCCTATTGTGGGTTGCAAGGCCTGTAGAAGGTAAGCCTCGGGATTTTGGCAGTCACCTTGAGATCCTGAAGGGTGAGCCTGCCTGTGACCCAAGGCATCTGAGTGGAGAAGAGAGCAAAAGATGGAGAGAGATAGACAGCTGATGATACCATCTGAACCTCCAGATCCAACCATCCCTAGAATCAGAACTACTTCTGGACTTACCAATCGCATGAGTTGGAGTGTTGTTTCTGTCAGTTGCAACCAGTGATTCTTACAGATACATCTCTTGAGTCACAGTTTAGAAAACTGAGGCCCAGAGAGGAATCTATAGTCCAACTTCACAGTGCTACACAGGGTGCAGCACATGAGTTTCTAGACTCACAGAATCAGTGCTGGCATGCCTGCCTCTCCCGACCCCTCCCTAGGCCTGGGTCCCCTCCACTTTTCTTCCTCCTCCCTGACTGTGGGAGAAAGCAGCTCTGGTCCTCGTCTTCTCTAGTTTCAAGGCCCAGACTGAGAAATAACAAAAAGGGTATGATTTTTGTTCCTCCCCAGACCCAGAAACATCTCTGGGAATTAATTTCCTTCAGTGGCTATGGCATGGGCAGCCTGCAGCTGCTGGAACAAACTTCAGCTCCTTTGCCGCAGGTAAAGCCAATCTTATCTCTACTGCTCCCCTAAATGCACCCACCAGCCAGAAGTCCCTCCTTGTCTTCCTTCCTTCCCCAAGTCCTCTATTCATACCAGCCTCTGCTCTTCTGAGCTTCCAATCCTGCCCATTGTTCAAGATACGCTTTCCCAATAAATCTCAGCTTCAGGAATCCATCCCTCCTGATGCCCACAGTCTCCACTGCATGGGGCATACCTCTCGGGGGTGGTGAGGCGGGTTCTGATTACTGCCAATCTACCCTCTTCCTAATATCTTGTATGCTATGCTATGCTATGCTATGCTAAGTCGCTTCAGTCGTGTCTGACTCTGTGCAACCCCATAGACGGCAGCCCACCAGGCTCCGCCGTCCCTGGGATTCTCCAGGCAAGAATACTGGAGTGGGTTGCCATTTCCTTCTCCAATGCATGAAAGAGAAAAGTGAAAGTGAAGTCGCTCAGTCGTTTCCGACTCTTAGCGACCCCATGGACTGCAGCCTACCAGGTTCCTCCATCCATGAGATTTTCCAGGCAAGAGTACTGGAGTGGGATCTTGTATAATTTCTGGTTATTTTGGGCATGCCAGGTTGATATGATCAGCTGGATAACCAATAGCACAGAGGTTACAAGTCCAGACTCTGGGGTCAGACACATCTGAGTTTTGAACCTTGACTCTGCCTCTTCATAGAAAAGTGACCTTGGGAAAATGACTTATCCTCACTGAGCCTCAATTTTCTTGTCAGGAAAGTGGGACTAACGATAGACATGTAAAGGATTTAGCTCAAAATTTGACAGATAGTAAGTAGTTGACGAATGTGAGGTTATGAAGGCTGTGGCTGTTGAAAATGTCACTAAACACTATCACCGGCGAACTCCTGGGCAACAGTACACAGTAAAATAGAATCGAGCCACAGCTAAGTAGCTGAATATTTAGTGCCTGTTCCTGTTCCTGCTCTTAAACCCCTGGGAGGCTTTGATTTCTCACCTGTAAAATGGGTATAAGAACTGCTGCTGTACCTACCTCATGAAGTAACTGAAAGAATGAAGTGAGGGGATAAGAATTAGCAGTACTCCCTCCACAGAGCTTACAGTTTACAGCACACCTACAAAGTGTTGTAGTCAGTCACTGTAAGATGTGACTGAGACACAGAGGTGAGGTGATAAGCTCCGGGTCACCAGCAGGGGTGGCACCAAGGCTGGGACATGGTCCTCTGCTGTTCAGTGCTGTGCCCCTGAGTCCTAGCACAGGGCCAAGCACACTGCTGCTGCTAAGTTGCTTCAGTCATGTCCCACTCTGTGTGACCCCATAGACAGTAGCCCACCAGGCTCCCCTATCCCTGGGATTCTCCAGGCAAGAACACTGGAGTGGGTTTCCATTTCCTTCTCCAATGCATGAGAGTGAAAAGTGAAAGTGAAGTCACTCAGTCGTGTCCGACCCTTAGCGACCCTGTGGACTGCAGCCATGGCTCCTCCGTCCATGGGAGTTTCCAGGCAAGAGTGCTGGAGTGGGGTGCCATTTCCTTCTCCACAGGCACACAGGAGGTGCTTAATAAATATCCAGTTTTGTCCATATCGCCAGGCTGCCTCCTGGACTGAAAAGCCTGCGAGGCCATCATTTCTAGCCATCCCCATGGTGTGTAGCACGGGGACTAGAAAGACCTCTTAAACTGAAGGGCGCTCCAACGGGCGGGAGGAAGGACAAGAGAGAAGGAGCTTTCCAGATCCAGGGAGTTCAGGCTTGGGGAAGGTATACTCTATGTCACCTCAGCCATGCAGGGGACAAGACTGAGGAGGGGATGCCCCAGGTTCAAGAAGCACAAGTGGAAGATCGCTAAGGAGCCTTTAATAGGAGGGCAGCTACCCTCAAAAGACAGGCTATTTGGTTCCCACCCACAGAAAGACAAAGAGAGTTAATAAGAGTTACAGCGGGTTAGCAGGGAAGCCACAGGAAGCCAGACTGGGCAGGAAGTTATTCTCCGCCTGTGTTTCCCTTACCCCTCTGCTCTCCCACCACTGTTCTTTTGGGTGCAACCACAGGGTGTACCCTCAGCCACCACGATGGACTTGGGTGGGGAGGGCGGCCAGAGGCCATGAGGTCCGCTCACTTTAGGTCTGACCCAGTTCTTGCCTGAAAGTTTCATTAAAGGAACTGGAATCAGAAGGCATGGGCAAGAGGCATGCCCTGCAATCACGCTGGAAATCTAAACACAGCCATCGCCTCCAAGTCCTAGCACAGATGAGCCTCAACTGCAGATCTTCTCCAGGCCAAGGCAAGGTCCAGGGAGCTTTCTCTCATTCTGCGGTACCAGAAGCTTATCCCACCTCCCACTTTAGATCCTGAATTGAAAAGGGCATCAGGAGGCACCTCCCAGTATCCTTTCACAGATAGCAGGGATCCCTTCCTCAGCATCCCAAGTAAATTGTCCACCAGCTTCTGCTTGACCATTTCTCACCAAAAGGAAGCTCACACTCTCACACAGGGCCCAGGCCATCAGACAGCTGTAACTGGGTCCAGACATCAGGTGTTTGGGGAAACAGAGTCACCCATTGGCTGTGGCAAAAAGCGCCTGTGATTTGGAAGCAGGAAACCTGGCTTGCAATCCCAATTCTGTGAGGCCTTGAGCAAATCACTTCCTTTATTAAATCACATGGTTTCCTGCCTTGTAAAGGGGGAGAATAATACCCCTACATCTCACAGGGCTCCTGGGAGAAGCAAGTGAAATTTTGTGAGGAATGCACTGGGAAATAATACATTCTGAAGGGGGTGACAGTATTATTCACAGACCCAAGAAAGTAAACATGAGGTCCCAAGAATTTCTATCACCAAGTCTTTGGCTTAAGGCACTGAAGGGCCAGGGAAATGGGAAGGTAACTAACTATTCCTTTTCAATTACTGCTAGAACAGATTCCTACTAACTCAGCAATTTAATAAGCACAGATTTATTATCTCACAGCTCTGAGGCTCAGAAGTCCAGGGTGACCCAGCTGTCTTTATGCTTAGAGTCTCACAAGGCTGAAGTCAAGGTATTGGCTGGCTGGGCTCTTATAGGAAGATTTTGGGAGGAATCCATCTTCTTTTGGATTGTGACTGTGGCAGAATCTAGTTCTTTGTGGTTTTAGGATTGAGGTCACCATTTCCTGGCTGGCTGTCAACTGGGGAGCCTAGTCTTTGTCATCTAGTCTTTGCCCTTGCACAGGCCCCTATGTCTCAGAGCCAGGGGTGGTGCAGTGGGTCATATCTTTCTAACTTCCCCTCTGGGCACCTCTCTTCTGCCCACAGCCAAAGATAGCTCTCAGCTTTTAAGGGCTCATGTGATTAGACTGGGCTCCCCAGATACTATATGATAATCTCCAATTTTTATGGGTTAGATTGTGCCCTCCAAAAAGATATGTTGAAATCCTAAGCCCCAAATATCCCAGAATGTGACTTTAAGTGGAAATAGGGTCTTACTGAAGTAGTCAAGTTAAAATGAGGTATTTGGGTAGACCCTGATCCAAGTTGACTGCTGTCCTTATAAAAAGGGGAAATTTGAACAGAGACAGACATACACAGGGGTAAGACAATGTAAAGACACATGGGGTGAAGACAGCCATGTAACTGGAGTGCTGTGTCTACAGCCAAGGAATGCCATGGATTGCCGGCAAACACCAGAAGCCAGAAGAGGCAAGGAAGGATCCTCTCCTAGAGTTGGCAGAGAGACCACGGCCCTGCCAATGCTATGATTTCCAACTTCTAGCCTCCAGAACTGTGAGCCAGTAAATCTTTGTTCTTTTAAGCCATTCATTTTTTTGGTGTTTTGTTAGGGTAGCTCTGAGAAACTAATGCAAGGATAATGACATGTGCAAAGTAATTTTGCCATGCGAGTAACACAGGCTCCTAGGGAACCAGGGCCCTTTCACGGGGGAGGCGTTATCCTGCCTACCAAACTCATCCAGTGATGATCAATCCTTATGCTAAAGCATGCCTTCTTATCAGAAGAACTGGGAGAGGAGGAGAAGATGGTGAAGGGGCCAAGAAACAACGTGAACATGACCAGCAGGGAAGCATACGCACTTGCAGGCGTATTTCCACCCACCCACCCCTACTCACCCCAGGGACCTCACTAAGTCTCACATCCCCCACCTTGTGAATGGGCATCATGATACCTACACTTCACGGAAATATAAGAATGAAATGAGGTCATGAAAATAAAGAACAACCTCACACTTACTATAAATCCTGGCACATAGTAAGCATTCAACAAAACTTAGCCACTCCAGTTACATATCTAGTACACAAACATTTAATTATGTATCTAAAACACAGTACACACACACACGCAGTAGTCTGGGAGACGACATCGACAATGTTAACAGTGAGGACGTAGTGGGGCTGGCAAGAGCTTTCAGTGTTTTATTTAGAAGTCTATATATCTTGATATTTGAATTTTTACAGTAAGCAGGTATTACTTTTATAGTTTAAAACTATTCTTCATTAAAAACCTATATTTCCCTGGGAAACTAGTTTTGAATGCCTTTCCACATCCACAGAGTTGTGTTCTAACTGAAACAGATTCGTTTTCTCTCTCTCTCTCTCACAAACACACACACACACGCTGTAATGTTCCCTAAAGATCTTGTCCCTCTCAGGGGCCTTCACCCCCAGTCCCAGCCCTGGCCCCTCAGCCCCACAGCGGTGCCCCGAGATGAAATTCAACCCTCTTTAGCGAGGCTTAGGCAGTGGCAACTCCAGGCCCTCCTGCTCTGCTCTCGGTCTGCAAGGCCCACACCCCTTCGAGCCCCTCACCTCAGGAGCTGTGCTCTGAAAGGCTCTTTGTTGCTCAGCAGACTGCTTTTGGAGGCTGTTTGAAAAACATTCTCTGCAGATGTTTCCATCCACTCCTGGGGCGAGGAAGAAAAGGACACTAGTCCAGGTACCCAGGCAGCCCCTGAATCTCCAGCCCTGTCCCTAGTTCAGTCAATCAATTAATTCACGTACAGAGATTATAAGCAAAGTGATGCTGTAGCCGAGGTGAGGAAGAAACGTGGTAATGCACTGCTGAGCTATGGCTTTTAACAAAGACCAGTATTGATAAACTGGAATGATTTATTTCTCAGCATAGCACAGGAATTAAAAACACAGACTTTGCACGAGCCTTCACTTTAATTTGAACTGCAACAGTTACTAGCTGTGTGACCTTCAACACTGAATTTTAAATTCTTCGAGCCTCAGTTTCTTCATGTATCAATGGAGATAACCTTGCCTCAAGGTCTTAACATGAGGACTGAATCAGTCAAACATGTAAATCTCCCAGTACCTGAAAGGCCTGCTCAATAAATGGATGCTGTTGTTGACGTTCTTCTTCTTATTAGATATGCAGGCACAGATCCTGCCCTGTTGGGGACCATCTGTGGTAGTCTAGGTGGGAGCCAGGTAGAGCCCCTGAAATAAGGGCTTGGCTACAATATAAAAGACATTTGGAGACCAAGGGTCTAACAAATAGGAACAAATAGTAAAGAGGGAGCTAGTTGCTATGCAGGAGAGATTAGAAGAGGGAGCTTATTCCTTTTGGCTTGGCTCCTTACCTTTGCATCTCTCCTCCCAAGAGCCTTTACCCAGCTCCAGAAAGACCCCTACCAGATAGAAGGTATGAATCAGCTCTGCCCCATCCGCTTCTTCCCAAAAGGCTCCCAGGAGGATTAGACGGAGGAGCAGGGAGTGGGCCAGCACACAGGGTTCAGGGAGGCAGAGTGCTGAGAGCACTCCACTTTCCAACCACACCAGACAGCTCCTCA
This sequence comes from Bos indicus, assembly GCF_029378745.1. Lineage (NCBI taxonomy): Eukaryota > Metazoa > Chordata > Mammalia > Artiodactyla > Bovidae > Bos > Bos indicus. The sequence continues at coordinate 17,287,442 of NC_091781.1, read as the reverse complement.
TTCTCCAACCCCATCACCCCTCAAACACTGGGGCTGGTGCAAACAGTCACCAAGTCTGTCTCACTCATGCCACACATACAAGTGGATGCTTCCTCAAAGAGCACCAAGCTGTCTCCAACCTCACTGCCCTTGGACTTGCAGTGTCCTCTGCCAGGAATGTCTCTTCTCCGCTTTTCTGTTTTCAGGGTCTAACTTGAGAGATTCCTCCCCTAGGGAAGCCTTGTCTGTCTTTCCCAGAGAGAATCCATTGTCCCCGCCTCTGTGTTCTAACAGAATTCAGAGTGCCCCTCTATTACAAAGTTTATCACACTGCCTTGTGATCATGTCCTGAGTATTATTTATATGACTCTTTATTGCTGCATTGCCAGCTCCTTAAGAACAGGAGTCCTGTATTATTCATTCTGGAACAGCACCTGGGACACTCAATAAATGCTTGCTTGTAGCATCATCAATACCACCTCTTATCGAATGCCTGCTACATGCCAGAGATGACACTAAGTTTGTGAGATAGAAAATCTCATTTAATCCTCATATAACTCTGCAAGCTTAAGTATCACTTATCCCATCTTACTGTTAAGGAAGCTGTTCTTTGGACAACCTCAGTGAAATGTGTGGGGAAAGCAGGAACCTCAGCTAAATGTGTGCTGTGTCCTTAGGTAGCCCAAAGTAGATGTTTATTTCCGGTTATTGAAATCTACTCAATTTGAGTCAGCCCGATCGATAAGCTGCTCTTGAATAAACATCAGGGGCATCTGTTATTCTACAGAGGAGCAGCTTGTCATGTGGACAGCCCCAGAGCAAGGTTAATTAGACCTTTCTACAGGCAGTGGGTACTAAATTCTCCCTGTTTCTTACTTTTTCTTCAATGAAAAGAGCTTTAATGGTAATCTCTCTAAAAGGCAATGTGCTTCCCAGATAAAATGTGGAAGCAAAGTGCCAGTTGGTAGATTAACTGAGGAAGGGGCTGGGCAGGATTTAATCATTGTCATCCAGTAATTGAGGGTAGATGAGAGGTAATTAGGGGGAGAACCACACCAGCACACACACAAACTCGATGCCAAGTGCCTCTCATCCATTTTTCTCTCCACACATCACCTCCCTTTCACCTCTTCAAAGAAGCATCATTTCACTACCCTCCTAATCCCAAATCCAGTGGGCAGTCTCAGCCCTGGTCCTCCTCATCCTCTCTCTTCCTTGCAGAACACACTGCCCTCCGTGAGCCCCATCTCCACTCCATGGTTTATATGAACCTAGGCTCTGCTGCTTCTTTCTCTTTGTTGCTCCTTCTGCCAGCATGTGCTCCATTCCACCTCACTCTCCTCTTCGAGTCTCCTTTTCCTTTGCCACCCACTTCAGACAGGGCCTCTGTCCCATTTCACTGGATGTCTGCTCCCTGGAAATCTCATCCAAGCGTGTGTGAGCTGAGGCTTATACCAATCAGTGATGCCTTCAGAACACTTGCAAATCTTCGCATTAACCATAATGGAGATTAGCAAACAACTCCGTGCCAGGGGCCTATGGAAGCAATCAATGGGACTCCTGTTCCAATCTCTTTCAGTGTCCATCCCAAATTAAAAGACAGTCGAGGGAGGGGAAAGAGGACATAATAAAATGATCATAAAAGCAAGGGTCACAAAGTGCTTATCTGTATGTATATTACACTTTACAAACACAGGTTTTCAAAGACCTCCCAAATAAAAAACCAAACAGCTGAGAAATCCCTAGCCTAGATCAAGGGCACTGAATAACTGAAGCAGGAGAGAGAAACAGAAATATTAATTCACTTTCCTTTTCCTATTAATGCCCAGGAAAAGACTGAACAAGTAAAACCTTGTGGAGTAGGAGCAGGTAGTTAATATGTCCATCTGTAATGTCGCATAACTGTAAGTCTTCAAAAAAACTTTGGCAGAGAGTTGCAGACCTAGAGGGAGGAGCCTGAAAGATCACTAATCCACCTTTTCATTTTACAGATGAGAAAACTGAGGCTCAGAAAAGGAACGAGTCTTGTCTCAGTCCAGTGATGATCTGTCTACAACTCTTGCCTTCTCTATAATCTGATCCTCGGAGATACTGACCAAAAGTGTGGCAAACGGGCCCACAGAGGTCCCAAGAGAGCTGGGATGCACCTGTCAATATCCCCTGGGCTTAAAGCTCACAGCAGCCTGACATGGCCTGTTACAGCGAAGCACATCCCATCTCTTTGGTGCCATATCTTTTTTTTTTTTTCTTTGATGTATGATCACTTAATTCCCTCCTTGATTGCTTTTCAAAAGCAATCTAAATTAACGCGAACCCACAAAGGGCAAGGCTCTCTGTGAGTAATTAGTGCATGATAATAAATGCAAGTAGGCAAATTTGCAAAGTGGGGCTAAGAACTAGTGCTCCCAGCTCTCCCCACTCACTTTCTTCTCACTGGGAATTCTCTTTACACCATTAAAGAAAGGGTTTTGAGGAAACTTGAGAAAGGGTGGTGTTTTTAAATAGGTCACTGAAGGATGGCCAGAAGAAAAAAAACAGAAGCTGAAAGAATCAGACCACTGACTGCTACCTTTTTCGTAGCTTCTGCTGACAACAAAACACTTGTCCAAATTTCTGCCATTTAGAGAGGAAATGTCATCACATTCAAGGACCCACCATCACTTGTTCCCATCCATGCAGGATTTCCTCCTACAAACCTTTAGTCCCGCCTATCTTGTCTCCTTTCCATCTCAGCCTATAAGGCCAAATGGTTCCCACTTTATTCCTGCTTTTAACCCTGTCTGAAAGACCTTCCCTTCTGTTTTGGACAAATTCAAATCATATACATCTTTTCAGAGCCCTTCTTAGAGCCCTCTCTGACAACACCACACTTTTGGAAGGGAGTTCCTGTGGTTCCAGGGTACAAGACAGAAATGGCTAGAGCCCACCAATATCTGCATCTCTTCCCTCCCTCCTGGGCACACAGTTGTCTTTCCCGCCTTCCTTGAAGTCAGGTGTGGTCATGTGCCTGGGTTCTAGCCAATAAAAGGTGAGCACAGTTGTGGACTCCTTTCCCAGGCCTAACATATACAGAACTCTCAGACATGGTCCTCACTCACTCTTTCCCCATCTATGGCTGAATGGGAAGGCCTCAACAGGCCTCAAGGAGTGGCCAAGTCACAAAGATGGAAGAAGCCTGGGTCCCTGAATGATTGTATGGAACAGATTTCCCTACCAATTCAACGTGAGTTTGAATTGTGCTTATTGTTACTTATAAAAATATTCTAAGAAGACAGTATACCATATGTACAAATGTGTCTGATAATTTGTTATGTAAGAGGGTATCATGAAAATGAGAACTTTTTGGTTTGATCTGTTTTTCTCAAAAAAAGAAATAACTAGTAACATTTTGCATTAAGTTTATAAAATCTGAATTTTTTCTCCATGAATGCAACTAATTTTTATATGTAAATACTGGGTTTTATGGGCTTCCCCAGTGGCTCGGTGCTAAAGAATTCACCTGAGGTGCAAGAGACACGAGACCCGGGTACGATCCCTGGGTCAGGAAGATCCCCTGGAGAAGGAAACGGCAACCCACTCCATTATTCTTCCCTGGAAAACCCCGTGGACAGAGGAGCCTGGTGGGTTACAGTACATGGGATCGCAAAGAGTCGGACACAACTGAGCAACTAAAAAACAAAAAGTCACAGAGACTTTGAGATTTACCCGTTACAGAAGCTAGCTTTACAGATTTTAACTGACTCAAAGGACATATAGATTTTACTACACATGCCAACTCTGACCTATGGTAGTGGCTGCCTGGAACTCCATGTAGAAAAGGATCATTGAGCTTACTGGGAAAGACTACAGTGACAGATTCGTTATGTCTGCCATGCTGTGTTTCTCTATCTTTGACTCATAATGTATGTTTTAGTACTAAACTTAGAAACTGGTTGCATACAACTTGGTGCTGTTTTTTCAGCCTCAATCCTACCTATAAAGTTATAAACTCCTTCAGGCCAGAGGTCAATCCCTGTCCATATTTGCCTAAAAGAGGACATATCGATGCAAATATTTATAAACGTGACTCAAAAATCAAGTTCAAAGTGTGTTCAGAACTTCAGCTAGACTACCTTGAGTATTATGCAGAGAACACTGAGGTTTAGGAAATACTGCATCCAGCAAGGCAAGCACCTGCTCATCCCCAGCTAAATGGGGTACAGGGAGTCCCTTTTGGAGGCTAGTTCTATTTAGTGTCATACTTAATAAGCAGAGTTACATGGCAGGGGGATGGACTATTGGTGGAACCTGAAAATTAGGCTCCATGAACCCTTCTATTTAAGATTTTAGATAATCAGAGCTGGAACATCATCTAATTCAGGGACAGAAAACAGATTTCAAATCATGTACCATCTAATCAATTCACAATGACTGCCTTGAGAGCTGTATGAATGAGAAAATCTTGAAGCTCTATGCCCTTCCTATATCTGTTATTCCTGATCTAATCCACCCTCATCATTTTACCATGACCAAATCAAGTCCCAGGAAGAAGAAATGACTTACCCAATGTCACAGAATAAGTTGGTGGAAGAACCAGGACTCAAACCCAGGTCTTCCTGCATCTCCTATTTTCCTAGTATTCCAGGGTTTAAGATAGGACAGATGTGAGAGTGTAACTTAGAGCTACAGGTAATCAGAATACTCATAATCATTTATTAGCACTTAACTATGTGCCAAGTACTGTTCTTTATTTTTCTGAGCTCCAAAATCACTGCAGATGGTGATTGCAGCCATGAAATTAAAAGACGCTTACTCCTTGGAAGGAAAGTTATGACCAACCTAGACAGCATATTCAAAAGCAGAGACATTACTTTGCCAACAAAGGTCCGTCTAGTCAAGGCTATGGTTTTCCCTGTGGTCATGTATGGATGTGAGAGTTGGACTGTGAAGAAAGGTGAGCACCGAAGAACTGATGCTTTTGAACTGTGGTGTTGGAGAAGACACTTGAGAGTCCCTTGGACTGCAAGGAGATCCAACTAGTCCATTCTGAAGGAGATCAGCCTTGGGATTTCTTTGGAAGGAATGATGCTAAAGCTGAAACTCCAGTACTTTGGCCACCACATTCGAAGAGGTGACTCATTGGAAAAGACTCTGATGCAAGGAGGGATTGGGGGCAGGAAGAGAAGGGGACGACAGAGGATGAGATGGCTGGATGGCATCACCGACTCAATGGACATGAGTCTGAGTGAACTCCAGAGTTGGTGATGGACAGGGAGGCCTGGTGTGCTGTGGTTCATGGGGTCACAAAAGAGTCGGACACGACTGAGCGACTGAACTGAACTGAAGCACTGTTCTAAGTGCTTTCCACATATAATCTCTTTCAATCCTGCCAGAACAATGAGAAAGGTGCTCTAATCACCCCCACTTTACAGATGAAATTGAGGGGCAATAGAGGTTAGGTATCTGCTCAAGATCCCAGGATTTAAACACAGAGGGAAGGAAAAACTCAGAAAAGAACAGAAGTAGATTTAGAAACATCCTCACAAAATCCATGGATGAGTCAGTAATTTCAGCAACATTTACAAACTCAACTGACATTGGAAAAATATCCCAGGAAGCCTTTGTGATCTTTTCAAAGCTCCTAGAGGCTGCCGAATTAGGAGTGAAAAGTCCTGTCACAGTGACAGGGAGCAGCAGAGAGTGACTGAGAAGACAAGACTCATGTAGCACATTGAGCTCCCGCATGAACACACAGGTCTCACTACAATCTCAAGCATGACAGGCTGGCCCCTAAAGGTCTCATTTTGCTCAAAAGACTCCTTGAAATGAAAAATGTGGTGCATGGAATAGCACTGGATGGCTCGGTCTCCAGGGCTGTTTCAGAACAGAAAGAGGTGCCCGCCAATACATTTATAGGCTTAAAGCTGGCATGTAGCTAAGCTACCTGGGGCTGCTCGACATCTGTTTCAGTGCACATTTCCCCCCATTTTTTTTTTTTGTTTATTTCACTAGGTTTTAATCAGCCAGTTATTTTGAGCCTGAACTGCAGATTTCACACATATCCAGGGCCAAATGACATTAAAAAAAAATAAAGAAACCCCATGACCAAAACAGAACTTGGGGCCAGCAGCTCAGCAAGGGCAGTCCCCCGGGAATAACCCCTGCCTAAGATCAAAAGAAAGGCAAATGGTGTGTTGTATCTGAGGGCTGGGGGTCTCTGGGGGAAGGGGGGCCCTCAGTCTTGAACTCAGCCAGCACATAGCACATAGCTCGTCACTGCTTTGTTCCATGACCTTGGCCTGGAAACCTTTTTCCTCCCCTCCTTGAGAAAAACCCTCCAATTGCTTTAAGGCCTAGCCCAAATGCCAACCTCTTTAGGAAGTTTTCCCTCACTCCATCCCGACCTCCTCCTCCTCCTCCTCCCCCATGTTGCCAGTGACCTCCTCACACCACGGTGAGCTGTCCAAGGCCTGTCTCTCCCACCACACTGAGCTCCCCAGGACAGGGCCTGCACTTTCCTCAACTCTATGTCCTCAGCCCATTCCCCATGTTTCTGCACAAAGGAGAAAGGAGGAGAGAGAGAACAGCTGAGAACCCCCCTCACTCACATCCTTACAGAGATTGAGGCAACACGAGGCAGCAACTTGGGGGGCTGAGGCAGGTCCAGACCCTATGGTCACTAGGATTATCATGTGGAAAGCACTGGAGAGAAAAAGGTGAGAAGCAATGTGTGTGCATGCTTAGCCGCTCAGTTGTGTCCAGCTCTCTGTGATCCCATGGACTGTAGGGCACCAGGCTCCTCTGTCCATGGGATTCTCCAGGCAAGAATACTGGGGTGGGTTGCCATTTCCTCTCCCAGAGAATCTTCTTGAACCAGGGATCAAACCGAGTTCTCCTGAGTCTCCTGCATCTCAGACGGATTTTTTTTTTTACCACTGAGCTATCAGGGAAGCCCTGAGAAGCAACATACTGCCCCAGTTTTTCTTCCATGAGCAAGTATTAATCAACAGAAAAACACAAAATAAATATTATCTGTAAGGGACTGTGTGTTCTCTACCCTAAAAGAACATACAGTGTTTCCTACTGTGTGGGAAGTAGGCACTGAGTGACCCATGATAACAGAGACATTCACAGAGCGCTATGGGTGCAGAGGGAGGGAGAAGCTCGGCCTGCCTGGGGGCATCAGGGAAGACTGGAGGAGAGGCTTCCCTGGAAGCGTGAGGCTGAGTGAGAGCATGGCAGGTAGACTAGGGAAGGAGAGGTGCAGGCCAGGCGAAAGGAACAGTGCCTGCAAAGGCACAGAGGCATGAGAGTGCGGGCTAAGTGATACAGCTGGAGGGCAGGCTGCATGGGAGAGAGTGGTGGATGTGCGTTTAAAGGAGGTGCAATCAAGGGTTCACTCAGCAGGCCTGGGGTGCTCCAACTCTGCACAGTCCAGAGAACAGACTCATTCTTGACCAGCTCCTAGGAGCTAACCTCTGAACTCTTGGAATATCCTACCTGTATAACAGGGGTTTTGGGCCACACCAGATAGTCTATGCTAACAAGGCAATTTACAGTGAAGGCCTGGGTTTGCTTCCTAAGTCCAGTCACATGGGTGATCTATGCCTATGTGATGGACCCCCCAATGCAAACTGTAGACCCTGAGACTTGGGTGAGCATCCCTGCTTGGCAACACTTCATATGTGTGGTCACACATCATTGCTGGGAGAATGAAGTGCTGCCGCAGGACTCTCCAGTGAGAGAGGATCAATGGAAGCTTCTGCCTGGTGTCCCCTGGGGTCCCCTGCACACGTTTCCTTAGCTGACTTATCCTTCTGCTGTAATAAACCATAACACAGGAGTAACAGCTTTTCTGAGTGTTGGGAACTCTTCTAGAAAATTGTCTGGCTGAAGGGTGGTCTTGGAGACACTCAGTACACAGGGTCAAGCAGGAGCAGAGCAAGAAGAGCTGTGCCTAGAAGGCTAACGACTTTGAACTTCATCCTGGAGGCAGTCATTAAGGAACTGAAGGGTTCTAACTTGGGGCTAGCATGACAAGGTCAAAAGCACATTCCAGAAACACTCTGCACAACAGGTGGGGAAGGATGGGAGTGGGGACATGGCTGGAAGCAGGATAACCAACACCAGTGAGGAGACGCTAGCAAGCCCTTGGTAGTGGGCAGTGGCCATGGAGAAGGACTGACATCAAGACAGATTCAGAGCACAGACGCCACAACTAGACTCCTGGGTGAGGAGAAAAGTCCAGGCTGGCTCCCAGGTTTCTGATCTGGGCAATGGGATGAATGATGGTAGTACTGTCTAAAATGGAGTGTCCTGGAAGGAAAAGTTTGGAGGTGTCTCAGCTGCCTACATGGCTTCTCTCACTACTCATTTCTACCATCCAGGGCAGACAGACTGCCTTGTCCATTCTTTATTCTCTTCCTGAAGCCATCTCTTCAGCCCTTTGCCTTCAGTGATCACTTAAAGATTGCTCCTCCTGAAAAGCCAACAAAAGGTATACTTGGCAGATCTCCCTGACCTCAATTTCTCTGCTGGCAGAATCACAAGGAAGGCATTAGTGCCTGCTGTAAAATGGGGAGCCAGGCAGAGGAGACACCCAGGTTGGGTGGCAGAGGCCTAAGGAAACGAGGGACACATGAAGAGACTTCAAACACTGAGATGGGATCTTAGGTCAGACCCCTGGGAGGTGAGACTCAGATTTCTGTCACGTGGTGTGGGGGTGTAGGGCTGAGGGAAATAGTGAGAAGGAAAAGCTTGTTGGTCTGCACAGAAAGTCTCCCCTTGCCTGGAGCTAAGTTGTACTTTACAGGTTTCCAGGTGGCAAGGAGTAAGTATGAGTTATGGTCCCTCCACATTGGTCCAGGACCAGACTTCACAGAGAAGCCGGGCCTTCTGGGTACAGGTCATCCGAGCCATTCCTAACTCAAGGGTGAATCCCTGGCTGCACTCTGCCGGCCCAGGAGCCCCCATCACAGCACAGAGCCTGCAGCACCCACGGGCAGGCATCACTAGGAAATGCTCAAAACCAGCCTTCTTTGCTCCTCTGCCCATCGTTGTTGTCCCAGACAAACGGTGGAGAGCACAGCGGGCTTCCAGCCTCCTGGCCTTCCTCCTTCGTTTGCTTATTCAACAGTTAAAAGGCCCAGGCTGCAAAGGGCTTACAGCTCATTCTACCCAGAAGAGGGTTCAGGGAGAGAAAGGCAGAAAGCGGAAAGGAGTGGAACCAACCAATCTCTAGGTTCCAGATGGGGACCCTGATACAGCAAGAGCCATGCAGAAATACTTTCCCAATAAGGGCATGCGGGAAACGATTGAAAGCACAGGCACCGGAATCCAGGAGACCGGGCCTGGTATCCCAAAGAGGCCATTTACTAGCTATGTGACTGGACAAGTTGCTCAATATTTCTGAACCTCAGTTTTCTCATCAGTGAAATATAAAGAACAAATGAATCCTTTGACACAGGGCTGATACATGGATTAGATGAGCTAAGATCTAAAATGCCTCGTATATAGTAAGTGTTCAATAAATGCTATCTATTTTTACTATCTAAGCCTGGGGATCAGAGAGGAGACTTTGGAGTGTTGGGTCCTACAGTACTACAATGAGACATGGTTCCTGTAATGCTCCCAGTGCAGGCCAGGTGGGTGAGAGGGTCACACCTTTCGAGGCTGTGCAAAGCGGGAAGCCTCCTGAGAGGCCATATGATTCCTCATTCCATACGTGAGGGAGCAGAGATGTTGAAGAGCTTTTCCAAGGTCATACAACAAAGCAGTAGCAAAGCCAAGACCAGAACCCAGGGCTCCAGGTTTCTATTCCATTGCTTTCTCCTCCGTGAAAACTTATATAAACAAAAGAGAGGATGCCACAGGTCAGATCATGGATAAAACATCAAATGACTTGCTGTTAGCACCTGTCCAGATCAGCTTGTCCAGGCCACGCTCCATCTCTCTGCTGCTATTAGTACTGACTGCCAGTGGCTCACTCCTGCCCCCTCCTCTGGACAATCACTCCTGCCTTGAAACCCCTGTCCCTGCCCTGTTGGTGGGAGCTGCCTCACCCAGATTATACCCAGTTCTATCTTTTTGGTGGCAGGGGAGAGAGGGGCCCCAGACTGTGCGTTTGCCACTTTCTGTGGTGTAAATACTCCCACCATGGCTGATTTCACTCCCACCAACATGACATCAGTGAATGTGGAGTTTTGAGGAGATGCACAGTAGCTCTCCATGATATGGTATTTCCACCATAAAGATAAAATAGACAAAAATAACCAAAAAAGCAAAGGTAAAAGAAAACTGTAGAAAAAATAAGTAGGAAGTGATGAGGTTTGAATATTTATTACCATTGTTTTTATTATTGGTTATTTAGTTACATTTATATAACTTTAATAGTGGCTCATACAATTCCTAAAACTTTGACAACTGGCTCCTCTGAGGCCAGTTTTAGCACATCACTGATTAACATTCTACCCCATTCCTAACAGCTCAAGGCCAGTGACTCACATGAGGATGTAAAAGGCTGGCCCCTCAGTTTCATCTAGGGAACAATTCTGTAGTGTGATGCATTCCAGAGCCACAAGGGGATCAGGCTAAGGCTAGACTTTACATGCCGCCGATTTCCCCACTGGTTCCTCCTCCTCTATCTGGGTCTCCTCTTCCCTTATACATTTCTCCTGATGGGTACTCCTTCAAGAAATCACTTGCACCCAAGTCCCATCTCAGGCTCCACATCTAAGGAACCCAATCTAAAATGCTACAGAATAAAAATTTAGTGAGAAAGTAGACAGTATCACTTGACTTTGCAGGAATTCCAGGAGACTCTCTGAAGGAGGTGGGATTCAAAGGGTGGGTGGGATTTAGGCTTGGAAAAGAAAAGTAAGAAGATACTCCAAATGGAGGAAGTGGTTTAATCCAGGTTACACCAACTACCATACAGATGGCAGACCCCTCTACCAAGCTGGGCGGAGTTCTCACAGGCATGGACCCTGAGACCACCCATTAAGAGAGCTGGAGGAGATGGTGTTTACATGGCTATGGTTTGATGGAGAAAGTTAAACTGTTCCTCTGTTAAAATGGTGTGGCTTTCCAGAAAGGACATTATGGCATCCTGGTTGGCACTAAAACATGAAGCTAAAGGTCGTTTTCAGACCATCTAGTCATTGATGAAGGAACAATTTGAAGTGGTACAGGGAAAATATTACTTATTTTAATAGTTATATGGTCTTTGCATCGGATTTTAAAAAATCTTAATTGTGGTAAAATAGACCTTAACGTAAAATTTACCACCTTAACCATGCTTTGTTTTTGTTTTTAGTTACCTTCACTATCTAGCAACAATGCTCACTTTTCCTTTGCAGAAATACGCAATGTGGCCCTTTAAAATAATTTCTACAGAATGGATCTGTTTAAAGAAAAACATGCAGAAAATAAAAAGGTGACACAGATATGGAAAATTCACAAAGGCAAAACACAGAAACCATACATTTCTCCAACTAGTCCAACGCTCTCATTTTAAGATAGGAAAAGTGCACCCAGAAAGGGCAGAGGAGCTGCTAAAAGGATTGCACAGCTAGTTAGGTGAAGAAAGACGACAAGGACCAGGTCTGCTAATTCCTGCTTCTGTGTTTTTCACTTTGCACCGTGTCTCCTTTAAAGAAGGAAGACAAAATAACGTGTTCCTTTCCAAAGTTTCTGCCCTCCCTCCAAAAGGTACATTTCGGAGAACCCACCAGGTTCTTTGTCATTCATGAAAGAAAAAAGCCACCTTCCCTTTACAATCAACCTCACTGATGGTTTTCTGAGTAGAGAGGGGATCGGGTGTGCTGGCCTGGAAAGGACACAAATCCTCTTGAAATCTGCCACCTCTGAATTCATCATTCTGCTAACATCAGATGTCAAAGCTGGGAAGGAAAGTTGGCATTTTGATGCCAGCATCTGCCTCCAGCTGTTCCACGGGGCATGCCTGTCAAAGAGGTAGCCTATTTATTTTCTAAACTAAAATGTACAGGCAGAGTTGGTTTAAAATCCTTCTTGATAAGAACTGTGACGCAGGAAACTGACTACCGTTGCCATTAAATATGTCTGGAACTTCAGGCTCCCTCCTTAATTTCTTCAGGACTCAGTTTAGCCAATTTCAAATACAGATAATCATTCTTGTTTATCTCAATATTGTTTCAATAACCACTAAATGCTTTTCAGGATGACATAAGAGTTAACATAAGGTTTCCTCAGACATAGCGTCTCATTTAATCTGTATCAGTTCAGTTCAGTCACTCAGTCAAGTCCGACTCTTTACAACCCCATGGACTGCAGCACACCAGGCTTTCCTGTCCATCACTAACTCCTGGAGCTTGCTCAAACTACGTCCATCAAGTCGGTGATGCCAGCCAACTATCTCATCCTCTGTCATCCCTTTCTCTTCCTGCCTTCAATCTATCCCAGCATCAGGGTCTTTCCCAGTGAGTCAGTTCTTCGCATCAGGTAGCCAAAGTATCAGAGCTTCAGCTTCAGCATCAGTCCTTCCAATGAATATTCAAGACTGATTTCCTTTAGGATGGCCTAGTTGGATCTCCTTGCAGTCACTCTCAAGAGTCTTCTCCAACACCACAGTTCAAATTAATCTGTATAATTGTTATTACTTAATGGATGGGAAGACAATGTCCAAAAGTGGCCGTGTAACTTGTTCACGGTTGTGAGTCACATCCAGATCCTGTGTCCCTAGACCACCCATTTAAAAAGTTTAGAAGTATATCACCAATGTTTCCCAAAGCATGTTTTTCTTAATCATTATTGATTAACAGATAGAGTCACTAGTTATTATTTTTTTAAAGGGTTATTTTTTATTTTAATAACTAGTTATTTTTAAAATAACATTGTACCAAAAGTATTAAGGGCTTCTTTGCTGTCATGGGACTTTCCTATGAATAGTAAATCTCCAAGAGGGAGCAAAGTATGAAGCATTTCTAAAAGTGATTTGTCAAATTACCAATTCTGTCAAATTTCTCCCTCTAAAATCTAATGTTCTAGAGGACATTTTGGGAAATGTGATGCATCCTATTGTATTCTTAACTTCTATCATTATTTTCATTAGGTTATCTGTTGCTTTATGGAAAGTGCTAACCTCTCTACTCCATGTTAACATACAGAAAACAGGCTTTCTATAAGACCTTTCAGTCCAATAATAACTAGACTGATCAAAGCCTATCCATTGACTCCACAAGGCAAAACTTGGAATGACAAAGCTTTCTATCATCATATTTGATTATATCCAGATATTTTCAGAGAAGTTGAGCATTCTGTGTATGTCTGTGTGGTCTAACTGCTTGTCTCAAGCAACCAATATTTATTTAATATTTATCGTGCCTTTTATCTGCATTCAATTGTCTTTCTGTAGGCCCACTGAGTCAAGGAAGACATCTTCCTCTTCTGAGGCTGCTTAATTTCCACACATAGTGATAGGAGGATTGGGGTAATAAGGAAGGAATACATTTTTAATAATTTTTTAATAAGGGGTCCCATATTTTTTATTTTGTAACAGGCCCTGTAAACTATGCAGCCAGTTCTGAACATCCAGTGTTTAAATGTAAGCTCTGTGAAGGGAAAGACCATATCTGTCTACTCCCTAGCATCTAGTGTTGTGCCCAGCACAAGAAAGGGGCAAAACATGTACATACTGAATGAACAGGTGCAAGGAAAGGGTTGCAGAGAGGAGAGACATGGTCCGCCTTCTTTCCAACCAGGCATAGGACCCCCTCCCCTTGAATTTTGAAGGGCATTGTAAAACAGGATCAGTCATTGAGTGAGAATCAAAATTCATACACCGACAAGCTGGAGGAATAGGCCAGCACATGAAATTAAAACCCAGCCTGTACGAAAGCAAGCTAGCAAAAGACAGGAAGCAGGCAGACACACTGTCCTCTCCCCAGATAATGGGACATTTTCCACTGCTTTGCCAGGCGACAGACACTATCAGAGAAGAACGCTAACCTGAATGCGATGCATTTTCCTTCCAGTCCCCATCCAATATCTGTCCCCCCTTCCTTTCCTTTCTAAGCCAGCTATCTCCGATCCCCAGCACCTCTCAGCTGCTAAAAGCCTGAAAGGTTTAATCTCCAAGAAGGATGCTCCAGGGCTCTGTTATCAGAGTTACTTAATTCTGCATTTGCCACGGGCTTAATCATCTGCATCAGACCACACTCTCGTGACTCATGCACACATACCCGCTTTCTGGGAGCTGAGAGTTGTTCTCACTTCATCAGCACCTCAGAAGCATTAATAAAGTGCAAATGTGCAGTGGCAAAGGCAGGGGACGGGAGGGGTTCAGTTTTGTGTTTTTGTTTCCCAGTTGTACTGATGTTCTAGCTAGTAACAGTCACTGAAATTAAAAAAAAAAATTCATGGCATTTCACCCCAACCACCAACTGAAAGATATTCATTTCCTCAAGTTTCCTTCCTTATTTGTCCTATATCATTGCCATGACAATAAAATATTTTACATGTTGCTACAATATTGCATAGGCCCATAGAATGTTAGGTCCATGAATCAAGGTAAATTTGAAGTGGTCAAACAGGAGATGGCAAGAATGAACATAGACATTTCAGGAATCAGTGAAAATGGACTGGAATAGGTGAATTTAATTCACATAACCATTATATCTACTATTGTGGGCAAGAATCCCTTAGAAGAAATGGAGTAGCCCTCACAGTCAACAAAAGAGTTCAAAATACAGTACTTGGTTCAATATCAAAAATGACAGAATAGGCAAACCATTCAATATCACAGTGATCAAGGTCTATGCCCCAACCACTAATGCCAAAGAAGGTGAAGTTGAACAGCTCTATGATGACCTACAAGACCTTCTAGAACTAACACCAAAAAAAGATGTCCTTTTCATCATAGGGGACTGGAGTGCAAAAGTAGGAAGTCAAGAGATACCTGAAGTAGCAGGCAAACACCCTCTTCCAACAACACAAGAGATGACTCTACACATGGACATCACCAGATGGTCAATACCAAAATCAGATTGATTATATTCTTTGCCGCTGAAGATGGAGAAGCTCTAGACAGTCAGCAAAAACAAGAATGGGAGCTGACTGTGGATTCAGATCATGAATTCCTTATTGCAAAATTCAGACTCATATTGAAGAAAATAGGGAAAACCACTAGACCATTCAGGTATGACCTAAATCAAATCCCTTATGATTATACAGTGGAAGTGACAAATAGATTCAAGGGATTAGATCTGATAGAGTGCCTGAAGAACTATGGACAGAGGTTTGTGACATTGTACAGGAGGCAGTGACCAAGACCATCCCCAAGAAAAAGAAATGCAAAAAGGCAAAATGGTTGTCTGAGGAGGCCTTACAAATAGCTGAGAAAAGAAGAGAAGCCAAAGGCAAAGGAGAAAAGGACAGATATGACCATCTGAAGGCAGAGTTCCAAGAACAGCAAGGACAGATAAGCCTTCCTCAGTGATCAATGCAAAGAAATAGAGGAAAACAATAGAATGGGAAAGACTAGAGATCTCGTCAAGAAAATTAGAGATACCCAGGGAACACTTCATGCAAAGACAGGCACAATAAAGGACAGAAACGTTATGGACCTAACAGAAGCAGAAGATATTAAGAAGAGGTGGCAAGAATACACAGAAGAACTATATAAAAAAGATCTTCATTATCCAGATAACCACGATGGTGTGATTACTTACCTAGAACCAGTTATTCAGGAGTCTGAAGTCAAGTAGGCCTTAGGAAGCATCATTATAAACAAAGCTAGTGGAGATAATGGAATTCCAGCTGAGCTATCTCAAGTCCAAAACGATGATGCTGTTAAAGTGCTGCACTCAATATACCCGCAAATTTGGAAAATTCGACAGTGGCCACAAAGACTGGAAAAGGTCAGTTTTCATTCCACTCCAAAAGAAGGGCAATGCCAAAGAATGTTCAAACTACCACACAATTGCACTCATCTCACGCACTAGCCTGGAAAATCCCATGGACAGAGGAGCCTGGTAGGCTGCAGTCCATGAGGTCGCTGAGAGTCGGACACAACTGAGCGACTTCTCTTTCACTTTTCACTTTCATGCATTGGAGAAGGAAATGGCAACCCACTCCAGTGTTCTTGCCTGGAGAATCCCAGGGACGGGGGAGCCTGGTGGGCTGCCGTCTATGGGGTCGCACAGAGTCAGACACGACTGAAGCGACTTAGCAGTAGCAGCAGCACACACAGCAAACTAATGCTCAAGATTCTCCAACCAAGGCTTCAACAGTCCATGAACTGAGAACTTCCAGATATACAAGCTGGATTTAGAAAAGGCAGAGGAATCAGAGATCAAATTGACAACATCTGTTGGATCATAGAAAATGCAAGGCAGTTCCAGAAAAACATCTACTTCTGCTTCATTGACTATGCTAAAGCCTTTGACTGTGTGGATCACAACAAACTGTGGAAAATTCTCCAAGAAATGGGAATATCAGACCACCTGACCTGCCTCCTGAGAAACCTGTATGCAGGTCAAGAAGCAACAGTTAGAATCAGACATGGAACAATGGACTGGTTCCTAATTGGGAAAGGAGTATGTCAAGGCTGTATATTGTCACCCTGCTTTTTTAACTTGTATGCAGAGTACATCATGTGAAATGCCAGACTGGATGAAGCACAAGCTGGAATCAAGATTGCCAGGAGAAATGTCAATAATCATAGATATGCAGATGATACCACCCTTAAGGCAGACAGTGAAGAAGAACTGAAGGGCCTCTTGATTAAAGTGAAAGAGGAAGTGAAAAACCTGGCTTAAAACTCAACATTCAAAAAATGAGGATCATGGCATACAGTCCCATCACTGCATGGCAAATAGATGAAGAAACAATGGAAACAGTGACAGACTTTATTTCCCTGAACTCCAAAATCACTGCAGATGATGAGTGCAGCCACAAAATTAAAAGATGCTTGCTCCTTGGAAGAAAAGCTATGACCAACCTAGACAGCATATTAAAAAGCAGAGACATCACTTTGCCGATAAAGGTCCATTTAGTCAAAGCTATGGTTTTTCCAGTAGTCATGTATGGATGTGAGAGTTGGCCTATAAAGAAGGCTGAACATTGAAGAATTGATGCTTTTGAACTGTGGTGTTGGAGAAGACTCTTGAGAGTCCCTTCCTAAAGGAAATCAGTCCTGAATATTCATTGGAAGGGCTGATGCTGAAGTTCCGATACTTTGGCCACCTGATGCGAAGAACTGACTCACTGGGAAAGACCCTGATGCTGGGAGGGATTGGGGCAGGAGGAAAAAGGGATGACAGAGGATGAGATGGTTAGATGGTATCATCGACTTGATGGACATGAGTTTGAGTAGGCTCCAGGAGTTGGTGATGGACAGGGAGGCCTGGAGTGCTACAGTCTGTGGGGTTGCAAAGAGTCAAATATGACTGAGCAACTGAACTGAACTGAAACTTCTCCACTCCCTCTGACACATATTAACCTTTAAAACCAGTCGTACCAATGACACAATCGTACTTACTAAGCACAAATCAATTTACAACTGCCCTTTGAGGTAATCAGCTGCCAATGGTCTAGAAATGCATCAACAGAGGCCATGAAGCAGGAGAGGGATGAACATGCAGGTACCTCCTTCAAATCACTTCCAAAGACTGGACCACCCCTCCCCTTGCCAGCCAGCCAAGGCTGGCCCAGATAGATGTATTCCCTAAACAGGCAGACACCATCTTGCTAACTTAAAATTGGTTTTCCAACAGGAGGACTCAGTAACAACAGATCAGACATGAAGGACAGTGGCAGGAGACAGCCATGCCCCACACTTCTCCTCAACCACCACCTCTAACTCTCACAAATCAGACTGGAAGACCTCCAAGACCCTGAGTGAGGAAAAGGGAGAGAGGTCCTCTGATATCCATTGGTGGTTGAACCAGCGTTGAAGCTCAGGTGATGGAAAAGCCCGGAAGCCAAGGCAGATGTTTGGCCAAATTAAGTGGCTCCAGGAGAAAATGAAAGCTTGCCTGCCGAGACATCTGGTGTCCATTAACCTCCTAAGCAGAGCTGCAGCAGAGCCATCTGCTGGAATAGACTCTCTGGAGGCAAGGAGCCTCCCCCACCTCCGTGTGCCTCAGCAGGCTCCCAGCAGAGGCATGGCCTTAAGAGAGAGAAGGACTCTGGTCCATTTGATTCCTTCAAAACTTGGGGCCAGCAAAGACAATGGTCAAGAGACACCCTATGAGGCTGCAGTCATAGGATGTGATGTTTGCCATCAGGCAAAGTAAACTGACATCAAGGAGAGCTCATTCACTATCATGTGTCTGTGATACATATAGCATATAGCATCAAGGAGATGCTATACAGAGCCTGAGTTCTACTGGAGAAATGTAATTTCTAAGTGGTGCAATTGATCAATACAGAGAGAGGAAAGAAACTAACGTCTAATGAGGACCCACCATGGGCCAGGCAATGGGCTAGGCATCTCCACATACATTCATCTCATTTAATCCTTACACCTCTACACCCTAGATGTTATTATTTGCATTTTACAAATGACAAGGCTGGTATTCAAACTCACCTCTCCTAAACTTTGAGGAAAACTTCAATACTTCTTTTGCTAGACGACTGTGCCACAATTAAGCCAGTTTCACTGGTTGGGAGGATGGGTGGGAGGAATGGGGGAAGGGCTATAACAAAAGCTATTTGTGGGACTACAACAAAAGATTATGCATGGATGAGGTTTGCTGCCTTTGATGCTTTTGAAGATGACCAGACTGAGGCTTGAAATGTATCCATGGAAACAGCTACGGTAGGAGGGAGGCCAAATTAGTTCACCCTTGAGGCAGTTGGGCTGGGGACTCTGGAGACTTTTCCTTGATGCAGAGAGAGAGAGCAGTGTCAGCTCCCACTTCATCTCCCAGGCTCTGCCTCCCGTCCCCACAGCTGGACCACTGGAAGGCACAGTCTCCTCGCAAGACACCAGCCAATCCAAATAGCAGGCTTTCTGTGAAGCCAAGCCTTAATTGCCTCAGAGCCCCAGTTCCAGGGGGCCAAAATCCCTCACAGGGAGGCCTAAGAACAAGCTGACACTCTGGCTTGTGCTAGTCTGCCCTGCTCCTCTAGCAAAGACCTGGGCCCCACCCATGAACTCTTGTCTGGAGCAGGATTTCACCACACCTACTCAGAACTCCATAGAGAAACTATCTGCCTCACCTTGAGTCCCTTTCTATATTCCTACCTCAGTTCTGTCCAGCCCCTAGGAACCCTTCTTTCTCTTCGTGGGAACACCCAAACTGACATTTGACCTGATTCTCCACTAAGTACACAGGCCTTGGGCTCTGCCTTTGCTACCTAGACCTCTATTGATTTTTCTGCATCCATTTCCCATACCAGGATGGTGGTACCGTCCCCAGCTGCCCGGAGGGTTGGCAGCCCAAAGTCCTCAGCTAAGCCCATCTCCAGATGTGCTCTACTGCTAAGTTGCTTCAGTCATGTCCGACTCTGTGCGACCCCATAGACGGCAGCCAACCAGGTTTCCCCGTCCCTGGGATTCTCCAGGCAAGAACACTGGAGTGGGTTGCCAGTTCCTTCTCCAATGCATGAAAGTGAAAAGTGAAAGTCAAGTCGCTCAGTCGTGTCCAACTCTTCACGACCCCAGACTGCAGCCCACCAGGCTCCTCTGCCCATGGGATTTTCCAGGCAAGAGTACTGGAGTGGAGTGCCATTGCCTTCTCCAAGATGTGCTCTAGGCCTCTCCAAAGGTCATGGCCTCTTTTGGGAGAAAACCAACCCCAGCAACAGGTCGCTGTAAGGGTACAAGTTTGGCCACCTCCACAATTCACAACTCTGCAAGCCATTCCAATTTCCGTGCTCACTGTGAGATCAACTGAGGCTTTTGATATGACTGCAGAGCAGGTCAGGTTCTCTCTCCGCTCAATCCTGCTTCCTTCCCTCCTGTACAGATGTGGATCCTAAGCACAATCCTCAGAAAGCTTATTGCACAGAAGTCTCCGACTCGAAGTCTGTTCCCAGAGAACCCAGCCTCATAAAGACATTTTTGCCCTCTTTAAACTAGACAGCACCATGTCCCATGCCTTTCCCAGCTTGTCTCTGCAGCTGCAGTCTGTCCCTATACTGCAACAATCACCCACTCTCCCAAGGTCATCAAAATCACCTTGGGCACTGAACCTGGATTCTGGTCCTAATTCTGCCATATACTTCTTGGGCCCCTTAGGGAATTACTTAACCTCTCTGGTCCAGTTTCCTATCTATAAATTAATAAATGAACATAAAGGCAGTTATTCTTACAGCTCACAGCAATTTTTAATTATTCATTCATGTATTGAAAACTGACCACATGTTTTCACCCCTCAGATCCCAGGCTGGCTGTCACTTCCTCTAGGAAGCCCTCTCAAACCCCAAAGCTGAGATATATAGTTCTTCTGTGTTCTCCCAGCCCCTGATCTTACCTTTCCTGTACTTTTTACCCCTTAAATTGTAATTACCTACTTTATGATTTTCCCTCCACTGGACCATGACTTCCATGAGGGCAGGAAAGGTATTTATTCACTTTTATATCTTCCATGCCTAGTTCAGGGCCTGGCCCACAGTAAGAGTATAAAGATATTTATAAATTAACTAATTCAGTCATTAAGCTAGGGGCTGCAGGAAAAGCAAAGACAATATCCTGTGTTTACATGGCCCTTCACGGTGTGCAAACTGCTTTCATACGCAGATCTCATTTGGTCCTTGTAACAACCCAGAGGGTTAGGCAGAGCTGGAATAGTATTCCCTTGTAGATGTAGATGCAGAGGCCAGGATGTCCAAACTGACTTACACCCTGCCAGAGCTGCGCCTCTTCACTGCTCGGCCGTGTCTCCCTTCTATCCCTTTCCCCTACAAAAGCACAACGTGGTGGATTTCCCTCATCTGGAGACCACCATCATAACAATGAGTGAAGGAAGCCTTGAGGCATCCCAGACCCTTGGAAACTATGAATAGGCTTCAAGGCAGAAGAGCACATGTGACAAAAATCCACGTGACACTCAGGAAAGCCGGTGAAGGCAGAGTGCCTGCCACAGGAGTGGAGCCCGGATGCCTGGCCTCTCAACTCTGGACTAAGCATTAGTATGAGAAGCGCCCCAGGGACGCTGGTGTAGGGGTTCTCACCCCACTCCCCGATCCCCCAGGCCTGAGCTAACTGCGCCTTTTCTCCCACTGGCTTCGCCTCTGAACTTCTCTCTCTCTGTGGAACACTCACTGTCTCAGCTGCCTCAATATCCTATCAGCGGGGAGATAAAATGAGGAAAGAGGGAGGGGCGTGCACACAAAAGCTCTCTTGGCAGCTGCAAAATAGAAATTCTTTTCTCCTTTGCCCCATAGGGGAAAAGAATTCTACACCCAAACATGGTACCAAACGAATCTTAACTCTCCCTGCGGTCTTTTTATTTTTTAAGTCCTAAATAAATGCATGATTTTTCCCTAAAGAAACTGTGATAATACAATTAGCGATACACAGAGGCTTTAGCTGGGAAATCACTGGCCCTCCCCACACCCCAACCCCGGCCTCTGTAGGAGTCAGGCTTTGAAAAGAAGAAATCTATTGTCTCTGGGAAACACGAAGCTGAATCACCAATCCCAGCAGAGTGGCGACGCTGAAACCTCCCTTTGTGGGGAAAACCGGGAGGCTGCACGTTAATGGCTGGATGTTATTTGCAGCAACGCGGGGCCAATTCTTCTCTCAGCCTGTTTAAGCTTCCATGGGCCATAAACATTGATCACCATTTAGAGTGCAGCACCTTTGTGATGTAAATCACTTGTCTGCCTGGAGCTCTGGGAGAGACGCTCCTTTCAGACCCCAACCGACCATGGGAGGAACACACAGGGAACTGCCGTTTGACATCTGAGAATAGGTGGCAAACTAGACCAGAGCTATCCAATCAAAAAATTTGAAGCAAGCCACAGTGTCATTTTAAGTTTTCTAGTAGCCACATGAAAAAATAAAGAGGTGGGAGGGGGACAATAGAGGTGAGAGAATTGAGAGGTAAAAACTACCAAGTATAAAAAAAATTACAAGGATGTAAGTATAGCACAGGGAATACAGTCAATATTTTAAAACTTTATAAGGATAACTATCCATAAATATAGTGATTACCAAGTTATACACTTGAAACTAACATAATACTGTAAGTCAACTACATTTTTACTTTAAAAATAACTTTTAAAAGGTAAAATTACTTTAAATAATATATTTTGCTTAATGAAGAAGGAAAAGGCAATATATCCAAAATACTATGTTAATACATAATCAATATAAAAAGTTATTACTGAGATAGTTCACACTCTCCTTATCCTATACTAAGTATTTAGCCTTCACAGCATGTCACAACGGCATTTCAAAGCTCAGTGGTCACATGTGGCTGGTGGGTACCGGATTGGACAGTGTAAGTCTGAAGTTTGCAGAATGTATCTAATTTGATCTTTACAACAGGCCCCCTGAAGTAGATATTAGCATCCTCATTTCATAGATGAGAGAACTGGAGCTCAGACAGAATGAAAGAGTTGGCCTATGGTATATGCATACAACAGAATATTACTCCGCCTTAAAAAAGAAGGAAATTCTGACAAACGCTATAATATGGATGAACCTTGAGGACATTACATGAAGTGGAATAAGCTGTCACAAAAAGACAAGCACTGTATGATTCTACTTAAATGAAGAAACAAAGAGACAGAAGTTGAGTGGAGGTTACCAGGGTCTATGGGAGGGTCATTTGTTTGGGGTTTATTGTTTTAATGCAACCTGATGACAAGATGAAAAGATGAAAAAAAGCTCTGGAAGTGGACGGTGATGATGGTTGCACAATAATATGGATGTATTTAATGCTACCAAATTGTACACTTGGTCAACTAAGACTCCAAAAGCCAAATGGCCCCTCCCCCCCAAAAAAAAAACCAGTTTAAATGATTGATTTTCTGTTCTATTTTGCCACAATTTTAAAAATCAGCTATAAAAAGAAAGGCAAGTGCTGTGCTAAACTATGAGCATTATCACATCTCTCCTTCATAACAAACCCACTCATAAAGTAGAGGGGTTATTATCGCCAAATTACTGAGGGGGAAGTCGAGACTTAAACACATAAAGCAAATAGTTCAAGATGCTATGGCCAGTGAGTGGTGGAACCAGGATTTGAACTCAGGGATTCTGATTCTCAAGCCTGTAGTTTTAAATATGACATCCTCCCCAACATCCTCTCTGATGGTACCCAAATAGAAACAGAAATATAAATAATCCAGGAAGGAAATGGAAATGACATTTGTCACAATCTATTCTCAGCATATAACAGTCACAAATCCTCCTTTGAAACATAAACTTGATTGTGCCGCTTGCCTTCTCCAAACCGACTTGCAATAAAACCCATTTCTTTATTCCCAGCCCTCAGGCCCTGCAGCGTTATGGTCCCTTGTTGCCTCTCCAATCCCCTCTCCCCCTTGGCTCATCATGTGCCTGCCACTCACCTCCTTCATCTTTCTTAAACCTGCCAACGCCCAGGGCCTCGGCACATGCTATTCTGTCCTCCTGGAAGGCACTTTCTCTGGCATTTGTGCGGCCAGTTCCTGTCTACATTCAGGTCTTTAGCCCTTTGGTTTTCTTTGTCCCCTGACCCTAAACTAGGATGCCTACTCACCCAGGGCCCGGCACCTCCATCCTCCCATTCTCTTCATTTTCCTTCATAGCATCTACCATTGCTTGACATTATAGTGTGTTCTTAAATAAAAGAACAAATGTGGTTCATTGCTGTCTGCCCCAACCCTGCTGAAAGGCCACTGCAAGGGGGCAGGAGCTTGGCTCCTTTTACAGCTGTATCCCTGGTCCCTAAAGTGGCCCCTGACACATAGTAGACACTTAATGAACATCTGCTGAATGAATGAATGGGTTCATTGAGTGCTTGGTCAATCCTCACATGGAGTGACCTACCACCCTGGTCCACCAGGGAGTAAAGGGGTTCCCAGGACAGGAGACTTTCAGTCCTGGATCTCAGAAACTCAGATCCAGAGGTTAAGGAATGGGAGCTCTAACCAAATGATCTTTGAGTTCCCTTCCAGCAACCTGACTTTAAAACCCCACAGTTTCCATTGCTAAAGGCCCATGCCTACAGGGTGGCAACATAGAAAGATTACACACTGAACATAGACTCGGTTTGAACCTCAAACTTGGT
This sequence comes from Bos indicus, assembly GCF_029378745.1. Lineage (NCBI taxonomy): Eukaryota > Metazoa > Chordata > Mammalia > Artiodactyla > Bovidae > Bos > Bos indicus. Next base: position 17,263,275 of record NC_091781.1, on the reverse strand, counting down.
TTGAGATGTGCCACATACTGCCCCTGGGCAAGCCATCCAACCTCCCTATGACTGAATTATTTCGTCTTTAAAACAGAGTACATAATCCAGCTCAGGGGTCTCTCATGAAAACAGATCATCTATGTGTTGTGGATTGAGCTCCCTGGGAAGCCAACTCTGAGATTGAGATCATCATGCAGGAGTTTTTTAGGGTATGTTCTTCTTTTCAAAACCTGTGACAGGAAGGGGAAGGAAGTGGAATCGGGCAGAGTGAGAAGCTGGGCCACAGTGCAGTCTCAGTGAAGACACTGAAGCTGAGTAGGCTCTTCAGGTTGTCCCAGGAAGGACAAGGGCTGGGAACAGGCCACATGCAGCTTCCTTCATCAGAGGCAATTCTCAAAGAGGGCTGACAGCTAACCGTCCCGGAGGGACCAGGGGATAAGTCCTTCAGTTCTGAAAGGGACTTCCTCGTCCACCACTCTTTGCAACACACATGGCACGTGCTCAATAAATGACACTGTTGTTGTCATTATCATAGGACATAATTCAAGGTCAGGTCTATCTCACTGTGAAGTCAATGTTCCTTCTGCTCTGCCTCCCAGGCTCTTTATCTGCAATGCTCGTTTAGCCACTTCTGCCTGAATTTGAGTAATGTCTGAATAGATTCCATTTTCCCTATCCAGGTAGTGAGTCTCCCTGAGAGCAGACCCCACACTGACTCATCTTCGTACCATCTCCCACAGTTGCCCTTGGCACCCTAGACTTCCTAGGTAACTAATACATGAGCAAGAGCATATCCATACTTTCTTGGATCCCCAAGATTTTTAGGGTCTTTAGTATCCCCACTGCCTATCCAGGTTAGGCAACAGTATCATCCAGGGCCAAATGTCCCAGGCAGAGCCATTCTCATGTAGACACCATTTGACTTTAGAGCTGGAGTGCAAAGCACCTCTCTTCTCCCACAACCCCCATCTCCCTCCATTGGGCCTACCTATGGAGCCAGCTCACTCCTAGCTACCATGGAGCAAATAGAAAACCCAGAAGGGTCTTAGGTTCCACTCTTCCTGCCCACACCTCCCCAGACTCTGCTGCAAACACATGCCTTCTCTCCTTACAAGAGTTTTGAAGAGTTACGACTAAAACCCATAGATCTTGCAGCTCAAGTTGGTGGCCTTCTCTCTATACCATTCCACTTTCCTGAGGATCTGCATCCTTTTAATAAAGGCCTCCTCAAATATCTCCTTACTGGTTAGAGTTAGGTCAACTCACTGAATGCTTTAGAAGGAAGGATGAGGGAATCCTGGTTATGCACAGGCTCTAGGGTCAGGCAAACCTGAGCCTGAATCCCAGCCACAGCATTTGCCAGCTGTATGACTGAGCAAGTTATCTGAAGATCCTTGTGTCTTTATCCCTGAGGAAATAACTACCTATATCATAGAGTAACTGCAAACATGAGCAGGAACAAATGGCACACAATAAGAACTCTATTTATGTCAGCTGTCATAATTATTACTAGCAAGGGGCTGGGAACAAAAAATACCCCCGATTTAGTTCTCAGGTTTTGCACTAACATGTGGAGGCTGTGCTTATATGACACCAAAACAATTATACAGAGTCGAAAAAAATCTCACCCATTTAGCTCTTTGGTAGATGAAGCACATATTACATTCCTCAGCTTTCTCCTCTATCTCCTTCTGGGAATATTACAAATATCTAAGTGATACTTGTAAAATGTTCACAGATCCTTTTTTCCCTGACAGATACGGGGTACTTAAAAATGTAAAATCTCTGTATAGCACCATCACCATGAGCAAAATTTTTGAGGGCAAAAAAAAAGGATAAGCTGAGGAATGAAAAATCTGCAGTTCATTTTACAAGCCAAGAGCCAATTTCCTAAAATACAAAGGGTTATTTCAAAGTTTAGAGAAAAGATAAACAACCCAGTAAAAAATTAAGAAACTGACATATAAATGGTCAACAATTTCCCCAATAATGAAATACCAATTTAAATGACAATGAAACATTTTTCATTTATGAGATTAGAAAAAAGTGAAAATATTCATTCTTGTACATGACGAGTACATGGGAAAATAGTTGCTCTCATATGCTGCCGGGGGTGGGAGGTATAAATTGGTACAGCTTCTCTTGGAAGACAACTTGACACCAGCTATTGAAATGTCAAATGTTTACATCTGTTGACTCAGAACTTCCCCTTCTAAATATATATCCTTCCAAAACATCCACCCATATGCACAAAGATATATGAATAAGGATCTCCAATACAGCATTATTTATTCATCAAGAAAATAAAAATCCAAGTAAATGGCCATCAGTGGGGTTTGGCTAAACACATTATGGCACAGACATAAAATGAAACTCCATACACACACTCAAGAAGAAAGAAATACATCCACACAGAGATCTGTACACAAATGTTTGCAGAAGCATTATTCATAGTAGCCCAAAACTGGAAATAACTCATAATTCACCAACTGGTAAATAAACAAAATGTGGTATATCCTAAAATGGAATAGTCTTGAGAAGGAACAATGGTTTGCTACATGCTACCACAGGACCAGAACCTCAAAATATTATGCTCCCTAAAAAACGCCTAGGGGACTTCCATGGTGGTTCAGCAGTTAAGATTCTGCACTTCCAATGCAGGGAACTTGGGTTCAATCCCTTAAGTTGGGGAAGTAAGATCCCACATGCCTTGCAATGAGGCAAAAATATAAAAATAAAAAAAGTTAGACACACAGACACTATATATATATGTCTAGCTTTTTTATTCTATATGTTTGTATATATATACACTGTGTTTACAATTCCATTTCTATGCAAACCCATAAAAAGGCAGAAAATATATTACCTTATAATAAAGATGAGGACTGTGGTAACAGCAGATTGACAAAAGGAATCTTTTAGGGGTAATGAAAATGTTTTAAAATTGGACTGTGGTGTTAGTTGCACAATTCTGAAATTTTACTAAAAATGTAATGACTGTACACTTTGTTAAATTTGATGGCATATAATGTATACCTCAGTAAAGCTACTTTAAAAATAAAATGAAACAGAACAATAAAGGAGCACATACACAAAGATGTCCAAGATACATTGTTAATTTTTTTAAAGAAAAATAGTATGAATGATACTATATGATTGTTAAGTGAGTGAAATTTGTTCAGTCATGTTCAACTCTTTGCGACCCCATGGACTGTAGCCTGCCAGGTTCCTCTGTGCAGGGAATTCTCTAGACCAAAATACAGGTACAGGTAGCCATTCCCTTCTCCAAGAGATCTTCCCAACCCAGGGATCAAATCCAGGTCTACCACATTGCAGGCGGATTCTTTACCATCTGAGCCATGAGGGAAACCAATATTATTATTAAAGCAATCATAATAGTATATCTTCATGTATGCATGCTCAGTCACTTCAGTCATGTCTAACTCTTTGTGACCCTGTAGACTGCCAGGTTCCTCTGTCCATGAGATTCTCCAGGCAAGAATACTGCAGTAGCCTGCCATGCCCTCCTCCAGGGGACCTTCCCGACCCAGGGATCGAACCAGCCTTTCTTACATCTTCTGCATTGGCAAGAGGATTCTTTATCACCAGTACTGGCTGGAAAGCCTAATATATCTCCATATGTATATAGATAGAAAAAAAAATCCGAAGGAATATATATGAAACAGGTAATAGGGATGTTCTCTCCAAGAGGCAGGATTGTGAGACCCTTTCACTGTCTTTATGGGACACTTTTGATATATGATTTCTTTTTTACTTAGATATTTTTGATATATGTTTCAATATTTTCTCAATAAAACATTGGGGGGAAAGAAAGCATTTCTTTTATAATCTTAAAAGACACAATATAAATATGAAAATGAATAAGTAAATGAAAGAGCATTGTTTAAAACTGTTTTGCTGATACTGCCAAGTCCCAGTTCAAGATGCCACATCTGGTCACAAGATGTATGGAATCTCTCATTCTTCTGGCTCTACCACTGCCTGGAAAAAAAAAAATCTGAAAACCACCCAGCTCTCTTTCATTCCAAGCTCCCCAAACAAACTATGACTAATTCTGTTTCCCAGCTACCTTGAAGCTGGGGAAATTGAATGCCCAAGAGAGGTGATCCCCCCGTGTTAACATATTGATGGATGCCAGGGCTTATAAAGCAATTTTTGTGAGTTTGGCTGGCAAAAAAAGGATTCCTCAAAGGCAGATAAAATCATCTGATTATTCATTAAGCTGAAGAATTGAGTCAAGGGCCTGAGGACTCTCTCAAGACACAGAGACCCCTGGGAGGCCTGACTTATATGCCTGACCCACCTCCCTGTCTTGATTTCTCAAAACCCAGATCCTGGAAGCTCAACAAACTTAAGTAGCTTTTCCATAACTTTTTATTAAAGTGTCATAAACATACAGAAAAGTGTACATACTTTACGTGGAATATTTATGAAGACTCAAAGGCTCAAGGGTAAATCTTATCCTTTTTCCAATGACGTTTTTCCTTTTGGCTTCTCCTAATAAGAAGTGAATGAACTAGCATAGCCATGCTGGACCCATCTCCTTAGAAGTCTGGACTCAAGTGCATGTGCATTGTGGGTGGTGGTCATTGTTTCCCAACCCCAAGAGGTGCTTCCAAGTCAGATGCCAACATTTCAAGTCTCTGAGAACAAGGGCTGAGATCAGCTCAGGCTTCCCCAAAAGAAGCTCTCCACAGATGCCATGAAGAAAGATGGAATGACCTCCACTAGACTATAAACTCTGGGAGGACAAGAAGCATGTCTGTCTCTTCATTAATAAACCCAATGCCCAGTACATAGTAGGTACTCAATAAATATTTGTTAAAACAAATGGTGATTGACTGGAATAGAAAAGGCGAAGACAGACCTTGGAAACTGGGCCACAAAAGCAGAAACTCCAAGGGCTGAGAAAGGGCTACAGCTAACCCAGCTGAGCCTTGGTGTCAATTAGAAAAGGGCAGCCCTTTCTCCCTGCTGACACACCTCCATGCCAGGGCAAACGCTTAGTGAGTGGAGTTTAAACTGCGTTTCAGCCCACACCTCTCAGCCAAGTACCCTTGTGCAGGGGACAACCTGCACTGCCATACAAGTGGCCTTGCGTTGGTATCTCTACTGCTTCTTGTGCCCATCGAAAATACAAACCATGTAGACTATTCCTTGGGGGCTTCCCTGGTGGCTCAGATGGTAAAGTATCTTGCCTGCAATACGAAAGACCTAGGTTCGATCCCTGGGTCAGGAAGATCCCCTGGAGGAAGGAATGACCAGGCTTCTAGACAGATGCCCAATTCTGTCCACAGGAAAAGCTGACCTGAAGCAAAAATCAAAGGCCTAGAAAAACCTTCCTCTAGTCAATAAATGCTTGTTGATTAATTATAGGAACATGTAGCCCCAAATGTGAAGCGAAGTCACTCGGTTGTATCCGACTCTTAGCGACCCCATGGACTGCAGCCTCTCAGGCTCCTCCATCCATGGGATTTTCCAGGCAAGAGTACTGGAGTGGGGTGCCATTGCCTTCTCCGTAGCCCCAAACCCTGCATCATTTGAAAAGGAAATGCAGAATTTCCCCGTGCCCACTTCAAAGCAGATGGGAAAAGGAAGGGAGAGAACATCCTGCTTCACATCAGAGACTGTCCTTTTCCTGTGGAAACAGTTGTGTGAACTCCATACCCAAATGCCTCAAGGAAGACTTCAGCTGTGCATCTTCTGCTTGCAGGCGATCTCTCTTGCCTGGATAATGCCAACAGCCCCTAAGTGATCTCGCTGCTTCCTCTCACCTAACCACAATCTATTCTCCACATTCTAGGAGGAAGGATCTTTCTAAAGGAGAAAACTGATCATGTCATCTCCCTGCTTAAAATCTCTAATTGCACACAGAATAAAATACAGTCTCTTAACAAGGTCCATGAGGCCCTCTATGACCCTGTTCTGGACAGTTTCTCCCAGTTCTTGTATCATTCTTTATCTTGTTCACTTTATTCTTGCTGTACTTGCTTTGCTACAGTTTCTTCCCCACTTTTCTTTTTCAGTTCTCCAGACTTGTTGTTCCTGCCCCAGGGCCTCTGCATTTGTTGCTTCCAAGGCCTGGATTCTCTTCTCCAGCTTTTCACATGACATCCAGGTATCAACTTAGGCTTTTCCTGATCTTTTATCAGAAATTCCAACAATCCCCCTGCATTCTCTATTCTATTACTGTTTTATTTTTTTGGTTACTATTACCTGAATTTGCCAGTCTCCCTGCCTTCCCTTATCCCTGGACAGCACCCCCACCAATACACATAAGAATATAAGCTCACTTCCCACTCTATCTCTGTATCCAGAACACAATAGAAGTCTAATAAATACTCTTTAGAAGCATTACAATAATTATAATTGCAAGGCTCTTAACAGGCTTCCCAGGTGGCTCAGTGAGTAAAGAATCCACCTGCAATGCAGGAGCCACGGGTTCGATCCCTAGGTTGGGAAGATCTCCTTGAGAAGGGCATGGCAACTTACTCCAGTATTCTTGTGGAAAATCCCATGAACAGAAGAACCTGGAAGGCTACAGTCCATAGGGTCGCAGAGAGTTGGACATGACTGAAGCAGCTAAGCACACACGCAAGGCTCTTAACAGATGGCAAAGTATACTCACACCCGTTGCTTTATTTAATCTTAAAAACAGCCCTACAGGGCAGGTAGCGCTCATTTTACAGATGAGGAAACAGAGGTTCAGAGAGGCCAAGCAGCTTGCCAAAGATCACACAGCTACAAAGCAGCTTATTCTGTACTCAAACCCAGGTTTTCTCCCTCCCAAGTCCAGAGTTCTTCCCTCAATACATGTTTAACATCCAACAGGGCTTCCTACTCCATGAGCAAACTTGGAAACACCCAAAGAGGAACAAAGCAGTTACTTGCTGGATTGAGTTAAGCTCCAAGACAAAAGAGCACATAAGGATATGAAACCATTTTGGAAATCATCAAAATAGACAATTATGTAAAATAAGCCCCCTCTGAAACCCATGGAGGGAGAAGCTGCAAGGCGTCCAGATGTCATATCTTAAGTTTGATCTGTGCTTATGGAATTCCATGATTCAAATGAAGGATGGGGAACTTAGGAGTGGGGGAATATGGAGAGAGATGAAAAGGGTTGTATCTCTACCCAAGAGTGGCAAAAAGAAACTATGACTAATAGGGAAAATTCATTGTAGGAAACTAACCACATGCTGTGGGAGGATCAAATTTCTCACCCTTCAGACCAGAAAGTTAAAGGCATAACAACCAAAACACGTTCAAAACTATCTTCACAGTCCCAGCTCATACAGAATGAGAGTAAAAATCTGGGGGAGGATAAGCTGAAGTGGCCTTCGGGGAAGGGGAGCTGGGTGGATGGGACTACTTTCCACTGTATTTATAGCACTTTATATGTGTCTCTATTACATACTCAAAAATGAACTAAATTTAAACAGTTAAAACGAATAGAATGAGAGAGTTCAGGAAGGAATATCAGCAGGTCAGCCCTTCCCATCCATCCTTCCTATCAGATTTCATCTTTTCCAACCCAAACAAAGGTAAGCAGCCAGGTCTATCCTTCCCTCTTCAGAGCGTGACACATAGGAAGTTCTTCCTTTGGTCTCAGTCAAATCTAAGCCAGCTCCCCTTAGAACCCTGGAGCCACATTCTCCATATCCTTTTTTACAGAGACAGTGTCACAGTCCTCCAACTAGTTAGTAGCAAAACGGGAGCTTTAGTGCAGACCCTCTGCCTCCCAGTGCTGCGTTCCTTCCGGGACACCAAGGCTCCCTCTCTGTGCAATACCCAGAGGATGCAAACACCAACTGCTAACATGCGCAGTTTAAGGCTATCACTCACCAGGCCCTTCTCTACAGACCCCTCTTTTCCATACTGTATCCACTTCCACCTCTGTCCATTCCAAATCACTCAGCTGGTGACTCTCGCCTAGAGGCAGGCTCATCCCCGCCAAAGGCAATGCAAAATCTGTGGGGCAATGTCACAAAACTGGGGTGCACTACCAGCATTCAGGGGGGAGGGGCCAGGGGACATCTGCGATGTAGGGGACAGTCCACGTAGAGACCTATCCCCCAAAATGCCTCATCAGGCAACCCCTGTCCTATCATCTCTGCATCAGTCTCTGAATCTTCCCCCACCCTTCAAAAGCTGAATGTCCACAGGGAAGCAGAAGCCCGAAATAATGATTGGACTGGCCGAAAAGTTTGTTTCGGTTTTTCTGTAAGGAACTTTTTAACCAACCTGATATAATCATGGGCAGTGTTTGATGGATCTCATTGCTAAACACTGTCAAAGACAAACATTTCTTACAACCTTGGAAAAAAGGGCACAACTGTTCCAACTCAACAGACAAGGAAACTGAGGTACTGAGGGGCTAAATCAATTGCCAGAACCACACTGAAAATTGACAAGGCTGCCACTCATCAACTGAGCCTCCCAAATTCATGATTCCAAACAACTTTAATAACCTGGACTGTGGGAAATCTAAGCTACTGATACAAGCCACCCATGCCCAATCCCGTGCCTCAGGGGCCTCACTGGGATGACAGACTGGATCTTCCAGACTCTCCAGAAGGCATGTTGAGTCCTAATGGGCCTCACCTCAGACAAGCCTCTAGTTTTCAGACCAGATTTCACAGTTCAGTAAAATCCACCCCTCCACCCCCCAAAATGGGAGGAGGGTCTACAAAGGGTGGCCAACACTGCAAAGTGAATTAAGGAGAAAAACTATCCCAACTGTTTAAGAAAGGGTAATTTCACACACACACACACACACACACACACACACACACACACCCTAGAAAAGAAGAACATATATTAGAATAAAGGATAAAGGACAGGTCATCAATTACACACAGTGAGCTTTACAAGGAAATCCCTGAATCATCCTTAGGTTTTCCATGTTGCTGCAGAATGGGAGACACTTTAAGGACTGACAGTGGTCCAGGGACCTTTCAGGCAGACAACCTCACAAGGAGGCTTTGGACCTAACCGTACTGGCTGCAGGTGCTAGTCCAGCTGAAGCCAAACCACTGAGAGATTCACAGAGGCAGCAGAGAACTGTGATGGCAGAAAGAGGCAGTGGGGCCCTCCCATAGCCTCAGCTGAAGCTCCCCACTCCTGCCCCGGCAAGGAGCCAGGTACCAGTGGTCTACCCACGAGACAAAGGGAGGAGAGCAGAAGGGGCTGGCTGGTGCAGCAGGGGCAGAAGGAGATATTGACCCAACTGGGTCTGGCTCTCCTACCCTTTCCCCTCTGCCCTCCCCCCTCTCCTCCTACCACCCTCAGAATCAGAGTCTCTGAACTTCAGCTTTATAAACACAGAGAACAAGCTAATGCAATCTTTCAGCTGCATTAGCAGGATCAACAGATGTGTGATGAGTTTTGCTGGCCTCCATATTGTTCCACTGTACTTCTGAAAGACAGTGCTTAGCTTGGGCTACATATTTTAAGGGATATTAATAATTTAGAAGGTTTATTGGTGGGCTGTAGACTCAGACATGGTCCTCCTCTATTTAGAAAGAGTTTCCAAAATATACTGCTCTACTAAAAACCCCAGTCCGCCAGCCCAATTGGTTAAATCCACCCTGGAAATGAAATAGGTGGAAGATCTGGCAGCCAGATGGCTTTCAAATCATTGATAAGTTGAAGTGTGGCAGGAAAAAGAGAACAGAAGGTGAGGGAACAAGTCACCCCAAACACAAAGGAAGAACCTAGCCTGAGAACGCTTCAGAGAAAACAAACACCTTGCACATAACCCACCACTGCTCACCGGCCCCCAGCATATGTGATCTTCTCCTATTGACCCTGGAACACAGCATCAGAATCCATATCAGTACAACCCTCCAGCAGCCACCACCATCCATCATCACTGGCACTTGGTTGGGTATCATTCCCTTCCCAAAAGACAGCTCTCCCCACAAAGGGGCACAGATGGCACGTAAGATATAAACTAGTCCCCATCCCTGACTTAGGAATACATGAAGGCGGTCCTCACATCATGGAACTGTTACCATGGGAATAAGCTTAGACTTATTTTGGTTGTTCCAAAGGAGGTGTCTTACAATTCTATTCAAAGAAGATCTTTCTAGCAAATCTTTCTAAAAGGGGGGATAGTGTGATCTATGAGGTGGTCAGTGCCTTGCTACAGGAAGTTCCAATCAGAAGCTTCACAGTTACTAAGAGATTCCTGCATAGGGTGGGCATTCGGGCAAATTCTGGGATTCTAAGCAGGAATCGAGGTTTAGATACAACATGTATGTACTGAGCATCTAACGTGTGGCAGGGCTGTCACGGTGCATACCATGACCCCACTTACAGAGGAGGGCACTGCAGCTCAGGGAGACTGAGAATTTCACCCCGTGAGGGAGGGGTGGATCAAGAATCCAAATCCCTGTCTCTCAACCCCAAATCCTGCACGCATGCACACACCCCCATCTTTTCCGCACTGCCCCACCACCACCACCTCTTTTAGCCGCAAATGAACACCAGGACAAGGCCTCCTCTGAAGCTAACTGATCCTCAGATAGGACCTATGCTGGCTGCTTTTTCCTCCTAAAGATGTTGCCCAGTTGTTATGTGATGGCCCCACATGTGCTGATCTAAAAGTGCTCAGTCCAGGGTCAAAGCACCTGGACAGCTGGCATCTTCTTTGCGCATTCTATCCCCAAACAAAGGGGCACCAATGAAACCTTTGACATTGCACCTAGTAAAATATCTCTGTCCTAAAATCCCAGGCACTTTCTGCCTCTTGGTTTGAAGCATTTGTGGCTTCTGTTCCAATGCAAATGTCTCTAAAATAGCTGACACTGCTTTGATCACTGACTTCCCAGATGAGTAGCTAATCATCAACTGTTGAGGTCCTGAGCAATGGGAGGGAGAACAGAGAAGTTCCAATGAGGGAAAGGATGTTCTCATTGCTGGCCCTGCTGTGACATCATGACCTGATTCAGATTCCCTGGGATTCTGTCTGGTACCTCAATCCCTGCTCTCTCAAGTCCTGCCTTGTCCCACCCTTGGCAACAGTATCTGCCTTATTCCCCAGTGCCAGGGTTCTGTCTCTGAATTACCCAATCCCTTGGTCAGGTCTTGCTAGTAGCCACACAGAACCCCATTCCAGACACCCAGGACTCCCACCTAGGTAGACCCACGCCTGCTTGGACTCCCCTTGCCCCTGTAGAGCTGGGGGCCCCTCCCTTCAGTGGGGGGACTTCTAGCTTCCAGGCCCCCCACCTGCCCCCTCCTGCTACAGTGAACCAGACCAACGTGGACCATGCCTCCAGCCATGTTTCCCACTTCCCTAAGCGTACTTTGCACTGCACTAAAGTTACCTCCCCAATTTTGTTAAGGAACCAGACCACACTCGTGTCTGTAATTCTATGTCTTTATGTATGCCTTTTATGTATGTATCTCCCTAGTCAGAATTTTTTTGCTTCCCACTTGCCCTCAGAGAACACATATATGCTGCCTAAAACCCTTCCTGGTTATGCCAGCCGATGACAGCTCTTTTCTATCTTTTTGCACTCAACACCTGTACAGCAAAATTAGTTCCTTACTTATACTATTACCTTCTTCACTGCCGAATGAAACAATTTAGCACATCTGCCATCTTCATTGCCACTAAGTGCTTTACTTTCCAACTAGTTTATAAATGTCAGTGAATAAAAATAGTCTATTTCACCTTGAACCTACTTAGCCAGGGCGGGATTGCATAGACCTCTCAACTTGGGAAAGTGACAGCCTCATCAACAGGAATAGCATCCTGACTGGAGTTCTATTGTTAGCCCCACATTCCTGGTGACAGTGACTGGTTCAGGGACCACCTAAGCTGGGTCAATCAAGTCTCTTCCCCAGCAACAATGAAGTAAGGGAGGAGGAAAAGAAGGCAAATGAGAGAGAGAGACAATCTTTGCCCATATTCACTCCAGCTAAAACATGAATTTTGGAGCTGTCTACCTGTCATGTACAAGTATCAGAAATTGCCAGTTTGCTAAGAAGGGAGAGTGAAGCTGATATACAGAGAGAAGCCAAAATGAGAGAAAGTACATCAATTAATGGGCTTCCCTAGTAGCTCAGTGGTAAAGAATCCATCTGCAATGTAGGAGATGTGGGTTCAGTCCCTGGGTCAGGAAGATCCTCTAGAGAAGACAATGGCAACCCACTCCAATGTTTTTGCCTGGGAAATCCCGTGGACAGAGGAGCCTGGTGGTCTACAGTCTAGTCCATGGGGTCACAAAAGAGTCAGACCCAACTGAGCAACTAAACACCACCACCACAATTTAATTTGTAGAACAAACCAGGGCTCCCTAGCACCCCGTTTCTGGTCCCAGGTCAGCCCAGGGCCAACTGCATGTCCTCACCTGGCTTCCACAGAACATCCTGCATCTTCATAATAGACTCCATTTTCAATGCCACCAGCTCCATCTGGCTTTAGTTGTGCAACCAAAAGTTCTACTTAAAGTGAGAGCACATGTTAGGTGTTTAGTCTATTCTTATACATTAATTGGATATATTCCTGATTTCTCACCAGAGACATCTCTGACTGCAGTTGGAAGTTATATACTAAGCAAAGTATCCAAACTCTATGCCACATTCCATGAGACACTGCTACCATGTCACCTGTTCTGGGGGTTGGGAGGGAAGTTCCTACCCAGGACTCTCTGGACACCTCAAGAAGCTTGTCCCAAGGGTGTCTGTTCTAGAACAGGGATTAGCAAACTACAGTCCATGAGTCAAATCTAACCCACAGCTTATTTTTGTAAATAAAGTTTTGCTGGAGCACAGCCATGCCCACTCATTTCTCTATTGTCCACGGCTGCTATTGCACTCAAGAGCAGAGCTGAGTAGTTGAGACAGAGATCATATGGCCCACAAAGCCTGAAAGGTTTACCATCTGGCCCTTTACAGAAAAAGTTTGAACATCTAGAGAATGACAGTAGACTGTAAAAAGAAAAGTGGGGAAGGAAGTACCTCAGTTAATGAGTTTAAGAAACAATGCATTAAATATTTTCTTTTTTTAAATAGGACTTATCAGAGCCTTTAATATGTGCTATAACTCTCTTAAGGACGGAACACACTAGAATGCTTCCAATGCTTGTTTGAATACACAATCCTTTTTAGAGCAGACATCTTGAGGGACTGGTGTTCCAGGGTGTAGAGTTCCTCACCTGGAACACAGAGATAATAATAACTCAGCTCCACCTGCTCCACAGGCTGTGGAAGATCAAATGCAACAATGATGTGAGTGGGTCGAGCAAACTACAGCAAATAAGAATTACAACTTCATCCCAATAACTTGGAGGCATTTTCTCTTCATTTCCCACCAGCCACTCCGAGAACAGACATGAATGTCTTTAAGGAGTCAACTGTTTCCAAGAACTTGCAGATTCTATAAAAACTTGCCTGGCCTCCATAGAAAAGTGAACTACTAGAAGCCTAATGGGAAGGGTTGCTGAGAGATTCGATTTGTTTCCATTAACCAACATCAATCAATCTTGATTCTGGATGGAAGACAGTCATCTCTTCTCATGAAGTTTTGATTAGCTCCCCACACCACAGGAACAACATGGGCTCCAGACAGGTTGTTTCATCATGCAAAGCCGTTCCACAAGCCACGGTGTCCTGATGAGGACAGACGCTCCTCCAGAAGGAACATCTGCTCTCCTACTGTAACAGACTCCTCCTCATACTCCACACATACATGCTCTGTGCCCCGAGCTTTTCCATGTAAGGCCTATAGTACCAACTGGATTTTGTCACCAAATATTTCCCAGGGTGCCCAGTTCAAGTTCAAGGAACAACTCTTTGAGACACAGGACCTCTCTACTGCTGACTCAGAAAGGAAGTACCCAGGGAAGGCCGAGCAGGTCAGGAAGGGAATGGCCAGGGCCCCAGATTAGGAAACATTGATGATGTTATATGGAGATGTCATGCTATTTACAAATGGATGTAGCCATTTCTCTTTACAAAACAAGAAGTGAGAAATGTGGGGGAGCAGGTAGAAGGAAGACAGTAGGAAGAGACAGACCTTATGGAAAACCCCACCCACTCACTCACCACCCCGCACTGCTAACCCTCTCCAGGCAGTTCAGATGACATCTTCTCCCCTGCCATAGAGATCCAGCATCTTCCAGATGCCAAGTAGTCACAGACAGTCCCTGGCATTCCTGAGAGATAACTCTTCCTAGAATTTCCACAATTCACAGATATCACTTCTATCTGTGGAAGAAAGATCCCAAGAAAGGGCAAGTCTTTAAAAAAAAAGAAATAGGGAAAGGTGAAAGAAAAATAACAGGCAAAGATGACTCAATAAAAGGATACAAGGAGGCGACTATAGTAAAAACAAAATACTGGAGCCAGATGATTTGTACCATAGAGAGCCAGACAAGACCCTTTGTCTACACTAGAAATACTCAGACCAGAAGGGCATTTCCTAAGTGATAAACCCAAAGTCCCATGTAGGGAGTGGCTCGTTCTGCAACGAAGTGGTCTTGTAGGGAGTTCCTAAGGATTTTGAAGTCCCGGGTTGGACAATTTTGGTCTGAGTTCCTAAGAAAAGACAGACAGGCTCAAGCAGGGTGAGGGTCTAGCAGATTCCACCTCGGGGTGGGGCAGCCAACCAATAAGCCCACAGTGGACCTCACTCCCCTGATTCCTAGCAGCCCTTGACCATCCTCTGCTTCTGGTGAAGATCTTGCAATTTCTACCACCAAATACCAAAGTTTCCTATGAAGATTCAGTTATTCTCAGTCTCCCTCAGACCCCACCAGCTGGCAGACAGTTTCTGAGGAGTCTTTGGAGAAGAAGGTGCTTCATATGAAACTCAGGCTTCCAAGCAGAAGCGGCCCAGCTTGAGAGCCATGTGTGAACATCACTTCATCCGCCTCCACCTGTCTGTCTGCTCCCCTACCCCTAACCCATCTCCTCCGAGCAAGGAAGGTCAGCCAGCTCAAGAAAGAGAGGAGACGACCAGGCAGACATCTGCAGGGCTGTGCCGTGGAAGGGAAAACTATCATTCTCCATGGCTCCAGACTAGGCCCGTGGTGTGGAAGATACGAGGATGAAGATTTGGGTCAGTAGAAAGAAAACTATCAGAAGCCTTGCATGCATTCATGCTCAGTCACTTCAGTCATATCCAACTCTTTGTGACCCCATGGACTGTAACCCACTAGGCTCCTCTGTCCATGGGATTCTCCAGACAAAAATACTGGAATCGGTTGCCATGCCCTCCTCCAGGGGATCTTCCCAACTCAGGGATCAAACCCATGTCTCCTGCATCTCCCACATTGCAGGTGGAGTCTTTACCCACTGAGTCACCTGGGAAGCCCTCAAAAGCCTTGGAGCAGTTCAAAAGAAGAGTGAGGGCTGTTTGCTGAGATGTAAGAAATGGGGGCCAATGGTATATGAGCCACAGTTATTCTTTAGGAGCAGCTGCAAAGGCATCTCAGCTGCCTCCACCCAACTCCCAACCCTCCCCCATGACCCCCAGCTCCTCGCCACACCATTAGGGAGATGACCAAGAGGCATCCGGGACTCCACCTAAAGGATGCCATCCTTTAGGTGGAGTCCCGGATGCCTCTGACCACGCAGGGCATTTTGATGTGGCCTTGAAAACAAACTGCCACCTAATGTGCTGGTCATGCTTATATAAACAAATAAACCTCTTCTGCTTCTCGGAGTAAGGCATCCTCTGCAGAGTTAGGAAAATTTCAATTTGACACTGACGGTGGTGCTTTTTTGCATTCTTGGTCTGCACTGTCTTAGAATCTATAGCAAGCCTTTCCTGAGGCTCATATTTTATTTTATCTTGGTTCCAGCTGCTCTGAAGATGTCTATTCCTCTTTGAGGTGCCCTTCCCAACCCACATCCTAGAAAGTGAAATCCAGGTAAACCACAAAGGCCATATTTTAAGCTGGACCATCCCAAACAGGATACTCCCTTCAAAGTTGGAGAAAATCAGTAGCTTTTACCTAATGAAAATAAAGTTTAATGACATTTTGATTAAAATAAACCACCACCACAACACTGTACCAGGGGTCATTAACACCAGTACCTACAGGGGCCTAGGAGTGGGGCAGTCAGGTGAACTAGTGGAGCAGGCAAGGTTAGGGGGATAAGGACAGTGCCCAAGTACAAGACAAATCCTGTCTAAGAAGGGCTCTGGTGCTCAGCACCGTCGCGTGCTGCCACGTGGGAATACAGGGCCAGAGCTGCCAGATCTTCTGACTTTTTTAAAAGGTGCTGGAAGTCCAGATTTTATGTGAAATCTCATTTTTACTTGTTGGCATCTAATTCACATTTCTCAAAGACACAGTCCAGGCCAAATCAAACACATCTGAGGACCGGATCTGGCCCGTGTGCTGTCAGTTTGCAAGCTCTGCATAAAAGTTCAGCTTAAACAAATTAGCAGAATGTGCAAAACAGATCCTTCCCCACCACCCCCTCCTTCTCTGAGAAATGAGGTGGGTGTCAGGATGGTGCTGCAGGTGAGATGAGGTTCAGGGATGAGGCGGGGCCAGGGACATGTGTTGCCCAGATTGCTAGGTGAGAACTAGGAGTTCATATTGCCATTTTGACAGAACCTGAGCAAAATGGCTGCCTCTTCAGTATGTTCTGCTTTTCTCTATCAGAAAGCAAGGTTTTTACTTTTGTTATGGAAATTTTCTTCTTCCACTGGGCTGCAGGAAGCAGAATCACAGGGTTGGAAGAGACCTTATATGTCACATAGAACAAACCTCCCTCTGATGCCTAAATCCCCACTCTGACAATCTTTTCCAGGGGCATGTCACCCAGCTTCAAACACCTCCTACACCAGGGAGCTCCAGGCTTCCTGAGGCTGTCTGCCTGTCCTTTCAAGACAGCTCTAATTGTTAGAAAGGTCTTCCAGACACTAGACTTTCATAAACCCAGCCCCAAATCAGATTAGGTTTTTTGGCAGCTGCCTCCCTATGACTCACACCAAACTTAATGTCAACGAGAACCTTGAGTCTTTTTCGCCAGTGCTCTGCTAAACACACCTCTCCCCGGTCTGTACTCGGCCAGCTGGGTTCTTAGAGGGCAAGTTCTACACTTTCCTCCTTCTTAACTTTCAGCCCACGTATGTGTTGCAATAAGGTGGGCATCCAGTCATAGGTGCAAATCTTTGTCAATGTCCTAGATTCTTTTAAGTTTTTTTTTTTTTTCCCCTGATTCATTGGTTTCTGCTTTTATCTCAATTTCTATTGCAGTCCCTCAGTGTTTTATTTTTATTTATTGCATTTTTTGGCCACACTGCACTCTATAGCTTGTGGGATCTTAGTTCCCTAACAAGGTATCGAATCCATTGGAAGTAAGGAGTCTTAACCACTGGACTGCCAGGGAAGTCCCCCAGATTATTTTAAGAGAAACTTGACCCTACCTGTGCCCCACAGATTTTTGGAGCTGAGGGCCCTATGCATAATAGATACCACAGAAGGGACTGGGGCATTTGCCAGGAAATATGACCTGCTGTCTCCTTCTCCAAAGCCTAGTTGCTAGAAATACTTATGGAAGATTTAAATGAAGGTCAATCCATTTCTCCAGATCAAAAAACTCAAATGCCCAAGCAAGTAACAAAAAATGAGTAAGGTGGGCCAAGAACAAAGTGGAGCCCATGCCCCACTTGAGGGGGGCAGCCAAATCTTGTCTCTGTCTGAAAATAGGGGCCCAGTGTTTCTAGATCTTCCCACTCATAAGAAATGCCAGAAATCTGGATTTGTATGTAAACTCTACTGATTTCTTAAACATTTTCTTAATTTTTAAATGTTGGGAATTCATTCACCTTTGTAAATGTTCCAAAGGCCAAACAAAACATACTAGTGGATCTAAGTTTGCCTCCAAGCTGCCAGTTCTGCCATAAATGTTCTAATCTCACTCCTGCATCAGATCAAGCCCTCAAGATCTGGGGAAGCATAATAACAGAGCTTTGCCCACGCTACAGACACTGAGCTAAATACTGAATGAGAATTATGTCATTTAATCCTCACAAGAGGTACCCATTTTAAGAAGGTGGAAGCTGAAGTAGAGAGGGGTGAGATGACTTGCCCAAGGTTAAGCGATTAGTGATGAGGCTGAAATTCCATTCTAGGTCTGTCTGACTTCAGAGTTCAATGTACAGTTTCTGGACCACACTGTTTGAGCAAAATTTTGCTTTTAGTGAATTGTGCTTTGGTGTGCAAACTGTCAACTTACATTGAGGGATTTTTTTTAACTACTAAAAATGTGTTGTGGTGACAACTACAGGGGTGAATAAGGCCACCATCCACCACATCACCAGGTCCTTAAAGCCTCCAGCAGCTGAAGGACTCTCCAGCCCACCTGTCCCCATTTCCCCTCAGGGATGGATCAGAGGCAAACCCCACAGCACTTCTCCTTGAAAGACAGTGTCTTGCCCTTGATTCCAACTTTGAACTCATCCTTGAGAAGTGAAGAAGGAAAAAAAAGTAATGGCAGGAAGTCTCGATTGTGAAATTTGAAAGGATGGTGGCAAGTCAGGCATTTTCATTTCATAGATACTGAATCATTTGATTCTCATTGTATAACCCTATCTGATGAGCATAATTTGAAAGACAAGATAGAATATATCTTCTTGACCTTATTAAGAAGTGGCAAACCCAACTGTACATAGAAACCAAGGAGCTTGGGGAAATGAGCGAAGCAGTGGGTGTGAGATAAGGGGTTGTGGGGACCCCAGAGCTCCTGGCCCAAGAAGTGGTGGAGACTTAAGAACGCAGGCCTCACCTAGCAGTGGCAGCTGCCACTCAGCTCCGGCTAACTGGCTGCCATGAAGGAACAGAGGCCCAGTGCACCAGATCATCTAGTTTGTCTCATAAGAATCAGAAATACAGAAATATAACTTCTTTTCTATGAAGTTGCTCAACTTTGTTGTGCATCTCAATAAAATCCATCACTGGTCTGAAGACCATCTCTTGCTTATATGGCGATCAGTGACAGTTTGGAAGAAAATAAACTGACTTTTTAAAATTTAGTTTTGAGCTGCTTTAAACATCTGGAGAAAGAGAAGAACATCAAAGAGGCATTCTTAAATTCCTGAGGACTAAATACTCAGCTCCTGGCTGCACAGTAGGCATGCTGTGGAGCAACACTGAGAATGCAGGCAAGGTGTCACTGATTCTCCATTAATGTCTTCCACAGAGGAAGATAGGAAGGAACTTATGTTATGGACTTTCCAGGTTCTAGGCACTTTCATGGACCAAAGTTCCAAGAGGTTGCTTCCAAGGAGGTCAAAGATTAAGTCTGGGTGGGTCTAGGCTTTTGACTGTCTCTGCTCCTTTGGGTCTGGTTAGGCCTGTTGGCATCTCAGAGAAAAGGCAGGGTGGTTGTTCAGACTGGTCCCTACAGGGAAGAGGCAGAGGTTCAAGCTCCTGATCAGCTTTGGAGCAATAGAAACAAGATTCACATATGGCCTTGGAGGGGGAGGCCTATACGCCCACGCCACCCGGGCCATACGAGTCCACATATAGCACAGCACACCAGACTTCTGCATTAGGGCACTGAGTCACAGCTTCAAGACAGGTGTTCATTTCCTAGTCCCTGGCCTCTATCATCTATTTCCCTGGAACCTTCTAGAGAGGGGCCAAGAACCACTTGGATAAAGGACCAGGCTAGAACCAGGGTCCAAGGTCTGGCATCCTAACCAAAGGCCAATTTGTTACTGCCTCACTCACACTGCTATCTATTCAAAGGAGAAATTTCTTTCAGGGCTCAATATTCAAAAATGTTTCCTTCTTTTGAAGAGCTGGTGGCATTCTCTTAAGGATACTATTAAACTTACATTTTTAGAGTTGGTACCCCATCCCATTCTCTTAAGACTGCTCAGCTTCCTGGTTCTGTTTGCCACATGATGTGCTGTTTCTCTTCATGGCAACCACTGTTTATGGAGCATCTCCTGTGTGTCTCGTCTGGCCTGAATTCTTTACAGAAATGCCCAAGGTAGGTATTATTGTTCCTATTTTACAATGGTACAGAGAGCCGAGCCTCAGAGAGTTTCAACAATTTGTTCACAACTAATAAGTGGTACAGCTGGAATCTGAGCCCAGATCTACTGGACTCCCAAACTGGCCATACTGCTCTCATAGTTATGATTTTCTAACAATAATAGCTAACACTGAGTCCTTACTATGTGCCAGGCACTGTGCAGAGGGCTCTACTTCCCTTATCTCAGTTAACCCCCCAGATAACTCTTTAGGTTGGATAATTATCTCCACTTTACAGATGGGGAAACCGAAGCTCAAAAAGATGAAAAGATTTGCCCAAAGTCACACAGTTAGAAAGTACAGACGCTGGGCTGCAAACCTTAGACAGTTCAGTATCAACAACCATGTCCTGATCACTAAGCCTGCATTCCTTGGTTTCCTGACATTCTCAAACTGGAGAGGCATGCTCATGTCCTCAACCAAATACTCAGTTAAAACAATGAACAGGACAGAGCCTTTTGGCAAGCCACTAGAGACTTCACCTAGGCTGATGATGGTCCATGCAACAATCAGTACTTGTTTGGACAATTATGAACCTATGTAATGGTGCTCTCCAGCTGTTCTGGCTTAGGCAACTGGTACAGGAAAGGCAGAAGACAGTACAGATTCATGGCAGTACTGGAGGATGGTCCAGATTACCAGAGCTGAGACTGGTCCCTTCTGTCCTCACTACAGATCTAGAACAGGGCTGTTTCCAATCTTGGCCCCAGTCCTCCCCTTGGCCCATTCAGATGATAATTATCTGGGTCTTAGAGGTACCAGAGCCCCCTAAATTGGGCCTCAGATAATCCTTCCAATTTTGTCAAGCAATTTATTTTCCAGGGGAAATAAGGGACTTTGTGGTTCACCAGCCAAGGTCTGGGGTAGAGACCGAAGAGGCCCTTTGTCTGAGGATTCCAGAAAAGGCTTATTCTAGGACTCTGACAAACAATAAAGGAAACTGGTAATCCAGGGGCATTTTCTGTTTCTTGGGAGACTTTTCTCAAGGAGTATCAGGATTTTCCTTTTCACACTCTTTTTTCACTCATGTTGTCCTCCCTGGAAACAGCCATCCTGCACTTGACAGTAATGAGGATGGAGAGCTGTGGCCGTCTCTTCAGAAATCGGGCAATTAAATTTTCCTTAATAAAATTCTTTACCTTCTGTGAGCAGCATCACTGCTGTTGTGGACTTGAGTGAATTTTTTAAAATTCCTTTAAATAGAAGTAGAAGACAGCATTTCCTGGAAGACCATCTTAATATTTTCCTAAGCTGAAACCTAACTGTGCATGTATTTTTCTATCCTTGATAGCTATTCCAGAACTTGCTCTGAATGCCTCTTGTGTGGCAGGCACTAGGCATAAGAATTTGGGGAATGAATAAAACAAGGCCCCTGCACTCAATGAGCTCACAGGGAGACAGACACAAACACCCCTGCGGTAATAGCAGCATGAGGGGGAGGGCACTAGGCAAAAATAGAAATAATTAACATTTCTGCAGAACTCTAGAGTTTACTCTCTCATACAGCACCTCCTCTGATCCTCACAGTGACTAGCCTTAAAGGTAGGTAACACCCTCATTGTACGGATGAGGAAACAAGGATGCAGAATAGAGATGTGCCTTATTCAAAAGACAGACCACAGATGGAAAACCAGGTCTATGCCTCTGAATCCCTGAATCTGGACATAGCTCCACAATGGCTTCTGATTTAAATCCAATAAATTAAATGGTTGGGCTTGACTATTCCCACTCCATGCCTATCTCTTAAAATTTTGAAAGAGAAGGGAAAAGCACTTTCCTTGCTACATGGGGGAATAAACCAGTAAATTTCATTTCAGCAATCATTCTTACACTACATAATGAGTGCGATAAGAAGTAAAGCATAACTTAAATCTCCTACAGGTGTCTTTCCTTATTTCTACCATTCTTTCTTCTCTTTTGATAAGAAAGATGTTTGAACATCTTCCATAGCAGGAAAATTTGTCAAATGCCTTACTTATTGTCAAGTTGGTGAGTTTTTTTAATTAGAAAAGTAATCATGCTCATTACTTTAGAAGTGAATCAATACTGACCAATATAAAGGGGAAAGGTCTCTTCAGTGTTCCCTGTCACTGCCATCCTGCCCCAATCCCTGACCTCCACCTCAATCCTAGTTCCCAACAGTAAACATCATTACCAGTCAGTAAGAACTATGGGACTCTTTACACACACGTAAATATATAAAGACACATTATTTTTTAATTTTAAAAAAACACAGGATTTTAATACACACACACAGTGCTCAGGTTTGGTTCTTTTTCTCATTCATCAGTAGTCTATGTGACAATTAAATGTTCTTTTGCCTTCAAATAAAAAGATACACAGTCAAGTTGGTGAGCTCACTACAGACCAGATTCAAATATTCCAAGCTCACGAAAACTGGGACACTTGTAAAATGCAGGTTCCTGGGTATCAAACCCCAGAGATTCGGATGTGGGTGGCCCAGGAGCCACACTGGGGAAAAAAATGCAATAGGGCAAGAGAAAGCATCATGCCTACTTAAGGCATGGTGCCTAAGACTTACTGGCACCTTCCTCTTCCAGCAGCATGCCCATACTTGTAACCCATCATCTCCTGATGGTTTTCCAGTACTGCCTCACTCTCTTCTCCCTCTAATCTGGTGCATTCACTAAAGGTTTCACGTGTAGGCTCGGGTTCACTCTCCAGGACTCAAGGCTGGTGACCTTCTGATAGGTTGAGCTAACATTTCCACGGTTCAGTGAATGCTCCTATGTGCCAAGAAGCATGCCAGAAGTTCTGATTTGTCTTGTTTCAACTAATTCTCTCTTTCCTCCCTGCCCCACATCACACACACACACACACATACACACAAAGGAAGGATTACTGTCCCCATTTTTTCAAATAGGGAAACTGGCAGGATATTATCTGTGTTTTCTTCTTTTTCTTGTATATAGAAATACCTATCATTCTGCTAATAAGCCACAAGCCAAGACTCAAACCCAGGTCTGTGCAATTCCATCCAGAGAACGATCCCCACCCCATCACAGCTGCCTCCTTTTACCATCCGTATTCTTGTCTCAACCACTTTCTGTGACTTTAGCATAACTCTATCCAACCAAGATGGATTTCAATCCTCTTCAGTTGATCCCTGGCTTTAATTTCACCTTAAAAGCACTTATCCAATGATTATATTTACCAACTTGAGTATAACTATTATGAAATTCCCTTTCTGGAACCGTTTTTATCTTTTACACAAAGAATTGTGTGTTTCTCTTAGAAGTACCCATCTTCCTGACCCCTTAAGTATTTTGATGGCTTCTGACCCTCTCCAATGGACAGATGGCTCAGTCTATATATTATATAACTCAGAAAATAATGGTGGGAAGGTAAGCTTAGCCAATTGATTCAGTTTTATAGACCAATATCAGAAATCACAACATTGTCAACCATTTAGATACATTTCCTACATGTTCCCGGAAGACTTTTAAATCACTTTTTCATAATACTCAGTATTTTTGTAATTACAAGTTAAAATTTGTTTTTCTTGCAGCACTATAAAGTCTATGAGGTCAGGGAACATAGTAGGAACTCAATAAATACTTGTTAAACTAAATCAAAGTGAACTGGATCACTACATTCTCAACATTTCTTTCCCACTATTCCCAATGGTCTAACAATTCTGTGTTTCTGGCATAAAACAATAAGGCCTCCACCATTTTTGACACAGAGTTTTGATGGCAATGTCATGCCAAGTAGGAGATCCAGCAAGACAGAGGTACTCAGAGTAAGGCCTGAGACAGAAGGATCAGGCCAAAACAAAAGCCTTAGAGTAGCTTTGTCAAGGGACAAACAAACTCAAACACAATCAGGCAAAAGGTCAGAAGTCCAAATGGCCAGGCTGGGAAGTCAAGGAGTAATGGATTATCAGGTGTCAGAAGCGAGAGTGGCTGTTGTCCTGCCTCGGTTTCTCCAAGAAGATGTATCTTCGGGAGATCCAAAACATGCTGTCTGGAGAGACCACTGATCACAATAGGATTCTGTGAACTACAAAGTAACATGCTGGTAACTCTGCTTGGAAATGTCCTGCTGAGATGACAGCTGGGAAGAAGCCACATTGTGCTGAGCCAATTTGCGTTCTTTAGTACAAACGAAATCAGAGAAGAGACACCCACCGTTTGTATCCCTGAAGGTGACTAAGGTGTTTTACTGGGAAGGTCCTCTCATGGCATCTCTCTCTGGTTCCACGTAAGGCACTTTAAGCTATGGAAGATTCCCCTGTGGAGCTGTCCCCTCCCACTGGGACAACTCCTCCATGGGAACTCTACCCACCAACAGGGATCCAGGACTTTCTATCTGACAAAGGGTTGGAAAACTGATCAACAGTAAACTATACTCTGAAAATACCCTCACTAGCCCTCAGAAGCAAGGGGAACAGCAAGGTACCACTGCTGGGAGCAGACCAGCAATCAGGAATCCCAAAGCACCACTGATGACCAGGGATGCAGGCAGAGGAGCAACAATGAGGGAGAGTACCAACGGGGAGGAGGAACCTGCTGTGGAGCCTTCATTCTTTGCCTTTGACAGGATTCTCCTTTTAATACTTCCTGCCAAAGGCAGGAACAGCTGCCTGGGTACCAACAGGGAAGTGAGACTATGGGGGACCAGGAAGGGGAAATTTTTTAGCTGAAAGTAGTAGGAACAGATGTGGAGGGAAGTTCTTGATGAGCTTTATATAAATCTGGTGGGACAGAAATGGCCACACAAGTCTATCACCACAAGAAAATGGTTTCCAACAAACAAATCCTCAGTCCTCCCTCGTGGACCATCAAAACATGTGGGAGGTCATGCATACTTGATGTTCTTACTTAGCAAAGTCTCTTTTTTGTAAGGCCATACTCTACTTCAAGCCATAGTCCTACAGGCCTATGATGATGTGCCTCTAGGCTTTATTTTTATAACTTTTCATTAAAGACCTATTAAAGACCTATGATCCTATCATAGGTGAAAGTGAAAGTGTTAGTTGCTCAGTTGTGTCTGACTCTTTGTGACCCCATGGACTGTAGCCGGCCAGGTTCCTCTATCCATGGGATTCTCCAGGCAAGAATACTGGAGGTGGGTTGCCATTTCCTCCTCCAGGGGGTCTTCCCAACCCAGGGATTGAACCAGGGACTCCTGTGTTGCAGGCAGATTCTTTACTACTTGAGCCACCAGGGACGCCCATTTTTTATTATATATAGATATAAAACAGATTTGATAGAGGTATGAAGTCTGAAAGGTAATACATTGAATTTTTATAGTGATTCTCTCAAGTTGTAGCTTCTAGATTCTTTTTTCCCCTGTATTTTCAAAACTTTTAAAAGAATGAGCATGTATTACATCCAAAATCAGAAAAAAATATTATCAAAAAATAAGTTTCATCCAGTATCTCCAAGATCAAAGACTCACAGAGCCAATGGCTAGAAATGAACTTTAAACTCCTGTCACTTCTGGTCTCATCCCCTACCCCCACTCCATTCTACTTACTCTGGATTTTAGCGACATCAGACTTCTCACCACTGTCCAAGTACCCAGGTCCTTTCATGACCCCCATGCCTTTGCGCATGCTGTTCTCTCTTCATGAAATGCCTTTCAACACTTGGAGAGCTTCTACCCATCCTAGAAAGCCCTGCCTAAAAGTCATTTCTTCTAGAAGAACTTCTCCACCTCTCCCCAACAAAGCTGTCACTTTCACTCGGTTTTCACAGTGTGATTCCAGCACTGTCCCAATACTGACCACACTGTATCATAATCAATTCATCCATTTTTGTTCAACTACCTTTCCTAGAAAACTGTGAGTCCGTCAAAGACAGGGACAGAGGCTATATTTTATCCCCTTTTGTGTCCCCCTTTCAGCTACACACATACTTAATTAATGGAAAATATTAAATTCCCTGTAGGATCCTTGCAAGTGGCCCCCTGGTCTCTCTGCTTCATTCCCTTCTAAGCCAAAGGTTGGATAGTTTTACAGAGACACAACTGCCCCTTCTTTGATTCTTCATCTTCTTGAATTACCTCTTGGTCAGGGTTTTAGAAAGCTTGAATCTGCTCCATTTTGTGCCTCTCAACTGTAATTTCTGGTACAAACCATGCACCCCAAGCAGAATATATACATGTGCTTATGTACACAGTCCAGAACAATGACATTTACTCTCACTATTCACTCACCAAATCCCACAGTCACCTATTACACACCAAATGTTGTTCTAGGTACTAATAAAACACAAACATGAGAAACAGAAGTCCTGTTCTTATAGACTTTCAATTCTGGTAAAAAAGAAAAAAAAATTCAAAGAGGAAAAATATCATAGAGCTTTAAGTGCTCTCCTGAGTCTTCAAGTCCGTTGATCCATTAGTTACTCCACAGCTACTTAAGATTGGGTGATCAGAAAATAACAGGCAAGGCAAGGGTCAAATACCTAGAAGGAGCCAGCCATGTGACAATACAGGGTTAATAGGGTTCCAGAAAGAAGGAAAAGTTATGTGCAAAGTCTCAAAGTGGGTAAAAGTTTAGAGAATTCAAGGGACCTGGAGAGTGGAGAGGTGAGGTGACCAAGATGGACAGAGCACAGCTTCATAAGCCCAGCTAGGCATTTGGATTCGATTCTTGAGCAATGAAATTCTACCGGAGGGTTTGAAACTAGGAAGTGACATGATTAAATTAAGTTGTGTAAGGATTATTGCTGGCTGCTGTGGGGAGAACAGACTCTGAAGATAAGAGAAGAAGCAGGGAGATCAGAGGATAGTGGCATTCACTTCAGTTCAGTCACTCAGTCATGTCCAACTCTTCGCGACCCCATGGCCTGCAGCACGCCAGGCTTCCCTGTCCATCACCATCTCCTGGAGCTTACTCAAACTCACATCCATTGCATCGGTGATGCCATCCAACCATCTCATCCTCTGTCATCCCCTTCTCCTCCTGCCTTAAGTCTTTCCCAGCATCAGGGTCTTTTCTAATGAGTCGGTTCTTCGCATCAGGTGGCCAAAGTACTGGAGTTTCAACTTCAGGACTAGTCCTTCCAATGAATATTCAAAACTGATTTCCTTTAGGATTGACTGGTTGAATCTCTTTGAAGTACAATTCTCAAGAGTCCAACTCTCAAGAGTCTTCTTCAACACCACAGTTCAAAAGCATCAATTCTTTGGTGCTCCGCTTTCTTTTTAGTCCACCTCTCACATCCATACATGACTACTGGAAAAACCATAGTTTTGACTAGACAGATCTTTATTAGTAAAGTAATGTCTCTGCTTTCTAATATGCTGTCTCAGTTGGTCATAGCTTTTCTTCCAAGAAGCAAGTGTCTTAATTTCATGGTTGCAGTCACCATCTGCAGTGATTTTGGAGCCCCCAAAAATAAAGTCTCTCACTGTTTCCATTGTTTCCCATCTATTTGCCATGAAGTGATGGGACTGGATACTATGATCTTTGTTTTCTGAATGTTGAGTTTTAAGCCAACTTTTTAACTCTCCTCTGCAAGGAGATCCAACCAGTTCATCCTAAAGGAGATCAGTCCTGGGTGTTCATTGGAAGGACTGATGTTGAAGCTGAAACTCCAATACTTTGGCTACCTGATGCGGAGAGCTGACTCATTTGAAAAGACCCTGATGCAGGAGGAGAAGGGGACGACAGAGGATGAGATGGTTGGATGGCATCACTGACACAGTGGACATGGGTTTGAGTGGACTCCGGGAGTTGGTGATGGACAGGGAGGCCTGGGGTGCTGCGGTTCATGGGGTCGCAAAGAGTCAGACATGACTGAGCAACTGAACTGAACTGAACTGAACTTTCATCAAGAGGCTCTTTAGTTCTTCACTTTCTGTCATAAGGGTGGTGTCATCTGCATATCTGAGGTTATTGATATTTCTCCCAGAAATCTTGATTCCAGCTTGTGCTTCCTCCAGCCCAGCATTTCTCATGATGTACTCTGCATATAAGTTAAATAAGCAGGGTGACAATATACAGCCTTGATGTACTCATTTCCTGATTTGAAACCAGTCTGTTGTTCCATGTCCAGTTCTAACTGTTGCTTATTGGTTTCTCAGGAGGCAGGTCAGGTGGTCTGGTATTCTCATCTCTTGAAGAATTTTCCAGTTTGTTGTGATCCACACATCAAAGGCTTTGGCATAGTCAGTAAAGCAAAAGTAAATGTTTTTCTGGAACTCTCTTGCTTTTTCGATGACCCAGCAGATGTTGGCAATTTGATCTCTGGTTCCTCTGCCTTTTCTAAATCCAGCTTGAACATCTGGAAGTTCATGGTTCATGTACTATTGAAGCCTGGCTTGGAGAATTTTGAGCATTACTTTGTGAGTGTGTGAGATGAGTGGAATTGTGCAGTAGTCTGAGCATTCTTTGGCATTGCCTTTCTTTGGGACTGGAATGAAAACTGACCTTTTCCAGTCCTGTGGCCACTGCTGAGTTTTCCAAATTTGCTGGCATATTGAGTGCAGCATTTTCATGGCATCATCTTTTAGGATTTAAAATAGCTCAACTGGAATTTCATCACCTCCACTAGCTTTGTTTGTAGTGATGCTTCCTAAAGCCCACTTGACTTCGCATTCCAGAATGTCTGGCTCTAGGTGAGTGATTACACCATAGTGGTTATCTGAGTCATGAAGATCTTTTTTGTATAGTTCTTCTGTGTATTTTTGCCACCTCTTCTTAATACCTTCTGTTTCTTTTAGGTCCATACTATTTCTGTCCTTTATTGAGCCCATCTTTGCATGAAATGTTCCCTTGGTATCTCTAATTTTCTTGAAGAGATCTCTAGTCTTTCCCATTCTATTGTTTTCCTCTATTTCTTTGTGTTGATCACTAAGGAAGGCTTTCTAATCTCTCCTTGCTATTCTTTAGAACTCTACATTCAAATGGGTATATCTTTCCTTTTCTCCTTTGCCTTTAGTTTCTCTTCTTTTCTCAGCTATTTGTAAGGCCTCCTCAGACAACCATTTTGCCTTTTTACATTTCTTTTTCTTGGGGATGGTCTTCATCACTGCCTCCTGTACAATGTCACGAACCTCTGTCCATAGTTCTTCAAGCACTCTATCAGATCCATACCTTGAATCTATTTGTCACTTTTTAGTGGCATTAACTGGGGCTTATTCCCCCCCCCCCAGGGGACATTTGCCAATGTCGGAGAAGGCAATGGCACCCCATTCCAGTACTCTTGCCTGGAAAATCCCGTGGATGGAGAAGCCTGGTGGGCTGCAGTCCATGGGGTCGCGACTGAGCGACTTCGCTTTCACTTTTCACTTTCATGCATTGGAGAAGGAAATGGCAACCCACTCCAGTGTTCTTGCCTGGAGAATCCCAGGGACGGGGGAGCCTGGTGGGCTGCTGTCTATGGGGTCGCACAGGATAGGACACGACTGAAGTGCGTTAGCAGTTAGCAGAGACATTTTTGGTTGTGACAATTTGTTGGGGGGGGGGGGGTTGCTGCTGACATCAAGTGGGTTAGGTCAGGGATTCAGCTCAACATCCCACATGGTGCAGGACAGCCCCCACAACAAAAAATGATGCAGACCCAAACATCAGTAGTGTGGAGGTAGAAAAACTCTGAGATAGGGAGATATTGCCATGGTGTCACCAAGAGGTGGTGATGGCCTGGGCCAGGATAGTATAGATAGGGATGGAGTATTGACGGTTTTTCTCTCATATTTCCTTAGATTTCCTGAACATTACTCAGGCAAGGAGGGCATTCTCTGTTCAGTGCCTCAGGGATAATACAGGGAAAGAGTCAATTCTTGGCTTTTGACTTTCAAAACCCTAGTTCTCAGGGAGAAGAGAAAGAATGTGGGTTATGGACAAAAGATCTGAAAGAAAGTCTGATGACAAAGAGCCAGGGGACCACCCCCTATTAACCCCCCTCCCCTCCTCTCTCCTTCCCTCCTCCACACACAGATACAGATTTCAGGAGACTGTAAGGCAAGGTGTACGTAGCTTTTAGGGATCTGTAAGAAAATAATCCCCACCCTATCTCACCTTAGACAAGCCCAGGGAGAGTAGGTGATGACAGAATGCCTGCATAATTTGCAGAATCTGAGGCTGGAGGAGCGGGGCATTCCCCAGGCAGCACCCTAGGGAGGCCTTGGAGGAGAAGTAAGTGGCAACACGAGCCTGAGACAAATGTCCACAGTCTCTCATGACCCAGCATGGTGTGGGAGCCTCAGGATGACTCCTGGTGCCTGCATATCTCACAGAAGGAGCTGAGGAGGGGAAAGGGCAAAGTGGCCTCAGGTTCGGAACAGAGAAGTATCAGTGCAGGACTGACCACTGCGGACCCAGCAGGAAGGAGGATATCTTAGTAGTTGCCAAAGTAGGTTGATGATAAACCACAACAGATGTCCCCTTAGAACTACCCCAGCCCCCCTGGACCTTGGGCCACAACGCTAGAGAAAGCAAGAAGAAACCCCCAATTCCCTTAGATTTATTTCTGTCATTTCAAGCAGAATAGAGATGTGAAATATAAGTTACAGAAAAATAAAGAAAATCATATTTTTATTGCACCTGGATTTGGGGCTGAGACTGCGTCCTCTGAGGCTCCACAGGCTGCGGGCGTCTGCATGTCCATCTGCACCATTATCACCTGGCATCGACTGCGCTATCTCAGGGGTGGCACCCAGGTCCATTCAAGGCCCCTTGAACGCTGCCTGCAGCTAAGGGCACCCCCTAAACTGTCACACACAGCCGGGCACACGTGCACATGCCACACATATTGATCAGAAAGAGCTGTCACCAAATTACCATTTAAATCAATGGTTGAGTGCTCAGTAATTGGAAATGTCAAAACCCACATTTTCTAAGTGACCTCAAAACACCACATTGAAATCATTTATCTGAGCTGGATACACATTTGTTTTATCTCTTCTCTTCTCCACACTATCCTGTTAGGAAACTAAAAATTAGGGAACTGGGTAAAAGGCAAAAAGAGAAAGAAAATGGATAACCCACAAACTATAGCCCAACACTGTCAATCTTCAGAACACAGTCCTGTGGATATTCCATGAAGGTTTACAAGACTGAATAAAGTTTGAGGAACATCTGCGGCCCCTTCTTGGCAGTTCATACTTAACACATTCAAGGTTCCCATAAATCCTGTGGGAAACAAGCCTATTTAACTCACTTCATACTAGAACTTCCAAAACCTATTTGACCACAGAACTATTTTTTTCCACCCAGTGCCTCTTTACATCCAATTTCATGGAATATACCTCAGGGAACACTACTCCAAACATAAATTGGCCTAATGACTAAACAAATTAAGAGAACAGAGCCAAAACCCCACTCCTGGGCCAGCCAAGAAATTTTATAAACACCAACAAGCCATCAGGAACAAATCATTTACAAGGGAAATAGAGCCCAGAATACAGCTTGCTATGGCCTGTATTAGGCCAGAGGTTCTGAATTTAAACTCAGCACCTTTAATAGTCAGCCACTATCCCCCCAACTTCCTGGCAGCTACAAGGACAGGACCCAGTTTCTGAACCAGCCTAACCTCATGTCCTCCTGACCTCTCCAATCCTTACCCTCTTCTATCCTCACCTCATCGTGTTTTCCAAGGCACTGCTCTGCTCTGCCTCCCAGGCAACCACCACCACCCGGGGTTGCCCCACCCACCGGAGCAATTCAATGCAATACCATTACTGATCACCAATGAGATGCTAGGCACAAGGCTACAGCAATGAACCAAGCAAAAAAACTTTGTGTTCATGGAAATATGGTCTAGAAGTGCTTACAAGCCAGAACTCTTCTCTGAACATCAGTCTCCACATCTGGAGGGAAATACAAAAGTGGGAGCATTGGACTAGCAGACATCTAAGATTTCTGGTTCTGTGTTTCCAGGTTGGTGGAGCCTCTATCAATTCTCTAGGAGACACTTTTTCAAAGATGACTTCCTGGGGTGGGAGAGAGGGATCTCACACAACTAAGCAGCCTCAAATTGGGGGATAGGCAAGGTTTCATCAGAAGGATTGTGGAAGGGCTAGGAAAGGCAGGAAGTCAAAGACTAAGACCCGTTCCAGACTGGCCCCCAGTGAAGAAACCCCTGGGTTTCAAAGCAGAATTGCCCTGGCATATTTCTTGCCTCCCTGCACAGCTGGAAGTCAGACCCCTCCAATTTAAACCTTAGTTCTGCCACTATTCACTGTGCAATCTAATACAACGTATTTCTCTGGATTTCAGGTTTTATCTATAAGATAGGAATAATAATGACTATTTTCCAGAATTTGGGGGATCACAAAATGAGACACCATACGCATGACTGAGACTTAGAGATAAATAAAAATTAATTACATCCCATCACTAAACAAAGCTGTATAGCCTGAAGCATGGCTTGTAACAGTCATTGAATGAATGGGTGAGTGAATCAATGAATGAACAAATAATAGAGGTTTCTGGAAAGGAAAAGTAGCCTCTAACATATAAACTCTGGTGGTGAGAACTCCAATGCACACACCAGATCCACTGATTTCCTGACTGGGAGGCACCTGATGTGCCATGCTCCCCAACCAACTTCCCACCATGAATATGATAGACATCACCTTGTCAAACATCACCTTGGCTTTAAACACATCAGCCTTCATCCAATCTTCATAGATAAATATCTCCCCTATCAGGGACAAACAAGGAAATTCATCAAACCATGAAGAATATTCCCTTAACAAATAAAACCCCTACTTTCAATGGAACAGAAAATATGATGTTGTTAGGGGTTGAATGCTTGGTGTTTCCCCCTAAAATTCACATGTTGAAGCCCTAACCTCCAACGTGATGATGTGTGAAGATGGGTGGGGCCTCTGGGAGGTGATTAGGTTCACATGAGATAATGAGAGTGGTGCCCTCATAATGGGATTAGTCCCCTTCTAAGAAGAGGAGGACAGAGAGCTCTCTCTCTACACACAGAGGAAAGACCATGTGAGCACAGCAAGAAGGCTACAAGCAGCAAAGTGTGCTCTCAACAGGAGCCAAATCTGTGGGCACCTTGATCTTGGACTTCCCAGCCTCCAGAATTGTGAGAAATAAATGTCTGTTGTTTAAGCTTCCCAGCTGCCCGTGGTATTTTGTTATAGCGACCCAAGCTAAGACAAATGTCAAAGAAAATATAACTCCAGCTTGAGCTTGGCTGTGAGTTAGAAAAGTAAAACTTCTTGTTAGTAATTATTAGCCACTGCTTCAACTGATTGTACACCAATCACATGGGGGAAATGAAAATGACCATAAGCATTTCTCAAGAGTTCATGGCCCAAATACTGAACACAAAATTGTAATGAAGGATAATGAAGTCCAGAAGAGAAAGGCAGATATGATTCTGCCTGGAAGAGTTATTAGGAAGGCATCATGGAAGAGGGATCATTTGAGCAGGCAGTGAAGGATAGTCAGGAGTTGGCCAAACCAAAAAAAGTGGGGGTGGGGGGAGAAGGAAGACATTTTAAGCAGAATAAAGGCACAAATGGGGAAATATTTGGAGGTGGGAAAAAGTATGGAGGAGTCAGAGACAAGGAATTGTTCTAATGTGGTTATGACAGCACAGACCTATTATAGAGAAAACACCTGAAGATGAAACAGGTAAACTGGGTGAGGCCTCATCAGCAAGACCCTTTATTGACTTCAACTTGTAGGCCAGAAGTTGAAGACTGGTGAGCATGGGCTGAAGCTTTCCTACTGACAGATTCATTCAAAAAGCAAAGTATTTCTTATAAACTGGTGCTACCTCTTAAAAATTTGGAGATTTTCATCATGGCCTTGGATTTGGCAAAGAATCCTTAGATATGACACCAAACGCATGAAGAAAGAAAGAAAAAATAGATAAAGCTTCATAAAAATTAAAAACTTTTGTGCTTCAAAGGACTCCATCAGAAAAGAGAAAAGATAACCAACAGAATAGAATTCTGCAAATCTTGTATTTCATAAGGAACTGTATCCAAAATGTAGAAAGAACTCTTACAGCTCAATAATGGAAAAGACAACCCCATTTTTAAAATGTTTTCAAAGTTAAATTTCTAAATATTTAAAATAAAAATTAGGAGATTTTGTTTTGAAATCCAGATGCTCTGGAAACACTGAAAGAACTAACCACTCTGGGCTTACAGTAATGACAGGAGAGCTGAGCAGGGCTGCCGCCTCTAAATGAGCTCCCTAGTCAGCCACAGTCCCCACTACTCCCCACTGTTCCCCAACCCAGCCTACTTTCCTCACTGAAGCCAGTGAAGGTGATGATGGCTCTTAAGGTCATTGTCCAATCACTCTATGGCATAATCTCTTTAAGATTAAATTCATTCTCATGATAAATTGGGAGTTTTTTAGATTTTTCTTTCTTTTCCTTCACTGATTTTATTGCCATATTCCAAGAAAACTCTTGGAAGTTAAGGATATATCATATATTTTGCATCTCTCACAATACTCAACACAAGGCTAAGAACAAAGTCGACACTCAGTGTTCACTGAGTGAATGTATAAGTGAGTGAGTAAATAAATGCTTCTCTGCGGTCGTCTTCACTACCTGCTCTTCTTCCCCTCAATTCTAGACTTATGCCATTAAAAAGATGGCCTAAAATGAATATGGATGTGTAATAAAAAAAAAAAAAACACTGAAGTCAATCACTGAATTTCTATTTTCATTTTCTATTAGGATGAAATGGAAATTTGAACTCTGAATAAACGCAGAACAGACCATTACATCTGACAGCAAGATGAATTAGAACCCAGGTTACTGGAAAATGCTTGTGAATAAGATTACCAAACACTATCAGTGATCTTTGAGGATACTGTGAAAGATAGGATAAGTGCCAAAAAGCTGGAGATGGGAAAATGTTCTGATTTTCAAAGGGGGAAAGAAGTTTGAGTTGCCAGTTCCAGATTGGAGAATATGGTGTCACTCTCAGGCAGGGTTCCTGAACAAGTTCATAAAGGAACACTTGTGAACATCTCAGACAAGAAGCAATATCCACTTGAAGCCAGCACAGGGTCACCAAGAACAAGTCATATTAAATTAATTTCATTTTCTTCTCTCTGATAAGGCCCCTAGCCCAGTGGGTTGGAGAAACATAGCAGATACAATATATATGGTGCAATGAGAGAGTGGGCAGTGAAAAGGGCTAATTCAACCCTTGAGCTACATTAATAGAAGCATTACATACACCATAAATTAGGAAGTGATGTTGTTTTCTTTCTCTGACCACATTTAAAGAGTCTCATTTAGAACTTAGTATCACTCTTAAAGAAGATTTTTGACAGTACAGTCTTCTGCAGGTCCATTTGGCAAAATCTCTTTAAAAGCATAAAGCTTTAATCCAGATTAATGGCATCTGTTGAAAAACTGAAAGATCTGGCTGGGCCTACATTCTAAATGGTAACAACTGGTTGAACCCAAGTAGTGACTGCCCATTTGGACAGGACATGTGTTCTCAGGCCAATCATAATCACCACCCCCCTTCTTATATTGCCCTGGCTGAGGTGGTAGGCCAACTGCCACAAATGATCTTACTTGGCCAGCTTCACTCACTTATTCTCTCTGCCAAGCACTCAAAGGCCTGGAGTTTGCAGCCCAGGATGCAGAAGATCCAAAAGAGAGTTAAGATGATAAAGCAAATGAGAATCACGGTTCAGGGTTGATGATCAGAGTCTGCAAATATCCAATGGGCACTCATGGGGAAAAAGCATCTGTCTCGTTCTATGAAGTCCCAAGGTACAGAACCAAAAGTTGGATGAGAGACATGCTTCTGCTAAGTCGCTTCAGTCGTGTCCGACTCTGTGCGATCCCATAGACGGCAGCCTACTACGCTCCCCGGTCCCTGGGATTCTCCAGGCAAGAACACTGGAGTGGGTTGCCATTTCCTTCTCCAGTGCAGGACAGTGAAAAGTGAAAGGGAAGTCGCTCAGTCGTGTCCGACTCTTAGCTACCCCATGGACTGCAGGTGACCAGGCTCCTCTGTCCATGGGATTTTCCAGGCAAGAGTACTGGAGTGGGGTGCCATTGCCTTCTCCGGAGAGACATACTTAACCCAACATAAAAAAACTCCTTACAACAGCCAGAGTGGTCTAAAAATGGAATATGTGGGCTTGGGAAGTGGTGAGTTTCCCATCACTGGGAATGTGCAAGCATATGGTGTCTATTGTGTCACAGGTATATAATCAAAGGGATTCGAGGGTCTGATTAGGCAAGAGAAGGCATGAGTCTGACATTTTTCACAATAGGAAAAAGAACTTTGCAAACAGTCCCCGTTGTTCCAGTCAGTAAATTCTTCAAAAAGAGAAAAAAGGGACTAAGCCAACAAAGAACTCAGTATCACTTTTAAAAATCAAAAGCCCCCTCACAAAATGCACAGAGGACAAAATCCATCAGACTAGGTGGAATGTTTGTGCCAAATTGGCCAAATGATACCCAAGGCAATTGGCGTCAGGCATTATGTTTGATGACTGGTCAAACGCTCTTCAGAGGCCAGCAACAAAGGCAAGGGAGGCAAGTAAGAGGGTAAACAATGGACTGAGACTGGGAGGCAGCCCGTCCCCCCACAAAACTGCCATCTGCTACTGACATCAGTCCTTCAAGGGGCAGCTTCAGGCAAACAATGTAGCGGGGACGCTGGGCCTGGAAGGAAACCAACTGCCTTCACACTTCCCACCTTGTAACCTTGGGCAAGTCATTTAACATTACAAGGCCTCAGTTTCCTCATCTCTAAAACTGAGCTCCTACAAACTCTGTCTGTACTTTGCATAAGCCAAGAGGGGCGAGGTCTGGGAGTGAGCCATGGAAACTATCGAGCCCTGAACACACATCAATAGATGATAATGATGATGAACAAATAAAATTTTGACAGAAAAGATTCCAATTGCAGGCACAGTAGCATCCTGACCTAAATGGTGTGGATGTAAACCCTAGAGGAATAAAATGAAATTCTTTTAACCAGAATGCAAAAACATTTAGAGTTTAGAAGAGATAAGATCATTTGGACAAATTTCCTGCTGAAATGCATTACCCTGCCCTTGCTATTTAGATGTTAAAATAAATGCAAAAGGTAAAAAGTAAAAGAATCACTCAGAGCTACAAATGCTTAATTGATTTCCAAGCAGAGTTCACAGTCCCAGTGGTAGCAATCCCTCAAAAATGAGATAAGTACATTTCCTACCAAGCCGATGTTTATAGAAACCCCAAACTGTCCCAAACTCGGCCTACCCTTCTCTCTGATGGCATTTTTCATGGGAAACTCAGTTTTTAAAGAAAAAAAAAAAAATCAGCCAGATTAGTCTTTACAGAACATAAACTCCCTGAAAAGTGTGCAGGCTTTTGTATTGAGCAGTCAGATAATTCAGATCTCTGACCAATAAAAGGGTGGATTTCTAAATTTTCAGCAAGGCTGAAACATTGTAAGTCACTGTTTTCCACCCTGAACTGAAAACTGCAGAGGAGGAGCCCAGGGAAGAGCAGGGTTTCCTGCTCATTTCTCCCTGGGGTCTACCGAGAGGTGATTTGCATGCTGGGTTTGACCAGAACTAAAAGGTACAAGACGGTTGGCAAGGCTGGAAAAAAACAAAGCTCTCCCCTGAAGGGCTGTTCCCCTCCCGAAGTTTCCCAAGCTTCTGAAGCACGGACAGCAGCTGTGATGCGCGACCTCCCTGATGCTCCTGGGGAGGCCACCCGACTTCCTGGGTCACTGAGCCTTGAGCAGCAGCGGCACCTAGAAGCAGGTGTGGAACCTCAGGTCACCAGAGCAACAAATAACCAACTTGCTCAATAGTCCTGGGGCGGGGGGTGGGGGGGGGGAGGTGGCGGCAGGCATCAGCACCCCCTGAAGATGTACTCTGTTCTTACTCTTTCTACAAGAGACCACAAGGAGAACCATGACCAGAAAGAAATCAGATGCCGAGAGGCCCAGGCTTCCCTTAGGGTATATCCTAAAAGAAAGGGTAAGCATGGTGGATGGTGCTTTCATGTTTTCCTTGCCAAAGCTAAGCCTAGTACTCACAAGGGTGCAAGAAGCCCCAGTCTGGCCTGAATAAGGAATCTACCTGAATTTGTCTATGCAAATGTGTCTGGTTTCCTCTTTCCCTTTGCTAGTGTGGATTTAGGGAGCGGCTTCTGAGAGGAGTGTGCACCCCGTGAGTGGTACTAAAGCTGGAACAAGCAGCCAGAGGTCATCTCACCCTCCTGGCAGGCTTTCCCTGACACTACGGAAGCCAGGCAGCATCTCCTAGCCGGCACACTGAGCTGCTGGCTTTCAATGAAGGCTGATGACCCTAAACACTAGTGCACGGACGGTGATGGGGGCCGCACACTGCGAGACAATACATTTTCTGCACTGAGCTCCCTCTTTATGCCTAAATGCCTGCATTAGTTTGGATCAATATGCTCCATAACAGTTAATCCATGGCAACCCAGGCCAGCCGAGAGTCACCGACAAAGAAGTGCAGCCCAGGGATGCTGCTTCCTACATTATATGCATGTGAATTCCAAACCAGAGAAAGGGGTAGAGGCAAAGCAACAACAAAAAACAGAAGGGAGAAAGAGATTTAAAAAAAAAAGCAGATCATAAAAAACACACATCATATTATGGGGCTTTTTGCATGGCAGGGGGAAGAGGTAGTGACTGTCTTTGGCAGTGACTATCAAAATGGCCTGAGAGTAACATGTCACAGCCAAGATGATGGAGTATCTGAGACACTCCTAAAGCCGGGTGTAGGATCCTCCTCACACACCTGCAATGCAGTGATCGCCGCCCGTTCTACAATCTGTACTCCCAGCGCCAGCGCTCTCTGCAGTCGAAACCAGTCCGGACTTGTGCAGCTGCCACTGTTCCTCCTCACAATAAGATTATTGATGCATAACAACATTTCATGATGGCAGGGAGGAAAAGGGGGAAAAAAAGCCAAAGCAAGAGAAGGAAAGGGGAGGGGAGGCATGACTCCCCAGCCCAATTCTCACCTTTTATTTGAGCTTCATATTCGGCAATGATCTCTTTGTCTTTCTTGAACTTAGTTTGAGATGACATCTTCCAATGTGGCCAAAGGCACTGACAGGCTGTTGGATTTATTGCTCCTTTTCTTCCCGAGTCCTCACTCCAACCCTAGTAATCACACGGCTCTGGTCGATTTCACAGGTGTAGGGGGCTAATCTCTTTCACTCCGCTGCAGAGCCAGCGGAAAAATCCCTCTCGTTCTCAGAGGAAATTTCTCTTTACTTGGCGAGAAAAATGTCTCAAGTAGCTTGGTCTGGTCAACTCCTCTTGCAGAAGAACCACCACCCTAGGAGCACGGTAACCTGCCCGAGATTTTCAAGATTTTTCTTCCAAAAAAATAATAACCAAGAGCACTCACTCTCACACTCTCTCTCACACACACACACACACAGTCACACACTCACGCGTGCACTGGCGCACTCATCCAGCCATGCACACAAGCAGTCGTGATGCACACTCACACACCCTCACACCCGCTCACCCTCTCACACACACACACACACACATCCACAAGAGGCGCGGCGCCTCCTTGGTCCTGCAGTCAGCCTCCGGCTGGTTTTCCAAGGCTCTGTTAAAGAGATGGTCAGGTTGCCAAAGGGCCGATCATCTCGCATCCTCCCTCCCTTCCGCGCCTCTGCTCCGATATACAGTGAGGCTCAAAGCCAGGAGAGCGAGGTGGAAGTTCTCCTGCTGCAAGGCTTAAGCTCCGTGAACCGGAGGCTGGACTGCACGCCCTGCAGGGCTGGCCGAGTGCTCGCCCACCGCTCTCGTCACCAAGCTCCACCTCCCGGATTTTATAACAACTGACACATTGTAGCCTACTGGAGAGCAGAACTCACTGCAAGCAAAAAGAGGAAGAAAGGCTCACAAAAGGGAAGGAGGCAGGAAAAAGAGCTGGGCTGGGGAGGCCTGAGAGGCCCCTGAAGATTCCTACCATTGGCAGTTGGGTTAGGAATTCTTCCTCCAAAAACTCCAAAAGGTCCACCTTTTCTTTGCAACATGCAATTTAATTCAATTTCTCAAGCAACGACTGTGTGACAGTTCGTCACTCTGCCTGATTGTCTAGCGGAGGAGAGGGGCTGATCCATGTAGGCAAGCTCATTAATATTTGTGGAGCATTATGGGGCGGCAGGGACAATGCCAAGTGTCTCAGACGTGCAGCTTTGCAAAGCTGTCGGGAGCAGGCTTGCTGGAAACCCAGCCACCTCAGGACACGGGTTTAGACGCAGGGCAAATCAATAACTCATTGAGCCTCAGTTTCCTCACCAGTAAAATGGTTCTCTTTGGAGGATTTCATTCTTTCTTTCAACATGTATTTCAGTTTAATATAGGTCAGGCATCGTTCTGGGTATGGGGACATGGCAATGATCAAACTAGGCAAAAAAAAGATTCCTCACTTCTGGAGCTCCAGTCTCCACATCACCCAACTCTGGGCAGTCAGCACTAGTCATGGTAATAATCTCAGTAAAATCAGCCCCAGGCAGAGCTCAGACTGCATCATGAATGGTGCCTTCTGGAACTGTGCAAAGCAAGAGACCCTAGGAGGGGAAGATGAAAGATAAACAAAATAAGAAATTTATATATGATAGCAGATGATAAGTGCTGTGAGAAAAAAAATATTGCAGGGTAGGGGCCCTCAGGAATGACGGAGCTCCTGGGGGCTCAAGTAAGAATGTGAGGCTAAGCTTAGCACGGAGCATGATAATAAGCACTCAGTAAACCCCTCAGCAAACCCATAACATAGTGCACGTGAAGGAACAGGCACCGATACGGGAGGTGACTTGCCCAAAGTCACCAGCATTCACTCCTGTGCTGTATGACCCCAGATTCTGCCCATGCAGATGTGCAAAGGTTGCTGCATTCTACTGGAGATTAAACCCATTTCACACGCACTCAAGGCAGAATAAGATCTGTTCCGTAAAAATGAAATCAAGCACTACAGGTTTGCTGCCCCTGGAATTTCACGTTAAGATAGTCATTAATATGTTCAGTTCAGTTGTTCAGTCGTGTCCAACTCTTTGTGACTCCATGGACTGCATGCAGCATGCCAGGCCTCCCTGTCCATCAGCAACTCCCAGAGCTTACTCAAACTCATGTCCACTGAGTCAGCGATGCCATCCAACCATCTCATCCTCTGTCGTCCCCTTCTCCTCCCGCCTTCAATCTTTCCCAGCATCACCATCTTTTCCAGTGAGTTGATTCTTCCCATCAGGTGGCCAAAGTACTGGAGCTTTAGCTTTAGCATTAGTCCTTCCAATGAATATTCAGGACTGATTTCCTTTAGGATGGACTGGTTTGATCTTGCAGCCCAAGGGACTCTCAACAGTCTCCTTCAACACCACAGTTAAAAAGCATCAATTATTCAGTGCTCAGCTTTCTTTATGGTTCAGCTCTCACATCCATACATGCCTACTAGAAAAACCATAGTTCTAACTAGACGGACCTTTTTCAGCAAAGTAAGGTTTCTGTTTTTTAATAACAGGCATTGCCCCCCAAATTTGGTATTTTTACAAATTTCTCAAAATAATCTTCGATTTGCCTTTTTCTGAGTGCATAATGAATGATTTTATTTGGGTTCAGAAATGAATAGGTTATCCATGCTAGTCCATTGAGGCTTCCTAGACAAAGTGGCGGTTATAGTGAGTCTCCCCAGGTCTGCATGGAGAGGGGAAGCGCATTCCTATGGTGCAAACAGTATAAGCATGGCTGGGAACACACGGGACCTACTTGGAGAAAGCAAGAGAGAAGTCCAGCTGGTGAATCACGGGGTTTACTATAACTTCATGCCCAGAGACAAGAGATTACAGGGTTCACGAGTAGATGCCACTGGCCCATAGTCATTGCCGTCACCCCCTGCCTTTCCCTTCCCATAGCACACTCAGGCTCTCTACAACGACCCCTGCTTTGGACTGTTTTAAAACAGTGAAAGCTGCACTTGTTACCTGAGACAGATGTGCTCTGAGATTAGCATCCTGCCTCAAGGCTAGACTCTCAAAGGAAAATGGGAGTTATTAACATGCACTGTGGGATGTGAAAAACTGGATTCCCTGCCTGCCTCTGTGGTTCCAGCTTACAGGGAACTTAGGTAGCTTCTGTGCCTTCACTGAGTCTCAGTTTCCTCATTTGTAAAATGGTGGGGATCTCACTCTTTGCATAGGATCCAACAGGAAATTTCAAGTGCCTGGAACACAGCAGAGGTCCACGGAGTATTCCTTTTTAGCATCCAACCATTCTGGGTCTAGGACCAGAGGTGGGGCTCCACAGATGCCTGGGATGGGTGCAGGAAGAGAGGAAGAAGAAAAGGGTTGTGCCCCCTGCGAATATATCAACATATACCATGAATCCACAGTACCCGGAATCTTCCTTCCCCAAGAAGAGGTGGTGGGACCTGGGCAGGCCCCTTGCACAATGCCCTTGCTCTTTTCCTTCCAATCCTCTGCACAGTTCACCCCAGTCTCCCAGCTGCCCTCTGTGACCACATGAGGGGACCATTCCCTTCCATGTGACCTCTTCTTCCTTGCTTATGAGAACCAACTGCCATTCCTAGTGATTATCCTTCACATGGTATTAAAGGAAACCAGATCGCTGCAAAAATAAATGTCGTAGGTGGCAGGGTCAGGGGCTCTGCCATGTGGTTTGATCTGTGCCAGCCCTCTTCCAAGGATGGGAATACCCCTTGGAGGGTATGTTTCACTTTCCTCAGGCTCATTTCCTGGATTCTTCTAAATATTCCTGAATTATACTAATGTTTAATATTTATCGAGCCCTCATTCCATACAGTCACTAGGCCAAGTTTTCTACAGAAATGTTATCAATGACATAGATTTTATCAGTGGGTCCAGGGCTATAATCATCGTTGTTTTACAGATGGGCAAACGGGGGGTCAGAGCAGTGCAGCAGTCTGCCCAAGATCACACAACTAGCTAATAACTGAATCACTTGCAAGCCCACATCTGGCCACATCAGAGCCCAAGGACTCAACCAGTAGACTATTATATCCCAGAACAATAAGCATAGGAATACTTGCTGTCAAGTAGTGACATTTTTCTTCAATCAATACTGTGTTCAATCTGAAGTTTGCCATTAAAAAAAATG
This sequence comes from Bos indicus, assembly GCF_029378745.1. Classification (NCBI taxonomy): domain Eukaryota; kingdom Metazoa; phylum Chordata; class Mammalia; order Artiodactyla; family Bovidae; genus Bos; species Bos indicus. Next base: position 17,220,199 of record NC_091781.1, on the reverse strand, counting down.
TAGAGTTTAAAATATAAGGCAAACATGTCACAAACGGCCATTGATGAGGCTTAAATTACAATTACAGCTGAATAACATAAGACCCCGGAGAAGGCAATGGCACCCTACTCCAGTACTCTTGCCTGGAAAATCCCATGGATGGAGGAGCCTGGTAGGCTCCAGTCCATGGGGTCGCTAAGAGTCAGGCACGACTGAGCAACTTCACTTTCATTTTTCACTTTCATGCATTGGAGAAGGAAATGGCAACCCACTCCAGTATTCTTGCCTGGAGAATCCCAGGGACGGGGAAGCCTGGTGGGCTGCCGTCTATGGGGTCGCACAGAATCGGACATGACTGAAGTGACTTAGCAGCAGCAGCAGCAGCAGCAGCAACATAAAACCCACTAAACTGGTTTCTTTTCCTGGTAGGGGAAAAAAAAAGACTCTACTTGGAGGAAGAATGACCAATAACTTTTGGTTTGAGGCATTTTAATTTTTCTGGTTGAATATGAATAACTAATAAGAATTGATATCTTTTGTGACATTCTCCAATGCTACCAACTAATGCATCCTTGGCTGACTTGGTGAATAATTCTGCCCTTCAATCTCTGCTCTGGAAAATGAAAGCAACAACAGAACTCAGCTAGTTAGTGCCAGAATTGGATACAATTAATAGCGATGATGACAACATATCTTGTGTGTATATACTGCTTTATATTTTAGAAAGCCTTTTCATATCCTTTCTCTTATTTGGTTCTCACAGTAACCCCGGGGTAGGGTGGGGGCCAAGTGCAGCCGTTTTTAATCCCTGTTTCACTGATATGAGTAGATAAGTGGCAGTTTTAATGGAAGAATTATTTTATAACCTCAAGCATAATAACACTCCTGTGTCACAAGACCCATAAGCCATAAAAGCCTGACAGATTCAACTACAAAGCAATTTTTTTCAAAATTCTGCCTGGCCAAAACCATCATAAACAAAGTCAAAGATAAACTGAAAACTGAGAAACAATAATTCCAATACCTATCATAGACCAAGGACTCATTTCCCTAATATACAATTCAAGCAAATATTTGTACATGAATGTTCCAGCAGCACTGTTCACCACAGCCAAAAGGTGGAAATAATCCAAATGTCCACCAACGGATGAATGGATAAATAAAATGTTTTCTCCATATAATGGAATATCATTCAGCTATAAAAAGGAATGAAACACTGAGGATGCTACAATTTGGATGGCTCCGTTACACATTATGTTAAGTGAAACAAGGCAGACACAAAAGGTCATATATTGTATGAGTCCATTTATATGAAATATCCAGAATAAATAAACCCATAGAGATAGAAAGCAGATTAACGGTTTCCAAGGACTCAGGGAAATTGGGAATGGGGAGAAACTGCTTAACAGATCCAATTTGGTGATGATGAAAATTTTTTGGAACTAGATAGAAGTGATGGTTGCACAACACTGTAAATGTACTAAATGCTACTGAATTGCATACTTGAAAATGGCTAATTTTATGTTCTGTGTATTTCAGTTCAGTAAAAAAAAAAAAAAAGGAAAGAAAGAAAAAAGATAGCAAAAGAATTTCCTTAAAATCTATGAGAAAAACACCAACAGTCTGTTAGAAAAATCAAAATGAAATGCTAACCAACCTCATTCACAATGAAATCAGGCATGGCTGGGTCCTGGGGCTCTAGCAATTTTAAGAGGACATATCTTACTCCAGCTTTCCATTCTGCTTTCCTGTAGTTGGAGTCTCTCCCCATAAGATGGCAAAGGTGGCCCCCACCAATCTTACATCTCCAAGTTCGGCAATTCTGGCAAGGAAGGCAAAGTTCTTCCCAGGAATTCCAGCAAAAGCCCCAGGAACGGTCGATTGGGCCAAGCTGGGACACATGGCAATCCTTGCAACTGACTGTATGGCCAGAGGGATAAAATATTCTGCTTGGTCAGGACTGGATTGTGGGCCTGCCCCTGGAGTTGTAGGACGGGAGAGATTTGAACAATCCACATGGCCCAAGAGATTCCCCAAAAAGGATCAGGGTGCTGTTCCAAAAGAAGGAAGAGAGGATACTGGATGAGCAATCAACATGTGTCTACCATGAAAAGGATATGGGAAAGAAGAAAGGGGGATTCACAGAAAAGATTCATGGAAAATGTGATAAAGCTGCTTGGAATTATTTGGCTTTGTTGTTTATAAAGCACGGTCTTGTCCATAATCTTGATCCTCACACAGTCCTTTGAGATAAGTAAATTTCACTGCCATTTTACAGATGAGGGAATGAAGGGAGAGGGAGGCTGAATGACTTCCCCAACCTCCCATGGCTAATAAATGAGAGCCAAGCAAGAAACCAGGACACCTGACCCCACATCTGATGTTCTTTCCCCATCCACATAGGTGCCACACTCTACTGAGAGACAATGAGATACACGCCGGAAGCCTCAGGCCTTGGACACGTGCCCACTTGGCTCTGTTAAGAAAAGGACACAAATCAGTCTCAGCAATCAGGACGTGTCACTAAGTCTGAGGAGGGCCGCTGGCGATGCTACAGAAGTCCTCTGGATTTTAAGAAGAGCAGTTCCTGACATGCAGCCCAGAGGTCCTCCTGTCCCTCCAAAGGCAAGGCAGTCACAGGCACAGTGTTCACAGCTAGGCCTCAGAATCCCAGCTCTGGAAGAACAGGGAGAAGGACTTGAAAACCCCTGAACCCTTGACTCCACTGCCAGCACAGTTTGCCCACTTCCAAGGATGATAATGCATTTGGTCCATGGCCTCCATGGGTTTCAGGGGAACATTTATTCCACCTAGAGACACCTTTGCTCAGTGAACACTTTGGCCATTCTCCCCATCTCTCATGCACTCTTCCCTGGAGGATGAAAAAGTAATTTAGCAGATTGGTGAATCTGGAAGGTGAGACTGAGCTCACCCCCTTAATCTTCTCTTTTCAGGTGGGCCTGCTTATAGGAAGGACCAGCCTTACAGAAGGAGCGGGGCTAGCTCTACTCCTGTAATATGCCTATGAGGGCTGAGACCAGCTAAAAGAGTCAATTCAGCAATTAGAGAGTTAGTTTATCATTTTGGACATGCACCTAATCCATGTTCTCCACTGTAGTTTTTTTTTTTTTTTTTTTTCCACAGTGAGAAATATTTAATGAGATTTTAAAAAACTTTTTTTTCATGCTTAATACCCATGGTTCCCAGAGCTTGATATATTACATTCATCTCAAAGACCTTTTTGCATACCAATTTGATGTCTTTTACCTATAAACCTGGGTTGCTTTAGGTTAAGTTTAAAGTGAAATCAGATGTGCATTATTTTCATTTATTTGAAATGAAGTCCACTAACTTTGGATGAATTAATATATCTTAGATTTAGAAGATCAAAGTATAACATTATACAATTAAACAAAAAAGGGCCACATAGATGATCATGTGAAAGTCACTCAGTTGTGTCCGACTATTTGAGACCCCATGGACTGTACAGTCCATGGCACTCTCCAGGCCAGAACACTGCAGTGGGCAGCCTCCCCCCCTCTCCCGGGGATCCTCCCAACCCAGGGATCGAACCCAGGTCTCCCACATTGCAGGCAGATTCTCCTCCAGCTGAGCCACAAGAGAAGCCCAAGAACGCTGGAGTGGGTAGCCTATCCCTTCTCCAGCGGATCTTCCCGACCCAGGAATCAAACTGAGGTCTCCCGCGTTGCAGGTGGATTCTTTACCAACTGAGCTATCAGGGAAACCCTAGATGACCAGAGCTCAATTAAATTATGAGTTCACTTCTTTGTTTTCTAGCACAGTCATTACTTATTTTGTAGTTTGCTATTAATTTTATATGTTCAACACTCTTAGCAGTTGAATTATCTATCAACTTTAAGAGTGGAAATAGGTCTTTCTTGTAAAGCCCAAATAGTAAAACCCCTATTAGAAATCATTGTGGGGCTTCCCTTGGGGCTCAGTTGGCAAAGAATCCGCCTGCAATGAGGGAGACCTGGGTTCGATCCCTGGATTGGTAAGATCCCCTGGAGAAGGGAAAGGCTACCCACTGCAGCACTCTAGCCTGGAGAATTCCATGGACTGTACAGTCCATGGGGTTGCAAAGAGTCAAACATGACTGAGTGACTTTCACTTTCACTTTTTCACTTTCAGGTATCATTATTGAAGCTGAACTATAATTTTTCTAAGCGTTCATTGTTGTTCAGTCAATAAGCCCTGTGTGACTCTTTGCAACCCCATGGACAGCAGCACACCAGGTTCCTCCGTCCATGGGATTCTCCAGGTCCACTGTAGTTTTATAATGAACAAAGCTTACAATTTAAGAATCAGAATAACAAGAAGTTTCTGGAGCTGAGTTGGAAGCCTGGTTCTGCCACCTACTAGCTGTGTGGCCATGGGCAAGCTGATGGCTAGCACTTAGGGAATCACATATGTGCTTATTATATAAATAACAAGATCTCCCTCTGTGTTCCGCTTTTATCTACTGATGCTTCTCAGTGGGTTCCAAACTTGAAAGGGGAAGAATAGGGCTTGATATACTGACCCTATGAAAGCCCAACACTAGAGTACTTAAACCTTTTAAAGGTTTTTAATTCTAAGGTATGGGGCAAGTCACAGCAATGCATAGTCACCAGTGCTTGGTCAGGTAGCCCAGAGTCTTAGTCTGTTCAGGCTGCTATAAAAAAACACCACAGACTGGGTGGCTGATAAACAACAAACACTTCTCATAGTTCTGGAGACTGGAACTTTGAGACAGGGGCGCTAGTCTGATCAAGTGAGGGCCCCCTTCCAACTCACCTCTCGTGTATCCTCACTAGGTAGCAGGAACTAGGGAGCTCTCTCAGGTCTCTAATACAAGGGCACTAAACCCATTCCCAAGGGCCCCACCCTCATGACCTAATCACCTCCCAAAGCCCCATCTCCTAATAACATCACATTTGGTGTTAGGATTCCAACATGTGAATTTTCAGGAGACACAAACATTCAGACCATAGTACCAATCTACAAGGACTCAGGCCAGAGGTAATGATCAGTGCAGGTTGGATCCTGAGCTCAAAGTGGAGCCTGAAAGAGATGATCCCTGAAAGAGACAAGGGCCACAGAGTGAAGAGCCTCCTAAGCCATGTTAACAAGTTAAGAGTTTAGCTGAGGTTCAGTCGGGAGCCTCTGAAGGGAACTGACCTCTTCAGATTTGTTTTTCAGAAAAGGTGATTCCAGTGACAATGTAGAAACTGGGCTAGACGAGGCAAGACAAGAGACTAGAAAGCAGACAGGCTGTTACCATCATCCAGGAGAGCTATAAAGGGGGTTAGACAAGATAATGCCACATACTATGGTGCTGTGAAGACTAGGTTCATCACAAATGTTGCCTCACTCTATCCTTGTATCAGTAACAGCATACAGTGGGTACTATTATTGTCCCCATATGAGGAAATTACCTCTCGCAGAGCTACCTTTCTGGGATAGCTGCTGACCTTAGCCCCCCATTCCAAGACCCAGCTTCTTTCACCTGAACAGCTTTAATAGCCTCCTTCCTGGTCCCTTTGCCTCCAGCTTTGCCTTCTTAGAATCCATGATCAACCCAAAAGCCAGAGTAAGCTTTTAAAAAGTAAATCGGATCCTGATGCTTCCCTTTAAAGAAGTCTCCCACCACACTCTTCCCCATAACCCAGGCAACTGGGCCTCAGCCTTGCCCCGATCCCATTTCACACTGCTCTCCCTCTGGTTCCCTACTCCAAGCCACAGCAGCTTTCCTACACTTCTAGAATGCTCCAAAGACTTGCTGTTCACCCCAGCTACTTCCAAGATTTTGGCCCATGTGTCAAGACAAACAGGGGCTCAGTGAGCACTTCAGTAATTCTCAGAGAAGCCCACCCAGACCACCCTACTCAAAAGGCAACTCTAGCCCATTCCCTTGTTTTAGTGTCTTCATAGTACCACTACCTCCAACATCACCTTATTTACCTATATGATTGTTCACTTAATGACCCTCCGCACCCCACCCACTTTATTATGGTTGGATGGCACCACCAATTCGATGGACGTGAATTTGAGTAAGCTCCGGGAGTTGATGATAGACAGGGAAGCCTGGTGTGTTGCAGTCCATGGGGTCGCAAAGAGTCACGTGACTGAGCGACTGAACTGAACTGAACTGATGGACCTTTCTGCCATGACAGAAATGTTCTTTATCTGCACTGCCCAATACAATGACCATTAGCCTGTGAGCACTTGAAATGCACACCTGTTGCTACATAACTGAATTTTCAATTTGATTTTGTTTTAATGAGTTTACATTTAAAGTTTGTGATTACTGTATATTGTTCTAAAATATAGGCTCTAAGAAGGCAGGGACTATGTCTGTCACTATATCCCCTGTGCCTAAACAGTACCAAACCTCTAGTAGATGCTCAATAAAAAAAATCCTTGAGTGAGTGGACAAAGATAGAACAAGTGAACAATGAAATCCCTTCTGACCTCCTCTTAGCTCTGCTCTCCCCCTCTCACTAGAGGCCCTGAGGCCTCCCTCCACCCAACCCAGGAGGGGGGCTTCTCTGCTGCAGTGACCTCAGGGATTTGGCAGAAACACCAGGTGCCAGGGAAGCAGAGTCAATTACTCCCTCCACTGCACTCCATTTGGAGCTGAACTCCCCCTGTGAGGAGGTGGGATGGTAATGATGCTTAACCAAGCCCCAGTAAATACTGCAGCTGTTTCCTATACAGCCATTTGGGCTTTACGGAATGTGGAAGCGGCTCGGCCTAAAAATTCATGTGAATCGTTTTGTCTATTCCTCCTCTTCCTCCCTTGTCTAATGTTGGAAGGCACTGGGAGGGAGAACCAAGTCAGTGTCAGGTCAAGAGGCTGAATTTAATTAAAGTCTTATTCAGACCCAATCTCTTTTAGGAAATGAAATCAGCATTGGGCTGAATAATATATTTTTTGCAAGTTAGGATCCCTCCTGGGCTCTGTTTAAGGCAGAAAGATAATTCAGAACAGACATTCAGTCTGATCTTATTTCTGCAGAGCGAGGATTAGGACATCTACATGATCCTGTGACAATAAGACAAAGTTATACTTCCCCCTGTAATAGCCCCAAATGATGACTGAGAAAGATATGGCTTCCAAGGTCTCTGGAAAGCACCACTTCACCTTAACTGTGCCCAGGGTCGGATGGGAAAGGAGCAGACACGGATGCCTTGAGATAGTACTGAACATGAGTCAGAGAACAGACAATGACTTAAGAGACACGATGATTGAGCTGAACTGAGCAAACATGGCTCAAGTTGAACTTCCCAGAGACTCCATGTCATTTATGGTCAGTAGATGCTTTCAAGGATCTGGTTATTAGGGGTGTGAAAAAAAAAAGAAAAAAACACTCTTGGGCCTGCTCTAAAAAGCTGACATGGAGGGACAACAGAACGTGTGACTACAGTATACTTCAAGGTACACCTCTGAAAACTGTCAGTCCCATGGTCTGAGATGCTTCAGGAAATAAGCTGTATTTTCTCTGAGGTTTATGAACTGTCCTTAACCTGGAGAAGACTCTGTGTTATAGTAGGGGACAGGGGACATAGCCTTATATGCAATCTGGACAATAACCAGGCCCTAGAATATCAGATGCCTAAGAAATTATAATAGTCATAACAGTTACCATTTCAGTTCAGTCGCTCAGTCGTGTCTGACTCTTTGCGACCCCATGAATCGCAGCACACCAGGCCTCCCTGTCCATCACAAACTCCCGGAGTTCACTCAGACTCATGTCCATAGAGTCGGTGATGCCAGCCAGCCATCTCATCCTCTGTTGTCCCCTTCTCCTCTCACCCCCAATCCCTCCCAGCATCAGGGTCTTTTCCAATGAATCAACTCTTCGCGTGAGGTGGCCAAAGTACTGGAGTTTCAGCTTTAGCATCAGTCCTTCCAAAGAACACCCAGGACTGAGCTCCTTTAGAATGGACTGGTTGGATCTCCTTGCAGGCCAAGGCACTCTCAACAGTCTTCTCCAACACCACAGTTCAAAAGCATCAATTCTTTGGTGTTCAGCTTTCTTTCTAGTCCAGGTCTCACATCCATACATGACTACTGGAAAAACCATAGCCTTGACTAGACGGACCTTTGTTGGCAAAGTAATGTCTCTGCTTTTCAATATGCTATCTAGGTTGGTCACAACTTTCCTTCCAAGGAGTAAGCGTCTTTTAATTTCATGGCTGCAGTCACCATCTGCAGTGATTTTGGGGCCAAAGAAAATAAAGTCTGACACTGATTCCACTGTTTCCCCATCTATTTCCCATGAAGTGATGGGACCAGATGCCATGATCTTAGTTTTCTGAATGTTGAGCTTTAAGCCAACTTTTTCACTCTCCTCTTTCACTTTCATCAAGAGGCTTTTGAGTTCCTCTTCACTTTCTGCCATAAGGGTGGTGTCATCTGCATATCTAAGGTTATTGATATTTCTCCTGGCAATCTTGATTCCAGCTTGTGCTTCTTCCAGCCCAGCATTTCTCATGATGTACTCTGCATAGAAGTTAAATAAACAGGGTGACAATATACAGCCTTGATGTACTCCTTTTCCTATTTGGAACCAGTCTGTCATTCCATGTCCAGTTCTAACTGTTGCATCCTGAACTGCATATAGGTTTCTCAAGAGGCAGGTCAGGTGGTCTGGTATTCCCATCTCTTTCAGAATTTTCCACAGTTTATTGTGATTCACAGAGTCAAAGGCTTTGGCATAGTCAATAAAGCAGAAATAGATGTTTTTCTGGAACTCTCTTCCTTTTTCCATGATCCAGTGGATGTTGGCAAATTTGATCTCTGGTTCCTCTGCCTTTTCTAAAACCAACTTGAACATGTGGAAGTTCATGGTTCATGTGTTGCTGCAGTTACCATTTAGGAAGCCCCAACAAGGCACCAGCCCCTGTGCAAAGCTATTACGTTGGTACAAACATAATCACTGTTTTGGACCACGAATTTTAAATTATAATAACTAAGCTCAAACACATCTTTATTAATCAAAATAGGAACCATTACAAACAACAGATTTTTGCCAACAAGAAATAAATTTGTTTGTTCCTGCAGCACAAAAACCTGTGCTTCCAGATTCAATGAACTCTTGGAAAGCATTTTCTATATCCTGCTGGTTGTGGAAGCGTTTCCCCTTCAAAAAGTTGTTGAGATGCTCAAAGAACTGGTAGTCAGTTGGTGAGAGGTCAGATGAATATGGCGGGTGAGGCAAAACTTCACAGCCAACTCATTTCACTTTTAAAATGCTGGCTGTGCGACATGTGGTCAGGTGTTGTTGTGGAGGAGACTTGGGCCCATTCTGTTGAACAATCCAATGCATCAAATTGCTGAGCATACTTTTCAGATATAATGGTTTTGCCAGGATTCAGAAAGCTGTAGTGGGTCAGAGGAGCAACAGATCACCAATGACCATGACCTTTTTTGGTACAAGTTTGGCTTTGGGAAGTGCTATGGAGTTTCTTCTCGGTCCAATTACTGAGCTGGTTGTCACTGGTCAGCACTTAAAATCCATTTTTTGTCACGTGACACAATCCGATTGAGAAATGGTTTGTTGTTTTTATGAAGAATAAGAAAGACGCCACTTTGAAATGACGATTTTTCTGATTTTTCAGGGAGCTCATGAGGCACCTATTTATTGAGCTTTTTCACCTTTCCAATTTGCTTCAAATGCTGAATGACCATTCATCAATGTTGAGCTCTTCAGCGACTTTTCACATAGTTCTAAGAGGATCAGCTTCAATGAACCTCTCAGTTGGTCACTGTCACCCTCCAATGGCCCACCACTGTGCTCCTCATCTTCAAGGCTCTCGTCTCCTTTGCAAAACTTCTTGAAACAACACTGCATTGTACATTTGTTAGCAGATCCTGGGCCAAATGCATTATTGAAGTTGCAAGTTGTCTCTGCTGCTTTACGACCCATTTTAAATTCAAATAAGAAAATCGCTCGAATTTTCTTATTGTCTAACGTCATTTCCATAGTCTAAAATAAATATAAAATACAGAGCATGAGATAAACCATTAGCAAAAAAACACAAAGAAATGCACATTAAAATTATGTATACTATAACCACATTTATTTAAGACTGTATTCTAATATAAAGCAGCAAAGTTCAACAATGCAGAACCTCAACTACTTTTGCACCAACCTAATATTTTCTACATTATGTCAGTGAATTATCATAGTAACTCTCGGGGAACTATAGCTATTCCCATTTTATAGTGTAGAAAGGAGGATGATTCAGAGAAGTTAAGTCATCCAACTTATTGGAGAGGCTCATGTGGAAGGAAAAGAGGGTGATGTCTGACTGACAGGCAGCAGGGAACTGAGGCCCTCAGTCCAACAACCCATAAGGAACTGAATTCTACCAACAAGCACATAAGCTTAGAAGCAGATCTGCTATGAACTGAGCTGTGTTCCCTGAAAATCCATATGCTGAAGCCCCAACCCCCAAAGAGATGGGACCTTTGAGAGGTAATTAATCAGGTTTAGATGAGCTCAATTGTGTAGGGTCCTCATGAAGGGACTAGTGTCCTTATAAGAATAGACCAGAGATCTCGCTCTATCCCCCTCCACTACATGAAGACAAAGCAAGAATGTGGCTGTCTGCAAGACAAGAAGAGGGTGCTCACCAGAGCCCACCATGCTGGCACCCTGATCTCAGACTTCCAGCCTCTGGAACTGTGAAGACATAAATATCTGTTGTTTAAGCCACCTGGTCTGTGGTACTTTGTTATGGCAGCCCAGGTTGACTTGTAAAAGCCCCTTTCCCAGTTAAGTCTGAGACCTCAGTACCAACTGACACCTTAATTATAGCCTCATGACAGACCCTGAAGCAAAGGACCCAGGGAAACCAGACCTCAATTCTTGACCCACAGTAACCATGAGATAAGAAATGTGTGTATTTATGCCACACTTTGGGAGGTAATTTGTTACTCACCTAGAGATAGCTCATACAGTCACACAACCTGTAAGTGCCTTATCTCTGACTCTAAATCAAACCAACCCACTCCCAAAAGCCACCCACACTGCCTTCCATGTTTTCTTCCATCACTTTTCCCCAGAAGTGTCAACATAGGCAATTATGACTCTGAAACAGTCTGACACTGACCCCTTTCCTAATGCCCTGTCCACCAGGCATAAGAATAGGACCATATGCACTCCAGGAGGCAATACCAACAGTAGAAATCAAGCTGAATCTGGAGTTAGGTGATTTCAGTACACGTCAACTCTGTGACCTAAGTTACCGCCCCAATCTGAGTCCTCACAAGCCATCTCCTGAAAGATGTTTTCTTGTGAGATGACTATAAAGCCTTTCTATGGAAGGATATTCTCAGGACAACTGTAGATAAAGTCTCTTGCCCTTTCAGCCTAACAAATAACATCTCAAGACAAAAATATAATGGGCATTTTGCCAGATAAACCAAAGTCAGGACTGCCAGTCTGGAGTCCCTCAGTAGACACAGTGTTCATTAGCAGACCTGGCTCATGAAGCAAGATGGAGGGTTATTATTCAACCATAAGCAAGGGCCTAGACAGTGTCCCCAGCAGAGCCACAGAGCTACTTTTCCTTCAAGACGTCTCTCTCCTCTTCTATTGGCATGTCTGTGTCTGACCACCAAGACTTCTGAAGACCAACTCTTATTTGGGAACCACAAGTGTCAGCCCTCTGTATCATTCGCCTGGATAGAATTGTTATTCACCAGTTCTGTACCAGATGAGGTTTGTTTGTAAATCTTCTCAAGTACAACTGGAATCATTCCATCCAAATACATTTCCAGCATCATCACTGCTAAATGGTGATGAGAGCCAGTAGAGGAAGCTGCCCACAAATGTGGTCAAGTTGGAAAGTAGTTATCCCAAGAGATGGCAAAAGCCAAAACAGGCCACAGTTAGCTTCTTTACTGCACTTACAGACCATACTGATTTTTCTTAGTCTGGATAAGTTAACTCATTACCTATCATGACATAGTAATGTTTCTGATAAACTGTTCCATGAAAAGGTAGACTGTGAAAATGTGAGCACATCTAAGAAAGAAAGGAAAGGAAAACATTCTGAGGAAATGACTCTCAAATACTCATGTATCAGAAAAACCTGGAAGAATTCTTTAAACACACTCCTGGGCTCCAACTATAAAGTTTCCAACTCTGAATTTCTGGGATGAAGCTGGTAATTTTGCATTTCTTACAAGTTTCCTGATGTTATTAGTCTGGAGACCAGACTTTGAAAACAACTGTTGTAAGAAAATATGCTAAGATTCAGCAGTTATCTATGGGTAGATATGGATCTACCCATAGATAACTATGGGTAGTTAGAATGGATCTAAGAACAATAATTTTTAATGCTGCCTAATATTATTCTATATTTTCAAATGTTGATAATAAAAGGATATACTTTTCACATCCAGAAAGATACATTAGTATCAAAGAAAGGGGAAAAGGTGATTTTTAAAATATGTGTGTATTAAAAGAGTCAATCCTCTATGCTTCCTTTCATATAAAATTCAAAAGCAGACAAAATTAATCCATGATGATAAAAATCATTGTCTTGGCAATGATTTTCTGGATATGACACCAAAAGCACAATCAACAAAGTGAAAAATAAAGAGAAGCCTAAAACTGCTGCTGCATAACAAAGGAAACCATCAACAAAATGCAAAGGCAACCAAAAGAATGGGCAAAAATATTTACAAATCATCTCTCTGATAGGGGTTAATATACAAAATATATGAAGAACTCATACAACTCAATAGCAAAACAACAAATAACCCAATTAAAAATGAGCAAAGGACTTGAACAAAGGTTTCTCCAAAGAAGATATACAAATGACCAACATGAAAAGTGCTCCAACATCTTTAATCATTACAGAAACACAAATCACAACCACAGTGAGGACTTTCCGGGTGGTCCAGTAGTTAAGAATCTGCCTGCCAATGCAGGGGACACAGCTCCCTGGTCTAGGAAGATTCCTCATACCACAGGGCAACTAAGCCTGTGGGCCACACTACTGAGTCCAGCACCTAGAACCCATGTTCCACCACAAAAGAAGCCACCACAGTGAGAAGCCCACGCAACTCAAAGAAGATCAGCCCCCTCTTACCAAAACTAGAGAAAGCCCACATGAAGCAACAAAGACCTGGTGCGGTCAAAAACATAAATGCAAAAAATAAAAATTAAAATAAAAACAAAAAAATCCACCGTGAGATACTACCTCATGCCTGTTAGAATGTTAGAATGGCTGTTATAATGGCTATAATAAAATAGCCATTTAGAATGGCTATTTTAACAAATAGAATGGCTACTATAAAAAAGATAAAAGATAACAAATTTTTGGCCAGGGTATAGAGGAAAGGAAACCCTTGTGCACTGTTGGTGGGAATGTCAATTGGGGTAGCCACTATGGAAGAGAGTATGGCGGTTCCTCAAAAATTAAAAATAGAACTACCATATGACCCAGCAATTCCACTTCTGGGAATGTATCTGAAGAAAACAAAAAACACTATGCCAAAAAGAAATCTGGTCCCACCCCACCCCACCATGTTCAGTAGCCAAGATCTGGAAACAACTTAAGTGTCCACCCACAGATGAATGGATAAAGAAGTTGTGGTATTTACATAAAATGAAATATTATTTGGCCATAAAAAAGAAAGAACTCAAAAAAAGATCAGATTTGTGGTTACCAGAGACACAGTGGGTAAGATGGAGGAATTGAAGGAAGGTAGTCTAAAAGCACAAACTTCCAATAAGATAAGTAAGTACTGGGGATGTAATGTACAACATGATTACTATAGTTAACAGTGCTGCAGAGTATATATGAAAGTTAAGAGAGTAAACCCTAAAAGTTCTCATCTTTTCCTGTGTTTGTTAGCCATCTATATGTCTTCTTTGGAGAACTGTCTGTTTAGGTCTTTGTCCCACTTTTTGATTGGGTTGTTTGTTTTTCTGGCATTGAGTTGTATGAGCTGCTTGTATATTTTAGAAATTATCCTTTGTCAGTTTTTTGATTTGCTATTATTTTCTCCCATTCTGAAGGTTGTATTTTCACCCTCTTATAGTTTCCTTTGCATGTTGAAGCTTGAGAAAACAGCAAAATTCTGTAAAGCAATTATCCTTCAATAAAAAATAAATTATTTTTTTTTAAAAAGAGTCTTGTCCAACACCACAGTTCAAAAGCATCAATTCTTCAGTGCTCAGCTTTCTTTATAGTCCAACTCTCATATCCATACATGACTAATGGAAAAACCATACCTTTGACTAGACAGACCTTTGTTGGCAAAGTAATGCCTTTCCTTTTTAATATGCTAAGTTGGTCATAACTTCTCTTTCAAAGAGCAAGCATCTTTTAATTTCACCATCTGCACTGATTTTGGAGCCCCCCCCAAAAATTATGCTATAAACCTTAAAGTTATACAGGGATGTATGTCCATGATATCCCAACAGAACTGGAAAAGAAATGTTTAATAAACCAGAATAGGAGTTGCCTATGGGGCTGGAAGGCTTCCCAGGTGACACTAGTTCTAAAGAGCCTGCCTGCCAGTCCAGAAGAAGTAAAAGATGAGGGTTCGATCCCTGTGTCAGGAAGATCCCCTGCAGGAGGGTATGGCAACCCATTCCAATATTCTTGCCTGGAGAATCCCATGGACAGAGAAGCCTGGAGGGCTATGGTCCATAGAATTGCAGTCCATAGGGTGGCAAAGAGTCAGACACGACTGAAGCAACTTGGCACATGGAGGTAGAAACTAATCAGGTGGGGGTCACCAGGAACTTCTCAGAGTGATGGAAATGTTGTCTCAGCTAGGGTGATAGTTACTCAGGTATATTACGATCTTTACTTTTCTCTGTATGAAATTTAACTCATTAAAAAAATAACCACTGTGACTAGGAAAAACTGTCTTGCTTATGTACATATAATACAAACATCACATATACACACATATACATAATATCTGTAATCTTAATTATATAAAACTGGTATGTGCATAAGGATAATCTGACCAGATAATAGCACAGCAAGTGAAAACAAGTAATTCATAAGGAAGACAGGTGTTTAAATTTTTATTTCTGTTTTTTAATTTAATTTTATTTTATTTTTAAACTTTACATAATTGTATTAGTTTTGCCAAATATCAAAATGAATCTGCCACAGTTATACATGTGTTCCCCATCCTGAACCCTCCTCCCTCCTCCCTCCCCATACCATCCCTCTGGGTCGTCCCAGTGCACTAGCCCCAAGCATCCAGTATCATGCTTGGAACCTGGACTGGCAACTCGTTTCATACATGATATTTTACATGTTTCAATGCCATTCTCCCAAATCTTCCCACCCTCTCTCTCTCCCACAGAGTCCATAAGACTGTTCTATACATCAGTGTCTCTTTTGCTGTCTCGTACACAGGGTTATTGTTACCATCTTTCTAAATTCCATATATATGAGTTAGTATACTGTATTGGTGTTTTTCTTTCTGGCTTACTTCACTCTGTATAATAGGATCCAGTTTCATCCACCTCATTAGAACTGATTCAAATGTATTCTTTTTAATGGCTGAGTAATACTCCATTGTGTATATGTACCATAGCTTTCTTATCCATTCATCTGCTGATGGACCTCTAGGTTGCTTCCATGTCCTGGCTATTATAAACAGTGCTGTGATGAACACTGGGGTTTATTTCTGTTTTTGCTGTATATTGGTTGAGCAAGAGATTTTTTTAAAGTTAACCAAAAATTCAACTCCTGTTTTTTTCGACTCCTGGTATTTTGTGCTACCTTTCCATGAAATGCCCTAAATCTTGCACCAGGAATTCCTGAGGACCAAAGCAGAGTATCCATACAGTACCTGTGAGTCTGCTGTGCCACCTGATCCCCAGCAGGACTGATTGGACTGATTGGAGTGAGTGGCTGTTGAGGAGTGGTGGCTGTTGAGGGCTCCTAACTCCAACTCCCTTCGGGTCTTGATCTCACCCAAGGAGACCGCTCATTCCAGGTTATGCCCTCTCCTCAGGGACTTGCATTAGTGAGTGTGGCACCAGTGGTCCCATCACACTTTGGACAGCTCTGAAGGACCATTCCAGCTTCAGAGCTTCCCAAGGATTGATTCTGCTAGACTCACTCCGTCAGAGGTGTTGCTGCTGAGAGCAATCCCATAAATCTCTACTGCTGCTGCTAAGTCACTTCAGTCGTTTCCGACTCTGTGCGACCCCATAGACGGCAGCCCACCAGGCTCCCCCATCCCTGGGATTCTCCAGGCAAGAACACTGGAGTGGGTTTCCATTTCCTTCTCCAATGCATGAAAGTGAAAAGTGAAAGTGAAGTTGCTCAGTCATGTCCGACTCTTAGCAACCCCATGGACTGCAGCCTACCAGGCTCCTTCACGCATGGGATTTTCCAGGCAAGAGTACTGGAGTGGGTTGCATTGCCTTCTCCATAAATCTCTACACAAGCCTCTAAAAAGCTTAGGACAGCTGGTTTCCCCAATGAATAAAAGGTACCGTTTTCCAGGGTCAATTTCCACCACATCAGTCTTGCTAACAAAGCAAAATGAACCCTACCGCCAAAGCATGATGCCTGAAGAAGAAAGCACAGAATGTCAGAGGATGGAGAGAAGAGTTAGGAACGTACACCCCTGTGCTATCTCCTGGAATGCATGAAGTCCATAGAAACTGTCTCAAGACTGAGTGAACAAATAGGTACTATACACCTATCTCTTTCATGGCACTTCCCATATTGTAATCACAGTGAAAGATCATTTGCATAGAAGGATTCAGACCTGCTTCACTCTGACCCGCTCCATTCTACTCACAATAGTTCTGGAGTTTGGACACCTCAATGCAAAAATCTGTTCAGTTTGACAATGATCAACCTAAATTCCCTTTTGCCTGCCACAACAGATAAATGCTTGAAAATGATCACAATTTCAGTAGTCACAAGTCCATTGCATTGCCATGGCCATTGTCTCCAACAATTTACCTCTGGGCAGCCATCATCAGTCATTGATTCACAGTTCACTGGATCACACCATCTCTTCATAGTACAGTGTTTTCAGTCTTTTCAATGGTGTGATTTTTGAGTGAATGATAACTTTATTAAAAAAAATTTTAACTGCAGTAAAATACACTTAAGGTTTATCATCATAACCATACATTTTCAAGTATACTGTTCAGTGACATTAAGTATATTCACATTTCTATGCAATCACCACCATCTATCTCAGGAATATTTTCATCAACCCAAACTGAAACCCTGGAGCTATTTCCCCAGCTCCTGGAAAACTCCATCTTACTTACTTTTCTCTGATTTTGACTGCTCTAGGTCTCTCATGTATGTGGAATCATGGAGTATTTGCCCTTTTGTGACTAGAAAATTCCTTAGAATAATGTTCTCAAGGTTCATCCATGTGGTAGCATGTGTCAGAATTTCATTCTCTTGTTAAGCCTAAATAATATTCCATTGTTTGTATAGACCACAATTTGTTTATCCATTCCTCCATCAATGGACACTCGAGTTGTTTTCACATTCTGGCTATTGTGATGAACGCTTCTATGAACATTGTTTTATAAATATTTGTCCACTCCCTGTTTTCAATCCTTGTATAAATATATCCAAAAGTAGAATTGCTGGATCATATCGTAATTCTATTTTTACTCCTTTAAGAAGCTGCCATACTGTTTTCCACAGTGGCTGTACCATTCTACATTTCCACTAACAGTGTACAAGGGTTCAAATTTATCCACATTCTCAGCAACACTTATTATTTTCTGTTTTTTATAGTAGCCGTCTTAACGGATGTGATGTGGTACCTTATGATTTTGGTTTGCATTTCTCTAGTGATTTTGTGGTGTTGAGCATCTGTTCATGAACTTACTAGTCATTTGTTTTTCTTCTTTGGAGAAATGTCCTATGTCCACTTTTTAATTGTTTTTAATTCTGTTTTTCAGTTGTAAGAGTTATTTGTGTATTCTAGATATCAACTCCCTATCAGATAGATGATCTGCAAAATGTTTTTCCATTTTGTTCATTGCCTTTTCACTTGGGCTCTTTGTTTCACAAAAGTTTTAAATTATGATGTAGTCGAATTTATCTATTTTTTGCTGTTGCCTGTGTTTTTGATGTCATTTTCAGGAAATCACTGCTAAATTCAATATCATGAAAATTTTCCCCTATGTTTTCTTCTAAGAGTTTTATAGCTTTAGCTCTTATATTTAGATCTTAAATTCATTTTGAGGTATCTTTTTTATGTATAAAATAAAGGTCTACTTTCATTCATTTGCATGTCAATATCCAGTTTTCCCAAAACTCTTTGTTGAAAAAAACTGTCCTTTCCCCCTTGGATGGTATTGGTACTCTGGCTGAAAATCATTTGACCATATATATGAGGGTTTATTTTGGGGTTCTTTATTCCATTGGTCTACATGTCTGTCTGTAAGTGAATGATCACATTTAATACCCTTTTAGAACAACTCTGATGTTCAGTCTCCCAGATGAAAATCTCCCACTGAAACTTTTTCCATACATTCTCTGCCAAAAGACTGTATACTTCTTAGGAGCCAAGACCACTCTAGTTTTTGCAACTTCAGTGCCTGACACTATATCTGGCACACAGTAGGTGCTCCAAAAACATGTTCCAGATGTGGCAAGATCCTGGTGGGCAAGTTTTGCTGATCATATGCCCACTTTGACCTGGGACTCACATTTCAATGCATTCTCAAAAGAGGTTAAACTCCATAACACATTAATCGGTGGGGAGGCAGAAAGGAACATTTACACTGCATATAATATGATGATGGGATTTCATAAAAGGGCCTTTAAATATTTTTCTTCTTTTCCCTCAAAATCTTCTCCCGTGCTGGTTAGTTCATTTTTGCTCCTTCTCACCCTCTTCCATTTTCTCAGCCTCTAAAAAGCATGCTCCATTTTTCCAAAGCTCTCAGTTCTTAGCCTGAGAGTGCCAACCCACTCAACTTAATATGAGCCTGATGGTTAGGCAATACAGCAGACCTATCTACATGTTGTTCTTCAAGCTTAATACATAAGAACTCATCTTACCTCCCACCCCAAGCAGCTGATCAAAGTGTTCATCCATCTACATGGGTCTCCTGAAATAAGAAAGGATGGGCAGTGCTGAGAGGAAAGAACCTACTGCTTAGAAAATAAGATTCTTCTCCAATGGGTTATAAAGATTGAGTGAATGAGGCAAGATTATCACTATCAAGCCTCAGTCAATGTTAAGATATAGCTGCCTGCCGGAAGCTACAGTTCCACGTAGTCCTAACCCCTTCTTCTGCAGGGCCCTGGTCAACTACTCTTAACAGAAACCACAGCAAAGCTCTCGGCTTGAGATACAGAGCCTTCTAGGTCACTAAGGTGTCTCCTAGGGTGCTTTCTCTGGCTCTGTGGGTCTCTAATTCCTGAGCCCACTTGTCTTGCTGCTGCTGCTGCTGCTGCTGCTAAGTCGCTTCAGTCGTGTCCGACTCTGTGCGACCCCATAGACAGCAGCCCACCAGGCTCCGCCATTCCTGGGATTCTCCAGGCAAGAACACTGGAGTCGGTTGCCATTTCCTTCTCCAATGCATGAAAGTGGAATGTGGAAGTGAAGTCGCTCAGTCGCGACCCCATGGACTGCAGCCCACCAGGCTCCTCCATCCATGGGATTTTCCAGGCAAGAGTACTGGAGTGGGTTGCCATTGCCTTCTAGGCCCTCCTTTATTGGCAGTCAGGCCTCACTTGTCTTCCTGGTCTCAGATACCCATAAGTGCTCTGACCATCATTACCTCTTTGGCACGGCCTCCAGCCCACTATGATCTGTCCACCCAGACATGGCCTTATTCTACCCTAGATCCACTGCTTCAGTTCTGTCCTGAATGCCAGATGCTGAGCTTTTCAGAGAAATGGAAGTAAGGTAGAAAATAATTCTGTTATCTAGACATTTACACTATGATTAAGAGTTCTTTTTTTTTTTTTTTATCAAAATAAATTTATTAAAAGTATTCAAAGACCACTTCAAAGTTTAGCTGCCATCAGGACAGTTTTGGCACTCATAATGGACATTGTCATTTTCTACACAAAAGCACTCATTCTAGTACAAACACCAATTATGATTAAGAGTTCTTAACCAGCATGTTTAGGTTGAATGTCGCTCTGCCACTCATGAGATATGTGACCTTGGGCAAGTCAGTTACCTTCCTATGCCTTGGTTTTCTCATTTGGAATGCAGTGATAAGAATATTAAATAAGATAGTAAACGCTCAATTCATGTTCACTGTTTATATTATTACTATTGCTCACATGCATTGACTTCATTTAATCCTCACAAAAATCTTACAAGGTAAGTATTATTCTCCCTCATAGGTTTTACAAAAGAGGAAACTAGAGTTCAGATACACTGAGTAAACTTGCACATGGTCACAGGGTCAGTAAGTGGTCGAGGCAAGATCTAAATGTAGAACTCTTTGACCCCCAGACCCTATGCCCTTGCCATTGTGTCAGACCTCCTCCAAAGACAACTACCTCCAAGTATAGAGTGGTCAAGGCTTCTTGGGGGCAAGCAGGAGACAAGAGGCCAGCAGCTGGGGCAATTCAGAAAGTAATGGAGAGAAATGGAATGATTAAACCAGACTTAAAATAAGCAGCTCCACGTAGTCACTCACATGCAACCAGTCTTCAATACTCCCATCTAGAAAGTGGGAATGATAGTATTGTGTTTATAACAATAAAAATAAATAGCCCTGTGGTGGGAGCAGTAAACTGGTCTGTGGTACAAGTCCTGTGAAAGGACTCTGCACATTGTGAAATGTGTCAAAAATATAAGACTACTATTCAAAGTCAATATGGGACAGCAGAAAAGACAGTCTTTGGGGCATGAAAAATGGGGTCACATTGCAGTAGCTGGGTATCCTGCTCAGGTTATTTCACTTCTCTGAGCCTTAATGTCCTCTTGAATCTTTAATAATATATCAGACTCTGTCACTTATGTCAGAAAACCCAACAGGCATTTGCATAAAAAGGGAGTTTATCCTGACTCAAGTATTCGGATTACAGTTGAGGCACACAAAAAATGTCACCTTGCTTTTTGGTGGAATGGATGCTGGGCCCGCAGCAACAGATGTCCATGACAGAGGATGCTGTGGCCACCTGGTGGAGTTGCCTCTGGGTTTAAAGGAACTGTGTACATAAGTAGGAGATTGTGATGACTATAGTGGGGGACAGGTCTCTACAAAGTAACATCCAAAGCTACTGAGAAGTCAGTTCTGATGAAAACAAAATGAGTGCTCTGATGAGGCCAGTGGGAAAGTCCCAGGACAGGCAGTAAGGTAGCGAATCCCACACTGGACTGGCGCTGGGACAGAAGTCAAGGTCATCCCACAAGGGACAAGATTTAGGGCTCAGAATAGGCAGGTGATGTGATATGATTGGGATTGTGGCCAAAAGGCCAATGCTGGCAGAGCTGTGCCCCTGGCTTTCGGTTGCCCCCTAAAAAGGCCAGGCCCAGCAGGCGAAGGAAACCATAGCAACCACAAGTTAAGGAAGATGGATGAAAAGCTTGTAAACACAGCTTCCAGCCATGTGGCATAGCTTTGGGCTCCTAGGAGACAGCCACATAAAAACCAGTCTGGCTCATGGAGACTAGGCATAGGGGACTATTTCTGGACTCAAACGTGGGCCGACGCAGTCTGCAAACCAGACAAGCAAACAGGCAGCACAAACAGACACCACTACTACAAAAGCAGAGTTTCTGTGTACCGCACTTCCAGCTGCTCATGGGTGCCAAGCGGCAGGTTGCTCTCTTCACCCTCCTCCCCTTCCTGTCTCCATGCAAACTTCTGACCCAGCCTCAGCGCTGGGTGGAAAGTCACTGTTTATAGAGTGGAGGCAACTAGGAAACCTACTAAGAAGCTCTGTGTTTCTGTCATAAATAACCAGCTGTCTCGTGCAATTTCCTGAGCTGCAAAACCGGCAATGACAACCTGCCTTTCCATCCATCATCAGGCAGTGATTGTGGGTCCTCAGCAGGATGCTGACAAGTCCATTTCTCAAGGCTGTGGCCAAGCCTGCTTTTCACCACTGGAGGGTTAACTATAACTCTGCAATGCTGGGTATGACAGTACCCACACAGAATGGACATATAGTAGGAAAAAATCTGTGTTTTCTCCCATGTGATGTTCCAAAGAGAAAAATCAGCAAACTCTTTTTTCCTGATAAATCCTTGAAATTTTAGGTGCACAGAACCTAAACAGTAACTATGGCAACGCAAGCCACTCCAATAAGACTAACACAGATTATTTCCAGCACAATAGCTTGGCTTGTGCTCAGAAAGCAGAGGTAATGTTGGCTGAAAGCAATTCCTGAATTGGGGGGGAGCGGGGGACGCAGGGCGGGATAAAATCCTCTGGCGGTGGAACGAGAACTAGGTTTCTGGTTTCAGGCCTCTAGGATTCAGTGGCAAGATGAGTTAACTACTGGATTAATACCTTGCCACTCCACAGTAATGAACTGGCAGTCTCTTCATCGTCTGCTTTAGTTTCTTCACTTCCAACCACAAAGTCATTCAAACCCCAGGACTCCTAAGAACAGTAAAAAAGAACACGCGCTGTGAAAATTATAGAATTGGGCAGTTTGAACAGACATTAGGGATCACCTGGACTGGGAGCCTCTCGAAGACAGGAGAACAAGCTACATGTTTTGCACAGAGCTGAGGACCTGATCCAAGGTGGGTGAAGCTCTCTCTAACCTCATTTGTTTTACACAGAGAGAAACTGAGACCCAGGAAAATGAGGAAACTTGGTCTTGCTCACTCAGAATCAGGAGACAAAAGGGACTTCCTGGTTAAGACCAGGACAGAGTGAGGTTTGCATCATGGCTGTTAAATTCCAGGCAAGTCACTTAACTTCTCTAAACCTGGGTTTCCTTAAGATCAACAATATTTACGGTGATAAAAATAAGAATTAAACCTGATTTTTAAAGATGTTATAGGAATAAATGAAGCACTTCATGTAGACTCATGTAGTATATTTAGCTTACAAGTTATGAATGTGTGCTCAGTTGCCCAGTTGTGTCTGACTCTTTGCAATACCACGGACTGTAGCCTGCCAGGGTCCTCTGTCCATGAAATTCCCCAGGCAACAAAACTGGAGTGGGTTGCTATATCCGACTTCAGGGGACCTTCCCAACCCAGGGATCGAACCCAAGTCTCTAGTGTCTCCTGCATTGGCAGGTGAATTCTTTACCACTGCGCCACCTGGGAAGCCCATGTAGCATAAAACATAGGCACCAAAAGTAACTATTACCTTTAATGGCAAAGCCAGAACTAGACCAATTTCTCCCCAGAAGACTTGTGCATAATGCAGGAGGAAATCCAACTCCATCGTAATCTACAGCACCACCTCCTTCCATACCCTGTCTTAACCCGTTCACATTCAACAATCCTTCTTTAAGGCCATGGTTCTCAAACATTTTGGTGTCAGGATCGTTTTCCACATTTAAAAACTATTGAAGATTCCCAAAGAACTTTTGTTTATATGGGTTTTCAAAATTATATATTAGTCTATTTTAAAATAATAATAATAACCTCATTACACTTGAACATTAATACATATTTTCATGAAATATTACTATTTTCTAAAACAAAAAAATGTTTAATGAGAAGAGTGGCATTGTTTTACATTTATGTGAATTTCTTTAATGTCTGGCTTGATAGAGAGCAGCTGGGTTCTCATATCTGCTTCTGCATTCAATCTATTGTAATAGGTTGTTTGGGTTGAAGTATATGAAGAAAGTATGGTATCACAGAGATATATAGTTGGAATAGGAATATTTAATAGATTTCAGAAAATTGTGAATTTTCTTCTTTGATAATCAACTACATCAAAACTCTGCAAGTGTCAATTTCTTAAAGATTAGTTGTATGTACTATTTAAAACTGTATCAGTGAACTCTGTTATATTAAAACCTATCAGCTATCCTTTTTTACCTATGCGTGATTTTTTGACATCATGCATTGGTCATTTGGAAAATACTGGCCCAATGAGTTATGCGGACCTTCCAAATGTTGTCACATTTCACTATACAAGATCACATTCATTAACATCACTGCCAATCTCAAGAGATGAGTCTTGAAGTGTTAGGAAGCTGTCAAGTTCATAGTGGCAGATATTCTAATTTTCACTTGAAAGCTTGAATTTGATCTTTGGTAACAAATACTGTCAGTGTTTTCCTTGACAGGCTCATTACAATTATCTTTTGAGAAATTCTCTACTATATATCTAAGCTGGAGTAACTACAGTTTTTTGTTAAAAGATAATTTTTTTAAAAAGGTCAATCGTAACTCTCATACAGATATAAAACAACCACATTAGAGATTTTCTTTAAGTCCTAATGAGGGAACAAGGCAGATGTTTGAACCTGTTCAAAGGAGAAGCCAAAGAAGCACAAATCTGTAATGAATAGAAGAATGCTGAAGTGAATGTGCACATGGCGCAGAATAGAGGGGGGTGGGGTATCCCTCCACCAGACACAAGGCATTTGCATTTCTATAGAAAAGAATTATTCTGCATTGCTATCAGTTATCTACAATTTACCAAGTTGTAAAATAGCTCCATAGAATCCTAAGCAGCAAAGCATGTGGTATAGACAACACACAGTTTTCCTTTGAAGCACTAACCTTCCCCGTAGTCCTGTCACTCATTCTTTTGAGTGAAAAAAAAAAAAAAGGTGTTTTGTGAAAAAAGCAGCTTGTTCAACTCACAGCTTAACAGTTGCAGGAGTGCTCTTCCTAAGACAATCATGCCACTTTGGCATGAGACACAAGTAATACTAGGAAAGATCGGTGTCACCACCATGATTTCTCTGAAGGTGCTGACAGCTTTAATCACCAGTGTTTTTCCACCACTGGGGCTTCCCTAATGGCTCAGACGGTAAAGAATCTGCCTGCAATATAGGAGACCAGGGTTTGATCCTTGGATCAGGGAAGATCCCCTGGAGAAGGGAACAGCTACCCACTCCGGTATTCTTGCCTAGAGAATTCCACAGACAGAGGGGCCTGGTGGGTTACCGTCCATGGGGTGACAGAGTCGGGCACAACTAAGCTACTAACACTTTCAACACACGGAAATGGCAAATGATAGATTAATATTAATCGAAGAATAGTTTAGATCTTGAAGATCCCCTGACAGGTTCATGAGAGTCTGTGAATGTTCTAGAATCACTGCCCTAAACTATGTTGTTGATCATGGTAATGGCCTAAAGAAGAATGAGCAAAAAGAAGCAGAGAGATGGATACCTGTAAACTGAAAAATCAGACCTCACATGAGTCACTCCTTGAGGAGGGGAAAGTAATCAATGAGAATCTGGGAACAGTGGCATGGAGTTGGGGGAATAGAGAATGTAAACAATGATAAAACCCACCAAAAGTTGGGGGACTTTGTTGTTACTCTGTACTGGCAACGCCAAATAATGCCATTGATGAAATACTCCTCTCCACATGGGCAGACCATTCGCACTGCCCCCATCTTGTTCATCACCAACCAGAAGTATAGCCCTGAGTGAGATACAGGAGTCCACTCGCACTAGAGCTGCAGACTGTATAGGGGAGAGATGGCAACCATCCTGTTCCTACTCTTTCAGTAACTGACAAGAAATCTGGCAAGCATGGACACTTGTCAAAATCCAAATCAATCAGTATTGTGATCCTCCTCTCCCTCAAAATACAAGTATTATAACACTTCAACTTTAGTCACATCCTCCCCAAATTTTGAACATTATATACTTCAGTTTTCTTTTTTTTTTAACCTTATAAGACCTTTTTGTCTTATAGAGTTGATTTTTTTCCGTTCATGAACATATATAATGGAGAAGGAAATGGCAATCCACTCCAGTGTTCTTGCCTGGAGAATCCCATGAACGGGGGAGCCTGGTGGGCTGCCGTCTATGGGGTCGCATAGAGTCGGACACAACTGAAGTGACTTCAGTTCAGTTCAGTTCAGTCGCTCAGTTGTGTCTGACTCTTCACGACCCCATGAATCGCAGCACACCAGACCTCCCTGTCCATTTCCAACTCCCAGAGTTCACTCAGACTCACGTCCATCGAGTCAGTGATGCCATCCAGCCATCTCATCCTCTGTCATCCCCTTCTCCTCCTGCCCCCAATCCCTCCCAGTATCAGGGTCTTTTCCAATGAGCCAACTCTTCGCATGAGGTGGCCAAAGTACTGGAGTTTCAGCTTCAACATCATTCCCTTCAAAGAAATCCCAGGGCTGATCTCCTTCAGAATGGACTGGTTGGATCTCCTTGCAGTCCAAGGGACTCTCAAGAGTCTTCTCCAACACCACAGTTCAAAAGCATCAATTCTTCGGTGCTCAGCCTTCTTCACAGTCCAACTCTCACATCCATACATGACCACTGGAAAAACCATAGCCTTGACTAGACGGACCTTTGTTGGCAAAGTAATGTCTCTGCTTTTGAATATGCTATCTAGGTTGGTCATAACTTTCCTTCCAAGGAGTAAGCGTCTTTTAATTTTATGGCTGCAGTCACCATCTGCAGTGATTTTGGAGCCCAAAAAAATAAAGTCTGACACTGTTTCCACTGTTTCCCCATCTATTTCCCATGAAGTGATGTGACTTAGCAGCACATATATAATATTTTGTTTGCTCTTCATTTCTTCTTGCATCTCAGACCAGCCTTCTGCCTAAAGTATATTCTTGAGAATTTCCTTTGGTGAGAGTCTGCTGGCAATGACTTCTCACAGATTTTGTCTGTAAATCCTCCTTTAAAAATATTTTTTGCTGCATATATAATCCTAGGTTACTTTTTTCTCAGCATGTTTCAATGGGAGAGATATTTCAATGATGTCTTTTATTGCTGCTGAGAGGACAACTGTCAGGATAATTACTATTCTTTAAAGATAATCTTTCTGATTGCTTTAAGATCTTCTCTTTGTTTTGGTGTTCTGCAGTTTCGTGTATGCCATTTGCAGGTGTGAATTTCTTTCATCTTATGTGAGATTCACGAGGTTTCCTGAATGTGAAAATGGGTGTCTTTCACCGGTACTGAAAAATTCTCAACTATCACCTGTCCAGATATTGTCTCTGCAACATTCTTTCTCTCCCCTTCTTCTGGAACACCAATTATATGTGTATAAAATTATCTCATTTTACCTTCCAGATCACTTAACCTCTCTTTCATGTTTCCCATCCTTTTGTGTCTCTATGCTACATTCTGGACATATTTTTTAGAACTCTCCCCCTGGGTTACTGATTTCCTCCTTAGTTGTGTCTAATTAACTGTTGAATTCATAATTTTTTGTTTCCAGAAATTCTCTTTTAAGTATACTTTGTCAGTTTTACAGTCTGATTTTTATTCATAATTTTATTTCTTATTTCTTTAAACATATTAAAATACTTCTTTTATATGTGATAATTTCACTATCTACAGTCTTTATGGGTCTGATTCTGCTGTCTGATGTTTCTGTTGTCTGAGTACTCACATTACCTCACTTTCTTAGGTATTTTTATCATTTTTGAGCATGAGATAAACTTTCTTTAAAACTTTATCATGAAGAGTTCCTTACTTCCTTGAGGGTTGGGGAAGACAAGTTCTTCTAAGGGAATGTACATTTGGTTCTGCTAGGCACCTCGAGGACACTACCAATATAAGTCACTTTGGTTGTGTGAATTCATGTTATAGATCCTCATAAGAGTCGACTTGTGATCACAAATTTTCAGGGAAGTTATTTTTTTGACCCTCTACCCAGCCCCAATGTTTAAGACAAGCAACTACTTTTATTCTTCAGGTGACAGGTTTATTTCTAAATTACCCATGCACTAAACTGCCTATGCACTAAACTGGCTATGGACATCTGAAGTCCTCACTTTATAGAAGCGGTCCTCTTAGACTCCTATCTTAGGAAGATTCTAGGCTTCACCTTCTGTTTCCCCATGAAAAACCAAAGTTCAAAAATGAAGTCAGTTCAGGACTTCTCTGGTGGCACAGTGGATAGGAATCTGCCTGCTAATACACGGGACATGGGTTTGATACCTGGTGCAGAAAGATTCCACATGCTGCAAAGCAACTAAGCCCGCACTCTACAGCCTGTGAGGCACAACTAGTGAGCCCATGAGTTGAAACTACTAAAATCCATGCACCTAGAATCTATGCTTTGCAACAAGAGAAGCCACCACAATGATAAGTCCATGCACCGCAAGGAAGAGTAGCCCCTGCTCAGCTCAACTAGATAAAGCCAACTTCCAGTGCAGTTCAGTTCAGTTCAGTCTCTCAGTCATGTCCAACTCTTTGCAACCCCATGGACTGAAGCACGCCAGGCCTCCCTGTCAATCACCATCTCCCAGAGCTTACTCAAACTCATGTCCATCAAGTCAGTGATGCCATCCAACCATCTCATCCTCTGTCATCCCCTTCTCTTCCTGCCTTCAATCTTTCCCAGCATCAGGGTCTTTTCCAATAAGTTGGTTCTTTGCATCAGGTGGCCAAAGTATTGGAGTTTCAGCTTCAACATCAATCCTTCCAGTGAATATTCAGGACTGATTTCCCTTAGGATTGCTGGTTGGATCTCCTTGTAGTCCAAGGGACTCTCAAGAGTCTTCTCCAACACCACCACAGCGCAAAAGCATCAATTCTTTGGCGCTCAACTTTCTTTGTAGTCCAACTCTCACAACCATACATGACTACTGGAAAAATCATAGCTTTGACTAGATGGACTTTTGTTGGCAAAGTAATGTCTCTGCTTTTTAATATGCTGTCTCAGTTGGTCATAGCTTTTCTTCCAAGAAGCAAGCATCTTTTAATTTCATGGCTGCAGTCACCATCTACAGTGATTTTGGAGCCCAAAAACCAAAGTCTCTGTTTCCATTGTTTCCCCATCTATTTGCCATGAAGTGATGGGACTGGATGCCATGATCTTCATTTTCTGAATGCTGAGTTTTAAGCCATCTTTTTCACTCTTTTCTTCCACTTTCATTAAGAGGCTCTTCAGTTCTTCTTCACTTTCTGCCATAAGGGTGGTATCATCTGCATATCTGAGGTTATTGGTATTTCTCCCGGCAATCTTAATTCCAACCTGTGCTTCATCCAGCCCAGCATTTACCAAAAATTAAAAAATAGTGTTTTTAAAAATCAGCCAGTTCAACAAGTATCTTTGAGGCAAAAGCCATCTTTCGGGCTCTGCTTACTTTACTTACTTAGTTTTTGGTCTTTTAGGATTCTTTAATAACTTGCTGACTCATCATGAACATACTGTTAATGGCTTTTTATGTCATTGAGCACATTTAGTTGTTTTCAGCAGGAGGATCAGTTAAGAAAAGCCATTCCACTATACTGCAAGAAATGAAAGCCCCCATAAAAGCATGTGGTGCATGAATGATGATTTATCTGATGCAGTTTGGTTGCATGGAATAGGAGTGAGGGACAGCAGCAAGGTTGCAGCTGGAGATAGACTTGAAAAGCTCATCAGAAACTAGCCAATGAAGGGTGCTGACTGACATTCTATAACTGAAATTTATCCAGCAGGTAACAGAGGTTCTTCCAACTTTGGACTACGAGATCCATAAAGTTTTTCACATACTAACATCTTAGGCTTCTATTATTTTTTAATATTTATTTTTATTTTTTTTTTGGCTGTGTCAGGCCAGGCCTTAATTGTGGCACACGGGATCTTTAGTTGCAGCATGCAAATTCTTAGTTGTGACATGTGGTGGTTCTCAAAATGTGGCCAAATTCCACCTGCAACAGAATCCTGTAGTTCACTTATCAAAACTTGCCCTCCCCTATACCAAACCTACTGAATCAGTATCTTCAGAGAATGAAGGTGGGGAAGAGACTACTAAGGGATTAGAAAATCATCTTTAATGAGATAAAACTGAGGGAGAGCATATCTTGCAGAGCATATCTCTTGCTATACAGATGAATGTTACTTCATTAAACCTTTGTTTAGGTATTAAAAAGTGTGTGTGCGTGTGTGTGTACCTGTGTGTGCACACACACTGGAACAAGCCGTAAAATGTGTTTTACATGTTGAAGTCAAAAAAGTTAGAAATCATCGTCTTAGAGGATGTCCTTTATACTGCTTTTCATCAGGCTTTACCTATAATTAAAATGTTGTAAGAAAAGGAATGCAGTATAATTTCCCCATGAATAACCCTACCCATAGCATGCTGGGACACATTTATGTTTGTACATAAATCAATTAACTTGGGCACTTCTTGAATCAAAATGAAGTGATTAGAAAGCATCTCTATGAATCTGGTATGGGTAGAAACACGATGTTAATTGTCACCTATTCAGGAACTGTTTTCTTCTTTTCCTCAAGAGATTACAAAGCCTGTGTTACAGCTCTCATCATCTCAGCAACCCTATACTTCAGGAAATGAAGTATCACAAAATCCTGGCACAACTGACTCCAAAGAACTAAGTGGGTCCTTTTGCTGAGCAATACTGAGTATTGCTCCCACAAGTAGTCATAGCTTGTTGCCTGAATGCCTTTTGCTATTTGGATACTTTTTCATTACACTTGTGCTTGCTTCAATCTGTGGCTTAGTCTTCCAAAAAAAAAAACAAAAACAAATACAAAATCATCCATTCAAACATCACCAAACACAGATACACACACAAACTGTTGTCTTAAATATACTTTGCAATGTCACTCACCAAATGCCTTTAGTATGTTTTCCATTTCCCTACCTCTAGAACTTTTTTCTTTAATTTCAATCACATTTTTACATAAAGAATCTTTCAAAAGGAATACTTTATACATCTTTTGCAAAAGGAAAACAAGCACTTGCCAAAAGGGAAGATAAATATAAAAATAAATGTGAGGGAAGGAAAACTAAGTTATTAGAGTCATTAGAGTTATCTAAAGGCCAAGTTATCAGAGTCAAGTTAGATTCCATTACCTGCTGGGCCTCTGAACCTATTCTCTTTGTTTAAAAATAAATAAAAGCAACTTCATGAAGCCATGAAAATAATTAATTATTTTTTAA
This sequence comes from Bos indicus, assembly GCF_029378745.1. Classification (NCBI taxonomy): domain Eukaryota; kingdom Metazoa; phylum Chordata; class Mammalia; order Artiodactyla; family Bovidae; genus Bos; species Bos indicus. The sequence continues at coordinate 17,189,225 of NC_091781.1, read as the reverse complement.
AAGACCTCTAAGGACCAGACTCTTTTTTCCTATAATGCTATCAAATGGCATGAGCAATGGGAAAAGGAAATAACTTTCTTGATAGTGGTTCATTTTGTTTCAAGGCTGAACAGGTATCTTTTAGAACTGTCTCCCGTTTCATTAGTATTGCAGACTTTAGGAAAGGATGGTATAGACTTGGTGCTATAGTGTGCATAGCTGCAGTGTGCATCAGTATCGGTATCACCTAAGGGCCATTAGAACACAGATGGCTGGACCTCATTCCCAGTTTCCGATTCAGCAGATAAGGCCCAAGAATTTGTATTTCTAACAAGTTTCCAGGTGGTGCTGATGCTGTGGGTGCAGACCACACCTTGGGAAATATGAATCCTGCACATCTTTCACAATCCTGTTTAACAGGGTCCCTCCTTCTCTGCAGTCTCTGTCCTAATCACTTCCTGTCCATCTTCCTTATTCTTTTCACCCAAATCACTTGATTATCCTCCCTTCACAAATCCCAAGCTTTGAAATACTATTTGTCTATCAACCCACACACACTTATCAAGTAATAATTCATTTTCTCATGTTTCATTAACCAAAGACAAGGGTAACCACCAATCAGAGCTCCCAGTCAGCATGGAGTAACTGGTGTTTTTATATTGGCTTGCTATAATTCTAGCCCAGAAAAAAGAAATCTGATGTTTTAGTTTAAATAATCTGTGCATCTAATTTCTGATATATATGAGCTTTTTTGGTCCGTCTTTTTGAAGTATTGAAAATAGCTCACAAACACCTCCCCCCCTTCTTCCCCCAATACCCCCATGAGGCTGGGAAGCTCAGGTTGGGACCACCTGGTATCTATCACTCATCTGGTAAATAATCACTGATTGTCTTCCGTCACTTGTCCTATTGTTATCCCTTAACAGCGTGAAGGGATTGCATCTGGTCCTTCTTTGTAAACTGCACAGTACCTTGCTTAGGGCTTTAGAATATTAGCAACTGCCCCTCAAAAAATGAAAGAAAAAAAAACTGTTTATTTAATGTTTGACTATACTACAAAAATATCAGGGGAGAGCAACATAATGAAAGAATATTTGTAGTAAAACAGACAATATAGAAGACAAACCCAAAAGTTACCCTTTGGGGAAGGAAAATGAGTCAACAAAACAATTAATTTCCAGGGTGGGTAAAGAGACTTGAAAATAACTGCTTGCCTGATTAAGTTCACTAGGATATGATTCCATTGGATTGCTCTGCCTGGGGCCTCCTGGAAGGCTGTTAGGAGGAAATGCTGGAAATGAGTCTGATTTAATCACAAGCAGACAAACTAGGGATCTGGAGTGATGGTAAGGTCTTAATGAATCAGACATAATTATGCCTTCCTCAAGAGTATGTGACTCTTCCTTTTTCCAAAACTCCACTTAAAACTCTCTCCCTCTTAGACACCATCCCTGGTGATGATTACTACCATCCCAGCCTGACCTGATTCTGATCACATTTCTTTCTGAATTCCCTTAGCAATATGGACTCCCGGCATGTTGCACTGAAACTACTAATGAAGCTTTTTCATGTGTGTGTGGGGGGGGGGGGGTGGGGGGGGTGGGTAGGTGGGTGAGTGTGTGTGTGTTGGGAAAGTGCCCTTCTTCCCTACAAAAAATAGCCCCCACCCATCTATGACAAAGACATAAAGCTTGCCTGTGATAATTTCTTTATTGGATGACCTTATTTATGCCAAGCATCTTCTTTCAAAATGCCAGCTACAGTAAGCTGTTATTCGTCATTAATCTGTTTGTGACCCTTCCTGGCCTTGCTGATGATGCTCAAATAGTACTGCTAGCACTGTTTTGGATAGTTCCACCATGGAAATTGCAAGGAAATCTTTGGACTACTGACAACTCCAGAAAGATGCAAAAAGCAAGGTTTTAGGTTGCTGTTTTACGTATCCCAAAGACTTATTCAGATCAGATCAGATCAGTCGCTCAGTCGTGTCCGACTCTTTGTGACCCCATGAATCGCAGCACGCCTGGCCTCTCTGTCCATCACCAACTCCCGGAGTTCACTCAGACTCACGTCCATCAAGTCAGTGATGCCATCCAGCCATCTCATCCTCTGTCATCCCCTTCTCCTCCTGCCCCCAATCCCTCCCAGCATCAGTCTTTTCCAATGAGTCAACTCTTTGCATGAGGTGGCCAAAGTACTGGGGTTTCAGCTTTAGCATCATTCCTTCCAAAGAAATCCCAGGGCTGATCTCATTCAGAATGGACTGGTTGGATCTCCTTGCAGTCCAAGGGACTCTCAACAGTCTTCTCCAACACCACAGTTCAAAAGCATCAATTCTTCAGCGCTCAGCCTTCTTCACAGTCCAACTCTCACATCCATACATGACCACAGGAAAAACCATAGCCTTGACTAGATGGACCTTTGTTGGCAAAGTACTGTCTCTGCTTTTGAATATGCTATCTAGGTTGGTCATAACTTTCCTTCCAAGGAGTAAGCATCTTTTAATTTCATGGCTGCAGTCACCATCTGTAGTGATTTTGGAGCCCAGAAAAATAAAGTCTGACACTGTTTCCACTGTTTCCCCATCTATTTCCCATGAAGTGATGGGACCAGATGCCATGATCTTAGTTTTCTGAATGTTAAGCTTTAAGCCAACTTTTTTACTCTCCACTTTCACTTTCATCAAGAGGCTTTTGAGTTCCTCTTCACTTTCTGCCATAAGGGTGGTGTCATCTGCATATCTGAGGTTATTGATATTTCTCCCGGTAATCTGGATTCCAGTTTGCGTTTCTTCCAGTCCAGCATTTTTCATGATGTACTCTGCATATAAGTTAAATAAGCAGGGTGACAATATACAGCCTTGACATACTCCTTTTCCTATTTGGAACCAGTCTGTCGTTCCATGTCCAGTTCTAACCGTTGCTTCCTGACCTGCATACAGGTTTCTCAAGAGGCAGGTCAGGTGGTCTGGTATTCCCATCTCTTTCAGAATTTTCCACAGTTATTGTGATCCACACAGTCAAAGGCTTTGGCATAGTCAATAAAGCAGAAATAGATGCTTTTCTGGAACTCTCTTGTTTTTTCCATGATCCAGTGGATGTTGGCAATTTGATCTCTGGTTCCTCTGCCTTTTCTAAAACCAGCTTGAACATCTGGAAGTTCACGGTTCACATATTGCTGAAGCCTGGCTTGGAGAATTTTGAGCATTACTTTACTAGCGTGTGAGATGAGTGCAATTGTGCAGTAGTTTGAGCATTCTTTGGCATTGCCTTTCTTTGGGATTGGAATGAAAACTGACCTTTTCCAGTCCTGTGGCCACTGCTGAGTTTTCCAAATGTGCTGGCATATTGAGTGCAGCACTTTCACAGCATTATCTTTCAGGATTTGGAATAGCTCAACTGGAATTCCATCACCTCCACGAGCTTAGTTCGTAGTGATGCTTTCTAAGGCCCACTTGACTTCACATTCCAGGATGTCTGGCCCTAGGTCAGTGATCACACCATCGTGATTATCTGGGTCGTGATCTTTTTTGTACAGTTCTTCTGTGTATTCTTGCCATCTCTTCTTAATATCTTCTGCTTCTGTTAGGTCCATACCATTTCTGTCCTTTATGGAGCCCATCTTTGCATGAAATGTTCCTTTGGTATCTCTGATTTTCTTGAAGAGATCCCTAGTCTTTCCCATTCTGTTGTTTTCCTCTATTTCTTTGCACTGATCGCTGAAGAAGGCTTTCTTATCTCTTCTTGCTATTCTTTGGAACTCTGCATTCAGATGTTTATATCTTTCCTTTTCTCCTTTGCTTTTCACTTCTCTTCTTTTCACAGCTATTTGTAAGGCCTCCCCAGAGAGCCATTTTGCTTTTTTGCATTTCTTTTCCATGGGAATGGTCTTGATCCCTGTCTCCTGTACAATGTCACGAACCTCATTCCATAGTTCATCAGGCACTCTATCTATCAGATCTAGGCCCTTAAATCTATTTCTCACTTCCACTGTATAATCATAAGGGATTTGATTTAGGTCATACCTGAATGGTCTAGTGGTTTTCCCTACTTTCTTCAGTTTAAGTCTGAATTTGGCAATAAGGAGTTCATGGTCTGAGCCACAGTCAGCTCCTGGTCTTGTTTTTGCTGACTGTAAAGAGCTTCTCCATCTTTGGCTGCAAAGAATATAATCAGTCTGATTTCGGTGTTGACCATGTGGTGATGTCCATGTATAGAGTCTTCTCTTGTGTTGTTGGAAGAGGGTGTTTGTTATGACCCATGCATTTTCTTGGCAAAACTCTATCAGTCTTTGCCCTGCTTCATTCCGTATTCCAAGGCCAAATTTGCCTGTTACTCCAGGTGTTTCTTGACTTCCTACTTTGGCATTCCAGTCCCCTATAATGAAAAGGACATCTTTTTTGGGTGTTAGTTCTAAAAGGTCTTGTAGGTCTTCATAGAACCGTTCAACTTCAGCTTCTTCAGCATTACTGGTTGGGGCATAGATTTGGATTACTCTGATATTGAATGTTTTGCCTTGGAAACGAACACAGATCATTCTGTCATTTTTGAGATTGCATCCAAGTACTGCATTTTGGACTCTTTTGTTGACCATGATGGCCACTCCATTTCTTCTGAGGGATTCCTGCCCGCAGTAGTAGATATAATGATCATCTGAGTTAAATTCACCCATTCCAGTCCATTTCAGTTCGCTGATTCCTAGAATATCAACATTCACTCTTGCCATCTCTTGTTTGACCACTTCCAATTTGCCTTGATTCATGGACCTATATAGCTAATTACACAGCTTATCAGAGTAAAAGATCTGGGTGCTATGTGATGTTCTACCCCCTCATTCATGCTTTATTGAATAATATAGTTCAAATCCAACAAGCTCCTCCTCTGATAAAGTTCCTGCTTTGGCCCATTGCTACAGCAACTTGGGGCCATAGTCCAAGATGACAGCAAATGTGTTAAATATTTCAGCAAATCCATTTTCTCCCTGCTTTAGTGACCTCAGAGCCAAAACTGTATTTGATAGCATACAAGTTTAGAAGAAGTATTGTGCCTATAATTTTTTTTTCCTTTTTCAACATGGAAATCAATCGTATTTATATTCCTGAGCAGTGCCATCCATGTAATAGGCATTGAAAAAATACTTGAGGGAAATTAAGTTATACATGATGCATTGACTACACAGATGTACTATCTCCTTTTCCTGCTGCTGCTGCTGCTAAGTCACTTCAGTCGTGTCCAACTCTGTGCGACCCCACAGACGGCAGCCCACGAGGCTCCCCCGTCCCTAGGATTCTCCAGGCAAGAACACTGGAGTGGGTTGCCATTTCTTCTCCAATGCATGAAAGTGAAAAGTGAAAGTGAAGTTGCTCAGTCGTGTCTGACTCTTAGGGACCCCATGCACTGCAGCCCACCAGGCTCCTCTGTCCGAGACCCCACCAAAAATGACAGTGAAAGAATTTAAAAGGAATATATTCACATAAATGAAGAAAATGGGAAATTACACCACAGTAAGCAAGTGTTTGGGAGAACGCAATGGCAACCCACTCCAGTACTCTTGCCTGGAAAATCCCATGGACGGAGGGGCCTGGTGGGCTGCAGTCCATGGGGTCGCTAGGAGTTGGACACGACTGAGCGACTTCACTTTATTTTTTCACTTTCATGCATTGGAGAAGGAAATGGCAACCCATTCCAGTGTTCTTGCCTGGAGAATCCCAGGGACTGGGGAGCCTAGTGGGCTGCCGTCTATGGGGTCGCACAGAGTCAGACACAACTGAAGCAACTTAGCAGCAGCAGCAGTAGCAAGAGTTTTCCACTCTTTTTTTTTCAGCTTTTAAAAAAACTGTGGTAAAATATATACAACACAAAACTTAGTATTTTATCCATATTTAAGTGTACAGTTCAGTGGTATTAAGTACATTTACATTATTGTGTACCATCCCAAAATAAAACCCTGGAGCCATTAACAATGCTCCAACTAAACCAAGGCAAAACCCTATTCCCCCTCCCTCCACTCATGGTAATCACTATTCTTTTTTTGTCTCTACATATTTGACTACCCTAGGTACCTCATATAAGTGGAATCAGATAATATTTGTCCTGGTGTGACTGGCTTATTTCACTTAACATAATGTCTTTAAGCTTATCTATGTTATATTAATAGCATGTGTTAGAATTTCATTCCTTTCCCCCTCCCCTACTAAATCAGACATATTTCATTTTTAATTTTATTGAGGAAAATAATTGATAGAATTTTTTCCTTTTCAAGGCTGAATAATATTCCACTGTATGGATATTAACACCCTTTATTTATCCATTCATCCATCAAAGGACATCTTGGCAATTTCTACTTTTTGGCTATTGTGAATAATGCTGCCATGAACATCGGTGTGCAAATAATTATTCAAGTCCCTGCTTTCAAAACTTTTGTGTATATACCCAGAAGCGGAAATGATGAATCAAATGGTAATTCTATGCTTAACTTTTTGAGGAAACATAATTTTCCACAGCAGGTATACCATTTCATATTCCCACCAACAAGGTGCAAGAGTTCCAGTTTCTCCACATCCACCTGAGCACTGCTGTTTTTTTGTTTGGGGGACTTTTTATGATGTCAGCCTAATGGGTATGAAGGGGCATCTCATTATGGTTTTGATTTGCATTTCCCTGATGGTTGATGACATGGAGAAGCTTTTTATGTGCTAATTAGCACCTTTCCTGTTCCTTTTTTAAAAGATGGAAAGCGGATGGAGGAATAGTAATGTAGCAGAGCAAAGGAAGGCGAGCATGGAAGGGGGGTTACAGGTGAGAAGCAAACTGATAGCCTCACAAAACCTTTAAAAGATTCAGGCCATGATAAAAGGGTGGACCAGGGTAAGGATCAGAGCTGAAGACACCCTCTGCCCTTGAAGCCAAGCAGTTTCTCTTTACCTAGGCAGGAGGATGGAACCTTGATCCCTGGCAAATCTGAAGTGGGGAGGCCCTAGATTCCAGTACAGCTGGCACAGGAGCCAGCAGGAGTGAGATAAGGTCTGGAAACGGGGAGACGGAGCGAGACTCCATCCTGAGCAGTGGGGTCCCCAGCCTTCTTCCTCAACTCTGCTCCCCAAATGTAGGCAGCAAGTGTTACCCCTAGACAGCATATGAGAGGATTCTTCTCCTAAGAAACTGAACTGCCCCACGGGAAGAAAATCATGGATAATATCACTTGGGGTTCCTGTAACAAAAGAGCAAGATCCCCACAAAACCCAACAGGAAAGGCTCCCACTTGACAAGCTCTGTATACACACATAGAAAACTTCCAATTAGTCTTTTTTTTTTTTTTTGCCTTTTTTCTTAGTTGAAATATAGTTGATTTACAATTCTGTCAGTTTCAGACATATGGCAACTTGACTCAGTTTTATATATATATATATATGGAAAGTAATTTTATATATGTATATATTTGTGTATATTTATATTCTTTTAAAAATTATTTTCCCTTATAGGTTATTATAAGATACTGAGTATAGTTCCCTGTGCTATAAGTAGGTCAATAGATAACAAGGTTGGTGATCTATTTTATGTATTGAAGAAATGATGTTAAAGCTGAAACTCCAGTATTTTGGCCACCTCATGTGAAGAGTTGACTCATTGGAAAAGACTCTGATGCTGGGAGGGATTGGGGGCAAGAGGAGAAGGGGACGACAGAGGATGAGATGGCTGGATGGCATCACTGACTCGATGGACGTGAGTCTGAGTGAACTCCGGGAGTTGGTGATGAACAGGGAGGCCTGGCGTGCTGCGATTCATGGGGTCGCAAAGAATCAAACACGACTGAGTGACAGATCTGATATTGATCTGATGTATATTTTAATCCCAAACTCCTAATTTATCCCTCCTCCCTCCAATTAGGTCTTGTGCCTTACTCTAAAATATGAAGTGACAACTAAGGGTCACCAGACACCAGAGAAGAGCCCCCATCCAGAAAAACAAAGACTAAAACAAAGTCTCCAGAAACCTGGATCAGGAAGAAACAGGTGATGCCAGAAACAGAGATACCTTCAAATAAAAATTACAATTAAAACTCCTACAGAGTTAAGAGAAGACACTGCATCCATCAATTTTTTAAAAGTAGTACACTATGAAAAACAAAAAGAACCCTTGGAAATCAAAACTGCTCATCAATGTTAAAAAGTTAACAGGTTGGAATTAATAAAAAGGCAAAATTATGGAAAATAATAAGGATAGTATAAGGATAAAAATATTTTGAGAATCAATTGAATTCAACATTGAAATAAGAAAACAGAGAAGAACAACACTATCAAAGAAATAATTTAAGAAAAATTTCCTGGAACTGAAGGACACGAGTCACCAGTTGACAATCTAATGAATGAAGAAAGATGAATGCCAAGTTTCAGCATACCAAGGACACAGAAAAGAACTACAAGTGTCCAGATAGACAAGTCACTTACAAGAAACAGGATTAAAAATGGTCTTAGACTTCTCAAAAATGACCCTAGAAGCTAAGAAGACAATGGAACAATGTCTTTAAAGGAAAATAATTTGCGACCTGAAATCCATAGGGCCAAACTGAAAATACAGAGTGAGGGTAGGAAAAAAGACATTTTCAGATAAGAACTCAAAAAAAAAGCCGTACCTCCCATGTATCATTTCTAAGAAAGCAATAGAAGGAAAGTGTTATAAAAACTAGGAAGGAAAGCAAGACATGGGACCCAGGAAACAGGGGTTCTAACATAAAAGAAAAGAAAACGTCCAGTATAATAACTAGGTGAAAGGCCCAATGTAAAACCTGTCTATCCTGGAGCAGGAGGACTTTAAAGAGGAAAGTTCCACATACAGTGGTGTACACACTTGGGCATGAAAAATGACTGATGTACCATAAAAGTTCTAAATAGAAAGAAAAGGCAACCCACTCCAGTATTCTTGCCTGGAGAATCCCAGAGGAGCCTGGCAGGCTACAGTCCATGGGGTCGCAAGAGTCAGACATGACTTAGTGACTAAAACACTGGAGAAAGACTACCCTTAATTTGGCAGCAAGTGACAACTGTCCTTAAGATTTCTTTTTTTCCCCGATAGAAAAAGAAAACACATGGAAAATGAAAATAATAAATTTTCTATTCAAACATTAAAAAAAGAAAAGGACATGTAGATAGGAAACAATGCAAGTGGAAAAAAAAACTCAAACAAACAAGCAAGCATTATCACCTCCAGAAAAAAAAAAAGATACAAGGAGGGCTTTTTGTCTTCACAATAGATAATAATTATATAAACATAACATGATATCAATAAATACTGATTATAATGGCTTGCAGGAAAGGGTAGAAGGCAAGTAATTGACACTTTTATCTCAGATAACAGCAAGTCAATCAGTTCAGTTCAGTCGCTCAGTCGTGTTTGACTCTGCCACCCCATGGATTGCAGCACGCCAGGCCTCCCTGTCAATCACCAACTCCCAGAGCTGACTCAAACTCATGTCCATCGAGTCGGTGATGCCATCCAACCATCTTATCCTCTGTCATCCCCTCCTCCTCCTGCCTTCAATCTTTCCTAGCATCAGAGTCTTTTCCAAGGAGTCAGTTCTTTGCATCAGGTGGCCAAGTAATGGAGTTTCAGCTTCGGCATCAGTCTTTCCAATGAATATTCAGGACAGGGCAGGGGCTCTGGGTGCAGCAGACCTGGGTATGGCATAAGCCCTCTTGGAGGAGGTCGCCATTAGCCCTACCAGGAGCCTGGTAGGCTGCAGTTCATGGGGTCACTAAGAGTTGGATATGACTGAGCATCTTCACTTTCACTTTTCACTTTCATGCATTGGAGAGGGAAATGGCAACCCACTCCAGTGTTCTTGCCTGGAGAATCTCAGGGATGGGGGAGCCTCGTGGGCTGCCGTCTATGGGGTCGCACAGAGTCGGACACGACTGAAGCGACTTAGCAGCAGCAGCAGAGCTGCCAGAACTTACACAGGATTGGAGAAACAGACTCTTAACAGGGCACAAACAAAACCTTGTTTGCACCAGGACACAGGAGAAAGGAGCAGTGACCCCACAAGAGACTGACCAAGTCAATAGGTGGCTTCTATAAATGGATAAATGATCAATCAAGAAAGTGTTTTATTTTGAATGTAGCAACAAATATCTCGATGGTTGAAACTGAAAACTTTTGGGTAAATGATAGCCTAATGCATCCTTTCTGACTTAAGAATGTTTTTATGGAAACAGTGTAGATTCATTCTTTTTTTAATTGAAGTATATAGATGATGTATAAAATTATGTAAGATACAGGGGTACAATAGAGTGTCAAAATGGCCATACTACCCAAGGCAACCTACAGATTCAGTGCAGTCCCTGTCAAAATACCAATGGCATTTTTCACAATATTTTTTGGATCTGTCTCCTAAAGCAAAAGAAATAAAACCAAAAATAAACAAATGAGACCTAATTGAATTTAAAAGCTTTCATATAGCAAAGGAGACCACTGATAAAATTAAAAGATCTATTGAATGAGACAAAATATTTGCAATATGACCAATAAGGGATTAATATCCAAAATATACAAATAGCTCATACAGTTCAGTTCAGTCTAGTTGCTCAGTCATGTCCGACTCTTTTCGACCCCATGGATTGCAGCATGCCAGGTTTCCCTGACCATCACCATCTCCCAAAGCTTGCTCAAACTCATGTCCATCCAACTATCCATTCAAAAGCATCAATGCTTTTGAACTGTGGTGTTGGAGAAGACTCTTGAGAGTCCCTTGGACTGCAAGGAGATCCAACCAGTCCATCCTAAAGGAAATCAGTCCTAAATATTCACTGGAAGGACTGATGCTGAAGCTGAAACTCCAATACTTTGGCCACCTCATGCAAAGAACTGACTCCTTGGAAAAGATGCTGGGAAAGATTGAAGGTGGGAGAAGGGGACAACAGAGGATGAGATGGTTTGATGGCATCACCAACTCAATAGACATGAGTTTGAGTGAACTCCGGGAGTTGGTGATGGACAGAGAGGCCTGGAATGCTGCAGTCCATGGGGTCCCAAAGGGTCGGACATGTTTGAGTGACTGAACTGAACTGAGGTTGGTCATAGCTTTTCTTCTAAGAAGCAAGTGTCTCTTAATTTCATGGCTGCAGTCACCATCTGCAATGATTTTGGAGCCCCCAAAAATAAAGTTCCTCACCATTTTCATTGTTTCCCTATCTATCTGCCATGAAGTGATGGGACTGGATGCCATGATCTTAGTTTTCTGAATGTTGAGCTTTAAGCCAACGTCTTCATTCTCCTCTTTCATCAAGAGGCTCTTTAGTTCGTTCCTCTTCACTTTCTGCCATGAGGGTGGTGTCATCTGCGTATCTGAGGTTATTGATATTTACCCTGGCAATCTTGATTCCAGCTTGTGCTTCATCCAGTCCAGCATTTTGCATGATGTTCAGTTCAGTTCAGTTCAATCACTCAGTCATGTCCGACTCTTTGCGACCCCATGAACTGCAGCACACCAGGCCTCCCTGTCCATCACCAACTCCCCGAGTCCACCCAAACCCATGTCCATCGAGTCAATGATGCCATCCAACCATCTCATCCTCTGTCATCCCCTTCTCCTCCTGCCCTCAATTGTTCCCAGCATCAGGGTCTTTTCCAATGAGTTAGCTCTTCGCATCAAATGGCCAAAATATTGGAGTTTCAGCCTCAACACCAGTCCTTCCAATGAATACCCAGGATTGATCTCCTTTAGGATGGACTGGTTAGATTTCCTTGCAGTCCAAGGGACTCTCAAGAATCTTCTCCAACACCACAGTTCAAAAGCATCAATTCTTCGGCACTCAGCTTTCTTTATAGTCCAACTGTCACATCCATACATGACCACTGGAAAAGCCATAGCCTTGACTAGACAGACCTTTGTTGGCAAAGTAATGTCTCTGCTTTTCAATATGCTATCTAGGTTGTTCATAACTTTCCTTCCAAGGAGTAAGCATTTTTTAATTTCATGGCTGCAATCTCCAACTGCAGTGATTTTGGAGCACAGAAAAATAAAGTCAGCCACTGTTTCCACTGTTTCCCCATCTATCTGCCATGAAGTGATGGGACTGGATGCCATGATCTTAGTTTTCTGAATGTTGAGCTTTATGCCAACTTTTTCAGTCTCCTCTTTCACTTTCATCAAGAGGCTCTTTAGTTCTTCTTCACTTTGTGCCATAAGGGTGGTGTCATCTGCCTATCTGAGGCTATTGATATTTCTCCCGGCAATCTTGATTCCAGCTTGTGCTTCCTCCAGCCCAGAATTTCTCATGATGTACTCTGCATATAAGTTAAATAAGCAGGGTGACAATATACAGCCTTGACATACTCCTTTTCCTATTTGAAACCAGTCTGTTGTTCCATGTCCAGTTGTAACTGTTGCTTCCTGACCTGCATACAGGTTTCTCAAGAGGCAAGTCAGGTGGACTGGTATGCCCATCTCTTTCAGAATTTTCCACAGTTTATTGTGATCCACACAGTCAAAGGCTTTGGCATAGTCAATAAAGCAGAAATAGATGCATGATGTACTCTGCATTTAAGCTAAATAAACAGGGTGACAATATACAGCCTTGATGTACTCCTTTCCCAATTTGAAACCAGTTTGTTATTCCATGTCCAGTTCTAACTGTTGCTTCCTGACCTGATCATACAACTCAACATCAAAAAAAAAAAAAAACAAGGAATTACAGCATAGATTCATTCTTTATCAGGTTCCCAGAAGCGCTATGGAAGAATAACAGTTATGAGTACATATTCTTACTCTCGCTCAGTTGTGTCTGACTCTTTGCAACCCCATGGACTATATAGTCCCTGGAACTTTCCAGGCTAGAATACTGGAGTGGGTAGCTGTTCCCTTCTCCAGGCGATCCCAACCCAGGGATTGAACCCAGGTCTTCCACACTGCAGGTGGATTCTTTACCAGCTGAGCCATCAGGAAAGCCCAAGAATACTGCAGTGGGTAGCCTATCCCTTCTCTAGTGGATCTTCCCAATCCAGGAATCAAACCAGGGTCTCCTGCATTGCAGGCGGATTCTTTACCAGCTGAACTACCAGGGAAACCCCATTCTGGACTCACATGGCCCGAATATTCAGCTTGACTCTGCCACTTCTTATTAACAAGGTGAATTTGGGGAGGTTAATGCACCACTCTACCTTAGTTTCCCCATATGTAACAGAGGAAACATAATAATACCCCCTTAATGGAATTATTGTGAGAATTAAATAACGCATGTAAAGCACTTAGCATTCTGCCTGGCACACTGGACACATTCATAAAGTATTAGCGATCACCACCACCATCCCCTAGGATGGTTCTCTCCGGATATGCCACCCTGCCACCTTTCAGTACCCTTCCAAAAAGATCACTGTGGTAGAATGACAGGTGAAGGACACAAAACAGGTAACTGGAACTCAAGCCCTGCTCTTCCATCAGAAATAACTATGTTCTAAATGCAAAGCTCTACAGGATTGGTATCTTCCTCCACCTTATTCTTTTCTGCTTGGTAATGGAACTGAAAACAACTTTGGGTGATACTATAAGGAGTAGTTAACAACAGGAGCCTTAAGTCAGACAGACCAGGTCAAATTCTGGCCTCCCACCTATTAACTACATGAGCAGAGGCTAATTACCTGACTCTACGGGCTGAATTGTAGCCTCTCAAAAACTTTGTTGCAGCCCTAACTCTCAGTTACCTCAGAATGTGACTGTATTTGGAGACAGAGTCTTTAAAAATGTGATGTAGGTAAAACGAGGTCAGGTGGGCGGCCCCAATCCAATAGGACTGGTGTCCTTATAGAAAGAGATTAGGACAGACACAAACAGAAGAAAGACCATGAGAGGATACAGGCAGAAGACAGCCATCTACAAGCCGAGGAGGGAGGCTTCAGAAGAAGCCAATACCTTATCTCGAATGTCTAGTTTCTAGAATTCTGAGAAAATGTGTTGTTTAAGCTACCTTTTAATGGCAGCCTAAGGTGACTAACACACTTGATCTCAGTTTCAGAAAGGTAAAACAGAAATGTATCTCATGGGCTAACTGTGAGGATTAAATTGTATAGAAAAGTACTTACCACAGTGCTCGGCATATAATATGTACTCAGTAAAAGTAGGATAGTATGATTACTGGCTTATTGTTATTAACAAAATAATTACTCCAGTCTTTTCCATTTGTTGAGTGACCAATTCAATGAAAGTTGTTGGAGCTATTACTTCATAATTCAGCTTCATGTCTTTGGTCTTGCCCTCTTCTACCCATTTCCACCATACTGACAGAACATTCTTTCTGGAATGAAAATCTGGCTGTGATATTCAGTATCCCAAAGTGGCCCCAATTATTCTACTCTTCCCTCCCTGTGTGGCACACGTGTGCCTCTTCCCCTTCCAGAGGCAGACCCTGTGTCCCCTCCCTGTGAGTCTGGGCTGTGCCTGTGATCACTTTGACTAGAATAATACAACAGAGGGAATGACATCCTGGGACTTCCAAGTCCTCATATTAAAAAGCCCTGGCAGCTACTGAGCCACCAAGAACTAAAGAGCCTTGTGATAAGGGTGAAAGAGGAGAGTGAAAAGCTGGCTTGAAACTCAACACTGAAAAATCTAAGATCATGGCGTCTGATCTCATCACTCCATGGCAAATAGATGGCTAAAAAATGGAAACAGTGACAGATTTTCTTTTCTTGGGCTCCAAAATCACTGTGGATAGTGACTGTTGCCATGAAATTAAAATATGCTTGCTCCTTGGAATAAAAGTTATGATAAACTTAGACAGCATATTCAAAAGCAGACACATCACTTTGCCGACAAAGGTCTGTATGGTTTTTCCAGTAGTCATGTACAGATGTGAAAACTGGATCATAAAGAAGGCTGAGCACCGAAGAATTGATGCTTTCGAATTGTGGTGCTGAAGAAGTCTCTTGAGAGTTCCTTGGACTTCAAAGTGATCAAACCAGTCAATACTAAAGGAAATCAATCCTCAATATTCACTGGAAGGACTGATGCTGAAGTTGAAGCTCCAATACTTTGGCCACCTGATGAGAAGAGCAGACTCACTGGAAAGACCCCAATGCTGGGAAAGATTGACGACAGGAGGAGAAGGGGGTGGCAGAGGATGAGATGGTTATATAGCATCACCGATTCAAGTGACAAGAATCTGAGCAAACTCTGAGAGACAGTGAAGGACAAGGGAGCCTGGAATGCTGCAGTCCATGGGGTCGCAAAGAGTCAGACATGACTTAGCAACTGAACAACAATGAGACATTTTTGGTTGTCACAGGACTGAGGGGGTGCTACTGGCATCTACTGGGTAGAGGCCCAAGATGCTGCTAAACACAGGACAGCCAAATGCTGTCAGACAAAAAGGAATTATCCAACCCCAAATGCCACTAGTGCTGAGACTGAGAAAGCCTCATCACATACGAGAAAGAGAGAGAGCGCTGAATGCACATACACTTAGGGCTTAGATGCATGTCCCACCCCCGCCTCAGCTCAGCCCTCTTCTCAGCACCCCTGAGAGCTGGAGGCACCAGGAAAGGTACCAAGGATAAGTAAGGGCTTAAATCCAGGCACCTTCTTTCCTGCTCAATGTGATCCTGACCAAGAGACTTCCTTAATCAGGGTCCTTTACTCTGCATCCTGTGGTCACTTCTAGGCCTGACTGACATTCTGCAATTCTGCAGTTGTAGGTTGGTGCCTGCTGTTTCTTTTTCAGCTAAAAGATGTCAATGCTGCAGGCTCTCTCACATGCCAAGAGAGGAAAAGTCCCAGATAGGCTGGTCTGAGTCACTGAGAACTCACATTACACCCTGGATCGCCCAGAACTCAGCGAACTCAGCAGGCACACAGCCTGCTCAGGTAAGTGGCCTTCAGGCTGCAGAAGAAACGGGAGGCTGGGAAGGTGCCACTGAAGGCTGGGTGGCTAACTCAGCTCTAATCTGAAGAGGCCTCCTTGTCAGTCAAAGCATGCTGTGTCTTTGCCAGGAAGCAGGGAGACCTCTGTGAAATCTGCTGCTTTGTCTCCCAGGGTAAGAGTGCTAGGAAACCTCACCCTGCAGAAGGACTGCTTCTGAGAGAGAGAGGTCCTGCAGAGAGGCAGTGAGCAGAGCTGATGCCTGGGGCCACTCCGAGGGCCTGACTTTATCGTTTCTAATTGGCTTCAAGAGGAGGTCAGACCTTGTAGCGGTAAAAAGCCTCAGCTTTCACATCACACAGGCCTGAGTGTGAGTCTAGTCCATCCCTTTCTGTGTGATCCTGGTAAAGTGACCCTGCCTTAGTCTTGACTAATCCTCAATCCTGAGTTGGGAACAATAATAGTATCCATAAGTTGCTCTGTGGATTAACTGAGATAGTGAAATCACAGCCTAACTGCAAGTAGATGGTTATTATGAAAGGATACTACAGACCAGTGAATAGCTGAGGAGTATGATGGAATTCTCACATCGACTCCTGTATCCAGGTAGGATGCCAGATGATGCTGAGAACTAACACTTTGATGGCAATTATGTCCTTACAACTATTTCAAGTGCTCTGCACATACTAACTCAATCCTCACAAAGACCCCGTGTGACAGGTATTTTATAACCCCCGTCTTACAGATGGGACGATGAGACACAGAACTGGTAAGGAGAGGACGAGGGTTTGGACAAAGGCAGCTTACTTCCTGGATCCCCGCCCTTAGCAGTGCACACAGCACCCTGAAAGACTCCAGAAAATGGTAAGAAATGCAGGGGGAGGCCTCCCCAGCCTGCCTCAACCCCTGTCCTGCTACCAAACACCTTCTTCACCCCTAGGCAGCAGAACCCTGCAAATGCCCAGCAGAGAAGCTCCCAGCTCTGCAGGGCAGAGTCCAGAGTGTCTGCTGGGGTGTGGGCAAGGGATGACACAAGAAGGCAGGAAGCAAATGAGATTCGGAAACAGGCAAAGTGGGCAAACATCCCAGCACCACTTGGTGGCTGTGGGTGAGTCTGGGCCCAGAGACATACTTTCTCAGAGCTTTATTTCTCTCCCTCTTAAACAAGGGCTTACAGTTGGTCAAACTCCCTACTAGCTCTAGAACACTAGGTTCTCCTGGTGAGAAAAGGCTGCCGCTGGAGTCTAGGCTGGATCCTATCTCGGGTGAAGAACGCCCCCTGGCGGATACTTCCAAGAATGTCCCAGAGCACTGGGTTGGGACTCAGAAGACTTGGTTGTGCTGCTCTGCCCACATGTAGCTCTGTGGTCCCTCGCACGGTGCTTCGGCTCTCTGACTCCCAGAATTCTGATCAGAAAATGACACACAAAAAACTACCAGTAATGGTAATATTTATAATATCTAACACTTTTTCCCCACACACATTTTTTTACTTTATTCTGAAATAGTAATGGGTTCTAAACCAATGTGAATGATAAATTTTAGGAGTTATATATTTGTTCTTGGCACTCTATTATAAGGTTATAACACTGCCTCTGTTTTTCCTATACATATCTTTGTCCTTCGTGGGGTTTTTGTTTTGTTTTTATTTCAATTTGGGGGGAATGTATTTAATTGCAATAAGAACAATTCTTTCTTACAAGAAGAATGTAATTGTGGTGAGATCTATTCTCTTACCAGGTTTTAAAATATATAACACACTGTTAACTATAGTCACTATGTTATCTAGAACTTACTCATCTTACATAACTGAAATTTTATATCCCTTGATTTACCGAAGACTTTTTGAGTGTTTATGACATGATAGGTAGGGCCTGTTCTAATAATATATATATTTACTTAATCCTCCACATAACCATATAAGAAAGTTCAAAGACTGCACAGCTCACTACAATAATCCACAAAAGACTAGGCCAATTAGAAAAGTATACAATAATGACATTTATAAGGTGATGTACATTTGATAAACATGACCCCATTGACTCCACATAACCACTGTTTCATACTTGTTTACAACAAGGAGACAGAAGACCACTGCACCACGCCCTGGAGGCACACAGGAGCAGGGCGCTCAGGGGTCACGTTCTCACAGAGTCCCATCTGGCAGGGAAGGGAGACACCTTTTAAGTGCCCATGGGGTAACGGTGCACTATAGAAAAATCGAGATGGACAGAGGAGCCTGGTAGGCTGCAGTCCATGGGGTCACTAAGAGTCGGGCATGACTGAGCGACTTCCCTTTCACTTTTCACTTTCATGCATTGGAGAAGGAAATGGCAACCCACTCCAGTGTTCTTGCCTGGAGAATCCCAGGGACAGAGGAGCCTAGTGGGCTGCTGTCTATGGGGTCGCACAGAGTCGGACATGACTAAAGCGACTTAGCAGCAGCAGCAGCACAGAAGCTTCACTCCGTCTGGGAGGGGAGCAATGGCAAGAACCGTTCCACCCATGGTCATAGGCTCCCAAGCTTTGTCCGTTGCCATCATGGGACCCAGTACACTATTTACAGAACAGACCTGTTTGTCTACCCCTGGCTTCCGAGTCAGTATCTGAGCCCCTGAGGAACAGAGCCTGTGTCCTGATCACCTTCATAAACTCAGCACCCAGCGGAGGGGGTGCATATGGTGGCTGCTCAATAAACATTTGCCCAGTGAAAGCCCTACTCCTCTTGCAAGCCCACACACCCTTCCTTTCACACCTGGGACATTTGCCTCCTTCACAATAACCCACAGAGATCAGGACAGTGCCTCCTTAGTCCAGGCCCTGACCATAATTCTCCAACACAGAGAAGTTACACTGATGTTAACTATTCCAAGTATAATAGAATAAAAGTGTTGGGGGTGGGGAGCAGGAGGTGGCCAACAGTTTTCAGACACTTACTCTGTGCTGAGCATTCTATCTTTATTGCTGTAAATCTCAAAGCAAGCCTCAGAGGTAAGCAGTGAGTGACAGGGCTAGGATTTGCACAGAGGAGCCTGGCTCCACACTCTTGCACCCATGTTTACCACATTCCACTGCCCTGTGGCTCTTTCCTCCAAGGTTCAGTGAGTGACCAGTGCTACTCTCAGCCAAGGACGGACTTCAGAGACAGTCCATTCAGGCTTTTTGCCCTCCACATTTGGACCTTCTTAGAGTCAGAAGATTCTTCTGGAAGGTCCAGCCTCACTTTCTGAAGGCCATAAAGTATCTTCCCATTATTTCCCATTTTCATTTTCTAGCCTTTTGTTCCTGAAGAAACCCTGAAGGACACGGGATATAGGGGCAGTCCACTGGGTTGAACCAACCAAGGAAACTGATACCTGAAAGATAGCATTCTCCATCTGCTCACCTGGGGAATAAAGTCAGTGAAGAAATGATAATAGAAACAACAATGTGTATCCTTGACTGAGTCTTAGTGGATACTGGCCTTTGGCTAAGCCATTCTCAAATATCATCTCATTTTAATCCTCACCACAACCTTCTAAGGTATGTCCTACTTGATTTCCATCAGGTAAACTTCTTGAGAACAGAGCTTTATTTGTCTGCACCGTCCAAGGAACTGATAGCAAGACAGAATTAGACATACAAGAGACTTAGTGGGAGACCCATCTCTGAAGGATGAAGGAGCAGGAGCAGGAGTTGGCAGAAAAGCTATCGACCCTGATACACATCTGACCCGTACGGAGACAGAAAGGGAAGGAAGGACTGAATGAGAAGAGCCCAGGCTGCAGTGGCCTACACCCTCACTGAAGCCTTGGGATGAACGTGGTAGTGCAGAGGAGGCATGCTAAAGTTAGCTGCTTCATGGTTCTCAAGAGTTTCTCTCTTAAAGGTGCTCTGAACAGCATGAGCCCATGGCTGCCACAAATAACACTGTTCCCTGCTGATTCCTCAGCACCTAGAACAGTGTCTAGCACGTTGCATTCAACAAATACTTATTGAATCAATCTGTTACTTGAATTAATCCCCTTTTATGTATAAGGAGGCTTGAGTGCAGAAAAATTGAGTGACTTGCCCATGGTCATGCAGCTGCTAGGCTGTCTGGCACAGACTTGAATCTTGGTTTTCCCATTCCAAAGCCCACACACCTAAGGCTGTGTGTCTCTGTAACTTGGCCTTCCCCACCTTTTTCCTCATCCCCTGCACTTAGCACCAAAACATTGCTTGAGTGGAAATATCAGGGTTTTTTCCTTGCCTTTACTCACTCAGTCATTCATTTAGCAAACATTTCTCAGGCACTGCACAGGATACCTGGGCGACACAGACCAATAGGATAGGCTCCCCCTTTGAGATGGTCACAGCCCAGGGTAGAGAGGCAGTCACGTAACAAAGGATTCATGTGCAATGGGACAGGGTTAAAATAACAGGGCACTGCCCAGAATTCCATCTCAGGATGAGGCAGTGAAGAAGTAGAGCAGAAGCCCACCTAGGCCACTGCCCACCTCACACCCTACCCACAATGCCAGCCAAGGCACAGAACTTCTGGAGGGAATTTAACCCCTGAACACCCAGGCCAGCCAAGGTTCACTGGGGCTGGAAATGCTGATGGTATGAAATCACTTTAAGGAGGGACTGGTAGCAAGCCTGGTAACCATGGTTACACACAATTCAACTCAACAATACAAAGTGAACTGGCCAGCCTAGGAACCTACCACACAGCTATTCAGGTGATGGTTTAGTCAATCAAATGTACACTACATTTAAGGAAAAGACTGAATGAGGCCTTTAAAAGTCTATCACACATTACTTGAAAACCACTTAGAAACTCCTATCACAGGTCTAAATAAAACAGATATCAATGATCAAAACTGACAAGACCAAAAAAAGCCGACAAAGATAGTATCTTCAGCTAACTAGAAAAACATGTCCCAGAGAAAACGGAAAACCCCTGGGAGGGCAGTTAAAATCAGGGAATAAAAAATTATCTAATCCTAGTTTAAAAATTAGAAACAAGCTAAGTATCCATCATTGTGGGATTGCACAAATTTGAACATTCACAAAATGGGATTCTAAAAAACCAGGTTACAGCCCAACACCAGTAATTGTATCATGTACATATACCCCCTGAGGGATGTCTGAAGACTGTTTAGGAAAATGTTAAGAGTGATGCCCTCAGGATGATGGAATTTTGAGAGATTTTTACACTCTTCTTTCCACTTATCTGTGTGTTCAGGTATTTCTAAACAAGCATAGATCATTTTCAAAAAGAAGAAAATGTATAAAATAAGATTTTGGCATCTGGTCCCATCGCTTCATGGGAAATAGATGAGGAAACAGTGGAAACAGTGTCAGATTTTATTTTGGGGGGCTCCAAAATCACTGCAGATGGTAACTGTAGCCATGAAATTAAAAGACGTTTACTCCTCGGAAGGAAAGTTATGACCAACCTAGACAGCATATTAAAAAGCAGAGACATTACTTTGTCAACAAAGGTCCATCCAGTCAAGGCTATGGTTTTTCTAGTGGTCATGTATGGATGTGAGAGTTGGACTGTGAAGAAAGCTGAGTGCTGAAGAATTGATGCTTTTGAACTGTGGTGTTGGAGAAGACTGTTGAGAGTCCCTTGGACTGCAAGGAGATCCAACCAGTCCATCTTAAAGGAGATCAGTCCTGGGTGTTCATTGGAAGGACTGATGCTAAAGCTGAAACTCCAATACTTTGGCCACCTCTTGCGAAGAGTTGACTCACTGGAAAAGACCCTGATGCTGGGAGGGACTGGGGGCAGGAGGAGAAGGGGATGACAGAGGATGAGATGGCTGGATGGCATCACCAACTTGATGGACATGAGTTTGAGTAGACTCTGGGAGTCTACTCACGTGTCCTACTCACGCCAGGACAGGGAGGCCTGGTGTGCTGCGATTCATGGGGTCCCAAAGAGTCAGACACGACTGAGCGACTGAACTGAACTGAACTGATTTTACTTTGAAAAGCAAAATAATCAGAAAAGCAATGAAGTGATTCCAAATGCCATGGACAACAGGGAGATAAAAAGGAAGATGACAGTCTAGGAAAGACTATCTAAAAGATTTTTTTATGAACATTTTTAAAAGGAAGCAATTATCACAGCCAATTGTTAAATAAGACTCAGTGAGCAGATTTCAGGGTCCTCTCCAGAATGTCATTAATGCCTGTGATACCAAATGTCCAGCACATGACAGGTACTCAGCAAATATCTGTTGCATTAATCAATGAACAATTATTTTGGCAGCTATCTGTTCCCTGTAATGTATCGCTATTCGTTTCAAATTTGGGTAATCCACTGGTCTGTCTAATGGATTCACTAGATCTTATTTCCTTTTATTTACAATGTCTGTAGTAATTCCAAAATTTTACCTAGGTGCAGCTTAACAGGAAGCAGTCTAGCTGGAGATTCAGCCTGGAGGCTTATCTTGAACTGTGTTTGCACAGTACCTTAAGTACAACTGAGAAGATGCCAACTGTTCACATACAAGGAAACAGGATGATGGAAATGATGAAGAACTACAGTCCTCCCAAGTGACCCCTTGGCTCTACCAGAGGACAACGTAAATCAACTCGATCACAGGAATGTGGTCAACATTCTTGACCTGACCTCTCTCCTCTACTCCAGCCCAACCCCACAGCCCATCAATCATGTACACCTCTTGCCTCACTCTCTCCATGAGTTTAGGCTCAGGATCCCTGAGCCTCTGCTGTGGCCTCCTCCAATGACTCCTGCATTCTGGTAATCACATTCTTGGATGAAGTCAGTCCCATACTGACTCTGAGGTTGGCCACGAGGCTTGCTTTGTTTTTGGCCAATGGAATGTGTTTTTGGCCAATCACATCGGCAAATGTGATGCAGGCAGAGGCTAGATAAGCACTCGCACATTGGGGCTGGTCCCCTTGGAATGCTCCCTTTGGGGACCCATCTGTCACATAAGGAGGGTGGGCCAAACAACTGAATGGCGAGAAACCACAATGGGAGAGAAGCCCAACCCAGTCATCCTAGTGTTCTGCTTTATCAGCCACATTAGGGACCACAGGGTGAGACCAGCATAATAACTGCCTGGTCAAACCACAGAATTGTGAGAAATAATTAACTGTGTTGTGCCATTAAGCTGTGGAGTGGTTCCTTATGCAGCAGTAAATAATTGCAATAGCCTCTGGCCCCTATTTCCCTGTAAACCCTGTGATGACCTCAGTGGCGGCTACTCTCCCTGGAGTTTACTCCACTCTACTGACACTGGTAGCCTTGCTGTTTCTCAAACATACCAAGCCCCCACCCCAGGGCCTTTGCACTTGCTGTTCCATTCACCTGAAGAGTATTTCCCCTAAATACTCATATGGCTTTTTCATTCATCACCTTCAAATCTACTCAAATGCCACCTTCTCAATGAAGTCTTCCTTTACCAGTCCATTAAAAGTTATCACCTTTCCCTGTCAGTCCTTATTCTATTCTCTTGCCCTGTTTTTACCCTTTGCACATATCTACGTTTTAAAAGTTTACAATTTACTTATTTTATTGCCTATCTCCACCTGTTAGAATATACTGTAACTCCTTGAAGGCATTTTTGTCTTTCTTTTTTTTTTTTTTCATTTTTGTCTTGTTCATTGCTGTACCTTCAGTGCCTAGAACAACACTTGTACATGGCAGTTACTCAGGCTGTTGAACAACTGAGTGAAAATATAATATGAAAAATGTGGTGCTCTGTACATAAAAGAGCTTACAGGAATACTGAGGAGAGATGTCTAACCCAATTGTGGGAGTTAGGCAGAGCACAAGAGGGTGGAAAGATGTTCAGGGCAGAAACCCAAAGTAAAGACACACTCTCTGCTCTTGTGGGCACACAGAGTTGGAGAGAAAAAAGAGCCCACGCAATGAAAGAGCTGTAACATAGCATTAAGTTTCTGTCCTACCTTAGCCCCTCACAATATGAGTCCAGCCTGCTCCTCTACTCCCCACAGCTGAAAGGATGTGATTCCCTACCTCCAAGTCTGGTCCGACTCCTAATTCCCAGGACAAACCTGACCTAAGATGGTAAGGACATACCCTTCTGTGGAAACCAGCATTGAGTCACCCCCTGCCCCGCCCCACCCCACTCAGGCAGTAGCCAGGCGATAGGGGGGTCAGGGTGGCATTGAGGCCACCAGACTCCAAGGCCCTTCCCAGCACCTGGAGCCTTGTCTTAGTAAATTCCCAATATCCTTGGACTCCAGATCTGCCATGGCGAGACCACTTTTAAAAACAGAAAAGCCAAACCCAACTAGCTTAAGCACTAAGGAGATTTGCTGAGTAAAACAACTAAACGTTCCAGTGGTAGGGCTGGCTTCAGGTACACGGCTTAATGATGTTACCGAGACTGGGTTTCTCTCCATTTCACAGCTTCAGTGGAGTTCACTTCATTCATTCTCAGGCTCTTTAAAAGGCCTCCAGCCTCTACCATAGCTTCAGCCTCTCCCTTCCGGGTGTCAAATTGGCTGCTGTGTCTCCAGCTCCACCTTCTCCCAGACTTAGCATCATCAGTGGGAGGAGGGCACCTGTCTCTCACCCACCAATCCCAGAAAAGTTCCCACTGTGTTTCATTGGCTATGGCTATGTCATGTGACCCATTCCTAAACCAGCCTCTGTGCCTTTCCCCATTGCTGGGAGGGAGAAAGGATTTGCTAATTTGATCCGCAGGGATCATGTGTTCCCCACTGGGTGACAGTGGAACCTCACAGAGATCCACTGGCTGGAACTGGAAGGAAGGGGAATGCTGCTGAAGGGGCAGATAATAACCCTTACTCCAAGTTTAGTTCCGTAGCCTGGCCTCCAGCAACCTAGCTAAAGAGATAACAGTCCTTGCCTGAAGAATGTTTTATACATTTTGCCACATTCTACACAATTCAAAATTAATGGTGAAATCATATCTTTTATGATGAAATGAAAATCAAAGATCCTTAAATATACATAAACCACTGAAATATATGGGCACCTAAATGATGATAATGATTTTTCAATATAATTTGCTCCTAGGAATTTAAAAAAAGAATGTGATGCTATTAACATTCATCTTTGAAAAAGTAGGATAAAAATCAGAAAGGGAAAACAAGAGATGACCTAAATCATGTCTATTATCAACAACTTATTTCAACGGATTCCAAAGGCTGTCTGGATTCCTCTCTGGCAATGTAATTTTGCTCTGTCAAATATTTTATGAAAGTGAGTCACTGGCTAGAGCCAAACACAGGTTTTTTTGTTTTTTTTTTTTTTTTCTTTTTTAGTGCACCAATTTGTCCCATGTGATTTGTTTTAAAGCTGGATTTTTTAATTGAGTCAATATTTTTGTCCATCTGAAAGAATGCATCAAACGTATTTGTCTAGCAATCAGCTGTCCTAACAACTTGTAAAATTGTTAAAGAAACATTTGATTTAATAACTGCTCTTCCCCTTAACTACTTTCTGCTAAGCATCTTAAGGCAGAAGTAGGAGGTTTTATTTTTTTAAGCCTGAGAAACTGGGACTTCCCTACATTTCAAAGCACAAAGGCCTATTATTCAAGGAAAGGGGCCAGGAAGGCAGAGCAATTCAATTTTGTAGGCCGCTCTGTACTTCTTCCTTTCTCCTGCCAAATCAAGGCTCACCCCGGTCCCAAGTGGACTACATGCAGTGCAGCCCTCTGTGAAAAAGTGAAAGCAGTCGAGGAAAAAGAAAAAGCAGCCAGCCAGGACAGCCTGGGGAGCACTCATTATATTTGAATAGAGCCATTGAAAGGGGCTTTTTGCTGAGCTGCCTGGGTGGGGCCACTCCATTCAGGCTCCCATTGTAAATTCCATCTGTGTGCTATCATTTCCTGACCCAGAAACAGGAAAATGTTTAGGCCATAAATTTCCCCAGGACCTGCTTACTTGGCCACAAAAACCATTCCCTCTGAAGTTCATCAGCTCCAAAGGTTTAAGACCATGTCTGTCTGTGATTCCCTCTGCCCATTTACTGAAGGGCCTTCTCCCCATCTTTCTATTTTCCTTCCAGAAACTGGATCCTCCATGAAGGGAAATGAAACCGAAACGTTTATGAGGAAAACTTGGGCAAATCAGAAGCTCTCCTGTCCTCACGTGAGAAGCTTGAAATGTCTAGCTGGGCCAAAGTTGAAGCTAGTCAAGTGTCAAACTATAACTTGACTGAGAAACTGAGGGTGTTAAGAGCAGTCGTTCTCAAACTTTAGCATGCATCAAAAATGACCTGGAAGAGTTTCTGATTCAGGAGTTCTGGTTCAGGGCCTGAGAAAGTGTGTTTCTCACAAGTGCCCAGGGACCACACTTTGAGAACCCTTGATGTAGGGGGTGGCTGTACCAGGCCTCAGATATCAAGCAGGACATTATATTCAAAGGCTCAATAACATCTGGATTCGGATTCAGTAAACTTAGTCTGGTACCTACCTACAGACACAGGTTAAGTGCTTTCTACTGTAATGCAGTTATGGCTCTCAATCGTGTCCGACTCTTTGCGACCCCAGGGACTGTAGCCTACCAGGTTCCACCATCCATGGGATTTTCCAGGCAAGAATACTGGAGTGGGTTGCCATTTCCTTCTCCAGGAGATCTTCCTGACCCAGGGATTGAACCCAGGTCTCCTGCATCGCAGGCAGACGCTTTACCGTCTGAACCACCAGGGAAGTCTCATTTCTAACACCCAGTTATACACAAAATATAAAAATATTTTTATAGCTCAACTTCATTCTTAGCCTCTATTCAACCAGAGTGGTAAAAATGTGACCTCAACTAATTACATTTTTCCTTCCACCTGCAGAGACTGTCTCTA
Source organism: Bos indicus (assembly GCF_029378745.1). NCBI lineage: Eukaryota > Metazoa > Chordata > Mammalia > Artiodactyla > Bovidae > Bos > Bos indicus. The sequence goes on along the minus strand of NC_091781.1, from coordinate 17,162,601 downwards.
GGCTCTGGGTGTTTATGGATAATCACTGGGGCTGGGGGAGGAACAGGGCTTGCATTCTGGTCCTTGCCGTCATCTATCCACATAGCTGTCAAGTGAAATCGCCATAACCTTGCTTGGCCTATAGGCTTCAATCCTCTCTGATCATCACTGACAAGCCCCTCACCCCACGATGCATGACCCCTTCTGGCACAGCACTATTTCTGGGCCACACTGGGAACCTGGAGACTGCCAGCCATGTCCTTTCTGCTCCCCAGGGTTCTGCCCAGAAGGCAGGGCACAGGGTCCCGCCCTGGGGTTTGCTGCATCTTATTTTTATCAGACTTGCCATGTTTCTTCTCCTTCCAACTTTTACCTCCCCTTCCTCTGCCAAGAACAGTGGACTCTGCTCATCTGAGGGAGAATCTCTCTTCAAAACTCTTGCCCCTACTCATTCTGGCCACATCCAGTGTTCTCAGTGTTCCCCTAAGGGCTTTAGACTTCTGGAAAACAAAGCAAGAAAGACTCTTCTTTGTTTTGTCTGCCCTGACATTTCCTTCCCTCGGTTAACGAGCACAGAATGGCCTAGCTGCTTAAAAATAGGGAAGACTGCATAAACAAAAGAGCCATAAACGGGTGAAAAAAATTGAAATACACATACACATTAGCATTTTAGAATTAATATCTCTTATTATAATAATTTGGAGGAGGGGACTCCAAAATCACTGTAGATGGTAACAGCAGCCATGAAATTGAAAGACGCTTGCTCCTTGGAAGAAAAGTTATGACCAACCCAGACAGCATATTAAAAAGTAGAGACATTACTTTACCAACAAAGGTCCATATAGTCAAAGCTATGGTTTTTCCAGTAGTCTTGTATGGATGTGAGAGTTGGACAATAAAGAAAGCTGAGTGCCAAAGAATTGATGCTTTTGAACTGTGGTGTTGGAGAAGACTCTTGAGAGTCCCTTGGACTGCAAGGAGATCCAACCAGCAGTCCTAAAGGAAATCAGTCCTGAATATTCACTGGAAGGACTGACGCTGAAGCTGAAAGTCCAATACTTTGGCCACCTGATGCAAAGATCTGACTCATTGGAAAAGACCCTAATGCTGGGAAAGATTGAAGGCAGGAGGACAAGGGGACGACAGAGGACAAGATGGCATCACCGACGCAATGGACATGAGTTTGTGTAGGCTCCGGGAGTTGGTGATGGACAGGGAAGCCTGGCGTGCTACAGTCCATGGGGTCACAAAAAGTTGGACACGACTGAGTAACTGAACTGAATTGAAATGATTATCTTACAATATCTGAATTCTCCTATTTAATATTCAAGGCAATCCTGTTAGGTAGATATTATTCTTCCCATTTTACAAGTGAGAAGATTGGGGTACAGAGAGATTAGAAAGCCTTGCCTCAAGTCACATATGTCAGATTTTGAACTCAGGGCTTCTGGTTCTGAATCCAAGGCTTATTCTACTGTATTGCAGCTTGTTCTCCCAAAGAAGAAAGGGAGAAAGGGAAGCCTGTCGATGGAGAAAGCATAGCCCAGAATACTGATCAGTGTTAAGAAATTATTTGGCCCATTAGATATGACTAATCCAAGGCATAGCTACCATAAAGCAAAGTAATAAAATAAACAAAGAGACAAGATGCAAGGGAAGAAGATCCCAAGTCAAGGCCACAGGTCAAGTGGTAACTGCTTCTGGACTATAAGAGACAGGTTAGGAGTACAGAAAATTAAGACCAAAACCAAAGTGTCCTATGCTCCTCAAATCTTAATCTGGTCAGGGGTCAGGAATGCAGGAGTCACAGAAGTAAATTAAGGCACTGACAGTAAGAGCTGGACCTTAGACTATGAGACTATCCTTCTTACAAGAGGTAGATTCCCCATTCCTCAAATCTAAGCTATCTTGAGACTTGCACTGACAGAATATGGGAGAAGTGATGTCATGTAAGTTCTAGAAGACTTGGAACTTCCACCTTCATCCTCTTGGAACCCCAAGACCAGGGTTGTAGGAAGAAGCCTAAAATGAAATATCACATACAAGGAGAGGCCCAGACATTTCTGCTAGCCCAAATGAGCCCATCTCCCAGGTGACCTTCCAAATGAATGTAGTCATGTGAGTCAGCCCAGGCAAAATCAGCCCCAAACTACACAGCAAACCCCCAAAATAGTGAAAAGTAATATACTGCTGTTGGATTAATCCACTAAGTTGTAGGGTGATTTATTATGCAACACTAGCTAACTGATACAACTTGAATGTACAAGCTGAGAGCAACTCTCAAGTCATTGAGGTGCCTATGAGGATTAATGCTGCAAAAAATTACTACAGTAACACAGTGAAGTAAAAGCCCTTTTGGTGAGGCTCCGTTGCACTTCTTTTCCTGATACACAGATCAAGTCTACACTCCACGCCCAGAGTGTGATTATAGATTTCATGCTTCCTTCTACACAGACCAAAGATTTCTTCTGAAAACAGAACTACATACAACTAAACAGAAACTAGCCAGAATGTGTAGAAGATTATTCAAAAAAAGAATAACAGAGCTCTTTCTACATGAAAGCAAGGAATTGTTTACATAGGAAAATGTGTGCTGAAACCAATTAATTTTTTTTTTTTTTTTTTTTTTGCTTTTACAGCACATTAGGTTCTGCTTTCAGGATTTATTGAGTCATGAAACATGTTAACTGTGGCAGGCTGAGTTCCAATTACAGACAGAAGGCAAGGGTCATTTACCTACACCTAACTGCTTCTTCAATAATAACAGACTCATGAACAAAAGGAACTTGCTCCAAAGAGAATATGACAATTTGTGAATATAGCTGTCATTTTTATTCAGACACAAATGGCTCTAGACCAGAAAATCGCATTAGCTCAAAACATGATATGGAACCCACTGCTAACAGGAAATGTTTCTTGCACGTGGGTAATTCCCTATCAAAATCAGCAACCATGATGATAAAAAAATACTCTTGCTTCTTGACTTATCATCTCTCTTGACAGAATGCCTTAGCATATTTTAGTTTTACAAAATACCAGAGTGTTTTCACAGAATAATCAAATTCCTAAAATAAAATTATATACACTTTAAAAGCAATACTATCGCAAAATACTGCAGTGGTGTTTGGGGTTTGATGATGACAATCCTTTTCAGAAACAAAAAGTATCTCACAGTTGGGGCTGGGCAGAGAATACAGATGATATCTGGTGGCTCCTTCACAGCGGGTCACTTTGCACTCCTTAGTCTCTTTTAAATGCTATCTACAACCGGCCTCTCAGGCTTTTCCTTCCTCTCCCTTTCTCGTATTTCTTGGCCTATTCCCTTTGTTGATTTCAATCACTTGGCCCTTTCTAACTCCTCCTTTCCTTGAACCTTAGTTCTCTCTTTACTCCCTTACCTGATACACAAAGAGTACAACTGCTCGTCACATGACAGCCCCACACTCTCTGGTACTAGCACAAAGAAAGAATTCTCTCTCAGACAGGGTATGGTTACCCTGCAATTTCCCATGTCCTTTTCTCAAAGATACAGTCAGTCCCAGCTCCCACCCCTCTCTGTCTCTCCATCCAATCTCTGATAAAACAATGAGTATATTTGGTTGGTTATATTCAGATGGAGTCAAAGTAGACCTAATCATAAGCAACTTTTAAGTGGTATTTTCAAACATTTCCCTCAACTGGTAACAGACACAGCTTCTAACATATAGAAGTGGAAAAATATCTTCATATCAAGAATTACTGAGTGTCTGCCACCTGCCACATCCCATGCTGGGGATAAAGATCTACATAAGGCTTAGGCTCTGCTGTTAGAGAGAAACCCTTGCATAAAGTATATATAATTTTTATATTATATATAATATGTTGCTGCTGCTAAGTCGCTTCAGTCATGTCCGACTCTGTGCGACCCCATAGACGGCAGCCCACCAGGCTCTGCCGTCCCTGGGATTCTCCAGGCAAGAACACTGGAGTGGGTTGCCATTTCCTTCTCCAATGCATGAAAGTGAAAAGTGAAAGTGAAGCTGCTCAGTCGCGTCTGACTCTTCGCGACCCCATGGACTGCAGCCGACCAGGCTCCTCTGTCCATGGGATTTTCCAGGCAAGAGTACTGGAGTGGGGTGCCATTGCCTTCTTTGTATATATAATACAAATATAATATAAATATTCTTTTTATTTATACAACAATATAAAAAGACTAGCAATCAACTGTTTGATGGAAAACCTGACAAACATCACTTAGTATCACCAATTTGAGAGAATTCAAGACACTGAGCTTCATTTCTATTCTTTATTAACAATAACACTTGCTTTGCAGGGTGATTATTAATAGGGAGTAAAATTAGAATATGGTTGAATGTATCTTGCAACTGTGCAATTGAATCTCAATTCCATTCAATGAAATTCCATTCCGTTCAACATTTATGTCTCACCTACTTTGGACCAGGTCCTGTGCTAGAGAGATTGGAAATAAAAATAATCCCTGAAACTAAAGCACCCAAGGACTAAGGGAGTAAGTGGAAAGACACATTAAATAATATAGTATGATTATGTGCTATAATAGAAATACAGAAAATTACTAGATCTTAGATGAGAGGTGAAAAGTATCCAGCCAGGGGTACAGAGAGTAGGGAAAGAAGGAAAAGGGCATCATGGGATGCTATAGAAACAAAGTGAAAAAGTGAAAGTTACTCAGTCATGTCCAGCTCTTTGCAATCCCATGGACTATACAGTACATGGACTTCTCCAGGCCAGAATACTGGAGTAGGTAGCTGTTCCCTTCTCCAGGGGCTTCTTCCTAACCCAGGGGTAGAACCCAGGTCTCCCACATTGCAGGCTGATTCTTTACCAGGAAGCTACCAGTAGATAATAATAAGAGAAACTACCTCTCATTAAGACCCTTCTATACACTAGGGATTTCTTTTTGCCTTTTTTTTTTTTTTTTTTTCCTTTTCTTACTGTTACAGGGTCCTCAAGGCAAGAATACTACAGTGGTTTGCCATTCCCTCCAACCAGTATATTTGGTTGGTTATATTCAGATGGAGTCAAAGTAGACTTAATCATAAGCAACTTTTAAGTGGTATTTTCAAACATTTCCCTCAACTGGTAACAGACACAGCTGTTTTGTTTTCTGACCACGTTTTGTCAGAACTTTTCACTATGACCCATCCATCTTGGGTAGCACTGCATAGCATGGCTCATTGCTTCATTGAGTTATGCAAGCCACGACAAAGCTGTGATCCATGAAGGGGTCAAAGCTATGGCTTCTCCAGTAGTCATGTATAGATGTGAGAGCTGGACCATAAAGAAGGTTGAGCACCAAAGAATTGATGTTTTCCAACTGTGGTGCTGGAGAAGACTCTTGAGAGTCCCTTGGACTGCAAGGAGATACAACCAGCTAATACTAAAGGAAATCAACCCTGAATATTCACTGGAAGGACTGATGCTGAAGCTGAAGCTCCAATAGTTTTGCCACCTGATGCAAAGAGCAGACTCATAGGAAAAGATCCCAATGCTGGGAAAGATTGAAGGCAACAGGAGAAGCGGGCAGCAGAGGATGAGACAGTTTGATAACATCATCAACTCAATGGACATGAATCTGAGCAAACTCTGGGACATAGTGAAGGACAGGGAAGCCTGGAGTGCTACAGTCCATGGGGTTGCAAAGAGTCAGACACGACTTAATAACTGAACAACATATACTGGTTAGTAAATTAAGTACTTTACAGGCAATATTCAGGATAAATAAAAACAAGATAGAGGGCTCCCCTTCTTGAAAACATGGTACCCTATTAACTTACAGAGTCTGGCTTTAGTGGCAGCCAGGTCTATTGGCCTGGAGAGAATAGCAGTCAGTTGCCCAGATGGAAGGGAGAAAACATTAAAGCATAAGTGAAAAGTGATGTTTTCTCATCCTGCTCTGTCACTGTGTGGCTCTAGGGATGTCCTTTAGCTCACTGGTCCTCAGTTTCCTCATCTGCAAAATGAAGACATAATACCAGCTGACCTTGTGGGGTTGGTTGCTGGGATAATGGATGTATAAAAGGTTTTCAAGTTTGTCGAATGCTCTTCAAGGTAAAGCTCAGGCTAGAAACTCACTTGCCTACAGGCCCAGGGAATTAACATAAATGAGTAACATAACTGAAGCAGGCCTATGGGGACTGTGCCAATTGTATCAGTATTGTATCTGTCAGCTATACTCCATAACAAATCACCCTGCAAGATAGTTGCTTAAACCAACAACAGTATATTACTTTTCACTATTTTGTGGGTTTGCTGGGTAGTTTTTCTGCTGGTTTTGCCTGGGCTCACTCATATGGCTACATTTATCTAGAATGCTGGCTGGGGGCTAGGCTCCTTTGGAACAGCAGCACAGCTATTCTTTGTTGGTTAATGACAAAGATTGCCAGGTAGGAAACTGGGCACCTTGCTGCCAACTTATTTTTCTTGAAACATTGAAAGATTTGTCTGTGTGTATGTCTGTAAGTGTGTGTGTGTGTTCATAAATCCCTGATTTTTAAACCTTAACTAATTTCCTTTAATGGAAAACACTGTGTGACCCTACAAAACGTATCTATGGACTAGATTTGGGGTTTGGACCACCAACTGGTAACCTCCACAGAAACTAATGTTTTCAGCCTTGCAGAAGAAAACAGTGTATTAGTCCTAATTCCTCCTCAAGGGATATATATAACAATCTGATGGATATCTTTGAATTCTGCAGAAACTAAGACTCCACTCAGATGGAGGATGGTAAGTACATGCTGACCATAAACACATAGAGCCCAGACTGGTTGAAACCAGAAGGTTAATGACTAAGATTCCTGAAACATCACCGCATTACCTCACCACCAACCAATCCAAATAAAATCATGCACCTTGAAGCCCTCACCACAAATGCTGCTTTTAAAAATCCGTCTCTGAAAGCTATTGGGGAGTTTGGGTCTTTTGAGCATGAGTCACCTGTACTCCCTGCGGGGCCCTGCAATGAACATTATACTTCCTTCACCACCCAGTGAAGTAAACTGTCTTCACTGCATCATGGGTGAGCTGACCCAAGTTTTATCTGGTAACAATAGAAAACTCCAGGGGCTTCCCTGCTGAGTCAGTGGTAACGAATTCACCTGCCAATGCAGGAGACACAGGTTTGATCCCTGATCCAGGAAGATCCCACATGCTGCGGAGCAACTAAACCCATGCACCACAACTATTAAGCCTGTGCTCTAGCGTCCATGCTTTGCAACAAGAGAAGCCACCACAATGAGAAGCCAATGCAGTGAAACTATAGAGAGTAACCCTCGCTCGCCGTAACTAGGGAAAAGCCCATGCAGCAACAAAGACCCAGCACAGTCAAAAATAAATATGAATAAATGAATAATTAAAAAAAAAACTCAAAAGTTGAAGCCTTGATAAGTGAAAGAATACATAAATACATAACCACTAATGTAAAAAACTGAAAGACTGGTTGATGGGCAGAAATACAATATGCTCATTTTCCATTGCTGGTTTCAGAGTCATGGTACACAAAGGTCTGTAAGAAATATCTAACAGTTCTTAGAATTATGAGACTTGTTTGAGAGCTATCAAAATTATAGATCAATATAGGAATAATCAACAAAGAGTTGGAAACTTAGCCACTGAGATACCCTCTTCCCCCATTCCCCCATTTCCCTCAGCCAGGCCAATCCCTTCTCACTGAAAGGGACTTCATTTTGAGGGGCATGTTTCTTATGTCTGCTTCAAGTCCTCTTCATAAGCCTCACTAAAAGCACTGAATTACATTTATCCCTGAGCATAGCTCTGGGCTCCAGGGTAGTAACCCAGCACCATCAGGAGGTAGTTTAAGCCCTGGAAGAAGTTCCTTAGATGTGCAAAGAGAATTAACTTTGGGATTTTACCACATTTATGGGACACCAGTCAACTGCAGACAGAAACACCATGGCCTTCTTATCACGTGCCAATGGTTGCCCTCTACTACAGAGACTCTTTATGATAAAATCCCAAAGTCCAAGGCACCCACTCAGACACCAGGAGGTTTTAAATAAATTTCAGAAGCTAAGAACCATACTTGCAATCTCCTTTTTGTACTCATGAAAATATGTCTATACGTCTTCAACCAGTTCAGTAAGTACTTATAAAGTACCTACCATGCACATGGCCCTGAGTGACCCATGGGCTTTTCCTTCACAGTGGACCTCTGGAGTCACGCAGCCTCATCCTTAAATTCCAACTGCAACCTCTATTGGTTCTATGAGTCTGATTAAGTTATTTAACTGTTTAGGGCCTTGGTTGTCTCATCTACAAAAATAGAATTAAAATGCTACATTCATATATTTATGTGTTCATGGGTACCTTCATCCATTCAAAACTCCTACCATGTAGCTTTAACTATACTGAGTGCAGGGTACTCTCACAGTGTTGAGGAAAAAGATTTTCTTGACCCTCTTAGGGTGCCTAGCTGGGTCTGAAAACTAAACTGATATAGACAGATTAACAGGAGAAAAACACACAAATTAATTAAAGATAAGTTTTATGTTGGGGCTTCCCAGGTGGAGTTAGTGGTAAAGAACCCACCTGCCAATGCAGGTAGACATAGGAGATGCAGGCTCGATCCCTAGATCAGGAAGATTCCCTGGAGAAGGGCATGAATACCCACTCCAGTATTTTTGCCTGGAGAATCCCATGGACAGAGGAGCCTGCCAGGGTGCAGTCCACAGGGTCACACAGAGTCAGACATGACTGAAGCAACTGAGCACGCACACACATTTTACGTTACATGGGTGGCTTCAAAAGGACATGAAAACCCAAAGAAACAGTAAGACCTGAGATGTTAGTGCTAGGTTTGACGGAGAGGGGACAGTCAGGGAGGAATAGGGAATGTTAAGGAGTAGGAAGGAAATCAAGCAAGATCTCCTTGTTAGAATTCTCAGGATCCCTTTGTCTTCAGAAATAAGGACGCACATTTCCATCAGGTACAGATATGCCCTGCTTTTCGAAAGCTTGTTTTCAAAATTTAAATTTTCGAATTTTAAATTTTACAGAAGACCCACATTTTCCTGCTTCTGATAACTGAAAGAAATCTGAAAGGATCTTCATTTAAAAAAAAAAAAAGGAAAGAAAGAAAAAGACCAAAAAAAAAAAAAACCCCTGAAAACAGCACTTAGCATTTGTTTTGAAGCAGGCACACACCCAGAGCAGAGTGGCTACGCCAAGCTCCTTCCCTGGGAACTACACTCAGCATCTCAGCATCTGAGCACCCTAGCTTTGAACAATGTCTGTGAGTATCTATGCTTTATCCTGATTGACTTTGTGCATCCATTAGCAAGATGTGTCCTGAGGTAATTGCTTCTTCACCTTATGCCACTTCGGCTTACAAAAGATTTCACAGGAATATGCTACTTTCAGTAGCAGGGGAAATCTTTACAGGGAGGACACTTCTTTTATGAAGGTTTTATGACCTGTTTTGGGGAAAAGGGCAGGGAGAAGGGCAGAGTGATCTTCCTGTTTCTGCTGTGTTCTCAAATTCTTTCAGCTTAAAATATTCAATATGCCAAGATGCCATATTTTGAGGTAGCATGTCCTGAACCCATAACAGGCATGGTTCCTGTTGCACTGGAGCTCACATCTTACTGGATTGTTAGGAAATAAAGTGAGATCATATGTGCAAGTTACAAGACACAATGGTTCATGCACAGAATTCAATAAATGCTAGTTTTTTTCTGAAGAGTACCATAATATGCCATTCAAAAATATGCCTCTTTGGCATACTGATTATTTTAAGTTAAAGGCAATTGGAAAACCAGCAAAAGCAAGAAAAGCTCTTCATCTTCTCAATTGCTTAAAATTAGAGTATAAATTTCCCCTTTTGTAAAGGAAATTTCTTTTTATGAAGGAACTTTCCATTTATAAAGGTGTCTCTGCACCAGGAAGAAAGACAACTTTTATTACCTAAGAAACTCTTATCTACATAACCAGACAATTATATTTCCTCCTCTCACTTTGTCATAAATTTCATCTCCTATCCAGAAGCCCCAAAACCCCTTTCCCTTTGTCTAGCCTCAGTCATCTGGTCACTTTTTTGAGTCTTGTTTCTTTGCAAAACTTCCGTGTGTACCTATGTAATTAAAACTGGTTTTCTTCTCTTGTTAATCTATGTCTTATCACCTTGATTCTCGTGCAAAGCCATGAACCTAGGAGGGTAGAGGAGAAAAGCTTTTCCTCCCCTACAACTCCTTCCTATAGACCAGGGCACACAAATTCAGGTGCCACTGGTGGCCAACATAAATGAGTGCAGCAGCCGGGACTGTGGCCACCTGGAGAACCATGTCCCCACCAAATGACAGTGACCCAGTCAGCATCAGCCGGTCATCTCTGGGAGCGGTTGTCCGGCCAAACTTCCAGGTCTTGCAGTTTTAAAAAGAAATAGGAAAATTGGATATGGAATATCCCTATTTTGGAGCATCCAAACCATAGGTAGACCAAATAAAAGACATCAGACCCAGGGCTGCCTGTTTACAACTTCCCAAAGAAAGCCGGGCATTCAGGGTAACTCCCAGTTTTAAGCACCATCTGAGGTACTATTATGCAGCAAAACCAAGGGACTCTCTAGTGAAATCCTTATTTCACTCCAGCTTGGTCTCAATCAATCAGCCTAATCTTCACACTCCAGTGAAACAGGAACCTCGTGTGACAGGGTCATTATCAACAGAGGAAAGGACAGTCTCATCATGGGTCATCAGCCTGCATTATATAAATGAATCTCAGGGCTCACTATGAGGAAACAATGGAAATGCACTCAGCAGGGCAGTGAGGCTCAGGCAGTGCAGGAAACCAGTTGTGCTGATCGGACATACAGGGCCAATCGCAAATAGAGCAGGAGCATTCAGTCAGCACTTTAAGGGGACATTTTCCCAGTGTGACACTCCCTGCTTTCATGCTTCCTTCATCTCTGACTCAATCTATTTTGTTTCAATCTATTTTGTTTACGGATTTAATATTTGACACTATTCCTCTAAAGAGCTCACTAGTTCCCTCTGTCTTCTCTTCCTCCTCCTGCTCCAGAGCAGGGCAAACAGAAAACCAAATAATAAACAATGACAGATGTAAAAAGATATTGATATTTATACTGCTTCAGTTTGGGGCCCCAAATGAAGCTGGCCCAACAAATGTAAGATTGGCGTTCACTCATCCCTTGCAGGAGAGTCTAAGCATTATAGCCTCTGACAAATGCCCTGCTTTATAAAACCCAGTACTTTTAATTTATTGCTGCAGATCCACACTTTCTATCTGAATGTATTTCTTTTACTCTGGCACTTAAGGGCAAGAGGATTCCATGAGTCAGGGATGACCTGATAGATGTGTCACCTAGAAGTCCACTGCACACTCCAAGAAGACCAACATCCCGTAGTCATCTCACCTGTTAGGAAGGTGTAGGGACTATGAAATTGGTACCCAGCTGCATTCCTGGGTGTACATGGGACACAACAGCCCCATGGAAAAGATGCTGAACACAGCCCACAAATGGAATATGCTACAACCTGCATGGTCGACCTTTTAGTTCCTTTAAAAAGGCCCAACTGTCAGAAGGGACAATAGGACACTAAGAGAAAATCATCACAAAGGAGGGAGTCTGGCAGGGTGGATGTCTTAGTCATCTCAGGCTGCCATAACAAAATACTATATCTAAAAAAAAATTTGGATTATATTTCATGAGACTGAAAATTATTTTCATGGGAATCTGAACTTGGCAGTACCCTATGTATATGGTCGCAAATAGCCCTAAATTGCCAAATATAGTATATTACTTCACCTCGCTGACATCTGATGTTGTTGACAATTCCTTCCTTGAAATTCTCCCCTCCCTTAACTGCCTTTTCCTTCCGAACCCCTCTAGCCACTTTTGGAATGCCACAGCCAAGCCTGCATGGCAGTAAGAAGGAGCTAAGAGGCAGTAAGAAGGCAGAACACACGAGGACGTGCCTGTGAACAGCGAACAATTGCCTTAAGTAGTAATACCTGGATCCTTGAGGGCTGTTGGCCTCCTCCCCAGCCTGAAGAGCAGTGAGGGGCAGATCAGACTTCAGAGAGACAGCACTGAGCCCTGAACTCTGGTCATACAACTCCACGAGGAGCAGAAGAAACCCCAGCATCTATTCATTCAGTGTTTGCGTGCACATTAGGGAGTAAGCTAAAACGAAAGCAACCTTGAACCTGTCCAGCTGGTCATTCTTGCCAGGCTTTGAGCCTGTAACAGGCTTTGAACCACTCTATCAGAGGCTGGCCTAGTTCACCACTCCTCAGTCTTCTCAGGGATCTCCTCTTCCTCCTCCTGCCCTGAACTATTACGGTTCCACAAGGTTCCCTGCTCAGCCCTTTTCTCACTGTTCACTCTCCAGGTAACCGTAACAGCCATCTGGTTTCAACATTTACTGATGATCCCTAATTCTGTATCTCCTAACCAGAAATGAGCTTCAGACTTGTGTATCACAGCTTAGTACATGAACCCCAAATCCCTCAAACTCCACATGTCCAAAACTCGATTGATTTTCTCCTTCCACAATCCAGTCCTGCTCTTAATTCTCTTTCTTAGTCAACTGGTTCTCCATCAACTCAGCTGAATAAGTCAGAAAACCAAAACCCTATCATCAGAGATGGCTCTGAGTTTCTTTAAACGCATATTAGAAGGCACTATAAGGATACAGGGAAGATCTCTTGGAGAACGAAATGCAACCCATTCCAGTATTCCTGCTGGGAAAATCCCATGAACAGAGGAACCTGGTGGGCTTCGGTCCAGGGGGTTGCAAAGAGTCGGACATGACTAAAGTGACTAGCACACAGCACATAAGGATACAAATGAATCATGTTGGCTCTTTTAAAAGATCAACAATATTACTGACTGGGAGGTGTGGTGTATTTATAGTTCTCAGAGGATTACTGAATATGTCTCCAGTAAGCTTTTCCTTCTCTATCTGCACTGCCGTATTCTTTACATTGTCTGTTGCCTGATTCACTGCAACAAGCTCTCATGCAATCTCTCTCATTCATATTCTTATAACCACTGCTGCCAAAGGGATGTTTTTTAATTTTAAATATGTTTAAATGGTTTTTTCTTATTACAGAATTAATACATGTTTATTGTGTACATTTGAAAAGTTTGTAATAACACAAAAAAGATAATCACTGTTACCATGGCATTATATATACCTCTGTCCATTTTCTATAAATATAAATCTTTAGGTAAAAATGATTATACCATACATACTTTATAGTGTCCTACTTTTTAAAATTAGTGTTATGAAAATAAATAAAATTAGAGTTGTGAACAAGTTTCTAGTATAAATTATCTAATACAAAAATATTTTTAAAAGATGCTATAATAAACATCTTTGTACACATATCTTTGGTCATATCATAGGTATCTCTTTTGGAGTAGAATTGTCAGATCAGTGGGGATGCATATTTTTAAGACTTTGAATTTCAGCCAAATACTCCCTGGAAAGGTTATATTCATTTATTATATTTCCACCATAGAGTTATTTTAATGCAGAAATCAGATCATTACAAAAAGACTTAAAAGAAAGTTACAAGTTCAAAAATATAGACCAGAGAAGGCTCAGAAATAAAGCTGTTATGGTCATTTGGGCCAGCAAGTTTCTTAGCTGTAGCCCACTAGAGTCTTTCTGATGAAACATAAAGAGGTAAAAATATGAAAGTTTTTTCTTCCTCTCTTACAGCAAATGCCACACAAGGCCAGGGACTTTCATTTCCATGTATGACTAAGTAGTTAATAGCTTCCTTTCTTAATTATTAAGAGTGATTAAAATTTTATATTCTCCAAAAAAAAAAAAATGAAGTGCAGTGCTGCCCATTATCAAAAACTTTGGCTCCCACAGAAAGTTTGGCAATGACACAAATTTCCTGCCATGCATATGACAATATAGATCACTGAAATTTCCAAAGTTTTCAAGAGGAATGATTTTGAGGGAGGCTAAGCCTGGAAAATCCCAGGGACGGGGGAGCCTGGTGGGCTGCCGTCTATGGGGTCGCACAGAGTTGGACACGACTGAAGCGATTTAGCAGCAGCAGCAGCAGCAGCAAGGAGACTTCACAGTGTCTTAAGTTTCAAATACAGCCCTTCTTGTATGTGTTATTTCATGGGCCAAATGTAGCTGCTTATCTGGTTTCACCATGTAGTTCACCCATAAACGTTATGATGTTGCCATTTGGTGTAGCTATCTTGTTCCTCCTTAATTCTTTGCTATTATCAAACTCTCTTCCCACAAGAAGTGCAATGGAAGAGTTAGGTGTATTATGGGTCTTTTGTGCCAATTAACATGTTGGCAAATCATTGGTCTGAATGCCTCAAAATCTCACTACCATGAGTCTAGGTTAATTTATTGGGTTGATTAACCTAGTAAAGGGACTTGCCTGGTGGCTCAGACGGTAAAGTGTCTGTCTACGATGTGGGAGACCCGGGTTCGATCCCTGGGTTGGGAAGATCCCTTGGAGAAGGAAATGGCAATCCACTCCAGTACTATTGCCTGGAAAATCCCATGGACAGAGGAGCCTGGTAGGCTACAGTCCATGGGGTCGCAAAGAGTCGGACACGACTGAGCAACTTCACGTTCACGTTCAACCTAGTAAAGAGGCCTGGTAAATTACTGCCTATAAGATGAACAGATGTTTGAGGTAGAAAAGAAAATAGAGTGGCTAAAAGCAATTTTGAGAAAAAAATGATAGGAGTTTCACAGATTCACCCTTTCTCCTCTCAACTCTCGATTTTTAAAACAGTGGTCTTATGTAACAGAATATATGCAGGAATATATATTATATGAATATATATACATATACATATATATATTGTTGTTGTCATTTAGTTGCTAAGTCATCTTCAGCTCTGTGACCCCATGGACTGTTTCCGGCCAGGTTCCTCTGTCCATGGGATTTCCCAGGCAAGAATACTGGAGTGGGTTACCGTTTCCTTCTCCAGGGAATCTTCCCAATCCAGGGATCAAACCCGTGTCTTCATTATTGGCAGGCAGATTCTTTACTGCTGAGCCACAAGGGAAGCCCATATATATGTATATGTATATATTAATATCTATATATACAGGACTCTATTAAGCATTAGCAGGACTAAGAGGTCTGAATCACCTATTAGCCTAGAGGAAACAAAAACGAGGCTGTGTTGAGAACTGCACCAATACTGTTTTGTACTCAGCTCAAGCTATCCAGCCGTTGGCCTACAGAGTCATGAAACTTCTGCTTTGAATTTGAAAGACTAGCAGGAAAGAGGAGAGAGATCTTCCTACACCAGTGATTACTGGAGGAGACAGAGACATTTGTATAACTGGTTCTGATGATCGGTTCAAAGTTCCCTATGATTTTAAAATACATAGGATTTACCTTGACAAACAGCTCATGAGAGGATTTGAGAATCTGGTATCCACCAGTACAGCTTGCATTTCAACAGGAATTCTGTAATGTTACCAGCCTGAGAAAGAACTGCTCCACAACGTGTGGCAGTACATTTCCACTCCCTTATGGAGAAAGAGGGGAAGAGAAAATTAGCTAAATCAATTCTGCTTGATTCTGCTCACATCTCTACTGCCAAGAGTAGCAGCTACTCACCAAAAGGCACTAGAAACACCCACACACCCAGAAACATGTACAGTCAAGGCATTTGTTAGACTATAACTTAAAAAGCAGGTTGTTTTCCATTATCTAGGCCTATAGTTAAAATATCCAGTAATATAAGAATTTAACTCACCTCAACAGCAGAATTTTATGTACAGTCCTAAGTCAGTTATGAATCACGAATAGTTACTTATCATCCAAGACAAAGTTCCAAAACTTTTCTCTGCCCATCCTCTAAGGTAGGGTGAAACACCACCAGTGAGAGTCACTGAACGGCTACAGGTAAGGGCAGGAGGATAAATGCAATGACAGAAAAAAAAAAAAAAAAGAAGGGAAAAAGTGGAAAGAAAAGTGAGGAAAGAACAAAAATAACAGAACATTTAAAAGATAAATGTGAATGATTTCGTGTGTTACACTGAATTGTCACAGGTTGTATTTATTCAGCATCATCTACCCCATGCTGGACACTATTCTAAGTGCTTTTACATGCCTTATTTAATTCATTCAACACACATTTGTGGCACACTTCTGTGTGAGAGGCATTGCTCTAAGTAAAGAATGTTCTGTAGAGAACAAAATAGGTAAAAATCTCCTTCTTGGAACCTACATTTCAGTAGGGAAGATCTTACTTAATCATTAAATAAAGAAAAAAGAAAGGCATGTAAGAAGGGACAGAAAAAGAGAGTTTAGACAGAAAGACACAAAGGGACAGAAAAAAAGAATTTAGGGAAAGAGATATAAAGGAGATAAAGGTCAGAGTTCAGTGTCATTCTCAAGGCTTTCAATGCTAGATTAAGAGGACAGGTCTCTGTTCATGCCTCAACTCCTCCAGTATTAAGGTTTTGGAAGGTCCCACCATAATCAGTATGGCTTCAGCAATACGTGAACCATGAACTTTGATGTTCAAGTTGGTTTTAGAAAAGGCAGAGGAACCAGAGATCAAATTGCCAACATCCGCTGGATCATCAAAAAAGCAAGAGAGTTCCAGAAAAACATTTATTTCTGCTTTATTGACTATGCCAAAGCCTTTGACTGTGTGGATCACAACAAACTGTGGAAAATTATGAAAGAGATGGGAATACCAGACCACCTGACTTGCCTCTTGAGAAACCTGTATGCAGGTCAGGAAGCAACACTTAGAACTGGACATGGAACAACAGACTGGTTCCAAATAGGAAAAGCAGTACATCAAGGCTGTATATTGTCACCCTGCTTATTTAACTTCTATGCAGAGTACATCATGAGAAATGCTGGGCTGGAGGAAGCACAAGCTGGAATCAAGATTGCTGGGAGAAATACCAATAACCTCAAATATGCAGACGACACCGCCCTTATGGCAGAAAGTGAAGACGAACTCAAAAGCCTCTTGATGAAAGTGAAAGAGGAGAGTGAAAAAGTTGGCTTAAAGCTCAACATTCAGAAAACGAAGATCATGGCATCCGGTCCCATCACTTCATGGGAAACAGATGGGGAAACAGTGTCAGACTTTATTTCCTTGTGCTCCAAAATCACTGCGGATGGTGATTGCAGCCATGAAATGAAAAGACGCTTACTCCTTGGAAGGAAAGTTATGACCAACCTAGATAGCATATTAAAAAGCAGAGACATTACTTTGTCAACAAAGGTCTGTCTAGTCAAGGCTATGGTTTTTCCTGTGGTCATGTATGGATGTGAGAGTTGGACTGTGAAGAAGGCTGACCACTGAAGAATTGATGCTTTTGAACTGTGGTGTTGGAGAAGACTGTTGAGAGTCCCTTGGACTGCAAGGAGATCCAACCAGTCCATCCTAAAGGAGATCAATCCTGGTGTTCATTAGAAGGACTGATGTTGAAGCTGAAACTCCAATATATTGGCCACCTGATGCGAAGAGCTGACTCATTTGAAAAGACCCTGATGCTGCGAAAGATTGAGGATGAGATCGTCAGATGGCATCACCAACTCAATGGACATGGGTTTGGGTGGATTACGGGAGTTGATGATGGATAGGGAGGCCTGGCGTGCTGCGGTTCATGGGGTCGCAGAGTCGGACATGACTGAGCGACTGAACTGAACTGAACCATAATCAATTAATGAAAAGTCCGAATTGTAAATATTTGAAGATATATGCTTCTATATTGTTTCAAATATATATAGCAATCTGAAACACTAACAAAGTCTTTCTGAGTAGATATCCAGCAATATTCTATTTTGATAAATATACAAGATATACCTGTAATAACCAACATTCACCTGCACATAAACTCATGTTTCTCTCAGCCTGTTCCAGTGAAAGGAGGAAAAAACAAAAAAACAGTGACCTAAGAAAAGATAAACCAGACATTTGGTTGAATCCCTCACCAGCGTCAATTATAATACTAATTGATTTCATTTATTATTATAGATGTCATTTATTGGGGACTTTACATTTGCTGCATAACAAACTTCTTCAAACTTATACTGTTTCACAGTGAATTTTTTTTTCTCCTGATTCTATAGGTTGGCAGGTTAGTTAAGGTCCCAACAGCTTACTTGCGTGACTGCATTCAGCTGGGACACTGGCTCCCTGGTGCCTCTTGCTCCATGTGATCTCTTACCAGTTTCCATAAAGAGTGACATGAGTGGTCCAAGAAAGCAAAAGTGGAAGCTGCCAGGCCTCGTAAGATCTAGGCTTGAAACTGGCCACATTCAAAGACACATCTGCCACATTCTACTGGTCAAAGCAAGTCAGAAACCCAACAAGATACTAGGGGAAGGGAAATAGATTCCATCTCTTGTTGGGAGGAGTAGTGATCCTTACAACGATTAGAACTGCTGGCATCCATTTTGCAGGCAAGCCATCTGATTTGCCACATGTCAAAAATTGTATATTATCTCAATGAATCTTCAACAGCAACTTGTGAAATAGTCACCATTTTATCTCTCCCCTAGTTTACAATGAAGGAAAATTAGTTCCTGAAAGGTTAAGTACCTTCCTACAAGTAGGTGGTAGATCTAAAACCAGATCTTAACCACCTTTAGAGCTCGAATGCACAACTATCCCTCAATACAACAGTCAGTAGCATTAGAGGAGTTGAACCCACTGTTTTCTCTCCCTTAGGGAAGCAGGCTGCTGCTGCTAAGTCGCTTCAGTCATGTCCGACTCTGTGTGACCCCATAGATGTTAGCTCACCAGGCTCTGCCGTCCCTGGGATTCTCCAGGCAAGAACACTGGAGTGGGTTGCCATTTCCTTCTCCAATGCATGAAAGTGAAAAGTGAAAAGTGAAAGTGAAGTCACTCAGTCCTGTCCGACTCTTCGCGACCCTAGGGAAGCAGGAGAGCATGGTAATGAAGAGTGTAAGCTCAGATCGAACTGTCTTAGCTCTAAGTCTCACTAATTCTGTGACTTTGGGCTAGTTAATTAGGTCTCACGAGGCCTGGAAGCTTCCGCTTTTGTTTTCTTGGACCACTCATGTCACTCTTTAGGGAAATTGGTAAGAGACCACATGGAGAAAGAGGCACCAGGGAGCCAGTGTCCCAGCTGAATGAGTTCATTGACTCCTAGTCTATCATATTTTTTCATTAATATATAGGATTGTAGACACACCATTCACTTTCCAGTGGGGTTCCAAAAGGTTTTCTTGGGAAAGATCAAATTTCAGTAGCTTCTTGAATGAGAAGCAGGAGTAGGGGCATCCTTTCTTTCAATCACATCCCCACAGAAATCCAATTTGCCAAGTGGAATCCTAACAAAATAGGTTGGGAACTATAAAGAAGAAAGGTAGAGACATGTACAAAATGAGTAGAGGAAAGAAGTAGAGTAGAAGTAGAAATATGAGGGGCTGGTAGAAGAGTTGACCAGGGCTGGTAACAATATCTACTCCACAGTACTATGATGAGATAATGCATGTAAAGCACTGCCTGGATAGAGTATGTGCTTCATTAAAACTATTTTTGTGATTTTCTGAGTTTATCCTGAATCAGGCAGTTCCACAGTCCCAAGACCATGGTCTCCAGGGCTGTTGGTGATCCTGAGTCTATGTGACTTCATCATCACTGTCCCCACCGGCCTTGCTTCTAATTCTGCTTTGCCCCTGGACCCATGTTGCTGCTGCAGTGACCACTGTGGAGGGTCCTGCCTCACTGCAGTCCCTCTCTACTCACTTGCTGCACTTCCAGCTTCTTTCTGGAGCTGCTACTTCATACTAGAGATCTGGTGGCAGTCCATGTTTACCTAACAACATTTTCCGTTTGTCAGTGCCCTGCTAATTCTTCTGATCACACAAAGGAAGACTAATTCCAAGGACTAATTCTGTTAATACCTTGTTTCATGGGTGACTATTTAAAAAAGACTCATAAACATCCCTTTCTAACAAAGGAGGAGGGAATGGAAGTTTCCCCAGTTCAGACTATTTGCAAGATGTTTCCTTTACCAACTCAGTTCCTTTTCAATTGCCCGTGCTTTGAAAGAACTGCCATGTTTCAGAATTACCACTAGGTGGCAGGAGTGTTCCACTCCCCAACTCATTTCCTTCTTTCTGCTTGCAATCTCAATTACAGCCAAAATACGGTTCCTTTCAAAATGAATGAGTTGCTTTTAAATAAACGTAACTTACCCATATGAAGTTCAAGGTGAACAATAAATTTCAAGTACATTCTTTTGAAAATTCACTGTGATTATCACTAATTCTATTGGAGAGTTCTCACAGGAGTTGTTACTAAAGCGGTTTTATAGCCTTTGGCTTGAGAGGGCATGGGAAAAGTAAATAAATCTCATCTTATTTAGGGCACAGCCAAAGCTGATTGTTTTCCTCTCTAGTTGTTATCACCTGACAGACCAAAGGTCTGTTGGGTTAAGAGTTCATGGACTCTGAGTGTATCATATTTTTTCGTTAATATATAGGATTGTAGACACATCATTCGCTTTCCAGTGAGGTCCCAGAAGATTTTCTTGGGGAAGATGGAATTTCAGTAGCTTCTTGAGTGAGAAGCAGAAGTAGGGGCATCCTTTCTTTCAATCACATCCCCACAGGAATCCAACCTGCCAAGTGGAATCTTAACAAAATAGGTTGGGAACTATTTGGAAGAAAGGTAGAGAAATGTACAAAATGAGTAGAGCAAAGGCCAGGAATGCTGATTAAACCCTTGCCTTACAGTATGGGGAATCAAGAGATACTGTCTACAGCCAATAAAACAAAAAGATGTCTTATGTATCATTTATCATTTCCATGACCCATTAAATAACACAGAGAAACAAACTATACTGGATTGTAACTTTAATGGGAGGACTAGGGAGAGGAGAATAATGTGGTGGGACATTAATAGGCTAAACCTCAAGTACCGTAACAGACTTCACAGATAATGTCTAAAATTGAAAAAGTAAGATATAGCACTCAGTTCATTTCAGTTCAGTCACTCAGTCGTGTCCAACTCTTTGCGACCCCATGAATCGAAGCACGCCAGGCCTTCCTGTCCATCACCAACTCCCGGAGTTCACTCAGACTCACGTCCATCAAGTCAGTGATGCCATCCAGCCATCTCATCCTCTGTCATCCCCTTCTCCTCCTGCCCCCAATCCCTCCCAGCACCAGAGTCTTTTCCAATGAGTCAACTTCACATGAGGTGGCCAAAGTACTGGAGTTTCAGCTTTAGCATTATTCCTTCCAAAGAAATCCCAGGGCTGATCTCCTTCAGAATGGACTGGTTGGATCTCCTTGCAGTCCAAGGGACTATAAGCATGTTATTCGGGAACATGTAGGAAATCACTTTGTGAACAAAAGGCTGACGTGCTTAACAGCCCTTGCTTCAATACACGAGCACAGGGAGGGACCCGGCTGGGGATTGGTTGCACTATTTCTAACTCTAACCTGGACACTGTTTTACCCTTAAGAATTGGCAAGGATAGGCAGCTATTAGGGTAAAATAGATGTCTATGTTCATGGGAGCAACTACCACTCAGTTTGTAATCTGCTGATAGGAATCATTAAATTTAATCATTTGCTTATTTACTTAGGAGTCACTTTAGTTTCCTATAAAGTGAAAGTGAAAGTGAAGTCGCTCAGTCGTGTCCGACTCTTAGCGACCCCATGAACTGCAGCCTACCAGGCTCTCCGACCATGGGATTTTCCAGGCAAGAGTACTGGAGTGGGGTGCCATCGCCTTCTCCAAGTTTCCTATAAGACAACTATCAAATGGAAAGAAATTAGAGGTTTCAATTTCCACAAGTAAATGTTATTTATTCAAAACTGGCATTTTCAGGGCTTCGCTGATGGTCCAGCGGCTAAGACTCTGTGCTCCCAATGCAGGGGGCCAGGGTTCAATCCCTGGTCAGAGAACTAGATCCCACATGCTACAACTAAGACCTGGAGCAGTCAAATAAATACATAAATATTAAAAGAACAACAACAACAACACCTGGCCTTTTCAAGCAAGGACACACTTAGTCAATATTTTCACAGCAGTTCATTTGTTTCCATAGCAGTTCATCAGTGTTTTTCTGATATAAACTAAAATACTATTACTCTTTGCAATAAATGAGAGTAAGAACTCCAAAGAGCAAATGTGTCCATTTTTACCTCCTCTGCAGCATTTTAGCCTGAACTCTTGAGCATTCATCCCCTGGCAGAATAGGGCCACTTCAGATCAGCAAAATCTGCTCAGCCTCACCCTTAAACATCCTGCTTTTTACCTTGTTTTCAAACCCATAGTCAATTCATAACCAATAACAGGTCATCCTTCAAAATACACCAGAATTGAATTCTCACCACACTCACACTTAACACCACTAATATCCTAGTTTGAGTCATCATGCTCTCTCACTTGAACCACTGAAATGGCCCAAGGACTGCTTCCATTCCTGCCCTCTACCATTCTCCATACAGATATACAGAAATCAGATTGATTATATTCTTTGCAGCCAAAGATGAAGAAGCTCTATACAATCAGCAAAAACAAGACCGGGAGCTGACTGTGGCTCAGATCAAGAACTCCTTATTGCCAAATTCAGACTTATATTGAAGAAAGTAGGGAAAACCACTAGACCATTCAGGTATGACCTAAATCAAATCCCTTACGATTATACAGTGAAAGAGACAAATAGATTCAAGGGATTAGATCTGATAGACAGAGTGCCTGAAGAACTATGGATAGAGGTTCGTGTAATTGTACAGGAGGCAGTGATCAAGACCATCCCCAAGAAAACGAAATGCAAAAAGGCAAAATGGTTGTCTGAGGAGGTCTTACAAATAGCTATGGAAAGAAGAGAAAGTGAAAGTGAAGTCGCTCAGTTCTGTCCAACTCTTTGTGACCCCATGGACGACAGTCTACCAGGCTCCTCTGTCCATGGGATTTTCCAGGCAAGAGTACTGGAGTGGGTTGCCATTTCCTTCTCCAGGAGAGCTTCCCAACCCAGGGATTGAACCCGGGTCTCCCGCATTGTAGGCAGACTCTTTACCATCTGAGCTACCAGGGAAGCTGAAAAGAAGAAAAGGGAAAGGCAAAGGAGAAAAGAAAAGATATATCCATTTGAATGCAGTGTTCCAAAGAATACCAAGGAGAGATAAGAAAGCCTTCCTCACTGATCAATGTAAAGAAAACAATAGAATGGGAAAGACTAGAGATCTCCTTAAGAAAATTAGAGATACCAAGGGAACATTTCATGCAAAGATGGTCACAATAAAGGACAGAAATGGTATGTACCTAAAAGAAACAGAAGATATTAAGAAGAGGTGGAAAAAATACACAGAAGAACTATACAAAAAAGATCTTCATGACCCAGATAACCATGATGGTGTGATCACTCACCTAGAGCCAGACATCCTGGAATGCAAAGTCAAGTGGGCCATCATCAGTATGAACAAAGCTCGTGGAGGTGATGGAATTCCAGCTAAGCTATTTAAAATCCTAAAAGATGATGCTGTGAAAGTGCTGCACTCAATATGCCAGCAAATTTGGAAAATTCAGCAGTGGTCACGGGACTGGAAAAGGTCAGTTTTCACTCCAATCCCAAAGAAAGGCAATGCCAAAGAGTGCTCAAACTACCACACAATTGCACTCATCTCACACACTAGCAAAGTAATGTTCAAAATTCTCCAAGTCAGGCTTCAACAGTACATGAACCATGAACTTTCAGATGTTCAAGCTGGATTTAGAAAAGGCAGAGGAACCAGAGATCAAATTGACAACATCTGTTGGATCATCAAAAAAGCAAGAGAGTTCCAGAAGAACATCTACTTCTGCTTTATTGACTATGCCAAAGCCTTTGACTGTGTGGATCACACTAAACTGTGGAAAATTCTGAAAGAGACAGGAATACCTGACCACCTGACCTGCCTCCTGAGAAATCTGTAGGCAGATCAAGAAGCAACAGTTAGAACTGGACATGGAATAACAGACTGGTTCCAAATCAGGAAAGGAGTATGTCAAGGCTATATATTGTCACCCTGCTTATTTAATTTATATGCAGAGTACATCATGTGAAATACCAGACTGGATGCAGCACAAGCTGGAATCAAGATTTCTGGGAAAAATATCAATAACCTCAGATATGCAGATGATACCACACTTATGGGAGAAAGGGAAGAAGAACTAAAGAGCCTCTTGATGAAGGTGAAAGAGGAGAGTGAAAAGGCTGGCTTAAAACTCAACATTCAGAAAACAAAGATCATGGCATCCGGTCCCATCACTCCATGGCAAATAGATGGGAAAACAATGGAAACAGTGAGAGACTATTTTTTGGAGCTCCAAAATCACTGCAGATGGTGACTGCAGCCATGAAATTAAAAGACACTTGCTCTTTGGAAGAAAAGTTATGAGCAATCTAGACAGCATATTAAAAAGCAGAGACATTACTTTGCTGACAAAGGTCCGTCTAGTCAAAGCTATGGTTTTTTCAGTAGTCATGTATGAATGTGAGAGTTGGACTATAAAGAAAGCTGAGCACTGAGGAATTGATGCTTTTGAACTATGGTGTTGGAGAAGACTTTTGAGAGTCCCTTGGACAGCATGGAGATGCAAACAGTCCATCCTAAAGGAAACCAGTCCTGAAGTCATTTGAAGGACTGATGCTGAAGCTGAAACTCCAATACTTCTGCCACCTGATTCGAAGAGCTGACTCATTTGAACAGAGAAAGACTGAAGGCGGGAGGAGAAGGGGATGATAGAGGATGAGATGGTTGGATGGACATGAGTTTGAGTGAGCGCTGGGAATTGGTGATGGACAGGGAAGCCTGGTGTGCTGCAGTCCATGGGGTTGCAAAGAGTCGGACACGACTGAGCAACTGAACTGAACTGAACCTTTCTCCATGTAGTAGCCAGAGTGATTCTTTTAGTCTATGTCATCGTGATAATGTGTAAAACATTGGCCTATACAGCGTACCCACCCTACCTCATCTTCTCCCTCATCCTCTCCTCCCTGGCCATGCTGGCTGGCCTCTTGGCTGGATATTCCTAAACCTTGTTGAACATGTTTCTGCCCTCAACCTGGAATGCTCTTCACCTAGATACCCAAATGGCTTGCTTTCCTTCAGGCTCTGCTTTGTTACTTTATCTCAGGTTTTCCTGACCACCTGATATTAAATAGGTTTTCCCCTCCATCCATCCAGCACTCTTCATCTCCCATCTTGCTTAATTTTTCTCCATAATACTTATCATCATAGGAATGTGATATGTATTTTTCTGTATTGTCTTTTTCATAGAATAGAAGCTCAAAAAAAAAAATTCATTGCTGTATCCTTAGTTCTTGAGAGTGCATGACATGTAATGTTCAAAAAAGTCTGTTGTTTAAACCACAGACCTAACAAAACACTGTGAGTAAATACTGTCTTAGGGTAACTTTCCCCATGTATGTGACTTTTTCATGAGAGATGATTTTAAAAAAGGTATGATTTAAATAACACTGAATCAAGAGGAAAGAATCTTTTCAATATTTTAATCCCTCTCGTTAAGTCAAAAAGATCCCACTTTGTGCAATTTTGTCTCTAACACTTGATAACTTACCCTTCTAAAAAGAGAATGGGCCTTAACCTTTACAATTTTTTGTAGGGAACACTATTTGGCCAGAACTTAATAACCTTGCTTTGTTTCCACTGTATTTAAGGGCACCATCTATTTTAATTATGTCTGGTAACATGTTAATCTCATTTAAATCTTCTAAGAACTCTTAAGTATCATTTTTGCACATGATGCGTTTCCCATGAAAGTTTCCTTTAAGATAAAATTCACCAATTTAAACTGCACAATGCAGTGTCTCTTAGCATCGTCACAGTGTTCTGCAACCATCACTATCTAATTCTAGAACATTCTCAACATCCCCAAAGAAACCCCATACCCTTTAGCTATCACTTCCTAACCTCCTCATTTCCCCTAGCCCTGCTGCTGCTAAGTCACATCAGTGGTGTCCGACTCTGTGCAACCCCACAGACGGCAGCCCACCAGGCTCCTCTGTCCCTGGGATTCTCCAGGCAAGAATACTGGAGTGGGTTACCATTTCCTTCTCCCCTAGCCCTAAACAACCACTAATCTTTCTGTTCTGTATATTTGCCTATTCTAGACACATCATACAAATGGAACATGTGGTCTTTCGGGACAGGTTTTTTTGAGGAGGGGCTTGTTCCTGTTTTTCATTTTGCATGTTTTCAAGGTTCATCCATACTGTAGCACGTTCCAGGATTTCATTCCTTTTTTCATGACTGAATAATACTGTATTGTGTGGATATATCACATTTACTTATTTATCAGCTGAGGGGTATTCAAGTTGTTTTCTCTTTGGGGTTATTATAAATAAAGCTGCTGGCACATTTAGGTACAAGTTTTTGTTTTAACATGTTTTCAGTCTTCTTGTAATTACATACCTGTAGAAATGCCGGACCATATGGTAATTCTGCTTAACTTTTTGAGGAAAGGACAAACTGTTTTCTGAAGTGGCTGTACCATTTTGCATTCCCACCAGCAACACCCAACTGTTCCATTACTTCACACCCTTACTGAAACGTGGAACTGTACTCTTTTTAAAACTTTAGCCACTCAAATAGGTATTTCACTGTGGCTTTAATTTGCATTTCCCTAATGACTAGAGACCTTGATCACCCTTCCATGTGATTACAGACTATATGTGTGTCTTCTCCGGAAATACTCAATTTTTTGCCCATATGTAAACTGAACTATTTTTTTGTTGCTGAATTGTAAAAATTTTTCTTTCTAAAGTATCTTGTTAAAACTATATATTTAGGAACTTCCCTGGTGGTCCAACAGTTACGATTACTCACTGCTAATGCAAGGGGCCAGGGTTCAATCCCTGGTTAGGAAGCTAAGATCCCACAAGTCCTGCGGTGCAGCCAAAAAACTTAAAAAGAAAGAAAGCTACTTAAAAAATAAGTTTAAAAATAATACATTTAGAGAAAAATGTTAAGTAAGCAACAGTACAATTGGGCAAAAATAATGAAGGCAAAGTACAACTCAAGGCCTAGTTTCAGCAACACTGGCTCATACACTAAAGGCAAGATTTCTGGCCTCACAGCAGCCAGGTTCAAATCCCAGTTCTGCCTCTAAAAAGCTGCCTTTTAGACAAGACAGTCAACCGTTGTCAGACTCAGTTCCCCCGGCTTTAAAAAGGATGGCACCTGCCACTTGAGAGCTATTGAACAAATGACGCGTGTGAAGCGCTCACTCAGTGCCAGTGCCGCTAAGCGCTCTCTAAAATTAGTTACAATGACGACAGGCGACGAGGCCTGCGGCCTTCCCGGTTCAGTTTGCTGAGGACTCAGTCCCCAACCGCAGGGGCGGGCCACCACAGATTGGGCACCACAGCGTACAGACCTTTATACGCATGCTCTTCCCTCAGCGACCTCCCACAGGCACCTGCCCCCTACTCGGAGCCGTTATGGCCGCGCCACCAGACTTCCGTTTCCGGGTCACCGAGGCGGCTTCCGGTGGCGAGACCGGGCGCGCTAGGCCGGCGGGGTTCCGAAGCCGGAAGGGTCTACACTGACGGCCGGTTAACCGGACGCTGGGAGTGGCCAGGTGGGGCGCCGCTGACCCTCGGCAGGGAGGAGTGACCTTCGTCTTCCGACCCGGACGGGCACTGGCTGCATTTCAGCCCGATCTGCAGTGGATCCCTTCTAATTCCCTCTCCCTGGACTTTACGTGCTCCCCGGGATTCCTGTGATTAGGGCCCTTCGGGTGGGAGTCGGGAGACGTGGGTTTCATTCCCGCCTGCGCCACTGGTTGGCACTCTGACCTTGGCTGGATACGCCCTTCCGTGGGCTTCCGCTCCCTTATTTAGTGATTGTGAGCTCCTTAATGGCAGGAACAATGGGCTTCCTTGTTGACTCAGCTGGTAATGAATCCGCTTGCAATGCGGGAGACCCGGGTTTGATCCCTGGGTTGGGAAGATCCCCTGGAGAAGGGATCGGCTACCCACTCCAGTATTCTGGCCTGGAGAGTCCATGGGGTTGCAAAGAGTCGGAAACGACTGAGCGACTTTCACTAATGGCAGGAACGGACTTTTATTTGTGTTAGATAGTGTCGCCTGTCCCGGGTACAGAATAGGGACAGTGTAGGAACTCTGTGTCTGCTTAAGTTGTTTTGGATCCCGAAACTTTGAAAATCTGCCGAGAACTTTTGATCTCCACCTACCAGCTCTCTAGTCCTTTCTAGTCCACCCTGCCTCCCACCGTACCAAATGCTCAGATAAAGGAAATTTCGCTTACAGTTAGTTTCAGATAGTTCACAGATCTCTACTGATGCCCATTCATGTATCCCAGAGCCTGCCCTGTCCTAGGCATTCAAATATTTGTAATCACAAGACAGTAGATGTTCAGTTAATTTTTTTAAATGCATGAATCACTATCCATTTCAAAGAGGAAGATAGACATCCTTAATTAGCAAGTAGGAACTGGCAGTAGTATGCCATTCTTGCATAAGTCTTTTAATAACCCTATGAGAGAGCCGTTATTCATTTCCCATTTGGCAGGTGGGGAAATAGAGGCAATGGAAAATAAACTTATTTTAGGTCATTCAACTTTTGAATGTCCAGGACAAGAATTCAAACCCAGGTCTGAAATTCCAAAGCCCCCTGTTGTTAACTACTAGCTGAAGAAGGATTAAATGCGGAAATATTTTTAAATGTGCTCTAGCAACCTCTGTTTTGAGATTAACTTCTGTAGTTATGTGATGACTATCATCAAGATGGGTGATCTCAAACCAAAAGTTGCATGCTGTGGAAAGACTTATCTGTCTACATTTCTTCCATAGTATCTGTGTTGCTTTTTTAATAATACTGTATTTTAAATCCTCCACTTTGACCCATGTTATTCAGTCCTTATAACTTTGGTGAATACTGATTTGGTTATGTTGGATTGTTCTGCTAGACCTCCAAATTAAATATTTTTAATTATAGTTGAAGTAAGAGGTGATAATATTTGGGGCATTATTTCTTTTTCTTTTCTGTACTACTTTTAAAGGGACTATATTCAGGATCTTGGAAGCACTGCCAATATGTCTGATGTTCAAGAAGCCACTAACCAGCTCCTGGATGTGAATCTTTGTGAGAACCAGATGTCTATACAAGTGACTGAAAGTGGCCCCAGAAGTGAGTCTGAGCACCTCCAAGTCACTATTGGTGCCACTGTGCCTACTGGTTTTGAGCAAACAGCTGCAGATGAAGTGAGAGAGAAATTGGGGTCATCATGCAAAATCAGCAAAGACCGGGGCAAGATATACTTTGACATTTCAGTGGACAGTCTGGCTCAGGTTTGAATGAAGCAATATTTAAAATGGCTTTCTAAATAGATGATTTTATGTTTACTTTCTTAGTTTACAGACCTCTCTGGAATCCTTACTGCTTTTCTTTGCTCTGCCCTATATCAGGTGATTTTAAAGTATTCCTGCATTTTCTGTTGGGTATTGATTTGTAAGTTTGCTTTATTTATTTATTTATTTATTTATTTTTCTTTTAGAATTGATCCTAATATTTCCTGAGGATCAATTCACCAGAAAAAATCCTGTGAGACTCAGGAAGAAATTCTTAGTATCTGTTATTCCTCTTAGAATTTATTTACTTTGGCATGTAGCTGAAATTTAGACTCCAGTACTGAAGCATAAAGGGAGAGATTTTTCTATCTGTGTCAAATTTATTCATGCTCAAAAGTAATTAGGATCACTGAAAGTGAGAAGTGAAGGTCAGCAAACCGCCATCCCTCTAGAGTAAACACTAAGCTGTATCTCATTACCACATAAGCAACACGGGGCCAGGGATTATTGCATGTGTTTTGGGGCTTTTTTTGGTTAACATTTCCTAAGCTCTTAGTATCTGGCATATAGTAGGCCCTGTATTTTTCATCCAGTGTTTAGTTAATAACCTCAGCAGCTTTGTAAAGATAGGCACTATCATTATCCTCATTAATCATTAAGCTTAATAATAGGTAATTTGCACAAGGTTACTTAGCTAATAATCACCAAGCTGGAGATCAGACCCTACACAGTATACCCCAGAGAGCCGTGAGGGCAGAATAAAGCCCCATTTCACTGCTTCATCTTTTCCTTCTCTCCTAACTCTGCTGCCCACAGAATACTTCTAGCTTCTAGTCTTCCATCTGTCTTTTTTCCTTTTCTGTAGGGGAATAGAACCTGATGGGTAGCCAAAAAGATGGGAGGGTGGGGAAATGGGAAAAATATTAAATACAAATTATAGGTATTAGCTGCTTTAAAATCTTTGTACCTAATTTTTATATTTAAATGTTGATAGTTTATGCACTTCAAAAGCTTGCCCAGAATTTGTCTCTTAAAATTTTTTTTTCCCTACCCAGGTTCATTGTCTGAGATCAGTTGATAATTTATTTGTGGTTGTTCAGGAGTTTAAGGATTACCAGTTCAAAGAAACAAAGGTAAGCTTTCCTAAACATGGAAGCTAATTTTGAGCCATCTTCCCAAAGAGATTATTTCCACTTTTCATATTCTGTGTATCATTTAGCATTACTGCTTCTTTTATGATCATAGAATACTGGGAGGCTTTTACAGTAAAATCCAGAGATTTGTTGATAATCCATTTTCAAAAGTTGCTTTTAAAAATAATTATTGCAGGGTGTGGGGAATGGGTGAAGGAAGTCAACAGATACAAATTTCCAGTTATAAGAGAACTGAACATGGTGACTGTAGTTAGTAATACTGTACTGCACATTTTCCAGTTGCTCAGATAGTAGATCTTAAGAGTTGTCATCACCAGAAAACTGTATGGTAACAGATGTTAACTAGACTTGTTGTGTTGATCATTTTCCAGGGTAAACAAATACTGAATCATTTTGTATATACCTGAGACTAAAATTATATGTTAACTATATCCCATTGTCTTTTAGAGGGGAAAGAATAACAGAACAAAGAAATAAAAATCAATATTGAAAAACAAAAACTTAACAAGAAATAGAACAAATGATTTGACTTTCTGACAAAAGAAAGGCACCTTAGATGAGCTTTGCTGATATATATGGATTCAAATAGAATTGCTTCCAGGCTGTGAAGCAAAGAGCAGGCATCAGTTTGTGTCATCTACCAATAACACTTTCTCTCACCATTCTATTTTTTGCCCTGCTTTCTTCTCTAACTTGTTTTTTGCAATAAAGCCAAAGCAATATCTAAATACTCCTTCAGTTGTTAGGACAACAGCTTTGTTCCTAACTTGTATTTAGCATCAGATTCCTAAATATTGAGATGCTGCCTAAGCTGAAGGCTGAAAATAGATCACAGTCCGGCTTTAGTATTTTTCCACATTGCTTTTTAAAGGTCTCATTTCGAGTCAAATGCTTGAAAACCTTTTTCTTTCAGTTTTATTGCCTATATTAGAAATAATCTTTTTTAAAACTATGATGTGCCGCCTGATTGTCTAATTTTTATTTATTGGTAACAGGTTGATTTCCAAAACATCATTCAGAAACCAGTCAAACTGATATGAACCCACAACGTAGAAAAAAACAGATCGAAAAGAGTTCAGACTGCAAATAGATGATAATTTTATTAACTAAAAATGTAACTTTTAACACTAGTTTTATAACCCTTCAGCCTTCTAACGGGCATTGCCAACCAAATCATATCTACAAAATTAGTAAATAACAGGCAGGCTGCTGACAATCTTTGCTCTTAAGTATTTCAAAATTTTAATAGCTGATTCTATACATGAATAAATGTTGACATATTTTTAAAATATGTGTCCATCTTAAATTCTTGCCTCTAACCTACTAGGGTATTATTAATAATATTTTCTTCAATTGCCATGTTTTTGCCATCCTGGAATTTGTATTATTTGGGGTATTCTTGATCTCTCTAATTGGAGGTGAATTTGGTATTATGGAGCCATATTTCCAGAGCTGCCTTCTAAGTAACTGCAAAGCAGGTTACTGATAGAAGTCCCAGAAGAAAACAGCAAGAATTAAAGTAGATTTTCAGATCTTTGCAAGAGCAACTTCTGTTGCATGTGACCGTGAAAAATTGTTAAGCCCTTTGTGGACTTGAGTTGCAACATGCCCCCAGTAGAACTTTGTTTTGTTTGGCTTCTAGTTTTCATTCTGTTGACCATCAGTTTTTTCCTTTGTTGCATTATACTTTCGCATGTCTATAAAAACCTGTTAGTTTAACCATCCTAATGGGTTCTCTATTTTTAAATACTCAGATGATATCATTAATTCTATTAGCTTTTTTATTAACTAATTTTTTTAAAAGGGTAACACCTGTGATTTAAGTTGTTTAGCCAGTTTATATATTTATTTAGAACAAAATTGTAAAGATTGAAAAGATATACAGTGAAACATGTTCCTCTGTCTTCATACTATCCATTTCCCTTCTTGAAGGCAACAGTTATTACCAATTTCTTAGATATCCTTCAAGAGATATTTTAATATGTATATTTTTTTTACATATTTACACAAATGGAAGTATACTGTACATACTGTTCTGTTCTGTGTTTTTACTTGTCATCTTGGAGATCACACCGCTATCATTGTTGGATTTGACTGCATCACAATGTAATCAGTCCCATTTTAGGACATTGGGATTGTCCACACTCTCGTCATTACAGTGGTGCAATGAACATCCTACATACATCCATGTACATGTTCAGTCTGTGGATCATTTTTCTGTTTGATAAGTTTATCCCATTGATGTTTATTGATACAACAGAAATGTGTGGTCTTGGTTCTGTCATGTTTATGTTACACACATTTAGCTTTTTAAAAATTTATGTGTTTGCTTTTTCCACGTGCATGTGTTTTAAAATATTTGGAAAGTTTGTGATCTTTCTCTAGCTGTTAACTTTTATAAATACAACTTAATCTACTGTTTACACAGTATTTCTTGAATCTCTACTAAGAGCAGTGATGAAGTTGGCATATTTTCCACGTCTCTCCTTCCTCCCTTTTTTTTTTTTTTTCCTTCCTCCCTTTCATCCTCCAGTTTTATAATTTTTCTTGGTGCTGACCCATATGCCTTTAAATCCTTTGAGTATACTTTAAAAAACATTAGCTTTAATTTCTGTCCTTTGACCTCAGGGTACAAGAGAAGAAGATATCAGTGTGCTTAAATTACTTGCCATGTTCTGTTACCTTTCCCTCCAAGGATACATCCCTTTGTAACATTTACATTCTGTTTTGCTGTCATAATCTGTATGTTTGTTTTTTGTTTTAGTCTTTTCATTAAATTGATTATAGGCACACTGCTTGTCTTTTTGTTACAGGTTTATCTCTTGGATGGCATGAGTTCAGAAATGTTTGTCTTTCTCCTCTATTCTTGATTAATAGTTTGGGTTTAAAATTGGGAGTCATGCTCTCCTTCCTTAAGAATATCATAGACATTGTTCATTTTCTTCTAGCATGAAATGTTGCCATGGAAAAATCTGAAGCCACCCTGTTATTTCCCCCCCATATTTGTTGCTTTCTTTTTATTTCTGCTTGATGCCCAGATGATTTTTTTTTTTCAATCTTTGAAGTCACCGGAATATGTCTCCTTGTTGATAATTCCTAGTTAGGACATGTCAAGCTCTAGAGCAATTCATATCCATTTATATTTAAGTTTTCTTGAATTATTTTTTTAATATGTTTTATTTTAAATCCCTTTATCAGGGATAAACCAGTTATACATATGTAGGATCTCTTTGGACTGTCTTTGATGTTTTCTGTTGTTCTCTCTAGTCCTTTTCAAAATCTTTGCTCATTTTTACTGTATTTGCTTTGTTTCCTTCACATCCCTTACTGTATTTTCAGCAGTGGCTTTCATAAGTGGTGCTCTAATATAATCTTCATTTTTGCAATGGTTTTGTTTTCTCATTCAACTTTTTCTTTGAACTCTACAAGCTCCTGTTTCATCTTCTTCTGGCAGCTCCCCTCATCTTTTTCCTGCTTTTATATCTCTTCTTTGAGCTCTTATGTTGCAGAAGTATTTCCTTATTAGATTTTTTTGATGTCATGTCAACATATACTCTTGCCTGGAAAATCCCATGGACGGAGGGCCTGGTGGGCTGTAGTCCATGGGGTCGCTGAGGGTCGGACACGACTGAGCGACTTCACTTTCACTTTTCACTTTCATGCATTGGAGAAGGAAATGGCGACCCACTCCAGTGTTCTTGCCTGGAAAATCCCAGGGATGGTGGAGCCTCATGGGCTGCCATCGATGGGGTCGCACAGAGTCAGACATGACTGAAGCGACTTAGCAGCAGCAGCAACATATCTCATCATGGATTTCAGTTGCTTTGTGTCAGTATCTTTCTGGTCACTGGTTGTTTTCTGCTGTTTGTTTTTCTGTCCCTTGCCTCCTTTTTTCCATTCATGTAAGTCTGGTGCTAATAAGTTTTGATAATTGCTCATCCTTGAATGAGGGAGTTCCTTCTTGATGGGAGATTCAGGAACTGTTCCAGGCCAGCAAGAAATCCCCCTGATTCACTGTGAAGTTCCTTCTGGCAAAAGGTTGTGGGTGAATGAGTTCTCCTTTTCCTTCTTTTTTTAAATAGCTTTATTGAGGTATAATTTCCATACCATTTACTGAGTTCTTTTAACCATTCCTTCTCCCTAGCTGGAAAGGTTCAGGAACTTTAAGGTTATTTACTATATAGAATATTTCTGCAAATCTCTATTCTTTCTTTCCAGCAAATAGAGCCAGTCTCTGAGATTCCTTTTTCAGCCTCCATTTCTCTCCTCTGCTGCCTTTGGAAACAAACAAGATTCAGGGAAGCTCCCTCTTGGTGCATTCTCTTCTTCCCTGCTTTTCCAGAGAATTTATTTGTTCCTCCTTTGCAGACTGTTCGCCCCTTTGCCTGAGATGTGTAGGTATCCTTCCTCAGGTGTCTTCCTACACCTCTGCTTGAGCTTCCCTGTACTCAGGAATTCTTACGTTAGAATTCTTATGTTCTGGTTCTAGATTAACAGATACCATGTAGATTCTATTACTATTGAGTTGGTGTTTCTGTTGTTCTTTTTCTTGTTGTTTTGGGTTTTTGTTTTTTTTTTCTTTTTGGCCATGCCGTGTGGCATGTGGGATCCTAGTTCCCTAACCAAGGACTGAACCTGCACCCCCTACACTGGAAGCTCACAGTCTTAACCTCTGGACCACCAGGGAAGTCCCTGTATTTACCTCCTGAGAGGAGCCTTGGTAATGAACCTAAAACTTAGATGATGCTAAGTTATATAAAGAAAATAAAATGAGAGTGACTTGAGAGTAGAGCAGGTCTCTCAGAGGATGTGCTTTTTAAACTGCTGTTGAATAATGAGAAGGGAGCCAGCAGTGCAGAGAGGCTATGTGAAGCACATACCTTCACATGTGAAGCAGAGGTGAGAAGCTTGGGAGAGATGATCCTGACATGATACAAGAAAAGAAACAGACAGGAGTTGGGTTATTTGGGCTTTTTAGGGAATTTAAATTTGCGGGGATGTAATCAGCTGCTGAGGTACTTTACACGTGATCAGATTTACTTTTTTCACAGATGACTGTAGATACTATTTAGATACTGGATAGATACCTTTTTAATTGTTAAAGTTTGGGTTTTTTTCTTTTCAAAAATAGTATGTATACACAGCCACAAAATTAAATAGGAAGTCAGTCATTGAGAGGTCTGCTGCCCTCCCATGTCTTTCATCCACCCACTTCCCCTCCCTGGAGGTAACCACTGTTAATAGTTCTTATTTGCTTACATTTTAACCTAGAAGCCCAGCTTGTGACCTACCATTCTATCTTGTATTATTCTGTAGTGGCCTTAATTTGTATACGTCTTAATATTCTCAATTAAGACTTTAATTTCCTCAGTTATAGGCATTATATTATTTACTCTTTTGTCCTGTACTCCTGCCACCCCCAACATAGCGATTAATGTAGTCCATAGGCAAAGTAGGAGTTTATTTGTTCAATTAAAGTGTTAAAAAATGAATGAAATTAATGGATTTCATTCTCTGTCTTTTATAGGAAGAAGTTCTAAAGGATTTTGAGGAATTGGCTGGGAAGCTTCCATGGTCAGACCCTTTAAAAATATGGAAAATTAACACATGTTTCAAGAAAAAAAAAACAAAGCGCAGAAAGTTAAATCCGAATTCAAGTAAACAGAAGATTGATAATGGACGAGGAGACACAACAGTTGAGAAGGATGTTAAAAAAGAGTTAACTAACAGTGTCTCAGATTCACAGATCTCAGACTATTATGAAAATCCAGCCATCAAAGAGCAGGTATCAACATTAATAGGTGATGGTTTGACATCTTGCAAAGATGAGACTGAGGAAAACTCAAAAGAAGAAGCTGATCCAGAAGTGCTGAAGTTTAGAGTCACATGCAACAGGGCAGGAGAGAAACACTGCTTTTCCTCAAATGAGGCAGCAAGAGATTTTGGGGGTGCTGTTCAAGATTATTTTAAGTGGAAGGCTGATATGACTAACTTTGATGTGGAGGTAAGTGCATGTTCTTACTGTGATGATTCAAGAAGGTTGTCATAACAAATTTGTAGAATTTTCAAGACTTAAGTCTTATGGACAATTAAACTGAGGTCACAAAGTTAATGGGGTATCATTAATAAGAGTATGAGCAATGGAGACAGAGCCAAATCCAGATTTGTACTCCACATAACTGTGTAGCTTTGGACAAGATATTCTGTCTGAGCCTCCATTTCGAACTGGAGCCAATAACACTTCATACCTATGTGTCCTAAAGGTTAAATGAGATGATACTTTTGAAGTATCTGGAATGATACCTGGTCTATACTACATGCACAGTAGTGGGGGAGCTATTGAGACTTGAGTTTTCTAATTTCTAACCTAGTGCTTTTTCTAACACGGTGTGGACACATTCAGATTATAAAATTCAAAGGAATTAAAGCAACTGTTTTGTTGTTGTGTGTCTTGGTTGCAGACTTTGGTACTGAAGTGGGGTATATTTTTAAAACAAACCTTGACCTTCTAAAACGAGGACATCATTACTAACACTCATCCTGGAGCCGGCTCTCCTCTTTCTTAAATTGCGCTATATTCCCAAGCTCAGATCCTCCTTTTTAACATGCTCACTCTCCTTGGTCTCAATCTTCTGCTATATGGGTGATTCCATGTGGACCATACTGACTAATCTTTCCATCTCCAACAGTTTAACAGCCTCTAGCAGCTGATGTTTTTACTGTTGCTTTTGGGACACTTGAATCTGGGGCAAGTCGTTATTCTTTTTATTTTTGCGTATCAAATTGGAAGAACAATTCCTCATTCCTTTTTCCTTGTAACAGCTGTTATGATGATGAACAGGCTGACTACAACAGTGATGTCCAGAGTTAGCAAAAGGGCTCAGAGGAGATTCGGGAGCTGTACTACCTGGGTTTATTTATTTATATTATTTGGCTGTGCTGGCTCTTAGTTGCAGCATGTGGGGTCTTTGGTTGTGACATGTGAACTCTTAGTTGCAGCATGCAGGATCTAGTTCCCTGACCAGGAGTGGAGCCTGGGCCCCCCGCCTTGGGAGTGCAGAGTCTTAGCCTCTGGACCACCAAGAAAACCCCACTACCTGGGTTTAAACCCCAGTTTATGAGCTGTATGACTTTGGGCAAGTAAAAGTGACCTCTTTCTGTCTTAATTTCCTTATCTATAAGAGGAGGAGGATAATATCTAGCTCAGAGGGGGTAGATATGAAATGAGGTAATAAATATAAAGTGTGTTGAACAGTGGTTTGCATAGAGCTAGGTGTTAACTGCTGCTGTTGAGATCATGATGAGGAAATTTGAGGTGGAAGATGGGAGAACTCATTTTTCTTTTATTTGAATAGTTTATATTTAACTGTGTGCTAGAAAAACTATAACTAGGACCAAAAAAATTTTTTCACAGGCATTACTTATGAGTCAGATTTTTTTAAAGTACTAAGAAAATAATAGGTGTTAAAGCATATGTGGCCTGGCATTAACAGTTGGTTAATCTAAATGAAGGGTATAGTTAAGAGTTCATTGTGCCAGTATTCTTCTAAGCATTTCTATATGTTTGGAATTTTTTCCCCCAAAGTTAAAAAATTTTTAAATGAATTTTAGAAGCCTGGAAACCTTCAAAATATGTTTCTCTTATAAAAATCAGAGGAAATCTGGTTATACCTAACTTGTGAAAACAGTGAATCAAAAGGAGAATAAAATAATTCTAAAATAGTATATACCTAAATGATTTCCTTTATATGAAGCTCAAGAAAAAATAATTTATCATGATAGTGGTCAGATTAATGACAATCTGGGATGGGCACTGACTTAGAGGGCAAGAAAAACTCTTTTTCTGGGTGGTGGTTACACAGCATGTACATGCAAAAATTCACTGCACTACATACTTAAGATTTGTGCATTTTACTGTATGCAAGGGATACCTCAGTAATAAAGTAACAAATTAATTAAGCCTCAAATTTTAAAATCTTAGTAATAAGTATAACTTGAACTCTCTTAAAGCTATTTTATTCTGTCTTATTTTGTTTGTAGGTTCTTTTGAACATCCATGATAATGAAGTTGTTGTGGGCATTGCGTTGACAGAGGAGAGTCTCCACCGAAGAAATATTACACATTTTGGACCCACAACTCTTAGATCTACTCTTGCCTATGGGATGCTCAGGTAGGACAATGAGTTAGCCTTGTAGTTTCAAGGGACACTTTGCTTTGAATTTTCCCTTCAAAATCTTTTGTGAGGTACTGTGTTAGAATCTAGTAGATAAAGAACAGGATAAAATGTTAAAGATCTCTTTCTTTGTATCCAATGTTGATTCCTTGAGATTCTGAAAAGATCACATAATTAATATCTCAATTTTCTTGATTTAAAATGAGAATGATAGTTTTCATCTGCCTTTTGAATGTAGTTGTCACATTTCTGTTTAGAAAGGATATATTCCATGTTGAGAAATACAACAAATTTTGTTCTGTTTCATTTCTGTGCAGTGAAGCAGATGGATAGCAGAGATTTGATAAATGTGTATAATGTATAAATGAACACGGAGAGCTTTTACTTATATGTTAAAATTC
Source organism: Bos indicus (assembly GCF_029378745.1). Taxonomy (NCBI): domain Eukaryota; kingdom Metazoa; phylum Chordata; class Mammalia; order Artiodactyla; family Bovidae; genus Bos; species Bos indicus. The sequence continues at coordinate 17,123,558 of NC_091781.1, read as the reverse complement.
TATACTCACAGAAACCCAGGAATCATCCTGGAATTTTCTAGTTTTCAAAGAACAAAACGGCTTTCTTTCTTCTTTGCCTGTTTCCCTTTGGGTGTTTCTTTCCACCACTAGGATAAGATGTCTTCTCTAGGTTTCTGTTTGCCAGACTGCAAAATAGGTTTGATGTGAGACTTAAAGGATTATGAGTGAGGAATAAATGCAGAAACAGATGCAAAATACCTGTTACATACAGTACCTGGCATACCTGGTAGTTAATTCTATTTCATTGTCCTCCAATCTTTGCTTCCTCTTTTCCCCTGCTCATCCTTGGAATCCTAGTTCAACACAATTGGAACCTGTCAATCCAATGACAACAGTAGGAAAACTGGGCCCATTTGATTAAGGAAGAGCTCCTAGTCATCATTCATTTAACAAACATTTATTATCTACTGAAGGCATTATGGTAGGAGCCAGGAATATAGAGAATTATTATGGGTGCAACTGTTAGAAACCTAAATAAGCTAGTTTAAGATTTAAAAAAGTGATGATTGTGTGGGAGTGGGAATTAATAGCAAAATACTGAGATGTCTTGGGGAACCCACAGAAAAACTGAAAGCCATGTCTTAAGAAAAGTAGGATCCTGGTCTTAGAGAAAACCACCAGAAACCTAGACAGTCACTTTTATCTCCCCTGGGAGCCCATGGGCTCTTGGCTCTACTTATCTCTATAAATGGCTCCCCCTCATCTAAATTTATGTTTCCAATTTTAAATAACCAGGGTTTCTAGCTCTTTGTTCCCAATGGTTAGAAGAAGAGAGAATCTGATTGACAGTTTCGGTCATGTGTTTACTCAGACCCAGCAACAGTGGCTGGGAGTACAGAGTTGCTTACTCCCAAGAGGGTTGCCAAGGATTCTGTTGCTCTGTGTTTTGAGGGGCAGGAATGGGGAAGTAGAGCTGGACAGTTCAGTTCAGTTCACTTGCTCAGTGGTGTCAGACTCTTTGCAAACCCATGGCTTCCCTGTCCGTCACCTACTCCCAGTGCCTACTCAAACCCCTGTCCGTTGAGTCGGTGATACCATCCAACCATCTCATCCTCTGTCGTCCCCTTCTCCTCCTGCCTTCAATCTTTCCCAGCATCAGGGTCTTTTCCAACGAGTCGGTTCTTCGCATCAGGTGGTCAAAGTATTGGAGTTTCAGCTTCAGCATCAGTCCTTCCAATGAATATTCAGGACTGATTTTCTTCAGGATTGACTGGTTGGATCTCCTTGCAGTCCAGAACTGTGATGTTGGAGAAGACTCTTGAAAGCTGGACAGGCGTTACAATAAGAATCCAGTATTAAAGCAACTATGGTGGTTTAGTTGCTAAGTTGTGTCCGACTCTTGCGACCCCATGGACTGTAACCTGCCAGGCTCCTCTGTCCATGGGATTCTCCAGGCAAGAATATTGGAGTGGGTAGCCTTTCCCTTCTCCAGGGGATCTTCCCAACCCAGGCATCAAACCCGAGTGTCCTGCATTGCAGGCAGATTCTTTACCAACTATAAAGCAACTATACTCCAAATTAATTTGAAAAAGGAGTCCAGTGTTAGTCCTCAGGAATCTCAGTTTTGTGAGGGAGAACCATAATAGAATGTGGAAAGAATAGCAGGACAAAAGAAGGAAAGAAGAACCTTGTCACCTGTCTGAGGAGATATTTCATAGAGGCGGTAACATTTAAGCCACTAACAGTAATGCCTCTAATTCTGACTCTGTCACCTATTAGCTTTGCATCCACAGATGGATGGGTTTGCATCAGCTTATCTGTAACTGAGAATAATAATAGTAACCTATCTCACAAGGCTGTTAAAAGGATTAAAAGAGATAATGCATGCAAAGAACTTAATTCCATGCCTGGCAAATACTAAGAGCTGAAAACTAAAGTAGTTATTTTAATAGCAACCTTTATTGTCTTTAAAAGTAATTAGGAAAGGAATCCTGAAAGAGTAATTGCCAGTAAACTTGTATTGATACATGTTGTACTTGACACTTTTGAGTTTTCAATGTAACAACACAAGTTTATATACAGAATAACAGGTATTTTCTAAAAGCATATGTACATACACACACACACATGAAAAGATCTACAAGCCAAATTCCATTCAAAGTGAAATAGAGATTTTGGACGATAGAGGACTTTTAGTTATGTGTAATTTTTTTTAAGTGCCAGGCTATATACTCAACATATAGTTACAAATTTATCTTTAAAATAAATACTGATTGTTGTTTCTTCAGGCTGGCATAACAGACCTGTGATCTGACAGCATCAGGAATAGTTATTGTGGGTGTCTTGGCTGTTGACATCTGTTCACATAGGCTGTTTTCTTCTCTAGGCTCTGTGCACCTCAGCCCACTGATATAATAGTTGATCCGATGTGTGGAACAGGGGCAATACCAATTGAGGTAATAACTTTCCTTTAGCTTTTAGATAAGAAAGTGATACATCCAGAATGTTCTAGAACTAATGGGTAATGACCAAGGTTAAGTCCATGGACCCAAGATTTGAGTGAATTACACTAGTAAAGCTGGAACTTTTGTGATAAAGATGTAGCCACCTACTATAAATAGCCAAGGACTAGGCTTTAGATTAGAAGTCATGTTTATTCACTGGATTACAGAGAAGGCTGAGAATTACAAACTGATGCGTCCCATTTCTGTAGACAAATGGGTAGACTTGAACAGAAAAGGTAATTGAAGGCACAAGCATAAACTGGAAGAGGGCATTTAATCTCTATAAAGTGAGATTATGTTTCTTAATCCATTTAGGTTCTTGAGGGAGCAAGTATAGTAGTATGATGGGGAAACCTAGGAACATTATTTCGATTTTTTAGGATGTTTAGCAAGGTTACAAAGTTAAAAAAAAAACAAAAACCTCTCAAATCACATTGAGAGGACTCAAAAACTACCTGAAGCAAAGCAAGAAATGGAAAGGCATTTTCTAAGTGGAGAACATTTAACAGGAGAGTTTGCTTGAATCATTGTTATTAAATCAGTATTATCTAAACTTTTATAATTGAGAAGAGGGCACTCCCAGTAAAATTGCTTAAACTTGTGAAACATAGCAAGTTCCTTAAATATAGTATATGTAAAGCCAGTGGGAAGAAACTTCAGGGAGATACCACAGATTCTGAGTGAGCAGAAACTGGACACATGAACAAGTCCAAAGCAACCTACAAAGGGAAAAATAATCCAGAGTGCACTTAGGAAAGGACATCTGCCACCTGGGAATTAGGATCCCAGAAGGAAATCACAGTAGTCCAGATGATTGCTGTTTTCTGCTAGTATCAACTAGAGAAATTTACTCTGGCTCAGGAGCCACACAGAGGAAAATCAGTTGTTGTCGCAAAGAATTCTGGAAACAAAGCAGAGTGCTCTCCAGCTTTGAACCATGATGTGAATGTTGTCTGGAATAGCAGTGAAGGTCAATACATGTCAAGAAATATACAACTAGAGCTAGAGACAGTCCAGAAGAGCCCCTGGCACTGCCGATAGAAAGAAAATGTTCGAGGCCCTTCCATGTAGGGGTAGACCTGAGAATGTCAATGTAGAAGAACCTAGGCTGATATATGATCCAAATGAATGAAATTATGAAAGGAATTGACAGGTTATAGAGACAGTTTGTTCACCAAACTCTAAAATATTTAATTTCGAATACTCCCTTTAAAACTTGGAAGTACTACAAAACCCTTGTCTTTCAGGAGCTGAAAATCTACATAAATAGGTTTAGAAGAAAAAATGAATATTGGGCAATCAGAAATCACCTGAGGCTTTCATCACACCCTTCTCCATTACCCTCAAGGGTCTGGGCAAAAGAAAAAGCTGTGAAGCACTGTGTCCATGGGTGAGGGGGTATTACTGTTTACCAAGAAAGAGGTGCTGTTACTCATCCCTAAACCGAGAGCAGAACTGTTTGTGCTTTCATGTCAGAAACCTGTTAATCTGCACAGAACATTGTTCATGCCTAGGGCAGTGTGTCACCTCACTGCACAAATAATACGAAAAGCTCAGGGTTTATGTTCTGTTGACATATTTTAAACTTACAAAATCCTTTCAAGAATATAGTGGTTATCATTCAAAAGCCCATATAATGAAGATTACACTTCATTTAAATTCTTAAGTATTCGTTTCTCAGATTATATAAAAATCCCATAATCACAAAAGGGTATAGGTTAGTCAGTTTGATTTGGTTAACTTTTTCAAAGTACATTTAAAGTCTGCAAGGCCTCCTGTGTGGTAGGGAGTACTGGGTGAAGGATTAAATAACATACCAGACCTATCCTTAAGGAGTTCCCAGGTTTGTTGAGGAGCAGATAGGTACAGAAGTATGAAAAAGGGAAAAAGTACAGTGGCAGATATATGTACAAAGTGCTTTTGGAGAGGCAAATGAGAGACAGGTTGGAGAGCTGGGGTTGACATCAGAGGGCATGACGTTTGAGCTGGGACTTCAAAGATGAGTGAGAGTTGAGCAAACAGAAAGATCAGGAGGGTGTTTCAAGCAAGGGAGGTAGCAATGTTGACAGCATGCAGTGTTTTGCCACTTTAGAAAAGCATTGGATTATTGACTTGGATTGTCTTGAATATTGACAAGTGGTTGAAATGATTTTACCTTTAATCATTTTGGGGTTTTCTTTTTTTTTTTTTGCAGTTTGCTAATTCTGTTTTAATAAATACTCTTGTCTTTTAGGGGGCTACAGAATGGTCTAACTGTTATCATATTGCTGGTGATAATAATCCATTGGCTGTGAATAGAGCTGCAAATAACATCTCATCTTTATTGACCAAGATCCAAGTTAAAGAAGGGTAAAAATTTAAAAGATTTTGTAGCATCACTTAGATAATCAAATTTCATATTGGCTTTATGAATTAATACAACCAGTGCATTGTGACATTATAACCAAATATACATTCTGAGAGACTCCATTTAAAGTTGACTGAAACTAATTTATATTTTTAAAATATTTTAACTATAATTTCCCTTACCCTAATGCAACTATTTAAATTTCTGTCTTCCTTCTTATTCCTATATCTTCTTTTCCACATAGAAGAATTACATAGATTCATTTTAATTTTGTAAGTTTTCCATTATGCGTGCAGCCATCTAGTTGGGGACTTAATAGAGGCACAAGCGATCTTGTCTCTGGAAATGTTTTATTAAGTAGGTAATGTAGTTTGGAGAAGGCACCCCATGTAGGGGTGAGAGGAGGGGCCTTAGCTATCCTCCCAGGTCTCAGGGAAGAGGAAGATGGCAGTGGTGCCCTTTTGTCTGAAACTTAATTGAATACAAACAAGGAATTCAATCTTGTGCTAAATGTTACAGGAATTAGAGAAATCCAGGGGGAAGAGTCACCGAATACCAAATATTTGTCTATCCCACCCATATAATCTTTAATGTCTTCTTATTGGTATGCTTCAGGACCACTTTTGATGATTTCATAGCCTTGCAGGACCACGTGTATCCCAATATTTGATTCATTCAGACTCATAACTCATAAATCATTTTTTCATTTCAAAATCTGTTCTTATAAAACAAGTACATATTAAAATATTAATATTTTCTTATGCAATTAAAGTTGAAAATCAGTCTTAACTAATTTCTAAATTTACTTGTTCTTACATATTATAAGTGTTTTAGCTTATGATCTGTGCTTTCCACATACATGCTACCTTAAACATTTTTGCTAAGTTGCAGATGTTGTCACTGATTTCATTTTAATTTTTGGATACTGTAACAGTCTCTTGAGAAGTCTTTTTTTAATTTCATTCTTCAGGATATGTTGAAGCACCTTTTCTTTTGTCCCCACAGCAAACTGCCCTTGGGCTTGCCCATAGATACTATTCAGTGGGATATCTGCAACCTGCCACTAAGAACTGGCTCTGTAGACATTATTGTAACAGACATGCCATTTGGAAAAAGGTGAGACTTCTAAAAAATGAGTTTTACTTTCATTTGTTATTATATTAGTACCCACATATCTTCTAAATCTGTTGTCTTTTCTTTTGAGCTTATTCTGTCAGAAATCTTCGATTTCTTTTAGGAGACTTAGGTTTTTACTTCCTTTAACAGTATGATAGATTCACCCATTTTGTTTCTTCTGAGAACTCAGAAGTGTATTAACTACACTTTGATCCTGACCATCACAGGAGGTTCATCCACTTTGTAGCCCACTGTTGAATTACATTAATACTTCAGAGAAAGGTTGAGAAAATCTCAGGATGTTTTTTAATCACTGGTTTATGTGGCTTCCCCAGTGTTTCAGCTAGTAAAGAACCTGCCTGCCAATGAGGGAGATGCAGGTTTGATCCCTCGGTCGGGAAGACCCCCTGGAAAAAGAAATGGCAACCCGCTCCAGTAGCCCCATTGCGCTGTAGACTCCGACACCACGGAGCATACATGCATTTTGTTATATAACTGCTTATACTAAGACAACCTATATTAACTATTATAGTTGTCAGTTTCTTTTACCCTTAACCAGTTCAGCCCATTCAAGATTCTAAGCAATTTACTAGTCTGATCATTTGACACATAAATGGCAAAGCGTGGTTTTACAAGGCAACTTTTTTCATACTTCAGGATTTTCTTATTGCAATGAATTCCTAAGAACTTCTCATATACAGTCCTAGCTACTTACCTTTTGCAAAAGTAACTTATTCGACCTCCTGTTATAGGATGGGCTCCAAGAAGAGAAACTGGAACCTTTATCCAGCTTGCCTGCGGGAGATGAGCCGTGTCTGCAGACCAGGGACAGGCCGAGCTGTACTACTGACTCAGGACAAGAAATGCTTTGCCAAGGTGCTGTATGTTAGTGCAAAACCTCAGCCTGTGACAAATTTGGGACCTTTTTAACTAGACTTGGGGATATTTGAGTAGGATGTATTTTCTCTTCTCCCAGTGTTTTTTACTAAGACCTCTGAGTGGTAGAGAAGCAGTTATCAGCTAATTACTTTTCTTTTTGTGTATACACAGGCATTATCTGGAATGGGACACCTATGGCGGAAGGTGCATACTGTTTGGGTCAACATAGGGGGTCTTCATGCTGCAGTTTATCTCCTGAAACGTACACCTCAAAGTTTTGTTCATCCTTCAGAAGAAGATGGAGAAAGATGTCCTTGGTAATACAAAGATCGAAAATGATTACTAGTATCTGTGCTTCCTGACACTGAAAATATCAGCACAAAGAACTTGCTTTGAGAGAAAAAACAGTATTAAAGATTTGGTATAAATCTCTTCACCATAGTTAGGAAAAGATATAAATGGAATAAGTCTTATAAGAAAGTAGAGCTTTTTTTTGGCACTGTTTGAAAGGGGTAGTTGAGCAATTAGTACTTTTCTTAAAAGGCTTTAAAGATGCTAAGCCTACTAAAATGCTCCGGGATTTGGGTTTAGAACATTTTCAGGCTTTGTAACAGTTCCTGTTTTCCACTGTAGGTAGAAAGCTACTCTGGCCTCATGGAAAGGAAGAGAGCCTAATCAGAGCATGAGGTTACATTTCATTGCCTGTGCAGCTTTGCTGTTTAGTTGCTCAAGTTTTTTACATTAGTTTCTAAAAATGAAGCGTTATTATGCTTTGTAAAATAGTGTTTGTTCCATGACAAGCTAAATCTTATATAAGTCTTATATATAAGACTTATAGTTTATTATCTGCCTTAAAAGTTATAACATCAGTGAATAAGATTAACACATTAATCTGAAGATAGACACTCCTATTTGTAAATAGCAGCAAATACAATGGTAAATGAAAGGGACCAACAAGCCATATTTAAAGAAATTTTATTTTTCTTTCAGTACACAGAGGTGATGCTTTTCAAAATCAGACATAAACCTGTCAAAAGTATTTTTGTTGGCTTTTCTAAAGGACTAGATAACTGATGAATTAAAAACTTCACACAAGTCCTTCTGTTATTTTTCTCCGTCACTCTGCTGTGCCGTGCTTAGTTGCTCAGTCATGTCTGACTGACCCCATCGACTGTAGCCCTTCCAGATTCCTCTGTCCATGGGGATTCTCCAGGTTCCATGCCCTCCTCCAGGGGAATCTTCACGATCCAGGAATTGAACCAGAGACTCCTGCATTGCAGGTGGACTCTTTACCAGCTGAGCTACCATATATGCTTTTCTAGTTGCAGAAAGTCCTTCCCAAAACAGTGGAAAATGAAATAACCTAAAAATTAAGTCTTGTGAAACCAGTGCTTCCCTGGGACAGATTAGATGTGGAGTTTTATGTGGGATTCTGTATTCAGTTTATTTTGGAGTTCTGGCTACATTCAGCTTAGATTTTTCAGTGCCATATTAGTTACATAACAGTGCTATTCATAATTAACTTTTGATGTCTCATCTAGAATAAAAGGACAGTGTTTATTTCCTTTGAAAGAAAAGTTCAGATTAGCAGCATAATCCATAGTCCTTGTATGGTTTCTCTCTGATGTACCTCCCATTTGAGTATGAATTGGAAATGAGACATTTATAAGGGTCTTGTATCCTAGACTGGAGTTTCTACCATCATCAGAATGCACAGTTGCACTACTATAGGTTCAACATAATATCTTTCACCTCTGACAAAATAAACTGTTCAAACCTTTTAAAACTGTTAGTCCGCAGTCCACAGGACTAGAGTTCAAGGAACATGTCTGTTTTCTTTGCTGCTTACCAAGTGCCTGACAGACACATTTACCTACCAGCATGGACATTTAATATCTGTTGAACATAACGGACAATTTTGCATATTGGCTGTTCTTGAGTAAATCAAATTTGTGCCGGATCTATCATAGCTTTAGTCCTATTAAATACCATTATAAAAACATGAACAGAGTGGTTTAAGATGATATAAGTATGTAGTGAACACTGTAATGGTTCGTCATCCTCCTCCCTAGTATTGTTTTGTAATCTGGTGACAGGAACAGGAAATGTGCTACGTGAGGGACTCAGGAAAGCGAGAATGAGTTGTATATGACACTGCCACCTACTAGCTGTGTGATCTTGGTTTTTAACTTTTGAAGTGGGCCTGCTGCACCGTGGTAATGTGAAAAGATGGGGAAGGTAATCTTAATAATCTGAACAAAAAATGACTTGAGGTAACTGACCAGACATTCAATATTTTAGAGGGGGGAGAGAAATAACAGACATTGAGACAGATTTTTTAAGTTTAATGAAAGGAAAGGAAGATGGTTATCTCTCAGAGACTGACAATGTACTAGTGGCTAGAGAGAGAAACATTTGTTTAAACATTTCTTTTCAAATGTTAGTTAAGACTTTTAGAAAATTTTAGATTCTTAACATACCAATGTCAGACATGGTTCAAGTCTGCACTACAAGGACTGTAAAGTGAAAAAAAAAAGAAGTATTTTAAAATGTCTATCAAATACCTAAAGTACATTAATGCCCACAAGTGTGTATTATTAGTGAGTTAGGCAGAGAAAAGCCTTTTCCAAGTTCAGGTGAGGGGTTATGTAAGAATATAAAGTTTGAAAATTCTAGGACAAAAAAATCAAATTATTGTACCTTGGTTACATTTTTAAGTTCAAGAGAAACTCTCCTGTACCAAATTTTTAAATGTGCACAATGTGGAAAAAACTATAAGAAGCTTGCTATATCAACCCTCATACCTTTGTCCTAAGGCTAACACATACACCAATCAGTTATGAAGTAACAACTGTTTAATTATATATTCCATGATGAAAGAAATTTTTACTGGAAAGGAAAATGGTGTTTTTGTTTTCCCCAAGCCCAAATTTTGAATTTCCAACTATCTACTGTTGCTTGCCCTTTCTCTGTATGTCCTACTTAAAATTAAAACTCAACATGAACCTCTTTCCCCACTAAAACCTGCTCCCTGTCCTAGCATGCCCATCCTCCCAGTAATCCACATTTAACTCTGGGAGCCACTGTAAACTACACTGACAAATTCGACAGGTATGAAAGTTGATATATATATACACTATGCTATAGCATGTTTCTTCTCAGGAACCCTTTACATTCTTAAAAATTCAGGGCCCCAAGTAGCTTTGTTTACCAGTATCTTACCATATTAGATTAAAATGAGAAAAAAAGATTTCAGTAACAAATAACATTTTCACAGAAGAAACTATTTTCCACAAAGACTGGCAATGTTGTGTATTTTTGTAATTCAGTTCTCTGAAATTTCTGCCTTAAGAGAAGGGGCTATTAGAAGCTGGATTTTTACCTCCTGCATTCAGTTGGTTGAAATGTTACTTATTTGCAATTTTGTTATTTTATGTATTGCCCATGTAGAAATTACTGGCTCACCTCAGTTATAGAAATATTCCAAGTGTTGGCCCAGCTTATTACATAGTAGCTAAAATCATTACATTAAAAAAACACTAAGTACCAAAAAGATGTCAAGCTCCTTTAAGTTTTCCAAAAGTTCTACTTTTCACTTCCAAATTTGAAATTTCATCATTGATAACTGCTGTCAGTTGTTTTCCCTGAAAAAAAGCTCACCTCCATCATACTCAGAAAAATGTCTGCCAAACAGCCAACTCTGACAACAAAAATTTGACAGTCATTCTTTTGAGTAAAATTGGTGTTCTAAGAAAACAGGAGCTAATTCAGCATGCAGTTCAATTGCGTATTTTTTCTTGAGACAACCAGAGTACTTTAGCATGTAGCAGAAGCACCACATGTAAACTTTCCATTTCATAACTTATGTTTTTGGCCCAGATTTAAATAAATTTACTGTTTTCACAAGGACATCATTAAATGAAACATGAAACTCTGACCACTACACTGCAAATGGGTGGCAGTAAAGAATGACTGCTAGTTTGGTGCCACTGTATTTTGCCAAATGCTAGCAGTTTTAACCACCTTTGCTTTTCAACATTAGTGAAAATATCAGAATAAACAGATTTTAAAGTTATTCAACACTTTGTCTTAGGAAATGTTGTGTTTATTGTGCAGCACGTAGGACAGTCTGACGCTGCTGCTGACAACTAAAAGCAAAAAGCAAGCACAGCCATGTTTGTAGATTCATCCACTGTAAGGCGTTAAGTATATTTCTATGGATGAGATATTCACACACTTCATTCATGTCTGACCACAAATCTTACACTGCATTGTTAAACAGTAGCATTACCATGATTTCTTATTTTTCATCCCACACATATTCAGGAGCATCAGCTATCTGTAAAGTTTCTCTACTACCATGTATGTACGTTCCTTCAGCCAATGCCATATAGTAACTTGTCCTTTAATATACTTCAGTAGATTTTTATTATAGTTTTTTTGGAATCTATTCTCCCTCAGACCACTGAAATATTAATCTTTTTAGCATTTTCAGACATAGATGGTATAGTTGTGGGTTGAACATGTAGTCTTACAACCAGTCTTTTAAGCCAATGATTCATTCTTAAATAAGAAAAATATAAATTGGTTTATTTTGAGAAAATTTATATTCTAAAATTGTAATTCAATATAAAAGTTTATAAATTGTGAGAAAATATTTAAAACCTTATTTCACAATAAGACAACAGAATGTATTCATGTTCATGCTTAGGCACAAAGTCTACAGGATTTTATAACTACATAATACTGAGGTTTGCTGGGATTTTGAAGGCATAACCTAAAGAGTGAGTTCATACTTAAACCTACCACCTTAGGAAATTATGGAAAACTGAAGAATATACAGCACCATTCAGTTAACATCAGTGATGACATCACCACATATCATGTAGCCTCTACGCACTTGTGAGAATAAGTTATAAAGGTTAATGAGTTGAAAAGGTTGTTTAATTTTAGTATAGTATATCTGCTACATACAAATGAGTTTCATTCGGAGAGCACACTGGTGAGTCTAATTTGTTCCTAAGTATAACAAAGTTAGCCTAGGTACCTAACTAACACAATTGACTATATCGTACTATACTGTAACAGGTTTATAATACTTTTCACAGAAACATTAATACATAAACATTTTGAATTTTATAATACAGTACCCTGAAAAGTACAATAATATAGTACAAAGGCTGGCATAAAGGCATCGAGGGAACAGGCAAGAGTTACTGACTGGAGCGGGGAGAGGAGGTGGGAGATAGTAGAGTTGAAGGTTATCAGCAATAGGAGATGGAAAGCAAGCTGCAATTTCTCTCACACCTGACCTGGATGGCACAAGTTGTTTCCTTGCTGGATTCAATTCTATCTGAATAGCACAGATTCTGGGATTCTGGTTCTTCGCTGGATTCAATTCTATCTACCCTTTTGAATACCTAATCCAGTGATGTCTGGGTAGTAGCTCTTTTTTTCTCATCAGAGATGACACAATAGCTTTGGATTGCATTAACAGTTGCTGCAACCTCTATGTACTGGTCTACATTTGGATCCTGTGTCTCAAAGAGTAACAGTGCCTCCTCAAAGAAAACCCCTACATCGTGACACTGTACATGAGACATATGAACTAACTTACATGAATGGAGAGAAAGTTTGCAACTTGAAGGTTCATATGTAAGGGACTTAACTGTATTACGAAAAGTTTTGACCCTGAAGACCTCCATTTACTTAGGCAACAGGGATACAGCCAAAAACAAGCGAAGTCATGCCCTGAAGGAGCAAGCTAAAGAAGTATGCGGAAAACACCCCAATTAATAATTATGATTGTGAGAAATGCTATGACAGCATTCAGTTGGGGAACCCAATATACTGGAGTTAAGGCATCATGGAAGGCTTCCTTGAGAAAGGAATGTGTTGAGACTATTCTTTTCAGTGACTGACATTTAGCTAGTCCAAGTCTGTCTTTCCATCTTGACTGCTACCACTGTATATAAAACCTCATCATTTCCTGTTTGGACTACTATAAAAGAACCTAAGTGGTCTCTAAAAGTGGTCTCTTAGGTTCTAAAGTGGTCTCTCTGCCTTTAACCCTACAGCCTATCCTGTATGTGCACCTAGATTAAATTTTCTAAAAGACTGATTCCATCAGAAAAGACAGTACCCTAAACTGGTAGTAATAGCTAAGCAAATCAGACCAGAGTTTGGATCTCTGTTGCTGCTGCTGCTAAGTCGCTTCAGTCGTGTCTGACTCTGTGCGACCCCAGAGACGGCAGCCCACCAGGCTCCCCCGTCCCTGGGATTCTCCAGGCAAGAACACTGGAGTGGGTTGCCATTTCCTCCTCCAATGCATGAAAGTGAAAAGTGAAAGTGAAGTTGCTGAGTCGTGTCTGACTCTTAGCGACCCCATGGACTGCGGCCCACCAGACTCCTCCATCCATGGGATTTTCCAGGCAAGAGTACTGGAGTGGGGTGCCATTGCCTTCCCTGGTCCTTAATAAATTGCTATGTCTATAGGAAAGTTGTTCGGTCTCTTTGCAATCTAAAGTACCAGACTTCTGGGTCATGACCTAATGATGTATTCTATAATTAAGGTTGGCCTATGAACTTCCCTGGTTGGTCCGGTGTTAAGACTCTGTGCTCCCAATATTTGGTGAATTAAAATCTCACATGCTGCCTAAAACAAACTAGTCTTACCCTCCTGATGCGGATCCCTATCACATTTTGGATTAATAGTTGCAAACCATAATTTACCATACCTCTTCTGTGCACAAAAAAATATGATAGAAACATTTATGTTCAAATTTTATAAATCTTTTAAAAAATTAAGAGCACTTACAAAACCTTCAATTCTCTCATGCAAGTATGTTTTCATTCTACTCATTTTTTGTCCTAGGAGTTTAAGAAATAATATGGCTCTACTTCAAAAGGAGCTAAGTAGTGGGTTTGTTTAAAAAATTGTAATGAAAGTCTAAGGAAATCAAGGACAGGAAGAGGCTAAGTGCAAGGGTTTGTACAGGAAACCCAAGGAAGAGCTAAATGGCCGACAAATGTATTCAGAGACCGTGAGGCATCAGTTTCCTTTATGAATAGAATATTAGGTAATTTGGGTTAAGTTTCTCCGTAAAAAAAGCATTGTTTCTGTGGACTTAAAACTCTATCTGAAAATCAATTTCACATATAAGTCAATAAAATCAACATTTATTGAGTACTCAGCTCTAGGTTCAGGCACCGCGGAATCAAAAACAAATCCATATCCTTGAGGAATGCATGTAGTGGGAAAATAGACAAAAAAGGAAACTTCTTTCTCAAAAAAAAAAAAAAAAATTTACTTGGAATAGTTTAACATTCCTTCTAAAATAAAAACAAAACAATCTGACCTATAAGCTTCTGAAACTACTAAAGACAGGCATACTGTAGTCCCACAGGACTGTATTTATAGTGTGATTTCCAGCCTACCAACATCAGAAGGATATAAAAGACACAGAATTCTAATGCCCCCCACCAATCTTAACTGAATTCAGAATCTCTGGGTGTGAGACTGGGAGTCTGCATTAAATAGCAAGCCAATTATGTGCACTTCTCACATTTTAAGGAAAAGTTTTAAGTTAAAAAATTTCCCTTTTAAAGTCCTATTCCTCACTAAACTTCTGTCATCATTATTTTAATGAAATCCCACTTTCCTAAAATTCATGATGTATTATTTTTTGAAACTCAAAACACATCAACACTTGCTTTCTCAACATTGTCCAAGGCAGGTTTATCTTTAGAAATGGTTTTCTGGATTTAGCTGTCAGGAAATGGCAGCCTGAAAAATCCCATGGATATCGAAGCCTGGTGGGCTACAGTCTACAGGGTTGCAAAGAGTCAGACATCACTGAGCAACTGAGCACGAGAAGAATACAAATAGGTATTGGGTTGGCCAAAAAGTTTATTTGGGTTTTTCAATATCATACGGAAAGCCCAGATGAACTTTTTGGTCAATCCAGTATTAAAACCTGCCAACCAACCAACCTGGCAGGAGTCAGGGGTGGAGTGGGAGGAACTTAAATGTGCCAGAGGTTCCTTACTGCTCTGTATGAAGAGAAAATTATCAATGTCCATATAAAGATTGAAGGCAGGAGAAGGGGATGACAGAGGACGAGATGGTTGAATGGCATCACCGACTCAATGGACAAGAGTCTGAGCAAGCTCCCAGAGATGGTGAAGGGCAGGGAAGCCTCGTGTGGGGCAGTGCATGGGATGGCAAAGAGTTGGACAGTACTGAGTGAGTGAACAACATTAAGTATTCTGCAATCCACAGTCTGTAGCTAGAGCCTCACTGTCCACAGCAGTAATTTAAATTATATAAAATTTAAAATTCAGTTCCTTAGTCACAACTGCCACATATCCAGGGCTCAAGAATAATGTATGGTTAGTGGCCATCATGTCAGATAGCACACTACAGAACATTTCCATCACTGCAGAATCTTCTACTGGACAGTGCTAATCTAGAACACTAGCAAGCACACAAAAAAGTATTAACAGAGGACAATCTATCAAACCTTATAAAGACGTCTACAAGTCACTCATTCCGTTTTATTTAAGGTTGGCTAGCCATCAAGAAATACACTAGGAACTTAGGTACAACACTCAACAAGCAGCTCAGAATAGCTAAGATAATTTAAATAAGCACTGACAACCACCTGAGAAGTGCTATGATTCAACCTGCTATGTATGGGACCAAGAGAAAGGGGATTCTAGCTTAAAGCATAGACCACAGAAGGCAAGATCATAGGGGAGATGATATTTGAGTTTTAACAGTCTTTATTGGAAGGGTAAGGACTATCAAGGGTAGCATTCCAGGAGGAACCACCCCTACAAAGAGGTCCAATAATATTGTTTGGGTGTGTATGTGGAAAACTGTCACAAACAAAAAGGCTGTTAAGGTGAGGTTAGTCCATTGAGGGACCTTGTACATCACATTTGTGATGATGGAACGCATCCTGTCAGTAGTTACCAGGCAGTAAAGGAGCTGGATCGGTTACTTCCATGCTGCTATCTTTGTATGAGAACTACTGTCCTGGACACATATGAAAGTTGTATCAGCAGATACCAGAGACAAGAGATCCTAGTTCGAAGGATACTAGCCTTATGGCAACTGAGCTTGATTACTAACTCATAAGCATATCAATGAAAATGGGTTGAAAGGTATTCTAAGGATATAAAAGAGATGTTGCTGAACCTCACGTCCGGTTCTCAGCAAAGCAGTCGTCAAGATCATCTGGACTATTAAGAGGGTCAGTAGAATCCCAGCTGAGGTTAAAAAATTAAATGAAAATCAAGGTAAAGACTCCAGAATATCCATAAAAGAGGAATAAATGCATTTCTGGGCAAGAGTGAAGCCTATGCTCGAGCTGGGTAGCCTTAATTGGTGGTGAAACCTGTCTGGTTTCATGACTCACCGGGATACCAAAAACAGGAGAGGAGAAAGCCAATGGTATGACTGGGACAAGATGAGCAAGTGTAACAAACAGAAAATGGGCTGAAAGTATGAGTGAGAGTTGCTAAAAGGCCTGACTCTGAGAATGCAAGGGTGGGGAATTAAATTTTTAAGATCTAATCTAAAATGCTCTGTTTTGGCGGTGTAGCAACGGTCTCAAATGGGGAACCCAAGAGAGCATGCCTTTAACCTATTTCTCAACTGTCTCAAATGGGGAGAGTATAAAATTCAGGAGATCAAGCTTTTAACCTCTCTCTCAATCTCCTGGAAAATATGCAACAAAAGGATGTTAAGAAGTAGTAACTCGCAGTCTCGCTGCATAAAATAAGTCCTAGGTGTTGCCTGGACTTCATTTCACTCCACCACCCCATTATAATTATTTTGTGACACAAACTCAAGCCTGTGGGAAGATAAAAGAAATTGGGTTCGTCCTCTAAGTCTTATACCTGCTCGATCCCCTGCAGGACAACGCCCAGGAATAAGGTTAAGCCTGGGCAAAAGAATCCCGCCCATAATCGAGACTCGACATGGAGGCGATGACGAGATCGCGGGGGAGGGAGGGATTCTTCTAGGCCCAGGGCGGTCCTTAGGAGACAGGAGGCAGCAGAGAACTCCGATAAAGGTATTGCGGCACTCCCCTCCCCCTGCTGAGAAGGGTGCGGCCTTCTCTCCGCCTCCTCCACTGCAGCCACCTCAGGATTGCAGCTCGCGCCGATTTTTGGAGAACATGCACCTCCCACCCACAAGCCAGCGGCACCGACCCCCACTCCTCCCTTCAGCCCCACGGGTCCAGGAGCAGGTCGGGCTAGTCTTGTCCTTCAGGCAGCGGGCGCCCAGGGCGGAGCCGCAATCGCCACCACCCAGAATCCTCGGCCCGGCAGTCCGCCCCCACCTCCAGCGCGCGCTTCCTGCCACGTTGCGCAGGGGCGCGGGGCCAGACACTGCGGCGCTGGGTCTCGGGGAGGATCGTACCAACGACCGCCTCCCCGCCGACCCGCGCAGTGGTTTCGCTCATTTGGGACCCGAGCCAATAACAAGGGGCCGTTCCCTGAGCTTCAGCAGCCAATCAGATGCCGAAGCCAAGCAGGCGGCGGGTAAACCGACTCCCCCGAAGGAAGGGGTGGGTGGTAGGACGCCCGCGCGAAGCCACTTTCACTGACCCTCCCTTCCCACCCCCACCCCTACCTCCCCGTGGGAGGCCGACCGCGCCTGCTCATCCAAGTCTCTCTCCACCCTACCTACCTAAGCACCCACCCAGTGGGCAATGCGAGAGTCCCTAGGCGGCTGCGCACTCCCGAGGCTGTAACTGACAGGCGCTTTACTCCAACCAAAACACGCCATTTGTGTTTTCACACACGGCGGGAGCAGCAGCAACCAATCAGTGACAAGATAAGAGCCGGAAGCGCTCCTCCCTCTGCAGGAGCAATGGCTCCGTCCGGATTCGAGCCTTTTCCGCTCCCTTCTCCCTCCCCCTTCGGTTGCCGCAAGGCGGGCCGCACTCCCGCCTGCCTCTGACCACCTCTCTCCCTTTCAGCGTAACAAACGCTATTCTCCCCTCTTCCCACCGGGGAAAGCGACCCCCAGGTACCGGCCAGACGACCTCAGCCACCCATCCCCCCACCAATCCGCCGGACCCCCTCCCACCAGAGTTCCGCTCCCCTACCTAGCCGAGGCTCTCTGAGGAGCCGGAGCCCCAGAGCACAGCCTCTTCTCTAGGTGGCCCCGGCGGCTTCCGCTGATTGGCAGCGAGTTGGCCAATGGGTGCGGGGCGGTGGGCGGAGGGGCCAATGGCGCGGCGGGAGGGGGCGTGTCCCGGGTGCCCCTGGCGCCGGCGCTGGGAATCCCCGTGCGGTCAGTGGCGTTTCCGCTCGGGCAGCGGGCTGAGTGAGCTGCTACCGCCGCCGCCGCCGCCGCCGGGGGAGGGGCGGCCGCCGCCCGCCTGCGCTCAGAGACTCACGCAGCCCCAGTCCCGCCAGTCCGCCAACACTGTAGTGCCGGCCCCCCTCCTTCCCTGGCCCTTCCCCCTCCCCGCCTTTGGCTCGCTCCGCCTTTCTGCCCCCCACCCCCACCTCACGGGCACGGGCCATTCCCGGCCAGGAAACGCCGTGGCGCCGCGTTGGGCCTAACTCGAGTCCTGCTGCCTCCCGGGAGTGCCGTGCGCCGCAGCCCGGGCCCAGGCCTGGGACAAGGTAAGGGTCCAACAGAAAAGAGAGACCTACCCTCACGACCGGGCCCCGGGGGAGGGAAGGGTCACCTCCTCCGTCTCCCCGCGCTTGCTCTCGGGACGTGGGCCTGGCCCTCCCCAGGCTCTCAGTAGGAGGATGTTGCCCCTTCTCATCCCCCTCGCCGCCCCCTACACACCGTTGCACCCCTTTCCCAGGCGGAGAGGCCCCATCCGTAATCTCGTCGACCCCACTACCCTTTTCACGTCTTTCCTGGGTCAGGACGCTTCCCCTCCCCCCACGCCTCTTCACCCCTTTTCCCGGGAACTGCCTACTCCACGTTTACCTTTTACTTGAGGATAGGCCTCTCACTGCTCTCCTCTCAAAATACACAGGCACACTTTTTTTCCCCTCCCCAAACGCCACCCCCACCCCCGTTCGCGCGGCCTTGTGACAACTCTGATCCCTCTCGGGGGGGCTTCGATCTCCCCACCCCACCCCCGAATGTTCCTGGACGCCTTCCCCCTCGTCCTGGGGTCCCCATCGCAGATGATTGCTTCGTTTCCCACACTAAGGACATTACCTTCGCCACCCCCACCTCACATTCTTGGGCTCTCAGTGGCATAAGCCCCAGAATATCTGAGATGGCCTCACTGAATTTGTAGGGTTCTAGCTTGGAGTTGAGCCAGATTGTGTCGTTTTCCCTGCCTTGGGCGTGGAGAGCGATCGTTTGCGAACGTCTTTAAAGGCAGAAAAATGTAGCCTTTATCAATTCTCTTTCCCTCTGCGTGGAAGCCAGGGATGCGAAGTGAATGGTGGTGAGAAAAAGCCCTGGTTTTTAAGTAGGTGAATCGCGTGAGAGGGAAAGTTTCTGTTGGGAAAGCCCCTTCTATGCTAATTTGTTCTACAGAGCTCCTTTGCTCATCTCACTTCTTGGGAATAACTGGTCTTTCCCTTGGATACTGATGCTGCAGCCAGCTCTGCTGGTCTGGGTCAGGGGTGCGTGTATGACCTGCATTTTCTGCTTTCTCATGTTACTTGTGCAATGTGTTCACCACTAACTCATTTCTTGCCCAGACCTCTGGGTTGCATTGGGCTTTGTCTATACTTGGTTTATTTTTCCAGTTTTCCCCGTTCTCATAGTACTAAAAGAATCCCCAGGTTCTCTGCAAATTTCCTTTATCCCTTGATGAAACGAGTTGCATTTAAATGACATATTTATGACCAAGGTCATATTAACATTTTTGTTGGGCAGATGTTACATATTACATAGCAATACTGTGATTAGGGTGGATCCAGCTGAGTTGAGTGTTAAGAGCTTTTCAATAGAATGTGTACCCCCTATTTGGGAAATTTTCTTGATTAGTTTTATATCAGTGTTTGTAGGTCACTCTGAGAGGAAAATTATAAGTGGTAATTTGAGGTGTGTGGAATCTGAGCTAGTAAACCTCACCTTTTCAGAGGTTTCTGGGCCTGTTGGAGGACAGGAAATTTTTTTATTAGATTTCTGCCGGTTTTTTCAGGAGGATCATTAGTTTTCTTCTATAGCCAAAAATTCTGGCTCGTTATGGGATTAGAATCTTTTAAGGTTTACTCAGGATGTCACTATGTAGAAAATGATTATGTCCTTTGGTAGGACACAACACAAGCTTCTTTCTTTAACTGCAAATTTAAATTTGAGTGTAAAGAGAATGTTTAGCAAATTGGCCTTTTAAAGACTAAAGGTTAATCTTCACTCCTAAATTGGTGCCTTATTGAGTGTATATTTGGAATTTGGTAAATGTTGATTTTTCTAATAAAAAGCCACAGTTAAAACTAAAAGGGTGACCTTAGGATTGTTTCTTTTTAAAGGCATAATTCCAGCCCTTCTGGCATGGAGCACTGGTCCAAAAAAAAAAGAATGTGTAAGGAGTGGGGGTGGGGTAAGAAGAAGGTTGTTCCTTTGGGTTGGATCACAGGGGTGAGTATACAAGGCAGCAGCAGCTGCTGGCTCTGGAGCTCTGGTTGCTACGTGAGAAGCTTGAGTAGTGCTGGCTGCTGTCTCCAGGGAAGGACAGCAGTGCAGCGTCCATTAATGCTGTTGGCTGCAGGGAGCTGCACTTAGGCAATGGCTGCTTCAGGGCTAAGACGGAAACCTTGCTTTCCTGGGAATTTTCACTGCTGTGCTGGTTTGCATTTTATTGGTGGGGAGATGAGAATTAGCAATTCATAACCTTCTACCCATTTATGGATATCAGCATTTGGAAACTGGATCGTAGTTAAAGACTTTTATGTTTGGTTTTTGTGGCAGATTTTTGATTTTAATCTTGGGATTTTGCTTGGATAGGACCAGAAGTTCCATTTGAGTCCTAATTTTTCAATCCTTTTAAAACCAAGGTAATAAGAATTTAAGGATCTTCCTGAGAACCAGAATGGGGAAAATATCATTTGATTTTTCTGCAGCTGGCATGTTTTCCTCCATCTTTTTAATCATTAAATCAATTTTAATACTTTATTTGTACGGCTTCTTCCTTCCAGTTGTTAGACCATACTTACCTTATTGAACAGATGCTTTTGCTAAACATTTTACTATATTTAGGGTCTTAAACTCTAGAAACAACTGTCCTTTGCAGAATAATTTCTATATATAAATATCAAGTATTTTCTTATTTTCTGTTAGTAATAGATTTCTCCAAATTAGATTATTTCTTTAGAATTTGACCTGTGATATTGATTAATTATGTGTTGTGTATAGTTGTCTAACATCACAAGGATGTATATGTTTGACAGTGATCCATCTGAAATATGACAGACCACAAGGAATACTCAGAAATTGAATAAACCTAGTGTACAGGATACTTGAGATGATAGCCTCTAGGCCCTTTATGTAGTCTGTCTTCTTCCACGGTTCCCACAGTTTAGGAAGATCTCTGATCAAGCAGAACAGTTTGTTGAGTATGGAAGTACTTGAAGGAGAATCACCAGCCCCATATACCATCAGTTACATCCAATATTTAACAGATGCCTGTTATTGTCTCCCCCTAAGACTCATGCATCCTACATATATATATTTTTTTACTTCAGAATTTTAGTATGTTCAGTTTTGTGTAAATGAACCCAGTCATCTGTAATGTGTAGTATGACTGGCGTTTGTGGCGGGAACCAGAAAGAATGGAAATGAGTTTTGTCATTCACAAATGTTGCTTGCATTGTCTTTCAGTGTTGCAGGGGGACTAATGAAACAGAACCTTTAATGGATAACGTTTTAGGTGGTTCTAATTCTTATTACTATCACATATAAAAGATGCCATATCAGATAAGTATGGTGTCACTCATCCTGGCTGTTTAACATAGATACAAATGTCTTTAAGTTGTCTTTCATATAATATGAAAGCTACCTTATAAAATAATTGCTTTTAACTTGTATTTCCTGTTCGGAATCCCTTTGAGATCTAATATAAGATCATTTCCTTAAGAGCATAGAGGGCCTTTTCATAGAATTTCTTTAACCAGCATGTTTGAAGTTTTTACTGTCTTCTGATAGTGTTTTGTGTCCAGAAATGTACATACTTTTTGGACTTATTTTGGCCTTTCTGGAGGAGGATGGCCACTTCATTTTTTCCCTTTGGACAGGAAAATAATATTGTTCAAAATGCAGATGTGCAGACAACCACTTTTACTTTATCCTCTTCATATTCAAGTAATTTATGAAATATTGGGCAAAAGCTAAGGACGGTCAGTGATTGTTGGATACATCTTACCAGTGAAAAAGTGGATCGTGAATAAAATAAAGTTTTCTTATTTTTTGTTATTTAGGACAAACGAAACTTCAACTCTGCAAAATTGTGAAATAATATATATTTAGTAATACAACTCATGGTTATTTGTAAAAAGAAAAAAATTCTTTCAGTCACTCCTCAAAGTATAATGTACCTATGATAAATAACGATTGACACCATTCCTTGCTGCCAAAAATTCCAAAGTATGTGGTGAAATGGCATTTTTAACCTTTCTGTTGATGCAGTGACTTCTCTTGTGGTGAAGATTCAGGGTAGTTCATGAGAGGTTAACAGAATATCATTTCTTTAATTTCTCAGTACATACATTGTTTAATCAGTTAGTCTTATGAAAAATGTTGTGTTGTATATTCATTCTGAATTGAGTAGATACCCCATAGCTTGGTTGGGGGGGCAGTGTGTTGGAAAGCATTGCTTTAGAGAATTCTTATTCTGACAGTATATGAAACTCCTAACACTTAGGAAGAGAAGTATAAGAGATAAAAGGAACAATGAAGCAGAATCTCTGTCTACTTTATATCCGCTCTCACCAAGCAAGGAATTTGTAATCCCATCCTGCCTCACTCAGTTTTTCCATCATATTGATTTTGTTTGCTGAATACCTCAGGGAGAGATGTAAGGGTCACTTTAAGTATCTTTGACATAAAGACAGGGATAAGGAATTTCCTGCTTATTGGAATAATGTCTTAGTTTTTTAAAACACTACAATTATTGGATGTCTTTATCTGATATATGTGTCTTGATAGGATCTTACCGATATCTGTGCTCTTCTGTCTTCTCTTGAAGTATGAACATTCTCAAGAGTTTTGATGGCAGATTGAAGTAGTAATCATTTCCTTAGCCGTGTTAGTCATGTATATACACCTAGAGCTGAGGCTACTCCTTGGCCCGTGTTACGAATCACAGAAAAAGCAGTAGATGTAGGACTTTACTCAGAATGTCTCTGTCTGGGGAGTCAAGTTTCTGATGTGCTACCTAGTTGAGGGAAAATGCAGAATTCCTCGCTGTGCTGTTTGAAAAATAGATGGAAGGATGGGAGGAGCCAGAGACGTCTGCAGCAGGACTTGGTCTGAGTAGAAAAGGAAGATTTTTGTTTCAAATTGCCAGCTGCTTATGGCAAACTGACTCGCTTATTATGCCTCTAGTTGGCCTGTCAATATGGCCAAACAGCTAGATAAGTGCAGGGCAGGACAAAGGGCTCTTTGCACAGCAGGGAGGCAGTGCTGGTGGGGGAGGGGTAGGAGGTGGGAAAGGCAGGAGGAGGAGGTTCTTTTCCCTGGGAGATGATTCAGTTTGGCTTACAGTTAAAGAAAACATTTATAGTTCCTACTCAAGCGTTGAATTTGTGCCAACCATATAATGGTAACCCCAAATTTAGTATATCCCTGAATGTCTGGTAGGAACCCATCCCTTCCTCCAAGGAAAAATGAAATCTTAAAGCTTTGTATCCCCCTAAATTCAAATCACCTCCCCAGTAGACCAGTTCTAGAGCATCTGACTGTTGAATTCTCATTTAAAAATAGGAAAGAATATTGTATCTGAATAAAACCTTTATATTTCAGTATGTATATTGTCCATATTTGATTATTGGGTTAGACCAGAATAGTAGAATGATTTGTTTCCCTTTGTAAAATAGTTACATATTGTTAGCTGCAATTTTATATCAGTGTTATGAAGAGCACGCTTCAGCATTCAAGTGTTGGGTTGCCATCATGTAAAATGTTAACTAAAGAAAGGCTGCTTATTATTTCAGTCTCATCGCTACTTCCTGGACAACCTGATATTCCCTGGAGATTACCCAACCTCCCTTTTAGGTTAGGCACAACCTTATTTGATACGTAAGTGCTCAGCTCCCAGCTGCAAGTGGGGTGGTTGCATCTAGCTTATTAGAATTAATAATCACAGAATTGGAAGAGATCTGACATTATTCCTTTATACGAAATCATAATGAAATAATTCAAAGTTTGTGTAAGTTTGCATTAAAATGTTAAAAGGATCAATGTCCTGAATAGTATTTATAGTTACTTTTAAAATGTTGAACAGTGCATGTGTGCCTATTCTTTTTGTTTGGTTGGGTTTTTTGTGCCAGTTGTTGTTAAAAAACCAAAATATTGAAGAATTGCATTTACAGACAAGTTAGACAGCAATTATTTTGATTGCAAAAGGATTCCTACATTAAAAAAAATATATGCTGAAATTCTTTTAAATAAATGCTTAATATATTTTCCGAGAATTTGATTTTTAGACATAATTGATTTGAACTCAGTTTTCTAAGAGTACTTCTGTTGCTTGAATTGAGATACAACCTGCATTGCAATGTTACTAAACCAGACTTAGAGTTTTCCCTTATATCCAGACTGCAGGCGATAACAGAGGAAACTGGAGTGTTAACTTTTTTTTTCTTATGGATTTAGAGCTTGTGGCTGTTAGCAAAGAAGAGGTGTTTTAACTCAACAGAATAATTAAAAATATCTTTAATGCACATTTTAATAGTAAGCAAGCCTGACCATGTTTTGTGTCTTCTCCCTTAGTAAAAGAAATATAAATGTGTTACCCACTTACCATATTTTTATGCACAGTGGTCTTGGCAGTAATGATATATTTTGACCTGAAAAAGGAAATTTGAGTGACTAATTATTCCCATTAGACTATTTTTCATGAAATAGTATCAACATTAACATGAGATTTAGTGGACTGCATTTTATATTATTATAGAAATTTAGGGTAGTCGTTTCTTCTCTTTAAAGTTCATTCACATGGATTATTTCCATACGTTTGTGTGACTAAAATAGAAGCCACCTAGTTCAAACCCTGGCCTCCATTTCAGACAGTTTCCTCTACATGTCCTGAGACTAACATTGCCAGCACTAGGATAAGCGTCTTTTGTGCATATACATGTGCATGTACACGCACACAGGAATGTGCACTCCACTTTCCAGGTAACTAGAAATCTCGTCATCCTGGCTTCTAGTACTCCTATTACCTGAATCTTGCCAGAGTCCCTAAAAAGTTCCTGGCAAAAGTGGGGAAGGGGCATGATTTGATCCCACAGGTTTTGATAACTATTTGGCTCCCCAAACAGTTCATCTCATTTGCAATAAGACATAGCCAGCAGTAGGCCAGAATGGAGGTAAAACACAGCACCGTACCTCTTGTCTGTGCAGCTGCTCCACCTTACTTCCTGCTATTATCCCACAACGCCTCTCCCTAGCAAAAAAATAAAATAGGACAAAGGGGAAAAATTGGGTTGGCAGATATGATTTTTATTATGATTAGATTGTGGGCTTGTTTTTTATGTACTTAAATACAAAGCTTATTTGTCCTATTCTCAAACAATTCTCAAAAGTCCATAGCAAAAGAGATTTTATAACTGAAGTATCTTCTATTCTCTTTCTTGATAAACCATTTCAATTGTTAGCCTTCCGGGGAAAAAAAGATGTTTTTAAGCATACTTGTGTTTTATTGGTTGGTAACACAGTCACTATTAGCACCAAATGCCACCATATTAGCTTGAAGAAAGAAAAGAATTTCTTCTGTAGATAATGTTTGCAGTTTGAATTGGGAATTACTAACTTGTATAACTCAGATTTATGATAACAGTAAGGTTAAAAAAATTAAACCTTGATGAATCTACCCCTTTGCCTTAGTGGAAGTGGAATTGTTTGAATATAGATTTTTTTTCATCCTTCAGAGCTCTTTCTTCAAGCTGCTAATTTATGTTCTTCAAGCCTTGTTTTTTCCGTACCATCCCCCCATAAGAAATTTTATTGTTTTCTGATGGTGAAATTTTCTCATCCCCAGTCCTGAAATGTGAAGACTCAAGTAAAACCTAGTAATCTAATAAGGCATGTGCACTGCTGAATATAGTAAGAGGATTATTTCATAATTCTTAGAAATTATGATCTAGTTATAATGTTCCAGTATAGTGTTAGCATATTTAATAATGTTGGCTTGTTAATTTTGGTGTATGTCCATATGGATCTCCTTGTTTTATATTCGCACCCATTGTTTGTCATTTTGTTTAAGGTTGTTTTCTTTTTTTTTGTCTCCCCGTCTTTGTGGGTTTTTTTATTTCTGTCCTGTTAGGATCTTTGGCCTGTGTTGAAAAATTCTGTTTTCCTTCCACCAGCCTCTCTGTGTTCCTCAACACATACAATTTGTTTTCTGTCACAGCTCTGTGAAGGAGGATGATCTGCAGTTAATAATCAACTGTTCAGGCATTCTTGATATCAAAGGAAGGTTTTTTTTATGAGGAATAACCTGGAAGGACCTGTTGGCAATTACTCTGCCTTTATGTTACATTTTCCTTCATTGATGTAGGCTGTTGAGAATTGACTTATTTTATAAGAGAAACCAGATAGGAATGGAAGAGCCACAGTTACATATGGTTATTTTGAAAATAAATATTTAATATGATAACATTGGGATAGAATCTGAAAGGCACTTTAAAAAAAAAAAAACCTACATTTTCTAAAAACAAAGGTGTTTAATCACCTAAAGTAAAATAAAGAGAAAGACTTTTGAGGCACTGTGATTGATTGCATACTGAACATTTAGATTGCATGCTGTAGCATTAGATTGTTGGATGACATAAACTTTTATTTTCAGCAGACAGATTTATTTATGGCAATTGAAATTTTAATGTTATAACTTAATAAAGAATAAAAGGTTGAAATCATGTCAGTGCACATTTTAGGATGGGGCTAAATTATAGGGCTCGGTGGTAAAGAATTTGCCTTTCAAGCAGAAGATACAGGTTCAATCCCTGGAGAAAGAAATGGCATCCCACTCCAGTATTGCCTGGGAAACCCCATGGACAGAGGAGCTTGGCAGGCTAAGCATGGCATGGGGTCGCAAAGAGTCAGACTACTTAGCAACTAAACAACAACAACAAATTGTACCAAATTGTTTCATATTTTCATATTTAAACTACTTTTATTGGAAAAACTTAACCAAATATTTAAAAAACTGATTAAATGGGATAAAGTATTTAGAGCTTAACAGGTACTCATTTCTTGGTGGCACATATTATATAAGCAATATTAAAACCAGATACTTGCTAAAGATTCTTTTTTAAAAAATTATGCCAACATCCTGTATGAAACTCTGCAGTTACTATAGCCATACCGCTTTAGATTAAGTAGGTGATAATGCCAGTGCTCTTTGGAGCCTGTGCTGGATGAAGTGTTTTTGCTTTTTCTTCCTTACTTTACCCTTAGGCCATTAAGATTTGAAGTGTTGCTACGCATAAGGTATCCATTCATAAATTGAGTAGGAGCCTGATAAGGTCTTGTGTGGAGGTTCATGGGAAGACATGTATTTTTAGAAAAGCAAGGCTCTGGGTAAGTGTAGTTTTCCTCTCATAGTTTATCATGCACAGTTGGTATGAAAAGGAATAGCTGGACGTTTGTAGAATATACTAAGCCCCAAGAGGAGAAGTAAACATATCTAAATACAACTGTGCTAGGCAAGAAGGATGAAACAATTTTTTTGTATAGAATACCTTAGCTTTTCTGAACTCTGTAATACTAGAAATATGGTTCTTTGGAAAATAGTTAACCCAGAGGATTGAGTTGAATATACTGTGAAAAATGATTTTTTTAATTTAATCTTTTATGGATAGAGTGACCTTATGTCTTGGTTTCCCTGGGACACTCCTGATTTATGTCTCCCAAGTAATTAGTAATGGCACCCTTTTCACTCTCAAAAATGCCCTGGTTTGGGCCATAAATTATATCCTCACCCTAATTATAGAGGATCGTGGGAACTTTCTGTCACTCTGTAGCAATGCAGTTTTTTTGGAGCTCTTCTGATTGTCTTCTTTGCTAGGATTTTTCTGTTTGCTTCTCTGAACCCTCGTATTAGGGTCTTCCCTGATAGCTCAGTTGGTAAAGAATCCACCTGCAATGCAGGAGATCCCAGTTTGATTGCTAGGTTGTTAAGATCCGCTGGAGAAGGGATAGGCTACCCACTCCAGTATTCTTGGGCTTCCCTTATGTGTCAGCTGGTAAAGAATCTGCCTGCGATGCCGGAGACCTGGGTTTGATGCCTGGGTTGGGAAGATCCCTTGGAGAAGGGAAAGGCTACCCACTCCAGTATTCTGGCCTGGAGAATTCCATGGACTATGTAGTCCATGGGATCGCAAAGAGTCGGACAGGACTGAGCAACTTTCATTTTCTCTGAACCCCCATTTTCATATGGACGGTTTTAGAATGGAGAAGGAAATGGCAGCCCACTCCAGTATTCTTGCCTGGAGAATCCCATGGACAGAGGAGCCTGGCAGGCTCCATGGGGTCACAAGAGTCAGACATGACTTTGCAATTAAAGAGTTTTACAATGCCCTTTTTCTTTTTAGTGGTAGTGAGGAAGGGAATAGATACAGATTTAATTTTTTGTTATGAAAAATTCCAAATACAACAAAACAGAGGGGAAATAGAAAAAATGGACTCCCTTTGAATTTTAATGAAACCATTCCGTTTGATCAAGATAAGGTCAGTACACTGCACTTGGTTGATAAGTTTGTCTTTCTAATTTATAGGTTCTCTTTTCCTCATATTATACACTTAATGAAATTTATCATTGTGTTGAGTTCTTACTGTTGGATTTTGGAAATTGTGTCTCCATGTTCTACTATTAGATGACCCCCTGTGTAAATTAGAGATTAGATCCATTGCAAGTATACTTCATAATAAAGTACTAGGTACTTTCCTTAAGAGTTACATAATGTCTTCTTGTCTGTGTGATGTTAGGCAGCTGTTCAAGGCCCCAGAGAGTTTCTGTTTGCATAGTTTCTATTAAGATTTACCATACTAGAAATTAAAACAGTATTTTTTAATGTTATTAACTAATTTTAGAATAGCAATAACAAATCCTGCTGATGTATGTAACATGATTATGAAAAATAACTTTCCAGTTTTTTTAATGGTATTAACATTTAACAAATCTCTTTGGTGATAGAAGACAACTGTTTCTTATAGTTACTTCTGCATTTAATTTGTTGTGATAAATTGTTTTGGTTGACGACTGAAGAAAATCTGGCCTCCCACAGATACATAGTTGAAAAGAAAAAGCCTTTACTTGCTCCTTGAAAGAATCTAAGAACTTCAGAAGTTCTCAAACCACACTTCGAGAAGAACCGGCTTAGATTCTATCACTGCTTATTTTCTGTAATACTCACCCTCGTTAATTATGTGGGTCCCCTAAGATAACAATTTGAATAGGAAAGGCAAAATCAGTGCTTACTTTTTTTCCCCCTTACTTACTAGTTTTCAAGATAATGGGTTGGTAACTTAGCAACCTCTAGAGTTAAGCCATGAAGAGTCATTATTATTGTGTACTTAGGGTTTTATACCTGTTTGATATGTTTCAGTCTCTTTCAGTCATTAATGTTGACATTTAAAAATTGTCCCACATTTGGCTGTTAGCTCCAAAGCCTTTTTACTCCTTATCAGTCGTTTCCTGACTTGCATTGATTGATCTGTTGCTTTCTAGTGTGACAAGATGTTCCCGGATCATTTTGTGTATTTCCTGCTCCAAACCTGGACTTAACTCATTTCTTCAAAACTGATTTCTTTTAGTGGGAAATGGTATTTAGAGACCACGGTTTGGGTGTTAGAAGTGTTTCGTGCTCTTGGGTTGGACCTTCTTTCTAGACCACTTCCATGGATAGAACTAAAAAATGGCTTCATCCTTTCCTCTTTTTTTCCTTTTTCGAAATACCAGTTGTTGATACTATGTGGCAGCCTGGATGAGAAGGGATTTGGGGGGAGAATGCATATGTCTGGCTGAGTCCTTTCACTGTTTATCTGAAACTGTTGCAACATTGTCAACTGACTTTACCCCAATACAAAATAAAAAGTTTATAAAAAATAAAATATCAGTTGTTGATATTTGATAATTTTTATTTTGAATTTAGTGCTCCATGATATTTTTATAAATGTAGTCTTTCCCCATGCCCCAAATCTCAGTTTCCACTAACACGCAATGTAATTATCATGCTTTGCCCCACATACACACACAGCAGTTTTAGAATGGCAGGCAATGTGATTACTGGAAAGTGAGTTTGTTTTTGCCCTTAGGATATATCTTTCCAGAGATATACAGTCCAGTCAAATTACAGTGGTTTAAAATCACTTGGGATAGATCTTTGTGTGGTTATGTCACCAACTTGATAAACAGGTTAATTTGTTGTATTTCACTTTCAGACTTTGCAGGGATTACTTTCTGTTTTATAATTATATAAAATATGGTTTCTAAGTGGAATTTAAAAATCTGAATATACTCAGATCTAGCTTCTAGATTTTTCCCATTGTCTTCTTTTCCCATTCCTATTATGTAAGACTTAACAGATAAATTATGAATGATATTTAAAGTGAGATTTTGTCATGGTACTTCTATTATAACACAAGAAGATTTAAGTTAGTTTATTTACTAAAATTATCTGCTTCTAGATTTTTCAGTAAATGGGAACTTTTAGGCCATAGAAGAGGAATATAGACTTTTTTCTTCTTCTGTTGTCCAGAATTTCTTGACTTAATATAGACAGTTCAAGATAAAAGACTTCCTTTCTCTGGGAAGAAAGGAAAACTTTCTTTCCCCATTTGGGGCATGGAAAAAGATTATATTTATAAAAATATCGTATTTGGTAAAAGTTATCAAATACCAACAACTGATATTTTATTTTTTGTAAACTTGTTATTTTGTATTGGGGTAAACATTCTCTCTCTTGAAATGCTAAATCATTTTCCATTTGTCTTTGATGATTTCAGATACTTGAAACCTGACTAGCACTTGGGCCGTTGGTACCACTTGTAATACAGAGATCATCAATACCATTTTTTGAGTAATTCACCCTTAGACCTGAAATTTAAATATTATCTTAGAAAGTATGACATCTGATTTTTAACTTTGTCATTTAAAAGTAAAATTACTTGATTTTATATGTTTTAAGTTAAAAATAAAATTGTTGAAAATCTGAAACCTGCCAAATATTAAAAGTTTTATCCTTTCTAACACATAAAAGAAGTTACCACATCATTTCAGCAGTCTATTTTACATTCTAGTGTATTTATTTTTGTTGCTAAAATACGTTAAATCAAGATATGCCAAATGGTGACATGATAGTAGTTAAAGGTGTGAGTGTTCTGTGGAGAAGGCAATGGCACCCCACTCCAGTACTCTTGCCTGGAAAATCCTTTGGACGGAGGAGCCTGGTAGGCTGCAGTCCATGGGGTCGCGAAGAGTCAGACATGACTGAGTGACTTCACTTTCACTTTTCACTTTCATGCATTGGAGAAGGAAATGGCAACCCACTCCAGTGTTCTTGCCTGGAGAATCCTAGGGATGGAGAAGTCTGGTGGGCTGCTGTCCGTGGGGTCACACAGAGTCGGACACAACTGAAGCAACTTAGCAGCAGTGGTTCTGCAGTTGGGTAGACCTTGGTTCGGGTTCTAGTTTGTGGGTTTTCTTGCTCTGGCCTTGGACAAGGTTCTCAACTTGGTGAGTTTAATTTTTTGGCTACATAGGAATAGTGCATTTCTCATAAATTAGTTGTGGGCATTACATGAGCTGGTGCATATAAATTGAGGTAGGACACAATGGCTTTTAGAAAAGGAATATCCTATCCATGTTAGCTTTTATTTTGGAAGTTATTATTGTTAGGAATATTTGATCAGTTCTCTAAACTCTCATCTACATCTTAGGATGAGTAATGTAAATATAGCACCTAATTTTCAGGACTCCACTGGTTATATGAAAAGAACAAACTGTTAAAGGAATAATTGATGTATAGTTAAAATTTGAGGCTTCTGACTACAAATATACCAGTGCTTGCTATATGAATATAATTACATTAAAAATGTTAATAGAGAAGGGACGTTTAAGGAAACAAAGCTTCTTTTCAGGATCCAAGGTCCGTTTCAGACGTTAGAAGTTGTTTTATATAAACAACTTATATAGTGACTAAAGTTAAAGGGATTTTTTTTAACTCTGGAGTTTTAAGGTATATCATGAGGCCTTTTTAAGTGCCTTCAGATAAAGCTATATAACTCCAGGTTACTCATCTGGTCAGATGTTTGGGAGATTTTTGTTCTTAAGCTTTACTGAGGTATAATTGACAGGTAAAATTGTGATAAATGTATAGCATACAACTTGATGATTTGATATATGCATAAATTGTGAATGGATTCCAGCAACTAACACTTTTCATTCATCACGTTTACCTTTGTGTGTGTGAGAAAGCGCCTATAAATTCTAATCTCAGCAAGTTTCAGTTTTATAGTGTGTGTTATACTTTAGATCCTTAGACAGCTTTTTCATTGAAAGTTTGTACCCTTTTAGTGGCTTCCCACGGAGAAGGCGATGGCACCCCACTCCAGTACTCTTGCCTGGAAAACCCCATGGACGGAGGAGCCTGGTAGGCTGCAGTCCATGGGGTGATGAAGAGTCGGATACGACTGAGCGACTTCACTTTCACTTTTCACTTTCATGCATTGGAGAAGGAAATGGCAACCCACTCCAGTGTTCTTGCCTGGAGAATCCCAGGGACAAGGGAGCCTGGCGGGCTGCCGTCTATGGGGTCGCGCAGAGTTGGACACGACTGAAGCGACTTAGCAGCAGCAGCAGTGGCTTCCCGTTTCTCTTACACTCCTGCCAGCCACCATTCTACACTCTGTTTCTGTGAGTTTTTGTTTCTTTTTCCATAGTTCCACGTATAAGCAATGATTTCTCCGTCTTCACTTAGCGTAACGCACTCCAGGTTCCAATGTTGTCAAAAATGGCAAGATGCCCTTTTTTATGAATAATGTTCCATTGTAGGTAGGTAAGTAGATAGAGATCATGTTTTTTTAATACATTAATCGTTCAGCAGACACTTAGGTTGTTTCCATAACTCGGCTATTGTAAATAATGCCGCAGTGAACGTGAGAGTACAGATAGCTCTTCAGGATAGTGATTTTGTTTCCTTTAGACATAATCCCCAGAAGTGGGATTGCTAAATAAAATGGTAGTTCTACTTTTAATTTCTTGACAGACCACCACATGGTTTTCTGTAGTGGTTGCACCAGTTTACATTCCCACCAACAGTGCGTGGGGGTGCCTTTTTTTTTCCACATGTTCATCAGCTTTTGTTATCTCTTGTCTTTTTGATAACAGTCATATCAACATATGTGAAATGATGCCTTACTGAGGTTTTGGTTTGCATTTCCCTGATGATTGGTGATATTGAGGACCTTTTCAAGGATCTGTTGGTCATTTTTCTGATGACAGAGGATGAGATGATTGGATTCCAATACAGACTTGATGGACATGAGTTTGAGCAAGCTCCAGGAGTTGGTGATGGACAGGGAATCCTGGCATGCTGCAGTCCATGGGGTCACAAAGAGTAGGACACGACTGAGCAACTGAACTGAACTTAGGAAAGTACCTATTCAGGTCCCTTGCTTTTTTAATTTTTTTTTTTACTTGGCCGTGCTGGGTCTTCGTTGTGGCACTCGGGATCCTCAGTCTTGTGGCATGCAGGATCCTTGTTGCAGCAAGTGGGATCCAGTTCCCTGACCTGAATTGAACTCAGGACCCCTGCAGTGGAAGTGTGGAGTCTTAGCCACTGGACCACCAAGGAAGCCCCTGCCTATTTTTTAACTGGAATTTTTGTTGTTGTTCTCTTTTGGCTGTTGAGCAGTATGTGTTCCTCAGATGTTTTTTTATGTTAACCCCTTACCAGCTGTGTGGTTTGCAAATATTTTCTCCCATTCCATAATACCTTCTTGTTGCGTTGTTGGTTTCTTTTGCTCTGGAGAAGCTTGTAGTTTGTTTTAGTCTCACTTGTTTATTTTTGCTTCTGTTGTCTTGGCCTTTGGTGTCAAATTTTTAAAAATTTCAGGCAGTAAAGAAGATACTGGTACACACATACAATGGAATGTTACTCATCCATAAAAAGGAACAAAATAATGCCATTTACAGCAGCATGGATGGACCTGGAGATTGTCATACAGAGTGAAGTAAGTCAGAAAGAGATGTGTCATATAATACCACTTATATGTGGAACCTAGAAAAATGGTACAAATGAACTGATTTGCAAAGCAGAAATAGTCACAGATGTAGAAAAACAAACTTACAGTTACCAAGGGGGAAAGGTGGATGAATGGGTGGAATGAATTAGGAGATTGGAATTAATGTGTATGTACTGTGCTATGCCTAGTCGCTCAGTCATGTCCAACTCTTTGTGATGCTGTGGACTGTGGCCCGCCAGGCTCCTCTGTCTGTAGGATTCTCCAGGCAAAAATACTGGAGTGGGTTGCCATCCTCCTCCAGGAGATCTACCCAACCCAGGGAGCAAACCCAGGTCTCATGCATTGCAGGTGGATTCTTTACCATCTGAGCCACCAGAGAAGCCAAGTATGCACTGCTGTATATAAAACAGATAATTAATGAGAACCTACTCTGTAGCAAAGAGAACTCTACTCATTGTTCTGTGGTGACCTAAATGGGAAGAAAATCTAAAGAAGAGTGGATGTATGTATAACTGATTTACTTTGTGGTACAGAAGAAACCACCACAGCATTGTAAAGCAACTATACTCCAATAAGAATTAATTTAAAAAACTTACTGGCAAGATCAGTGTCAAGGAACTTATCCCCTTGTTTCTTCCAGGAGTTATATGGTTTCAGGGTCTCACGTTCATGTCTTTAATACATTTTAAGTAGATTTTTCTGTGTGATATAAGATAGGGGTCTAGTTGCATTCTTTTGCCTGTGGATATTCTGTCTTCCAGACACCATTTATGGTGAAGAGAGATTATCGTTTCCTCATTGTGTATTTTTTTAATGAATGAAATTTTAATTACTCACATTTTTATTTTATATTTTAGTTATATGCAAATCAAAAAGCCATTTTTAGTTTCTTTTACAGCTACCATAATTTACAGAAAATATAACACCAAAATGCCATTGTATAAATTTACATTTAAAGTTAAATTCAGACTTAAGCAGATTTGTATAGTTAAACTTTTTAAGAAAAATTATTCCATCAGAATCATCAGCTTTAGAAGAACTGATTTATATTTTGAAATGATTGACTAGAAATTTATTCCTTGTATCCCTTTTCTCTTTGGTAACCATAAGTTTGTTTGTTATGTCTATGAGTCTTTTTTTGTTTTGTAAATAAGTTTATTTGTGCTATTTTTTTAATTCCACATGTAAGTAATACCATACAGTTTTGTCTTTGTCTAACTTAGTATGATAATCTCTAGCTCCATCCGTTTTGCTGCAAATGGCAGTATTTCATTCTTTTTCATAGCTGGGTGATATTCCACTATACATACTGTATCTTTATCCATTTACCTGTTTACGGACATTTAAGTTGCTTATGTGCTGTCATAGCCTATAAAATATTCTTAACAGTCCTAGTAACAGAGATGCTTCTCAAAATTAAAGAATATCCAAAAAAGTCCTGATTCATAGCTTTTGCTGAATTTCTCCCCATTATAAATTCTTGATATCTTTGCTGAAAATTAGTTTGCCATATATGTATGCATTAATTTCTGGTCTCTCTAGTCTGTTCCACTGATATATATGTCTTTTTATGACAACACTGTACTGTAATTTTGTAATATAGTTTGAAATCAGGAAATACGATGCTTCAGATTTCTTTTTCTTTCTTAAGATTGCTTTGGCTGTTCAGTAAAAAATGCCTTTGGAATTTTGATAGGGATTGCATCAAATCTGTTGACTTTAAAGAGTATGTACACACTTTTAGCAATGTTTCAGTTGATGAGCATGAGCTATCCTTTCGTTTGTGTCTTCAGTTTCTTTCATCACTGTTTTATGGTTTTCGTTGTACAGATCTTTGATGTGGTTGATTTCATTCCTAATTATTTTATCCTTTTTGATGTTGTAAATGGGATAGTTTCTTAATTTCTCTTTCCTGTAGTTCATTGTTAGTGTATAAAACAATTGCTGTTTTAAATGCTGATTTTGTATCGTATGACTTTGCTGAATTTGTTTATTCTAAACACTTTAGGTGGAATATCTAGGGTTTTCTAGATATAACACCATCAGCTGCAAAGAGATGGTTTTACTTCTTTTCTGATTTGGATGGCTTTTCTTTTTTCTTGCCCTGGGTGACACAGATACAGGAATTGGGAGTTCTAGAAAGGGACAAAATAATGGCTAAAATTATCTCCCCCCTCCCCCCCAGAAGGCCTGGGGGATAAATCAGGAGATTAGGATTACTATATTACACACTACTATATATAAAATAGTTAACTAACAAGGACCTACTGTATAGCAAGGTAACTCGACTTGGTGTTCTGCAATCCTGTATGGGAAAAGAATCTTAAAAAGAGTGGCTATATGTACATGAATAACTGATTAACTTTGCTGTACACCTGAAATTAACGCAACATTGTAAATCAACTCTGTTCCAGTTAAAATTTTAGAAAACAATGATCTTTGCCCCAAAGCAGAACAGGAACTATAATCCACACACTTTTTAAAAAAAGACTCTACCTTTTAGCAGTGCATGCTGAAATATTTGTGAACAAAATGATGTTACTGGTGTTTCCTTTAGAATGAAGGAGAGGGGAAAGATGAAACAAGATTGACTGTGAGTTGGTAATTGTTGAAATGATATACATAAGTGAAGTCCCTTGTAAAATATTACTTTTTATTACTTGTCTGAAACTTTTCACAATAAAAAAGTTTAAAGGTTAAAGTAAACGTAACAACTTGGTTGTTTTGAGTCTTGTTAAAGCAGGTTAGTAACATATTCAAATGTTTCAGTTTCTCCCCATTGGTGCTACTTGGCTTTTGAGCCCAGTTCCTCTTGTGACAATTACATGATGTTTCCAATCAATGGAAAAACAGAGTGACTACACAGATATATAATGACTTTATACTAAAAACAAACTTTAATATTTTTAAAGTATTTAAAGAATTCAGGAAACTCTTCCTGACAGGAATTGTACAGGACTGAGGAAGCAAGTGGGTAAATTAATAGTATATTCAGTATACAGAAGATTTCATTTTATGAGATGGGTGAATTTCTGAAAGGGTATATTACAAATATCACATCAATGCCAAACAGTAAAGATTTCTCTAAGAAAATTAATAGAATATTTGGCTAAGAGTGCAAATTATTCTGTGACTGTTAGCAAGTCTAGTAGTAGTAGACTTGGTGAGTTACTAACAAAACTCAAACTGTAGATTTCTCTCTTCCACTAAATACTATTGCCTTGGAAGCAGGAAAATGGCTCCTATTTGCCTTCCTTTTGATCTCTATTTGCTTCTTTAATATTGTAACCCTGCATACCAATGTGCTAAGTATTGGCTAGTTCGAGTTTTTCTGTAGGATGTAGTAGAAAAACCCGATCTACCTTTTTGGCCCAATTTCTTGCTAAGTTCTATTAATGTTATTTTACTTCATTCTCAAAGTAGTGTTCTAGGGTGGTCTCAATGAACAAACAGTGGTTGCACAACTAGTAATAAGGTGAGTCAACTCTGTATGGTTCCAGGATTTTTTTCATTATACTGCATTACTTAGATTATTTAAGAAAGGCTCCACCAGTATAATGGCACCCCACTCCAGTACTCTTGCCTGGAAAATCCCATGGACAGAGGAGCCTGGTGGGCTGCAGTCCACAGGGTCGCTGAGGGTCGGACATGACTGAGCGACTTCACTTTCACTTTTCACTTTCACATGTTGGAGAAGGAAATGGCAACCCACTCCAGCGTTCTTGCCTGGAGAATCCCAGGGACGGGGGAGCCTGGTGGGCTGCCATCTCTGGGGTCGCACAGAGTCGGACACGACTGAAGCGACTTAGCAGCAGCAGCAGCGGCCACCAGTATAATCTGCCCTTTGCTCTCCTCCTGACTTTCCGCGTTGCCATCCGTCTGTAATTTTCCCCTTTTTCCTCTAGGATTGTTTGCCTAAAATTGGATCCGTCTGCAGGATCTAGATAGAGGAAATGGATGAGGTTTTATTGGACTTTGTCCCCTACTAGACAAATTGTAAATTCTGACCTCCTTGATATTTACCAGGATATTTACCATTCAGTCAGTTACAGGCTTCCTTTATCCCAGACTGCCTGCAGTTCAGGAAAGGGTGTAGATCAGAGGCCTATGAATCCCTGAAATTTTTACCTTGAGTTTTGTCTCTGCATTTTTCTGAGGGAACGGTTCATAAGCTTGATAAGATTCTCACAGAAATCTGTGATTACTCCTCAAAAAGGTTATTAACTATAAACATCCTAGGATTTATTCCTAAGAGAAAAACTTGACTCGGTTGATTTCTTCAGCCTGAAAAAAGGCCCCCCTTTGACCTGTTGGGCCAAGCAGCAAACTGTCACAGAGCCTACCTGTGAACATATTCAGTACTTGTTTTCTTATAAAGAATCTGGAAGTTCTTGTATTTTTGAAAATTCAAATAATTTTGCTACTGGAGATCAAAACCTGCTTGTATCAGACTGGCATAGATGCACACTCAGTTGTGCTTGGTAAACCAGTTTTTTCCCAAAGAAAATAACCTTTTGCAAAGGGAGTAAAAAAAAAGGAAATCATTAATAATAAGGCTAGATTCTGTAGAGTAAGGAATGGTGTCAAACAGCTTCCAAACATCTTTAAAACTTATTTTGACTTGTAAATTAGGATTTGTTTTTCATTGTAATAGACTGATAGCCAAATAAACATTCATTGTAGGTCCCCCTCAAAACAGACAAATACTGTTTCCTTTTAACAGTTCAGTAACGGAAAGTTGGTAGAAATTTAATGAATATGTATGCTCAAATAATAGCCAAGAGGTATTCTGCTAGAAAAACAGTAATGAGATAGTTGTACCTCAGGTGGATTTTCAAATATTAATGCTAAGGCAAATGGAGATCCTGCCTTATGGGTTTGCTTCTTGCTTTCATATACATATAGGGGAAGAGTTGGACTTTAAAACATGAAACACAAACTTGAGTCTTAGTGGATTCTTAGGAAACTAAATTCATTGATGAGCCATGGATTGTGTGATTTTTTTTCCTGCTTTAACCAGGGGCTTTCTGGTGGTTTGGCCTAAGAGGTCAAAGGACAGCACCTTCTCAGGCAGGGAGCTGCTTTGGGTTTCCTTTTTGTTTTTTTGGTCACACTTAGTAAATATCATCTGATATATTTATCAGAGTATAAATTGTTTAGCCCCAATTGGAAAAGATCAATTGGCAAATAAAATTTTTGCACTTTTTTTTGAGGCTAAAACTCTGAGATCAAGGTGTTGGCAGGAGTGTTTTCTCCCGAGGCCTCTCTCCTTGGCTTGCAGTTGGTCACTCTCTTGCCTCTTCTTGTGGTTATTCGTCAGTGTGTACACGTACCTGGTGTGTCTCAGTGTGTCCAAACTTTCTCTTATAGGACACCAGTCATATTGAATTAGGGCACATCCTAATGGCCTGATTTTTTAGGCTGTTTTTTAATTGAGACTAAATTGACATATTTCAGGTGTACAATATGATGCAGCCTAACATGCTGCAGTGCATGGGGTCACGAAGAATCAGACACGACTTGGCGACTGAACAACAAAAAAGCATAATGATTTCATAATGATTTGAATACAAAGTCTTGTTAACATATCTCACCTTAAATAGTTTAAAAAAATTTTCCTCTGATGAGAACTTTTAAGATCTCTTAGCAACTTTCAGACTTGCAGTACAGTGTTAACTAGTCACCATATTATAGATTATACATACCCCCATGACTCATTTATTTTATAAATGCAAGTTTCTACTTTTGACGCCCCTATAGCCATTTCTTCCACCCCCACAATTTTTGCAGTTTTAAAAAACTGTGCCCAACAAGTTTGGGAACCACTACTCTATAAGTTATTAAGGGTGGTCTACAAGAGATTTATCCAAGTCTGGGGCATAGGATTTCTTCTTATTATTTGTCTTAGTTTTCATATTGGTTATCAAGCACTAGAAAAGGATATGTACAATATTCAAAAACAGTAGTATTGAATATTTAGGAATATTTTACTTAGGAAAAAGTAAGTTTGTAAATAGAAGATGTTTTAACAAAAAGGAAAAGTGGAAGGTAAAACCTAAGATGCTTCATGTTCTCCTCAACTTGATTCAGTGCTGGAATTCTAGGCTTTGCTTACGGTCAGACTCTGATAGGACCGAAAAACCAGCAGAAGCGATTGAAAGAGATGGTAAAATACTTGGGAAATTTCAACAGGGCATATGGTTGTGATTATACTTTGCATAAGAATTTGGAGCAATTTACTAAACTCTTTGTATTTATTTAAAAGTACTGCTTTGACTGTGCCCTGGGGCTAATTTAAGTATTCCTTAATGAAGGGCCTTCCTGGTGGCTCAGTGGTAAAGAGTCTGCTTGCAATGTGGGAGACCCCAGTTCGATCCCCAGGTCCAGAAGATCCCCTGGAGAAGGAAATGGCAACCCACTCCACTATTCTTTCCTGGGAAATGCCATGGACAGAGGAGCCTGGCAGGCTGCAGACTATGGAACTGGAAGAGTCAGCCATGACTTAAGGACTGAACCACCACCATCAGTCAGTAAAGAATATGCCTGCAATGCAGGAGACTTGGGAAGATCCTCTGGAGAAGGAAATGGCAGCCCACTCCAATATTCTCGCCTGGAGAATCCCATGGACAGAGGAGCCTGGTAGGCGACAGTCATGTGGTCACAAGAGTCTAAACCACCACCACTCATTAATGAATGAGAATTTTGGCCCCAGTATAGCTGAAGTGTTTATTGAAACTGGTTTATCAAGGTTTTAATTTTTATTTCTTTATATTTTGGCTGCACTGCACGGCTTGCAAGATCTTAGTTCCCCAGCCAGGAATTGAACCCAGGCTCTCAACAGTGAAGGCATGGGAGTCCTACCCATTGAACCACCAGGGAACTCCCTGTATCAAAGTTTTAAATTATTTTTCATATTGAGATTTCCAGAGAATAGCTTTACAGTCCATAAGTTAAATATTTTTGATGTTTTGCAGATATGTAAAGTTTCTGAGCCTCATAAAAAATTACTAGCTAGTTGGTCCAGAGATGTTCATCTTCTTCTAGGGAAATAATGTACTTATTTTTCCAGAGCTTTCATTCTACACAGTAACCTACTATATAAGTAAATATAGGCTAATTTTTGGCTTACGTCACTGTTTATTTAACTTTACTGTTATCAATACAGTTTATGGCAGGTAGTTTGGTGATAGAATGTTTAATGGTATATATTTGCATTGACAGTGATTTGGGCCTCTTTTCCACTAACTGGATCATCAGGTATCTCTGCTTTGTGGTTCATGTAGGAATCAGCTATCTACATCCCACGTGTTTCTCTTCTGTGACACTCACCATTGTTAGTACTGTGACCCTTACCATTATTCATTATTGGTGAGTTATTTTTTGACTGTAAAGTATGCCTTCATTGAGTCGGTGAGCTTTTTTAACCCTAGGTTTGTCATCATTCTAAGGTTCTCGTACTCTTAAGAAATTGCTCATTAAGAACAGCTGGCCAACACCTCAGATATGAGCCATTGCTACTGTGATGATAAAGAGAAGGATAATCAGTCCTCCTCTTTTTAATGCTGTGGTTTCACTTATTTTTGCTTATTGGTGCATAACATATACCTACAGAAATACTATGTCACAGACTGGCTTGTGTGTCTGCTTGTGCTTAACTCTGCTACAAGGAGAAACTTGCATTCCCAAGAACACAAGAAATCTTATTATCAACAAACTCAAATCAAAAAATAATTGCATACAGGGACTTAACTTCCCTGGGCTTCTGCTGTAGGGGACTTGGTCACGGAGATTGGGTAGGGGGGAACACCGAGATCACACATGCCCTGTGGTGCAGCCAAAAAAGTTTTCATAAAATGAATCATAAGCGCCAAAAGCTTTTTTTAAAAATTGCTTTCAATCCTTTTTTTTTTTTGGCCACATGGTTTGTGGGATCCGAGTTCCCCAACCAGAGATTGAACCTGTGTGCCCTCCAGTGGAAGCAGAATCCTATAACCACTGGACCACCAGGGAATTCCCAGTAATTTTTTTAAGCGGGGTGGGGGGGGGCACGGGACATTTTTTCATAGCCATGTGTGTATAAACATTGCTCAGCAAATCAGTTGATGGGTTACATTAAGCTTTTTATCCATTTTCACTTTTGCAATGAAATGATGGTCTTTCCATATCACTGCCACCTGTCATCATATGCTAGCCACTCTCAACTATATTTAAAATAAACAAGGGACAACTTTACTCAGCAGATGTAATACATACAACCTGTATTTCTGGGATTTGCTTTAAAATAATAGTATAGAAGAGGAAAGGTTATAAATAAAATAAGATGACTGTGAGTTGGATGTTCATTAAAGCTTGGTAGGATCTGTATCAGTTCAGTACAGGGTTTTCTGTGATTTTATATTTGTTTGAAATTGCTCTTAATAAAGTTTTTTTAAGGTGCCAAAAAAAAAACCATATCAGACAAGTAGTGTGAACAAAATTTTGAAGGAAAAGGAAAAAACACAGGTTAATATCTAATTAACAAAGGCAATCTTTTATTCAGGCAAAGGAATTTGAACTAACCCAGTAGATATTAGGTATCCATTTTAAGTCTTAATAGTAGAATGATAATGATCATAATTAGGCCCTAGAAGGATTAGCATTATGGGAAAATGAAGAGAACCCAGAGGCCATGAGAGCAGTTCATTGCAACCTTGAATCGTGTTGCTGAATGGATAAAAGACAATTCGTGAAATATTTCAAAGGAGAAAGAATAGCTATTCATCTAGGCTCTCAGTCAGGTGCTAGTGCCAGCACAGAGAAAGGGAGGGATATTTTGCCTCATTTGCCCAGAACTTAGATTTGAACCATGTCTAGTGTAATAGGGGAACATATACCAAATGATTTATAGAAATTTGTTATAAATTTAGTCAATATTTTGGCACTCTTATAATAAACCATATTGATGAGCTTCTTATAGTTTCAAAATTTCTTCTCTTTCCAAGGGTAATTAAAACTGAAGGTAT
The DNA here is from genome assembly GCF_029378745.1 of Bos indicus. NCBI lineage: Eukaryota > Metazoa > Chordata > Mammalia > Artiodactyla > Bovidae > Bos > Bos indicus. The sequence continues at coordinate 17,080,343 of NC_091781.1, read as the reverse complement.
CATATTTTATACTACTGAGGCAGAACTGCTTCAACAGAGCTTTGATAACCTGTTTGAAGAGCTCAGATCTACAGATGCTATCTAGATGGTTAGCATAATTTGTTTTTTGATAACTGGGGAAAAAAATTTAGAGCTTGGTGCTGCCTTATCTCATGAGACAACCACCCCCACTCCAGTACTCTTGCCTGGGAAATCCCATGGACGGAGGAGCCTGGTAGACTGCAGTCCATGGGGTCTCGAAGAGTCGGACGCGACTGGGCGACTTCACGTTCACTTTTCACTTTCATGCATTGGAGAAGGAAATGGCAACCCACTCCAGTGTTCTTGCCTGAAGAATCCCAGGGACAGCGGAGCCTGGTGGGCTGCTGTCTATGGGGTCGCACAGAGTCAGACACGACTGAAGTGACTTAGCAGCAGCAGCATGAGACAACTGTAAGAAAGTACTTTGGTTCTGTAATAGTACCTTATCTAAGTTTTACTCTGAATATCCCAGCCCAAATTTAGTGAAAAAGTAACTGAGATCTCCTACTCAGCATAAAAGAATTTTAGAGGTCATCCAGTGCATTCAACAGTATGTGAACTGTGAACTTCCAGAGGTTCAAGCTGGATTTAGAAAAGGCAGAGGAACCAGAGATCAAGTTGCCAACATCCACTGGATCATTGAAAAAGTAACAGAGTTCCAGAAAAACATCTACTTCTAGTTTATTGAGTATGCCAAAGCCTTTGACTGTGTGGATCACAAGAAACTGTGGAAAATTCTGAAAGAGATGGGAATACCAGACCACCTGACCTTCCTGAGGAATCTGTATGCAGGTCAAGAAGCAACAGTTAGAACTGAACATGGAACAACAGACTGGTTCCAAATCGGGAAAGGAGTACGTCAAGGCTGTATATTGTCACCCTGCTTATTTAACTTATATGTAGAGTACATCATGAGAAATGCCAGACTGCATAAAGCACAAGCTAGAATCAAGATTTCCAGGAAAAATATCAATAACCTGAGATATGCAGATGACACCACCCTTACGGCAGAAAGTGAAGAACTAAAGAGCCTCTTGATGAAAGTGAAAGAGGAGAGCAAAAAAGCTGGCTTAAAACTCAACATTCAGGAAACTAAGATCATCGCATCCGGTCCCATCACTTCATGACAATTAAATGGAGAAACAGTGGAAACATCGCTTTTATTTTGGGGGGCTCCAAAATCACTGCAGATGGTGATTGCAGCCATGAAATTAAAAGACTCTTGCTCCTTGGAAGCAAAGTTATGACCAACCTAGACAACATATTAAAAAGCAGAGACATTACTTTGCCAACAAAGGTCGGTCTAGTCAAAGCTATGATTTTTCCAGCAGTTGTGTAGAGTTGGACTATAAAGAAAGCTGAGCATAGAAGAATTGATGCTTTTGAACTGTGGTGTTGGAAAAGAGAATCCCTTGGACAGCAAGGAGATCCAACCAGTCCATCCTAAAGGAAATCAGTCCTGAATATTGACTGGAAGGACTGATGCTGAAGCTGAAACTCCAATACTTTGGCCACCTGATGTGAAGAGCTGACTCATTTGAAAAGACCCTGATGCTGGGAAGGATTGAGGGCTGGAGGAGAAGGGGACGAAAGAGAATGAGATGGTTGGATAACATCACCGACTCATTGGACATGAGTTTGAGTAAACTCTGGGAGTTTGTAATGAACAGGGAGGCCTTGCATGCTGCAGTTCATGGGGTCTCAGAGTTGGACTCGACTGAGCAACTGAACTGAACGGAGTGCACTCAATCAATAGTCTTAATCACTGAATTATTGAGAATTCGTAGTTAACTTTCATTTTAGGATTTTCTTTTAGGCAGTAGAGAGTCTCTTCTAAGGAAGAGACTGTATGAAGACCCTTAGAATTGAAATTATTTTGAAGCTTATGAGAAAATATAGCTTTCCCACTGTGTTTATGGGAGTGTAAAATGGCTTTAATTTTGTGGAGCGTGGTTCAGCATCACTAGTAAATATGCTTGTGCCCTTCTAGTAGTTCCACTTCTAAGAATGTGTCCAAAGGAAATGTTTATACACGTGTATAAAGAAAGGCATATGTACATGCATGCAGTGCAGCATTGTGTATATTGTGGAAAATTAGCAACAATCTAAACATCCACCTGCAGAGGACTGATTTGAATTACAGTACATCCACAGAATAGAATACAGTGTTGTCATTTAAGAGAAATAAGTCTGTACTTATGCATATAAATGTCCAAAACTAAATGAGCCAGGTAGATTAAAGAAGAATAGGGTTATCACTTTCATCTTTGGGGACTAAACTTGTGTGAGAATTTCACTTCTACTTTTTATGCTTTTGTAATGTTTGTATATTTTTATAATATATTTTGTATTATACATTTTGTAAGTTTATATAAAATAAAACACTTAAAATTTATGTTGTTGTGATATTTATTCTTTTATTTATAAGTTAATAAAGATACAGCTGTTGGTCAGGAGAGGATCCCTGTTGTGCATATCAGAATTACTAAGCTTTAAATTCCTTTACTGCTATATACTTTGGCACCTCGTCAGCCAAATAATCACAGGACATGTATGGTCAGGTTCTGTTTGTGTTTTGAAGGTTCTTTCTGCCCATTGTTCATCATTCTTCTTCATTCTTAATAGAATTTTTCATGAGACCAGTCAATGATAAGTTTTGTCTAAACAGTTTAAAAGATTTATTACAGAAGAATCTGTTTCAGTGCTCCTCCGTGTCACTGCTAAACTATGGAGTGGCTTGGGTTTTCTTTCTTTGGGGGTAGGGTGGTGGTTTCACTTCAAGATGACTCATAAATTGTAGAGGCACACTTTAGGATTTTCTATTCACTTCATGGTTGTGAAAATGAAATACTTGGCACACAGGCAAACCAAAAGAGTTTTTACTGAGTACCTGCCCTTTTCTAGTTGGATAAGAGCAACATTTGTAAATAGCTCTTAACATCGTTTTTATACATAGTATAATTATATGAGTAGTTACTTCATGGTTATTGAATGAATGGATGAAGAAAACCCTAACAGCTCTAGATAATGTAACTCCCGAGAACCAGGAATGTTGATCTGAACTTGTTCATCTAACAGAACCAGTAACAACTGGCGCTTAATTTTTTTTTTTTTTTTTTAATTTCTTTTAGGAAATTCCCTGGCAATCCAGTGATTTGGACTCCGTGCTCTCACTGCAGAGGGCCTGGGTTCATTCTCTTATTGGGGAACTAAAATCCCACAAGCCGCTCAGCAGCCTCCAGAAAAAAAAAAAAATTTTTTTTTTATTCTGATGTTGGTATCTAATTTTCTTTCTTTACGCCACTACTGGGTATGTGGCTTCTTCTAAGTTAATATTTTTAAAGCTCTGTTTCTTTGCTTACTTAGAATAATGAATTAGACTCTAAACTTAAGACTCTGAATTTTTTATCAAGTAGAGAAATTTTTCCTAAACTAATGAAAGTATAAAATTAATGCCTTATAAATGTCCATAACCTACTTTGTCTGGAGGAAATAAACATTATTCCCATTTCAAGGTTTGGAAATGAAAAGCTATGATTGAGAGGAGGAGGCAAACAGGAGAGGTTCTTTTCCAGTCTAGTGGAGAAATGGCTCTAAAGCATGATCAGAGGCTACAGAGTAGAACAAAACCTTTAGGAAGTCTTTTGAATATAGCTCTTTAAAGAGATAAATCAAAGTTGACTGAGGGCATCATCTTTACTTGATACTTACAAAACTAAAATTTTCCGAATTGATTATTTCTAAGGACAGAAAAAGTCTGCATCCTTGGTTAGTTTCACAGTGAATATCTGTTTACCATTGTTAAATGGGTTATAAATAAAATACTTTTTTCCTTAATATAATCTAAAAATAATTTAAGATCGCAGTAGTTCCATTATTCACAGCCATGTGCTCTTATCCTGTCTCCCTCCCAAGTACAGTGAAGTATGTCTTTGTCTCTACAGTATTACCATTAATGAAGTTCTTCATGGGGAAAGAAATTTTTACTATGAACTGAAATAGGGTTTTTGTTTTTTGTTTTTTACTGGGTTTTAATTACCTCCTATTCTAGTAATTTAGAGCTTTTATAGACATCAGTTTATTGTGCCAAGCCCAGTTGCCCCTAGAGGGAGTATAAATTTAGGTAAAGGAGCCAGGGGTTAAACAAGTGTTGAAGGAGAAGGGGTGGGAGAAAGGGAAAACTTTATCTTGGCTCTACATTACTAAATCATGATCTTTTGTTAGTCTCTCTAGTTTATCAAAACACGTCTGTCTTTTCTTCTCTTCAGCCCTGCACTTCTAGATCCTTTGCCTGTATTAACTTGCTTCAGATTGTAAGCCTAACTTATACTTAAACTACCCCAAGTATGTGAACTTTCCCCCAGAACTCTGAGCTCTCTCTCTTAGAGTTGGTGTCTTATTTTCCCGTAATTCTTATTTATTTATTCTAATGCTTGTTTCTTATCTCTCCTAGATTTTTTTTTTTTTTTTTTGCATTTTTTCCCACATACCCTTTGCTCACATTTTTACTGTAGGAAAGTTGAAATACACATTGTTGGAAATGAGTGAAAATAATTTTTAGCCATCATCAGGTTATTAATAGCAGCTCTTCTCTGTTTACATATGTTTAAAAGTTACAGCCATTTAAATTCTTGATTGCTACAAGCCCCAATTCATGTGCACCTTTGAGTCAGCAGAATAGGTATTCTTTCTGTTGTACAATGAGAAGACGGACTTTCAAGACATTGCATTAATTGTTAGTGCCAGGATTCACAGAAATTTAGAGCATGAGGAAACCCAGTGAAGATTTTAGAGGAATTTAAGGTTCATCTATAAAATGTTATTTTTATGAGATCACCAGATTAAATAAGTTGTAGGTTAGAACTCAAATTTCCTAACTCCTAATACACTATTTTTTCATAATTTTTCTTGTCCCAAGATAAAAAGCTTTTATGTCGCTGTAAAACGGCAGTGTTTTTCCTCAATATCTCAGTTTGGATTGGAAATGGAAGATAAGCATATAATGTAGCTGCCACATTAGTTCTCAAACAAGTTGGTCATTTATATACAACAAGTTGTATATTTATTGCATTCTTAACTATTCTGTGATTTAAAAATTAAGTTGAAGGTAATAATCACCAAAAAGTCTTGTCAGATACTTTCCCCATCTTCTCTTTTTACTGTTTAGTCATTCAAAAGTAAGAAATTTAAATAAAGAGTATTTAAGAATAAATTCAGCTTATATGTATAACAAAATTTTGAATAATCAGATTCAGAAATTAAATCTTAAAATTAATGGTTATTTCCTTTTAACTAACCCTTATTGAATATTTCTCTGACATGTTTTCTTCTTAACTGAGTTGGGTTTATTGGCCTGTTAAAAGTCTTCTACTGCTTTTAGAGTTATTCTGTTAATCTGTTGATTTTTAATTTAATATTATGTAATAGTTTAAATATTAGGGTAGTAGATTTGACTGAACACATTGGTTTCAGAATGCATTTTAGAAGCTTGTGTTTTTAGTGAACCCCCGTTTAAAGGTTATTGCTTTCAGAAAGAAAAAATTTGGTTAATTGTGGCTTCTGGCTACTTAAAGAGTTTAGAGAATAGAGTTGTCTTGTATACAGACTTTTATTTAGTATTCCAGTGAAGGAGGATCCTAATAATTTCATAGTAACAATATTGTGTTAGCAGCCTGATAGCCAAAGCTCTGAAAAAGAAACCAGACCTAGGAGGTGAAGAATCTAGGGAGTATTTAAGTTGATTCTAGAATAGTAAGTTGTGGCTAATAGGTTGAAAATAATCATTACCCTCTCTTAAAAGATTAATATCACTGCCTTTGAGAAAAGTGGGCCTTGCAAACTGTAACTCAGCCTACCTTTTATGCCAGCCTAAGCGGGAAGAGATTATCTCTTTTTCTGTAATACGTGCCTACTTTTAACATACTGAGTTTAACATAATTTCAAAAATACCTATAAAATATACCTTTCTGGCCCTTAATAAATAAGATAAATTGTGCATAATTTATCTTTACTCTGAAATCTCATAATTTTGCCCTAGATTTCAAAGTGATTTTAAAACTTAGGAAAGCCACTATAGCTCAGAACATATATTTATGAGGATGAAGGAAAAAGGTGTAAAATTTCAATGTAAGTAAGTACCTTGCTGATAACATGAGAATTCATAAAATAAAAGCAATCTCAATGTTTTATTTCACATTGAATGATAGAGGATAGATATAAAGCCAGAGGAACTAAAAAGGGACACCATGAGAAAATGGCATGGTTGTATATGTCTAAATATATATTCACTTACATGCTTTGTCAGAGACCAAAATTTAGGAAGAAATTTGACTTTCTGGTGGTTTGTGGAGAGAGCTGATCAGAGACTGCTTCTTGGCTAAGTTTCTGTCTGCATAGGCTGTTAACAATTGTTTCTCTGGCAGCAGATCTTGTTCATCAGGATTGCATCATTTCTGGGAGAATGGCCAAGGTCCACAGCCACAGTACAAAGACTGTCTGAAGCATATGAGGCCTGTTCTTTTTCTGAAGCGGCACTCCTCTTCCTGCCAGTCCTCTTCACAGGATTACTGAAGCAGATTTGTTCTGAATTTCTTTCATCGGATTGGCTGTTTATTGGACTCTTGTCTCCCAGCTGCTTCCGGCTCACCTGGCTGATGCAATTTCTTTTTCTGAAATCTCTGTTGGAGTTGTTCTTAAAACACTTATTGTCTGTCTTCTCTGAGAGTGACCTGACAGATCACATGGGTCTTGTGCTTTCAGCAAGTCATATAGAGAAGAGACTGTCAGAATGACAAATACAGAGACTATTGACCATTTCTGAACCCAATTAAAAAGACAGGAGTAATTATAAACCATTTCTGGCATGTTCTTAACAGCCTTTTCCTTAGAAACTGTATGTATCAATAAATGGTGATTTCTCAAAGAGTACTCAGGACTGGGAGACCAGCTGGTTGTGTTTTTAAGTCTAAGAATTTAATACTATTCCTAGGGGTTCTGGAGGAGTGTTCTGATTGTAGTTAAATTGAAATTCCAGAGCATTTGTTGTTGCTAAAGGAGTGTATTTCTTCCTTGATGTAATTTCTTCCTTTTGTTTACTGTTACCCTCATGCTTTTCATTTTTATGACTTCCCTGGTGGGTCAGACGGTAAAGCATCTGCCTACAATACAGGAGACCTGGGTTCGATCCCTGGGTCAGGAAGATCCTCTGGAGAAGGAAACAGCAACCCACTCCAGTACTCTTGGCTGGAGAATCCCATGGATGGAGGAGCGTGGCAGGCTACAGTCCATGGGGTCACAAAGAGTCAGACACGACTGAGCCACTTCACTTCACTTCACCCTCAGGCCTTTCATTTGTATAGTTCTGAGTATGGTCTTTTAAAATGGTTTCTAAAGAATAGTTTATTTTCCAGTTTTTAATAAAGTTAGAAATCCATAAGATATCAGCATAAAGAACATTTACTGCTTGGTACTGGAATCCCTCAAACAACTATTTTCACATATATGATATATTAACACTTCAGATATTGATACCCTTTTCAGTTAAATTGACTTTGTCCCCCTCCCCAAAATCCTGGGTCATCACCTGTTTTCCTTTTCAGAGTGTAGAAAGCAAATTAAAGCTCTGTTTTCTACACTTCTTCCATTGTGTAGTTGAGAAATTGACTCTTGTCAGTCTTTCTGTAGTAGGATAAGAGGATGGAGAGATGTGTTGGGGGAGGAAAAGAGTAATGTGAGCTTTAATAGATGATGGTGAATCCCTGTTTGACTGGAGAATCACATGAACTTGATTAAAGAAAAGCCTGTGAGTTTAGGAATGGGTCAGGAAAGAAGCATCTTCTCAGAGAGAGAAAACGAATCCTTTGAGAAATGGAAGAGAATTCTAATTGGATGGAAAGAAAAGGATCACCCAGAGACAGTACTTACCACTTAACTCAAAGACAGTTGCCATTTCTACCTTTTATTTAGGTTCTGGGTTTACAGGAAAATAATGTAACAAGGTTAAAGGACAAAGATAAATCACTAGATGGAACATAGTATGGTAAACAAGGCAGAATACAGAAATGAAACAAAATTGCCATTAAAATATTATTTCTCTAGAATTCCATGCTGTGTGTCCATCTTTGTTATTTCTATCTATACTAATTTGTTTCTTAACTTTTTCTAGGTCTTCACAGCTTCTGGCAGATAATTTTGGGGGACTTCATATTCAGAGGTCTATAAAAAGGTGACTGAGCCAAGTAAATTCTTTTGTTTTAACTTTTGCACTTCAATGAATACTAAAACTTTAATTTTGATATAATAGTGATCATAATTTATTCAGCAAATATTCTCAAAAATTTCTGTGCCAGGAAATATTCTCAAATACTTGTTCTAGACTTTGGATCTATAGCAGAGGATAAAACACAGAAATCCTTGTCCTAATTGAGTTTATATTTTGGTAGTAATAGAGACAAATTAACAAGTAAAAGAAATCTTGAAACTGTTCCACAAAGAGATGTTAATTCTTATCACTCTTTCTAGGACATATCTCCAAACTGTATGATAAGTTAGTAACTGCTATAACTACTAAACTTTGTAAACTGTAGTAGGAACCTGTTGTCTTACGTTATAAAACTAGAGTAATTATAATTACATATTGCATATAGATAATGTTAGAAGTTCTTCAGTGAACTTTTAATAGCTACATTTTACATGTTATGTAGAAGAGGAACTAGGCTCAGGGTTATATGAGAAGTTTGGTTTTGCCATCTTTTTTATTATTATTAAAAAGGCCCAATATTATAAAAGTATTACTTGAAGCAAAATAACCATGCTAATCTAAAATGCCTTCATCAGAAGAGTGGGAATGGTCATGTAGAATTACAAAAAAGTTTTCTTTTATCTAGACACCTGCATTTTTTTAATGGTTATATAACAGTAATGGCTATGACAGGATTTTTTAGTGGTGTTGAGTAATTGGGGGTTGGGTTCTTTACTGAAGTATAACACGTGATTCGGATTCCAGTATTGGTCAAGGGTAATATTATTATTAGATTGCGTTCTGGTTATTAAGTAGCCTTTGGATTTTTTGTTTTTAATTCGAGAATTATACAGTGATATCAAATAAAGAGTTGTAACCAACAGCTCCCAAAGTTCAAAAATGCCCTTTTGGACTTACTTGATAAGTATTCTCTCTTCTGTTTTTTGTAGATTTTATTTCAGTTTCCCAGAGGCTCAGAGGGTATACAGATCTACTCTGTTTGAATATATTGTTAGGGAAAAGAAACATTTATGTGTAGGATGGGCCCCAAAGCAGAAAGTTATGCTAGTCACTTTTTTTTTTTTTTTTACAAGCTGTAAGGACAATAGATAGGAAGATCTTCCTTTTTCATTTCAGTCTCAAGTCGAATATGTCACCCCAAGTTGAGTAGGAGCAAGTGTATTGCCACACCCAGATTTTGGAGAGTCCTGGAGAAGGCAATGGCAACCCACTCCAGTATTCTAGCCTGGAAAATCCCATGGATGGAGGAGCCTGGTAGGCTGCAGTCCATGGGGTTGCACAGAGTCGGACACGACCGAGCGACTTCACTTTCACTTTTCCTTTCATACATTGGAGAAGGAAATGGCAACCCACTCCAGTGTTCTTGCCTGGAGAACCCCAGGGACGGGGGAGCCTGGCAGGCTGCCGTCTGTGGGGTCACACAGAGTCGGACACGACTGAAGCGACTTAGCAGCAGATCCATTGGTGAGATACAGCTCTTTCAAGTGTAGATGCCAGGGAGGACTACTTAGTTTACAGCTGTTCTAGCACTTTAAAATAATGATATAAAAGAAGAATATTATTTTTATGTGTTTTTAAAAATCTTGGCCTGATTCACTGTTCACAGTTGGTTTTCTTTTCCACATTAATTTGCTTCATATTTCAAAATAAGAGTCAAGCGTCTCAGATCGTCTTAATCATTTTAAAATTTGTATTAATCTCCTGGATTGACTCAATTAATATGCTATTACTTTTCATTTGATTTAATTTTTTAGTGTAAATAATCATTTACTACTGTGTTATTTGTCTTATCATGAATCAGTATATCATGACTTCTTACTATATATTTTTTTCTTTTTTTGAAAACCTTTGTTAACCTGAACCTTAACAGTCAAATTGAGTTTCTTTCCTCCCACATAAATTACTTCTTGTTACATTCTTTTAATGATTTTTTTTTAACAAAGCTGTAAAATCACTAATGTAAAAATCAGAGTACACTTTTTCCCTTTGCACCATACTTCCAAGTCTGTTAATCTAATTTTGTTTGTTTATATTACTGAGTTTGTCTTTCTGTTCCCAAATTCCACTGGCTGTGGTCACCAGTTCAGAGTATCCTCACTGCTTTTCCATGCAGCGTTTTCTCATTTTTATCATGAAACGGTACACTTGATGTCTTATGTGTTTATTCGTACATAGTGGTGGGTATCACCTTACAAATATAGTTAACCATTACGTCTTCTCCCCAAATTATAGTTATTAAAAAAAGTGTAAAAGTGTAAAAGGGTATTCTGTGTCAAAAGAAGGCAATAAAAAGCAGCTATTTTCAGTCAAATATAAATAAATTGATCACTTTTATTATCCTATTTAATTTGGAAGGAATAACATTAAACTGTGATAATTCTTTTGACCATTATCTGACTTAAAACTCATTAGTTAGGTCCTAGAACATCTTGTTTGATAAGCAGTTGTGAATGGGAGAAATGTGCTCATTGATGAGCAGACTATCTAACTTTTTCCTTTATCTGAAAAGAAAAAAAATGGAAATGAAAAGAGAGCATGATTTTTGTTACCTCACTTTGTGGAACATTAATGCAGAGCATAGTAAACACGGACAATGCTGATTCCTTGTATTTTATATCTATCCCTTAAAAACTTCATTCAAAAAAATAGAAAAATATTCATTAGCGTTTGCAATAAATTTAAAGACCTATCTGGTTACTAGATATTTTCATTTTCTGTGCTAGGATTCCTCATGTCCATAACATGTTGGTTGAGGCTCTGCAGCTCACCCCCACTCTCAGAGTGGCCAGTCTCCAATAATTGGACCCCGTGATTTCCACTCTCTGCTGTGTTGGACGTCATGAGCATTGCAATCCCTCTGGGAGTCACCACACCAGATACATCCTACTCAGATATGGCTGCTGGATCAGAGTAAGTGCTGCTTCCTAGGTAGTAGGTACATTACCAGTTTGTATCAAGACAAATTTCTTATGGGCATCTAATAGTAAATATGTAGTATTTTCTATACCCAAGCCTAGCCCATTATAAATGACATTAGACCGTTCCCTTTCCCCTGTAGAAGCTGGAGTCAAAAAAGAATTAGAAGGGGGAGGAAAAGAATTTGGGAGGGGGGAGGTATTTCTGAGTAAATAATTAAGAGGACTAAATTTTCGAGATAGTGATTATTTTCATTTGTTTTGATGGGTAAGGAAGACAAGTAGGTGTCACTACCTGCTTCTGTAGAGTTAATGATTATCTGATGAATGGAGGATAAGGAGGAGTTCTCTCCTGCTGATTTTCCTTGAAGGCCTCTTCCTATGTACTTCTCATTATTCTAGAGTAAAGGGGCTGCTACTGTATGGGCAGGTTACTTAGACCTTCTGATATTTGGGATAGAAAATGTGGAAAGCAGTGTCACCTGTTTTTTATAATATTCATTGCCTAGAAAGAGGACCTTCAGAATCAGTGGTACCAAACTTTTTTTTCAGCTAAGAGCAGCTTTAGGAATTCAGAATTTGTCGAAAAGTCCAATCCCTAAAATAGACTCTCAGTTCTTGAAGAATTTAAATGCCAAATGGCAATGAAGGTAGGCCTTCATTATAAAACTTTATATATTATTCACAGTTTTAAAATTTTTAGCCTTTTGTATCCCTTCTCTTTTAAGTTGTCCGAGATTCCCCCTGCTCACAGATTCCCCCTCTTGTCCTTTTACCTCCCTTGTACCCAATCTTCCTTGCTTACAGAAAGGAAGTGGAAGCCCCCTACCTTTCAAGACGAAGTGGCACTACACCAGGATGTGAAAGTCCAGCGAAAGAGACCCAAGGGGCCTAGGGGGCAGCACACCCCCAGAAGCCAAGTCTATTCCAGGCAGTACCAGGGATTAGGGTCTGGGCTGGAAAAATCCTGGTGTTTTGAATATGTTCAGGTCCAGTTCAGACTCTTGATCCCACAGCCACTTCTTGAGTGAGGTGGGTGTTGCTCTAATTCCCCTGTTTCTCTTGCCATTTTCACAGTCCCTGGGGATTCTTTCCCCTTCAGCAAAGTAAAGAAACTGTTCCAAAACTCTGGGTTCAACTGCATCCCTGATAATAGTGGTTTTCTTCCTAAAAACTGAGAATATTAGTAAAGAGCATGTGTATTTCTTCACAAAGCCACCTAGAATAACTGTTTGATGACTTCCTTAAAGAGGAAGACTTAAAATGAAGCTACCCTAAGACGCAGTCTGTTATATTCTGGGGTAGTCTGTAATTGAAAGCAGTTTTTGGCCTTATTCCCATATAAAAAAGAAGATGGAGGGTGGGGGGTGGGAAAGGGTGGATTGTGTTACTTCCAGAGCCCTTTTTGTTGTTTTGTTTTGTTTTTATTTTTTTGCATGCCAAAGAGATTTAGTTACACCAATAGCTGAAGCTTCCAATTTTATAACTGTTTCCCAGACAAAGTACTTAAAAACTTAACTGCATCAATAGGTAATTGTATAATGTTAATGGATTTATATAAAGTCAACCACTAGCCTCCTATAAGGAATGACTAACAAACTGTATAGGTAGACAACTCTAACATTTGTGAGAAATTTCAACAACAGCAAAAAAATTCAGTGTTGATTAACTCAGTAAGATTGGGATTAGTAGCTAAGAAAAAGACCTAAAACAATTATTCTTAAAACATGTATTTTTCCCAGAGTACAGAGGTGACTACCCATAATTGTTGCTTAGGGAGTCCAGAAATAATTACAGAATCAAAAAATGTTTCTGGCCTAAAAATTTGACTGCAATGTTTCTATCGCCTGAAACATTTTCATCTTTGATCTCCAGACAGATTTCCACTACTGTAGTCATACCTAATTTTTCAGTGTTTCATTTTGTATCCCTACAAGGCAAGAGAGTGTCAACACTTAGCTTATATACCGTTCTGTTAAATTGTTAATGATATTTGTTAATGCTTCATTATGCGTATGTCACTGTCACGCATATTCCACCATTCTGGGCACTCTGAGATTAAACCTGGTATTAAGGGCAATATATTCAACTAAGTAAAAAGACCTAGACCTTACTTTATGGGATTTTAAATCTGATGGCAGTGGTCTACATTATGTTTTGTTTTTGTTTTTGTTTTTTTGTATATTTGTAGGAAAACCTCTAGATGTAACAATAGAAGGAAAGACTTTTCAGAGTATACTGTCCTGCCATAAATGAATTTCAGAGGTAGTGTTACAACAACAGGTTGCACATTGTACTGAAACACAATTGATGGAGTATATCTGTTGTGAGCATGCCTTCTGTGTATGTGCCCAACTGTCATAGAAGTTTAAACACAGGGGAAGAAAGGCTACAATTACATTTGCATAAAATAATTGGCTAATAAAGAGATACAAACCTAATACTCAAATTCTTTATCAGTATTTTAAAATATAGAGAAGATCTGGTATATGTATATATGTCAAGGAATATCCTAGGAAATCATGTAGTTACCTGTCAATGTGTAATTATGCATTTAATCTGCAACCAGTATGGAAATTGCAAAGTTTCCTCATCAAAAGATATGAGCTTAAATTTTAGTATTTGTCACACATAAATAATATATTAATGCTATGCTTAACTACAAAGTATTATGACAATGGGATGGCCTTTTAACCTACACAATATACATTTTATTTTTATTCCCTAGACTTGCACATGAAGTGCATATGTTCATATTTACCCAGTTTGGAGATGGGTAAGATACAACCAGCATAGCTCCATCTCCATGGCCATCTTTTATCTCATGCCACTTTCTTTTATCCCGTCCAAAAAAAAAAAATCCATTTCTAATAAACAGCTGTCATGTTTCACCCCATGTGTTCAGTGGTACAAAATCTCTTACATAAAATATGTACAGCTCTTTGAAATACTTATTTATGTAGTAAATTAACAATGCTGTATAAAGTTATTACTTTCTCTTAACTGTCCATCATAGAAACTAAATTCTACCTTCATTTTATTAATGCTTGTTTGCCTTTGGTTTCATTTAGGAAACTCCACCTGTTTCCTAATAATCAGAGCTGATTGCCTCTCAGTGAGCCATATTCAGATCATCTATTTCTCAAGAATACTGACCTGCATTCTTGATGTATTCCGCCCCCACCCCTGCCCAGTTCCCATCTTGCAGACACTCTTTAAGTAATAAAATGCATGCACTTCACTAACAGAGAATACTTTCCTATGTCTAAAGTTCTTCTTCACCTAGAAATTACCTTTGCTGTTATTTATAAGATCCCTTCTCAGTTTTGGAGCATATAACTGGGTGAGTTGGATACATATCTCAGAATTTTCTTTTATCCCTCACTTCTTAGCTGACATTCACCACATTGAACTGCACACTTTGTTCCCACCAAGTCCTGTATTATATATATTTCCAAGCAGGAAAAATGTTTATTACGTGAAACAAACAGTATTCATTATTTGCTTCCCTAAAAGACCCTTTGATCCATCACCAAGACTGAGTTATGTGTGTCTTTGGAGTTTCTAATTTGTGAATCTCAGTGCTAGAGTGCTAGTTAATTTAAATGACAGATAATCCATTATTCAGTTTTGCAAAGTCAAACAGTTGCATTCCTTAATTATGTTTCAGAATTCTCCAAAACCTAACCAGTTACCTAAGCAATCAGTTAAGTTCTTTTTGCCCCAGAAATTGAATTTTGTCCTTAGCCACCTCTATCTTTTTATTATCAAATAAGGGCTACATTAAATTTCTTAACTTAAAACACATTTATAATTATTTTATATTAATAAATTGTGCTTAAACAGTTATTTTCCACTCAGTGTCGGTACAGAAAGCTACTCAACCAAGCTTCTCAATAAGCCTGGTTATTTAAGATCTTACATCATTTTCTTTAAAGGAAGAAAGTTACCCTGGTTTCCCAACTAGTTAGGTATAGTGGAAAGAGCACAGACTTTGGAGTCACATTGACTGTGTGACCTTGGTAAAGTTATATAATCTCACCACCTCAACTTCACATTCTGTAAAAATGGGGTGCTCTTTACCATCTTTAGTAGTTGCAGAGTAAACAATACTATAAATCTCCTAGAAAATAATAGACAATTCAGAATGGTACTTAGTACTACTGTTGTTATTTGTCACTAGAATAAACTTCTGAGTGCAGTTTTGATTAGTTTGAAGTTCTGTGGTATTACCATGCAGCTATTAAATAATTGTGTCCTTGATATGCTTGCATGTCATTGGTGGATGAGAAATTATTATTCTTAATATGTGGAAGGTGTTTGGGGGTTCATCAAGATGAGAGGTATGATAAATATAAGATGCCATTGTTTTTACCTGTACTTTCTTCAGGGTATCCTGTCTTGGTAGTGAATGGAAGAGGGCCTGGTCCCTGGGGCAGTGCAGAAGGCACTTTCATCATCTCACTCACTGCAAATGTCATGTGAGGTTTCATGGAAGTATTAAGAGATCCAATTAAGAAGAATAGTTCTGAGTCTAAACCAGCCCAGAGTGGCTTCTCTAGGGGAAACTCCCTGCTCAGCTGGTACGTTTGTGTTTGTCATTAGGGACACCTTGTATCCCAGGTGCCTGCTTTGAGACATCTGCCTATACTGGCTTCATGTTACACACAAATCCACATTTAATAACACTCCTACTGTTATTTATAGGCTTAGTTACGTTGATGACATTGTTTCACTGAGTTCTTTCTCTTACTCTAGTGGCTGGTGGTTGTGGAAAGAGGAGGGGTTAGAATGGGAAGTTAAGTCTTAGTTTAAGGAAAGATTAGGTGTTATGCTATCATGCATTGCTTTTCGCCTTTGTGCAGCCCTGAATCTGTGGAGGCTAGTCCAGCAGTTAATGAGAAGAGCGTGTATTCCACTCATAATTATGGGACCACTCAGAGGCATGGGTGTCGAGGACTGCCTTATGCTGTGAGTATGCATTTATTTCTCTCCAGAGCAGTGATCTTCCTGGAGTGTAATCCATTCTTATACATTGTGACTTTCTTGAAATGTTTATATGCAGCATGACGAAGTTGCCCCTTTTGCACTTCCCTGCCTCCAGCGGACGTCTAGCCCTGCATCATTGTTCTTGTTTTTATGTCCCAGTTGACCTTGGCATTTTGTTTTATCACTTTCCTGGTTGAAGCCAAAAAACGAAGGGTACTACTTTCTTCTTTCTTTCCATATGTACCATACTTTAGGGGAGAGAGGGGCCAGTGTTTGGACACTGTTGATTTAAAAAATCTTATTTTCAGGATCATAATTACGGAGCCCCTCCTCCTCCGACACCTCCTGCTTCTCCCCCTGTCCAGACGATCATCCCTCGTTCTGACCTGAATGGCCTGCCGTCGCCCGTAGAGGAACGCTGTGGAGACAGCCCGAACTCTGAAGGAGAGACTGTTCCTTCCTGGTGTCCTTGTGGTCTTTCTCAGGATGGCTTCCTTCTCAACTGTGACAAGTGCAGGTAAGATCGTGTTCCATCTAAATCCAACCCTGGGTTACTGGGATTAGGGTTTCTTATTAGTAGGGAAAAGCTCAAAGTATTCTTTCTTGTGTTTGTTAATGTAGATGATTCCTTAGTGCTCCTTGGCTCGAATTCTCTGCACTAGGTGAGAATTGCTGACAACAAGGAATGAGAGATTGATCTTAAAGCTATTGAATTTGATATGAAATTTAATGTCCTGGAAACATTTGGTAGGTGGGAGGAAGGGGGTAGTATATGCAGAGATACTTCTCCCATGTGTGCGATGATGTGCTGCATGCTGTTGGAAGGACTACTTTAAGTTTGTTTTCCCTCTTTAGGGGAATGAGCAGGGGGAAGGTTATTAGACTTCATCGGCGGAAGCAGGACAACATATCAGGTGAGCCAAAGATGGGTTAGGCCCATGTTTTGACACATACTATTTTTTGGTTTTAATATTCGTCCTAAGAACCCCTCTTGAAAGTTCCCATGAAAAAAAAAAGAAAGTTCCCATGATCCCCAGCTCTTTTCATGGACAGTCATTGAAGTCTTCTCAAAAACCATAGTAATTCTGTTGTTATGAATTAATTGTATCCAGAATCAACAGTTTAGGCCTATACTAATCAAAATATTGCCTGTGAGTGCACACACACACCTAAGAACAGATCTTTTTCTGTGTTACATACATATCAAGGCAAGGGAGCTTGGGGACTGAATTCAAGGCGGGAAGTACATATAGAGAATAGAGTTTGTGTGCTTAGTGAGAAAGATACAGATAGAATTTTGTTTTCATATGGATTGTGGTATTTATGTTCTAATAGAGTTAGTAGAAGTAATGACTTACTGAGTATGGGCTAGATCTAAAGGAATGAGCTGTTTTTTAATGCACTTAGGATTCTTATGCACTGTGAACTGACCTTTTTCCAGGTGGGGATAGCAGTGCAACAGAAAGCTGGGATGAGGAGCTTTCTCCTTCCACTGTGTTGTATACAGCAACACAGCACACACCTACAAGCATCACTTTAACTGTTAGAAGAACCAAACCCAAGAAGCGGAAAAAGAGTCCAGAGAAGGGTCGTGCAGCACCAAAGACGAAGAAAATCAAGGTATGGAGGGTAAAAGTATCTTAAATAGAAATATATCTGAAATAGCCCAAATGTTGGATAAAGAATACACCAAAGTTCTTTTAAGAAATTTGATCCAGATGTTTGATGGGCCACTTCTGCTCTGTTTGCGAAAATCAGCTAATCTTTGTTACGAACATACAGATCAACCTCTTTTCTGCCACTCCATACCATCACAACTGGCACATAGTTTCTTTTACTACAACCCCACATCCCAGGTATGAAATCCCAGCCCACCTGGCACAAGTCCGTGTGTACAGCTGCCTCCAGTCTAGGCTTCCACTGTCCTAAAGTATCTCCTGCCTCCTCAACCCCAAAACCCAGTCTGAAATTCTTGTGCTGTACATGCCCACTTCATGTTGTTGGTTGATTGTTTTTTCCCTTGTTTCAAAATATTCAGGAAACGTCTCTTGAACGGTCTAGGCTTACTCAGTGTTGTGGTCACTTTCCTGTATTCTCAACTAAAAAGTCTCCAGAAGAAACCTCTTCTGTTTTGTGTTCTTTCTTCCCCATCACAGCAACTTTGTTGCTTCTAGGTGACTTGCCCACCCCTTATTAAGGGGATTGGTCTTTATTTCCTTCTTAATTTCAAACTCGTAAACCTGTAGCCTTACTTAATATTTTTATATACTTTTTCTTTTAGTGTCAGGGGTACATATAGGATTTAAGTGATGCATGCTCTTCCCTGTTAATTACCTAATTTCAGAGTGGAAAGTATTGTTATTAGCCTCAGAGTTCACTGGCCTTATGCCACCCCTATTCTTGACAATAGTGTGGGGAATTCCATTGTATTTGTTACCTAGAGTAAACGGGACAGACTAGAACACTAGTTCTTGCCTTAGTTTTAGTCTCAGATAGGTGTAACTGTCATTCTTGGTACCAAGTTTTGTTTTGTTCTACTTGTTTTCCTCTTTGGGATAGGCATTTCGAGAGGGATCCCGGAAGTCCTTGCGGATGAAGGTAAGGGGTCTTCTTCTCTGATGCTGTGTTTTACTTCACTGTGATCTTGCATTTTGGTCAGCTTCTTTCCTGACATTGATGGTCTGGGAATCTTGGACTTTGCTTTTTGTTAGTTTTTAATTGTTGCCATTCAGATTTCATAGAGCCTTTCTCCAAAGTGGATTTTCTTGGCCATTTTCTAAAATATTTTTTCCTTTCTGTAATCAGGCTTTGTTTACTGGTTTTTCATTAGCTGCTTTTCTTGGGGTACAGGGTAAGTGACATTTTGCCAAACAAAATGAGGTTGATGTTTGGCCTCCATCTGATTGGCCTCCATCTGAGGAGTGAAGTTTTTCTGTTGATAGGGGATCTCTTGTGCACTCACCCTAGCATCATGTACACTTTAATCACCAGTTGGAAGGATAAATTTCATCAGTAGGAAAGTAGTAGTGTTGATGAGAATTATTCTTACTGGAATTACTTACTTTTGAGCTGTTTTCTCCTGGCATATCTACTTGGTATAGAAGACTCAGGTGATGTTAGTGTACTTCTTTTCTTTAGTTATCAAGTAAAAGCTTATGAGACATGATTTCAGATAGTGGTTGGATAATAGAGAAATTATGTACAATATTTAAAGAAACTTTCAGCTGATGAAGAGTTTGCCCAAAGGAAATTTGAATATACTGTCTGATATCTTCCTTTACCTATTTGTTTATGTAGAAGGATAGTGTACCTCCCAAACCATTACTTATGGCTTCAAAGTATTCAATTAGAATTAAGGTCTAGTTTAGTTCTGTAAGTATTCGTATATCTGGATGTGTAAATGATATAAAAGCAGAATCTTTGTTATTGACCATTATAGGGTAAACATTAAACTCTTTGAGTGAGGATAAGCTTTCTTAGGAAATATAGATGTAATACACATTTATATGTGGAACACCAAATTGACTCATTTAAAAAGATCATTATAAAAAGGTAGCACTTTTTATAAAATTAGAAGGCCTCACCTTGCATATGCCCATAAACAGACTTGTAAATAGCTGTATAAAAGATGGGAGAGCACTTAGAGCCCAAGACCACCAGAATCCTGGAATGTCTTGGAACACAGTTATTGTTTCTTTGCTAGATCGTTCTCCTGTAAGGAGACCGTTGCTCAGGGACCTTAAATAGATTTATGGGGCAGACATAGCCCTGATCCCAGGTGTTAAACGCTTTTCTTTTTTATCAGCTATTGTAACTTGCCTCTAGAAGTTTGAAACTTTCTGAAAGCTATTGACTGGCTCTCCCAGAAAACTACATGTTAACCCCAAATATTGCTTGCAGTTTTTGAGATGTTGACAGATAGCTCCATAAGCATGTTAAAATTTAAATAATTAAAAATTACTGGTTTATTTTGATTCTTGTATCATAATTCTGAGTTATAAATTCTGTACTCAGAGTTAATTGTTACTAAGAACCTTATCAAAGATCTGAGTGGGAACCATAGCATAAGAATGAGAAGAATCCATCATTTGGCTTTTTAACCCCAAAGTTGAATTTCCCTACTGGAAGCTGGTCTAAACCAGGGTTTTTCAACCTCAACACTGTTTGAGCCAACAACATTTGAACCAAATAATTCCTTGTAGGGATCAGAGCTGTCTTTTGCATTACAGCAGGCTGTGTAGCATCATCCCTAGCATTTACTAAGTGCCAACAAAGCCACATATTAATCAAAAATAACTTTAGGTATTACCAAAAGTCTTCTTGGGGGTTGAGAACCGTTGCTCTAAACCCACTGAGATGGCATCTCCAGTACTCAGAACAGGATAGCAGACTAGACAAGAGTTGTGTTAGTGAACAATAGCTAAAACTATGGCACAGGCTTCCAGTATACATTGTTTGACAAGTCAGAAGTTTAGTGATCACTACTGGATGCTTAAACCTGGGAATTCTATTGGGGCACCCCTAATCCCCAGTCTAATAAACTCCCTTAAGGTCTTAAGTTTTACACTTTTTCTTTTGCTCAGCTGCTACTGTCCACCTCAAGCAGGCAGTATTCTGTTCTCAATGTGTTGGCCTTAGGTGTTTGTTAGATCCTTTTGTTTATTGTTCATCCTTTTGGAATCTAGTGAGTAATGTGGAAAACAGTGGTATTAAATTTTTCCTTCCATTTTGCTATTCCTTGGGGGAAGGATAGTAGAGAATAGTCAATCAAAACTCGTGACATAGAAATGAAAGAAAGCGATTGTTACAATGGGTGTGTTTTCTCTCATTCGTGGAAACCATATTTAATTTTTGTATACCTGTTTTTGCAAGTTTAAAGTCGACATGGATTTATAAGTAGCTTTGGTATTAGTGTCTTTTCCTTCTAGTCATCACTAGTGTGAAATCATCACTATCAGTGTTTGTTTTGTTTTCTGATAACACCTTAAGTCCTGAACAGGAGAATTTATATCAGACTTGAGCTGTGGAGGAGGAGAATATATATCAGACTTCAGCTGTGTCTGTATGTCAGAAGCACATAAAGTATTTAGGAAGATGTTGGCAAGATATGATAATATTTCCTCAGTACTGTACTGTCACAGAGGGCAGCGGTTTTCCAAGTGAAGTGTAGCAGATTATAAGCATTTCCTACACTGCATCTACCCATGCCCCTCCCCCACCTTACCTCTTCATTGTGTGGCTGTTTTGCAGTGTCATAAATAGCATGCTAGAAAGATATACTGAATGATAGCTTTTTCTGTGGGAAGCAAGATTATGAGTTACTTACTTACTTGGGTCACATGTAGCTTTTAAGTGAAGATATATTAATTGTATAATAAGACATGCAAAAACATACTCCTGGATAGTAGTAAAACTACCAATTTGAAATGTCACACTGATGTTTGATAAATATTGAAAACTTAAGCAATGTGAGTATTTTGAAGTATCACTATTGTTCATTTTTATGAAGATTTTCTTACAAACTTGATGTCATTCTTCTGATAAATTTGGTTTTTATGATGTAAAGATGGTCATAAAATCGTAGTGATGGGATGGAATTGCAATCCAGATTGATTTCTTACTTTATAAATGAACTTTATAAACTGAACCTCCCAGCTTACTGGTAATAAAACCATGATAGAAGCCAGATCCTGACTTCCCAGGCCATTGCTCTTATGCCACACAACTGCCAAGTGAAAACTAATTTTCTCTGAATGTTTAGCCTGGCAGTCCCCCAGCCCACCCCTTCTCATCCCATCCTGTCCTTTTCATGGACTCTCCTAATCTACTTGACCTTTGTTCTCTACAGAATTCTCCTTCTGAGGCACAAAATTTAGATGAGAATACAACTGAGGGATGGGAAAATCGGATAAGATTATGGACTGATCAGTATGAAGAAGCCTTCACTAATCAGTACAGTGCAGATGTACAGAACGCCCTTGAACAACATCTACACTCTAACAAGGAATTTGTGGGCAAACCTGCTGTTTTAGACACTATTAATAAGACTGAATTGGCCTGTAATAATACAGTTATTGGGTCCCAAATGCAGGTAAGGATCAAAGGGTTAAAGACTCCTAATTAGTTGAGATTTTAAGAACTCAGGAAAAGGACATATTTTGAAATTAGCCTATCTTTCAGATGTATAAGGCCTTAGAGTAACAAAGTAGCCATCTATTGAGAAGCATCTTTAACCAAAAGCAAGTTTTGGTCACTTGAAAACTGTTCAGATACATACTTTAAGATATATATCTTTATTAAAAACAGATAAATTAGGATCTAGGAAATTTATACTGCCTCAGTAGAAATTATTAAGATTAATGGAAACCTAAGTTCTTACATTACACATAGAGCCACTAAAGTTTTAGTCATATTTTTCTTAGATTTTTTTTTTTTTTCTTTTCTTTGGGGGTAAGGGAGTGGCAAGTTCACTATACAGAACCTATTTCCTAGAAATACTAAGATTTTATCAAATTTTAAAATGTCTCATCATTGAGCTAAATAACATAGACAAGTAAAACCTAAAAGTATTAGTGCCTTTCCTGCAGTTAAGAGATAATTTAAGTGTCTGCTTAGCTCCTGTTGATATCATCTAATGTTAATATTCTGATTTTATTCAGCTACAATTGGGAAGAGTCACTCGTGTTCAGAAGCACCGGAAGATCCTGAGGGCTGCAAGAGATTTGGCTTTGGACACTCTTATAATAGAGTATCGAGGCAAAGTCATGTTACGGCAGCAATTTGAGGTCAATGGGCATTTCTTCAAAAAGTAAGACATCATTCATTAAGTATTAAGGGCTAAAGTGGGTCTAACTGAGCAGTATAGCTGTAAAAGCTATCCTTGTGGGTAGGATGCTCTTGCAGGAAAACTCACGCCTCTCTGCTATTTGTAGAGAAGTGCAAATAAATCTGCAAGTTGTTTAATCTGTGAAGTGGTGATGACTCCTTTCTAAACAAAGCATTCCTTGCTTTGTGCTTATTCTTTAATCAAAAGCAGACAAGCATGAGATGTTTTCTAAGTTTAGGCATTGCAGAGGGCTATCCCTCTTCTGTCATCATATGCTTCATATTTGAAATCATGGGGTAGCCTTTTTATTTCCATTGAGAATTACAGGAATTTTAATTATATTCCTAGACCATACCCCTTTGTGCTCTTCTACTCAAAATTCAATGGTGTAGAGATGTGTGTGGACGCACGTACTTTCGGTAATGATGCTCGATTCATCAGAAGATCATGTACACCAAATGCAGAGGTAAGATTTCTGTAGCAACTTCTCTTTAAATGGAACCACCAAAAGGACAAGTCAACTAAAGAAACAGTCTGAAAACTTCATCCAGATTAAGGTCTGTAGATGGTGGTTATAATCTTTCATTGTAAGAGATGAAAATCAAAAATAATGGTTTATTTATTCTGACAGGATGAGGTCAAGGAGTGGATTTTTTTTAGAGAAGGCAAAAATGCAAAAAAACAAGTTGGGATTTGCTAAAGAGAAAGAGCTAGGCTGGACAGGATGTCAGTGAGGTTATATTAAAAAATTGCCATACAAAAGATGTATCATTGGGCCAAAACTAAGGTGTGTGGTTTCATTTTTTAGATTTTAGGTGATCAGGTTGAAGGAGTGATTCTAGACATTTCTAAAGTTGATTATTTGGTGCATAATGAACACGCCCACATCAACTGCAGCGAGAAAATCCACAGAGCTTTTTTTATAGACTAAGAATTTTAATTTTTTGGTACAGCTGAAAACAGCTTTAAGATGTAGATCAGTGTTCTTACTCTGATTGCTAACATCTGAAAATTTCTTTATTTCAAGAAATATCATAAATTTTCAAGCAATTACTATATGATAGTATCAAATGGAATAACAGACTACCATAACTAAGTGAGGAAATATTATTTGAGTAAAAGGTTTTTTTTTTCCTCTTACGGAAAGTTTCTATTATTTTTGATAAATCATAATCATTAGCCTTGTTCACACAGGTGCGACACATGATTGCAGATGGGATGATTCATCTCTGTATCTATGCTGTTTCTGCTATCACCAAGGATGCTGAGGTCACCATAGCATTTGATTATGAGTACAGTAACTGGTAAGATCTCAGCCTTTCCTAACATGAGTGGCCTTGTCTTACACTTTAAGCTGTTCTTTCTGTTCAGTCTGCTTTTCTGCCTTGCCATTTCCTTTTTTTTTTTTTTTTTTAACCTTTTGTTTTCATAAGTAATGCATTTTCTGCCTAGAAATCATGGAGGGAAAGACAGAATGAGGGTGTTGTGTTTTAAGAGAGACAGGTACATAGTGTGATAACTGCTTACCAGTCTTCTAACCAAGGGTGTTTTGGCCTTTGCCTCTATGTAGCAAGAATAACAGAAAGAGTATGTATGTAACACTCCTAGAAATTACAGTAGTTATCTGTTGTTACACACACAGCTATTGTACCAACTATCATACAAAATAAGAATCTAAAGATTCACCTCATCCACTCACATCATCCACTCAGATCCTCCACTAGAATCCAGCTGTATATGACAATGCAGAAAAACAGATAGTAAGTCACAGATGATTATGTGATGGGTTTTGTAAAATGACTGCTTCTTTTGCCTTGATCCTTTTAGGCAATAGGGTCTATGTAGTAAACCGATGTCCGGCACAGGTATATGTGTGGTACATGAAGAAAAGGTATTAATAATAAGTAGGGAATCAGTAGGCAAGAGTGAGGACATGGTGAAGGCAGACACAAGGTAAGTATGACTACTTCAGACTCTGTCGCGGATTCACTGCCTTTAAATAGCACAAAGACAGTTGGGAGAACTGAATTTAGTGAGGACTTGCTTTCCTGTCCACTGAGTGAGTTTGGGTTATATAGAGAAATGGCAGAATATTGAAAATATTTATAGGACTCTCTCAATGACTCTGTTCAACTTGTTCAAAGATAATACCAAAGGAAATTGCTATACTAAGATTTCAAGATAATGAATAGATAATATAACTGATTTTCAAGGGTACTGAGACACGCACTTTTGGTTGTTTCTTTGGAGCAGTAATTATAAAGTGGACTGTGCATGTCACAAGGGGAACCGGAATTGCCCTATACAAAAAAGGAATCCCAATGCTGCAGAACCACCACTCCCACCTCCTCCAAGCCTACCTACCATTGGAGCAGAGACGAGACGTAGAAAAGCACGACGGAAAGAGCTAGAGATGGAGCAGCAGAATGAGGCCCCTGAAGAGGATAACAGCCAGCAACCAGAGCAAGCTCCTGAGAAAGTAACTGTATCCAGTGACCATGAGGTAATCTTCCCTGGTCAGAAGATGTTGCTATGGTGTTGATCCTCTTCATATGAAGAGGATCCCAGCTTGCTACATGTTGTTTTATGTAGGGAATCTATGTTAACACTTAATACCCTTCATATCAAGGTGGGTATGCATTCATTCATTCATTCTGTTTTTGTATTTTTTTTTTTTTAAAAAAACAATGTCAGGAGCATCCTTTTGGGTACTTACCAGGTTTCAGTGCAGTGAATTGTATTTATCATCTGTTTTTACCATGTGACCCCCATATAAGTAACACTAAAGCACTGGAAATTGTTTCTACAGAGTTTTAAGCTCCCAGGGAAAAACCAGGGGTTGAGTTTTTTCCTAGTTTAAGAATACAGCTGAATATCGCCTCTGTCTTAAAGGAAATAGACAATCCAGAAGAAAAAGCAGAAGAGGAGAAAGAAGAGGTTGCAGATGACCAGGAGAGCCCAGCTCATAACAGGAGGGTGGGTACCTTCTAACATCTTTTTGTTCCTGCTGATTCCTGCTACCTATGGCATGTGAGCCCCTTCAGAATTTATATCATTTTATTTCTTCAGTAAGTTACTATACCATCACCTTTAGGTCACAGTTTGGGTTTTTTCTCTAAAGTAGATTTTATAAAAATGTTTATAAAAATGTTTATTTTTTACACAGACACACATATAGTTCTCTAGTGGCTATTATCTGTTGATGGTTTTAAGAGGTTTCTTACTGACAGTCTGGTTTAAAAAAAACTGTCTTGTTGAAACAAAGTATCTTTGTTTGAGCTAACTTAGTTATTTCCTACATTTGTGTGACTTGACATTTAAAAAACCAACAAAACCTGCAGTCATAATGGATTCAAAAGTTCTTCTTTATGGCTGCAATCAGTCATGTTTATTTATGTCCTTGAGAAGCTGTTGAAGAAAATCTACTTGATTTTTTTTTAACTATGAAAATGCAGAGAAAAATTCGTTTTGATGGCTATTTTTCTTTTGTATTAAAAAGTTTCAAAATGGCTGACCTATTTTGAAATAAATGTCTATCAGTTTGCATTAATAATACTTGTGAAAAACTGTTGTCTTCTGGTAGAGGCTTCCTTCTATGTTAATGTCTTTTCTTTCTAGACCCGGGAAGATAGGAAGGTTGAAGCCATCATGCATGCTTTTGAAAACTTAGAGAAAAGAAAGAAGCGGCGAGATCAGCCTTTGGAACAAAGCAGTTCTGATGTAGAGATTGCTGCCACCACCTCAGAGACTCCTTTGGGAGAGGAGACAAAAACTGAAGCCCCTGAACCTGAAGTTAGCAACCCTGCTTCAAATATTGCCATCACAAGCAACCCACAGAGTGTTGGAGTGAACACCCGGAGGTCTTCCCAAGCAGGAGTAAGATGAAAAGACTCCAGGCCCTAGATAACTCTTACTAATATCAATTATCTATCTTTTGGAATGGCTAGAATCAGCGTTTTCAGCTTTGCCTTATTTTGCAGTAAATAAGCTGATTTGCTTATCACTTAGCTGATTTGTGGAATTCAGGGAAACAAAATTTGAATAACTAGATACTCTTAGACTAGAATGGAACTATCTACAGTTTCTGCCAGATAAATTGTTGGTGGTGAATTCATAAAGATCTTGTGGTTTCTCTTTGGCCATCTTTGTAGCATAGTTATGTACCTGACCTTTCATAGGATCTCAGAGTAACTCTTCTTTTTCCTATCTTTACCACAAATTCTAAGCCTTAAGCTAAAACCTCAGTATCTGAGGGAAAAACGGGAGGATTTACCTTCCCTGCTAAGAACCTAAAATTTGGTGGCTACTTTCAGCTGACTTTTGACCAATTTTATAAATATTTTTTGGAAAAAGAAGTAACAGACATCTTCCTGTAGCCTTTCTGGCTGGTTTAAATGTATAAATTTTGTAAGGATTACATTTGAAATTAATGTTTGTTAATGCTCACTTTTTTCACCAGTGAACATTCAGAGTGCTTAAAGTGAATAGGAAGCTGGATAAAATATTTGCTGACATTTCTAGTAAGCAGTTAACTTTGCTGTTATTATAGGATATTGCTGCAGAAAAACCAGTCCCCAAACCACCTCCAGCAAAGCCTTCTCGGCCCCGACCGAAGAGTCGAATTTCTCGGTACCGGACCAGTTCAGCCCAAAGACTAAAGCGTCAAAAGCAGGCCATTGCACAGCAGGCAGAGTTGTCACAAGCTGCCTTGGAAGAAGGGGGAAATAACAGCTCAGTAACTCCTACTGAAGCTGGAAATGTAGACAGTTCGGGAGAAAACAGGCAATTAACAGGGTCTGACCCAACCGTGGTATCAGTTACTGGATCCCATGTCAACCGTGCTGCATCTAAATACCCCAAAACCAAAAAGGTAAGTTACAAATCCATCTTCCTAAGTGTAGTCTGGCAAAAGCTGTTCCTTCGTAAAGTAAAAGGGTCTATAATCCTCAGGGGAGAAAAAGCAGTCTACGAATTATTAGATTTGAGATAAAATGCTTAGACACTGAGTCCATGCTGCTACCTTACTTTTGTTCCCATAATTTTTAAACAGAGCTTAAATTACTGATAGCTGAAATCATTCCTCCCATAATGATCATGGAGAGGGTGAGCCCTTGTGCTCTGATGATGCTGTTTTATCTACCTCTGTGCTAGTTTCTAGATGAGTATTGTCTTTGTGCTGCCTCTGGCCTTTACATCTGCAACATCATCAACTGATAGTCTCTTTTTTAACTTAGTATCTAGTTACAGAATGGTTGAATGACAAAGCTGAGAAGCAAGAATGTCCTGTTGAGTGCCCTTTACGTATCACCACGGACCCAACTGTACTGGCAACGACCCTGAACATGTTACCTGGTCTTATCCATTCCCCGTTAATTTGCACCACCCCCAAACACTACATTCGCTTTGGCTCACCCTTTATCCCTGAGAGGCGTCGAAGGCCACTTCTGCCTGATGGCACGTTCAGCTCCTGTAAAAAGGTATGTTTACGTGATTTCTTTTCCTTTTAACCTAGGATGCCTGTAATGGTGACATACCAAACACATTCTCTAGATAAGCACACTCTCCCCATATAATGAGTTAGTTGTTAAGCCACAAATATTGACGCATCAAGAGTCAGTGAGACTAAGGTGGGATGTATACTACATTTTGGTGCTCAGTTTGTCATAGCAAATTTGTCTTTGTGTTCACTGTTATCTTAGCAGTTGGTGACTGGGTAGAAAGGGGTGTTTTGTGTGTGCTCTTGTGATACTGGTTAACATGTCCATTTGTGATTATTCTGTAAGACTGGGCCCCAGGTACTCTAGAGCACTGTTGCACAAGTTAAAGAATGATCAAATTTTGTTTTGAATTAACTCAGTCACTATTATCATTTGATTGAGAGTAGAGGAAAAGTCCTGTCACAACTGACAGAATTCCTGTTCCTTGATCAAATGAGTGTTTATTCCCTAGTGATTATGGAACCTACTATAAAGTTTTCTGTCTCTCTCTTGCTGGTTTCTCTTCTGTAGTTATGTATTGCTTTTGGATCTAGTGGCAGTCATATTTGATGGTTGTTTATTTTTGGAATGCTTTCTTAATTCCCAGAAGCCCTGCCTATTTTCCAAAGGTGTCTCAAGGACAGGTCACACCCTCAGATCTATAATGTCATTTTCATGTTTCTAGAAGTATAGGACACCCTTTCATTTGGTACCTTTGAGGTAGAGTCTGTTCCCTGGAACACCCTTTTCTCTTATCCTCAGATCTGGATTCAGGCTGCCTTCCTCAGTGTCTGCCATTGCCCTCCTCCACTGGCATCACGTACATGAGGATGCTGCATATAGATTATTTGATGTGATGAAGTCTCCAACTCCAGGCAGGTCTTCCCTGACTCCTCAAACTTAAAGCTTTTCTCTTTTCCCAAAGAGCAGATACTATTTCTTGGGGGAGGGGCATAAAAGATGAACCCAAGTGTTGGGGGATATGGAGGGGAGGAGGGCAGCAGGGATCTGCACACAAAGCAAAGGCGCTACCACTGAATGAGCAACATACACTGAAGAAAGTCTTTTTCCTAATCTTAATCTAAGTGTTTGAGTCACTTACTGATTTATTTAGGGGAAATTCCCAAGTAGAACAGCTCCTAAAGAGAAATTTGATCATGAGATCTTTGCCAAAAGGGTTTGTGGGTAATGGAGTAGCATAACTTTTAGGTGTCAGAAAAGAAAACAGTGACATCTTTAAAAAGAAAATAAGAAATTTACTAAAGGAAATGAAGGTTAGGTCTCTGGGAATCCTTTATTCTATACCAAGTTATTTATCATGGATCTTATAAATTATCTGAGAAGGAAAAAAAATTTTGCCATTTAATGACCATTATTGATTAACCTTGGCTTCTCTGGTGACTCGGTGGTAAAGAATCTGCCTGCTTTGCAGGAGACATGAGTCAGGAAGATCCCCTGGAGAAGAAATGGCAACCCACTCCAAATATTCTTGCCTAGGAAATCCCATGAGCAGAGGAGCCTGGCGGGCTGCAGTCCATGGGGTCGCAAAAGAGTCGGACACGACTTAGCGACTAAACAGCAATAACAATGATTAACCTTATTCTGTAATAATTGGCGGATTTCATTAACTCTGGTATGGCATGTAAAACTAATCTTACCATTACTTTTAGCTCAGTCCCTCATTAAGGGTAATAGCCCAGAATCTACGTTTTCAGAGTAGTATCAAACAATTAGAGAAGCTGTCTTTAGTTTAGAGGAACAAGCCAAGAGATGGCTTAATATATATATGAAATAAACTTCTTCCTTTTGTTCTGTCTTTGGATGGACATAGTACTAGACTTCTAGGATGTTAACTGTTGAAGTGTCTTATCAAGTCAGATAATAGATTTTCTTTCTTTAATCCTTTAAGAAGGATTAATAATTATTAATACAGAATAATAAAGAAGTCTAAATTGTAAATAGTACGGACTACCTTCTTGAAATGCTGCCTTTATCATTCTGATGCTAGGTTGTAATCTTTCTATTCCCATCTTACTTTTTTCCAAGTAGCAGAGTTCTGTGAAAATCAAAAACGTGTAGAAATATGACTTCAAATATGATAGAAAATATATTTCTTAGAATTCTTTTTACCTGGTTATGGTTTCAGACTTTCATCTGTATCTCATCTTTGTGTCTCTCCACTGGCAACAGTTAGAAATCCCATTTAATTCATATTCATATTACAGTCTCTGCATGTATCTGACCATCCTTAGTCTTGTTTTATACAGGCTCTGCTCAGACTTTTATCTATTTGTGTCATATTAGTCTTTAAGAAGAGTTCAGGCTATGCATGTTGACACGTAGCCAAGTATCTTACTTAAGTTGAGTCTTTGAAAATTGTTTAAATCACAAGTTTAATATTTGCTGTTAATGTATCAAGATTATATTGCAAAACAAGAATATAACTTTTTATGGGACAAAATTAATGAAATTGGGTCCTGTGTAGAAATTGAACTCAGGTTTATCCTAGATGGAGACTTTTTTAGGCTGGTTAGAAAATACTCACATGGTGTAGAACCTAAGAAGATTTCCATAATAAAATTGTAATAAATTTCTAAAAATCACTCAGAAAAGAATATAGTTAGATAGATGAGAACAACCGTCCTCCATGGGGTTAGTTAAAACAGCATGTATTCCTAGTAGACTTACTCTATCATATCTGATTAAAGGAGGTATAAAGCCTTCATAAGTTTAAGAGTGTAAAGTTGCATGTGTATATTTGCATCGAAATTTTTAGAGTATTTGGCAGAATGTTTTATGATGTGTCTGTAGTTTCTAAGTTAAATCAATTCACAGCTCTTAACTAGCATGTTATAGTGTGTCTTGTTGAATTTTACTTGTTATTTTGAAATGGAAGCATTTATGAGTGGCTAACAAGCCTTTCAGTAGTATCTCTCCTTGTTCTCTCTAAATCTCTGAACTCACCTTCTAGGCATAATATGTGTGGGGCATTCGGTCTCCCATTTAGACTGAAAATGAAACACTGTGCTTTGCGTTGATATTTTATTGTGTGCACTGGAGTGATATTAATCTGTATACTCTGTACATAGCCTGAAATTCATTTGAGCTAGTTCTCACTGAACAGTGTGTGCCCAGTACTGTGCTACAAGCTTTCTTCACATGCACTGTCTCACTTAGTATTCATGATAACCCTGTGAGCTTGGGATCATTGGGTTCAATTTACAGATCAGAAGCTTCGGCTCAGAAGTGAAAGTAACTTGCCCAAAGTTAAGCATCTAGGAAGACGTGCAGCCAAGTTT
Source organism: Bos indicus (assembly GCF_029378745.1). Taxonomy (NCBI): domain Eukaryota; kingdom Metazoa; phylum Chordata; class Mammalia; order Artiodactyla; family Bovidae; genus Bos; species Bos indicus. The sequence goes on along the minus strand of NC_091781.1, from coordinate 17,048,556 downwards.
CAATCCAGGTCTTTGGACTCTAAAACCCAAATTAATTCTTTCCCTTTCCCCATCATAATGATACTCTTTAAAACATTTCTATTGCCCATCTCTGAGCTTCCTAAAAATCTCTTCAATACAGAGTTCCAGAGAAGGAAGAAATGTTCTTTTGACCTTAATAACTGTAGCTAGAACTTGGGGAGAAGGGTCTAAAGTTAATTTATTATCCATACGAGTGATTCGAACTTGTTAGATACAAATAACTGTTGGTGTTCCTTCATTATGGGCCCTAAAATACTGTGTAGACATACAGTAGGGCCAGGAGGAAAGAGTTGATCAAGTTGCTGTGTTCGACCATAAGCTAACCAGAGCAGCATCTTATTCCTTAGAATGCCCCTGTCCTGGTTTCTATTTCCCATTTTGTAGTCATCAGATGCAGAGAATTCTTTTATGGGTGCACCTATTTGACACTGGAAATACATGAAATTAACTTACCTTGGAGAAAAGCATAGTGACCCCACATGAGTCCTGTCATCTGCTCTGATAAGAAAAACTTGTAGTAAGGTATCTATATAACAAAAAATTTTCACTCATTTTCAGTCTCCTGAGCCTAATTTTTCCCATCTATACAAGAAATGCTTTGGACAGGGTGACCTCTGAGGTCTCTTCTATGTAGGGAGTTATAGTTCTGACAGATCGTCTTCACATCAGTATTCTGTATGTGGGAGAGTAAGTTCATTCTTGGTCTTATTTTGGCTTCAGAGACTTGATCAAATCCTAATATGATGTGATTCAGTTGATGTTACCTCTCTTTTTTAGATATTCACTCTCTATCTCTTCATGTTTATACTTTTGCTTTTATTTGGCAGACCACAATGCCATTTACATGATGTAAATGTTTTCTTGGCTTCCTCACATTATTTCCTAAGTTCCTATTAGAATTGCTATCTTTGGTAAAGAGAATATTTACTTACCTGTAATATTGGTTCTCTAAAGGTGTAAGTTACAATCACCTTTACTCTTCCTATTTGGGATATGGTCTGACTCAGAAATTGATGTTTATCAAAATTCGATCTGTCTTGTGTCAGGGCAGGAGAGCCACAGAGTGGTGAGCAACCTACAACTGTGTGAGTGTATCTTAAGAGAACATAATTACAGGTAAGAAATTTTCTCTCTTCCATAGGTTGCATAATCTTACTATCCTTATCTCTGTAGGCTTCCTTTCTGAACAAAGTTTGTTTCCATCATTTTAGGCTCCAGTATTCAGTACAAAAAAAATGTGACTGATTAGAGAGCTCTTTTTGACTTTTTTCCCTTCTTGATTTCTGCAGAAGGATTCTGGTAATGATTTGCATTATTCATGCATAATTTAACCAAACTACTTAACAAGGAGGGAAAACTCACAGGATATTGAGAGTAGTCTTTTTGGAAGCATTTTGGCACTTGTAGTAAAGAGCTATTTATTCTCATCCAGAGTTTTCCTGTGAAACTTTTCTATTATTTCTTCAGATATCCCCAGCACAAGACAGACAACTCTTAAGAGATCTATGTTCTTTTTACACACTTACTTTATGTCCTAGCTTTATTCTGTGTGATCGGAGTCTCTTATATAAACGCTAAGATTTCTTCCTTCTCTTTTCTCATTTATTCCATTCTAAGCAGTATGAAGAGTTAAATAGTAATCATTTTTATTGTTTTTTTTTTTTTTTAAGTGGGACTTCATTATGTGTAATCCAGGCTTTCTCAGTTATGCTCCATAGAAGGAATTGATGGGGCAGTATCCTAAAATGCTGAAACACAAGACAAAAAATATTTTTGACTGTGGACCTGAATGAATGTGTTGTATTAATATCTGTCACCAGTTGATATTTAGTGACCCAGTTGATGCATTTAAAATAAATAGGTGAGCCAAATAGTTTTAAATGATTGTTGATAATTCCCTGGTTCTTTTCCCATTATAGCGATGGATAAAGCAAGCCTTGGAAGAAGGGATGACCCAAACATCATCTGTACCCCAAGAGACTAGAACTCAGCACCTATACCAAAGTAATGAGAACAGTAATTCTTCTAGTATCTGCAAAGACAATGCAGGTGCGTATGGCAAACCTTTCTGAATACATAAGCAATGATTACTTTGGGTCTACATTAAAAATTTCACTGAATACTTTAAAAAGTATGATACAAAAAAAAAAATAGCATTGTTCTCTAAATAGTTACTTTACATCTGTCTTTACAGAGGAAGAGAGAGATCTCAAGTCAGGGATCAGTATTCCCAGGACGGCAAAGAAGGAACTAGACAGTGTACAGATAACAGCAGAAATGGTTTTTAAAAAGGTTAGATATATTTAAAGTAGTAAGTTTAGGAGCTCTGTATCCGTATTTATAAGAGGGGAAATAAGAAAAGATGTGGGGCACTATTCAGGAAAGAATCAAAATTGTAGGTGATTGAGTGGGGTGGGATTTGTTGAAGGGGCACGGGGTGAGTAAAGTAAATGAGAAATTATTATGAATTGGTTGTTTTCAAAAGAGCTTGCACAATTAGTGTAAATTTTTTAAAAGACATGACCTTGAATCTAATTTAAAGTCCTCATATGAATTTTTAAACTGGAGGGTCATGAAAAGTCATCTGGTCCGTTGGTTTTGCTGTAACTCTTGCAGGGGTCTTGATTGCAATTGAAAGCACAGGTGCATGAACTTGATACCAACTTATTTGGGGATAGTCTATTACCAAGTTTCTCTTGGCCAGTAGTATTTTAATTGAAAAGTTCTGTGTGATTTCTGTTTCTTTATCTCTAAATCAATTTTGTGAATATTATGCAATCAAAACAAAATACCAAAATAAATACAGTGCTAAAAGTCATGCAAGTCTGTATCTAACATAGTAATATTTCAAATTTTCATAGAAATCTCTTGTTCATTGCCTAAGTAAATATAAACTTGAACTAAATAAAGAGATATGTACTAGTAATATCTGATTTATACTAAAACTTAGTGTAAGATTATATTTGGAAAAAATAGGCTGCTAAAAATAGGTTTTTTTCAAGTTATTGATTTAGTTTATTTTTCTATCCCTAGACTGGATTATACCTTATAAGTTATCACATATATAACCTCAATATAATAAAATCCCAGTGTAGAACATCTGGAAGATAAATGATACCATATATTTAAAATACTTTATTCTCTTCACCAGTAATTAGGAAGATTTACTCGAACCAGGTTAATATAACAGATTTTCGTCAATTTTATCAATTTTTTGGCAGCTTTTACAGTACAGTGAGACCATAACAATTGGAATCTTCGGTCTAGAACACATACATATGTATGTGTAGTCTGTGTGTTGTGTATGTTTGTATTTGAGATTGGGAAAGGGAGGCTGTATTAGCAATTCCATGTCTTGACTGGCAAAGATTCATAAGGAAAGTGCCTTCATTATTATGTGCCCTAGTTGGAATGGAGTTAAGACTGTTAGTCACCAACCTTTATTAAAGTTCTCTTGTCTCTAGCATCGAGAAAGATTCAAAGGATACACCTTGCCCTTAAGCAACAACATAAACTGGAAAATATTTAATTGAAACCAAGCAGTACTCAAATGAGCATCTTGGTATATTGCTACTAGTGTAAATCCTGAGGAGTTATTTTTATTTGTTGCTTTGCTTTCTTTGGTTTTGGGGTTTTTTTATTTTGTTTTTCTCATCTCAAAAAGACCAAGGAGATATTAATCAAGAAAGGGAGACAGATTGATACAGTGGATAGACTCCAACAGACCTGAATTTAAAGATCATCTCTACCCTTTACTGGTGCTTACTTCCCTATAGCTCAGATGGTAAAGAACTGCCTGCAGTGCAGGAGACCAGGGTTCTATCCCTGAGTCGGGAAGATCCTCTGGAAAAGGGAACGGCGATCCACTCCAGTATTCTTGCCTGGAGAATCCCATGGACAGAGAAGCCTAGTGGGCTACAGTCTGTGGGGTCGTAGAGTTGGACGTGACTGAGCAACTAACACACACACACCCTTTACTAACTCAAGCAGGTTGTAAAATATCTCTGAGGCTCATCTGTGAAACGGGTATAGTAATATCTGCCTTGTAGAGCTAATATGAGATTAATGTACATAAAGTACAGTATCGTACCCTCAATAGGAATTATTATTGTCATTATTATACACAGATTTCTTGTTGAACATTTATGGAAAATTTACAGAAATTAATCATATACTAGGATACATTAAGTTCTTTAAAGCTAAAGTTGTGTAGAAATAAACAGTATTAACTCTGCAGGCAAGGGCAAGTATAATGTTCATTATTTGTAAATGATGTGGATATATACCTAGGAGTCTAAATAATTGGAAAAAATAAACTGCTGGATATATAAAAATGCATAGCATTTATTTACCAAGAAAATAAATGAAGAAAAATTTGCATTGCTGAGCTCAACAAAATGAAGAAACTGCCTATGAATAATGGTGGAGACATGTAGAACAAAGCAAATCTGAGGAAAATTTTTTAAGTCTTGAGGAAATAGAGGGAACTTCCATATTCCTTAATGGAAAGAGGATATATAATGAGTGGGGTTTTTTTTTTTTCTTGTCTTCATACAGTTTCCATCAAGCTAGTTTGTTTGGGGTATGATTAAATGATCTTGGAAGTTTATCATAAAAAATAAAGATGAAAGTAACTAAGAAAAATTGAAAAAGTAATGACGAAGAAGTACCTAGCAGTATAAAACTAGTTTCTAATGTGACGCTGCAAGTTGGTAATTAGATTAGTACAGATTCAATAATGGATATATACATGGAACAGAACAGCCAGAAACAGGCTTTATGTAAGTGAAAGATTCTGTAAATTATAATTTTTAACTTACGTGGGAGATGGGAAAGAATTAGATATTTGCCAGAGTAAATTCTGTGTACATTCACTGTTTGGCTTTGTTTTCTTTTTTTAATTAAAGTTTCTATGTCTTTAGCGCTCTGAACTGATAGAGGACAAAGATAATGGGAGAAAGGATTTGCAAAAATGACAGGGAAGTAATATCTCTACTAGAAATTAGAGAAGATTTATCATGTGCATTTTTAAAAACCTAGTTGTAATTTTTCCAGCTACTTATTGTACAGAAGTAGGTGTGGACTAAAAGTAGAAGTAAACAGTGGACTTTTGCACAGTCTTAGTCATGAAGTGATTAATAATTGCCAATAATACAGAATAAAATGACCTGGGTTTCCATGAATAAAGAAATGGTAGAATTTGTAGTTTACCTTCTATTGCCTATACTTTTGATGAAATACTATACAGTAGCATTAAAATTTTTACTGTTGATTTATCAAATTAACCTCCTAAAAACAGTACAGTACTACTTTTGAATTAGATTTCAGTCATCTGAATCTTGAATCTGTAAGAATATTTATTATTATGACCAAATAAAAGTTTTCCATGGAAGGTAAAGGAGGTTCAATACTTTGAAATTTTATTCATAATTTATTAGCCAACCAAATGGAGGAGGAGGGAGTAATAGCATAGTAAATGTGATTTTAATGATAACATACTGAATGATTTTCTTATTTTACATCTATCTGAAAACAGTTGCCAGGTATACTTCATGTTGAAAAATAGATTAAACCTTTTAAATGGGTTATCAGATTATCCCAGTATTACCATTCTTATTTAACAACATTTAGAATTGTTGTCCAAACTGATTATCAAAAAAAAAACAAAACTAAAAAACAATGAGGTAAAAGTTTTGGTAAAGAGGATGTATAGGTTATCATTGTATACAAATAATATGCTTACCTACTTAGAAAAGCCAAAAGAATTAACCGAAAAACTGGTAGAGGCCAATAGGGTAGCTAAATACAAAAATATGTAACATACTGAAAGATTTTCTTACATGTTAGCAATCACATTTAACTAATATATAAGGAGAAATACATCTAATTCACAGTAGTAATGGAAAATAGAGACCAGTGGAGAATAAACCAAATTTAGAAATGTGGCAAAAAAAAAAAAAAAAAGAAATGTGGCAACTCTGTAATGAAGAAGTATAATATAAGGGATTCTCTGGTGGTCCAGTGGTTAGGACTCCACACTCTCATTGTCGAGGGCCTGGGTTCAACCCCATAAGCTGCCAAAATATTAATGATGATGAAGAGGAATATGAATGAGGGCATAAGTAGACAAAAGATCATGCCACAGTGCTCAGTGAGAATTCTCCACAGATTACTCATGAATTTAATACAGCCCCAGTCAGCCTTGGGAAGGGGAAGTATCAGCATAGTTGACAAATGATTTCTACAGTTCATTGACATGAAAAGTATACTGCTGCTGCTGCTGCTAAGTCGCTTCAGTTGTGTCCGACTCTGTGCGATCCAGAGACAGCAGCCCACCAGGCTCCACCATCCTTGGAATTCTCTAGGCAAGAACACTGGAGTGGATTGCCATTTCCTTCTCCAATGCATGAAAGTGAAAAGTGAAAGTGAAGTCGCTCAGTCATATCTGACTCTTAGCGACCCCATGGACTGCAGCTCACCAGGCTCCCCTGTCCATGGGATTTTCCAGGCAAGAGTACTGGAGTGGGGTGCCATTGCCTTCTCTGGAAAAGTATGCTAGAATAGGCAAAATAATTTGGAGAGCTTGAATAGAATAACTGGAATTGTCCAAACAATTTTACTAAAAGCGTACAGAATAATGTTCAGAACTAAACTCAGTATCTAGTAGGATAAATGTCATATTTCAAATCAGTATAGAAATATGATTATTCTATAATTACCAAATAATTTGGAAGAATATGCTAGCCATTTGCCCTGTGAAAAGGTTAGAACATTCTGAGTTAAATTTGAAAATTAAATATGGAGATAATGGGGAAATAGGTCATTTTTATAGTCTTGGGGTGGGGTGACAAAGACATGTCTGAGGCAGAAAATAAAGGAAATAGTTGATACATTTGACTAAATAAATACAAATATAAACTTTGTATAGCCAAAAACGACTTAATAAAATTAAAATATAATTGTTAACATTTTTTTCATTGTAATGGAAATATTTTTATTATGAGTGAAGATAGCAGGTTGTTTATTCAATGTGATTTAGACATAGAATCAGTAAAGCCATGTCAAGAAAGAGATTGAGATGAAAATACCCCAGGACATTAGTAGTGCATTAATTTGTGAATATGATTTCAAGTTAAGTATGAGTTTCAATATGTGGATGTTTGTTTATATATCTTGGGAATTACATAAGTAAAGGTACAAAACAATAAAAGATAAATTTAACCAGGAGATTTGATAGCTGTGTATGGCAAAAAGAAGAAAAATGAAACTTTAAAAGAAAATTTTGTAAATATAGTATTGTTCATAGAAAAAAGTAGGCACATTACCACTGGCCTGCAAACTTCATAAGGACGAGTGCTAGGTCTCTTTCGTTTAATATATTATAATAAATACTCAAAAGATCTATTTTAAATGAGTAACCTGTAAGTTGATTTGGAGATGGGAGAGTTCATCTGAACTCCGTAACTTTTCTGCAATGAACTTTATAACTTACATAATTGCTTTTAGTAGTTACAGTGTTGGACCTAGCAGTATAGTGGTCTTTTTAAAAGATTTCGCTGTTGAAGACTCTTGAAATATATAAACTTAAATGTAAGTTACGAATCACACGTTTGTTTTGTTTATACCTAGGCACTTTTCAAAAGGAGAAAAGAAAAACATAGTATCTGGAACAGAAGGAAATTACAAATATACTTCTAATCTAGGAAAGTTTTTAATTTTTTCGATATCTGAAAGGAAAAATATGTATCTCCAGTATTTTTTGCTTTTATTTCTTCTGTTTCACCCTCTACTGCGCTAGTTTAGTGCTTCATAACTCTTTCTGTGTAACTACTCCATTAACTCCAAATAGTTTCTGAGTGTTCATTCTCATGCTGACCATTGCTACCAGGGGAATTGTTCTGAAGCATAGCCGTGCTGCTGTCCCAAAACTTCTCCTCAACGGCTTGGGAGGAAACCTAATCATTTAACCTAATGATTAAGAATGTAGATGGGAACCAGATTGCCTATTCCCTCTTTAAAATAGGAATGATAATACTAGTACTAGATTTATAGAGTTATTCAGATTAAACCTGCTAATTCACATGAAGCACATAGAATAACGCCTGGTATGTAATAAGCCCTTAAAAGCATAATTTTTTTTCTCCTTATGCATAGCAGTATGACCACCTCCGTTGAGGTTCTTAAATTTATATTAAACATGTTTTATGTATGTTTTCTTTTTCTTATGCTTTCATAAACCCTTTTAAAATAGAATATATTTTTAAAAGTAAAGTATATGATAACCATTTTCCCCCACATACCTAGTTCAGTGGTTTCCATGTAAGAGGTACTAAACAAATAGAGTAAACGAATAAAAATAGATATTTCCTTTGAGAAAGTGAGATAGTTGCATTGCCCTGAGTAGTCACTAAAATTTAAAGCATGTTAACTTTCTTTCAAAGTGGAACTAAGAAGTCCACCGGAGGAAGTAGGATATTCCAATCAGAAAAAGAGTACCAACCTAGTTTTTGAAAATGAGGTTTACATAGAAATGATTTCACACTTTGAAGCACTCTAAAACTAAGTACTCAGTAAGGATCAGGTAATCATGTGTAACTCGCTCCTGCTGAAGCAGAAATATTAGGTAAAGAGCTTCTAAAGAATGGAAAAATAGATAAAAGCTTGAAACTGAGTTGGTGAACCAACAATTGAACAGAGAGTAATTTTAACACAGACACAGATTTGAGGGTTTTTTTAGAATGTGAAAAATATAAATTTATGTTTTCCACTACAAGAGATTAAATTAGCTCCAGGGATTAGTTATTTAAAGTGTCAGATTCATCTGATGAGTTTTTGGGAGGTTAGGGAGTTTTGAGAATCACTTTTAAGTGTGGCAGTTAAAGAACCTTTGGGCTTTTGGTTTGATTGCAGGAGATAACAGTGGGATGAGGCAAAAGTGGAGTTAGGAGCCATTGTGGGCTAGAGATTAATGGCTTCACTACGAGTATCCCTTTAGGCTGTAATTTCAAACCTCTCATCCAAGCTTTGTACTTCACAGACTTGTTGAGCCCATTAAAGAAATGGAAGTCTCGCTATCTGATGGAGCAGAATGTCACCAAGTTACTGAGGCCTCTTTCTCCAGTCACACCACCCCCTCCCAATCCAGGCTCAAAGAGCCCCCAGCTGACCACACCTGGCCCATCTCACCCAGAAGAGGAGTGTCGAAATGGATACAGCCTCATGTTCTCACCAGTCACATCTCTTACTACTGCTAGTCGCTGCAATACTCCTCTGCAATTTGAGGTGATTTGGGTTTGGTTGTTGGGAGTTCTGAATATGAAAATCATCATTTGCACCTCCTCATTTCAAATATAATACCATTCCAAATGTTTCTTTACCATGTTCTTTGCCCACCTTAGCAACAGAATGGGAAACCTCAGGGTCATTGTGACCTATTACCTGGTAGCCTCTCATCTTGGCAGTCTCTATACTTCCCCAAATAGGAAGAGTACTCCCACAAGTGATACTCATCTATCTTTTGCATGCGGTTCATGAACCTCCATACCTTTAGGTGGTAGTCTTGCTAGACCTTCATCTTTATCTTTACTGTGTGCCTTGGTGAAAATTGGCCTCTAGCTTCCTAGTAACCATTAAAATGACACCAGCCTGAGAGTGCAGATTATAGTGATTGGTTGTGCCTCCATTTCTTGGCCTTTAAATCAGTGAAGTGTCTTTGTTATTTTGCATTCTCTTTGTGGCCTCAGTAAACAGATTTAGAAAGCATTGAGGTATGGTTTATGGCAAGTTAGGATTTTCATTTCCAGGTTACTTTCCCTTCTTGTAATAACGTGTTAGAAATGAGAAGTAGAAAGAGGCTAGCAACATGCATTTATAAAAACCAGATTTATTGCTCACTCTCTGGTCACCTGTTTCAAAAAGTTAATTCTGAATTGCGTTAGTGTTCAAGTTTGAGTGATAGTAGGTTTATTGAATAGAATCCATGTGAGTGCATTTAAAAAAAAAATATTGCATGTTGCTTTGACTTCTAATTAAACAGACACTGTTCCTTCTCAGAAAAATTTGTTTTGATGACTAAACACAGCTTGCACTTCTCCAGATGTCTTGTTTGATAAAGGTGAATGTTCTAATCAGTGTCATCCTACCTGTTCAGTTTTTAAAAGAGGATGGGAATTAAAAAGACCTGAACCTTTAAATAGCTAACTCAGAAAGGTAACTAGCAACCTTGAAAATAAGAGGAAGCTATATTCTATGCCTAAACTACTTTTGGAGCAAACCTTTTTCTGAGAGGGGGGATAAAAAACCTTCCTGGTCATATTTGATTTCTAGGGAAGTTATCCTTTACCAAATTCCCTGTGATATTCTTTTAAGACAGATAGCAAAACATCTGATATGGGCCCTTACTAAGTTTACTTGGATCTAATTGCAGTTGACTTTTCATTTAGCAGCTGAAGTTTGAGGGTAAAATTTCATGAGAGGACATTCTCCCTGTCGGGCAGTAGATTATAGGAATAGAATTTCATAGTTTATTATATTATAATTAAAGGTAAAATTAGAAGGGGAGTTGCCTTCTAGAACAGACAGGTTTAGCACTCAGTGCATACCCTACCCCTTGTAGTGTTTTGGGTAACTATGAAACACTATGCAAATGTAAGGTGTTTTTTGTTTTTTTAAATCAGAGATCATTTTAGTGATGCATAGTCTAAGCATAATGTTAGAACACCAGGAAAGAAAGAAAATATTGTAGTATATTAAATAACTCATCCCTTCAAAAAGTTGAGTGCATGTTTTCACTATTTTAGTCTCATGATTTAACTAAGAAAATTTGGCCTGTTTCATCAGTGCAAAAAAAACCAGATTTCATCATCCTGGCTATCTTTATCACCATTTTAATTGCCATACACTTTCCTATATTCTAGTATGGGGAAGTAGGGAGCCTTATTTTCACCTAAGACTGTGCCACACAAATAGCAGAGAGAGATGGCACAAGTAAAGATCAGTTTGTTGGGGAAATAATATTTTTAAAAGGAAAGATAATCTTCCAGAAGAAAAGTGAGAAATGCTAAGAGGATGAGTTGAAAAGACATGTAATAAAAAAACAAGATCATGAGAGGGAAGCATCAAAAAAAGAGTAAAGCAGCATTGGGAGGGCAAGCTTAATGAACCCCTTCTTTCCACCAAAATAACCTTTCCCTTCCTGCCTTGAGAGCCATACCCCACTATCCATCCCACACATACAGCACCCTACCAAATGAAATTATTAACAGCCAGTAGCCCTGCTGAAGCAGCCTCATTTCCTCTGCCACAGAATTGTTCAGCCACCCAGGCCACAGCTATCTAGAGGCTACAACATTAGAAACCCTCCTCTTTCCTTGTCACGGCTACCACCATCATTCCCTGCTTTCCCTGCTTTTTCCCTCCATATCTTCCTATCCAAACTCACTGCCCAGTTACTATTTCACTCAGGAGTGCTGCTTCAGGCAAAAGCCCTAAGGATAAGCCCTTGTTCGGGACCAGAGGCTTGAAGGGTACACATCTGCCTTTTTTTTTTTAAATCCTTTTCTCTCTGTTCCTCAAAGTACAGTGGATTATGTTATGAACCATCTAGCCTGTGAGCTGGAGAATCCATCAGTCATAACTCCTGCAACTGTCATTCAAGAGGAACTGACCATCTCCCTAGCCCTGGCAGCCCCCTGCATGCTAAGCAATTCCCCTGGGTAAATATGGCAGGCCTGAGTCACACAAGAGAATGAGAAAATGTGACGTTCAGAAGAGGGAGTGGGGTAAAGAAGAAAGGTGCCCTGAAGCATGAGGGATGAGTGATAGGATGCCTATCAATAACAAATACTACAGGTTACTAAAATCTCATCTAACATAGAAAGACATAATGTAACAGTATAAAATCTCACCAATTTAACTCCTGTTATCCGCTTGAGATGTTTACTTATAGCATGAAACATAACCAGTTTATCCTTAAATGCTTTCAGAGACACCAGGAAGCATTTTAACAAGTCATTCTGTCCATTGAGATGATTCTGCATTTAAACATTTCCCTTGTGCATTCTTATCCCTCTCCCTGCCCCACCCCCACCCCACCCCCCCAAATTTGTGGCTAACCATCTATGCTTGCTTTTGCTTTATTTTTTGTTTGTTTTGTTTTGCTTCTTTGAGTAGATGAATAACAAGATGCTTTTCCCTCCTCTAGAACATATCCTCCCCTGAGAGTTCCCCTGCGAATAGGCCCGAGTCCCTGTCACCCGAGGTAGTTATCACACCATCTCAATCACACTTGGAGGCTGTGAGTGAGTGGGCATGAGTGTGTTCCTGCGTGTGTGGGGAGGGCTTGGGGGATCCGAGTGAATGGGGTGATGGGCTGGAGGGTGGCCGATTGGTCACTGTAAGGTGAATGAAACTTCCCATGTGTGACTCTGGTTACTCAGAATTCTCAATGTAGATGGAGGAAAATGAAGTAGGTGTGTGTGTGTGTGGTGGGGTTCGTTTTTGTTGTTTTTGAGGGAGGGCGGTGGGTATGGCTGAAGAGTTCTTTTAAAGTAGAATAGAATCTAGAAGTCAAGTTTAAAGGAGCTGAAAATATGGGAACCTTGTTAAAGTCTGACAAAGTGTGTTTGTTAAATAAGGAAGGTTAAATCAACAGTTGGTAGGAGCTGTCTTTTGATATTTATTATCTTGGGCTTGATGAAGGAGCAGCTTATATTGAAAAAGTTAGGCAGTGATTTATGCTTTATTCTAGAATTAATCTGACAGCTCTGTTTAACTGGATGTTTTGAGCTTTGGTTGATAGATTAAGCATCTTCTTTAGAAAGGCAGAGTCATAACTCAGCTTAAATCAGCCCATGGCTTCTGTGACTCAGGTGTCCATTCTACAGTGGTTGGGGAAATGGTTGCTGTACAGATGGTATCTCTTAGAATATCAAATCTTACTGCTATGGAGATGTTAAATTCACATGTTAGTGCTAGAGTTTCTTAACTTGTTATAAGATTTCGACAAAGGTAGCAGTGATAACTCCATGAATCCACATGGAGCCTTACTCCTCTTGAAAAGAAAGTTACAGTCGCTCAGAAACTTTTAGAAATATAGAACTTTTATTCCCACACCCTTCCAGTAAAACATTAGTGCTAAACTCAGTGACAGGTGACCAAATTCTGAATTGGTAGGATTTTATAGATCAGTGTGAAACTAAAGATTGTATTCTAGTGTACTAGAGGTTTTCTGAGTGGTTTTTTTTTTAGTCTTATTTTGTAAGGAACATAGAGCTCTCTCTCCTCAGTTGCTAAAGATTCTAAGATAGAATAATTTGGAGGCTGACAATGGTGTATTATCTGGGTTTCTGATTCTATTCTTTCTAGAGAGTTAGCTATAGTGGACATAGTGGCAGAAAATCTTTGATGTCAGAAGGTAATGATGACCAAGTAGATGGGTTTATTTTTGGTATGTTCCAGCATTTCAGATACTCTGCAGTGATGGACATTAGTGGTCTTTTGGTATGTTGACATACATTAGAGGATGCAGAAAGAATTGAGTGGCCAGAAAGTTTATGAGAAACACACATACTTAATAGTGGAAGTGAGTGAAGAACTGGTTGGTTGATGTCTTCAACTAATACCATTCTCCTTCCCTGAACCAGTAACTTAAAGACTTGACTTTTCGTCTACTTTCTACTTTCTTTCACCTCTTCCCCTCCTTCCACCTTCCATCAATATTAGTTTAGAAATGAATAACACCAGAAGCCAGTTATCTTAAGACACCATTCTCATCTCTGTGGCTCCACGGGGCTCAGGTAAATCCCTGATTATACTGCCAGTCCCTGAATGTAGTGCAAGGTGACTCAGCAAACCTGATGAAAGGCTAAGCAGGCAAAATAGTCACATTTGGCCAATTATCTAATTCTGACTTTCCCAGTATTCTCATCCAAAGACTTTAAATCAATTTGGGAAAGGCCAGGATTCTTTGGTAATCTGGCATGTGTACACTGGTGCTACATGGGACCTTTACAGATGTTAATGGCTTTCTCTATTCTACTTTCGTCCCTCTTACCTTTCCTTATTCACCTGTGCCCCCTCACTTCCCTTCTTTTCTGCCCTTTGACTTTTTCCTTTCTCCCCTACCCCATGTCTCCGTTGGTTTTTATTCTTTCAGCTTTGTCACCGAAAAGACCTGGACTTGACAAAAGTAGGCTACCTTGACTCCAACACTAACAGCTGTGCTGACAGACCTTCCCTGATCAACTCGGGTCATTCTGACCTGTCTCCTCATCCCTCTGTCGGACCCACCTCTGAGACTGGTTTTACAAGCAGGAGTGGAGAAGGACATCAGACTCTTGGGAGAAACTCGGACCAGACATTTCGGACAGAGTTTAACTTGATGTATGCCTACTCCCCATTGAACGCTATGCCTCGAGCAGATGGATTGTATCGAGGGTCTCCTCTAGTAGGGGATAGAAAGCCTTTACATTTGGATGGGGGCTATTGTTCCCCTGCAGAAGGCTTTCCCAGCAGATATGAACATGGTTTTCTGAAAGACCTCTCTCGTGGATCCATGTCACCTGGTGGCGAAAGGACTTGTGAAGGAGTCCCATCTGCCCCCCAGAACCCACCACAGAGGAAAAAGGTAAGTATTTCACATTTTATAGACCCTTTTGAAGAACATTAACTGAATAATTCAATAAGTAGTCACTGAGTTACCACTGTGTTTTCAGCACTGTTCTCAGTGTGAGGAAAATGAAGATATAAGACACAGTCTCTTGGCATGTTCAGTGAAAGACTATATATTAATACAATTTGATGAGTGTTGTAAATATTAAGCAAATTTAAATGCTTCTCATGTATGTGCCATACAGTTGGCTAGGCGATTCAAAGGATAAAGCAATGAAAACGAATAATGCTACTTTACATTTTTTATGCTACTTTTCATGTTCTGGGCACCATTAGGCTCTTCTTATGCATTTATCCTCACAGTAGTCCTATAAGATGGGTAATTTCCCATTTTGCAAATGATGGAATTTAATACCAGTTGCATAACTTGCCCATGGTCACAGAGATAGTATATGGATGAGCTAGGACACTCCCCAGGTCTGCCTGATTCCAGATGGTATGCTCTTACTGCCACCATGCTGTATCGCCGCTTTGATTTCGCCCTAATGGAGCTTATAGCAAGTGAGACTGAGCTTAGATAATTATATTAATGATGAGAAAAAAGAACAACTTAATAGAGGAAACCTGGCCAAGTTGGATAGTGGAGGGTACTTGAGGACAAACCAGAGGTTCATAGCCAAGTTTGTGAGGAATAGCGTGAAAGGTGACAGGTCACTGATTTGGCTGACCTCAAATAGTAAGTAATCATTCAGTCAACATATTGAGGGGATGAAGATGCTACAGAACAGAGCAGAATGAGTAACTGTGACACTCCATTGAGCGGGCAGCAGGAATATGACATGATTGAGAAGTGAGGAGAACAGAGATGGGCAGGGCCAGGCCACAGAGATCTGGTTTGGGGCTTGTCTTGTAGGTGGTGCCTGTTCTAGAAATTACAAAGCCAAAAATCTGCTTTTTATGTCAGTGATTTTCAACTAGGTTTATTTGGGAATGGACGGGAGTATTTGAGCTGTCCAATCAACTTCCATTTACTGGTCAGATCTAGAGATGCTTAAATGTCCTCTGTCTGTGACAGTCTCACATAACTGCCAAGTGTCTATGGTATTCTTGTTCACATGTAGGCTGGTGGCTTTTTATCTTTGCATTGCAGTGAAATACATTACCAGAATTCTTACACTAACTCCTTTCCATGATTGTGTATAGAAACTGCATGCACAAAATTGTCTTCCTTTGTATTTTGGTTATATTTTATATTTGAACAGAAAATTGAGAGCCCTAAGTGATTAAAAGGAGGAGGAAACACTGGCAGATAATTTGTAATAAAATAGCATTGGGGACACTTCCCTAGCAGTCTAGTGGTTAAGACACTGAGCTTCCACTGCAGGGGGCTTGAGTTGGGTCCCCAGTCAGGAAACTAAGATCCTGCATGCTAGGAGGCATGGCCACCCTGCCCCCACCCCCCACCAAAAAAAAAAAAAAAATTAGCATTAGGTTTAGAATACTGTTGCATGAGACTCACAGATTTAGAAAACAAACTCTGGTCGCTGCAGGGGAAGGGGGACAGTTAAGAGAGGTTGGGATCGACATGTCCACACTGCTATATTTAACAGGGATAACCAACAAGGTCAGACTGTATAGCACAGGGAACACTGCTCAGTGTTATGTGGCAGCCTGGATGGGAGGGGAGTTTGGGGGAGAATGGATACATGTATATGTATGGCTGAGTCACTCTGCTGTGCACCTGAAACTCTCACAGCATTGTAAATCAGCTATACTCCAATATAAAATAAAACATTTTTTAAAAAAAGATTACTCTTGCATGAACAGTATTGACTAGCAGGAACAAAAATGGTAACAAGTCTTTGGATTTCTGGTTTCATTTATTATGTGCAAAAATGAATGAAATCATGATCTGTTATTTCAGAAATATTGTTGAGCACCTGCTATCAGGCCAAGTTCTGTGCTGGACATTAAAGACAAAAAGCCAAACAAATTTGTTCTCTGCCCTTGTAGAACATAACAGTTTATAAGTATACAAGACACGGTGTTAGGTCGAAAGCCTGTGTAAGCACAGTGTGCTGTAACAGCCAAAAGGAGGTGTACTAGGTGGGGCAAGGAAGAGGGCTTTCAGTGTGGCAGTCAGGAAAGTATAAGGCACAGGAATGGCAAGTTGGGGAGAAGTTTCAGTGGCACAACTATAGGGATTTCTGGGGATTGAGGAAGAGACTTTCTCAAACTGCACAAACTCCCAGCTCTTCAGCTTCCCTTTTCATGTATTTTTGTTTGTTTTTGGCCATGCCACGCAGCATTTGGTATCTTAGTTCCCCATCCAGGGGTCGAACCTGTGCCCCTGCCTTGGAAGCACAGCGTCTTAACCACTGGACCACCAGGGAAGTCCCCCACCTTTCTCGGTGCTACCTTTGTTGCAGATAACTGTGATAGCACACTTCTGTTACATGGAACTGTGATCTCACAGGTTTTTCTGAAGGCAGAATAAAGGTTGAGGTCTACTGGTAAATGCCATTTTTCAAAAATGTCATCTCCTGGCATATTCTCTTTTTAAACCAGCTTCTCACTGATTTAAATATGTAGCCGTGCTCAGGTCTCTCTCACACCTGGAAAAAGTCACCTGTTGGTGCCTGCTTTGTTTGCCTGGCCTGCTAGCGGTTTCCTAGGGTTCCATGTTCTTTCCCCATTGCTGCTGCTGCTGCTGCTAAGTCGCTTCAGTCGTGTCCAACTCTGTGCGACCCCATAGATGGCAGCCCACCAAGCTTCCCCATCTATGGGATTTTCCAGGCAAGAGTGCTGGAGTAGGGTGCCATTGCTAGTGATCCACAAATGATGTCTAGCTGGAGTCCTATTTCTTTTTTCCTTCCTAGGTATCCCTGCTGGAGTACCGCAAACGGAAACAAGAAGCCAAGGAAAATTCTGCTGGTGGGGGAGGTGACTCCACACAGAGCAAAAGCAAGTCTGCAGGAGCTGGGCAAGGCGGCAGTAACTCACTTTCTGACACTGGTGCCCATGGTGTGCAGGGATCCTCAGCCCGAACCCCATCTTCCCCTCACAAAAAATTCTCCCCGTCTCATTCCTCTATGTCTCATCTGGAGGCGGTAAGCCCATCAGATTCCAGAGGCACTTCGTCTCACTGCAGACCTCAAGAGAGTATCAGCAGTAGGTGGTAAGTTTAAGTTTGATGCTCTTATGATTAAATTCAAGAGGGAAATAAACGTCTAGACTCTTTACCTAAGATATATGGAAACACTTACTTGAGAAAGCCAGCCAGCAGTACTATATACCATATTCGGCTGATTTAATAGTATCAGTCACAATCCCCGAACTTACAGAAGCAAACAGTTGCCACCAAGCCTGCAGAACAATATGTTGGACGGCATATAGTTGTGAACACAGAGGACTTATTTTATTCACTGGGCACTAACACTGCCTCTTCTGTTTTCTCATTTCATGTGCAAGGTAAGTCAGGAGATGAGCTCAGTTCCACTTAAATTAACATCAGGTGTCTCAGTTCCACGTGGCTAGCATATATGGAGAGTTGGGACACACTCTCCAAGTATTTGTCTAGTTTAATAGAGACGACAAATAAATAGCTAATAATAATGGCAGGTACTAAGTATCAAGTGAGTGAAATAAAGAATGAGGCATTTTAGGGATATTGAACTGAAGAAATGAGGTCTGGGAAAGAAGAGGCATGGCTCAAATGAGTAATGTTCATTAATCTGTGAGACATTACTACTACCTGCCAGTCACATGACTTCACAGAAGAGAAAAATAGCATTTCAAGATGGAGGTTGAAAGCAGTAGACACCTTTAAATCCCCCTTTTCCTTGATTGTTTTTTCTTTTCTTAAAGTGTTTATTCTTAGGTGCCTGACATAGTTTGAGGCAGAGAAAATGCCTTGTTTTAAATTGGTCATGAAGAAAATGTTTTAAAAGAGGATGTTTGAAGAAACAGCGTACAGCTGTTTGTCAGAGCCTTGTTTGTTCCGTACTCTTAACTCTCAAGTCCTGTGGCATAAGTGTACATCCTGTTGCCTTCACAGGATGGTTCCCACGTCGGTAGAACGACTCCGAGAAGGAGGGAGCATCCCCAAGGTCCTCCGAAGCAGTGTGAGGGTGGCCCAAAAAGGAGAGCCTTCTCCCACATGGGAGAGTAACATCACAGAGAAAGACTCAGGTGAGCCGATGGCCTTCTTCTGCCAGCCAGGTTCAGGGACACATGAGCCAGGCTCCACACAGTTTACACCAAATGCTAGGCTGAGGTGAGTCCATTTCTTAATGAGGTTGGGCTCCCTTACATGCAAAGTTCCAGCTCAGTCTTGCTTTCATTTTCTTGGGCTATAGCATTCTTAAGGTCTAGCGTTGCTTGCTCTCTGTCTGCTCTTTTTTCCCAAAGGATACCTTTCTGTAACTCATCTCTCCAAAGCCCTGGGAATCACCTTGATGAAGGATGAAGAGAAAGAAGGAGACAGAAATCAGATCAGGCATTTAAAACAGCCCATAATTAACCACTCATTTTGCCCTTCTGGCATGCTGCACTCACCTGATTTATCAGAGAGCAGCATGGGTTGGTGCTGGCATTGGTGACTTGAATGAATAATTGCTCTCTCTGACTCATTTTTAGAAAATGAGTTGATTTTGTATTACCTTCCAGACCCTGCCGATGGTGAAGGCCCAGACACATTGAGCTCAGCACTCTCTAAAGGAGCAGCCGTTTACAGCCCTTCCAGATACAGCTACCAGGTGAGGCAAGAAAGTGCTCATCTCTGGGCATAGGAATGTGTTCTGGGTTCCAAATGTTTTGTGATCCTGGTCATCCTTTGCAGTTGAGATATCGTCTTTGCATATAGTTTCAGCAGCCTTGGAAATAAGTCATCATCGGCTCACCTTCAGGTAATAAATCATGCCAGAAAATTGAAATGACCAAAGACAGCCATTTTACTGTCTTGGGTATCCTAAAAAGAACAAATGTTTAAGAAGATGAAGAAGAAGAAAAAGTAGGGTCTTTTAAATATCCATACAAGCCTAAAAGGCTTAAATAGGGACTTTTTCATCTCCTTATGCTTTTCCTCCCAACTCTTTCTAGCTCCTGCAGTGTGATAGTCCACGGACAGAATCACAAAGCCTCCTTCAACAGAGTTCCTCCCCCTTTAGAGGACATCCCACCCAGTCTCCGGGATACAGTTATCGAACTACTGCACTGAGACCTGGGAACCCCCCTTCTCATGGTTCTTCAGAATCCTCCCTCTCTTCCACGTCCTATTCCAGCCCCGCCCACCCTGTGTCCACAGACTCGTTGGCCCCATTTACGGGGACACCAGGGTATTATAGCAGCCAGCCGCATTCTGGAAACAGCACCGGCAGCAGTCTTCCAAGGAGGAGCTGCCCTTCTAGTGCTGCTAGCCCTACCCCACAGGGCCCCTCAGACTCGCCGACCTCAGACTCGGTTTCCCAGTCCAGCACAGGAACTCTGAGTTCCACCTCCTTTCCTCAGAACTCTAGGTCGTCATTGTCATCAGACTTCCGGACTATCAGTCTGCCCAGTGCTGGGCAGTCAGCTGCCTACCAGGCCTCCAGGGTATCTGCGGTTTCCAATTCACAGCACTACCCACATCGAGGGAGTGGGAGTGTGCACCAGTACCGACTCCAGCCACTGCAGGGGTCGGGGGTCAAGACTCAGACAGGACTTTCCTAGGGCTTCTGGATTTGGGCAAACAGAACTTGAATGAGCCCATAGCTGCTTCCTTCCAGCTGCCTCTGGAACCTAGGCCGAGCATATTGCTGGGGAAGGGGGTACAAGGTGCCAGAGGATTGGGTCTGGTCGACAAGAAACAAGACTTGTGGTCACGACTGGCTCTGGCCTTGGAGAAAGATGTAAATCTTGTCTGAAGCAGAGACTATAAAGAAGTTTCTCCCTGCTGTTAAGGGTACATTGTTGACAAGCAAATGGTGTTTTCGGTTAGTAACGATTCTAAGTGCAATGAGTTGTGTTGAAGCCTCCATCTCCCATCCTTGCCTGTAGCCTGTAGTCACTTGTGCAGTGAGGACATCTTTTTAAATCCAAAAAAGAAAAAAGTTTTCAAAGGAAAAAGTGAAAAGAGCCAATCTCAAAGCCCCAAGCCATCTGAGTAGTGTTAGGGTTTTATGCACTTAAGAAAAAAGGTGGGTATATAAAACAACCATTCCAAAAGCAGGTATCTGGCCAAGGTGTGTTCACTGAGAATATTCCTTACCTTTGTCTTAAAAACACCAAGAGGCAGGGATAGTGAAGCTTGGTGTGTGCTCTGAGGGGTTCCTGGATCTCTGAAGAAGTACTCATGGTCAGTTCTTGATTATTCAGAAGCAGATTATCGTAGTAGATTGTCTGAGCCCCCAGCTGGTACCAACCCACTCCCCTTCCCCAAGCTATTTCACAGCTCAGTAACCCATGAAGTAAGTAGGCAAAGAAAAGAGAGATGGGCCAGTTGCAGTGCTGCTTACCAGCCACTGACAATGCATTTGATTAGGAAGGTCCCAAGTAGTTTGGGAGTTCTTTGAATTTTATTTTTTCTACTCCCAGTTAATCAGGAGTTGCCAATCCCCTGAGTAGGACCGCCTCCATGATTGGAGAGCACGCACTCGTGACTGCAGGGTAAGAGTGGAAAGCTTTGATTGTGGAATGGCACCGACAGGACTGTGATTGTGTGTGGGCATGTCCCACGTTTCTTTGGGAGATGCTTATTTGAGCGTGGCCCAGGTGAGAGTGTTTTAAAGCCACCCACACACCTAATGACAGCTGTTCTGGATGAGAGATGAGAGCAGACTGGCTTCTCCCCATCAGTGCATTGTGCCTGTTGTACACCCCTGGAGGAGCCCTGGGGCCAGCCAGGTGGGGTACACAATCTTTTTAAATTCCATACGGTTGCCAGCTTATTTCTTTCACTTGTTTACTGTAATATCCGGCGTGTTTTTATTTATCTAATTTTTGTATTCAGTTATAACCATGGTAGGGGTAGCAAATATCTGACAGGTGTAATCCCTGGTGCTGCAGTGGACCTTACTTCTTTCTTTTGGACAAGATAATACTGTGAGTCTCCCTCCTTCCCTCCAATTTGTTTTTTCCTTTTTTCCCTCAGCCTCTTGCATCCCCTTTTCTTTCTACCCTCTCCTACAACTATCATATGCACAGTCTTCTCTCTTTGTGTGTGACTGTTACAAAATTTCACTTTTTCAAAATTCAAATCAGGTGTTTGCTCAAATGAGGGGAGATTTTTTTTTAATGCTGAAACGTCAGCAGAATACTTTTCTTTATGTTGTTTCCCCCACAAACCCATCAGTCTGGGAGAGCGTTGGAGTGGAAATCATGTTGCCTGGGATGCTGGTTTCTTTGTATATTATATAAAACGTATGTAAATGTCTCTCCATTTGGGCTGGGGTTTGCATTCTCCCCTTGGCTATTAACCAAGGGGAGAGGCCAGCGGGCAGGCGGCCCTCACCCTGCCTGGCACGTGCAGAGACCCCAGCCACTCTGTGTGGGCAGGGTGCTGTCAAGACCAGACCTCTGGGGGGGGTGGGGCGGGGGGTGGGGGGAACTCTTGGAAGGGAAGAAGTATCACTTCTTTCTCAAGTGGAGTGTTTACACCTTGCTGTAACATTTGAACTTTCACAAGAGATGTAATAATTTTGATAATAAAATTCTTAACCATAATAATCATAAGTTGAGAACTTCTTTGTCCAATTCTGTGACACTGCCTTGCTTAGTTTTCCTGAAGCTATCCTTAAAGGGAGCAAGATGGAACCACATTCAGGAGAGTGTGCTCTTGGTGGAGTTGTGTTGCCCATAATGGGGCCAGGAATACAGATTGATCTTCCTTCACCATTTTATGACTAAGATCAGGCAATAAGTGGGACTTCTCTGGTGGTCCAGTGGGTAAGAATCTACCTTCCAATGCAGAAGACCCAAGTTCAATACCTGGTTGGGGAACTAAGATCCAGCATGCTGTGGTCAACTAGAGAGCCCATACACTACAACTAGAGAAGCCAGCACACTGCAGTGAAGAGCCCACGTGCCGCAACAAAGACCCAGCATGGCCCAAAAAAAACATCAGGCAATAATCCTTTACTAAAGAGTTGCTGTGTGCTGAACTATATATAAGGTGCTGGGAATGTGAAGATAAGACAGCCACCTACTCCATTCCTGGGTGCTTTGCTTTCAGTGTGATACAGATGTTAGAAACTGAACTGTGGTAAAGAAATAAGCAAGTGCACGTTGTACACACCTTCATAGTTAACCAGGCTCTTCCACTGAAGTCATTTGCTATCTCATTGATCCTTAAAATGTATAAGGTAGGTATATTAC
This sequence comes from Bos indicus, assembly GCF_029378745.1. Classification (NCBI taxonomy): domain Eukaryota; kingdom Metazoa; phylum Chordata; class Mammalia; order Artiodactyla; family Bovidae; genus Bos; species Bos indicus. The sequence continues at coordinate 17,025,573 of NC_091781.1, read as the reverse complement.
TCTCATTCTATAATTTTTTTTATAAGTTTCAGAGGATACAATGTGTATCCTCTCATCCAAATGACAGGCTCAAGCTGACAGTCTTGGAAATTTTGCAGTTTACCCAGGAGACAAATAAAGATGCTTTGAAACTAACTAAAAATCACTTAACTAACTGAAAAATTGTATCATACCCTTTCTTGCCTTAAAAATATCAGCCTGGCCTTTTTAGCTCTGAGGAATCATTTTTGTGGTACAGTTTCTCTGTTTGACAGAGCTCACCCTGAAGAAAAAAGTGTACTGTTCTCCAAATGGACTATGTATTTACTTCGAAACCACACTGACCATCAGTTCATCAACCAGAACTGGAACAGCCTTAGTAACTTGCTATGAGGCTGAGACAGAAAAGTTCCTGTGCTTTTCAGTAAAGCACAGGAGTAGATCAGTAAAGATCAGTAAAGAACAGAGCTTGGAGATAAGCATAGCTACTGAAGGAGATGCTCTTCCCTGCTCCTACACTCAAAACTTAACTCTGGGAAGATAATAGTTTTGAATATTTCTCAAGGACTCCATAAAAGCACACAGGGCAGCCATGATAGCAAAACAGAACCTTGGACAAGTTTATATTATAAGAAGCCTACATATCCCCATCAGCGCAAAACGAAGAAAGCACAGGACTTTGATGTTACCATGTTCTCTTCCAGAGGAAGCAGTGGCATGTCGGCTAGGTCTCAGACTCCAAATGAACACTCACTTGGAAGTTCAACAAGGCAGTGTGAGAACAACAGTCAAACTAGATGGGTTTGCAGTGTGTACAGAGGGTGTGTGGTTAAATCTGAAGGTGCTGCAGCTGTCTGGGCCCAAGAAAATTCTAAATGGAATTTTTCAGGGGTGAAGGATCACATTAAATGAAGTATTTTGAATGAGTAAAACTAGGATTCTCCATAAAGGTGTTAAATAACTTTACTTTGTTTTTAACTCCTGAGAGAAACAGTTGGTCGTAAATTGGTCAGTTGGATTTCATCAGCTGCTGTTTGTAAAGTCCATATTTTAGTATTTTGCACACACAAAATATGTCCTTGAAACTGGAGGTGGGGAGGGAATCATTCCTCCCTTTATTGACCCCTTAAAAGTGGGTAATAGTACCAAAGTCAAATCCAAACATTTACAAGAAAGGAGCAGAATAATATCCCCACAGACAGTAAGTGCATACTAATACAATATGACAGGAAAAGGAAATAGCAGTATACAGATTGATAAGGAAGAAATAAGGAAAATCCCATGGACAGAGGAGCCTGGTAGGCTGCAGTCCATGGGATCGCTAAGAGTCGGACACGACTGAGCGACTTCACTTTCACTTTTCACTTTCATGCATTGGAGGAGGAAATGGCACCCCACTCCAGTGTTCTTGCCTGGAGAATCCCAGGGACGGTGGGGCCTGGTGGGCTGCCGTCTATGGGGTTGCACAGAGTCGGACATGACTGAAGCGACTTAGCAGCAGCAGCAACTGTTCACAGAGGACATAAATATCTTAAAAAGAAATGACTGCTCACAAAAACAAACTCCATGCAACTAATAAGCATTTATAGCAAGGTTGCAGGGAATGAGGTTAATAACAAATGTCAGTCATTTCCCTATATATCAACAACAAACAAGTGGAATTTGAAAGTTAAAACACAACATTTACATTTGAACCAAAAAAAATGAAACAAGTAGACATCTAATAAAAGACCTAAAAATCTATATGGGTAAAACTACAAAACTCTTGGTGAAAGAACTAAAAAGAAATGTTCCATGGCCATGAATGGGAAGACTCAATGTCAGGATGAATGATCTCAACTTGATCTTTAGATTTGTAATCCTAATCAGATTCCCAGCTGATTATTTTCAGGATATCAACAGAATGATTCTGAAGTTCATAAGCAGAAGAAGAAGGCCCAGAATAGCGAACACAGTGCTAAAAGGGACGAATAAAGTCAGCCAGGCTTTAATATCAAGCTAATCAAGACAGCCTGGCATTGAAATAAGAATAGACAAATAGATCAGTGGAACAGAATATAGCACCCAAAACAAACCCACACAAATACAGTCAATGTTACTTGACCAGCAAGGGCAATACAATAGAGAAAAAATAGTCTTCAACTAATGGGGCTTGAATAACTGGACATCCATATGCAAAAAAAGTGAATCTAGACTCAAACCTTACACTTCACAAAAATTAACTCAGAATGGATCACAGACCTAAACATAAAAGTGACTGTTAAACAAACCTAGATGATAACAATCTAGAAAGTATAACACCAATACCACCATCCTTGAAAGAAGTAAGCTGAACTTGATTAAAACTAACATCTGTTCTGCAAAAGACTGTGTCAAGAGAAGAAAAGCCACATACTGGGAGAAGATACTTGGAGAAGACACCTCTAATTAAAGGACTGTTACCCAACATACAAAAAGCTCTTAAAACTCAACGGTAAGTAATCAGACAATCTTCAGATTCAGTGTAATCCTTAACGAAATTCCGGTGGCATTTTTCACAGAAATAGACAATTCTAAAATACATATGGAGCCACAGAATACCCTGAATAGCCAGAGCAATTTTAAGAAAGAACAAAGCTGGAGGCCAGTTTCATGCTTCCTAATTTCAAACTATACTACAAAGGTATGGTGATTACAGCAGTATGGTACTGGCATAATAACAGACAGATGAATGGAACAGGACAGAGAACCCCAAAATAAATCCGTGCATGTACGATTGATTAATTTATGACAGAAGAGCCCAGAATAAATAGGGAAAAGAGTCTCTTCAATAAGTGAGAAAACAGGACAGCCACATGTAAAAGAATAAAATGGGATAGCTATCTTACACCATATTCCAAAATTAACTCATGATGGATTAAAGACTAGAATGTAAGAACGGAAACTTCTAGAAGGAAACATAAGGCAGTCTGCTCCTTGCCATTGGACTTGGTGATGGTTTTTTGGATTTGACACCACAAGCAAAAGCAACAAAAGCCAGAGTAAACAAGGGACCACATCAGACTAAAAAGCCTCTGCACAAGCAAATGAAAGGAATAATGGGCAAAATGAATGGGAGAAGATATTTGCAAATCATAACTCAAAAATAAAAAGTTGAAATTAAAAAATGACCAGAAGATCTGAAAATACATTTTTCCAAATAAGACATACAGATGGCAAACAAGTACCATAAAAGATACTCCGCATTACTAAGCGACAGGGAAATGCAAATCAAAAACTATAGTAATGTATCATTTCACGCCTGTTAGCATGGCTGTTATCAAAAAGACATCAGTTCTAGTGAGGATCTGGAGAAAAGTGAACCCATGTGCACTTTTGGTGGGGGTGTAAATTGGTACAAGCTTTATGGAAACCAATATGGATGTTCCTCAAAAAATTAAAAATAGAACTACCATACAATCCAACAGTTCCACTTGTGGATATTTATCTGATAAAAAAAAACGGCAACCCAAAAAGACATTTGCACCCCCAAGTTCACTGCAGCATTATTTACAGTAGCCAAGATACAGAAACAACCTGTGTGTCTATTAATGGATGAATAAAATGTATATTGACAATGACAGCCATAAGCAAAAAATGAAATCTTGCCATTTGCAACACAAATGTTCCTTGAGAGCATTATGCTAAGTGAAATAAGAGAAAAGACCAGATACCATATGGTCTCACTTACATGGGCAATCTTAAAATCAAGTCATGAATACAGAGAACAGATTGGTAATGGGTTGCCAGAGGTTGAGAATAGGAGTAGGCAAAATGGGTGAAGGCGATAAAAAGGTCAATCTTGGACTTTACTAAGTCAGTCTTAGGGATGTAACTACAGTGTGATGACTGTAGTTAATAATACTGCATTTGCCAGTTACTAAAGGAGTAGATCTTAAAAGTTCTCCTCACAAGAAAACAGTTTTGTAGCTGTGGTGATGGATGTTGATTAGACATTGTGGTTATCATTTCACAATGGGACTTGTTATATACGAGAAACTAAAATGTTGATGATAACCTCAGTTTTTTTGTTTTTTTTTTTTTAAATTAGAAGTTGAGGACAGTATGACAGCAGATCTACATAGCCTTCACATTGTAGGTCCAGCCTACACGTCTAGCTTTATTTCACTTACATAAACTTTTTATGTCAACTAATACGACTCTAGCTTCTTTACGGTCAGGATTTTACTATGTTTATAGAGCTTTGCATACAGGTTGTGCTTAACTCTTTGAGAAAATTGACAGAAGGGAAATGAGAAGGAATAGCACTTTTTTGAGAAGTAAATGGATTTTCCTAATTAGAAGATCCGGTAGACAATGTTGAATTCATGAAGTAGAGAAAAATTTTTACCTGGAAAAACTTGCAGAACAGAAATGGTGGTAAGGAAAGGAGTAGTGTTTAATTTACTGAAAGGGTTTAGCAAATCAGTCAGACAAGTTGGTTTTTAAAGACTCTACTTCAAGATGTGGATACATTTTAAGGTCCAACAGAATTGAAACCCACAAGGAGGTATACAGCCTACTAGAGCTCTTCAGTTCAAATAAAGCTCTATTTGCAGTTACCTGGAGAATGCTTTCTTATCATACCCTTGGCAAGAATAAAGAAAACAGCCTTGTTTTTAAATGGGCAAAAGACCTTGATCAGATACTTAATGTACAAATGGTCAAGGAGCATGTGAAAAGATGTTCAACAGCACACGTCACTGGGAAACTGCAGATTGACGCAATAGTGTGATGTCATTACCTATTAGAATGACCAACATCCAAAACGGTGACACTGCCTCATGCTGATGAGGATGTAAAGCAACAGGAACTCTCATTCATTGCTGGTGGGAGTGCAAACAGATGAAACCGCTTTGGAAAATAGGTTGGTAGTTTCTTTAAAAACTCAACATGCTGTACTCCTACCGCACCAGTGCAGCAGTCGGGATTCTTTGTGTTTGCCCTATGAAGGGGAAAATGTATGTCCGCACAAAAGCCTGCACATAGATGTTTACAGCAGCTTTATTGATAAATGGCCAAATCTTGGAAGCAACCAAGATGTCCTTCAGTAGGTGAATGGGTAAATAAACTGGTATTTCTGAAAAGTGGATTATTATTCAGCACTAGAATGAAACAAATTATCAAGCCATAAAGAAATGGAGAAACGTTTAATACATACTACTAGTAGAGAAAACCAATCCGGAAAGGCTACATACTGTGTGATTCCAATGATAATGCAAAATTGTAGAAACAGTAACAAAATCAGCAGTTGAAGAGACAGGAGGATGAATGGGCAGAACACAGTATTTTTACAGTGGTGAGACTATTTTGTATAATACTGTAATGAGAGAGACTTGTACTTTTCCATTTGCCCAAATCCACAGAATGTGACTCTAAGGTAAACTATGTACTTTATGGTGTGTCAGTGTAGGTCCATCAGTTGTAACATGTCCCATTTGATGGTGGTTGTGGATAATGGGGGTGTCTGTGCATATGTGGGGCAGAGAGAATATGGGAAATCTCTACCTTCTGACTTTTGTTGTGAACTTAAAATTGCTCTAAAAAAGTCTCTTTTTTCCTTAAGTGACAAAGACCAGGGGGAAAAAAGACACGTAAAATAGATGTTTCCAAAGACAGACAAAACAATACCAAAAGTTATAATTTGAGAAAACTTTTCCTGAAATATTTCAAACCACAAATTGAAAGAATATATTGCATACCTTGTAAATTCAACCCAGGATTCAAACCCAATATCAAAACATCCTAAAATTGTTGGCATTAAAAGAAGAAGCAAAAATGAAAACCTTGGTAGATATCCAGCCCTCCTAACAAAGTTATTTCTAATGGAAGAATGTTAAGCTCTATCAGGCTTCCTGACAGCAACACTTTATGGCAAGAGAGAATGATACATTTAAAATACTCAGACTATGAACCAAAAGTTTCATACCAACTATGTTATAGAACTTGGGGAGCTTTTTTCCTGTTAATTCTCTTTCGTAGGAATCTGTTAGAAACAGCTGATTGAGGTGACCGTTTTAAACTGTCTGGAGAAACATCAGCAGAAAGTCTGATAGTTAATTATATGCAGTTAGAACTAAGAATGAATGCAGAATGTAAGGTGAAACTGCAACAGCAGCTGGTGTATGTGTAAATTAGTTGTAAATACAGTGCAACTACAAAGAAATAAACAGGAAAGAATATGGTTTTACATATTCTTGTAATGGTGGTTACATTGATGGTATTATATCTGATGGCTTTAATGTGAGATAAATGAATCCAGTCATGAGAACCAGAGTTCACTTAGAGATAAAAAGTTAACAGATGTTAGGCCAAAACCTTCCGTGTATCAGTATTAACTTGATGTATCTTGTCACAGATAGATTAGATTGATAGATCCCATATCTACATATATATGTGTCTGTCTTAACTCTGTCAACTGGCAAGGCTTCTTAGAGAAATGGCAGATTTTAGTCTGAGGGAGGAAATGTACCAGGACCACCCTGGAACATCTTATCATATCAGAAAGTGAAAGTTGCTCATTCATGTCCCACTGTTTGCAACCCAGTGGAGTATACAGTCTGTGGAATTCTCCAGGCCAGAAAACTGGAGTGGGTAACCCGTCCCTTCTCCAGGAGATCTTCCCAACCCAGGGATTGAACCCAGGTCTCCTGCATTGCAGGCGGATTCTTTATCAGCTGAGCTACCAGGGAAGCCCTTCAAGGGAGCAATGACACTATCAAAGATGATTTACGTTTAAAGAGGCTTCTGCTGACCAATGATACAACATTTTGAGCATTAGTTATGATAAATGTGTCAGAATCAAATACATTTAAATCCATGAGTTCATAATGGTAACAAAACACAAATAATTGTTCATCTTGGGAGAATGTTAGGAAAGCAACTCTTTCTGAAAACTAGAAAAGGAAAGAATTCAGCAGTCTTGCCTTTCCTATACAACTGTATAGGCTAGATCGAAAATGAGGATGCTTTTCTTTATAGAAGCTTTCCCACAAATAAGAGGATGATCGAATTGGAGCATCACTATTTTTCAACCCCTAATTACACAAAAGCAATTAGACAGTATCTTGCTGAAGAAAACAACTATGAAGCAGTCATTAAAATGTGCAAACACACACTTGAATGTGAATAAGCATCTAGATCCAATTTGCTGGAAATACAGAGAACAGAGGAAACTCGTTTAACTGAACCACAAGAATAGAGCCAGCAAACTCCCAGCTACAGAACTCTACATAACAAATGGTCCAGTTTCTTCAACACATTGCAAGGAGGGATAAAAAGAAACCAAGTGGTAAAGACATATCCAAAGAATAGTCAAAACTAAACCATTTTGTTTGAAGATGCTCTCTTGGATGAAGACATTACAAAAGTTGGGAAGTGATTACTCTAAAACTCCAGGCAGTGGTTAGTTACCCTTAGGAGAGAAGGAAGGGGATAGTGTTTGGGAGCGCTTGAAAGGCTTCTGGGGTGGTTAGCAAGAGTCTCTTTGGTTATGGTTAGAAGATTATGTATAATAGTTCATCTACCTGTACATTTGTTTTATACTGCAACATGTCTAACAAAACAAGGAGCAGAATCTTACATAGCCACAATAAACAGGCAAACAGCCCTGCAAAGGTCATTTGAACCCAGGGCCTCTGTCTGACTTATTTGCATATTTCTAGAGCCTAGAGCAGTACCTGACTAGAACAGGCATTCGACCTATGTTTGGTTGAATGAGTAGATGAATCTGAAGAAGCCGCCAACCACTCAGGTTGAATTTCGATACCTAGGTGAGCTTTCCAGCACCTCCAGATCTGTACGGGTGCCAGCGTATGCCATCACCAGTCCTGCCCTGCCTCAGGAGATTTGAAAGGGTTTTAAACTAGAGCTCTGTTGTAAACTTGGAGTCTGGCAAGCTCTGCAGGCTTCACGCTCCTTAGTCACTTCGCATGATGACAGCTGTCCGTGCCACCTGGCTGCCCAGTGCTTCTGCTTTGACAGCGCACCATCCTTCTGTCTTTCTCTGTCCCGCCCTTCTCTAGTCTTTCCTGCAGTGCTGTTTTCTATGATAGACAAACCCTTAGCTCCTCCATATTGTGTCTTGACCTTAACTGAATGTGGTCCTCTCCTTAGGACACCCTCTCCTTTGAGATCTTTGACATGGAGGCTGCTCCTTTCTCATACCCTATCACATGGAGGCTCTCCCTCAGTGTTTCCAGACAAAATACATCTTGTACCTTCTATTAAAAATCTGTATTTCTTCTGCTGCTCACGCACTGGTTATTGTGCTTTCATCCCTCTTCCTGCTGTGGTCTTAATCATCCAAACTCTGATTCTTTGATACTTGGAGCAACTTTGGCCTGTCTCCTGCCCCTACATTTCTGCCATTATTGTCACCATTGGGGGTGGACATCCTAGCCAGGGTACCTCGCATCTCAAAATCTTTTTCAAGAATTACCCAGACTATTTAGGTCAAATACCCAACTTTCTGATTAGCTACAGTCTCCTAACCTTGCAGCTGCTTTGTGTAAACTTCAGTGCTTTCATTTCTCCATTTTCTGCATCAGTCTGCCCCACTGCAGTCTCTCCTTTTCCCATATCCAGCCTTGATCTGTTGGTGGATCTCTGAGTCGCCTTACCTTGCACTTGCCTTTCAGTCTATAGTCTACCTTCTGTGCCTGCCCTCCTATCTGTTGGTGCCACCACAAATTCAGTCACCTGTCAGTCCTTCTATTGATCCTTTTTTATCCTTTGACAGCTTCATTAGCAACTGTTCTAAAGTTTGATAATTCTTACTCATTCCCTTCACTTTCAGTAGACAGTCTTGCCTCCTGCTTCACTGAAGAACTGGATGCCATCAGGCATGCATGCGTGCGTGCATATTAAGTTGCTTCAGTCATGTCTGACTCTGTGACCCTATGAATTGTAGCCTGCCAGGCTCCTCTGTCCGTGGGATTCCCCAGGCAAGAGTACTGGAGCAGGTTGCCATCAAGAGCTCCCTAAACCTTGTACTTAAGCCCTGTACTCTACCCCACAAAAGAGTCTTCCTCTCTTCCGTTTGTCATCCTCTCTTTATCTTTAAACTCTTAGCAGCCGTGACCTACAAACACTCAGAACTGTTCCATGTTGAAAAGAGATTCCATAGTCTCCTCTGGATCACATGCTGATCCTTGTCCACTGCTGGTTCACTATACTTCATAGTTCCTGAAAAAATTCCACTGATGTCCCCTTCTTATCCACACTTCTACGGTGATCCTCAGTCACCTGCCGTTCTCTCCCTGAACAGACCTCAATTCAGTTCTACTCTCACTCCTCTGGACATGCTTTTATCAAATTCAACAGTGGACTCTTTGTCCCCAAATCTAAGGGACCCGTTTTTAAGTCCCTAAGTCTGGACCTCTCCACTACATTTGACCAGTTGAACTTCCCCTTGAATTCTAAATCCTTGGTTTCCCTAACACCACATTCTCATCATTCTCGTCAAAGTTCTGACTCTTCCTGGACGTCCATTCCTCTGACCATTATACATTAGTGTTTGCCAGCATTTTGCAACTCAGTTCTCTTTTCACACAACACAGCCACCCTGAATAAGCTCGTCTGTGCTTCACTTGTCTCTGTTACCTGCATGCTCAGGTTTCTGGCCCAGATCTTTCTCTTGAGCCCCCAAAGCCATGTCAGTTAGCTGACTACTGGACAGTCCATCAGGATGTCCCACATGTATGTCTCAAATTGATTATCTCATCCCTTGCTATACTGGCAATTTTTCCCTTTCCCCTCAAACAAAAAATTTAACTCTCCTCATTGCCATTTAATCCCTTACCACCACCACCACCACCCCTGTCAGTAAGTATAATTCAGATTCCTAAATGTTAAATTCTTTACCTCTCTCAAAACCACTGCCACCACCTTGCTTCAGGCCAGACTTCTGCTTTCCTTTTTATTAAATTTTCCCCAACTAACTCAGCCCCCATAACACCACAAGAAGAGGGATCTATCTGAAATGCATATCTAATTGTGTCCTTTTTCTGCTTAAAATCCTTCCCTGTTGCTCTTAGGTCTGAACTGCTGTAAACAGTCCCAGCTTTGTCATCATCTGGCCTTTGCTGATCTCTCCAGATGAATTTCTGACCTTCCCTACCTCACACTTTGCAGTTCAGCATTATTAAATTGCTCTTCTCCACAGGTTCAATTCTGTTTCTCATCTCAGCCTTTTTCCCCCAGCTGCCTTCTTTCATGAATGGCTTTCCTGGCTCCTGCCTACTTACCTCCTGTTCATTCTACAGTAAGACCATCCATCCCCTGCTCTACCCACCCCACCTAAAGCCATGTAACGTATCCCTTTACCCACAGTACCCTGCACCAGGCAGATTTCACATTATTGTTACATGTTAATATCCCCAACCAGACCATTAAGACAGAGGCTCTGATTTTCTTTTTCAAGTTCTAAGCAGATAACTGTGTGCTCAAAATGTGTTGAATGAAGGCTCAGTTCCCAAATGCAAAAGTTATAGTCAATAGAGCTGCCATCTGGGCCACGTTACTATGTGTAAGACACTGCAACACAATTCACAGGCATTCCCTCATCTGTTCCAAGTTCCCTGAGAGCGCTGTCATCATCCCCATTTACTCAGTGGGGATTTAGAGGTGAAAGGACTTGCCCACAGCAACTCAGGAGGAAACGGTGGAGCCTTGTGTTCCAGCCCATGCAATCAGGAGCTGGCAAAGATGGCCAACTATTCTCTCTCCTGGAAATAACTCCAGTTTTAGTTGTTAACAGACTACATTTCAGTTAGGTGTGTGGTGTGACTCAGTCCTGTGGGATCTCAGGAAGTCTCCTTAAAATGAAATGTGGACCAAAGTGACAAGTCCAAACAAGGCCATGAGGTGTCCTTGAAGATGAAAGCCAGGGTTGAAGACGGTGCTGAGTTCTGTGTCAGTCGTGGTCCAGCTACCTTCATGTAAAGTCTGTTAATACACGGCTATACCTGGTACAAAGGGTCAGGTTGAATCTCACCCCTCTTAATCCCCTGGGGGCCAACTCAGAGAAGGAGAAGCTAGCATGGGTGATATAAAGTGTGTCTTTATTTGAACATCATTCCACCTGCACTGAAGCTCAAATTCAGCAGCAGCAGAAGGGGTCAGGACCAAAATCAATGTTACCAAATTGGACGATGAACAGCGAGGACACATTCAGACAGAACTTACTAATGGTTGTAGACAACACCAAGCTATCCTAATGACACACAGCACGGGCCCTCTGCTGGTCAGAGCTCAGGGGAGGACTGTGGCTCCCTGTTCCCTTCTCAGGAAACTCCAGTCCCACCTGAAGGCTAGCCCTGAGCCAGGCAGGGGCCTGCGGAAGTTTCTCGTGCCAGGAAGATCCCAGCTTCTCCAAAGAGAGGGTTTTTTGGTTTCCCTCAGTTCACACTGGGAGCTGCAGAAGGGTGAGTCCCCTGTGCCCAAGCAGGAACCTCAACAGGCAGCCAGGCAGGAATTTTTCCCCACACAGCCTTCTCTAAAAGCTCCCAACTTCTTGGCTATAACAGGCCTGAAAAAGATCTTGAACCTACCCATGGTACTGATCCCCAAAGAGGAAAGTGCTCACATCCTGAGACCTGGAAGGACTTGAGCAAGCAGTGCTCTGAACCCCCTTGAGGTTGGAGCTGCCTTGGCCTCTCCTGAGAGTCCTGCATCAGGCAGAGGAATCCCTTTCTGGTCCAGGCATGGCGAGGGGAGGAGTGCCTCAGTGGACCGCTCACCCCCAGCTCAGCCTCTTTCAGCTGGGAACAGGCGATCTCCTCTGCTTCCGCCTCCTCCCAAAGGCTTAAGCCAAGTTGCCGGGTATGAGTGAGGTGAAACACAAACGTCCTCGCTGTGGTGGCTTCCTGGCCCCGGAGAGCCATCTGGGTCCTGGCTCGCTGCCGCTTTAGCCTCACCAGGGGCCTTGCTGAAGCACCTCCTTCCTGCTCTGCTCCCACCTCTGCTGAAGCCTCTGGGACAGGACTTTGGTTTGGTACCCACTCCAGCCTCCTTCCCTTCCCTAAGGTACCCTGGTGTTCCTTCAGTCCCACCAACACTCTCCTCCTAACCCCAGGCTCCTGGGTGCATTGCCCACTGCCCCTCAGTCAGGGCAGCAGGGGGCTGGGCGGACGGTGACAGGGAAACCGTCCAACCACTCCAAAGGAAACCACCCCCTTCTCTACCACTAACCCACTCCAGTGGCGCTAACCTGCTGGGCAATCACCTAGATGCAATTCCTTCCCAACAGGGTGGGGCATGGCTGCCTGGGCCCCACCTCTGCCTCTTAGGAGCTAGGTCCCAAGCTTCCTGCCAGCAGCGCACAGGGGTTTGTGGCTCCCGCGGGTGGCAGCGGCTCCCCATTCCCCATTGCCCTCCCCTTCCTTTCTTCCCCAGCACCTGGCCCCCTGCAACTCACCTCTTCCTCTGCCTCCTTACCATTCCTGTCCTGCCTTGTCTCTGGTCACTCTTTCTGTATTTTGTAATACCTCGTTCAATCTCCTTCTCATAGCTCCATCCCTCCCTCTTCTCCCAATCTTTGTGCCTCCTCCTCTTTCCCCTGTGTCTGTCTTCCCATTTCTAATCACTTGTTCCTGTTCCCTCCTCCTGATGGCTTCCAACATCGGGCTTTGGTTAGGATCTTGAAGGAACTCACTTCTGCACCCCCCCCCCCAAGCTCCCCCCACCCTCTCACTCAGCGCGGGACCCTGGGGGGAGCAGGAGGAGGGGCACAGTGCAGGGGCCCGAGCATGGGGGAGGGGGGAGGGGGGGTGTTTGCCCAGGAGGAGGGAATAGAGAGGGCAGGGATCAGGACTGAGCACGTTCCAGGTTTCAGGAATCCTCCCAGAACCGAGCATCTGATTCCAGTTAGGGTCCAGCTGGGGGACTCGGGCAGAGGATTTCTAGGGTCTCTTGGCAGCCCTAACTCTGAGGTCCAGGTCCAGGGAAAATGAACACAGGTTGTGAACACATGGCACTCGCTGCTTTCCTCTCTCCTTCAGCTGAGGCCGACATGACATGGTGACCACGTGCTTCCCCACTAAGACTGCAGGGGCCTCCCGCTGCCCCTCCACAGTGGGCCAGGCAGCAGGTACCTGAAGACAGAAGTAGGCACACAAGATGAAGCTAAGCAGCCACCCAACAGGGGGCTGGAGGGGGCCATCCACACCCCAGGCCAGATGGCTCTACCACCAGGACCCCCAGGCAGTGACGGGAGGTCAGACACACCTGCAGTCTCTATCCTGTGCTCCCAGGGGCAGGGGAGAGAAAGAAGACCCTTCATCTGCCCCCAACACACACGCGCGCGCGCACACACACACACACACACATTCACTCATGCCTCGGCTCCAAGCGTGCCCACTGAGTTTGAGACCGTGGGCAAACCACAAGGTGAGAGGTGGGCAGGGAGAAAGAAGAGGTGGGGACAGGGTTACAAGGCCTGGGGATGGGGACAGGGGGTACCCTGTTCAGAGGTGACCTGCAAGTTCAAGTTATGCAGAAAAGTATCAAAGAGGCAAGACAGTCTCTGCCCTTGGCAGAAGGGGTAGGGGGGACAACATGAGATGGGGCAGAGGGGTGAGGCGTCCCCTAATTCCCCACTCATGGGCCCCTCCCCCAACCCCTAACCCTGACAACAGGGCCAAGAAGTCTATGCTGTACAAAACAGGCCAGGGTCAAGGTCCAGTCCCTGGTGAGCCGTCCACGCAGGGAGGAGACGGCCAGCCCCAGGCTGAGCCACTTTCAGCCCCAGCCTGCAGCAGCCACGTGCCACCAAGACAGGAGTCAGCGCAGCCTCCAGAGCGGCCCGTCTTGGCTCAGAGTCCGCGCTGACAGGGCCCCAGTCAGCAGCAGACTTGGAGGCCCTGTGCTTTCTCCCTTGGTGCAGCTCGGATTCCTTCAGGAGAGCTAGAAGCAGGCTGGAGCAGAGGGGCCTCGGGGAGGCCGGTGGTGCCTGGAGCTCTGTAAGGAGATGATGGAACCGTTGTTGGCAAAAAAGAAAAAAGGTAGGAAAGAGTCCAGTCTGCCCTGGAGCAGTATCTTGAATAGTTTCTGCAGGAGGTGGGGACCAGAGGAGGCGAGGATGGAGCCAGGCCGCAGCCCCCCAGACTCGGGGAGCCTGGTGGGGAGCCACAGCTCCTCTTTCCCCAGAGACTCAGCAGGGCCCCAGCCAGGCTGGAGAGGAGGAGGTGGCCAGGGGCTGGGGGCCAGCTCCCTTAGGTCAGCTGAAGGAAGTGCAGACCCCCAGGGTCTGCAGGGCCTCTCCCCTCCCCCAGGCTGCATGTCAGGCCCAACCTCTCTTCAAAGCCCAGAGTTCGCAGGCAGATAGCAGGTGAGGTCAGTCCAAGATCGGGGTCTTCCCTCGGAGCGTGAATGGAGGGATGAGAGGGCAGGAGACAGGACAAGCTGAGGGCAGATCAACTCCTGGGCTGTGATTCCGGCCTTCAGGGTCCCTGTGTGTGAGCAACAGGACACGGGAGGACTCCCCATCCGGAGACATCACCCCCTGGCCGCAACACAGAGCTTACTGTAGAGCCCACAAAATCTAAGAGAAACAGAGAATTGGAGAAAGTCAGAGGCCGCCCGGCACTGGGGCTCCCTCAGCCTCTCCTCAGGGCAGAGCTGGGTGGAGGGGTGAGCTGCACAGGTTCTGAAATGCCACCAGGCCTGATGAGCTGGGAGGCCTTGAGCCAGCTCATTCAACCTGAGCCCCAATTTCCTCATCTGTACAACGGACATAATAGCCTACTTCTTCAGAGTGATTCTGAGGGGTCAAAAGACATAAATGATGCCTGCCGAGGACTCTCAGTTCAATTCAGTCGCTCAGTCGTATCCGACTCTTTGTGACCACATGAACTGCAGCACGCCAGGCTCTGCACATAGTACACGGTGAAAATGCCAGCACGGCAGAGCTTAATTTTGTTCCAGAGGGCTTTGGCTCAGAACTGAGCTGTGAAGCTCACTCACCTTGAGTGCCCAGTGAGGGAAGGAAATCCCCAAATGCTGAAGGAAGGCAAACGGGCTCCCTTATGTCATTTTTAGGGCGCTTTGGGGAAGGAGGAGAGGACGCTGAGTGGGACCCACATGGCCAAACCCCCTCCAAAAGGCCACATGTCTGTCTTTGTACTGCACTTCTGGAAGCGGCCACCAGAGGGCAGGCTCTGACCTCACACGAAGACCATAGAAAGCACCAGGCGTCTGTGACTCCAGAGACAGGAGCCTCAGAGGCTCAGAGGCTCAGGAGGGCTCTGAAAGGGGGCCTGCCAGCAGGGAAGAACTTGGCCTTCGGACTTGGACCTGGGCTCAAATCCTGGCTCCACCAGTTAGGTGACCTCAGGTAAGTTACTGGACCTCTCCAGACCTCGGCCATCCCACTTATAAAATGGTCACGGTGCCTGCCTAATGGGAAGCTGTGACAAGTGACAGCTCTCACTGAGCTTTCACCACCTGCCCCTTCATAGGCATAATTTTGCTTCATTGCCGGACAGCCCTGTAAGGTGGCACCTTTCTCAACACCGTCGTTTTTTTTTTTTTTTTTTTTTAGTTTTATTGAGATATAACTGACATACAGCACTGTATAAGTTGGAGGTGTACAGCATAATGATTTGACTTATATACTGTGAAAGTATTAGCAACCAATTTAATTTTTTTCTAATTTACTAAATGCTTAATATATGGTAACCTTCATTTAAAACACATTAAATTTACATAACCTACATTACGTGAAATAGGCTACAAAATCCTCAATATTTTTTGGCATTCTGAAATTTTTACACAAACCACAGCTGGGGAAGTGCTGATGATTAGACAAAATCTGCTCTTTCTTCTTTCTCTTACTCTAATAGTCACCTCTAAGACATGTTAGACTGGAGGCTGAGTCTTCCCTATCATGGGGAGGGGATCACTCTCCTCAGAGCAGGAAACCTCATGGAGAACAGGGATTGGGACATGAGTCAGTATCACTCAGATTCCTCTAAAATGAGAAACGTCTGACTTGTAGAAGGAAGCTTCTCAGAAGGATGAAATGAAAAGGTTGTTCTGAACCTGGAGGGCCTCCCCTCATCCCTGGTCTCATCTCATGAAGACAATTCTGAGGGGTTCTTCTGGGCAGGTGGGATGAGTTGGGTAGAGTCTGGGGAGTCAAAGCCTAGCACCAGGGCAAGTGTTCCTGTGGTCATCTGGTGTGCCTGCTTGTATCCAGGTCCCATTATACTGAGAAGAGGATGGACACCTCCACAGATCAGGTCTCTGAGTATCCTCAGGGGATAAAAAGGACCTGAGTCTTACTCTCTTTTGTCCACCGTTTTCATTTAGGTACTGCAGGAAACAGGCTCAAAGAGGTAAAGTCATTTCTTAGCTCATCCTACTTCGAACACAAACAATTTGCCATCATGGCCCAGGTGTATTCACACCACAATACCAGACTACCTCCTGGCAAATGAGCTAATAACCATCACTATCATTATGCCCATTTTATAGACGAGAGACTCAGATGAACGTAATTAAAGGTAAGTGCTGAGCATAGATCCAGCATCTGCCAGCAGTTCAAGGAAGGTTGAGACTAAGAAAACGGTGAAATCCGATTTCTCAAGGCAGAAAACAGGCACCCAGACAGGCAGAGTGTCCCCGCCTTCTCCAGGGGCAGTGTGGGCCCCTGGGTCAGAGGCTGGATCTTCCTTTAGAAAACAATCTGGAATTATCATTACAATTTTGAGTGTGCAATTCCACTTCAGGGAAAGACGCTGAGAAAACAGAAAACAAAGACCAGGACGGTCATTCTTGTAATGACCTTCCCAGTAACAGAAAAAAGAAAGAAAAAACAGGGAGCCTCCCTAACAGCCCCTACAAGGAGAATGGTTAAGAACCTACAATTCTGTCATCTTACGTAACACTAAGCATTCCATAAAATGATAAAGGTCTTAAAGATGTGCTCTAGAACTGAGCACCAAGGGCAATCTGAGGAGGGATCTGTTTCCATGATGCCTCTCCTGTATCAACATGACACGAACATGGATTTCATAAAGGGATGTACGTAGATACATAAGTAAGCATCTGATAACAGTGGTTAAGCCTCTGGCCTTGGTGGTGTCAATTTCTTTTTTATATTAATGTTACCTGATACATATGGAGGTTTATGTGTACTGTACTAGGTATAAAGCATACTGTACCAAACATCTGTAGGCTCACCATGCAGGAACTTAACTCACCAATAATGTGTACCCATCCACCTGTCCCCCACCTCACATCCTTGCCTCTCTGCTTCCATTCCGACCACAGAGAACCACCATCCTACCTTCTGTATTGATCATTTGGGTTTTTTGGTTTGTTTGTTTTTAAATACAATATTAAACTGTATTTAGTGTAGTGTTACTTAGTTTTTAGCTTTAAAAAATTATCACTCTGTCATCTTCTGGAATTTGAGTCCCCCTGCCTCAATACTGTGTTTCTAGGATGTAGCCATTCATTGTTAAAACTGGCATTCATTCATTTCCACACGTGTAAACAATCCCGTGATGTGACTACATCACCATGTATTTATCCATCCTCCAAGCTGCTTTTAGTTGCTTGCGATTTTGAAACTGCTGCCAAGAGCATTTATGCACATTTCTCCTGGGTTTATACTCATGGTAGGGTTTGCTGGGTCAGGCCCCTGCAAATGTTTAGATTGAGGGATAACCTCAAACTGTCTCCAAGGCAGTCGGCCTCTCTGTAAGGGCTCCTACTTGGGCTTCCCTTGACTCGGAAGGTGTCCCGCCCCACCCGGCAGCCGCCGCCAAGCACGCCCACTCGCCTTTGTTCTCCTGCTTGAGCTCTTCCTGCAGCAGGTCAGTTTGCCGGTTCCCCAGCACGAAGGCAAGGAAGGAGAGGATGAGGGCGTTGAGGATGCCGATGATGGCCAGGATGTACGCCCAGCGCACCGAACAGTCCCCCAGGGAGTACTTCCCAGTCTTGGCCCCGCACATGTCTCGGATCGTCTCGGCGTCCCAGCCGTCGGGGAAGATCATGCAGCCCAACACGAGGCACAGAGCTGAGGGGGCGCCGGGCCGAGCCCACCGCCAGGTCAGGAAGCAAGAGAGAAGGGGTTGATTACTTCCCAGAGCCTGAGGACCACCAAAAGCCCCCCGTAGGCTGGGACCCCGCACCCCGACTCCACCCATCAACCCAGGAGCTTATTAATCCCTCACCGACCTAGAAACTAGACTCTAGGAGGGCCTCATGCCTGGTGAGCAGAAACGCAAGGCCTTTGCCTGCCCCATCAGATCAACAACCCCTCCAGGAAGCCCTCCTGGAGACAGGGGAAAATAGCAAACCAGGGTCACCTCCTTCATCTCCCTTTAGTATCTTGGCACATCACTCCCTCATCCTCGTCATTCTTTATTTTCTATTTCTGTCATTTACTCAACAAATTTTTATTGAGTGCCATTTTCCAGGCTCAGTAGGCCACCTCCAGGCTGGGATCTCCCCCTCCTGGCAGTGAGAGTTTTTGACTGTGTTTGCTGGAGTGACATTGCCTTTTTAGTGTCTGACAGTCCGACAGAGACTGCATCACTGTGTCTGAGACGCAAAGGCTCCCAAAGGCTCAGGTTGGAGCAAGGGGGCCCTTGACCCCATGCCAGGCCCACAGGGTGCTAGACCTGAGTTTAAGATGACAGTGATGACAAGGTGGGGGTGGTAGTCAGTTCTACCCACTGCCTACAAGACACAGCTAGTCCCCAGGGTGGGTAGGGACCCCTGGCTTTGCCATCTCCTTCCTTCAACTACCATATGTGAGAAAGCGTTCACCACAGCACAGACTCCTCCCTGCCTGAGTTCTGCCTCTTCTGGTCTCATCCCCCACCTTCCAATAGGACAGTCCTTCCGCACATCCCCAAGGATGTGTTCCTCACACTGACACAGGGCGCCTCAACAGCACTCTGATCTTACACACACACACACAGGAGCAGGCCTTCATTCCCCTCTCCTGTGCTCGCCTTCTTCAAGACAATTCTCCATACAGCTAGTCCATACAATGTTCAAGGGGAGGCCGCCTCTATTTAACGGCTGGGAAACGAGTTTGCGGCAAAGGGGATGGCAAATGCAAAAAGCCTTGAGGCAAGAATGAGCTTGGTGAGTTGAAAGAGTTCCATAGTTTGAAGATGCCCTTGAGAAACCCAAATAGGGAAGAAAACTCAGGGAGCACTCAGGGCTGGAGATATAAATGTGGGAGCTGTAGACGTGGAAATTCCCGGGGCTAGACATTATAGAAACTGATGAGAAGACCCAGAACTGAGCCCAGAGGTGCTCTATCATTTATGGGGCAGGACAAGAGAAGGAGCCTCTGGAGAGGGCTTGACCCATTCATCTCCCCATATTCCCCTAGCACTTTCCAAGACCCTCCAGGACCCTGGAGAGAGGAGGAAGGTCAGTTGCCAGGGATGAAGAAGTGGCAGATGGCATCCCCAGGGCGCTCTGAGGGGTCGGGGGAGTGCACTCCCACCTCCCCATTCTTGGTCCTGAATCTCCAGCTTGAGGCAGGGGTGAGGAAAGAGCCTAGGGAGGAGGAAAACCCACCCCATCCCTCTGCCTCCTCTCTCGTGTACAGTGTTTCCTCTCCCGCCCAGAGCATCCCCGTCTCCATAGAAACACGGCAGTATCCTGCGGGTGGTCCTCCTCCCTCCGCAAGCTCAGCGTTGAGTGAGTTTTTCTTCCCCAGGGCTCTGCGCCTGCACGTTCTCTTGGTCTCCGTGCCTCATCACTTACGTGCCTCTCTAGTCGTGCGTCTCCATTCCTTTCTCTTCTCCACCCTTTTCATCCTTTTTTGCCTCTATCTTCACATGCCTCCCCCTCTCTCCAGCTAGTCCATCAGTGCTCAAGCCTCGGTCCTGACCCTCTTTTCTCCTTAGATCTCAGCATCTGACATTCATTCAACACCCCCCCTCTTCTGTCTTTTCTCACTTCTCTTCCTTCTCTTTACCTATCCCCTCACCCTTCCCCCTCTCTGACTCTTCATGAATATCTGCTATGTGTCAGGCACTGTGCAGGCTGCTGGGGACACTGGCAGGCATGGTTTCTTGTCCTTAGGAGGAGAGGTGTGTGGAGAGGAATCAAATCAATATACAAATAGAATACTTATACGTGTCAGGGAGTGACTGGAAAGAGACCCAGGATTACAGGGACACTCAGAGAAGGCAGGGGCTAGGACCTCTCCATCTCTCACTCACTCTCTCTGCCTCCTCTGCTCTGCAGTGTTCTAGGTGGTGGCGATGGGGCCCCAGAGACTGCTCTGGGAACAAGAAACACCCAAAAATAATGCAAATGGAGAAAAGTCAATCGGACAGGTTTCCTAAGACCTGGGAAAGACAGGAAGAGACCTCTAGGGACAGTGTAGGCCAGGTAAGTGATCAAGAGGCTCAACAGTCAGTGTAAGAACTAGAGGCAAGGCAGCCTTCAACATCCCCATTTGATGGATGAGAAACCGAGACTGAGGTCTTTGGAGTACAAGTTCAAGTGTCTTTTTGAAGTGATGAGCTGGCTGAATTGGGTAGACACAGGTGCAAGGTGCAGGGTGGGGCAGGTGGGTGCATTGTGGGACATACAGCATCAGCCTCGGCCTCGACCCACCACCCACGGTGTCTTACGACACTGTCAGATGTTGCCTTGGGGGCAAAGCTGTCCCTGGTTGAGAACCACTGGTCTAGGGGGAGGCGCTCTCAGATGGGGCGCAACTGTCCAGTCACCCTAGCGTCCACTGACTTCCCAAGCAGCCAGGAGGTGTGAGAAATTTAAGATGAATGAAGTTAAAGTTATTAATAATATGATAATGCTAACAAATAGTATTGAGTGCTTAACTATGTACTAGGGTACTAAGCTCCTAACATGCATGATCTCATTTAATCCAATAAGAAATCTAGAGGAGGGAAAAATGATCAGCCTCATTTACAGATGAGGAAATTGAGGCACAGAGGAACTAAGTATCATACCCATGTCACACAGCTAGGAAGTGGTGGGCTCTGTATTCAAACCCAGACAGGTCTTCACTTCATGTTTCTCTTTGAGCAGACTCACTTTTTTTTTTTTCTCTGGCCACACTACACGGTTTGTGAGATCTTAGTTCCCCGACTAGGAATTGAACCCAGGGCCTCGGTGTTGAAAGCACAAAGTCCTAACCACTGGACCACCAGGGAATTCCGTAGACTAACTTTTTAACTGAGGCATTCACTTACAAAGTAAGCTTTATATCAGTATCAAAGAAAGGAAACCAGGATCATTTGCCATAGACAGAAGGAAACTATAATCACAAGTATGTGTGTGCTCAGTCACGAAATCACGTCCGACTCTCTGCGACCCCATGGTAGAGTGAAACCACACGTTGTTCTCAGGTCCAAGCTGGACACTTTTACCTGTCAGATGCTCTGAGCCACCTCAGAGTACCCTGAAAAGGAAGGAAATTCTGACAGGAGGGATCTTGAGGACACTATGCTAAATTAAATGAGTCAGTCACAAAAGGTCAAATATTGTATGATTCCACTTACAAGAGGAACCGAAAGCAGTCAGATTCCTACACGCAGAACGCTGGGCATCAGAGATGACAGGGGAGGGTGTGGGGAGTTAGCGTTTAATGGGGACAGAGTCTCAGTTCTGCAGGTGAAGAGGGAGCTGTGCGGATAGACGGTATGGATGACTGCACAACGGTGCGGACGTACTTAATGCCACAGAACTGGATACCTAGGAATTGGTAAAATGGTAAATTTTATGTAATGTGTATTTTACCAGAAAAGAGAGAGAGGAAGGAAGGGAGGAACGGGAACACAGAAAATGACATGATGTATTTTCCTCGTGGATGTGTATGTAATGCACACAAAAATATCTTGGAAATACAGAAATTAAGTTTATAACCATGGTGGCCTTTGGGCAAGGAGAGGATGGGAACTTTAACCTGTCTGTAATACTTCAGCTCTTCATGGAGTGAATGTATTCATGTATTGCTGCTAAGTCACTTCAGTCATGTCCGACTCTGTGCAACCCCATAGACGGCAGCCCACCAGGCTCCCCCATCCCTGGGATTCTCCAGGCAAGAACACTGGAGTGGGTTGCCATTTCCTTCTCCAATGCATGAAAGTGAAAAGTGAAAGTGAAGACGCTCAGTCATATCCAACTTTCAGCGACCCCATGGACTGCAGCCTACCAGGCTCCTCCATCCATGAGATTTTCCAGGCAAAAGTACTGAAGTGGGGTGCCATTGCCTTCTCCAAGAAATGGCAGCCCACTCCAGTGTTCTTGCCTGGAGAATCCCAGGGACGGGGGAGCCTGGTGGTTGCCATCTATGGGATCTCACAGAGTCGGACACGACTGAAGCGACTTAGCAGCATAAAATTAAAAAACATAATTAAAAATCCTGGTTTTTCAGAGAATACACATATATACACACATAAGCTTGCAAGTCTATATAAATATTTCTGGAAGGATACAGAAGCAACTTAATGATGGGCACCTCTGAAACACACCCCGGTGTGGTGGAGCAAAGGAGGGAGACACTATTCTCTGCCCTCCCGTACTGTTGGAAGTGTTTAACGTGTGCACGAATTACTTTGATGATAAAAACGATATTATTATGTTCAGTCCTTTTCCACCTACGTCTGGCCATGAAATCCTCTTAAAGGTGTAAGCCTTTAAGAATACTTTAAAAAACTAAAGGAAAGTTGAAAGGAAAAATGATAACTTGGGTTTGGGGAATAAACCCAGAATGAGACTAAAAAAGTGATGAATTAGTAAAAGAAAATAAACAATATTTGTTTTCTTTAAATTGTGTGTGTGCTGTAAATGTGCCTTTATATAAAGCTTTTTAATTATGCATTTTATGCTTAGCTATTTTAGCAGAGTTTCATTATGATAGCATTACACTATCCTCAAGGGACATCCACAGGGCCAGTCACTCCTAGATGGAGGCCTTTGTTTATGCTCAGCTGGCCCCTCCATGCCTGATATATCACAGCTGCTACCCATTACTAGGAGGTCAGATTGGATGTCCCCCAGGGCTTTCTTTTCCTGAGCAGACTCCAAAGAGGTTTGCTATGGACTGAACTGGGTCCCCACAAAAGTGATATTTTGAAGCCCTAACCTCCAGTGTGAGAGTATTTGTGGAAGAGGCCTTGGGGAGGTAATCAGGGTTGGTTGAGGTCATAAGGGTAGGGCCCCATGATGGGATTAGTGTCCTTATAAGAAGAGACACCGGGGCTTCCCTAGTGGTCCAGTGGTGGAGAATCCACCTGCCACGGCAGGGAGCACAGGTTTGATCCCTGGTCTGGGAGGATCCCACATGTCACTGGGCAGCTAAGCCCGTGTGCCACAGCTACTGAAGCCTGCGTGTCTACAGCCTGTGCTCCACAAACAGAGAAGCTACCGCAGTGAGTGCCCACGCATCCCAACAGAGTAGCCACCGCTCACCGCAGCCAGAGAAAGCTCACAGCAACCAAGAGCCAGCACAGCCCAAAATAGGTAAATAAAAATAAATAAATCTTTAAAAAGAGATACCAGAGAGTTTGCTCTCTCTCCTCACCTGCCATGTGAGGACACGGCAAGAAGGAAGGAGGTAGCCGTCTGCAGGCCTAGAAGAGGACTCTCAACAGAACCTAGGTCTTGGAATTCTAGTTTCCAGAACTAAGAGAAAATAAGCGCAAGCCACCCAGTCTATGGTATTTTGTTGTTGTAGCTACATGTAACAGTTTGGATGCATCTTAGAGTCATAACACCGGGAAGAACTGAATCCCCTTATATAACATTCATACTGATAACCCTGGTCACTTCTAAGGAGGGAACTTAGGGGCTGAGGACAGGACAGGACAGAGACCTCGCACTGCCAACCTGTGGCCCCTTTTGAATTCAGGACCACGTGGATAAGTGACCTACTGAAACCATAAGGTAGGTGGGAGTTGACCACTAATAAGTGACTATTGCCAGAGATTTTTCACTCAATGAAATAATTAAAGCAACAAGCAATCAAAACGCACAAGCCAAATGAAACTCACAGAAATAATGAATTAATCACATACAAAAAAACAAAACCAAAAATCTCTAGACCCCTATTGACTGAGCTTGCCAATTTCTAGGAATGTATCCTAAGAAAATGCTCAAGCATGTGCTCTAAGGTTTAGCTGTGTGGATGTCTATCACGTCATTTGCAAGAAAAGAAGGAAGCGATGAGAAGGAAGGCAGAGGGGGAGATACAATAAAACAAAGAAGGAAAGAAATAAGCAGCTAATTGTCCAACATCACAGGAATATTCTTTCATACCATGGAATACTATTCCCCTATTATATTGAGTAAGATTTAATGATACAGAAATTACTCATGATACGTTAGGTTTCAAAAGAATGTGAAAAATAACATACAATATAATTTCATTTTGGGGATACTTACATAGTTATAGCAATAGTCATATAAATTTACCACACCAGGTCCTATGCTAAGTATCTTACACACATTACTTCATTTAATCCCCACAACACTCTGCGGAATAAGTGCTGTTATTATCTTCTTTTTACAGTTGAGGACATAAAGGCACAAAGAGGTAATCCAACTTATCTAAGGCCACAGAGCTGATAAGTTACAGAACCAGGATTTGGACTCAGCTAGTCTGGCTCCAGAGCCTGCTCATAATCAGTACTCTGTACGATGCAGACCAACAGTTAAGATGACTGCTTCTGGGAGGGTGAGATGACATGTGTAATCTTGCTTATCTATATTCTCCAGTGTTCATACAAAGAACAATGATCATTTGAAAAAGCTGTAGGTGAGAGATACGGAGGGGCAGCATAGCGCAGGATACACGGATGGCTGCTCGTGTCCTGTATCCTCTGTGAGTCCCTTCCTCACCTTTAGGAAGGTTTTTCTGGAAAGAACCAGGCCGACTTTGGGGCTGAGAGGAGCCTGGAAAAGGGTCTGTGTTGGCACTGTGACCACAGCTTTCCAAGGGAGTGCTTCCCCAGGCCCGATGGAACCCTCCTCCACCCTGAGACAGAGACTGTCCTCATGTCCTTCACACCAGCTCCGTCATGCCCCCCCAGGGCAGGGGCTTATGGCACAGGGGAGACGGGGTCTCTTAACAGTCACCCCGACCCGCTGGATCTGAAGAATAGGTCCAATCTTAGCGCTTCTGTCAGCTGGGGAGCTCAAGGGTGGGAATCCTGTGCCGGGGCTCCCCATGGCCCCCCCCAGCACCCAGATGATGGAGGCACCCTGACTCCTCCCTTTCCCTCACCCCCACATCCCATCCACTTGCAGGGCTGACTAGCTTGACCTCCAAAACGTATCTCGGGCTGACCTCTTTTCTCTGTCTCCACTGCAGCCATCTGTCGAGGCCGCGTGGTCTCCCTCCCGAGTGACCGCAGTGGCTCCTAACTGGATTCTCTGCTCTCATCCCTGCCCTCTCTTCGTCTGCTCTGCACTCAGCATTCAGAGGAAGCTTTCCAAAGCAGACCGTGCCACTCACTCACCTGCTCAACACCTTCCCAAGTTGCCCTTTACGCTCAGGATAATCCCTGAGGCCTCATCCCAGACTGTGTGGCCCTCAGGCTCCCCCTACTTGCCTCCAAGCCACTCGGCCTCTCGATCCCTACACTCCTGCCATACTGCACCTCCTTTCCAACCGTCATCCTAACACTAACCTAACTACCTTTTCTTGTTCAGCCCTACCCCGACTCCCCCGGAGGTCTTGGCACTGACTGCTCCCTTTCCCTGGGACACTTCCTCCAAGCCATTCAGTCCCTGGGTTGTGGTTCCTGATCTCGAGGAGACTACAGTTTAGTCAGGGGACTGTTAGGAACACAAATAATTGTACCTGGTGTCACAGATGCTGTTACAGAGAAATGGGGGTACCCGTCACTTTGTGCAGTAATGATAATATTTGGGAACAGTATCTACCACACCACCCCTGGGTCCAGCCTGTACAGAGCCCTCGCGTGGCCTCTGGACAACCCTGGAATCCGCCACCCGCTGCATCTCCCACTGCCCTGGCTCAGCTCTGCCACACTCAGCTCAAGGACTCGGGCAGAAGCCCCCTGCTGCTCTCCCTGCTTCCTGCCTCACTCCTCCAGTCTGGCCCAGGCCCATCCAGGTGGCCCCATCCCTTCCCTGTCCCCTCTGGCTCCTCCAGGAAGCCGTCCTTTCTCGGGGCTGTTCTCCTCAGCTTCTCTGTTGCTAATTTGAGCAGCTGCTCTGGCTCTTCTCTCCAAGCCGCCTTTTCTGGCTCCTCCTCCTCCTTGCATCTGAAAGGTTGGTGTTTCTGGGCTGTCTCCTCTTTTGCTTCCACAGGCTCTCCCCTCGCCCCCGGGCCATTTCACCCACACACAGACTCACATCTGCATCTCCAGCTGAGACCTCTCTCCTCAGGCCAAGGCCTGAAAAGCCAACAGCTGTCAGACCCTCCCTCTGACAAATTCAGCCTTTCCCAGACTGAGCAGATCTCCTACTGGGTCCTTTGGCATGTCATTCCAAGACACAATCGTTCAACGAGGGGACCTGGAATCATCTGCAAAGCCTGTCTGTCTTCACCTCGCCCCACCAGACACACAGCTGCTGGGCTCCTAAATAAGATCTCCTCCTTCCCCTCCTCCAGCGCCTTTCACCTGGACCACTGCCATGCCCTCCACCAGGCTCCTGATCTTCCATCAAGTCTCCATCCAGTCCGATCCCTGCGGCAGCTGCCCAAGTCATCTTGCTAAACCCACCTCTGGCCCTGATCATTCCCATGCCTCCATGTAATTGCTCAGAACCTAGGAATAAGACCCCAAATTCCAAGGCCAAACTTTCTAAGCTCCCTGCTTTTCTAGGTGTATCTCCCAGTTCTCAGTTTTCAATCTTTCTTTTTGTGTTTTTAATTGACCACAATTTTACCTAGATTCACTCTAATCTTAACTTCCCTCCAGTCCCAGAAGATGAGAGACCCTTCTCTTTTTTTTAAGATTTTTTTTGATGTGTTCTATTTTAAAAGTCTTTATTGAAGTAATTATAATATTGCTTCTGTTTTATGTTTTGGTTTTTTCATCACAAGGCATGTAGGATCTTTTCTTCTCCATCAGGGATCCAACCCACACCCCCTGCATTGGAAGACAAAGTCTTAACCATTGGATATGAGCTAGTTACTATTATAGTCTCCATTTTATAGTGGAGGAAACTTAGAGTCAGAAATTGTATAACCTTCCAAAGGACACTTTAGTTGGTAATGCCACACTCAGGATTCAAATTCAGGTTAGCTGACCACTGAATATGCTGCCTCCAAAGGAGAGGGTGGTGGAGCTAGGACTTAAATCAGAGCTCATCATCTGTTTATTCAATAGACACTCTGTGCCAGGCAGACTCCTGATCCAAGGCTCTCATTATGCCATTAAACAGCTCTGGGATTAAAGGTTCATAATGATGGATAAGATGAAATGGAAATGAAAAGAATAAAACAAAAATAAAAGACTGTCAGAATAAGAATAGTTCAGCCCTCAACCTCGTTACACCTCCAGCCCATCCTCTCTACCAACAAGCAGATCTCTGCTTCCCACCCCCACTCAAAACACTCCAAGACCTTTCTAGGTATTATACTACACTCAGGAGCCATACCAGAAGGAACTGGTAATTTGCTTAAGCTGAGAAAAATAGAATTTCACCGTGGAGAAAACACCCATAGACAAAATCAAAAAATAAACTGATGGATAATATTTGCAACTCATATCACCAAGAGCTAACTTTTAACTTATAAAGAGTTCTTACAAATCAAAGGAGGAAAATACCATTAGCTTGGTAGAAAAATATTTATGAACTGACAGTTTATAGAAAAAAGATAGGAACACCTTGGAAATATTGTGGGTTTAGTTCCAGACCACCACAATAAAGCAAATATCACAATAAAGCGAGTTACACAAACTTATTTTGGGTTTCCCAGCACATATAAAAGTTATGTTGACACTATACTGTAGTCTATTAAGTGCACGATAGCATTATGTCTTAAAAAAAGTACAAACTTAATTTTAAAATCCTTTATAGCTAAAATAAATGCCAAAACAATTACAAAGATCACTGATCACAGATCAACCATAAGAAATAAAATAATGAAAAAGTTTGAAATATTGTGAGAATTACCAAAATGTGACAAAGAGACACAAAGGGAGCAAATGCTATCGGGTAAATGGCACCAATCAACTTGCTCAACACAGGGTTGCCACAAAGCTTCAAATTGTTATTAAAAAAAGGAGGGGGGCAATATCTGTGAGGTGTAATAAAGTGAACTGCAGTAAAAGGAGGTTTGCCTGTATATATAAAAGGCACTCAACCTCATTCCTAAAAGAAAGACAAATTACTACCATAATAGAGTACTTTTTGCCCATTGGGTTGTCAAAATATTTGATAACACATTCAGTTGGCAAGAATGTGGGGAAACAGGTACCCTCATACACTGTTGCTATGAGTATATCTTTGTGTAACTTCTGTGGAGGAGCCTATGACTGAATCTGTCAAAATTGTAAACACAGAGACCATTTAATCCAGCAATTCCACTCTAGGTCTTTATTTTATCCTAATACTTACATATGTGTCTTAATTATTTATATACAACATTATCCATTGAAATATTGTTATGGCAAGATGTTGTAAACAATTTAAATATTGATTTCTAAATGATGACGCATCCATACAAAAGTATATTATAGGAATTTTATAGGAATAATATAGGAATATTATAGGAATTCCCTGGCATCCCAATGGTTAAGACTTTGCCTTCCAGTGCAGGGGGTGTCAGTTCAATCCTTGGTCGGGGAGAACTAAGAATCTCCACATGCCTCGTGGCCAAAAAACCAAAAACATAAAACAGAACCAATATTGTAACTAATTCATTAAAGACTTTAAAAATGGTCCACACCAAAGAAATTTTGGGAAAAAAAAGTATATTATGCAGCTCTTAAAGAAAAAGTAACTCTCTATACACTGATTTGCTACAATTTCCAAATGTGTTGTTGAGTTTAAAAAGCAAGACAAACCAACTGTTTAGTATCCTACCATTTGTGGTGGTTTTTAAATATGTCCACAACTTTTAAAATATACTTCTTTTCAAGAGGAGGAGCTGAATTCTCCTCCCCTTGAATGTGGGCTGGATTTAGTAACTCACTTCTAAAAATAGAGTGTGGCAGAAGTGGTCTGTGATGTCTGAGATTAGAACATAAAAGGCAGTTGCTACGACAAAGGAGGCAAGAAGGTACAATGCGAAAAAGATAGTCTCTTCAGCAAGGGGTGTTGGGAAAGCTGGACAGCCACATGTAAATCAATTAAATTAGAACATTCCCTCACACCATATACAAAAATAAACTCAAAGTGGCTTAAAGACCTAAATATAAGACATGACACCATAAAACTCCTAAAAGAGAACATAGGCAAAACATTCTCTGAAATAAAGCACAGCAATATTTTCTTGAATCAGTCTCCCAAGGCAAAAGAAATAAAAGCAAAAATAAGCAAATGGAACCTAATCAAATTTAAAAACTTTCGCATACCGAAGAAAACCATCAACAAAATGAAAAGACACCCTACAGAATGGGAGAAAATATTTACAAACTGTGCAACTGACAAGGGGTTAATAACCAAAATACATAAATAGCTCATACAACTCAAAAGAACCAAATAATCCAATTTTTAAATGAGCAAGGCAGAAGACATTTCTCTGAAGAAGACATACAGATGGCCAATAGGCACCTGAAAAGATGCTCAACATCGCTCATTATTAGAGAAATGCAAATAAAAACCACAATGAGGTTATCACCGCACACTAGTCAGAATGGCTATCCTCGAAAAGTCTACAAATAACAAATGCTGGAGAGGATGTGGAGCACAGAGAACCCTCCTACACTGTTGGTGGGGATGCAAATTATTGCAGCCACAATGGAGAACAGTATGCAGGTTCCCTAAAATACTAAAAATAGAGGCAACATATGATCCAGCTATCCCACCCCTGGGCATATGTCCAGAAAAGACCCAAAAAAAGTGATATATATATATATATATACACACACACACACACAGTGGAATATTATTCAGTCATAAAAATAATGAAATACTGTCACCTGCGGCAACATGGACGGACTCAGAGAATCTCATACAAAACAGAAACAGACTCACGACTAGAAAACCAGCTTATTGCTACCAGAGGGGAAAGGAATAAATGAAGAATAAGGGATGCACAGACACAAAATTCTATACATAAAATAGATACACAACAAGGATTTACTATATAACACAGGGAACTATACTCAGTATCTTATAATAACTTATAATGAAATATAATCTGAAAAATATATAACTGAATCACTTTGTTGTGTACATGAAACTAACACAATATTAAATATTGTGTAAATCAACTATACTTCAGTCTTTTTAGAAAAAGGCAGTATGATGCCCAAAACAATCTTGAAAAAGGAATGCAGTTGGAGGACTTACACTTGCTGATTGGAAAACTCACTAGAAAGCAACAGTCATCGGGACAGTCTGTTACTGGCATAAGGGTGGACACAGAGATCAACAGAGCAGAAGTGAGAGTCCAGAAATTAACCCACAGTCAGCTGATTTTAGGTGAGGGCGCCAAGACCATTCAACTCAGAAAGAACACTGTTTTCAATAAACACTGCTGGGACAACTGGACAGCCACAAGTAAAAGAACGAAGCTGAACCCTTACCTTACGCCATACACAAAAATTAACTCAAATGGATCAGAGCCCTAAGTGTAAGCATGAAAACTATAAAACTCTTAGAAAAAAACATACAGGTAAATTTTTGTAACCTTGGATTTGGAAACGGATTCTTAGATATGACACCTAAAGCACAAGCAACAACAACAACAGAATGATAGCTGGACTTTATACAAATTTAAAACTTTAGTGCTACAAAGAACACTATCAAGGTGAAAAGATAGCCACAGAATACTAGAAAATATATGCAAATCATATATCTGATAAGGGACTTACACCAAGAATAAAAACAACTCTTACAACTCAATAGTCAAAAGAAAAATAACCCAATTTGAAAATGGGTAAAGGGGAAGGGGATGTAGAGGAAAGAAACAGGTGAATGAGAGATTAAGAGGTACAAACTCCCAGCTGCAAAATAAACAAGTTATGGGTATGTGAGGTACAGTGTGGGGAATATAGTCAGTAACTATGTAATATCTTTGTACAGTAACAGAGTAACCAGAGTTATCACGGGGATCATTCTGAAATATATAGAAATACAAATCACTAAGTTGTATGATAGGAACTAACATAGCACAGTAGGTAAATTATACTTAAAAAAAATCAGAAAAAGAAATCAGATGACTTGTGGTTATCAGAGGTGGGGGTGGGGTGAGACAGAATAGGATGAAGGTGGTCAAAAGGTACAGACTTCCAGGGATAAGATAAATAAGTACTACGAATGTAATGTACAGTATTAGAAATACAATTGCCACTGCTGTATATTATATATGAAAGTTGTTGAGAATAAACCCTAAAAACAAACAAAAAACAGTAAATCATAAGAGTTCTTATCACACAAAAAATATTTTTCTATTTCTTTAATTTTGTATCTACATAATCACTGCAGATGGTGATTGCAGCAAAAAATGAAATTAAAAGACGCTTACTCCTTGGAAGGAAAGTTATGACCA
Organism: Bos indicus; assembly: GCF_029378745.1. Classification (NCBI taxonomy): domain Eukaryota; kingdom Metazoa; phylum Chordata; class Mammalia; order Artiodactyla; family Bovidae; genus Bos; species Bos indicus. The sequence goes on along the minus strand of NC_091781.1, from coordinate 16,993,931 downwards.
ACCTAGATAGTATATTGAAAAGCAGAGATATTACTTTGCCAACAAAGGTCCGTCTAGTCAAGGCTATGGTTTTTCCAGTGGTCATGTGTGGATGTGAGAGTTGGACTGTGAAGAAAGCTGAGTGCTGAAGAATTGATGCTTTTGAACTGTGGTGTTGGAGAAGACTCTTGAGAGTCCCTTGGACTGCAAGGAGATCCAACCAGTCCATCCTAAAGGAGACCAGTCCTGGGTGTTCATTGGAAGGACTGATGCTAAAGCTGAAATTCCAATACTTTGGCCACCTCATGCGAAGAGTTGACTCATTGGAAAAGACCCTGATGCTGGGAGGGACTGGGGGCAGGAGGAGAAGGGGACGACAGAGGATGAGATGGCTGGATGGCATCACCGACTCGATGGACATGAGTTTGAGTGAACTCCGGGAGTTGGTGACAGACATGGAGGGAGGCCTGGCGTGCTACAGTCCCTGGGGTCTCAAAGAGTCGGACACGACTGAGCAAACTGAACTGAACTGAAGCTGATGGATGTTTGCTAAACTTATTGTGATAATTATTCATATGTAAACCAGATTATGCTGTATGTCTGAAACTTATACAGTGCTATGTGTCAATTATATCTCAATAAAACTGACAGGAAAAAAAATGGGCAAAGGACTTGAATAAATGTTTCTCCAAAGAAGATATGCAAATGGCAAACAAGCATGTGAAGATGTTTAATCGTTAGAGAAATGCAAACCAAACCCACAGTGAATTACCAGTTCATACCCACTAGGATGGCTATAATCAAAAAGTCAGATTAAAAAAAAAAGATAATAACACAAGTGTTGATGAGGATATGAATAAGAACCCTCACACACTTGCTGGTGGGAATGTAAAATGATACTGCCACTTTGGAAAACAATCTAGCAGCTCTTCAAAATGCTGAAGTTGCCACTTGAGCCAGCAATTCCACTCCCACATATATATCCAAGGGAACTGAAAACATGTTATATCCAAGGGAACCGAAAACATGTATCCACACAAAAACTTGTACACAAATATTCACAGCAACAGTATTCCAAATAGCCAAAAGATAGAAACAACCCAAATGTCCGACAGCTGATAAATGGATAAGCACAATGTGGTATATCCGTACAAGGGAATATTATTCCGCCATAAAAAGGGAGAAATATGGACATATGCTACATCATGAATGAACCTTGAAAACATTGTGCTAAGTGAAAGAGGTCAGTCACAAAGACCACAAATTATATGATTCTATTCACACAAGTGGAGACGGAAATGGCGAGCCACTCCTGTTCTTGCCTGGGAAACCCCACGGACAGAGAAGCCTGGCAGGCTACAGTCCACGAGACTGCAAAAGAATCAGAGATGTCTTAGTGACTAAACAACAACAATTTATACAAAATGCCCAGAACGGTCTTACTAGGTAAGACAGTAGGTTAAAGGTTGCTTAGAGGAGGGAGAGGATGGGGATGGTAGGCTTAGGGGGTGACAACCTAAGGGTATAAGCCTTCTTCTTGAGGTGATGTAAATATCTTAAAATCAATTGTGGTAATGGTTACACAACTCTGTAAATATACTAAAAACCACTGAATTGTACACTTTATACATGTGAATTTTGTGGCACATGATTTATATCCCAATAAAGTTGTTACCAAAAGAGGGGGATGAGCAATGTATCTTCTTCTTTCTCTCTCTCAGATCACTCATTCTGAGGTCTTCTCCAACCCAAATCAAGCTTCAGCTGACCCCAGTCCTCACTGAGGTCTTGGGTGCAACTTCATGAGAGACCTCGAGCCAGAACTACCCATCTAAGCTGCTCCCAAATTCCTGTGACTCACAGAAACAGAGATAAGAAATGCGTAAGCCACTGGGTTTGGGAGTAATTTTCTCTGCAGCAATAGATAACTAGTATACCGTTGATGGAAAAAAAAAAAATACATTGTTGGCATTTGCTTGTATATTTATGCAGTTTCTCAGAAAGGATACTCAAGAAATGGTAAAAGTGTTTGCCCCTGGGAAGAGACCTCTGGGAGGATCCCTGAGGGATGAGAGCAGGGAGGACACATATCTGATTGTATGTCATTTTATCTTTTGAATTTTGTTTCATGTGCAATGTATTAACTTTTCCAAAAGGAAAACAAAAGTCAAAGAATTTGAAACATTTTTTAAAAAGTCAGCAACTGCCTGCTGCTTATAAAGTCTAAACTCCTCAGCGTGGTGTACAAGGCATCCACGGGCAGCCCTTGTCCATCTTCCCAGTCTCCGCGCTCACCTCCCCTCACACCATGTGATTGTGGCGCCTGAAGTGCACCAGGCTTTCCCCTCCTCCACACCTTAAATCATACTGTCTCTTGTGCCTGGTTCCGCTTCTCCTTCCTCCGCATCCTTTAAGACTCATCTCAAACGCTGAACTTTTCTGGAAGACTTCCCTGGCTGTCCTTAATGTGTCAGAAGTGCGTGCCCCCAAGATACCCTTGCGAGATTCAGTCATTTCATGCGTCATCCTACAGTGTGATGATGTGATTTCTTTCCCAAATCTCCCATTGGACTATGAGCAAGGACTCCTTTTTTTTCCCCCTTGGCAATACCATGGGCTTCCCTGGTAGCTTGGATGGTAAAGAATCCGCCTGCAATGCAGGAGACCCCGGTTCAATTCCTAGGTTGGGAAGATCCCCTGAAGAAGGGATAGGCTACCCACTTTAGTATTCTTGGGCTTCCTTGGTGTCTCAGATGGTAAAGAATCTGCCTGCAGTGCTGGAGACCTGGGTTCGATCCCTGGGTTGGGAAGATCCCCTGGAGGAGGGCATTGCAACTCACCCTAGTATTCTTGCCTGGAGAATCCCCATGGACAGAGGAGCCTAGCGGGCTACAGTCCATGGGGTCACAAAGAGTCCGACACGACTGAGGGACTAAGCACAGCACAGCACAGCACAGCACAGCACAAACCACGCAGTATGCAGAACTTTCCTGACCAGAGATGGAACCCGCGCCCCCTGCAGGGGAAGTTCGGAATCTCAACCACTGGACCACATGGGAAATACCTGGGAAAGAGGACTCACTCAGGCTTCCCTGAGCCTAACACACAGAGGAGGCTGTCAGTAAGAGGACTGGTGTGAGAAAGAAAGGAAGGGTGTAGGGAGAGAGGGAACAAAGCAAAAAATGAAAGAAGGGAGGGAGGGAAGGAAGGTGAAAGCAAGAAAGGAAGGAGAGTTGGTGGAGAAAGAAAAGGAGGGAGGGAAAAAGGGTAGGAGGAAAGAAAGTCCCCAAATGTGCACAGCAGTCTCACTGCATACAACAAAGACTCTCTGGATGAAGAAAGCCCCAAACCAGATGTGAAACACAATCCAAGCAAGTGGGGAAGAATGTGGATACATATTCTAAGCTGTAGTGACATTGCTGTTTGTAGTAGAGACCCCTGATGATTCAGGACACACATCTTAGGCTGGAAGATGCTCACCTCTGATCACTACCCAACCCCTGGTGTCACCATCAGTCTCCCCAGCTCCCACTCCATCTCACATGCTCTCTTCTCCATGGTGATTCTAGCACCAGTCAGTACCTTGCACATAGTAGGCTCTCAACACTGAGTAATTGTGGTCAGAATCATCTCCCTTCTGTAGACAGAAGAGTCTCACTTTGTGACCATGAACCTGTCTCTTCTCTCTGGAACTCAGTTTTTTCATCACTACAGTGAGGGTATGGAGCCAGCTGATGAGTAGGACCCTTCCTAGCTAACAGTCCTTGGCTTCTCAAGGCCTCTGATCATCTCAGCAAGTCCAGAGTCTTTCACCTGAGCAGCAAGGACTCCTCACAAGCAGCTCTTCACTCAGACTACGTCACAGAAAGAAGAGTGACCATTCATTGGTTGATCACTGTACGCCAGGAACCACAATCAGCATTTCAGCCCCATGGCTTCATTTCTTTCTTTCCATCACCTCTGAAGTAGGTACAATAAACATCTCCATCTTACAGAAAAGGGAACTGAGAATCGGAGAAGAAACCCCATTTATCCAAGGAACACAACTGGGAGGTGGCAGAGCAGGAATTCTAAGTCCTCCACCACTTCTCCACACTGCCCTGCCTGCTGCCCTGCTGGAAGCAGGCTTCCAGCCAGCAACCTCCCCTTGGCTAACCTCACTCAGCCCACAGGTAAGCACTCAGTACATTGACCTTACTGTTGTAATCTGTGTATTCACATCTTGGGTTCCAGTTCAGAGGTAAAAACAGGTTCTAGATCCATTTAGACTCATATGAAGTTTCAGCTCCTTCCTTCTCTAGATGTCTGACCTTTAGACAAGTCATTTTAACAGATGAAGAGCAAATGACATAATGAATGTGAAAATGGCTAGCACCTCGTAAATGGGAAAGACCAGATAAAGCACAGCAGAGAGATTCTGACAAGCCCTGAAAAGCTGACGCCTCACTCCACAAAGAGCCACCTGAGTCTCCCAGTCTTTCCACTTAGCATTCAGCTCTTCTGGCAAATTCATCCTGTCTTTATTCCCATCCTGAATGTTTCTTTATAAATCCTTCATAAATCCTTGGGCTTTCAAGTTAGACAGACAGGGTTACAATTCTGGCTCGACCGCTTACCCACTGTATGACCTTGGACAAATGACTCTCCTTTCTGAGGCTCAGTGTTCGCACCTATGAAATATTCATTAGGGTACCTACTCCATAGGGAGGTTGTGAGGAGTCAATAATAGTGTGCAAGTAAATGTTTAGCATGTGGTCAAGCATATAATAAAGGCTCAGAAATTGTTAACTGTTTTTTCCTGAATAATAACAGTGGTCATAGCTTTGAACTACCTGCTGATTAAAATCTAAAATTTCTGACCCAGTGCTCAGAGCCTCACAAACTGGAGCTCCATCATTCCTTCCTGGCCTCGTTCCCTGCTGTTCCCCTAAGTGAAGCCCACACTCAAGCCAGATGTGGCTTTCTCCTCTCTGTTTCTCCACCATGATCTTCCCCTCCGTTCAGAATGCTCTCTCAAACCTCACATCTAGCCACACCCAGCCCTATTCAAGCTTCACCTCCCAATAAGCCAGCAGCCTCCTCAACTGCTCTGGGTTTCCACAGCACCTAAGGTTGAGCACATATTAGTGCTCAGACTGTCCAGGGGGAGGTTTCTGTCTGCAATTGTCTAACCTACAGTACCTCTCCTCCAGTGGTCACACTGATTTCCCTGTGTGGGAATTTCTTTCTCCCCTATCAGTTCATGTGTCCCAGGAATGGGCATGTGGCCGAGACCTTAGATAAAGTCTCACTGATTCATGAAGAGGTGGACACTTGACCAAAGCTGAGCCAATCAGAATGAGCCCTGGAACTTTTTCTGCAATCACTGAATAACAAGTGTTCTTTTGTCCACAGGCAGTGCTAAGTTGAAGCAATGTAAATTCAGAGCTGCTGGTAGCCATACTTATCACCTTCAGAAGAGAAGTGAACTTAACAACAAGCCAACATAGAGGAATCAGAAAATGGAGACAGACTTATTTTTTAATGACATTATTTGAGCATCTGGATCCATCCATGCCTGAAGCCAGTGCTCCTGACTATTAATGTATGTGAGCCAAAACCACTACCCTCTTCCAGTTCAGTTCAGTTCAGTTGCTCAGTCATGTCCAACTCTTTGTGACCCCATGGACTGCAGCATGCCAGGCTTCCCTGTCCATCACCAACTCCCAGAGCTTACTCAAACTCATGTCCGTTGAGTCGGTGATGCCATCCAACCATCTCATCCTCTGTTGTCCCCTTCTCCTCCCACCTTCAATCTTTCCCAGCATCAGGGTCTTTTCAAATGAGTCAGTTCTTTGCATCAAGTAGCCAAAGTATTGGAGTTTCAGCTGCAGCATCAGTCCTTCCAATGAATATTCAGGACTGATCTCCTTTAGAATTGACTGGTTGGATCTCCTTGCAGTCCAAGGGACTCTCAAGAGCCTTCTCCAGCACCACAGTTCGAAACCATCAATCCTTTGGCGCTTAGCTTTCTTTATAGTCCAAGTCTCACATCCATACATGACTACTGGAAAAACTATAGCTTTGACTAGACAGATCTTTGTTGACAAAGTAATATCTCTGCTTTTTAATATGCTGTCTAGGTTGGTCATAGTTTTTCTTCCAAGGAACAAGTGTCTTTTAATTTCATGGCTGCAGTTACCATCTGCAGTGACTCTGGAGCCCAAGAAAATAAAGTCTGTCACTGTTTCCATTGTTTCCCCATCTATTTGCCATGAAGCGATGGGATGATCTTAGATTTCTGAATTGAGTTTTAAGCCAACTTTTTCACCCTCCTCTTTCACTTTCATCAAGAGGCTCTTTTGTTCTTTGCTTTCTGCCATAAGGGTGGTGTCATCTGCATATCTACCCCCTTTACCTGATTTTAATTTACTTAAGTCAGCTTGAGTTGGCTTTCTGTCACTTCACTGAGAGAGTGCTGACCAATATAGTGATTCAGCTAGACGGTAAGCTTCCTGTGAGCAGAGATTGTGCTATTCGACCTAGGAGCCTTGAGGTCAGAGTTGATCTCAGTGTTGCAGCACCTAGCAGAAGGATGTTCACTGAGCAGGTGAGAAATACAGAAGGGAATAAATATCTCTTTGTATTTTCCCAATGGTCCAGTGCTCTGCACTCAGAAGACTCTAAAATATTTAAGTAAAGGGACTTCCCTGGCAGTCTAGTGGTTAAGACTCTATGTTCTCAATGCAGGGGGTAGGGGTTTTATCTTTAGGAGGGGAACTAATACCCAACATGCTTCATAATGCAGCCAAAAACAAAAACAAACAAACAACCTGAGTAAATGTTCACTTGAACAAAAACTATACAACAGGCATTCTAATTTTTTTTTTTTTTTTTTTTTTTTTGCTGCATGGCATGCAGGATCTTAGTTCCCCAACCAGGGATTGAACCCATGTTGCTTGCAGTAGAAGCACAGAGTCTTAACCACTGGACTGCCAGAGAAGGCTCTCTACTTCTTATGTGATACAAACAAGGTCCTCTTCTTCTCTGCAGTTTCTCTGAGGATGACTGATTTCTCCCTTTCTAAGTAGAATGATCTTAGTGAAAGAGGTATTCTAGGAACCCCACATGGCTGAAAGACATATTTTAAATCCACTAATCTCACTGATTAGTCCCCCATTGTACAGATGAGGAAACTGAGATTTAAGCTAAAAATGGTTGCTTAACATTGCATGGTGAGTCACAGGCAGAATTAGCTAAGATACACACACACATCCCAGCACAATGCCATGACTAGTAGTCCAGTGCTCCAGCCCCTGCCCTTTATTAAGCAGAGTGAATCAATCACTTGCCCAGAGCTCAGAAATCTCTAAGTCAGATAGAATGAACTGCTCAACTCTGATAACCACCTTTGGAGTGGGGCAGTAAGACAAGGGAAAGAGCACTGGGCCAGGAGTCAAGCCTAGTTTACTCTATTACCGGCTGTGTGACCTTCACTTCTCCAGGCTCAGTTTCCTCTAAGACAGGAGTGGAAGAAGGCAGGGTTCAAAGAAGCTGATTTCTCAGATCCCTGAAATTCTATATTTACATGGGGTTGTTGGATAGTTCATCAAATCCCCAAGATTAAACCCACATGGATTACAGAGAATTGGAAGAGCAATAGGTCAACAACCCATCTGCAGACTACAAATTAAGGTTCAGGAAATGGGAGTTCCAGCTGAGTTTATATTCTTTCTGGCTCACCTTATAAGAGTAGAATGGAAATCACTTTCTGGGAATTGACAGATACCCCCACACACATCCTACAATTCTCCTTTCTCATTTTCCCCAGAATCTTAAAAGACCTCTGTCTAAGTTGATTGTAGTGAGATGGACTTGAAACAAGCCCACCAGAATGTCCATACTGAATAAATGCTGACTTCTGCAAGGCAGTCCTTTTGAGAGCTTGATTAGTTCTTCCAATGAGCCCATAATTCCTCCAAGCATTTGTAACAGTCCTCCTGAGCAAGCAAACCAGTCTCCTGATTTTGCTTTCACACCTTGACCTTCATCTCCAGTGACCATTCTCAATTTGATCACCTCCTGTGTTTTCTACACTTGGCCATTTCCAAAAACCAGAGACCTCCTTGAAAAGATGGTAGTTTTCCCTCCATGACAATGTTCAAGAGCATATGCCTCACAATCCAAAGACAATTCCTTACAGTGTTTTAAGCAGTGGAATCATCAGCAAGTGACAGAACACCTACAGGAGGTCTCTTTTGAAGGGGCTGACACTTGTTGAATATCCTGAGATACTTATTTTTAAAAACCATCTTAGCTGCATAAGCATCACATTTTCCCTTTTCTTTCTCAACCCTGGAATGCTCTAAGCTTTTTCCTTCACCAAATCTTCATCTGTCTTCCTTCTCCATATCCCTGCCATATCCTGGCCCCATTTTCCCCAGCCAAACTCTCTTCCCTGCCTGCAATGAGGCAAATACCCAAGCTGCTGAATCTTCAAAATCTGTCTTCGATTGAAAGGTAGGCAGGGATGGGGGGAGGGAGTCTCTAATGGATCCTGGAAAACTGTCTCAGCAGTTCCTACTCCCAAAAAGGCCCTTCTCTGGTCTTTAGGGCAAGGTGTCTGTCTGAGCCAAACATTTCAGAGAGTCCCCAGAGACTCATTCTCACTAGGCATGGCACCAGAACCCTTTCTGCCTTTGGGGTAGGGGGTGCTGGAGACTTGCCCCCCAGAGACCCATGTTTCCAGGTGTTGTCAACCACCCACATTTCAAACACTAGATAGACACAATAGACAGCCTTCTCCAACCCCCCTCATCTTTTCGCAGCACTTCATAGTTTACAAAATACTTTTTCATGCATATTTGGAATCTTCTCCACTGTTTTACAGATGAGAAAACAGAGCCTCAGAGAAGTAAAGTGAAACATCGAAGTTGATAATATAAGCAAGTTAAAGGTCAAAGTCAGAGCTCTTGATTCCCCATCTCATGCTTTTTTTCAGTGCAACAGAAATCGCTCACATATAGAGTAACTCCTCTTTCAGACAATTATTTCCCCTAAGACAGCCAAAAGAGACTCTCAGAGACCCTCAGAAACTCAGACAAAATGCTTAACACATCAATAAACGCAATCTTCCCACTTCCAAGCACACAAACCTATAGACTCAGCTCTAAGCCTCTGCCCTCTGCCCCAATGTGTCTCTCTCATAGAATCCCCTCCCCTGTGGCTACTGAGAGTCAGTGAAGGAGGTGTGTCTTTAGACAGAGGAGCAGAATCTCTCTCTGACTCCTTCAAAAAGGGGTCTCGGAAGAAAAGAGCCCCGTCCTCGGCGTCTGTTCCAGGGGTCCCGCCCCCGCCCCTCCCCTACCTGCCAAGAGCTGCATCCAGGCGCAGATCTTGTAGACCGTGGCCGTGTTGCAGAAGAAGAAAAGCGCAAAGCAGGTGATGCAGCCGAGGATCAGCACCATGGAGAGCAGCACGAAGAAGGCGGCCGCCTTGAAGGCGCCGGACGGGATGGTGCTGAAGTCGGTGAACGAGCCGCGGCAGGTGAGCTCACGGCCCGCCAGCCCGCTGCCCACACAGTAGTGGAAGAGGCCGAAGTAGCCAGGTTTTGGGGTGCTCACGCTGTCGCCCACCCAGTAGGGCTGTATGAAGACCACCACGTTGATGATGGCGAAGCAGATGGTGAAGATGGCCCATAGCACGCCGATGGCCCGCGAGTTCCGCATGTAGTGCTCGTGGTAGAGCTTGGAGGCCTCCTGCGAGGGCAGCATGGTGCCCGGGGGCGGAGCCGGCGGCGGCGGCGGCTGGCGGGGGCCGCCGGCCCGGGACCGACCGCCGGGCTGCCGGGCGGGAGCTGGGGACGCACGCGAGAAGCGGCCCTGAGCCAAGGTACCCGCGAGGGCGGGGCTTGAGGCGGAGCTGAGTGGACCCGGGGGCTGGTTTGAAGGAGCTAGGAGGGGGTCAGGAGAGTACTGGGGAGGTGTCGGGGTAGGGGCAGACTGGCAAAGATCTCCAATTCGGGGACCTAGGAAGAGGCCATGTGAAAGTTGGGGGGCTGGGATGAGGGGGCTGGAATGAGAATATGGGAGCTGGGGGGAGTGCTAGAAAGTGGTTATGGTGGAGTTGGGGAGGGGGCTTGGGGACTAGTATTGGCGGAGTAAGAGGGGATCGTGGGGAGATGGAATGGAGGCTGTGGTCCGGTACTGAAGAATTGGCTGAGGGGTTTTACAGGGAGGTCGGAAGGGAATTTGGGGGTTGGTATTAGGGGTAAAAGGAGGTCTGGTATTGGGTGTCTAAAAGGGGTCTGTGGAGAGGGAGGTGGGCGCTTCCATGAGAGGATAAGAAAGGGATATACGGGGCAAGTACTAGGGGACTGGGAAGGTGATATGGGGGCTGGGACAGGGAGGGCGAAGTGCAAGAACCAGGATGAGGCTAGAGGAACATCGGGGGACCGGGACTGCAGGGTCTGAACACGGGGCGGGGGGTTGGGAGGGTCCCTCAGAAGACAGGGCTGGATGGAGGCTGAGGGGAGCCTAGGTTTGGCGCGCCAGGGCTAGGGAGAGAGGTTTTCCAGGCCAAGGGGACGACGGACCGGGGCCGGCGGGCAGCCCGGGCCGCGAGTTAGTGGGCAAGGGGCAGGGGGCCGTCGCCGGGGCGCGGGGGAGCGGCCGGGCCCCAGTAGGGCCGGGAGTGGGGGGTGGGGGGCGGCTACCCCGCGCCCAGGCCGGACGCGCGCGGAGGCTGCGGCCGGGGGGAGGGGGTGCGGGGAGACCAACCTGGGCCCGGTCCGGAGCGGTGGGTCCGGGACTGGCACGGCCTAGGCGCCGCGGCTCTGCGCTCCCAGAGGCGGCTTGCCGGGCCCAGGCGGCGGCCTCTGCGCGGCCTCCATCTTGCTCGGGTTCTCCCCGGGGCGCGCTCCCGCGCCGAGGCGCGAGCTCTCGTGCACCGGCGCGGCCCGACGGAGGCGCGTTCCTGCAGCCGGCGTGCGGGGCGGAGCGGAGCGGAACAGGAAAGGGGAGCTCCGTGTTCTGGCAGTCCAGTCAGGGAGCTGGGTAGGCACGGTCCGGGGGGTCCCCAAGCCCTAGCAGTAAGCCTCCTCCACAGTAAGGCCTTCTAATTTGGGGGACCCCGTTTTCCCAGCCCGAGCTGTGGGTTTGCGGGGCCCACGCAAAGCCCATGGGAACGGGGGAGGGTCCGAGCAGGGTATTAGTTGATAAGAGTTTGAACTGACCCCTGGCTCCCAAGTTAACTCAGGTAAAGCCTATCCCAGTGCCTCGAGTTGCACCGTTACACTCCCAGTCCTTTGGGTCTTGGAGGCGTTGAAAGTTCCCAGAGGCTCCTAGGAAACCGCCAACACCTCTGGGAGAGGGAACCCCCTAGCAAAACTGTTAACAGCCACTTCCGCGGTGGGGATTCGTTGGCCGCCAGTGCATTAGGAGTTAGGCCTGGAGAGCAGGACCCAGGGTGAGTATGGGAACAGGAGACAAGGAGGCTGGGGACGTGTGGTTTGTCTTCCTTCACTTTCCCGGTGCCTGGCATGAAGTGGATACATCATGAGCGTGTAGTATGTTAAAGGACAAAGCATCCAAGTCCAGACTCACTGAGAACACGAGGGGGCGTACCAGGGGGGCCAGTGCAGGTCATTTCTTCCCCGCTGTGAAATAGCTTTTGGTTTAGGTTCTGCCAAGGTGGTCTAAGTTGGCATCCAGAAAACTCGCTACTACTTACTGTCTCCCTGATCTTGCACTTGCTCTTTGAACCTCTGTTTCCCCATCTGTAAAGTGGGCAGATTAAGCCCCACTTGACAGGTATTGAGGGGTAGTGAAAATAATGTTAGTACGACCCAAGGACTGGACTATACACAGGGATCAGTCTGATGAAATTAAGGACTATCTACAAAGAAAATACTAATAATCATGTGAGGTTGCCACCTGTCTTTTTTCCCATGGGGAGAGGGAGTGGGTTTTTGTGGGGTTTTTGGTTGTTTGTGTTTTTGGTTTTGGGTTTTTTTTTTTTGTTTTTTTTTTTGCTGAGACGATGTACTTCTTGCTTTCTTGGTATTAAATATATATATATCTTTTTTAAAGAACTGGTGTTGATAGTTAATGGGATTTTTTTTCCTTCAATGTCCAAATTTGGCAAAATAATAGATAGGCCATGTTGTTTCCAAATTAAACAAAAAAAATTATGTGCAGTCCTCCACAATTTGAGGACCACAGACCCACATGAAATCATTTCACCTGAGACAGTTTGCTCAGTCAGTTTGGTTTCCCCTTCCGTTAGTTCTTTGAAGAGGCATCCAGACTGTCTCCTGAGAACCCTAAGATCCCGGAAGCATTGAACTGGAAGGGGTTGTGGAGAGAGCCTCATTCCATACCTTCTCCCACTTGACAGATGGAGAACAGAGGCCAAGAGGAGGATTGACTTATACGAAAAGGTGAGTCCTTACTGATCAGTACAATTAAACTGATCAACCTGATTCATTACTTTTTTTTACCTACCCAATAAATATGTGAGAGGCTCCTGCAACGTGCCAGCACAGCACTGTGCTGTGCCCTGGGGAGAAGATCAGGTAAAACAGATGTGGTCGCTGCCATCCTGAAGCATACAGCTTCATGAGGAGATAGAAGGTGCCGGGAGGAGCAGGGAGGGAAGTCATCCTCATAGGGCACCTTGAAGTCTTCTGTGGGTTCTCCTGGTATGGGTACTGTTCTGAACATAAGTTACTGGAGCCAGAAGCTCCATCTTTTCTCCTTATCCTGCCATGAATTATTGCCTTTTTTTTTTTTGCCTATCCTGCTGAGGCAAGTTAGGCACTCCAGCGGGGAGGTGGAGGGGAGGGGGGAATCACAGAAGTCCACTTACTATTCTCTTTCCAGGCAAGAACTGAGAGTTCTTGCTAAGATAGGGTCGTTTCCAGCCAGTACCCTAGCAAAGGAAGATTTGTGACTTGCTAGATACCCGTATGCCTAAAGTAAATATTCAGTTACAATGAACAGTTATTGAGCACTTAAAACATTTTAGCTCTCCTGATTTTTGCTTTAAAAATATTGCCTCATTTAATCTTCACAATAACCCTATGGGATCATGTTATTGGCTGAATTGTATCCCTCCTCCCTGCCCCCAAATTCATATGTTCAGGTCCTAACTTCCAGTATCTCAGAAGGTGGCTATTTGGAAATATGGCCTTTAAAGAGGTGGTTAGGGTAAAGTGAGGTGATATGAGTGGGCTCTAATCCAGTATCACAAGTGTCCCTATGAAAAGAGGAATTGAGGACAGAGACTAGATGATGACCATGGGAACACAGAAAGAAAGCAGCTATCTTCTGAGGGGCTTCAGAAGAAACCAGACTTGCTGACACCTTGATCATGGACTTCTAGCCTCCAGAACTGTGAGAAGATGCATTTCTGTTGTTTAAGCCACCCAGCTTGTAGTATTTTATAATGGCAGCCCTAGGAAACTAATACAAATAGGTACTATCTTACAGATGAGGACAGTGAGGTATGCCTGTATTACAGATGAGGACAGAGAAGTTAAATTACTTCCCCAAAGTCACACCTCTAGCAAGTGAAACAGCTGGGATTTATGTCGCACCCACATTCTTAATTACTGTGCCCTATAGATAATTCTGTAGAGCGAGTTAAATTCTTCTCAACCACCCGGGGTTTCCTTTTTATTTCCATATCATTTGTTTACTGACATCAGACCATCTGGATTCAAGTCTCAGTTTTTCATCCCTTGGATCATAGGCTGTAAGGATGCAACCTTTAGGCTGTATATGGTCGTGTTCACAGTTTCATGACAAAACCCAAGAGGATAAGCCAATGTGTCCTCAGAGAGAGAGAGAGGTTCTTAATACTTTTAAGTTAAGTGAGTGAAAGTTGCTCAGTCGTGTTTGACTCTTTGCAACCCCATGGACTATACAGTCCCTGGAATTCTCCAGGCTAAAATACTGGTGTGGGTAGCCTTTCCCTTCCCCAGGGGATCTTCCCAACCTAGGGATGGAACCCAGGTCTCCCACATTGCAGATGGAGTCTTTACCAGCTGAGCCACAAGGGAAGCCCCAGTACTTTTAAGAGCCTATGGCAAAAGTTATGCCTGTCTTTCCATGGTTTTCTTGAATCCCTCTCTTTTCTTTACAATAGTCTGAATTTGGGTGCAGGGAGGAGGGATACAGTTCAGCCGATAACACAATCTCATAGGGTTATTGTGAAGATTAACTGAGGCAACATATTTAAAGCAATGATTAGGGGAGCTAGAATGTCTAATGTCTCTGAAAGAGTCAAAGTAAAGGCCCTCTCTTTCTCTTTCCTCCCTCAAACTCTCACATTAAATCTTGCTCTTTGACTAGAGAAATCATTCATTACTTCAGCCACTCAGCCAATAGGTATCAGTGGCACCTTTTATTTGACAGGATCTTTGCTAGGCAGTGGGGACACAAAGATGAGGAAGACCCAGTCCCTGCCCTGAAAGAACTCTCTATCTTGTCTCTCCTAGGAAGCAGATGGAGTAGAATAAGCATGACAGAAGTTCACTCAGAGATTTTCAGAGCCATGTGCAGGGGCTCACTGGAGCTGGAGTCTTGAATGAGTCACTTCAACTTTTGGAATCTCAGTGGTTTCATGAATGATTAAATAATGTGCTTTATACTTGAAGCAAGCTAGAAGTGTAAAGAATTGTTCATTCAATTATAAAATGCTTTCATAGCTGTACTGTGTCTCTCCTAGGAAGTACGTGTTTTCTTCAGGACTCTTGGGTTGCAAATGACAGAGACCCAGTAAAAACTGGCATAAGCAGGAATAGGTTCCAGCATAATCCAGCAGTTCATGTGATGGGAATCATATCTCCCCATGAACCCTGCTTTCCCTTCTGTGGTTAGGTCCATGCCCAGGCAAGATATTCCTAAGCCATGGCAAGATATGTCCGTTGTCTTTGTGATCAGAGAATATGGTCTCTGTGAAACTCAGACTTTGGAATTTGTGGAAGATCCATTTGAGGCCTAGTACATGGTTCATTTTCATAAATGTGCTTGCAAAGAATGTGATTTCCTTGTTAATGGAAGGAAGTTCTTTCTATGTCTGTTAGCTCAAGCCTATTAATTGCATTGTTCACATTTTCTAGATCATTACTCTTTTTTTTCCTGTCTACTTGATCCATTCATTTCTAGAAAAATATGTTACGATTGACTATGAAGGGAGATGAGAAAATTTTATGGATTGATGGTAATGTTCTGTGTCTTACCTGGAGTTTAGCTTACACAGATATATACATTTGTCAAAATTCAGCAAACATGCACTTAAGATTTGTGTGTTTCATTGGATATAAAATTCATTACAAATGAAAAAATTGCAATCAGATAATCAACCTTACTTAATGAAGTCTTTGAAAAGTGACTGAATTTACTTTGAAGTGCATACAAAATAAGATGGTGTAATAAATGGATAGAAAGGTGCAGAGGTTGATATGTGAAGAAGCAAATGCAGAGTAAAAGTGTTATTGGTAGAACTAGACGGTAAGTATTTGGATGTATGCTCTAAGATTCTTCTAGCTTGTGGTACATTTGAAATTTTTCATTAAAAAATATTGAGGAGGAAAATCTGCCATTATGATTGATTTGCCAATTTCTCTTTCTGAGTCTATTGATTTTTTTGCGATATGTATTGAGACTAAGTTATTAGATGCATAATA
This sequence comes from Bos indicus, assembly GCF_029378745.1. Taxonomy (NCBI): domain Eukaryota; kingdom Metazoa; phylum Chordata; class Mammalia; order Artiodactyla; family Bovidae; genus Bos; species Bos indicus. Next base: position 16,978,282 of record NC_091781.1, on the reverse strand, counting down.
GCTTTCTTTTGACCAGTATTTTCCTTCTGTCTATTCTTTTATCTTTAGTCTTTCTGTCATCATGTTTTTGGAGTGTCTTTTGTAAAAATCGAAAAGCTTCATAAAAAAATCCAATATGAAAGCCTCTGCCTCATAATAGGTAAACATTGATCTGTTTACATTTATCATGATTATTGATCAATTTGAACTTATTTCTACCATCTAATTTTGTGTTTTATCTTTACTATGCTTTTTCTATGTATTTTTTTCTCCTTCCAAGCCTTCTATTTTTTTTTCAAGGTTTTTTCAACCATTTTTATTTTAATGGTTTCATTTTCTTTTTTCTTGGTTTTGCTTCTTCTGGTTTGGAAGATCTGTAATTCTTACTTTTGTGAGACGTTTCTCAAGAGAATCCTCTTGGTTTTCAATACCAGAACATCACAGAGATTTCTTATCTCTCAACACAATATTTTCTGGCCAATATTTAGATAAGAAAATTTTAAATTTACATCCCTAAAATTCATCACACTGTTTTAAACAAAACTCAGTGTAGGAAATAGCTTAAGCTATATTCAAACCACTATTGATACAATATCAGAATTAAGTGTTCTTTGTAAATTGTGCCTCCACACCCACAAAAAGAATGTGTATCTCAAGATATCTTTGGTGCGGAGAGAGAAATCAGTGTATCAAGTTATTGCACACGAGATTGTTGAAGCTGTTTGCTACCAGCAGTAGCGTTTGGTGGTTAGGAAGCAGAGTTTTTCATTTTGCTTTTTGTGTGTAGTAAAATATACATAACAAAGCTTATTCTTTCAATGATTTTTAAGTGTTCACTCAGTGGCATCAAGTACATTGTGCAACCATCAATGCTTCCATTTCTAGAACTTTTTAATCATCTCAAACTCTGTATCTATTAAACAATAACTCCTTATTTCCTCTGTGTCCCCCAGCCCCTGGTAACCTCTGTTCTACTTTCTGTCTGTTAATTGGCCTATTCTAAGTACCTTGCCTGGAAAATCCCATGATCGGAGGGGCCTGGTAGGCCGCAGTCCATGGGGTCGCTAAGAGTCGGACACGACTGAGCGACTTCACTTTCACTTTTCACTTTCATGCATTGGAGAAGGAAATGGCAACCCACTCCAGTGTTCTTGCCTGGAGAATCCCAGGGACGGGGGAGCCTGGTGGGCTGCCGTCTATGGGGTCACACAGAGTCGGACACGACTAAAGTGATGCAGCAGCAGCAAATATCTTATCTAAGTGAAATCATACAATATTTGTCCTTTTGTATCTGACTTATTTCTCTTAGCATAAGGTTTCCAAGGTTCATCCATGTCGAAGTTGTATTCTTTTCTAAGGTTACTGTTTCATTGTATTCTATTTCTAAGGTTACTATATTATCCATTTATCAGTTGATGGGCATTTGTATTGTTTCCACCTTTGGACTATTGGGAATAATGCTGCTGTGAACACTGGTTTTTAAATATCCATTTGAGTCTCTGCTTTCAATTCTTTTGGCTGTATACCTATTAGTGAAATTGCTAGATCATATGGTAATCCTATGTTTATCTTCTTGAGAACCCACCAAACTGTTTCCACAGCAGCTGCACCATTTTACATTCCAAGCAGCAATGCCAAGTGTTCTGATTTCTCCACATCCTTGCCAACACTTGTTATTTTCTGTTTTGTTTTGTTTTATTATAATTTTCATCCTACTTGGTATGAAGTGGTATCTCATTGTGGTTTTAATTTGCATTTCTCTAATGACTAGAGATGTTAAACATCTTTTCATGTGCTTATTGATGGTTCATACATCTTCTCTGGAGAAATATCTATTCACATTCTTTCCTCATTTTTGGACTGGGATGATTGTTTGTTGTTGAGTTGTAGGAGTTCTTTATGTTCTCCGAATATGAATCTCTTATCAGATATATGATTTGTAAATATTTTCTCCCATTCAGTGGTTTGTCTTTGCACTCTCTGGATAGTATCCTTTGATACACAAATGTTTTAAATTTCAATGAAGTCTGATTTATCATTTTTTTTTTCTTTTATTGCCTGTGCTTTTGTGTTATATCCAAGAAATCATTAACAAATACAATGATGTGAAGCTTTTTCACTGTGTTTTTCCTAACGGTTTTATAGTTTTAGCTCATATGTTTAGATCTTTGATCTATTTGAATTAGTTTTTGTGTATGGCGTAAGGTAAGGGTCAAACTTCCTTGTTTCGCATGTAACTTATTCAGTTGTCCCAGCATCATTTATTGAAAAGACTGTCCTTTCCCCCATTGAGTGGTTTTGGCACCCTTGTTGAAAATCAGTTAGCCTGTATGTGAGGCTTTAATTCTAGACTTTCTAGTCTTTAGTCAATTCTATTCATCTGTATGTCTATCCTTATGGTAGTACTATGCTGTTTGAAGGAAATAGCGGTTTTAATCATATAAAATCTTAATACAATAGACTGTTGCTTATGTACAGGTGTTTCACTATATTTTATTTATGTTTTAGGAAATTGTTTGGGTTTGGTGGAGACACATCATGCATTATAATTTTTCCCAGTTAAAATAATGGGAACCACACTCCCTTCTGCTCTGTGCTTCCACATAGAACGTCTGATTTCTGACACAGATTACTAATGTTAAGCAAGAGATTCTTGTATTTTATTTCTGTCCTTTATTTGTAAACAGAAATACTTAACATGATATCTAAAGTAAATTAAGATTTTTATACTCCTTCTGTGCCAAAATGGATATTAGAATATTTTAGCTTAGAATCGTATTCTTCCATCTTTGTTGTTGTTGTCTGTATATTTTTAGTCCCATCTTCAGTTCCATTCAGTCGCTCAGTTGTGTCTGACTCTGCGACCCCATGAACTGCAGCACACCAGGCCTCCATGTCGATCACCAACTCCCGGAGTTGACCCAAACTCATGTCCATTGAGTCAGTGATGCCATCCAACCATCTCATCCTCTGTCATTCCCTTCTCCTCCCGCCTTCAATCTTTCCCAGCATCAGGGTCTTTTCAAATGAGTCAGTTCTTCTCATCAGGTGACCAAAGTATTGGAGTTTCAGCTTCAGCATCAGTCCTTCCAGTGAATATTCAGGACTGATGTCCCTTAGGATGGACTGGTTGGATCTCCTTGCAGTCCAAGGGACTCTCAAGAGTCTTCTCCAACACCACAGTTCACAAGCATTAATTCTTCGATGCTCAGCTTTCTTTATAGTCCAACTCTCACATTCATACATGACTATTGGAAAAACCATAGCCTTGATTAGACAGACCTTTGTTGGCAAAGTAATGTCTCTGCTGTCTAGGTTGGTCATAACTTTCCTTCAGAGGAGTAAGCATCTTTTAATTTCATGGCTGCAGTCACCATCTGCAGTGATTTTGGAGTCCCAAAAAATAAAGTCAGCCACTGTTTCCACTGTTTTCCCATCTATTTGCCATGTAGTGATGGGACCAGATGCCATGATCTTAGTTTTCTGAATGTTGAGCTTTAAGTCAACTTTTTCACTCTCCTCTTTTACTTTCATCAAGAGGCTCTTTAGTTCTTCTTTACTTTCTGCTGTAAGGGTGGTGTCATCTGCATATCTGAGATTATTGATATTTCTCCCAGCAATCTTGATTCCAGCTTGTGCTTCTTCCAGCCCAGCATTTCTCATGATGTACTCTGCATATAAGTTAAATAAGCAGGGTGACAATATACAGCCTTGATGGACTCCTTTTCCTATTTGGAACCAGTCTGTTGTTCCATGTCCAGTTGTAACTGTTGCTTCCTGACCTACATACAGGTTTCTCAAGAGGTTAAAGCTCCCTTAAGTGTAATTTTTAAAAGTCAGTTTTATTGATAAATTTTTAAATTTTTAATTATTTTATTATTATTAGCCTTGCCATGCAGTATGTGGTATCTTAGTTCCAGGATCAAGAATCAAATCCATGCCCTCTACAGTGGAAGGGTGGAGTCTTAATCGTTGGACCAATAGGGAAGTCTCAGAGGTATATTCAGAAATGATAAAATTCACTCATTTCCGTAATGACAGACACATAAAGTTGTATATCCACAGTTCACCCACTCCCCAAAACTTCCTCTGATATTGGCTCCTCACCATACCTTGAACCTTACGTAACCACTTTTTTTTCTTGTTTTGTTTTTTTTTTTAATTTTATTTTATATTGGGCTATAGTTGATGTACAATGTTGTGTTAGTTTCAGGAGTACAGCAAAGTAACTCAGTTATACATATACATATATCTATTCTTTTAAAAATTATTTTCCCGTTTAGATTATTATGGAATATTGAGAAGAGTTCCCTGTGCTTTACGATGGGTCCTTGTTGCTTATCTATTTTAAATAAAATAGTGTGCATATTGCAATCCCAAACTCCCTCCGTTGTTTGTTTTCTTTCACTGTGGGTTTTGCTTTTTCAACAATGTCACATAAATGGAATTATGCAGTATGTACCCTTTTCAGCCTTAATTCTTTAAGTTGACATAATGCATTTGCAATTCAACTGTGTTCTTGGATGGATCAGTAATTTGTTTCTTTTAGTTACTGAGTAGGGATCCGTTGTACAGATGAACCATAGTTTATCTGTTCACCAACTGAGGGCCACTTGGATTGTTTCCACATTTTGATAATTATAAATAAGGCTACTCTAAACATTCATATATAGGCTTTTGTAAGAATATAAGTTCTTACTTCCTAATGTAAATACCTAGAAGTGAGAATGCTGTGTCATCAGTGGGGCACTCAATATGCCAGCAGATATGGAAGAGTCAGCAGTGGCCACCACAGGACTGGAAAATGTCAGTTTTCATTTCAAATCCAAAGAAGGGCAATACAAAGAATGTTCAAACTCCTGTACAATTGCACTCGTTTTACATGCTAGCAAGGTCATATTCAAAATCCTTCAAGTCAGGCTTCAGCAGTATATGAACCAAGAACTTCCAGATGTTCAAACTGGATTTAGAAAAGGCAGAAGAACTGGAGATCAAATTGCCAACATTCATTGGATAAGAGAGAAAGCAAGGGAATTCCAGAAAAATATCTATTTCTGCTTCATTGACTACATGAAAGCCTTTGACTGTGTGGATCACAACAAACTGGAAAATTCTTAAAAAGTTGGGAATACCAGATCACCTTACCTGTCTCCTGAGAAACCTATATGCAAGTCAAGAAGTAACAGTTAGAACCACACATACAACAGTGGACTGGTTCAAATTGGGAAAGGAATACATCAAGGCTGTATATTATCACCCTGCTTATTTAACTTATATGCAGAGTACAACATGTGAAATGCTGGGTTGGATGAATCACTAGCTGGAATCAAGATTGCCAGGAGAAATATCAACAACCTCAGATATGCAGATGATATCAATGGCAGGAAGCAAAGAAGAACCAAAGACTCTAGATGAGGGTGGAAGAGGAGAGTGAAAATGCTGGCTTAAAACTCAACATTCGGGAGAAGGCAATGGCACCCCACTCCAATACTCTTGCCTGGAAAATCCCATGGATGGAGGAGCCTGGTGGGCTGCAGTCCATTGGGTTGCTAGGAGTCAGACACGACTGAGCAAATTCACTTTCACTTTTCACTTTCATGCACTGGAGAAGGAAATGGCAGCCCACTTCAGTGTTCTTGCCTGGAGAATCCCAGGGACGGGGGAGCCTGGTGGGCTGCCGTCTATGGGGTCACACAGAGTCGGACACGACTGAAGCGACTTAGCAGCGGCAGCAGCAGAACCTTTATACTGAAAGATGTGTCTTCTATGTTTCTTTGTAGACAATGGATACCATATCTGTATTCTTCACAGTAATTAGTAATTGTGGAAGGTCTTAAAGGACCTTCTGTCTTGCCTGGTAATGTTTGTAATTTGGCCTCTGCTCATTGTCCTTGACCTTGGTTAGAAATTGGACACAAAACACTGAGTTAAGAAGAAGGACTTGTTGACGTGGAGATGAAAGCTGCTGTCTAGATGATTCTACTGGACTGTGTTGTCATCTTGGGTAAGGTGGGAAACTATATCCACAGTCCTTCTGTTAGTGATTCTGAGTTAAAGTTTTTGAGAAGAGGAAGATGCATGAAGTCTGGCGCTGGAGTGAGGAAACCATGATTCTCAGCTCTTCTGTACCATCAGGAGACAGAGCTGCAGGGCAGCCTGGTGGCCTGAGCTCCAGCACTGCTTTCTCACTTCTGGCTCTGCCTGTGTGGAACAGCCCCAGTCAGACACATGTTTGATGTTAGTTACCTGCTGGGCAGCAGTGTGGACTCTGCTCAGCAGTGTGGACAAGGCCCTTTTCCTGGGTCCTCTTTGGTTTTCAAGTTCACACAATTCCCTGCATGTTCCTGTGGCTCTTTGAGGTCCATCAGGCTACTTCTTCAGGCTTCCGAAGATCCCTCAGTGATTTTCTCATATCCTGTGACCCTCTTCATGTCCAAGGATTCTCCTAATTGCATGATTTCTGTGGGAAACATCTTGTTCTTCTAACAGTGAACGTTTCCTACCTCTACCCATTGCAGATGTAATATGGCAGCCACAGATGCAGGAAACTTACTTCCCTAGTTGCATCATGAGAGGCTGTAATGACCCTGCATTTCTTGTTCCTCAATACTTCCAAGACTGAGATAAGCTCCTGTGAATACATGTAGCAGTTTGTGGCATTTTCTCTTACAGGGGTCTGCTCTCTAAATGATTAGCCCATAATGTTTAATTAGTCCATTTTTATATGTGATTTCCCATTGCTTTATATGTGATCACCCAGGATGTGATTTAAAACAATGTGCATTGAAAATTCAAGTTCAGGAACTTCTCTGGTGGGCCAGTGGCTGAGATTCTGAGCTCCCAATGCAGGGGGCCTGGGTTTGATCCCTAGTCAGGTAACTAGATCCCACATGTCACAATTAAAGATCCTGTGTGCTGAACTAAGACTTGACACAGCCAAATAAATGATATTTTTTTTAATTAAAAAAAAACAAACAAACAAACAAAAAAAAACTCAACATTCAACAAGCGAAGATCATGGCATCTGGTCCCATCACTTCATGGCAAATAGAAGGGAATAATGTGGAAAATGACAGATTTTCTTTTCTCAGGATCCAGTATCACTGCAGACTCTGACTGCAGCCGTGTAATTAAAAGACACTTTTCTCCTTGGAAAGAAAGTTATGAGAAACCTAGACAGCATATTCAAAAGCAGAGACATCACTTGCCCAACAAAGGTCAAAGCTTTGGGAGATAGTGAAACTCTGGGAGATAGTGAAAGACAGGGAAACCTGGCGTACTGCAGTCCAGGGGGTTGCAAAGAGTCAGACAAGACTTAGCGACTGAACAACCGCAAATAACTAATGATATTGAACATCTCTTCACGTATAGTCAAAGCTATGGTTTTTCCAGTGGTCATGTTCGGATGTGAGAGTTGGACCATAAAGAAGGTCAAGCACCAAAGAATTGATGCTTTCTAATTTTGGTGCTGGAGAAAATTCTTGAGAGTCCTTTAGGCAGCAAGGAGATCAAACCCGTGAATCCTAAAGGAAATCAGTCCTGAATATTCATTGGAAGGACTGATGCTGAAGCTCCAATTCTTTGGCCACCTGATGTGAAGAGCTGACTCATTGGAAAAGACCCTGATGTTGGGAAAGATTGAGGGCAGGAAGAGAAGAGGGTGACAGAACATGAGATGGTTGGATAGCATCACCAATAAAAGGGACATGATTTTGAGCAAACTCTGGGAGATAGTGAAAGACAGGGAAACCTGGCGTACTGCAGTCCATGGGGTTGCAAAGAGTCAGACAAGACTTAGCGACTGAACAACAGCAAATGACTAATGATGTTGAACATCTCTTCATGTTCTTACTTGCATCACTGGTGAACTGTCTGTTCAAATATCCTTTTCCTGTTTTTTATTGAACTGTTAGCTATCTCATTTAAAGTATTAAGAGTTCTTTATATATTATGGATACAAATCCTTCATTAGATATGTTTTGTGAATATTTCCTCCTAATCTGTGACTCATCTTTTCATTCTCTTAACAGTGTCTTTTGTAAGAGCAAAAGTTCAAAATTTTGATGAAGGCCAAATTATCATTTTTTATTTTATGGATCATTTTTATATAGTATCTTAGAAATTTTTCCTTGATCTAGTTAATAAAATTTTTCCTCTATATTTCCTTTCAGAAGCTTTATGGTTTTATTCTTTACATGCAAGTCTGTAATCCATTTTGAGTTGTTTTTTTTTATTATTTATTTTTGGCTGCACTGGGTCCTCATTACTGTGCACAGGCTTTCTCTAGTTGCAGAGAGCAGGGGCTACTCTTCACCTTGGTGCTCAGGCTTCTCATTGCCATGGCTTCTCTTGTTGTAGAGTATGGGCTTTAGGTGTGCACACGTCAGTAATTGTGGCATATGAGCTCAGTAGCTGTGGCTTGCTGTCTCTAGAGGGCTGGCTCAGTAGTTGTGTCTCACAGGCTTAGTTGCTCCACGGCATATGGAATTTTCCTGGACCAGGGATCAAATCCATGTGCCCTGCATTGGCAAGCAGATTCTTAACCACTAGACCACCGGGGAGGCCCTCGAGTTAATTTTTGTATATGATGACAGTTTGATTAGACTGTCATCTTTTGCATATGGTTATCCTGTTGTTAAAAGACAAAATTAAAAGATGCTTACTCCTTGGAAGGAAAGTGATGACCAACCTAGACAGCATATTAAAAAGCAGAGACATTAGTTTGTCAACAAAGGTCTGTCTAGTCACGGCTATAGTTTTTCCAGTGGTCGTATATGGATGTGAGAGTTGGACTATAAAGAAAGCTGAGCACCAAAGAATTGATGCTTTTGAACTGTGGTGTTGGAGAAGATTCTTGAGAGTCCCTTGGACTGCAAGGAGATCCAACCAGTCCATTCTAAAGGAGATCAGTCCTGGGTGTTCATTGCTAGGACTGATGTTGAAGCTGAAACTCCAATACTTTGACCACCTGATGCAAAGAGCTGACTCATTTGAAAAGACCCTTATGCTGGGAGGGATTGGGGCAGGAGGAGAAGGGGACGACAGAGGATGAGATGGTTGGATGGCATCACCAACTCAATGGACATGAGTTTGGGTGGACTACGGGAGTTGGTGATGGACAGGGAGGCCTGGCATGCTGCAGTTCATGGGGTCACAAAGAGTCAGACATGACTGAGCGACTGAAGTGAACTGATCCTATTGTTCTGGCACTGTTTATTGAAAAGACTATCTTTTCTCCTTTGAATAGCCTTTGCACCTTTGTCAAAAATCAGTTGAATCACACTGAGATACCTCTTCACAACCACCAGGGTGGCTGTGATTAAAATTAAAAAGAGGGTGGCTAAAATTAAAAAGAGAGATAATAAGTGTTGATGAGGATGGAAAAATTAGAATCCTCATACATGGGTAGTAATACAAAATGGAAAACAATTTGGAAGTTTCTCAAAATGTTAAACATTGTGGGTACTGTATGACCCAGCAATTCCATTCCTCACATAGGAGAACAGTGACTAAGTTACAGCCTTAGATCTTGACACAGGAAGGATATAAGAAACAGAAGTGATTGCTCCTGGGAAATTCTCAAAGACTAGCAAACGCCAGAGAAACATTCCCACACTGCTTCTAACCTGACCATCTGGAGCTTTGTATATCCTAAATACACATCAGTTCAATTCAGTTCAGTCGCTCAGTCATGTCCGACTCTTTGCAACCCCATGAATTGCAGCACGCCAGGATCCCTGTCCATCACCAACTCCCGGAGTTCACCCAAACTCATGTCCAAACTATTATGTATAAAATGGATGAATAGCAAGATGCTCCTGTATAGCACAGGGAACTATTTCAATATTCTGTGATAAACCATAATGGAAAAGAATATAAAAAAGAAAACTCAATAGTATATATGAAGTAGTTCCATTATTTGTAACTGAATCAATGTAAAGCAGAAATTAACACTAAGATTGTAAGACTGACATGACCCCTACTACTCTGCTCTAGCCTCCTTTACCTGGGTACTCATAGTCTACTAGTTCTCAATCTTAATTGTCTTTCTATTCCAAACAGACTACAAGACCCTTAACAATAGTCTTCCAAGTTGGTGACCTTATAACTGCAACAGTTCCAAGGCCAGAAATCTAAAACAGGGGACATCCTCCTTTGCACCCTCTTAGAGGTCTATCATCAAGGCATTGGTCCAGAATTTGATGTCTCTTTTGCAGTCAACTGGGACACTGGGAAAATATCCTTGAAAGTTTGTCAAATCCTTCCACACTGTCTCGAATGCTCCTGTTGTAGCCTCATGTTCCAGGAAGCAAACTCACTCAGAAGGACGATGCAGATAGTGAAGTGCAGTTTATTACACCAGCGAGCCCAAGGCAGAGTCTCCTCTTAGCCAAGGACCCCGACCAGTTTTTGTGAAAACTTTCTATACCCTAAGTGTACATGTTCAAACCCACCTCCCCAAATTCTCTGAAACTAGTCTGATCAAAGGAAAAGAAAGATACAATCAAAGTTAACCCGTGATTCATATGCCTTAAACCCATGATTCGTATGCCTTAAGCCTAGGTAGTTAACAGTGGACAATTATCAATAGGCCTGTGGTCATACCCCAATAAGCATAATAGAATTTATGGTTTATTTGGTTACACAGATAATTAGTGTATTCTTTTAGGCGATGGAGAGTCTAGATACGAGCCCTGGGGCTCTTCCATCACGGGGGCGGGGGGGTGGGGTCTGGTTTTCCAGTTGGTGTGTCATTTCCATAGATACTGGGCATATAGCTCAAAGTCCACAGTCCGGCCCAAGATGGAGTCCTGCTTTGAAGATGGAGCCTGTTCTGTCTGTTTCCTCCTTCATTCCCCACTCTTGATGCTCTTAATTCATAGTATGAGCATCACTCATAGGGATATATTGCACCCTGGCTCTCCAACCACCAATCTGGGAGAACGACACCAACTTTCGGGTTACAAAGTTCATAATACATTGTAAAATGCAAGGTCCACAGAACAGAACTATCAAGGCAACTATAATAATGGTAAATTAATTTTCTGCCAATCACCCTTCACCCAAGGATAGTACCAAAGTCCAGAAAGGAATGTTTTTATTTGACATTGTTTTTACCTGGTTTTTTCACGACATCTAAAGCAGCTGATACATTGTCAGATAAATCAGGAATATATACACAACATTCAACCTTAATTATAGCACAGGTCCTTCCTTGAGCAGCTGTAAGCATGTCCAAAACCATTTTAATTTGAATTAAATTAATTCAAATTACTTTTATGAAACTGGTGTTTACATAATATGTAACCCCATGACCCAAGTCTATTGACTGTAGGTCTGGCTTACATCAAGAGAGCAGGGAGAGATTATGATTGTGTCCCAGAAAAGAGCCGAGTGGTTTAAAGTCTCCTTGGCGGAGCGGTGACAGCCACCAGGGAAGTCCACCCATCATAGACCGAGGCATAGCCCCACATACACAACAGTCGGAGGTATTGTGGAAGTTGGCATGTCAATGAGGTCAAGCAGCAGGGGTTGATCATGTGGCTTCATCCTGAAGGGGCTCATCTGGGATTTTCTTTTCCTTCTTCTTAAGGATGGTCTTAGTCTCTTGAGGGTCAGTGGGGTCCCTCTGTGCAGTCCACTCAGCGTTTTCTGGGTCTGCATGTTATGCTCTCTTCACCCTGGTATGATGGATCCAAGGGGCAATATCTGCAACTTTAAGTGCTGTAGGGGTAGTTAGAATAATATAAGGGCCCTTCCACCAAGGGGCTAGCAAATCATGTTTTCAATCTTTGACCCATACTTAGTCACCAAGCTTAAACTTATGAATCTGTTCCCCAAGGGGGAACGGCACTCTTTCTTGTACAAACTTAGTTACCTGATTTATTACCTTACCCAGTTCCGTCTGCTGTGAAATCCCATCCCTCCTTACCTGAGGCAAATTTGTTGACACCTGTTTTATTATGGGAGGGGGCCTCCCATACACAGTTTCCTAAGGAGAACAGCCTTGGGACTGTGGGGTCATCCTGAGTCTGAGCAGAGCCGTCAGAAGCAAGTCCACCCAGGAGCAGTCAGTCTCTATGATCCATTTGGAGAGTCTCTTTAAGTGTCTGGTTGGTTCATTCCACCATCCCAGAACTCTGGGCCTATATGCAGTGTGCAGTTTCCATGTGATGTTTAAAGTTTTGCTTACTTGTACTAAATCAGCTACAAAAGTAAGGCCATTGTCTGATCCAATGCTGGTAGGAAATCGAAATCTGGGAACTATTTTCCTAAGCAGGCACCGGGCTACTTTTGATGCTCTTTCAGTCCAGGTAGGAAAAGCTTCTACCCATCCTGAGAATGTATATACCATGACCAGCAGGTAACAGTAGTGTTGGTGAGGTTTCATTTCAGTGAAGTCCACTTCCAGGTGTTCAAAGGGCAGTGTGCCTTTTAGCTGAATCCCCAAAGATTTCTGTTTGTGCCAGAGGCAGCATTGACCTGTGAGCAGGCAGTGCAGTTCTGAGATTCTGTCCTGCATAGGGAAGAGAGGCGGGGAACCAAGAAGTATTTTCGAATTAGCTCTTCCAGTTTATCATGGCCTAGGTGGGTTGCTTGGTGTATTTAGCTTAGCAGAATGGGTGCCAGCTCCTCCAGTATCAATAATTTGCCACTTGGCAATTCCCACCATCCCTTTTCAGTCTTGATAGCCCCTTCTGCTTTGACTTTGGTTTTGGGGTTCAGTGTATTTTGGAGAGTCCAGCGTTAGCTCAGGCAGCTTCACCAATATGAGAGCTTTAATAGGGGCTTCACTTGTCACCCCAAGCCCTCAGCTGCTTGTTTAGCTGTCTTATCAGCCAGTCTGTTTCCCCGAGACCAGGGGGTATCCTCTTTTTGATGTCCTTGGGAGTGTATGACTGCAACCCTTTCTGGTTCCCAGGCAGCATCTAATAGGGCCTTAATTTCTTCCTTATTTAATCTCTTTTTCACTAGCTGTCAAAAGGCCTCTCTCCTTATACAGAGCCCTGTGTACATGTATTGTGGCAAAAGCATACCTAGAATCTGTGTAAATGTTTGTCTTCTTACCTTTTGACAGCTTGAGGGTCTGGATTAGAGCATAGTTCAGCCCATCGAGCGGACCAGTGTGATGGCAGAAAGCTAGCCTCAGCGATGGTTTCTTCCATGACTACTGCATATCCCGACAGTCATTGTCCTTGTTTCACCAGGCTGGTGCCACTGGTGTGCAGGACCTAATCTGGGTCCGGGATTGGCTGGTCTCTCAAGTCAGGTCTGCTGGCATATTTCCTTGCAATCATGGGAGGGCCCACCTTCTCCCACAGAAAGGAGGGTGGCCAGATTCAGGGCCTGACAAGGCTCAATAGTAACATGGGCTTTTTCATATAACAGTCCCTGGTATTGAGTAGTCCTGGATGTTGACAGCCATTTATGGGGGTCCCCTCGCAGGAGAGTGTTGACCTCATGTGGGACTTTTATGATCAAATCTTGGCCCAGAGTCAGCTTGGTTGCCTCCCGGACCAGTAAGGCAACTGCCGCAACTGCCCATAAGCATCCCAGCCACCCAGTGGCAATATTGTCCAGCCATTTTGGGAGACAAGCCACGGGTCTGTCCCATGGCCCCATAGTCTGGGACAACGCTCCCATAGCCACCTTGTCCTTTTCAGTCAGGTAAAGAGTAAATAGTTTATATAGGTCTGGCAGGCCCAAGGAGGGTGCTGATGTAATTGTACTGGGTTTGAGTTCTATTACTAGTGGGACTTGTTTTGCAAGCCTGGGGGTGCTGGGGGTGGTTGTCTGCCTCCAAGACATCAGGGAATTGTTGAGTTAGCTCCCTTTCTCGACTGTGTAGCCTGTTCGGTTTCTCTTCTGGGGGATCGAGCAACCTCCATTCATCTTGAGGGGTTACCCAGAGGAAGAGTAAATAGGTGGTTGATCCCACTCGAAGAGTGGGTCTTTTTTGGCGGGGAAAGGTCACTTGTGCCCCCAATTTAGCAAGTCTCTTCCCAACAAAGGTACTGGGCATTCAGGGAGTATAAAAATTCATGAGTCACTTGGTGTCCCCCCATCTGACATTTTCGAGATAGTCTTGAGACACAAAGTCTGCATTTATCACCATCTGAGACCCAGCAGCCTCTGGATCTATTGGCGTATAAAGTCTACAGGCCTCCCACAGTCTTTCGTAGAACTCAGAGGGTGATTCGCTTTCCCTTTGAATCACTTTGGAGAGTTTTGCCATACTCATAGGTTTTCGGGGCCCCCTCTTGAGGCCTTGTAAAATAGCTGCCCAATATCTCTCCAGGTGGCCGCTCCCCTCCTCTGTGTTACAGTCCCAGTTGAGCCTCTCATCGGGGGTGGCGAGTTCTGCCCACCGCTGTGGGTTTGTGGTACCCTCAGGTGCCATTTCTTTTAACCATTTTCTGACCTCAGTTAGGATCCTGTGTCTCCGCCAGTTTAATATATCTGTAGAGGAAAATAATAATAGGCTACAGGGGGCTGATGGTAGTGCCCACGTGCATCCTGAACCGGAGGCTCTCTGAGAGGCATCTGTAGTGGGGTTCTTTCCGCCTGTTCCTTGGCAGAGCGCAGCCTCTGTCTAATTCCTGTGTTTTCTTCCCCCTCTCCATCAATACTCACTGACAGAGGTGGATACAATCTAGGAGGTCCGGCTGAGATGGAATTCTGGGGGCATTGACCAGAGGTCTCCATCGCTGGGATCGGAGCCTGCCGAAACGGCGGCTCTACGAACTCCGGGAGAGCTGGCGGAGGAGCAGCGGCTGCTTCAGGACTTCCCCTGGCCCTGGGTTCGGCATTAAGGTGGCCTCTGGTCCTGATGGAGCACTGGGAGGCAGGTGCCTCATTATCCAGTATGGGGGAGGAGTCAGGTCATCCCCGTCCAAATCCTATAGAATTTCCTTTTTTATCATCAGTCAATTTTTGTGCCATTAATATTTTTCCCTTTTCCTTCTGGAATACAGAACCTTGTCCAAGTAAAAGGAGGGTCTTGAGCTAACCCTAGCCATGAGTCAATATATGGATTTTGATCCGGGTGTCCTGGGTCTCCTGTGACTACTGTAGAGACTGCTTCCACTATTTGTAAGTTCATGGTGTTCTCTGGTGGCCATCCTACTCCCACAGGGGGCCATTCGACCTCACAGAGTATGTGGAGGCAGTTAGGTGTCATCTTCACCCCATAGTCTCCTCCAAATCCCTTCTTTAAAATTTTAATCATGCACTCCAATACAGTTGCCTTAGATTCACTTCCCCCCATCTTGCTTACCTTCTCAGACCTTCTACTTTTCCTTTTCATTCTATGAAGTTCTCAGTACCCTATGTACTTCTGATATTTCCACTCAATGAAACATTTAAATTGCCATTCTGCCTCCTTCCTAATTGGGGTGAGAAGAGCCTTACCTGCTAGATCCCAGAGGGAGAAGGGGGATCGGCGTGTCTTCACCTGCTGGTCAGCACGGCCATACCAGAACACCACGTGGTCCAAGACTGTTTCTCCCTTAACTTTTAAAGTCCGTTATGCCTTGGTGGGCTTGATCAGGTGCGGATGAAAACACAGATGGGTTAAATATCCCACATCATAGGCCATCTCCAGAAAAGCCAATTCGTACTCACTTATGTATTCCCCTCCTTCTAGCCTGACAATTCCAAGGGGGTGAAGAATTTCACAGCAGATGGGACACGTCCTGGGGGAGGGTAGAATATGAGCACACAAGGACCAAGTTTCTTCTCCTAAAAATCCCCTGGCAATTGCTTAGTAATAATTTTCCCCAAAACTGCATGGACACCACCTCCTAAATGACCTTCACAAATTTCCTTCCTAAGCCCTAACACGCTCGTTGACCCGTGTACCAAGCAATCGCTGCCACCTGTCTATTCCAGGCCCCTGTGGGTCCATGTCCCTTCTAGTCCCTCCCAGGGGGGTGATCAGGCCCCCTCTTTCACCCTGCCAGGTGGGTTCCTCCTCATCTGAGCGCTCAGTTCCCTTGCTGCCGTTCACTACCTGCCAAAGCAAAGAAACCGGGGGTTGAAAGGCTGAATTCTTCCAGAGGGGCGAGGCGCCTTCCCCCCTCTAGGAGATTCAAGCCACAAAGCCTCGGGGTGGCCTCAACTGAGACCTGTCTCCTAAAAGTGAGGAGTTTCCCGGCCAGTGCACCAATTGTAGCCACGCGTTCCAGGAAACAAACTCACTCAGAAGGACGATGCAGATAGTGAAGTGCAGTTTATTACACCGGCGGGCCCAAGACAGTCTCCTCTTAGCCAAGGACCCTGACTAGTTTTTGTGAACACCTTATATACCCTAAGTGTACATCTTCAAACCCACCTCCACAAATCCTCTGAAACTAGTCTGATCAAAGGAAAAGAAAGATACAATCAAAGTTAAGCCATGATTCATATGCCTTAAACCCATGATTCGTATGCCTTAAGCCTAGGTAGTTAACAGTGGACAATTATCAATAGGCCTGTGGTCATACCCCAATAAGCATAATAGAATTTATGATTCTATTTGGTTACACAGATAATTAGTGTATTCTTTTAGGCGATGGAGAGTCTAGATACGAGCCCTGGGGCTCTTCCATGGGTAGGGGAGCGGGCGGGTCTGGTTTTCCAGTTGGTATTTCGTTTACTACCGCACAATTGCACTCATGTCACACGCTAGTAAAGTAATGCTCAAAATTCTCCAAGCCAGGCTTCAGCAATATGTGAACCGTGAACTTCCTGATGTTCAAGCTGGTTTTAGAAAAGGCAGAGGAACCAGAGATCAAATTGCCAACATCCGCTGGATCATCGAAAAAGCAAGCAAGTTCCAGAAAAACATCTATTTCTGCTTTATTGACTATGCCAAAGCCTTTGACTGTGTGGATCACAATAAACTGTGGAAAATTCTTCAAGAAATGGGAATACCAGACCACCTGATCTGCCTCTTGAGAAATTTGTATGCAGGTCAGGAAGCAACAGTTAGAACTGGACGTGGAACAACAGACTGGTTCCAAATAGGAAAAGGAGTTCGTCAAGGCTGTATATTGTCACCCTGCATATTTAACTTATATGCAGAGTACATCATGAGAAACGCTGGGCTGGAAGAAGCACAAGCTGGAATCAAGATTTCCCGGAGAAATATCAATAACCTCAGATATGCAGATGACACCACCCTTATGGCAGAAAGTGAAGAGGAACTCAAAAGCCTCTTGATGAAAGTGAAAGTAGTGAAAAAGTTGGCTTGAAGCTCAACATTCAGAAAATGAAGATCATGGCATCCGGTCCCACCACTTCATGGGAAATAGATGGGGAAACAGTGGAAACAGTGTCAGACTTTATTTTGGGGGGCTCCAAAATCAGTGCAGATGGTGACTGCAGCCATGAAATTAAAAGATGCTTACTCCTTGGAAGGAAAGTTATGACCCACCTAGATAGCATATTGAAAAGCAGAGACATTACTTTGCCAACAAAGGTTCGTCTAGTCAAGGCTATGGTTTTTCCTGTGGTCATGTATGAATGTGAGAGTTGGACTGTGAAGAAGGCTGAGCGCCGAAGAATTGATGCTTTTGAACTGTGGTGTTGGAGAAGACTCTTGAGAGTCCCTTGGACTGCAAGGAGATCCAACCAGTCCATTCTGAAGGAGATCAGCCCTGGGATTTCTTTGGAAGGAATGATGCTAAAGCTGAAACTCCAATACTTTGGCCACCTCATGCGAAGAGTTAGAGTTGACTCATTGGAAAAGACTCTGATGCTGGGAGGGATTGGGGGGCAGGAGGAGAAGGGGACGACAGAGGATGAGATGGCTGGATGTCATCACTGACTTGATGGACATGAGTCTGAGTGAACTCTGGGAGTTGGTGAGGGACAGGGATCCTGGCGTGCTGCGATTCATGGGGTCACAAAGAGTCGGACACAACTGAGCAACTGATCTGATCTGATGTCGTTTCCATAGATACTGGGCATATAGCTCAAAGTCCACAGTCCAGCCCAAGATGGAGTCCTGCTTTCAAGATGGAGCATGTTCTGTCTGTTTCCTCCTTCACTCCCACATTTAACCTTGAAGGATGATCCCTGTCTCGGCCCCTCCCAGGGTTGGTGGGACTCTAAGGGGTTTTCTGGTAAACTGCTACCAGTTAGTTCCTTTAAAAGCCAAAGGGAAACTAAATTTGAAATTAATGGAAAACCATGTCAGATTTTTGTAGATACCTGGAATGCACTCTCTAAACTTCACTTGCTCTGGAGCTTGAAGATGGGCTGCTGGGAAAACTGGCAGAAACCTGAGAAAGGTGAAGATCAGTGTCAGCTTCCCTGGATCTCCATAGTGCCTAGTTGAGGGAGGAAGGCACAATGCTCTTGTGAATTGGTTTTGGGGTACCAGTTGGTTATAAATCCTTTCTTTCTTAGGGACAGTTATTGTTTTCTTGTCTGTTTAGTTTTGTGTCCTTAGATCTTGGTTCAGGTTTCTGCCTGCCTGGGGCATGCAGGTGGTCATCACTCTCATTTGCAGGTTGGGGGCCCCAAAACTAGGCTGGACCGAAAAATGTGGCTCAGATATGGTCCTACTGACTGTTGCCAAGGTGCTTGAAAAATGTCACCTGCCATATGAATAAACAAAGGATGTTTGTTGTTCAGTCACTAAGTCATGTCCAACTCTTTGTGACCCCATGGACTGCAGCACACCAGGCCTCCCTGTCCTTCTCTACTTCCCATCCAACAATCTCATCCTCTGTCTTCCCCTTCTGTTCCTGCCTTAAATTTTGCCCAGTATCAGGGTCTTTTCCAGTGAGTCAGTTCTTCGCATCAGGTGGCCAAAGTATTGGAGTTTCAGCTTCAGCATCAGTCCTTCCAATGAATATTCAGGACTGATTCCCTTTAGTATGGACTGGTTTGATCTCCTTGCTGTCCAAGGGACTCTCAAGAATCTTTTCCAACGCCACAGTGCAAAAGCATCAATTCTTCTGCATTCAGCTTTCTTTATAGTCCAACTCTCACATCCATACACGACTACTGGAAAAACCATAGCCCTGACTAAATGGACCTTTGTTGGCAAAATGATGTTTCTGTTTTTGAATATGGTGTCTAGGTTTGTCATAGCTTTTCTTCCAAGGAGAAAGCACCTTTTAATTTCATGGCTGCAGTCACCATCCACAGTGATTTTGGAGCCCTTTCTCTTTTTCTTGGGTTCCAAAGGATGTAGCTGCCATCAAGCCAGCAGCCAAGGCAGCCACCCCCGACTGTGTACTCTGAAGTGAGTCAGGATGGAGAAAAGTAGCATACTGGCCCTGCATAGTTAAGGTGCCAATCAGAGGAATGATTTCAATGAACCCACACTCTTGTATCTTCCCATGTATAGAAAAGCACTAAATTCATTAACTTGAGATGTATGGCTTTAATTAACAGATGTTCTGACTACCTGGTTTTTGTTACAAAATTCCTATATATCCTGGCTCCTCCCTTACCTCTTTGTAGCAGCCCCTCACAGCTAAGAGGCTATTTTTCAGACTTAAGTCCTCAGAAAGTCAACTGAATAAATCATAATTCTCAACTTTTAGGTTGTGCAACTTTTCAGTCAACACCAGCTCTCAAGGGGATTATCTAAGTCTTTGGCTACCTTTGGGAGTGGCTGTGGATCTTGGGAGAGGTAGTGTCTTTTGCACTCTACAGGCATGCCTCTTGCATCCATGGTGTTGTTCAACACTTCCAGGAATACTTACTCTTTTTCCCAAATGACGCCTAACAAGATATTTGAAAGGATTTTTTTTTTTTTTAAGTAGCTGTAGAATTGGACTGTGGAGAAAGCTGAGCGCCGAAGAATTGATGCTTTTGAACTGTGGTGTTGGAGAAGACTCTTGAGAGTCCCTTGGACTGCAAGGAGATCCAACCAGTCCATTCTGAAGGAGATCAGCCCTGGGATTTCTTTGGAGGGAATGATGCTGAAGCTGAAACTCCAGTATTTTGGCCACCTCATGCGAAGAGTTGACTCATTGGAAAAGACTCTGATGCTGGGAGGGATTGGGGGCAGGAGGAGAAGAGGACGACAGAGGATGAGATGGCTGAATGGCATCACTGACTCGATGGACGTGAGTCTGAGTGAACTCCGGGAGTTGGTGATAGACAGGGAGGCCTGGCGTGCTGCGATTCATGGGGTCGCAAAGAGTCGGACACGACTGAGCAACTGAACTGAACTGATGGTTAAAAGTTGGCCAGATTGGAAGCTCATATGTAGAGTTGGTTAGGAACTTCTTTTTAGGCCCTCTCCCCTAAGGAAACCATGTATCCAGTGGGGAGGAGGGGGGAATTCCAAAAACAGCTCTAAATTTAGAACATAGGAATCTCTTGATTATTTGAACATCTTATCCCTGATACAAGAAGCAAATAAAGTAGTTGGGTGGGTGGGTGAGACTGTGGTGTCATTCAGGTTGCAACTCAAGTTTTGGAGGAATTGAAGACAATTGTCCTTTATTTTCAGAGAAGGCGATGGCACCCCACTCCAGTACTCTTGCCTGGAAAATCCCATGGACAGAGGAGCCTGGTGGGCTGCAGTCCATGGGGTCACTAAAAGTCAGACACGACTGAGCGACTTCACTTTCACTTTTCACTTTCGAGCATTGGAGAAGGCAATGGCAACCCACTCCAGTATTCTTGCCTGGAGAATACCAGGGACGGGGGAGCCTGGTGGGCTGCCGTCTATGGGGTCGTACAGAGTCGGACACGACTGAAGCCACTTAACAGCAGCAGCAGCATCAGTCCTTTATATTGCTTCCCCGGTG
Source organism: Bos indicus (assembly GCF_029378745.1). Lineage (NCBI taxonomy): Eukaryota > Metazoa > Chordata > Mammalia > Artiodactyla > Bovidae > Bos > Bos indicus. The sequence goes on along the minus strand of NC_091781.1, from coordinate 16,957,544 downwards.
CTGCTAGTGGTAAAGAACCTGCCTGAAATGCAGAAGACATAATGAGACATGAGTTCAATCCTGGGTTGGGAAGATCCCCTGGAGGAGGGCCTAGCAACCCACTCCAGTATTCTTGCTTAGAGCATCCCATGGACAGAGGAGCTTGGTGGGTCACAAAGAGTCAGACACAACTGAAGCAACTTAGCACGCACATCATTTATTTAGAACAAGAACAAAAAACCTTACCCATCCTTTTTAACCAATCCCCAAACCTGCCCTATTCATTGGAGGAACTTACATTCTTTTTCCCTGTCTTTGAGACTTAAATGTTGTAACTGCTCTTCTCTAGGTAATTAAATTTGTAAATTTACCAATCCACAAAATACTGGTGTAACAGATTGCTTGAAATGCAAACTTCAAGGAGGCAATTCTTATCAGAAAGAGAAAAAAAGGGAAAGGCTATTTGGAAGCTACTGCTGCTAAGTCACTTCAGTCGTGTCTGACTCTGTGCGACCCCATAGACGGCAGCCCACCAGGCTCCCCTGTCCCTGGGATTCTCCAGGCAAGAACACTGGAGTGGGTTGCCATTTCCTTCTCCAATGCATGAAAGTGAAAAGTGAAAGTGAAGTCGCTCAGTCGTGTCTGACTTTTAGCGACCCCAAGGACTGCAGCCCACCAGGCTCCTCCTTCCATGGGATTTTCCAGGCAAGCGTACTGGATTGGGGTGCCATTGCCTTCTCCTAGACAAACGAAAAGTCTTGAGAGTTTTTCTCATAAATACTGCTAAAAAATTTAAGGCATCTCAACAGGTCAGCTTATTTCATCTGTTAGAAACATAATTTGAATCTGCAACTGTTTCATGGCTAAAAATTTAAATAGAAGTTTGCTCCTGTTCTGTATGTATATATTTATATGTGTATTACAGATGTGTGATAATTTTTCTACCTTCCGATGGTATTTACAAAATTTGTTTGTAAAGATTTCTATTAAAAAAAAAAAGATTTCTTTTTAATTGGGGCTTCCTTTGTGGCTCAGATGGTAATCAATCTACAATGCAGGAGACCTGGGTTTGCTCCCTGGGTTAGGAAGATCCCCTGGAGAAGGGAATGGCAACCCACTCCAGTATTCTTGCCTGGGGAATTCCATGGACAGGCCCCAGTATATGGGGTTGCAAAGAATAGAACACAACTGAGTGACTTTCACTTCACTTCCCTTCTATTTAATTGTCTTAAAGAAATTAAATATTTATATAAATCAAATATATTCTCAGAAATATAGAAACTAATTCAAATATTTCTGAAGGTCACATGATCTAGGGTAATCCTGATGGGGGAAGCTAGTTTAAATTTGCTGGTTTATTTAAAACAGGCATGTATTTAGAGTTATTCGCAATAAATACAACTCAGACATACAACTTTTATTCCACATAGGATTACTAAAAGTCAAATAAGTGCCTGTCACCTGTTAAAGATTTTGTTAGCCAAAAAGATAACCAGAGATGATGGTCAGTTTAACGTTTCACGAAATTTTCATGAATAATCCAAATATAATTGTTAAAAACAAGAAAATTAAATAGATGTAAGTAAAAGTTTACAAACGAACTTTTTCTTTTCTCTTTTTTTCTTTTTTAACTGTGCAGCTCCACTTACAGGATTTAGTTTCCCAACCAAGGACTGAACCCCAGCCAGGGCAATGAAAGAGTCCTAACCACTGGACTGCCAGGGAATTCCCTACAAATGAACTTTCGACAATAATTATGCTTTATGGTAGGTCTGGCATCTTTGGTGGTTCAATGGTAAAGAATCTTCCAGCCATTGCAGGAGATGTGGGTTTGATCCCTGGGTATGAAAGAGTCCCTGAAGAAGGAAATGGCAACCCACTCCAGTATTCTTGCTTGGGAAGTCCCATGGACAGAGTAGCCTGGAAGGCTATAGTCCATAAGGTCACAAAAAAGTCGGACACGACTTAGCAACTAAACAACAATGGTATGTCTACCTAAAAATAGTTTCCAAAATCTTTTTTGACAACTTGAAACCCTGAAATTATACTGAGATAAGTTAAATGATAGATATTCACTGAATATCTAGATCATTTCCAAATATGATAAAATACTGAAACATTAACTTCTGGGCATAGGTTTATCCACTTTGGCTTCCTTTACAGAGGAACTAAAGATACTTGGTTCTGCTAATAAATGTATTTTGTGCCACAGTGAAAAATTTACTATGAGGAAGAATAAACTTCCAGAAATTGTGAAATGTATTTATAAGTTTACCAGTCCACAAAATACTAATGTAACAGATTGCTTACTTCTTAGTTTTCAATAGGAATTAAGAATGCTAAAACACATGCATAATTAAAATTACTGGAAATAATATAAGGAACATCTTTATAAAAGAAAAGTAGTATGTGTTTATGGGTGAGAAAAGATACCTTTTGAATAATCTGCCTGGAAAGCAAAGACTTTGTGTCTTACCAAAATAATTTACTGTACTTCATGTTATGTTTATCTTAAGGAAATGCTCAATATTTTTTTTTCAATGAAAAATTTTATTTAGCTCAAATAAAATCAGACATGGAGCCCATTGCTTATTGAACTAAACCAGCACTGTCTTATCAGCTACAAGAGGGTTTTTTCACTTGATTTTTATTTTTCCAATTTGCCTGAAAATCCAATGAAGTTATCAAAATAAAAAGTAACTTCTCTTTATCAAACAGCAAAAAATTCATTACTCTATTCTATAACGTAATTGGAACTTAATACCACCCACCTCTCTTTTGCCAACTGTACAAAAAATTTTAACTTATTGTCAAATGCTGTTTTATTTATTGGAGAAGGCAGTGGCACCCCACTCCAGTACTCTTGCCTGGAAAATCCCATGGACGGAGGAGCCTGGTAGGCTGCAGCCATGGGGTCGCTAAACTTTCACTTTTCACCTTCATGCATCAGAGAAGGAAAAGGCAACCCACTCCAGTGTTCTTGCCTGGAGAATCCCAGGGACGGGGGAGCCTGATGGGCTGCCGTCTATGGGGTCGCACAGAGTTGGACATGACTGAAGTGACTTAGCAGTTTTATTTATAATGTGTACTTAGATTACAACATTTTAGTCACTAGAGTTATCATACTTATATTTGACAATTTTTAACAACAGCACTGCAAAATTATTAAAGAATGATAGGCACTAGAGGCCAATTATTTTAGACTATGCTTTTGATGAAGAGAAAGAAGAACTCTAAAATTATATGTAATGCCAAAAAATAAACACTTTCGATATGTTGAGGTTTTCAAGATTATTAGCAGGTTTATTTTTTCTCAAAAGCCTAGGCATATTTTTTTTAATAAATCTTTTTTTTTTCAGGCTGCTTGCCACTCTATTTTTTAATTGAAGGACAATTGCTTTACAGAATTTTGTTGTTTTCTGTCAAACATCAACAAGAAAAGTATGGAATGCTTCACGAATTTGCATATCATCCTTGCACAGGGGCCATGCTAATCTTCTCTGTATCGTTCTAATTTTAGTATATGTGCTGCTAAGGCGCGCACAAAAGCCTAGTCATATTTTTTAAGACAGTTAATCTGCAAATAAAAAACCCTGAATTTTAAAAGACTAAGGATTTAGGGTTTTTACAACTCTGTAACTTTCTGTGCTTGCCTTCAAAGTCTTTACATGTTACTTTGGTTAAATAAATATTTTCAACAAACTTACCCAAAATCAAATTCTAAATTAATTTTTTTTTTTTTACCTGGAACCAACTCTAGGATTTTCCAAAGGACCCCTAGAATATTTATTCTCTGTCCGTGTAAAAAGAAAAATGTTAAGCTAATTAGACTTATTTGATATTTTAAATTACAAAGGAAACACTGCCAAGTGATATTTAGCTTATCTTTGTAGGAGTACATTATTAGCCTAAGTGTTCCAGGAATTATAAACTTTCTATAAATCTGATATGCCTTCTATAAAGTTATCAGCCATAATTCTAGTTATTATCTTAAAAATATTGGGTGTCACAGAAATAATCAAATTTCTTTGTTGATTCCACTGTAATGAACTCTCATCAGATCTTCAGTTGTGGGCATTTTACAGTCCTTTGTCATTTACTTTTTTACTTTGTTGCTTTTGCGAAGATGAGATTCCTGGAAAGGACCTCATGGAGTGTTCTGGACCTCTATCATCACTGTCGAATTACAGGGTGTCACAACTTGGATGCACAGTATTTCACAACTGAAGAAGGCCCCACCTAACACCTGGCCCTGTGTAAATGTGGAGACCTCAAATTCCAATTGACTATGGAGAGAAGTAGGCAACATTGAGGTAGACTGCTTTCTTCCAAGAAGTCAGATTAAGAACGTTTCTTCCCATTTCTCCTTTCTTGCCTTACCATTCTTTTTCGAATTCTTACATGATTCTTCTCTCCACCTTTTGCCTTGCTCTAGCCTGGAATGATAATTCTTCACACATCTCAGGTCATTACAAAGAAGGGTAAACTGACTCTTGGACTGGCTTTGATGCTGGTGAGCTTGTCCTTTCTGGTTGTCATAAACTTCTCCCTGATTTCTAACGCCTCTGTTTCTCTGGAACAAGCTCACTGATTAAACATTTCTGGGGAAGGGGTACATAGTTACACAAAATATATAAACAAGTCAACGGGTTTAAAGACGCCCCCAGTTTTCTAGCTGGATTGGATCGTGGGGACCCTGGCTCAGGAGTACTCTCCAAACCATGACTATTATTTTGTTTCTAGTAATTATTATTGCCTCCCTAATAATCTGGGGTCTCCCAAAGTTTTAAATGCACGTAGGGAGCCGCTGATCAGCCAACAGATGGTTTCTCTCTGACTGAAAGGACGAAGAGAGAACAGAGGAATGGAATCAGCTCCAAGACATCACCTGACATCATCTCTTGTGACTACTACACTGAGAACAGAAGAGGCAATGGCGACTGAGGGTCATGTTGGTACTGGTGCTTTTTAAACATTTTTATTTATTTAATTTTTGGCTGCCCTGGATCTTCACTGCTACACGTGGCCTTTCTCTAGTTGTAGTGAACCAGGGCTGCACTCGAGCTGCGATGCATGGGCTTCTGATTGCAGTGGCTTCTCTTGTTGCAAAGCACGAGCTCTAGGGCATGTGGGCTCAGTAGTTGTGGCCCATGGGATTAGCTGCCCTGCCGCACATGAGATCTTCTTGGACCAGGGATCAAACCCACATCTCCCACACTGGCAGGCAGACTCTTAACCACTGAACCAGCAGGGAAGTCCAGTACTTATATTTTTGACCAAACCTTGTGAATGATCAAGACCAAGATCAAACCGCGTGAATGATCAAGAGAATGTTAAAAGGGAGAATTACTTCCCTGGCGGCTCAGATGATGAAGAATCTGCCTGTGGTGCAGGAAACCTGAGATGCATCCCTAGATCAGGAAGATCTCCTGGAGAAGGGAATGGCAACCCACTCCAGTATTCTTGCCTGAAGAATCCCATGGACAGAAGAGTCTGGTGGGCTACAGTCCATGGGGTCACAAAGAGTTGGACACGACTGAGCAACTAACACTGACATAAATTTGTATGACAAATATTGGAACCACTCCTGCCCAGGGTACCAGAGCAACAAACCAAAACTCAGTAACTTTGGTGTCTCTATTAGTGTTCTGCTTGACCAGAAACATAGTATATCTACTCGGCCAATCCCCAAACACTAAGCCAGCCCTGGGCTCTATACTCACTTCATGGTTTTTCATTCACTTTCTATTTTTCTCTTCCTTGTTCCTTATTGTTTAGTTCAGCCCCATTTTGCAGTTTTTTAGATCCTTGGGCACAAACACTGGTCACTTCATGAAGAATGAGAATATGTTTTAACACTTACATTTTCTTCCTTAATCTTTTTTTTTTTTTTGACCTGCTGCTCAACTTGTGGGATCTCAGCTCCTAGACTAGGGATTGAACTTGGGTGATGGCAGTGAAAGCATGGAATCCTAACCACTAGGCCACCAGGGAATGCCCCTTAATCATTTGTTTTTTAACAGTACTACTGTGGGCAGGAATCCCTTAGAAGAAATGGAGTAGCCATCAGAGTCAACAAAAGAGTCTGAAATGCAGTACTTGGATGCAATCTCAAAAACAACAGAATGATCCCTGTTCATTTCTGAGGCAAACCATTCAATATCACAGTAATCCAAGCCTATGCCCCGACCAGTAATGCTGAAGAAGCTGAAGTTGAACAGTTCTGTGAAGACCTACAAGACTTTCTAGAACTAACACCCAAAAAAGATGTCCTTTTTCATTATAGGGGATTGGAATGCAAAAGAAGGGAGTTAAGAAATACCTGGAGTAACAAGCAAATTTGGCCTTGGAGTACAGAATGAAGCAAGGCAAAGGCTAACAGAGTTTTGCCAAGAGAATGCACTGGTCATAGCAAACACCCTCTTCCACCCACACAAGAAAAGACTCTATACATGGACATCACCAGATGGTCAATACCAAAATCAGATTGATTATATTCTCTGCAGCCAAAGATAGAGAAGCTCTATACAATCAGCAAAAACAAGGATGGGAACTGACTGTGGCACAGATCATGAACTCCTTATTGCCAAATTCTGACTTAAAGAAAGTAGGGAAAACCACTAGACCATTCAGGTATGACCTAAATCAAATCCCTTATGATTATACAGTGGAAGTGACAAATAGATTCCAGGAATTAGATCTGATAGACAGAGTGCCCAAAAAACTATGGATGGAGGTTTGTGACATTGTACAGGAGGCAGGGATAAGACCATCCCCAAGGAAAAGAAATGCAAAAAGGCAAAATGGTTGTCTGAAGAGGCCTTACAAAAGGCTGTGAATAGAAGAGAAGTGAAAGGCAAAGGGGAAAACGAAAGATATACCCATTTGAATGCAGAGTTCCAAAGAATAGCAAGGAGAGATAAGAAAGCCTTCCTCAGTCATCAGTGCAAAGAAATAGAGGAAAACAATAGAATGTGAAAGTCTAGAGATATCTTTAAGAAAACTAGAGATACCAAGGGAACATTTCATGCAAAGAGTGGCACAATAAAGGACAGAAATGGTATGGACCTAACAAAAGCAGAAGATATTAAGAAGAGGTGGCAAGAATACACAGAAGAACTATATAAAAGATCTTCACGACCCAGATAATCATTATGGTGTGATCACCCACCTAGAGCCAGACATCCTGGAATGTGAAGTCAAGTGGGCCTTAGGAAGCATCACTACGAACAAAGCTAGTGGAGGTGATGGAATTCCAGTTGAGCTATTTCAAATCCTAAAAGATGATGCTGTGAAAGTGCTGCACTCAATATACCGGCAAATTTGGAAAACTCAACAGTGGTCACTGGACTGGAAAAGGTCAGTTTTCATTCTGATACCAAAGAAAGGCTCAAACCACTGCACAATTGCACTTATTTCACATGCTAGTAAAGTAATGCTCAAAATTCTCCAAGCCAGGCTTCAACAGTATGTGAACTGTGAACTTCCAGATGTTCAAGCTGGTTTTAGAAAAAGCAAAGGAACCAGAGATCAAATTGCCAACATCCATTGGATCATTGAAAAAGCAAGTGAGTTCCAGAAAAACATCTATTTCTGCTTTATTGACTATGCCAAAGCCTTTGACTGTGTGGACCACAACAAACTGTGGAAAAATTTTAAAGAGATGGGAATACCAGACCAGGGAATACCTGATCTGCCTCTTGAGAAATCTGTATGCAGGTCAGGAAGCAACAGTTAGAACTGGTCATGGAACAATAGACTGGTTCCAAATAGGGAAAGGAATATGTCAAGGCTGTATATAGTCATCCTGCTTATTTAACATGTATGCAGAGTACATCATGAGAAACGCTGGACTGGATGAAGAACAATCTGGAATCAAGATTACCAGGAGAAATATCAATAACCTCAGATATGCAGATGACACCACCCTTATGGCAGAAAGTGAAGAAGAACTAACGAGCCTCTTGATGAAAGAGAGTGAAAAAGCTGGCTTAAAACTCAACATTCAGAAAACTAAGATCATGGTCCCATCACTTCATGGCAAATAAATGGGGAAACAGTGGCAGACTTTATTTTTTGGGGCTCCAAAATCACTGCACATGGTGACTGCAGCCATGAAATTAAAAAGATTCTTGCTCCTTGGAAGAAAAGCTATGGCCAACCTAGATAGCATATTAAAAAGCAGACATTACTTTGCCAACAAAGGTCCGTCTAGTCAAGACTATGGTTTTTCCAGTAGTCATGTATGGATGTGAGAGTTGGACTATAAAGAAAGCTGAGTGCGGAAGAATTGATGTTTTTGAACTGTGGTGTTGGAGAAGACTCTTGAGAGTCCCTTGGACTGCAAGGAGATCCAACCAGTCCATCCTAAAGAAAATCAGTCTAAAATATTCATTGGAAGACTGATGTTGAAGCTGAAACTCCAATACTTTGGCCCCCTGATGTGAAGAGCTGACTCATTTGAAAAGACCCTGATGCTGGGAAACATTGAAGGCGGGAGGAGAAGGGGACGACAGAGGATGAGATGGTCGGATGGCATCACCAACTCAATGGACATGAATTTGAGTAAACTCCGGGAGTTGGTGATGGACACGGAGGCCTGTCGTGCTGCAGTCCCTGGGGTCTCAAAGAGTCGGACACACAAAGAGTCGGACACGACTGAGCGAACTGAACTGAACAGTACTAATCTGTTATAAATACTGAAGTAGTCACAGATTAAATAATGAGATGTGTTTTAAAACAATCCTATTGGATGGGGAAAGATTGACTAAACAGGATAGATAGATAGTATTTGGATTATTGTTGACACAAGCTAATGTATTGGAGAAGGCAATGGCACCCCACTCCAGTGCTCTTGCCTGGAAAATCCCATGGACGGAAGAGCCTGGTAGGCTGCAGTCCATGGGGTCGCGAAGAGTCAGACATGACTGAGCGACTTCACTTTCACTTTTCACTTTCATGCATTGGAGAAGGAAATGGCAACCCACTCCAGTGTTCTTGCCTGGAGAATCCCAGGGACGGGGGAGCCTGGTGGGCTATGGTCTATGGGGTCGCACAGAGTCGGACACGACTGAAGCGACTTAGCAGCAGCAACAGCAGCTAATGTATATGAGGGTTCATTATACTATTCTCTCCATTTCTGTGAATGTTTGAAATGGTCTGTTAAAAAAAGAAAAATAATATGGGGCTTCTTAACAGAATTTCAAGCCAGTCATGATCCGTCCCTCCCCTCCCTTTTCCCTCAGTAAATTGGGTTGACTATTGCAGCATCCTCCTCTCTCGGTAATGGTTCGTTCCACTCTTCCGCGGTCTTTCCGTGGTTCTTTCCTCCTAGTTCCCGCGCTGTCCACCTCCCCCCACGCAGTCCCAATGGTTTAGCCTGACTTTCCGGAGGAAACCCCGTGGGGCGGAGCAGGAGGTTTCTGCGAGTGGCCGGCAGTCCCCTCCCCGGAGACCACTTGGACCGCTCCGCGTCGGGGGGTGGGCGGGTAATCTTGGGGCAGGACGCGAGTCTTGGGCTCCGATTGGTCACTGCCGGAGTAAACATCCGTCTGGGTGGGGCGGGACCGGAAGTGGAAGGCGAAGGCGGCGGCTGAGGCGGCTGTGGAGATTCTGGACTTGTACTTGGTACCTGCAAGTGCCATGTGCCGGGCTGAGCCGCGCTGAGGGGGCCGCGGGGCGCTGAAGGGGACGGGAGGCTGGGCCATGGCTGGCGCTCGGGCCGCCGCTGCTGCCTCGGCGGGGTCCTCGGCTTCTTCGGGCAGCCCACAGCCACAGGAGCCAGGACTCGGGGAGCTGCTGGAGGAGTTCTCCCGGACTCAGTACCGGGCCAAAGACTGCAGTGGGACGGGCGGCTCTAAGGTGAGTACGGAGCAGCAGTGAGCAGAAAGAGAAGGTCCCTGCCTTGGGAAGTAACTGAGGAAAGGCTGAGGTCAGGGGTGAGAGGACGGAAAGAGAGGGAAGTTCCCAGAGTCTGGACTTGGAGAGTAAGGGTCCGGGTTTAAATATCGAAAAGAGGAACTGGGGTCAGAGTGAACCAAGGAAGGACGACATTTTGGTTTGAGACAGAAAGGTTGGAGGTCAGGGATCACCCCTGAGAGACCAAGTTCAGAGATTAGAGAGGGGGAGCTGAAGGGAGGGGATAATTCTCTTGCATCAGGTATGGGGACAAAAGCCCTCAAGTCTACTTTTTAAAGGCTAGAGGATTTCTGCAAGTCAGATAGAGATTAGAGTGAAGGTGCTGGAGGGCTGGTGCAGAATTGAGCAAAGAGGTAAACCGAGTTGTGTTGCCTCCTTAAACAGTCTCAGCATGACTTAGAATTGGATCCATCCCTTTATTTCCTTCTCCCATAGAGTAGGAAGACAAACCACACTCTCTATTCCTTTATCAAAAGCAAGTCTTAGTTCCTCTGTTTTTCTACCCTTGGGATTCCCTTCAGTCTCCTTATTGCTAGACCTGGAAAGCTTCCAGTGTGGTCACGCCATTTCCATCTTAGGCACTGCCTGGCAGTCTGATGGGAATCTTACTGACCCTACCATCTTTGATTCCTCACGTTCTTTCGGCAGGTTTAGCATCAGGTTTTCCAGTGAAATTCTCTTCCATGCAGGGCCATGAAACTCTGGTTTGGCTCCAGACCATCAGCATCACCTGGGGTGTTTATTAAAAATAAAGGTTACTTGGTCCCACCCAGTCCTACTGAGTTAGTATTTCTGAGGTTGGGAACCTGGAATTTGTAATTTTTAATAGGCTTCTTAATGATGTTCATGTCCCTTCAAGTTTGAGGATTCCTCATTCCTGTGAGTTTTTCCCACCCCATTGATCTTTTGGGTGGTTACAGGGTCAGTGGTTTTCCTGGGCCTCTTTTCATTTTACACACGCATGAAAATCAGTGTTGTAAAAAGTTATGTCTGACTTTCACTCCAGCTGGCGCTAAACTTTCTGATCTTTTGCAGGCTTGTTGAGATGTTGCGGGTTTTATGTCCTTCTTCTATGGGGCCTTTCCCGAAATTAGCAAAATAAGAGCAGTTTTAAGGGAGCTGTTCCTTCTATTTCATAAGCAAATTGTAAGGAGACACCTTTGTCTGCAGCTTCTACTCATTACACTAATTAGAGCTTCTGGGTACTGTTTTATGACTGGAGAATTGAGAAGCATCTGGAGCCAAAGGAAGATAATGTATTGATGCTGGTTAAAATAACCTAGAGCAAAGGTTCTTAATACTTAGGGCCTGTGGACCCCTTTGAGAATCTCGTGAAAGGTGTAATCCTCTCTTTGGATGCCTAAGAAACACAGTTTCACCACAACATTGAGGGCTTCAGAGTCCCTCCCTGCCCCCACCAAAGTTTATTACATGGGTTCATGAACTGCACGTTGAGGGCCTATGACCTAGCAACAGGTCTCTTCCTTGTATTGCATTATAATTATAGAGGGAAAGGTTATTCCCAGAGATTTCTCCAGGGTGGGACCCGCCTAATTCTGAATCCCAGAATCTTCTTTATGTTCATATCTCCTCCTCTGTGCAGGTTGAACGCATTGAGAAGAGGTGTCTGGAGCTGTTTGGCCGAGACTACTGTTATAGTGTGATCCAGAATGTGAATGGGGATATCTGTGGCCACTACCCACAGCACATTGTGTTCCTGGAGTATGAGAGTTCGGAGAAGGAGAAAGACACGTGAGCATCATGTCACCAAGGCATCCCCTTCTGGGAAGGCCTTGACATCTCATCCCCAGGGTCAGGAAAGTCTGTCATTGGGCAAGGCAGACTCGCTTTTCCCAGATGTTAAGCCTTGTTGGCATCCTGATAGCACAGCATAGAAGAAGAAGCTGAAAGTCACAGTCCTGGTCTCCTATTTTACTCCCACCCTATCAGTCATTGTCCTAAGACAGCTGACTCCATGCCCCACCTCCCTAAACCTCAGCGTTTCCTTTTTTTAAGAGTGAGTGGGAGGTATGCTTTGCGGACATGCTTAAGGGTATGTACATGTATAGAGCTTAAAGGTCAAAAGCTTAAAGCTTGAGGTCAGTGTACTTGCTGACTGCATCACTAACTTGGGCAAGTTGTTGAACTGCTTTGGCTCTTAGTTTCCTCATCAGTCTCTATCTCTATTTACAAAAGTGACTAGTGCAATCCCTGCTGATAAATGGGACTATTCCAAGCTTGATGTGTGTGCTCTAAGAGTTAGAAATAAGTGCTGCTGTATATTGAGGACCTACCAAAGCCCGGGTGCTTTTCTGTGAGGTAACAGTTCACCAGGTACTAGTGACACAGAGCACCCAGCACAGGATGCAGCCCGTAGGCAGTAAGTAAACGGTAGCAGTTGTTGGCGGAGAAGGCAGTGGCACCCCACTCCAGTACCTCTTGCTTGGAAAATCCCATGGACGAAGGAGCCTGTTAGGCCGCAATCCATGGGGTCGCTAAGAGTCGGACACGAATGAGTGACTTCACTTTCACTTTTCACTTTCATGCATTGGAGAAGGAAATGGCAGCCCACTCCAGTGTTCTTGCCTGGAGAATCCCAGGGACGGGGGAGCCTGGTGGGCTGCCGTCTATGGGGTCGCACAGAATCGGAAACGACTGAAGTGACTTAACATAGCAGTTGTTGGACACTGATAAGTGATCAGACTTATTACTTATAAGGCTTATAAGTAATAATAAGTACTTACAAGAGGCTTATAAGGCTCTAGGAAGTGCTTTATGTTGATCTCAAAGTTTGTTCTGCTAGACTTCCTGCTTGCTGTTGATTTTAAGGGAATTCCAGGAGGTGTTGCCAACAATATCTGAAACTCTGGCCCCAGGGAAGCACTGTTATGAGAAAGGCTACAGTAGAGTCATTCTACGGGGTGCAGCAGGCCATCATTGCTCACAGCACTGCTCAGAGCTCACTGGCTAGAGATTCTCAGTCCTAGGTTCCAGAGCCACTGAATCAAAATCATGGCATAACAAGATGGCCCATACATACATAGAGGCTGGAGAAGTGCTGCTGTAGACAAGTTGGGGAGAAGGGTAGATCCTGCCTCGTGTGTGTGTTTGGGGAGACCCTGTGGTGGAGATGCCTTTCAGCTGGAATTGCACAGACAAGTAGAAATGTCCCTTAAATGTCCCTAGTTAGGGACTAGCTTGTATAGGGTCTTGATCATTGGTCCAAGGAGTGCAGACTTGTGGGTGTTAGTGGTTCTTGGGCTAGTACCCTCTGAGCACTCATTGAAATCACAGATTCCAGGGGCCCTAAATGAGAATTTCTACATCACAGAGAGCTTCCTAGATGACTCCTTTGCTATAACCTGGAACCACAGGGAGCCAGAGAGGGCTTTCACATAGACAAATTTGCTCATGTGTAAGATGGGAGACATGTAAGTGTGCCTTCTAACCAGGTCGAGGTGGCGTTCCCTGAGAAAAAGGAACTTACTGGGGGAATTAATTGTATGTAGATCATAGCACGTGTATGCCTGCCTCTTCTTTCTATCACTGCCAGGAAGCTTCCACTTTGCCTAGCAGAGTCTCTCTTTCCAGGCCAGGACCACCACAGTATATCGCTAACCCTAGAGGAGTTATAGTCTGTTTTTACTTTTCACTTCTTGCAAGGCCTCAAGGTGATACTAAGTGGGCCATGTCTGTTGAAGAGGGAATATGTGCATGTGTAGGTGAGAAGAAATAGAACTTTTTGCTTTACATGCCTGGATTTGGTGTTACTATGACACTAGTTAGACTGAGTTGCACAGGGTAGAACTGGATTCAGGAAGTGGTTTGGTTCTATTAATCCACCTCCCCAGTTTAGCCCGTCATCTGGGAAGAGAAGCCTGGATGGGGCTGTCTGAATGGCCAAGATGTGTGTTTATCAGCAAGACAAACTGCTGCCATGGGCCACATCTCAGGGATCTAGTTGGAGACCCTGCCAGAGATATGAAATCCTTACCTTTAGGTCTGGTCGGTAACACAGACCAATAAATGAGCAATGATTGTAACAAAGGCCAGAATTAGGGCAGGTATAGGTGAGGCATTGGGAGACAAAGTTAAAATCCTGCACTTGATAATTCCCACTGGTATGTGAGCGTAGGGTAGGGGGGTTCCCTCATACCACTGATTTTCAAACATCAGCTGTGTGTTCTACAATTCAACTCAACTCTGACACCATCTACCCAGAGATAGCTTCAGATCTTACAGGTTAAGGGCTCAGTCCCACAAGACAAACATAAATACATAGCCCAGTTTCATTCCTTCGAATAAAAGTATCATGTGTCAGACACAGCCCAGTGCTTAGCATGTTAAGAGAAAGATTCTAAGGCCAAGAAATAATAAAAATAAAAACAGGAACCACTGAGAACAGAAACTGCATTGGTTCTTTGAGTAGGGGACCCAGGACAATAAAGCACCAGCTAGCCTAATGAAAAAAGTGTGCCTTCCTCCACATAAGACTGCCCAGAACCCTGAGGCTGAAAATGCTGGCATGTTCTCTCCTTCGTTTTTGTGGAGCGTTTGTTGAATGGAAGTATTTAGCCTGGGAGACTCAAATGCGGTTTCAAGGCATTTAGAGCTGCTGGTGTGAGCTCAGAGTCAGTTAAAGCAGTGCTGGGACTTCCGAGCTCCCAGTGCAGGGGGCCTGGGTTCAATCCCTGGTCAGGGAACTAGGTTTTGCCTGCCATAACTAAAGATTCCCACATACCTCAATTAAGATCTGATGAAGTCAGATAAATAAAAATAACTTTTTTTTTTAACTCAGCAGATAGTGCTGATCTCATCTGTGCAAATGACCTGGGGCCACCAAAAGGTGGGAGGAAGACTAATGTAAGCAGTATTATGTGTATTTTGTTTTATATTCTCTTGGCATCTGAGTTTAATTAGGCAATTATTTTGAACTCAGTTGCCTTTTTATTTCACAGAATGAGGGAAAGGTGGTAGAACTTGGTTTCCAGTGAGCCATGTTTTTTCTAGGGCCTGACTGATTGGCCTGTGCCAGCTTCCCTGGTAACTCAGCTGGTAGAGTCTGCCTGCAATGCAGGAGACCCCAGTTCGATTCCTAGGTTGGAAAGATCCCCTGGAAAAGGGATAGGCTACCCACTCCAGTATTCTTGGGCTTCCCTCATGGCTTAGATGGTAAAGAGTCCACCTGCAATGCGGGTGACCTGGGTTCCATCCCTGGGTTGGGAAGATCCCCTGGAGAAAGGCATAGCAGCCCACTCCAGTATTCTTGCCTGGAGACTCTCCATGGACAGGGGAGCCTGGTGGGCTACAGTACATGTGGTCGCAGAGTTGGAGATGACTGAGCAACTAAGCATAGCACTCTGTACGTACTGTGAAGAGGCACTCCAGCCTTCTTCCTTCCTTCAGAAAAGAAAAAAATCTTGGTCGTAAAAATAACATGGGGACTTCCCTTGTGGTCCAGTGGTTAAAACTCTGAGCTTCCACTGCAGGGACCACTCACTCCCTAGTCAGGGAGCTAAGATCCTGCATGCTGCACACTGCAACCAAAAAAACAGAAAGAAAAAGAGTCTTATGTAGTCACTTATCTATTTGAATTATGGTAAAGATGTAATAAATTTGTGATTTAAAACAAAATGCTTAATAAAAATGGGGAAAAAGTCTTAAATCATACCTTACAGAAACATACACCATGGAAAGTTTAAGTCCTCTTCCTTTATCCTCTTGTTTTCTTTCTACAATCACCAAACTTGGTCCAAGTTATTTTTTTATTATTATTATTTTTTATGCTTCCTGTACCTCTAACCTGTATCCCTAAATAAGAGGATTTTTCACTGATTATTTCTTCAAATAATTTTTCTCTCCCTCTCTCTCTCCTCTTTCTGAGACTCATATAATGCAAATGTTAGTACATTTGATGTTGTCTTAGGGGTCTCTTAAGCTCCTCTCATTAAAAAACTTTTCTTGCTGTTCTCATTGGGTGATTTTTATTTTACTGTCTTTCAGATTGCTCATCTGTTCTTCTGTATCATCTGATTTGGTATTGATTCCCTCTACTGTATTTTTTATTTCATTTCAGTTATTCTATTATTCGAATCTAATTGATTCTTATTTTTCTGTTTTTTGTTTTTTTTTTCCCTTCGATTTTTTGGATTGGAGAATAATTACTTTACAGTGTTCTGGTGGTCTTTGCTTTACATCAGTGCAAATCAGTCATAATTATATATGGTGGCGTTAGTGGTAAAAAGCCTGCCTGCCAATGTAGGAGACATAAGAGATGCTGATTTAGTCCTTGGGTGGGAAAGATGCCCTAGAGGAGGAAATGGCAATCTGCTCCAGTATTCTTGCCTAGAGAATCCCATTGACAGGAGCCTGGTGGGCTACAGTCCATGGGGTCACAAAGAGTCAGGCATGACTGCAGTAACTTCGCGCACGTGCATGCACAAACATATGTATATATATCTCCTCTCTCTTGAGCCTATCTTCACCTCTACATTCCACCCTTCTCGGTCGTCACTGAGTCCCAGGCTGGGCTCTCTGTGTTATACAGCAGCTTCCCGCTTGTTATCCATTTTACATGTGATAGTATATATATGTCAGTGCTGCTTTCTCAGTTTGTCCTACACTCTCCTTCCTGCTGTTTCCACCAGATCATTCTCTATGTCTGTGTCTCCATTTCTTCTCTTAAATAGGTTCATCAGAACTGTTTTTCTACACTCCATATATCAGGTTTTTATTTGAAGACCTTGTTGTAACTTCAGTTTCAAATGCTCACTTGATAGTAGTTATTTTATTAGCAACTAGGTTGAGAATATATCTATGAAGGCTACTAAGAAATCAGCAGTGTTTTCAGAAGACTATATTTTTATTAATGCCAACAGAATTTAGATATGCTTAAAAAGGTACCAGTGGTGTTTAGGAGTCACTGAACTTACTCATTCTGAAACAGTTATTTGTGTGCACATGTCATGCAATGACACTAGCAGGACTGGCATGTAGGAGGGATGATGCCCTTGGACTCAGCCTGGAGACTCAACCCTTGTAAGGAAGGAGCTTGACTATCTTCCTTTTCCTCCATTACTCTGCATAATCGGGAGAGCTTCCCACTGTTGAACTTCCTGCCTCCTGTTTCTCTTGGAACCAGAAGTTCTTACTGGCTGATGTGGAGCCTTTTGTTAAGACTCAGTGGGTGAATCTGTGACAGTAGACCCTTATTTTAAGGGTGTGCTATAGGTGTGACTGACTTAAACTCATTTCTAAATGTGTTTTTTTGGTGTGTGTTCTAGAAGCTATTTGTGGCCTTGAGAAGCTGGGTGTGTTAACTTCCATGCTTCTCAAGGCCACAAATAGCTTCTTTTTCACCACCTTTGCTCCAGCATTCCCTGCCCTGTTGACATTTTAGACTGTTAGTGTTGGTTGAAATGTTGATAATGTATCAGAGGCTCATAACCATGTGGAATGTGAACTTCATCATATCCTGCCCTCTGAAAGATCACAAAGATGGCCCCGTTATTGCCAGAGGGTCCTCAACATATTTGTCCTACTTTTGGAGTGAAAAACTGAGCACCTTTTGATCTTAAAGGTTTTGAAATCAGGATGATTTCAGTTTTAGTACCTATAATCTAGCTTTTTTTTTTTCTTTTCTTGAAAAGCTTAAAATGTCTGTGATCTAGAATTTAGGAATCTGAGCGTTTATTCGATTTGAAATGAATATTTACACACACACACCCCTAGCGTGGCTTACACAGTACTCATGCACAAGCAGCCTGACCTACCTCTCTTGCCTTGTGTTAGGTTTCAGAGCACCGTGCAGGTGAGCAAATTGCAGGACCTCGTCAATCGCAGCAAGACAGCCAGGTGCAGAGGACGGTTTGTCTGCCCAGTGATCCTGTTCAAGGGCAAGGTAAGACCTCCCCATAGCCTCGCTCTCCCTCCCTTGGAGGTACCTGGCTTAATGCAGAGTGTACAGTTGTCTCAGCAGTGGCCACAGGACTGGAAAAGGTCAGTTTTCATTCCAGTCTCAAAGAAAGGCAGTGCCAAAGAATGCTCAAACTACCGAACAATTGCACTCATCTCACACGCTAGTAAAGTAATGCTCAAAATTCTCCAAGCCAGGCTTCAACAGTACTTGAACCATGAACTTCCAGATGTTAGAAAAGGCAGAGGAACCAGAGATCAAATTGCCAGCATCCATTGGATCATCAAAAAAGCAAGCGAGTTCCAGAAAAACGTGTATTTCTGCTTTATTGACTATGCCAAAGCCTTTGACTGTGTGGACCACAACAAACTGTGGAAAAATTCTTAAAGAGATGGGAATACCAGACCACCTGACCTGCCTCTTGAGAAACCTGTATGCAGGCCAGAAAGCAACAGTTAGAACTGGACATGGAACAACAGACTGGTTCCAAATAGGAAAAGCAGTGCGTCAAGGCTGTATATTGTTACCCTGCTTATTTAACTTATATGCAGAGTACATCATGAGAAACACTGGACTGGAAGAAACACAAGCTGGAATCAGGATTACCGGGAGAAATATCAATAACCTCAGATATGCAGATGACACCACCCTTATGGCAGAAAGTGAAGAGGACCTAAAAAACTTCTTGAGGAAAGTGAAAGAGGAGAGTGAAAAAGTTGGCTTAAAGCTCAACATTCAGAAAACAAAGATCATGGCATCTGGTCCCTTCACTTCATGGCAAATAGATGGGGAAACAGTGGAAACAGTGTCAGACTTTATTTTTCTGGGCTCCAAAATCAGTGCAGATGGTGACTGCAGCCATGAAATTAAAAGACACTGACTCCTTGGAAGGAAAGTTATGACCAACCTAAATAGCATATTATAAAGTAGAGACATTACTTTGCCAACAAAGGTCTGTCTAGTCAAGGCTATGGTTTTTCCAGTGGTCATGTATGGATGTGAGAGTTGGACTATATAGAAAGCTGAGCACAAAAGAATTGATGCTTTTGAACTGTGGTGTTGGAGAAGACTCTTGAGAGTACCTTGGAAAGCAAGGTCCAACCAGTCCATCCTAAGGGAAATCAGTCCTGAATATTCATTGGAAGGACTGATATTGAAGGTGAAACTCCCAGTACTTTGGCCATCTGATGCGAAGAGCTGACTCATTTGAAAAGACCCTGATGCTGGGAGAGATTGAAGGCGGGAGGAGAAGGGGACGACAGAGAATGAGATGATTGGATGGCATCCGACTTAATAGACATGAGTTTGACTAAACTCTGAAAGTTGGTGATGGACACGGAGGCCTGGCATGCTGCAGTCCATGGGGTTGCAAAGAGTCGGACACAACTGAATGACTGAACTGAACTAAACTGACAGTTGTCTTGTTGCCAGACAAGTTAGGGTGGTTACGGGGTGCCTGGTGTGGTGGGAAGCAGGCCAGAGAATCAGACCAGTTCCAAAACCACTTTTTTCAAGGGTGATTCTAGGTAGGCAAGGGATGGTCATAGCGGAGGACTCCACCCTGTGTCCTGGAGCCCTGCTGCCTAGGTTCTGATCCTGGCTCTGCTGCCTCCTGCCTGTGCAAGACCTCCATTTCCTCCTCTGTCAAATGGGAAAAATAATCGCCTACATCACGAGTTTGTGAATAGATTAGATCAGATAAGTTGTTTGTCCATCCTTTCAGTAGTGTAATTTACCAAGTATTTATTGAATATGTATCATATTCAGGCCTTAAGGTACCTCAGCATATATGATAAACAAAAATTTGCACCTTTATCAAGCTTATATTCTATTGAGTGTTGTTAATTTGGTACCTAAATAGGGTCTCATTTCACCTATTTTTAATAATCCTTTGATGTATTAGATATTCCCATTTTGCAGATGAAATGAAGGCTCAAAGTGGTTAAATAACTTCCCCAAGTTTACTTTACACAACTTGAGAGCTGAGATTTAAACTTACTGCAAAACGCCCTCAAGTTACTACACTGTAGCTTGGTGCCACATAGTGTGGTATCAGAGGAACCCACTAAAGACGGGCAGTGGTGTGGACTGACAGGCATGGCCTCATTAAGTGAGCGGGACTAGGCTACGAGCTTTGGCAGAAGAGTGGGAGGGTATCCCAGGCAGGTAGCTGCCTGGGGCGTACAGTGAGGCAGGCATGAGAAAGGCTGGGAGACGACCTGATGGGAGTGAGGTAGGTGGCGGAGCTGAGGATGGAAGGGGCTGAATGCAGGAGGCTGGATGCTGGCTGAGGTGTTTGCATTTGCCAGACAAGCCTCTGTGACTTCCGGACAGGGAAATACAGAATAAAATATCATTTTGAGAAAGATTAATCTAGAAGAAGCAGACCAATAGCTTGGAGGAGGGGAGGAGAGCAGAAATGTCTGCCCTCTCTTCTGTTCATCTGGTAGGTGCCTGTGTGCGCTGTGGTCCTGGCGCCTCTGGGACTTTAGTCCATTCTCCTAGCATGCAGGCAAGGGCTGGGGCACAGCACTGGGAGAGAGAAATGCTAGCCTGATTCCTCTCCTTTTGTGCCTTCATGTGACAGGAGGAGATAGGAAAGGAGAAGCAGCCACAGACTTTCATAGGGTAGGTCTGTTTCCTCTCCTGTGCCAATCTTTCGTAAATGGAGGAAGGGCAAATGTGACAGGTGAGTCAGGAAGCCGCAGACTTCATAGGGTTGGTCTGTTCTAGGGGAAAGTATGTCTGCGAGTAAAGTTCCAGAAATTGATCTTCTCCCATCCAAGTACTAACCAGGCCCGACCCTGCTTAGCTTCCGAGATCAGACGAGATCGGGCGCGTTCAGGGTGGTATGGCCGTAGACAGATCTTCTTAAAGCTTACTTATTCCCACTAGAAATTATGTAGGAAACACTCAAACCAGTACTTCCCACAGTGTGTTCTATAGAACAGTAGTTTAAGGATATGCTTGTGCAAAGCATTCCCTCTCAAATAAGATTGAGAGACATCATACCCTAGATTCACCCTGACCCCCAAGCTCCAGATACAGGAGGTTCATTGGCAAGTGTACGTCAGTGTAGGAAAGGCTCTAAGAAGTCCTGAAGCAGAGGAATCTGTGTGGTGTTGTCCTTTCTCACTCTGCAGACCTTGAGAAGGGAGTTTCCAGAATGCACTTGGGAAATTGCGGTGAGACTGAGAGAAAGAGCCGCGAGGCAACACATTTCAGAGGGAGGGTGAAGAGTTGGAGGGATTTTTTTTTTTTTTTTTGTCATACCCCAAGGCTTGTGGGACCTTACTTAGTTCCCTAACCAAGGATCAAACCCAGGCCTTGATCGACAGTGAAGGCGTGAGAGCCCTAACTGCTGGACTGCCAGCAAATTCCGTTTTGGGGGGCAGGGGTGGTATTATTTTGAGGAGGCTTTGACGCTAAGGGCTGTACCATTGATCCTGCTTTCTTCTCCCTTTGCACCTTTTTGTCTGTTGATGTGATCCCATTGTGTTCCCTGTAGCTTCCCCTGACTCAGTCGTGTTCACTGGCTTAATACCTTCTTATGTACATTTTATTCCTATTGTGTTTGATAGGAATAAGTCTGCTATCTCCTCTCTTCTGTAATCCCTGTGAGGACAGAAGCCGTGTCTTATTACTGCTATCCTCCCAGTGTCTAGCAGCTGCCTACCCAGCTGGTGTGGGCAGGCTCTCTAGGAAGACACTGCTGTTGGGTTACACAGTAGTGGGCTCTGTGCTGGGTTGTAGGGGGACAGGTGACCGAGACAGTCCTGTCACCCTGGAGCTCAGTGGGTGGGGAAGGCAGACCTATGAACTTGAGGATCAAGAGATGGGGAAGAACAGGAGAAGGTCTTCTGTTGTTTGGTGGGCATCTTGTCCTCAGGGGGGTCTCCCAGCAGGCCCTAACGAGTTTGGTGACAGCAGTGTTTGCTGCCAACATACCCAGCCAAGCTGAGCCGGGGAATGTATGCTCAGAAGTGCCGACTTCCTGCTTCCTTCCAAACTCAGTCCGTTGTGGCTAGGGCAGCTTAGGAACTAAACGTCTGATTTTGTTTCATTTCAGTTAATTTCCATTTTCTGATTGAAGCAATGTAGAATTTTTTTCGATTAAATACAATTTTCTTTTGAGGTAGGACTACATTACCCTTTAAACACTGAAAATAAAGCATCCTACTTGTGATGTGCTGTAATTATAAATACATATTGGATTTTGAAGACTTAATCCAAAAAATGTAAAATATTAATAATTTAAAAAGTGATTATATGTTGACATAGTAATATCTTGGGACATATAGGCTTAACTAAGATATATTATTAATTTTTTAATAAAACTCAGTTCAAGCATTTAAGAGTAAGCTGTTCTCACATGCCATTTTCTCCACCATCACTTGTATCTGGTTTTTAGAAAATTAAAATTGGAACAGGTCTTCTTTCTCTCTGTTTCCTCCCTTAAGAAATGGGGAGCAGAGATCAGCTGCTTTTATTCTACGTGCCAAAGTTGGTACTAAATTTATAAATCCTACAGAGCCATCTTCCTCATGCAACATTAGAGGCCACCCCTAATTAGGTAAATGGATAGCTTTCAGAGTGTATCCTGCTTTTTCAGTCAAGAGTTAAGCTTGAAGTATGGAAATGGTGGCCTGTGCATTGGAGCCGTGAAACCCAGGAGCAAGGTCAGACATGGACCCGCCCGTGGGGTACGGCTTCCCCCAACTCCAGCACTCAGGACCTTCCTGTGGAGGTTGGTATTTCACTTGGGAAGCCAGCCAGCTTGCCCATCCTCCTCCACCTGATGAGTCCCCTGGGCTGGGTGTGGCTGCCTCTGAGACCAAAAAAACAGGGACAGATCAAGGGGATTTGGGGAAATTGGGGAGCAGAAAGAAGAATCTGAGCCTTGAAAAGAGCTCAGAGCTCAACAGCTCATGAGGGGATATGTGTCTGCCTGAAAAAGATTTAATAGAAATAATAGAAGAGTGAGATTTCGTGCCGCAGCTTGAATGATGGAGGGGGACATGGTAACATGTGCTGGTCAAACTCAAAACAGCCACCACCCCCCCTCACTTGTTTGCTCAGGAATCAGACCTCCCCCAATACCATTGGAATCTTGAGGGTCCTCAACCCGAAAGTGGACACTCCGTTGCTGCAACTCCTAATTACTGGGCTGGTCTTTTCCAAGTAGAGGATGTTATTTGAGGCTGGAAAGGGATCTGTGGATGGACTTGGAGATATAGGTAAACTCTGGCATGTACATTTTTATCCGGAGACAATTTGTCATCATCATCAGATTTGCAAAATCCTTTTGGACCCAGAGAAAGTGAAACATTCCCCCATAGAGTGCATCGTGCTCAGGCTAGCAGGACTCTCTGCCCAAGCCCTTCTTTACAGGCTTCCAGGACAGCCCTACCTCAAATGTGTTCTGCCCCCAGCACTGGCAAAGCACCCCCCGGATTGTAGCAGGTTGCTCTTCTATCATTTGCCCCCTGTTCTAAGCTGCCAGTGATGACCTGCCAGTTCCTAGCAAGCCTCTTTCCTGTAATAGCAAAAGTGTTTCTTTCCCACTGTCTTACAGGTGGAGAAGGAGACGCCCTCTGGCAATATTCTACAATCTTCCAGGGACCCTCCTTATACTGCCAGGCTGCATGACCCATTCAGAAATGTCCCCCCCCCCACCCCCAGTTTAATCTCCCAGCCACCCTCACTGCCTCCCTCAGCCTGTAGCTAAACCCTGGGGTCACCAGATCCCAGATACCTCTTCCCATTCCCCCACCCCTCTTGGATCTCATCAAACACAGTTTATAAAGATTCAGCCTTAGAATCAGATAGTGAGAGGCTTCCCTGGCGATCTAGTGGTTAAGAATGTGCTGTGCAATGCAGTGGATGTGGGTTCATGCCTTGGTCTGGAAGTTGGAATCCCACACGCTGGAGAGCAACTGAGACCTGACACAGCCAAATAAACTTTTTCTAAAAAATTAGATAATGAAGTTCACACCTATTGCCTGGTTTCTAGAATTCTAGCTCTTGTAATGCTGCTTCAGTGATGAGCAAAGAGTAAAAGCAAAGTTAAGCACAGTTACAGTTACTACATTCCTTTAGTACGTAGGAGAGAGAAGGTAAAATTTCTTTAAAAAAAAAAAAAAGCCCCCAAACATTTCTCCCTTAATTGACCCTCCTGCTCCAGGAAGGTTTCCCTTCCCTGCACTAAGCAGTTGCAGTGACAGCACAGACGCTCTGGAGGGATGTGGGCTCGGTCAGATCCCTGCTTATTCCTCACTGTGGGACCTCAGGCCCTACTTCATCTCCCTGCACCCATTGCTCTTTTCATCTGTGAAGCAGCAGCAGTGCCTGCCCCCAGCCACACTTCCCTTAAGGGCTTGTGAAAACCCAGTGGAAAGGTGTGTTTGTGTTTCACTCACATGCTGACATACACATGTGATAATCGCCAGGTCTTAACCCAAGTAAGACCACTTGTATGTGACAACCACTGAGTCTACTCATTACCATTAGTGACACTCTGGTGCCTCTCATTTGGGAGAGAGAACCCCTTGACAGAGGCTGTAGGTTAAAATCTAGGCTTGCTTCAGAGAGACTGCTGTCACAGTGGCCCTGATGCTGAGACTTTGGGCAGTGCTCATGCACCCATTTTGCTGGTCTGGAATGATCAGAAGAGTTCCAGGGCTTCCCCCTACTGTGTGCACTTCAGAAAACCACCTGACTGTTGGTCAGAGGGTACAAACTTCCAGTTGCAAGATGAATAAGGTTTGTGGGTCTAATGTACAGCGTGGTGGTTATAGTTAATAATTCTGTATTATGTACATGAAAGTTGTAGAGAGAGATGGTCTTAAATGTTTCCACCACACAAAGAAATGGTAATTATGTGACCTGATGCAGGTGTTAGCTAACTCTGTGGTGGTAATGGTTTTGCAGTATGTTAGTGGTCTTGCCTGGAGAATCCCAGAGATGGCGGGGCCTGGTGGGCTGCCGTCTATGGGGTTGCACAGAGTCGGACACAACTGAAGTGACTTAGCAGCAGCAGCAGCAGTGATACAAATCAGCATGTTGTGCACCTTAAACTTACACAATGTCATGGGTCAATTATATCTCAAGAAAGCAGGGAAAAGTAGAACCAAAAAACTCCAGAAAACCATCTGACCCTGAAAATGTGGTTTCTCTCCCAGCACATTTGCAGGTCAGCCACACTGGCTGGATGGGGGGAGCTGTATGGACGCACTGGCTACAACTATATTTTCTCAGGTGAGCACTGAGCTGCAGCCTCTGTAACTAAGAACAGGACCCCAGTCATGGAGAACAGCTACCCATGGCCACAGCGGTGGTGGTGATTATGGGGGTGGGCAGCAACCTGGGATGGGGGGGCAGGAGTGTCTAGAGCCCCTCCTCTCATCACCTGAGAAGATGCTTATGGTGAGAAGAATGCCAGGCACGTGGGGCATCCGGTCCTGGGAAAGGGAGGAGCATGGTCCTTGGGGTGGAACCAGGGGTAGACTGGTCAAGCAGCCCTTGCATGGAGCCCCTGCCATGCCCCAAGTGCTGACCACAGGTTCCTCCCACAGGGGGTGCAGACGACGCCTGGGCAGATGCAGAAGATCTCACGGAGGAGGACTGTGCTCTTCGGTCAGTGCCAGGCAGTTATGGGTCTGGGCTTGGGTGAGGGGCAGGTATCTGACCAGTGGTGGCCATTTTCTACTGATGGCCGTGACATCATCAGTGGTCCAGGTGAATGGATTGGCTTCCTTCGTCCACATCCCTGAAACAGTTGTTGAAGTCCACCCCATAGCCTCACCCGCAGCTGATTTGATGAACTGCCTGAGCAGTCTGTCTTTATCCGGGCTGCTCACAAGGACCCCAGGGAGAGTGCCCCAGTCCTGGGGTTCCTGGCACTGCAGGCCCAAGACGTGGTGCAGACATCTGTGTATCTTCAAGCCCCATGGTTTCCAGGATGTTGATGTCCAGCCTACCAGGTGATGCCGGACACACCTGGCCTGAGGACTAGTCAACACATCGGAGATGCAGGCACCAGAAGTTCCGCAGCTGTGTGATTAGTGCCGTAAGGGAGTACAACACAGAGGAGTGCTTTAGGTCCCCTGAAAGGGATGGAGGGGGCTGGCTCCCACTCTTCCTACCTCCTTTCTAAATACTTTTTAGAAAATGACAGTAATGGTACTTTGGGAAAGCTCCTTTGCATGGTCTGTGCCACATGGAAAGTCTTTAACGGGTGTCAGGCATCTCTGGAATGCACATCAGCACCCTAGTCAGATCAGCTGCCCAAAATCACAGCACGGAGCTTGAAAAGGCATCTCGCTGTGCCCAGCTTCTGCCTGCTGGTTCCACAAGCAGCAGCTCTGGCTTGCACACAGGAATGTTTGGCTCTTGCCCCGAGATCAGACGACCTCTGCTCCAGCCAGGCCGTCTTCCACACTGCGCACTGTTCTTGGCGAGGCATCTGCTGGGTTCAGCAAAGCAGTGGGCATTAAAAAAATAAATTAACGGTGACTGTTTATTTGTTCTACTTTTGCCTTTATCTGTATGACTGATCAGAAAGCAGCCTGGGGATTAGGAAAATCTCATCTTTCTCTTTGCTTCAGAGGCCTTCTAAGGAGAGGGAATTCACTTGCTAGTATTTCACAATTAGTTGATAAAATAGCTCTAAAAAGTCCATCTCCCAGTGAGAATTCCAATCTGTTACATTTTGAGCAAGTCATATGGCTAAAAGTGGTCATAAATGGGGAAGAGGGAGGAGGGTAGAGAGAGAGAAACTCTAATGGAAGCTCAGAGACTTGATCAGCCACCAGCCTGCTGCTTTTTAGAACTCTGAGATTATCTTGAGTCTTCTGGCTTAATGTCAAGCCGCACCAGAAAGCCCTTTCCTGCCCCTGCTGCATATTGCTTCTCTTTGAAATGTGTCCCAGAGAGCAGAATAATCTCTTGGAAAGTCACCTTCCCTCACCTTCACTGGGACTGCTGTCCCGTCTGGCCCTCCCAGCCTCCCTCTCCTGGAGAAGGGAAACAGAAGTGCTCCTGTAGCACCTAGACTTCCGGGAATGGACACTCAGTGGAGTTTCTCCATCTGGCTGTCTGTTTCAGAAGTTCCGACACGCATCTCTTTGATAAGGTCAGAGGCTATGACATCAAGCTGCTCCGGTACCTGTCAGTCAAGTACATCTGTGACCTGATGGTGGAGAACAAGAAGGTGAAGTTTGGCATGAAGTGAGTGCAGGGCACCCCCCTCCAAGTGGGTGGAGGCCATGTGTTCACAGGCTCGTGGGCTCGGGGATGGGGCAAAGCAGTCACCAGGGCGCACTGGGTGCCAGGCCTTGAGCATCCTCTCCCTATATCCTCACACAGCCCTCCCTGTGAGGAGGTTCTTGTATCCCCCTCGTGCAGGGGAGAAACAAGCCAGAGAGGTTAAGTCATTTGCTCAGGGTGGTCCAGTAGGCACCGAGAGAGCCGCCAACGTCTCATGTGTACTCTGCTGTCGCTCCGCCATCTCTGGTGGATTAGCATCTCTTTTAAAGTGGATCCAAAAAAACAGGGTGGATCCAGAAAATCAGTATTCACTCAATTTTTATATCCTGTATGGACCAAGTATTCACAGGACAAAGAAAAATGAGAAAAAATGGAGCCTGGGTTGGGGTGATGAATTTGGGGAATTTTCCCAAAGTGTAGCTTGTTAATTTTTTTTATAATACTGACCTTTAATTATGCCATGTTTGTCTTAGAAAATAAGCCACACTTATAAGTTACAGCTCAGCTGTCTGTAGGTCCCCCTGCCCCTCCATCATCTGTCAGAGTAGACCTCTGTCTCTCAGATGCTGCTGGGGAGCATCCTCAGCCGATGCTGGAGAAGACAGTGGAGAGGAGAGTCCCCCTCGGGGCCCCTCCTGAATGGTGTCTCTGCTTCCTTCATCTGGGAGGCTTATAAGGATTGTGGTTCTGTGGCTTTAGGTCCCATCACAAGTGCTGTGGTATCAGGGAGAGTCAGCGCTCTCACCTGGTGACTTCGGGTAGGCGGCAGAGAGGTCCCATTCTTAATTGCTCAAAGTAAGCCTGACTGAAGGGCCTCATCCCAACTCAGAGGGGTTTCTGTAGCAGAAGGCTTATCCGAGCTGTGGTGACGCTTGTGGGGAACGGCGTGCGTGGGTTCTGATGCCGTAACACGTTGTGTCCTGTCTTGTAGTGTCACCTCCTCTGAGAAGGTGGACAAAGCCCAGCGCTATGCCGACTTCACTCTCCTCTCCATCCCGTATCCAGGTAGGGGCTCCTTCCAGGGTCCGGTCAGGGGACAGGCTTCCCAGGACTGGGGCTCCGAAGGCCACCTGCAGGCCCCGGCCACTTAGGTGCTCAGGTGCCCTGGAGCTCCCCGGGAGCATACACTGTCGCTCAGTGTAGGACAGTGTGGTTCCCGGTCCGTGGCTCTCAGCTCAGGGTAGGACACTGTCCTGGCAGGGGTTTGCCCTGGGAGGGGCCCAGGGATGGAGTCTGGACTCACATGCACCGTGCTGCGCCCTTGAGCGAGTTCCTTCACCATGCCAGTCCCAGGTTTTCTCAAGCATCATGGAAGTCGGTGAGGCTTAGCTCAGGGTCTTGTCGGTTTAGGTGAAGTCAGGTTGATCAGCGTGCTCTGTGCCACTAACTTGCTGTTCTTGGGGTCAGCCGCCAGTCGTGCCCTGCTGGCTGTTACTGTGGTGACGTAAGCACTCTGTCCTCAGTTGCACGTGGTTGGTGGCCTCGCCACGTTGCAGAGCGCTGTGGTGAGCACGCAGTTGGCTACATGTGTCTCTGGCACAGACTGTATGCAGTCTGTAGCCAGGGCAGTGTTCTCTGCACTGCATGGGTCCATTGGTAGCATTGTAGCCGTCTAGCAACACCTGCTTGTTCAGGGAGGTATGAGAGCCCTAATCTCAGTGCCAGACTTTGTGAACAGATGGCAAAAAGTGAGCTCGTCCTTAAAACCTCTCTCCTGCTCCGCAACGCTAGTCCCTGCCTTCCGTCCTGTGCTGGATCTTGTCTCTTCATCTTGGAGCCGTGGGGCCAATGGCAAGAGCAGACTGGTGACCCCAGGTTGCTGTCGAGCCATGAGGCCTTCTCTTTAGAAGCTCAGGTTCATCTGGTGCCTGGTGGGCAGAGGGTATCATCATTGTGAGCCGGTGGCACCTGAACTACGACCCCCGGTGGCCTGGCTGTCTCACTTTGGCCTCCATCAGGGATTCTCCTTTCTAATCTCTGCCAGCTCAGCATTTGGTGGTTTGTAGGGCTGAGCGTGCATCTCAGCCGCAGCACCATGTCCTTGAACAAGTCCCCTAACCCTTCCGAGGATAAATGAGGATAACACTGTTTATTTCTGGGTGATGTGCCAGGTCCAGCCCTGACAGGTGCTCGCTGTCACTGGGCCAAGTGATGGGTGCGTGGGAGGAAAGGCTTGTTTTGGCCAGATGCTGAACCGTTACAGTGATGCCTGGGCTCAGCAACATCAGAGCTGTCAAGAAGATGTCCCACCTGGGGGTCTGCATGAGGGCTTCCATAGTGTAGTTTTCAGTTTGGTTTTCAGACCAGGCTCCCCACTCTCAGGGGATGCTTTGGGGTCTGCAGACTGAAGTACTCTGCCTAATGGGAGAGCTCTGTATTGGCTGAGGACCCAGGTGTCAGCTTTCTGTATTAGTATTCAGGTTCTCAATAGGATTTGGTTTACAAAAATTGTTTTGTGCCAGAACAGTGGCACAATATCCTTTCTGCTGTCATTGGGCAACTTGTTATAAGACTCCTGAAACTAACACCGTTTGACCCAGTTATTCATTAGGCTGTAATCCAGCCAGCCTGGGCCTGCAGATGTTCATCATGTGAGTTTTATTTTTTTGGCCACACAGCATGTTATTTCCCCAAGCAGATTGAACCCGTGCCCCTGCATTGGAAGGCAGAGTCTTAACCACTGGACCACCAAGGGAGGTCCTTCATCACGTCCATTTATACCCAGCCAAACATGGGTAATATTTTCATTAATCAGAATAAGGATTACGTAAATAACGGCACAGCCACCCATAGTATTGTAGAATGAGATATTACACAGTCATAGAAAAATGCTTAAGGTGCTAATAATAAGCACAATACAAAATGAAATAGTAAAATCTCAAGTGTGTGAGAGGAAAAGTGCTTATACAAAGGATAAGAAAGAAATATGCCAAAATGGTAAGATGATACTATCTATCTCTGAATTTTTTTCCCTATTCTTCCTAGAATATCATGGACTGGATCTGATAGTCGTGTGTGTGTTGAGGGGAGAGTAAGGGGGGGTGGGTAATCAATAAAAATTCAGAAGCCTGGGGTGGAGGAGATGCCATGTGAGGGCACAGGAGAAGCAGCTTTTACTTCCTGTGCTTATGTTCTTGAATTTCTTCACCTGCCTGTATTACTTCATAACAAAATTAACATTAGCCAGACCAAGTCCTAAAATGCACTCTGCTGCCATTTCGGGAGTCTCCGTTGAGCCCTCTGATGAGTTTGAAGCCCAGACAGGAACTGTGGTGGTATCAGTTCTCTGTCAGACTAACTTAGGCTTTGACTGGCCCTTGAAAATGAGAAGTGTTCTGGGAGCACTTCCCTCAGGCCCCAAAATAGAGGGGGCTGAAAACTCCCCAGCACAAGTCTAATTTGTTTCCTTCTCGAGTGAGCGCCTGCTCTCACTTCACTTTTGGTGCCATCCCTTTGCCTCTCAACAGGCTCAGAAGCCCGTTGAGGTAATGAATGTCAGGCCTTGCCCTGGGTATCAAGGTTGTTTTAATTCCCTCCATTTTTCACAGTCTATTGCTTCTGTATCACACGCTGCTCAGAGCTGGGCCTGGAGCCTGCGGTGTTGATTGGAGTGCTTGAGTCTGAGAAAGCAGAGCACTTCACAGGAGCTCTGAGGAATAATTGGTGTCTCTTCTAAACCTGGGCTGATAAGCTCAGGGCCTCTGTCTGATATTTATATTTCTTCTTTCTCCCAGTGAGGCACCTAGGAATAGGCTGAAGTGTTAGGGCTGAGTATTGTGTCCTGACTTCCCGTCTACAGAGGGGCCTGGGGACTTAGAGTGAAGGAGGGCAGAGGTGGGGGGTGGATAAGAGCCACGTCTCCAGGACACAGGGGCTCAGCCTCTAGACTTTCCCCCACCAGAGGAACCTTTCCTTTGTTCCCAGGAGTGACCTCAGGCTGAGTGTGGCCCGAGGAGCTAGAGAGTCCCATGGGAATGTTGATGGCCTGTGGCTACCTTGACAGAATTCAGGCAGTTGTTCTGTTGTCTTTGGGGACTTCCGCAGTCTTGGACCTGTGGCCAAAGGCTTGTGTCCTTCAGAGTTTGTGTTGGCTCCGGCAGAGGACCTGAGAGGAATGTAGGAAGCTCTCCGCCAACCCCCCGGCCCTGGCCGTCCTGGCCATGTGGTGAGGGCAGGCCTCGTTCCGCCTGGATCGAGCTGCAGGGCTGCGCTGGGTCTCTTGCTTCGGCTTCAGCAGGAAGGTGGCACCGGTATGCTGTCTCCTGAGGGCCGTCAGTGCTCTGCCAGCTGTTTTCTGTGTATTATTTCATCTCGTCCTTAACCACTTGACAAATGAGAAAGTCAAGGCTGAGAGACATTCACTTGTTCACGGTCACAGAGCTGAGCTAAAGGCTGAGGTTTGAGGCTGGGAACGTTGGCAGGGCCCTTTTCACTCGTTTTCCCTTGGTTCCTGAGGTCTTACTTTGGTGGTGTTTCTTACAGCGTTTCACTTGTCGAGATGGGCGTGTGTCTGGAGCACCTGTCCCGTTCACTGCCCACGGTCCTTTCCTGCATGTTACAGTGCTCAGTCCTCACTGAAAGCCTGTGGGGCTGCTATAGGCAGACCTCGTTTTACTGCTCTTTGATTTATTAAACTTTACATTTTACATCTTTTATAAATTGGATGTTTGTGGGAACCCTGCATCAAGTCTGTTGGTACCATTTTTCCAACATTTGTTTACTTGATGTCTCTGTGTCCCATTTTGATAGCTTTCATAGTACTTCAAAATTTTTCATCATTACTGCACTTGTTATGGTAATGTGTGATCAGCAATCTTTGACTTAACTGTTCCAACTCATTGTAGGCTTAGATTTTGGTCAGCAATTTTAAGGAATAAAGCTTTTTTTTTTGGCCACACCACGTGCCTTGTAGGTTCTTGGTTCCCCAACCAGGTGTTGAACCGGGCCCACAGCAGTACTCTTGAGCCTTAGCCACTGAACCTCCAGGAAATTCCCTCAAGTATTTTTTATATTTAAGATATATTGGTTTTTTAAGACATCATGTAATTTCACATTTAATAAACTGTAATATAGTATAAGCCTGACTTTAATATGTACTGGGAAACCAAAAGATTTGCATGGCTTGCATTATTGCAGTATTTGCTTTATTGGAGTAGTAGCAGGGTGATCTTATGTGACTGGATAAGTTGCTGAGAACGTGCTGCCAGGGTTCAAATTGTACGCCACGCTTTTGTTCTCTGATTGTTGGCACTTCAGGGGCATATAGAACAGAGGAACCTGAAATGAAAGGAGAGGTGACCAGCAACCAGTGAGCACAGATGGGGAGAGAGAGAGGCGTGCAGGCAGGCGGTACCTCATCAGGAAGGGTCGTGACTAGAAACCGGAGGAGCGCTGGAGGTGCCTGCCCGCCCAGTCCAGTCCCCACTCGTGTCAGCTGGTGGCCACTTTCGTCCTCCAGCGCCCAGGGGCGTCTCAGGACACTGGGCCAGGAAGAGCGGTGGTGTAACTCTGCCCTTCTTTTCCAGGCTGTGAATTTTTCAAGGAATATAAGGATCGGGATTACATGGCTGAAGGGCTCATTTTTAACTGGAAGCAGGTATGAACAGTACCACTTGTCAGCTTGGGTCTTCTGTTCCTTTGTGAAGGGAAACCAGCTAGAAAATTTTGAGGGGAAAACAGCTACCCTTTTCGTTTCTTTTCTCTTCCCTGAATGAGTCTCATTTTTTTTCTCTCCCTCTTCTCATTAGATATACATGTTTAAACTCTTATCACATACTGTTTTCTCTCCCCCTTTTAGTTTCTCCCTTTCTTTAAAAAAGTTTTCAGGGACGAGGTAGGAGAAATGCTTTGTCTTTGCTCCACCACCTCCTGTGGGAAGAAGGGGCAGCCTTCTGGTCCTCCCCAGTGGGTGGGAGCAGCCCAGGAGCTGCTGGAGGCTGAATCTAGTCCATCACCTCCGTCTCAGCAGCAAACACTCAAATGGCCAATTGAAAAACTCCACTTGGCAACAATATCTGGTCCCTTTGATTTTTTAAGCTTTCCCTCTCAGGGTGGCACAGGCATCTGGCTCAGAGAAGGCGAGCACTGTCAGGGGGACACCCTGCCTGCCCATGATAGCTGCAACTTCAGGGCCTCCGCCTGTCACCATAGCGTCTCCTGGTGGCCAGCCTGTGTCTCACAGTGTCTTTCTGTCCCCAGGACTACGTCGATGCCCCTCTGAGCATCCCTGACTTCCTGACTTGCTCTCTGAATATTGACTGGAGCCAGTATCAGGTGAGGGGACCCCTGGTGCCCAACCCACAAGCCCCTCAGGCAGAGGTCTGAAGGCCTGGCTCGCCTCCAACCTCTGACAGCCTCGGAAAGGAGGAGCTGCTAGTCTCTCTGACTCTCCTGATTTGCTCTTGGCCCAGAAAGTCAAAGCTTTCTGAACATGACTCACTGAAAGATTTGCATCCACCAGGGGGTTCTGTTTCCAGAGGAGGACTGCGTGGAGTTTGCTTTTCCGGCTCTGGGACTTAGTGACTTTTTTCATTTTACCTTTTAAATGCATGTTCCATCAGAGGAAGTGCAGCGCTCCCTGACCTAATTTTCTCATAGAGACCTGAAAATTATTTCCATTGTACATCTCTCTTGTTACTGTCTGCCGTGGAAGGGGCGCCAGTCTTACTGGATGAACCCATCTGTCTACCACGTCTGGCCCACACTGTACAAGCCCGTGGCCCATTAACAGTCTCCTTGCCACCTGCTTCAGCCAGGACAGGGAGCCTCATTCTGCCCACTGCCTTCCCCACGCCTATTCCCTCTGCCTGGCTGGCCCCCCCCGCCCCAGGCTCCTTTTGTCTGGCTGACACCCTGCCTTCAGGGTTTGGCTTGAGTGTCCATTCCAAGAAGACTTGCCTGATGTGCCTCCTGTCCCCATCCCTGGGAAGTTAGATGCTTGTGTTACATTCCCATTAATCCCTGGGCGTGTCTTTCTTGGAGTTTTCCACTGAGCTCTAGTTACTGATTTATAATTGAGCTGCTTCCCCATCTTCTGTAGACTGAACACCAGGAGGATGGGGAACCATGGCTTGTGCATCCTAGAACTGAAAATGGCCTGGAGCCAGAAGGCTGAGCCACTGAATACCTAGAAAACATCCTGCTTCCGTCCTCTTTTCATCTGCCCCTGGGTCTGGACAGTTCCCATTCAGCCTTGAGATCTCCCTCTCCCAGAGGCCCAGCACCCTCTGTTACGCAGCTCTGTGTTCCAGTATCACCTTGGACTTTGTTATCCTAGTAGCAGAGGGTCTGTAAAGGCAGAGGCCATGCTTACCCTGTTTTTTTCTTGTACGTGTGCCCCCGGACACAAGGCAGATGCTACATAACTATTGGCATGAGCCAGTTATAGGGGTTTTGGGTCTTCTCTGTGTAGGTGTTTTTGCAAGAGAGGGGACTTAAGAACGAGAGCTGATAGGTTGTTTGTTGTGTCCCAGAAAGGTGGAACAGGCTGAGGAGCCTTGTTCCCTACTGTCAGGCCCCAGTCTGTCCCCAGACAGGCGGCACAGCCAGAGAAAGCGGCAGGCCTCCTCCTGAATCTGTTGTGTGCAGAGCCCTCAAGTAGGCTCCACCCAGCCACCACCGCTCTCTCTGCTGGACCGTTCTTTGCCCTTGTGCATACAGATCTGAGAACCACTTCCTCACCAAATTCCCTATAACTGTACATCAATGCTGTCAACTATGTTGATAGTATTGATGCTGCCAAGGAAGTCTGTCTCTTTGGGAAGGATCCCTTGTGTGTGAGGAGTTGTGTTTAGTGGATAGAGGCCCTGGGTGTGAGCTCCTTCGGCTGTTCTCACGGGGCTCTGTGACCTTGAGCAAGTGACCTCACTTCCCTCTGAAAGCAGAATTGACAGCACCTGTTTCAGAGTTGTGGTGAGGTTCAGATACGATCACTGCATGAAAGTGTCCTGTTAACGGAAATGCCGGACCAACTTAGTGATGATTGCGGGGGAATCCTGGCTTACTAACTTGGGAGTGAGCACTCATAAAGCCCCGGGCACGAGGGTAGGGGGCAGGGCCTCCCCCAGCTCTGCCTGCTCTCTGGTGTTGCTCAGCCAGTTGGCCTCACTGCGCTTTGCTGTCCTCTTCCTCAGCCAGGTATGAGCTTGGTCCTTTCAGCCCCTGCACTGACTCTTCAGCTCCCAGGCCCGTCCACCCATCACCACTCCCTTCACCCTCTGCCGGGTCACCCAGGCCTGGGGCTCTGGGCCAGGCCTCACTTGGCGATCCACATCTACAGTCTTTCCCAAGTGTCCAGTCATGTGCACACCTGAAAGTCAAGCTGCCCAAAATGGAATTGTCAAAACCCACAGCACCCCCAGGCCTTCCACCATTTACCCAGATGCTCAAACTCAGAATGTTGGGGATGGAGGCTCTTATCCCTCACTTGATGGCTAGTTCCCGTCAGTTCTCTAAGTCTCTGCCCCAGGGATTTTCTCCAGTCCTTCCTGCTTCCGTCTCATGTCACTGGCCTAATACAGGCTACCATCATCTAAGGGCTGAGAGTGGGGCCACACTGAGGGGCAGCCAACTGGAAGTAAGGAACCTAAGCATGTGAACAGGGCCTGGCAGAGAGCAGTACTTAGGTAACGGGCCAAGATTGTCATTCTCACTCCATCCTTCCACATTCCATCTGACTTTTCCTGTTATCCTCAGAAGTCCAAGGACCCTCACATGGCTCGAGCTCATTCTGGTGACTCATTGGCTGTCCCCTCCCTCTCCTCCAGCCACCCTGGCCGTCTTCCCTAGAGAAGATGCTCTGCAACTTTGCACGTGCTGTTCTCTATGCCAGAAACACTGGTTGCTTCCCTTAAACCCTTTTCTCACATGCATGTCACCATCTCTTAAAAGCCTTACCTAATGGTCCCCGAGGATCAGGCTAGGCTCATCTCCCCTTACATGGTTCCACAGCATCTTATAGGGCTTCTTTTAGTCAGCACGCCTGCAGCAGTTCACTTTGCCTTCCGTTCCCTGCAGCCGCGAGAGCTGGGGTTGTTCACTGCTGTGTGTTCACTGCTGTGTCCCAGGGCCAGGCCCACAGTGGTGTTCACTGCAGTGTTCCCAGCGTGCAAGGAGCAGTGCTGCCCTCTGAGTAGCCGAATGGAATCCCCTAGAGCTCTGCTCTTTGATTCTGTGCCCAAAGACCCCTTCCAGTGGCTGCTTCTCCTCACACAGATCCCTGACCATGAACAGGCAGTGAGGGAACTTTCCAAAGGGTACCTCCTAGTCCCTAAGCACTAAGCCTTATAGATGCAGAGCCCTCATTGGACTTGATCTAGGAGAAGAGACAACACATAATTGTCATCTGCATAGAAAGAGTATTGGCCAGTGGCTACAGAAGAAGACTGTATGTAGATAATGGGGCTGGGCCTTT
Organism: Bos indicus; assembly: GCF_029378745.1. Taxonomy (NCBI): domain Eukaryota; kingdom Metazoa; phylum Chordata; class Mammalia; order Artiodactyla; family Bovidae; genus Bos; species Bos indicus. The sequence goes on along the minus strand of NC_091781.1, from coordinate 16,921,053 downwards.
GAAGGATGAGTAAGAATTTGCCGGCCAGGGGAGACTACTCCAGGCATACAAATGTAAGCCAGATATGTGGTACTTGGCTCTGCACCCGGAGGCTTTTTCACGGCACACATGGGGTGAATCAGAAATGAGTGTAGATTTTCATGCATTTCCAGGGTCCTCTTCACATTCTGTACTCTCCTTAGACATTCGTTTCCTCACTCTCGTATCTGAGGAAATAGACATCACAGTGTAGCGTGTGACTGACCACAGGCCTGGGTCCAGACCCCAGCGCAGCTTAGCTGTGTGACCTCGGGCTTCCGCCAACCCAGTGCTCCCCAGGCTGTGGTTCCTGCCCACCCCCCCCCCCGCCAGGTGCCATGGCCAGTAGCGTCTGCTGCCGCTTCCTGGTCGTTCGTGTCCCCTTCAAACAGCTGCTGTGGTTGGGGGGCCCAGCAGGCTCATCCTTGGTGGCCCCCTGCCCTCTCCTGGCTGCCGCAGCCCTCCCCCAACCCGTCCAACCACTCTGCGCATCTGCTGCGAGTCTCCTGCTTCTCCTGCTCTTTCTCCTCTGGGACTCACAGTGAGGAGGAAATCTGTGGACAGTGGTGTATCTGACACGTTGAACCAGACAAGCAGAGAGACCCCCAAGCTGCCATGGGTAATAACTTTATTAATGTGGTGCTGTAGCAGCTTTCTCTGGAGCCACTGAAAGTGGGTCAGGACTCTCCAGGGTCTGTGGGAGGGTCAGGTAAATGAGCCTGTTTTAAATTCCTGGGAAAACCATTCCAATTACAGGTGCTGTGTTCACCCTCCCTGTGGGAGCACTCTTGCTGGCATTCACCACAGCCTCTCTGCACAGTCCAGACACTGAGAAGCAGTTGTGTTGAGAGACTGTCCCCAGCTCGGTGGGGCGGGGGCCACAGAACTGGGTCAGGCCCCTCCGTGGAGTTCCAGACTCCAAAGTGGGCTGTTTCTCAGAGTGTCTAGTTTAGCCCTTTTGCTTGGGCTAGAACAGAGGTTCCAATCTCTAAGAAGCTTTTGCTTATTTTTTTATCTCCTACCTCATGGATCTCCTGTTTTAAAAGTTTTGTCTGCCAGACTGCATTTGTTATTCATCGAAAGACAGTATAGTGAGTAGCAGTAAAGAAGCGATTGATGAGAAGGTTGATATTTTCCTTAGTTTCTCTGATATAACGGCAGATGAAGTAGCTCTTGCTGTTTGATGACAATGGCCACAGGCTTGAGGTTCTTTGTTGACTTCTGTTAACTCCCTGGACAGCTGTGCTTGGAGCCCAGGACACACAGGAGGTTAATATCCAGCTGTTGCTAGTGGGTGTGGGGGTGTGGGTTGCCCGGGCCTCTGCATGGCTCCCCTTCCTAGCTCTCACTTCGGGTGAGAGCGCACCTGGGTGGGCGGTGGGCCCGTGGGAAAGGGTGCAGGGACATGTGGGGAGTGAAGTCACAGAGAATCTGGGGTACTTTTTGCCCCAAAATAACTTATTGGTCTTTTATTTTTTAAATATTGTATAAATTCCCATTATGAGTTAAATACCTATTCCTGGAATCCTTTTTCTTTTCCAACAGAGTTGGGACCTGGTGCAACAAACACAAAACTACCTGAAACTGCTGCTTTCCATAATTAACAATGACGGTGAGTCCGCCTCGGCCTGCCTCAAGCCAGTGGATGTTCGGGGTGTTCCCAGGTCTTGACAGCACCTGTGTGTGATTGTTGGAGCCTTTTACTCTATGGGAGAAGGATATGGGGATTCGCTCATCATTGGCGGATTTATTCCATGTTCTCAAAACCCTAGAAAACAAAATTATGAACTTCCTACAATCTGAAGCACACACAGGGTGTTCCTACACTGGCTCAGCTGGCCTTTGAGCTTTGAACCTCAGCCTTTTGTGTGGGGCTGCAGTGGCCTCTTCCGGTTCAGAAAGTTGAGAGAAAGTCAGCCTTGGCTTCTTCTTGGTCACACACAAGCCCATGGCAGGCCCCTTCTCTGGATGGTGCTCCAGCTGGTTTGCTTTTGGTTGAATAAGCCCATGACGCGCAGTGTCCTGGGGCAGTCTGACTCTGATTGCTCCTTATCAGTTAGGACTTGTGTGAGGTTGCACTTGCTTGAACAATATAACCAAGAAGGCCCAAGAGCAGAGCCAGAAGACAAATAGCGGAAACTGTCTCTCCTTGTCTCATATCCACTGTTTAGTTAGCTCAAAACCGGCAGTCATTTCAGACTTGTCTCCTGCCACCTTAAATCCTCCAGAAGAGAGACACAGTCTCTGTCCCAGAGCTCACACTCATTGTCTCCGTTTGGGTCAAGTGCCCATCCTTAAACTGTGGCGGGCTGGGTGGGACATCCCCTGCCTGCCCCTGGAGCTAGACTGTGGTTCTGGGGTAGCCTGGATCTCACCCTAGACCTGGGTGGTAGCACATCCCCTTCTCATCAGCCTGTGTTTGCTTTTCTCCTGGGCCACCTGTCCTGTGTTGCTGCGTAGACGACAGCGGGCTGCTGGTACACTGTATCTCAGGCTGGGACCGGACCCCCCTCTTCATCTCTCTCCTGCGCCTTTCCTTGTGGGCTGTGAGTACACATGGGCTGGGCTGGGGGTCAGGGAGCCTTCAGAGGCCCTTCCAGGGTCTACCCTTGGGGAGCTCTGAGCCTGTCTCCAGAAGCAGAGAGGATTTGGCATGAGGGACCTCAGGTGTCCAGAGCAGAAGTTGTAAAGTTTGACCCTGTTCCTGGGCTGTGGGGCAGCCTGGTTGTTGGGGTTCTATGGGTGTGGTTCAGCCCCTGAGGCCAGGAGGGGGCCTCTCTCTCTGATCTGGACACGTCTCTTCCAGGACGGGCTCATCCACACGTCCCTGAAGCCCGCTGAGATCCTCTACCTCACAGTGGCCTACGACTGGTTCCTCTTTGGGTGAGCCTTCGGGGGACAGACAGCAGGCCGTGGAGTGGGGGCAGTGCCTCAGAACCAAGTGTGTGCGTGGGTGTGGGGGCTCCTGTGACAGGGTTGAAGGTGAAGACAGTCCCACCCCCTTGGGAAGACAGGAGGCGCTGGTCAGGCCCCCCGAGGCTGTGGGGCCGGTGCCATGGGCTCTCCCCGTTCTCCTGCCTGCGCACTGCTGGCTTTGACTTCCTTGCCTTCTTGTTTCAGGCACATGTTGGTAGATCGACTCAGCAAGGGAGAGGAGGTGGGTACTGCTCACAGTTGGCGAGCACGTGTCAGGGCTCCGCAAGCTCTGGCTCCTGTACTCCCAAGAGGGACAGGATGACGGTCGGTTTGGCATCCACACTTTGAGGCAGTTCTTTGCCTGGTGTGTGCTGGGGCTGGGCAGCATGGCAGGAAGAAATCCAGCCCAGCAGCCCCCGCACTGCACCTTAGTCCCCTGCTCTCTCAGGAAGGACACTTACCTGTGACCTTCCTGTGTCAGTCCTCCTCCCCTCTTTCTCTGCCATCCTTTTTATGGCTGACCTTGTTTTCTGCACTCAGCTTTGGAAGTAATTCACAAGTCGTTCCTGTGCCCCTCACCCTTACCGCTGAAACCCAGAAGCTCTTCCCTGTCCTCTGTCCTCGTCACACCCACTTGGCGACTTCAAGCCCTAGGGCCGTCCGTGCAGGCAGAGGCCTGCCTGCCCCTCACCACCAGCCCAGGCCAAGTCAGGGGCCCTGGGGCCCCTTCCTGTCTGGGCACTGTCCCTCCTTCCTCCTCTCTGCCCTGTCCATACAGCATCCTTTTTGTAGCCTTCGCCTTGTTACTCTTTTTTCAGCCTGTTTTCCCTACACGCAGACTTAGAGTCAGACTTAAGTGTGAACCCTAGTCATGCCACTTATACCTGGGTGATCTTGGAAAGTGTGATTAACCTTGAGTCTCCTGGTGTCCATCCTGCCGCCTCACAAGGAGAACGAATCCAGATGCCCAGCGTGGGAGTTGCACGCAGTGCTGTCTCTTTCTCCACACCCCCACCCCCCATTTTCCTGAAGCATCCTCCTCCCTTCCTGAGGCTGTCTCTTTCTGGGATCTTATCTTATGCCTTCTTCTTTTGTTCCTCCCTCTCAGCTGCTCCTCTCCCCTTGCAAATCTCTTCTGAGCACTTATCGCATCTGCCAGAACTGCAGAGCTCATAAGCCTGTTCCTCAGAGGCCTCCGTGAACTCTGTCAGAGGCGGTGACTTTGGCACGGAAAGCTGCACACACAGTCCCTTTGCAGCCTCTCGTTTTGAGACTTGCCAGGTGCTGATGCCCCAGGACCTACTGCCCGCCCACCGCCATGCTGTCCCCCATCCCCCGAGGCAGGCCAGGTTTCACCTCAGAGACTGGGCGGAAGATGCAGCTGAGCCCAGTGGGTTCTGGATTCAAACCCTGGCCATGTCTCAGTATAAACAAGAGGGTCTCCTCAGCCAGGAGGGCGGGCAGAAGGTGGGCTTTTCTCTTAGCCCCACCTTCTCTCCCTCCCACTTCACACACTCAAGATACCGATACTTTAAAAACATGCAAAAGGCTAGGACCTGTTAAACAGCATTCTGTACCCTTCCTTTGCTTTTGAGATTCTCCGAGCACATTAGCATATTAAAATCTGAAAAGTCTGTAATGAAGACATCTGTTTCATTTTATCTAACAGGGAATTCCCTGGCAGTCCAGTGGTTAGAACTCTGTGTTCAGAACTCCATGCCTTCATTGCTGAGGGCCCAGGTTCAATCCTTGGTCAGGGAACTAAAATCCCACAAGCCAAAAAAAAAGGAATTTTGTAACCAAGTTTTCAAACTGAACTGACCTTGGCGCTCTCCCTCCTCTTTTTGAGGAAATCTTACCAGGCTCTGGGATACTCTGTAGGTGTTTCTCCCAAGTGAGGGGTGGATGGACCACACCTTTCAGAATCACTGCAGAGACGGAGCATCGTGTGCACTTCGCAGAGGCCCGATGGACATGGGTGCTGGCTGGAAGGAAAGAGCGTTTGCCCACAGAGACGAGGATGTGGATGTGGGGCCAGAATTCAGGGCCTCCCCTTGCCTTGGCCTGTCTCAGACTTCATACTGACCCTGATCTCTGAGCAGTGCAGTCTGTGGGCCTGAACCACACTGTTTCTGGGTATTTCCCGTACGAAATCTGATTCCTTACCCTTCTGTGGTGTTCCTGCTGTGTCTTGCCTCCAGATCCTCTCTCTCCCAGCTGTCCTTCCCTGTGACCCTCTCTCCATGGTGTTCTCAGGAAAGACTGAGAGGAAGAAGTGGCTGTTATCTTCATCCTTTTCAGTAGCTTGAGAACACATGTGTGGAACTTGAAGATGGTTTGAAACATCCCTGGCTTACCCTCGTGCGTTCTCAGGAAGGAAACATAGTCCTTTCCTTCCTTGCCCAGCCTCGGCATGCCTGCCTGAACTGCTACGCCCTCTCTGGTACCCATTCTGCTTCCACACCAGAATATCTGACAGGGTCCCCAGAGCGGGGCTGCTGTCTGGCAGAGGTGACCAGGGTCACTGGCTGCCCTCTCCTGGGAGTCTAGCCACTTAGATCCTTCTCCCTGGGGAAGACTATCTTCTCATATGTGCTGCTTTTTGGTCTGTTTCTTAGATTTTTTTCTTCTGCTTCAATTTTTTGAAGCATATCATCTCTGAAGAGTTCTCTGCTCTGAAGACACAGAGGTAAGGAGAGACCTGCTCTTGCTGGAAGGCAGGTGCACTGGGAGGGGCCGTGCTAGGGCAGGTGGTCTCGCTTGCTGTCTTCTCCCCACCCTGCCTCCCTGCATGTTGGGCAGGCTGGCCTTCCGTCCCTGCCTTCCCTCTGAGGGCAGATAGGGGTAATTGGAGAGGGCCAGAGGGTGAAATGGCACCCCACTCCAGTACTCTTGCCTGGAAAATCCCATGGACAGAGGAGCCTGGTAGGCTGCAGTCCATGCTAAGGGTCAGACACGACTGAGCGACTTCACTTTCACTTTTCACTTTCATGCATTGGAGAAGGAAATGGCAACCCACTCCAGTGTTCTTGCCTGAAGAATCCCAGGGATGGGAAAGCCTGGTGGGCTGCGGTCTATGGGGTCGCACAGAGTCCGACATGACTGAAGCGACTTAGCAGCAGCAGCAGCAGCAGCAGCAGCAGAGGGTGAAGAGGCTCATCTTGTGACTAGGGGTGCAGGGCACATTGCTAGAGGGAAGGGATGGGGAGACCCCCAAACTGCCCTTGCCACCACCTCCAAGGCCAAAGTTCTCCTCCCTGAGTTGCTACAGAGGTATGTCTGTGCAGCCCCCCACCACAGAGCAGCCTGCTCCCAGTTTGGCACACATAGGGGTCTTGGCCGAGTGATGCTTTAGGGCTCCTGTGAGGATTGGTGTCTGTGCCGTGTTCCCTCACCTTCCAAATCCAGGCCCCTAATGTGTTGAGCCAGACTTGACCTCTGAGGGACCATGCTGACGGGCAGGAAGCAGGCTTTGCTGGCCTCCCTGAAGTGGGCCTTGGCCTTTTGCAACAGGCTAGGTAGGACCTGTCTCCATGAGTTTCCACTGAGTTGGAGCTTCTTTTCCAGGTGGGCAGCATAGTGGGAGACAAAGGATACCCCCAGTCCAATCTGGAGCTCACTGTTCTGGCTTCTGTTTATAGGAGGAAGAGTTTGCCAGCTCGGGATGCAGGCTTCACTGTGGAAGATATCTGCATGCTGAGTGAGTCATGGGCCCCGGCAGACTTCCTCTGTGCATCTTTCTGAGTATGGACCACATAGAGATTGTTTGTTCTAGAAACTTCTCTCTCCATTTGTATGGTGTAGAAGAGGTGGGGAATCGCTCATAGGAGAAGATAATATGCTGACTGATGGTCCTGGCCTCTTTTCAGGGCGGAAGGACCGTGGCAGCACCACCAGCCTTGGCAGTGACTTCTCTCTAGTCATGGAGAGCTCCCCAGGAGCCGCCGGGAGCTTCACCTATGAGACCGTGGAGCTGGTCCCTGCAGGAGCACAGACTCAGGCAGCTTGGTGAGGGCCAGGCTGGAACTGAGCTTGCTAACAGCTGGGAGCCAGGGCTCCAGCTCCAGGGAGCCCCAGGAACAAAGGGGCCCCAACAGTAGGCCTAAGAGCTCAGCTACCTGCCCTGCTGTCTCTACTGGGCCTCAGAGGCCAGCCATCTGGTTGGGGAGGGATGCTGCCATGCTGGCCCAAGAGCATCAAGGGCCAGTGCTCCCTGTGGGACAAAGGAAGAAGCTGCAGGGCTGGGCAGACAGGGTGGGGTGAGGGGAGGGTATTAAAGGGACTTCATGGGGGCACTCCCTTGTATCGATTGCCAGGGAGGTGGGGCCAAGCTTAGAAAAAGAAAAAAGTACTGAGTACGAAATGATGGTTGCGGATCGGGAGCTTGTTTGAGGGTCAGCTCCTTTGAGAATCAGATGACTTTTCTCCCTGGACAAAGGGCTCGAGATTTTGTACAACACTTGGAGGGAGGGGCAGTCCTTAAAACTGTTAGTTCAGAATCTGTTGCCCAGCATGTGCACTGAGGCCAGTAGGTCAGTGTGTTTGAACGCCATAGTCCCTCTGTGAAGACCCAGCTCTCGCTGCCTATAGCCAAGCCCAGGGGAGTGGTGAGTGTGCCCACTCCCATGTGGCATTTTTCTGGTGGAAGTAAAAACTGGACCCAGAGACTCAGCTCAGGTGAGCAGAGGGTGGGCCTGACGTGGCCCTTCACCAGCAGCCCTGTCTCCCCACCACAGGAGGAAGAGCCACTCCTCCTCTCCACAGAGCATGCTCTGGAACCGGCCACAGCCCTCCGAGGACCGCCTGCCTCCCCACCAGGGACTGGTAGAAGCCAAGTCCTCCAGCTCCTCGTCCTCGAACCATTCTGACAACTTTTTCAGGATGGGTAGCAGTCCCCTGGAGGTCCCCAAGCCCAGGTGAGGAGCTCCAAAGTCCTTCCCTCTTGATAAGACTGGAGCTTGGGATTCCAGGGCATGCGGCCTGGTAGGTGGTATATCCAGGAGACCAGAGGGGATCAACAGACTTGCAGGCTCACCCACTGTTTGTGAGAGCCCTCCTTCCTGGAACGCTGGCCGATGTGGACTCGAGAAGGTGGAGCAGTTGTGATGTGATGGGCAGGGAGTCGGGGCTGCCACCACCTGCTGCCTTTGCCAGGTCTCAGCCCCTGAGAATGCCACGTTCTGATTAAAGAGATGAAGCTGGATCCTCTGGAGTTGCTTCTGGATCTCCCATTCCTTGTCTGAATTGGTGGGGCATGGAAGAGAATGGCTAGTAGGGAGTCAGGCTAGATGTGTGTGGCTGGGGTAAACCTCACAAGACTGTACACCCGGCAGGAGAGCAACTCAGCTAGGACAGACAGGTGGGCCTGGAATGTGCTGCAGAAATCATGTTTCTCTGGTGAGATTAAAGCTGAGCACTGGGCAGGTTTAGGATTGAGGGATGGCCTGGCATTTGGGGAAAGGATTTCCTCACTGACCTCATACCTTCCAAGTCATACAGCCAGGGAAGAAATCCTGTGATTTATTTTTGTTTTCTAAAGCCTTGAGAATGTCTAGTCCTTCTGGAAAGAACAAAGCAGTGTGTGACTGAAGAGGTCCTTAACAAATGCCAGGGAGGAAAGACCTTTAGCAGAAAGATCATAAGTGTTGAAGTCCACTCCAGATTCAAGCCCAGCTCTGTCAGATTTTCCAGAATTTCAGGTCTCCTTGTAGCAGACATGTTACCAAAGAGGAAACTGAGCCCAAAGGTGGCAAACTTATTATATAAGGAAAGACCTGAAACTTTGGAAAATCTTCCTTCGCCATCCTCTGGTTTTCCCTTTCTGGGCAAAGACAGGCAATGGAGGAAAGTGGGGAAGAGCGCCCTCCCCTCGCAGGCTGAGCGGGTCAGCTCTAGGCGAGTAGGAGCTGCACTGTCCAGAGGGGTCACTTGAAGGTGAGCCCTTCAATTCCGAGCACTGCCATGTCTGCCAGTGCTATAGCTGAGTCTGGTAAGCAAAGGCCACAACCCCTCTGTCCCCACGGGTTGGTGGAGGCAGCTGAGCAGAGGTGGCACCCAGCAGATAAGCCCCCTAGCTGTGCTCGTGCACATCCTTGGTGCCGCCCCATGTCCATGTCAGCTTTCCTCAGGGCTGCTGTGGGGCTGCCGTGGCACCGCGTGACCCTCACTCTTGCGGGCTGGAGCTCCTGTTCACCATCCCTCCTTTTCTGCCTGTGCAACATTGCTGGACAACTGGGAAGGAAACCAGAAGATTCCCCTAGTCTCCTGGGTCCTCCTGGTCTTAAGTGTCCAATTGTTAGGGCTCCCTACTGAGGCAGCACCCCACCACTCACCTTAGCTCTTAATCATTTTCTTCTTCCTGACATTCATTCCAATTTTGTGATCATTTCCCTCTGTCTCCCCGGTAGTTTTCCACCTGCACTGGGCTCAAATGCTATGGCTGGTCCAGGATGGTCAGAAGGCTGAGGAGGATTGGGAGTGTCCTTCTGAACTTGGGACTGTGTGAGCTGGGGCCTGGTGGAGGAGGCTGGAATCACTGAACCAAAATGGGGCACAAGGCCTTGGAGAGGCATGGGGTGGACTGCTGTGTGGTTTCTGATGGCTCTGCTGGGCTGTTCTGACAGTACTTGCTTGTAGCCAGGCTGGACTGGCTACAGGCTGGCTAGGAGACAGGGTTCCAGATTGGATGCTTGTTTGCCAGGGGTTTTGAAAGACGAGATTCTGATTTAGAGCATTCTAATTATAATTATGTATCTCCATTAACATTAAAATTAATTTAGTCCTTCTTATCTTAAAGTGCCTGAGGGATTCTGTCATTAGCTTTCCTGCTACTCTTAGGAAACAATAACCAATCAGCTTTTTAATGCAGCAGGAGGAACTGTGTGGAAAGCTATGTGTGACAGCCAGAATTCCCCTAATAATATGAATTCTCTGGGTTTCATATGCTGCAGAGTCCTAAATTCTACGAGTGTATCTTTTTTTTTTAATTTTTAATTGGAGGATAATTACAGTGTTGTGTTGGTTTCTCCCATACTACCATGTGTGAATCAGCCATAAGTGTACACTGGGCTGAGCTCCCTGTGTGATACAGCAGCTTGCCACTAGCTACCTATTTTACATATGGTAATGTCTGTGTTTCAGTGTTACTCTCTCAGTTCATCCCACCCTCTCCTCCCCACCCACCCCCCACCATGTCCATATTAGCATATCTCGTTTAAGGTAGGACTGCTGGCAAAGAAAGCAATGGCACCCCACTCCAGGACTGTCGCCTGGAAAATCCCATGGATGGAGGAGCCTGGTGGGCTGCAGTCCATGGGGTCGCTAAGAGTCGGGCGCGACTGATCGACTTCACTTTCACTTTTCACTTTCATGCATTGGAGAAGGCAATGGCAACCCACTCCAGTGTTCTTGCCTGGAGAATCCCAGGGACAGGGGAGCCTGGTGGGCTGCTGTCTATGGGGTCGCACAGAGTCGGACGTGACTGAAGCAACTTAGCAGCAGCAGCATCTGGCAAAAAAATTGGGGGAGCTTTGTCCAAAGTTAAGAAATAGGTGTCGGGTTAGAAAGAAGGTTCTGTGGGGTGCTGATTCTTAAAGTTCCAACCCCATACCCCTGGCAAGACTGGTGGCCCTTTTGTGTCCTTAGTTGTCACTACAGTAGCTTCTGAGTTGTGTTTCTGGACCACTGTTAAATCTCTCATCATCTGCAGGGCTGGGCTGGGAAGAGGCAGGACGCCTCCCTGAGGCCTGGTCAGTAAGGTGCCCCTCTCCGTATGGTCTTGGTCTCTGCTCCAGGGTCAGACATCTTGGGGGCTGGGGATTTCTAACATTGTACATGCCTGGAGTGGGAGGATGCTATCGCTGAGCCCAGCTGGAGGCCAAGCTGCCTGAAGAACAGATGAACTTGTCTGAGGGACATCCAGCAGCCTGGTTGAATAGCTGAGTGACAACATAGGCACCAACTCTGCTGCCCAGATAGCCGCTCCTCCCCCACCTTTCCCCACCTACTGACTACTTGTTGTTACAAGCCATGTGCTGTGTCCCGGGCTGTGTTTAATGAGGCAGGAAAACCAGGTTGCTTTCTATGACACATAGGGTTCCTGTCCCATGTTTGATGGGTTCTCACTTGGGGCTACGGAGAAGGCAATGGCACCCCACTCCAGTACTCTTGCCTGGCAAATCCCATGGACAGAGGAGCCTGGTGGGCTGCAGTCCATGGGGTCGCTAAGAGTCGGGCGCGACTGATCGACTTCACTTTCACTTTTCACTTTCATGCATTGGAGAAGGAAATGGCAACACACTCCAGTATTCTTGCCTGGAGAATCCCGGGGACGGGGGAGCCTGGTGGGCTGCCATCTGTCACACAGAGTCGGACACGACTGAAGCGACTTAGCAGAAGCAGCACTTGGGGCTACAGGTCCAGACCAGGGATGAGTGATGAGGAGCGTTAAGGCATTACCAGCTTGAGACTGAGATGGATAAGAGAAAACTTGGAGCCTCAAAAAACTTTTCCTTGGGCTGCTGCATGAATGCAGAGGTCCCTGGTTCACACACACAGACACACAGAGCAATGTTTGAAGTCCAGGCTGGGGGAAACTTGATGATCTTTCAAATCTGATAAATCTTGTCCTAGCTGTCACTGAGGTCGAACACTTCCCTTCTGAGCTCATTTTTTCATCCCATCATTAAAGTAGGAACAGTGATCTTTGTCTTCATAAGTTTGGGTTTAAGTGAGGTGACCTTGGAAGCACTGTCAGCTCGACCATTTTCCAGTTTAAGGATGGCTTGGCCCAATGTCCCCTCCAGTCCTGTAGGTAGATGGGTGGAGGTGGATGCTGTATGTGTACTTGAGTTCAGGTGTAGGGAAGAAGGGCATGGGGCTTATTAAAGCTGCTTACGTTACCTGTGCACTGGGGCTAACTTGAAGGTTTTCCCTCCTTTCACTTGGCAGGTGCAGTTTCTTCCTTCTGGTGACTGTTTCCTGTCATCTTTAGGGTGTCCCCTCTCGCCAGCTAATTTAAATTGGCACTTACCAGCACCTCTGTGCTTTGTACAGCTCCTTGCTCTCAAACCCAGGAACTCAGTGGTTATGTTACTTTGCAACCCTTTCTTTGACAAAAGCCTCAGATAGAAAGGTTCATTTGGAGCCTGTGTACTCAACTCTTGAAAAAGATGCAGAAGATGGTTGGCTGCTTGCTGAGATTACTTTGTGACCCCTGGGATCAAGCGTCCTGTTGCTATTTATGCTGTCTACTTCATGCCACAGCTGTCCCCTGACTGCTTCAAGCATGGCTCTTGCCTGGCGCTGCTGCCTGCTGGACAGGGCAAGTACAGGGAACGCAGCCTAGAAGACCAGGAGCCCTTGCTGGGAACCTGTCTGTAACCACATTCTACCTGGCTGTCTTTTTCCCATTGGAAATGTGAGTCTCTGATAGCCCTGGGGAGTGGGGTTAGGAACATGGAAACCCCCATGTTCCCTGTTCTAGAAGTCCCTCATCCTCCCCAGCCACCTCTACTTCACATTACTTTCATTCCCTCAACACTTTGCTGTTTAACGATTGTTTTCCCAAAAACTGGAAAAGAATGTCCATCTTAAACTTGGAGCAATAGATGAGGTTTATGGAGCCAGACTGACCTCAAGAGGGGTTGCACCAACATGAGACCCCAGCATGACCCAGAGAAGACACAGGACCGGCCCCACACTGGCCTGCAGCTTGCTCTTACGTGTAGTCAGCTGTTTGATTTATAAACAGTTAAGGATCACCAAAGATAGAGCATCTGGCCACCAAGCATCTCTGCCTGGGAAGAAGGGAGCCTGCTCTGTCATCGCCAGGGCTTCCGCCAGGCGGCCCATCCTGTCCTCATCCACGCCCTGTTGTCACACACCTTCGGGGTAGGCCAGGAGCAAGGAATATGGCAAGTCGCTGTGTTGCAGGAGATTCCATCATGGCAGCGTTAATGTGGACAGCCATGTGTTTTCCCTGGTCTCAAGGTGATTCTGTTGTATGGCAAATCTGTAATCAAGCTTGGCTCTAAAAAATAAAAATCTCTTCTTGCACTCACTAACTGTGGTGGATCCTTGGGCAAGCGTCTTCCCTTGCCTGGGCTGCCATTTCCCTGCCTCTAAGATAGAGACGGTTTAGGATCAGCAGAGACGTAGCGCTGGCCAGAGCTGCACTCAGTTTGGCCACTGCTTGTGGATAAAGCTGGCCTGGGGACCCAAGGGGACTGTCACCTCAGTCTAGGAGCCCTTGACACCAGCCAGCTGGTGGGTCAAGGTCAGTTCATTTGTCAGTTCCCCACCCCCTATACCACGATTCATGCTTCTGCTCTGTTTCTGGGTCCCTCAGGAACACCTGCTGCTGTTCTTGAATTAAAGGATGAAGGGTCAGGCATCAAAGATGATACACCTCTGGGGACAGGGACCTGGTGTTGCTAATGGAAGGGCCTTGTTTGATGTTTTCCCGGCTCCTCCCCTCCTCCCCCACCCCCACTGGCTAGGCCACTGTCCAGAGACAGCAGAGAAGGCTTGGCTGTGAGTGGGGAGCTGGTGGCAGTGGTACATTCCCAGTGCAGCTTTGCTTTCCCCACACCATGCAAACCTCTATTTGAAAAAGGTCTGATGAAGCTGTCAAGTTGGCTGCCGGATTCATCCCTCCCCTCTGGGCATACAGTGAGTTTGCTGGGTTGATGCTTGTGAATACAAACTTTGGCTCCTGGAAGGCATTGCAGAGGAAGAGGGTGGGGCTCAGGGCACCCGTCACCCTCCTTTTCAATCTAGGTCACCACATCCACCATCCCCAGGAGACTCGTTCTCTCATCTCTTTGATAGGACCTCAGTGACCCTGGGCTCTGCATTGCCCATCCTGCCAGTCTTCATGCCAGGAGAGTAAGGTGATCTTGGCTCCTGGAGCCTTCAGTCTTGCTCCCCTCCTTGTGGTGCTGTTGAGATTTTACTAGTTTTGTCAGGCAGAGCAGGCACGCCCTGATCCCCGGCTTTGGTTGCTTGCTCACCTTTGTCACCATGCTTTGCTCTTGTTCTTTTGCTCCTGTAAATCTTTGCATGAAGTATTGTCCTCACAGCTAATCCTCTCTTATGGTCTTGACTCTTTTTTCTTGGTCATAAGCTGTGCAGCAGTTTTTGCACTTTGGGAGAAAGTGCAAAAGTTGACTCTACAGATGCTCTTCCAGTAGGCCCCTGTGGCCAGGTCCCAGGGCCACCATAGCCCTACCCCGACCCCGACTCTTCCAGGACCTCCCCTGTCAGGCATATGACTGACTACATCATCTCCCCTCTCTCTCCTCTTTGCCCCAGATCAGTGGACCATCCCCTGCCCGGATCCTCTCTCTCCACAGACTTTGGCAGCTGGCAGATGGTAACAGGCTGTGGCAGTATTCAGGAACGGGCTGTCCTGCACACAGACTCCTCTCTCCCTTTCAGCTTCCCGGATGAGCTCCCTAACAATTGTCTGTAAGTGTCTTGCTTGAGAAGACAGGATGCCCCTTCCCCTGCCTGTGTGAGAAGCTGGCAAGCAGTCAAGTGCTGGCCAGGAATGAGATAGCAGCTGGCCTAAGGGAGCTGGCCTGGGCTCCCTGCCCCTCCTGAATGTCTCCGCTAAGTATACCTCACTGGTCCTGCACCCTGAGGTGTGAAGGGGGCTGATGGGCTGCTCAGGAAGGGTGCTGGAATGTGTTCACTCTCCCCGGCCTCTGAAACCCATCCATGGATGTCTTGGGGCACATCCTTAGGGAAAGCTGGCTGGACTCTAACTATAGAGGATGCTATTTCGGTCCAAGGCTTTGCCTGACATGAGAATCCTTTGAAAGCGGAACAGTGGGGTAGTGAAGGTAGGTGTATGGTGGAGACAGAGCCAGAATGGAGCTGGGTTAGCCCAAGGGCTGTGCTCCCAAGTGGAACCGAGGGTTCCTTGCTGTTCCCTGCCCCCTTTTGTCATCTGCTTTTGCCTTTGGTCAGGAAAGAAAATTGGACGGGAATACTAAAGCCCACGCCTATAAACTCCTCTCCCTCCAAGGCTCCAGTACTGGGCCTCCAACTCAAGCAGTGCATCTACTTGAGCAGCTGCCTCTCAGGCTGCCCTGCCCCCTGCCTGCTCTGCCGTTTCACGGATGTCAGATGGCAGGGAGCCTCCGCTGGCCTGGGGAGCAGGATCTGACTGTGGCTGCCTGACAGCCTTCAACTCCCTGCCCACTACTGCCCCCGACATGGGCTGAATGAACTTCAGGTGCTGGGTGGTCGTCACCACCTTCAGGATCAGCTCATACCCTCCAGTACTGACAGGTTGGAGGCAGGTTGCCTTTGGGAGCTGAGACGGATTCTGCCTAGGGCAGGCAGGGGCCAGACCTTGGGATTCCCAGATGGTCCTCACAAGCCCTGGCCCTGCAGCTCAGGAGTAGCCCAAGGACTTCAAAGGCCTCTAGGGCTTGGCACAGCTTTCTCTATAGCCACTCCCTTAAGCCAGAAATAAGATCTCTTAGAAAAATTAAAGACATAGTTCTCTTCGTGTTTCCGTAGGCTCTTGCTATTGAAGCCAAAGAGCCTAGGAGCTGGAGGAAGCTGACATCTCTGCCCCTGCATAATAGCACCCTCACTTACCTGGCATTATCCACTGAAATGGGCAGCTTCAGCCCTGGATCCTGTAATTAATGCCTTAGGTAGTTCTCTGTGCCCCTAGCCATTCCTCAGGTTCTGGGTGGTTCCCAGAGGAGGGCTAGGTTCTCCATGATCCCATGGCCTCTGAGATTGCAGGGTGGGCATGGGCTCAGGGTTGATAACTGGGGAGATCACATAGTATGTGGGTTCGGTGCTTTGGCTTTGGTGTCTGAGAGAAATCGAATCCAAATCCCAGCTGTTAGGTTTACAAGTTCTGTCTTGGGGTTGAACCCTTGACTGCTATGAGCCTACTAGCTCCTGTCTTGAGAGGGAATGACACTGTAGTAGCTCTGCCCACCTTGTGTCCTCAAGCGGATCACATATCCTCTCTGGGCTCCAGGTATCTTGTTTCTAAAAGAGGTTGTGATCTTTCCCCTTTCTGCATCCCAAAATAGGGGCAGTGAGAATGCACACATACGGACCTTCAGATAGTCCCTGTGAATATGAACTACTAATCTGAATTTCTCCTGGTTATATGCTCTAAGGGAAAGCTAAAGAGGCACACATGGTCTCCAGCCTATGTGAAAACTAATTAGGAAGTAAAGAAGATCTAGGGCCACGAGTCTCCCCCACATGCCAAGAGAGACTTGGGAGTTGTTCATGGTATTGCAGGAGTCCAGGATCAGCCTCATTTCTTTGTGCTGCCGCTACAGTTATTTGACTTTTCTTCGCCCTAGAACCTGCTGCTACTTCTGCTATTGCTGGTATTTCTCTCTCTGTCGCACACGCACACATACACAGCCCCCACTCCCACCAGTCTGCTTTTCCTGGGTCTGCTGTCTCCATACTTAAGCCCTGGACTGTCATTTATCCTCACACTTCCATGGGCTCCCCAGGCCCCAGGTACAAGTCATTTGGGCTTGGGAATTGGGGATATTGCTGCCGCTTCTGACAGATTCACAGGAGGAATTACCCAGGCATTGGTCTCTTAGGGGAAATTTTGGAGGGAGTTGGTGTTCAGGGCTGGTCTTGGTGCTTAGGTGGATAGGAACATGAGGGCTCATCTCATGTAGGTCTGTGACTTTTTCCCTAATTGCATCCCTCCTGCCCCTAGACTTTATAACTTTGAGTCCAGAGGTTGTGTGTGGTTGGTACCTCAGCCCTTTTCTATGAATGACCCTTCAGGTTATCAGATAACCTCATGTGAAATTCACACTTTTTGTTACCCTTCTTGACTTGTGGTAAGTGCCTGTAGAGGCCAAGAAAGGAAAAGCAGATAGAATCAGAACGGAAATCCTGCTGGAAAAGCCAGCCCCTTCCTAGACGTTTCCGTGGGGACTGCAGTGACTAAAGGTGAGGGCTCTGGCCTCTCCAGGTAGGAACAGCAGCCTGAGGGAGAGTTTAAGATGGGAACAGGACTGACCATTTCACGGGTGGTTCAGGGGCCTGAACCACAAGGCAGCATGGCCAGGGGCAGGTGCTGGCCTTGTACTGCCGAATGCAGGACAGGCAGTGGGGTGTAAGGATGAGGATGATGGATCCTGCCCCTGGATAATGCATTAATTCTCTCTTTCCCTCCCTCCCCACAGACTTACAGCCCTGAGTGAACGGGAGACCCGGCTACAGGAGGTGCGCTCAGCCTTCTTGGCTGCGTATAGCAGCACAGTGGGGCTCCGCGCAGCAGCCCCCAGTCCCTCTGGTGCCATCGGTGGCCTGCTGGAGCAGTTTGTCCGTGGCGTTGGACTCCGGGGCACCAGCAGCAGCACCCTATGAAGCAGCCAGCTCACAACAGCTTCCTGATCCTCTCTCACCTGAGCAGAATCAAAGCCATGCCCAGCTAAGGGGTGCTTCAAGGTTGGGGGGAAACTTCCCTTCACCATCACGCACATGGCAGCCCCGAAGCTGAGCAGGACCGAGGACGGGGTTCTCCCACCCCCAGCTTCCTGACTGGTGTCTGCCGACCCACTTGTCACTGCCTCCCACCCACCTTAGTCTTTGCCAGGATTCCTGTCAACTCTCAGAACTGTGTAGCGTTTCCCTGGGGCCTTGGGGGAGGCTGAGATTTCACAAAAGACCTCCACTTTCCATTCTTGTCTCCTGGGGAGGAGGGGTCACCTGCACTGAAAATGAGGCAGTTTAACACAGATCACAAAATGAAATCAAAGTCTTTTTGAACAGCTATTTTCTTGCATCATCATTTGGTTGCTGTCTTTGTGGAGTTAATTAGAAGGTTCTCACTTTCCTTTCTTTTGCTAGAAGAAGGGGTTTTTATAGGGGGGGTGGAGGTACATAGGAAGCAAGAAGAGATTGGAGACTTGGACGTGCCTCTTAATTCATGAGCCATGAAAGTCTCCAGTGAGATAGCAACACATAGCAACAGGCTCTTAAGGTGGGAACAGTGGTCCTCAGGCCTGAATGGGCCCCAGTCACTTGGGGAGCCTGTTTATCCATGCAGATTTCCAGGGCTGCCTGAAAGTTGGACTTGAAGTTGCTGAGATCTTCATTAAGCTGGGAAAAGGGGTGGGCCTATTTTTGGCCATGCCCTGGGATCTTAGTTCCCTGGCTGGAGATTGAACTTGCACCCTTGGCAGTGAAAGCATGGGGATTCCTAACTATTGGACCACAAGGGAATTCCCAAGTAATCTTTATTATTAAAAAGTTCAGCAAACAATCTGCTTTTGGTACAGGTGACCTGCAGGCCCTGCATTCGATGAGGGATTGGTTTCCAGGGCCTCGAAGGCAGTAGGTGATATGGGGAGGGTGAACCTGGCCGACCACCACCCTCATTTACTGTGTGATCTGTGGTGAGCTGCATCCTCACGGAGTACGTCTTCGTCTCTAACACCATGAAGTCATGTGGGTTCAAAGACATGGACAAAAGGTTTTGCACAGTGCACCATTTACTGACCTCTGACTCAACACAGAAGAGATCATTAGTGTAAATGCCCAGAAGAGGGAAATAATACCAATGAACATTTTTTGAGTATTTACTGTGTATAATCCCCTATGTTAAATCCTGTTTGTAGGTTATCTTGATGAAATTTTACAACACCCCAAGTATGTGCTATTATGGCCATTCTTACCAGTGAACTGACTCAGCCAATGAGATGTTGAGTAACTTGCCCAAGGTCACACAGCCAAAGAGAACAAATGTGTATTCCTATTCAGAGACAGGAAAGGCGCGAGTGGCAAGGGGAAGAAGCGGATTGTTGAGGGAGCAGCTCAGGAAAAGCAATCTACCCCAGTGCCCACTAGGTATCCGGGGCCGGTCAGCATTCTGGACAGCTCTTGTAGGGGCAGGCCTGGCTCTCTCCTCGGGGAGATGCACTGGGAGGACTCTCCCACCTAGTGAGTTGGAGTTCGGATCTGTGTAAGGTTCCTGGCCTACTGGAGGCTGCTCCAATGGAGTGGGGGCCCCCCGCGGGCCGGGCGGGGCTGCATTGCCATCTGGAGCCGCTGTGCGGCCGGCCACAGTGAAGGCGCGAGCAGCCAGAGCGCAAGCAGGGCTGGAGGGAGCGCAGCCTCCGCCACCACCGCCGCGGCGGCACATGGGCCGGCCCCGCCGCCGCTGCCAACCCTTGCAGCCCCCGTCTCGCAGCCTCCCGCAGCTCCGGCCACCCGACCAGCCATGTCTTTCAGCGGAGCCTCCGAGCGCAGCATCCCGGCCACCAAGATTGAAATTACCGTGTCCTGCCGGTGAGCGGGCCATGCCAGGAAGGGCTTAGGCATTGCCCCAGCACCACCCAGCTCAGGGGCTCAGCACGAGCAGGGGGTAGACCCCAGGAGAAGAAGGATCGGGGCCGGGGAAAATCACGGGTGCAGACTCAGGGGAGTTGCTAGCGGACGCGGGGAGGGGGTTTCCTTGAATAGCCCCAACCACAAAAGAGGGCTCAACCTAAGGCTTGAAGGGATGGGTCGCGGGGATCCAGTAGGATCTGCGCCCCAGGAGGGTAAAGTTCTGGGGGCTAACCCTCTTTCCTGGGCCCTTGGAGGCAGTCTAGACGCGTCCAGTCCGCAGAGAAACAGCTCTTGGGCTGAGATTTCCGGTGTTGTCCAGGGTGCTGATAACGCGGGCCCCGGCAGGGTGTAGTTACGGGGGAAGGAAGTGTGATTTGAACCCCGTGCCTCCCTAGGTGCCCACCTCTGGGTAGGGTACCAGCAGTGGGCTCCAGAATGATCCACTCGCTGTCCGTCTGTTTGTCTCTTTCTCTAGAAACCTGCTGGACCTCGACACCTTCTCCAAGTCCGACCCCAGTAGGCGGCACCAGGGTCGGGAGGGAGGGAACTTGGGGTCCGAGAGCACCTGAGGTCCGGGGGCGGGGAGGGGGGGGGCGGGCCGACCTGACGTCCTTCCCTCCCCGCCCCCGCTCCCGCCTGCAGTGGTGGTGCTTTACACGCAGAGCCGGGCCAGCCAGGAGTGGCGGGAGGTAAGTCCTGGAACCCTCACCCAGTCCACCGCCGCGCCTGGGAAGCACCTGCCCCCTTTAGCAGGCCCCATGCTGATTGTCCACTCCCCATTCAGTTCGGACGGACCGAGGTGATCGACAACACACTGAACCCAGACTTCGTGCGCAAATTCGTCCTCGACTACTTCTTTGAGGAAAAGCAAAACCTGCGCTTCGATGTGTGAGCCCCGCCCAGAAACCTGGCTTGGACCTCCCCCAACCTGGATCCGCCCCCCAGCGGGCCCCCGACCTGGCTCCACCCCCGGGCCCAGTTCGGTGGCACTTTGAAGGACTCCTCTCTAGGCTTAGCACCGCCCCAAGTCTAGGTTGGCCACTCCCCAGGCCTAGTCCTGCTGACAACCCTTCTCCTTAATTGGCTCCGCCCCTTTCTAAGTCCCACCTCTGAGATGACCCTGCCCCCAGCTGGCCCCGGACTTGACCTTGCCCACGTCTGACTTCCTCTGACCCCGACTCCTGCCCCAAGGAGGTCCAGGTTGAATTCCGGTACAAGACTGCCCCACCCTCCACCCACAATTTTAACCTGGACTCGAAATCGGACCCCTTTTCCAGGCTCTCTCCCACCATCCCCTCCCCATGTTGGTCCCACTCTCTTCCCAGGTACAACGTCGACTCCAAAACCAACATCTCCAAACCGGTGAGTGACCATTCCCTCACGGGCAGGCTGGGCACACAGGCGGCGCTCACTGTGTGTTAAACGACCCTCCTTAGAACCCTCCTACCCCTCAAACCCGACTCGACCTTCTTCTGCCCCGAACCTGCCCTCCCTGCCCTCCTCTCCTGTTCCTGCCTCGGTTTCCCACCTGTGCCTCTTACTCACTGCTACTCTTCCTTCTCGACTGCTGCTGGGACCCTCAGAAGGTGAGGCTGAATGGGGCTGGGCGGGGTCAGTGTGTGTGGTGTGTGAAAGGTGAGGGGTGGGATGGTATCTTGGCAGGGTAGAGGCAGTGGGCTCCAGATGTCAGGACCAAGAACGGCGGCTTGTCTGGGGACCCCGTCCCTCCTCTAAAGCCCTGGCTGGGTGGTTCCACTGCCTCCAGTCGCAGTGGTCAGTGCAGCAGCAGCATCAGGGCTGGGCTGGGACTCTGCACCACCAGTCGCTCCTGTCCTCGCTGACTCTGTATCCCTGTGCAGGATTTCCTGGGCCAAGCGTTCCTGGCCCTGGGAGAGGTGATTGGAGGCCAGGGCAGCCGAGTTGAGCGACCCCTCACGTGAGCTGAACCCGAAGGGGAATGGGGGAGGGGCGGGCCTCCAATTCTCCTAAAGATGCAGCTGACTCTGTATCGTTGGAGGCTGGGACTGGTCAGGTGCCTTCAATGGCTCCCATCACCTCCTGGGAAAATTCAATTTTCAGGGCTTTGCTCAAGTCACTCTCAGCCCTGACATATCTCCTCTCTCTCTCACTCTCTCTCCTCACTCTTTTTCTGAATCTGATTCAGACTTTAAGGTCCATTTCCAAGTCTTCCTCACTAAATCAAGTTCTCTGGAATTTACATTACATTCACTCACTAAATATTTATTAGCACATTTTGTATGCTATACCCTGGGCTGGGTACCAAGGATTTATCCATTCCACAAACACTACTGGGCATATACTCTATGTGAGCCACTGTTCAAATGGCTTGGGTTGCAGTGGTGAACGAAACAAAGGCTCCTGCCCTCAGGGAACTTATGTAACAGAAGAGGGAGAGAAATAGTACAAAACTGAAATAATAAATAAGTAAATTACATAATGTGCTAGAAGACATGAAGTGCTGTGGAATGAAAGTAGAACAGAATTAGAGTGACCGGAAATGCAGGGTGATGGGTGTTGCAGTTTTCTGCAGAAGGGTTGAGGAGGCCTCATGGAAAGGTAACTTCGGAGCAATAATCTTAAGAAAGTAAGGGAGTGAGCTGTGCTGATACCTGGAGGAGGAATGTTCCAGGAGAGGAAACTGTGCAGAAGTCTGATGTGTTCAAAGAGCAGCACAGAGGCCAGTGTGGGTGGAACTGGGTGAGCAGCGGGGAGAAAGGAGGAGGTGAGCTTGGTGGATTCACGTTTAAGGCCTGGAAGCCACTGTGAGGACTTTAGTTTTTACTCTGAGTTGGGACTCAGTGGAGGGTTCTGAGCAGACAAATGCTCTAACTTGCTTTCAAAGGATGCTGCTGGGTTGAGACTACATCTTGGGTGGGCAAAAGCAGAAGTAATCCATGGTGCCACGAGTGAAGGAGGGGAGAATTAGTTAGATTCTGGATATAAATTGAAGATGGAGAAGCAGATTCCTGACAGACTGAATATGGACGTGAGAGAATAAGAGGAGTCAAGGATGACACCAAGGCCTTTGGCCTGAACAAGTGGAAAGATGGAGTTGCCATAGAGATGATTTTCTTTTTTAGGTGAGGGAGGAGTAAGTTGTGGGAGGAAGTCAATGAGGAGTTCAGTATGACGTACTGAATTTCATAAATTTTTATTAGACAAGTAGATGTGTCAAATAGGCAATAAGAAACATAAATCTTATATGCTCTTTCAGGACATGAGATTAGATGAGATCACTAAGGGAGTGAGGAGAGAGAGAGAAGACCAAAGACCAAAACTCCATGAGTTGGAGCTAGGAAGGGAGACTGAGAAGGAGCATTAATGAAATGGGGGGATAACCAAGAGTAGGTGGTGCTGTCCTGGAAGCAAAAGACATGCATCAATGACAAGAGAGTGGCTGATCATGTCAAATGCTGCTGCAGTCAAGAAAGGTGAGGACTGGGAACTGGAGAGTGGGTTTAGCAGGATGTCAGTCGCTGGTGACTCTGCTTGTCAGAGTTTTGAAGAAGAGGTTTGGATAACAGCCTGGTTAGGGAGGTTTAGAAGAGAACGGAAGAGAGAAATGGGAATTAGGGGTCTTTCAAGGAATTTTCCTGCAAAGAGAAGAAGAGAAAAGGAGGGGTGGCTGGAGAGGGAAGTGAGATCAAGAAGAGGTTTGTAATATTTTAACCTGAAAAAAATTATATCACATTTGTATGCTAATGGAAGTGATCTAGTAGAATCTGAAAATCTGACATCATACAAAGAGGGAAAGAACTTCTCTGGTGGTCCAGTGGTTAAGACTCTATGTTTCCAGTGCAGAGGGTGTGGGTTCGATCCCTGATCGGGGAACTAAGATCCCACATGCCTCATGGCATGATCAAAAAAAGGGGGGGCAGTTGCTGGAGTGATGTCTCTGTACAGGCAAGAGGGAGGGTGTGGAATGTAGCACACAGGGGAGGGATAAATAGGCACATGGTAGTCATTTATAGCAACGGTAGGAAGGCCTCGTGTGGGAGAAGATACTGGAGGCAGGGTAGGTGTGTGGCGGGTCTGTGGACAGTGTCTTCTGGTTGCTTCAGCTTTGTCAGTGAAGTAGGAAACAAGGTCATTGGCTGAGAGTGAGGACGGAGGAGGAGGCTTTTTGGGCTGAGGAGAGAGGAGGAGGAGTGCAAGTGCCATCTCACAGCACTGGAGAGTGAAGGGACTCACTTAATCATACTGTGCATTCGCACAGTATGATTAAGGACCTTGAGGTTTGTGGTCACACATCTAAAATGAAACCAGTTAGCACGAGTGTGGGTTTTCCTCTGGCCGTATCCAGTTGCACAGGTGTGGTATGGGTTAGGCAGAGAATAGGATTTAACTCAGGCTGTGGTTCTGCCAAATAAGTAGACAGAAGTGAGAGAAGGGCTAGGGGAAAGGAGTAGGATGGAAGGGAACGATTATTATAGTCCAGAGTGACTGGAATTCACACTGGGTGAGGAGATGGGGGAGAAAATTAAGGAGAGAAAGAACAGTGAGAAGGCAGTAGCATCAGTGACTCGCTTCTGGGTGTGCAGGTGGAGAGTCCCTGCACTCATTACACACTATCTTTTTAAAGCACAGAGAGTCAGAGATCAAAAGAGCCAATGAAATGGTTCAAGTTCTCATATTAAAGATGACAAAAATCACATGGGCAAGTTGGAATCAAAACTTGAACTGAGAATACTCCCAACTTAGCTTCCTCTCTGTCACACTTTGGCTCTTCCAGAGTTTAGGGTTGGCAGGCCCATATCCACAAGGCCTCTGACTGCTTGGAGACCCAAAGCAAGTTGGAGATGGATGTCCAGGCATATGCAAGTGTCTCTTCTTGGATCAGAAGAGGATAAGGCTGCCCTGGTCTTTTAGATCTCACTCTTCACAATCTTCTGAAAGCACAGCATCTTTGACCTAACAAACCAGTCCTTCTGCCCCAGACATGGGTAGAAATTGCTGTCCCTCATTCAGGACTGTTGCATCACATCACGCTGTACTTGCCTATGGCCTTGACATCCCAGCTGCCCCTGGAAACTCCCTGAAGGCAGGGTCTAGCAGAGCTGGAAGATGCCAACTGGCCAAATTGTACCTAGAACAATGCCTGGCATATAGCAGAGTCTGCTTTGAGAAACAGAACCACCTTCATATCTACCAAGCTTACCAACTGCTTTTTATTCCATGCATTCATTCTCATCTTTTCACAACCCTAAGAGGTAGACAAGATTCCCATTACATAAAGAGAAAACCAAGGGCCCAAGGTAAGGGAAAACAACTTGCCCAGAACTGTAAATCCTGTCTTTCCCATGCTACCATTATGAGATGTCCACACAGGCTAAATTAACCCCTTCCTTCCAGACCAGAGACCCTCCCCAGTCCAAGTCAGGTCCTACCCCACCAGGGATGGAAACACTCGGGACAGTTAGTAAATGACAAATTGAATCCCCTGGCCTACCCAATCCCAGATTGGCCACCCCAATCGTTGTTTCCTACTCTCCCCCCTC
Source organism: Bos indicus (assembly GCF_029378745.1). Lineage (NCBI taxonomy): Eukaryota > Metazoa > Chordata > Mammalia > Artiodactyla > Bovidae > Bos > Bos indicus. Next base: position 16,896,253 of record NC_091781.1, on the reverse strand, counting down.
ACGAAGAGGCTTTTTCTGCTTCCAGGGGTGTACCAGGCAAGAAGTGTGGAACCATATTGCTGACTGCAGAGGAGCTTAGCAATTGTCGGGTAATTAAGGGCCACATGCTAGACCCAGGAGGCTCTCTTCTCTCCCCAAACTCCCTTTAGTGGGCTGAGTCTGGGGGCAATTTGAGTGTCAATAGTCCAATGTCATCCACAGGACATTGCCACCATGCAGCTGTGTGCAAACAAGCTGGACAAGAAGGACTTCTTTGGGAAATCAGACCCCTTCCTCGTGTTCTACAGGAGCAATGAGGATGGCACGTGAGTCACTCTCCCACTATTGCTGTGGGCCCATTAGGGCTCTTAGGCTGGGACATCTTAGACTCCATCAGGACCTGAGCCCAGAATTCACTTAAGGCAGCACCCAATATGTGCTTAAACCAAGCATATGAGGCCCTGTCTCTGGGCTCAGTCCTACCCCAAAGGCAGGATCCAGTCCTCTTGTCCTCTCCAGGTTCACCATCTGCCACAAGACAGAGGTTGTGAAAAACACACTGAATCCTGTATGGCAGCCCTTCAGCATCCCTGTGCGGGCTTTGTGCAATGGAGACTATGACAGGTCTGCATCAGTATAAGCCAAGGAGTAAGGGGACAAGGGTGTGAGAGAGGGGTTCTTGGGGCAAAGAATGAAGGTTGAAGTGCCATAATAGCATTGGAGGATCCTGCTCAGTGAGGCAGTTTTGGACATGGATATGGGTGCATGGGAAGGCATATGAATAGCCACATGGATGAATAGGTAGATGGACGGATGGATGGGTGGATGGATGAATGGATGAAAGGGCAAGTGAATAAGTGAATGAGCAGATACATGGATAGACAATCAGACGAATGGATAAACTGGTGAATGAATAGATGGGTATGTGGATGGGTGTACAAGAGGACTGGTGGGTGGGATGGATGAATGGATAGCAGATGAGTGAGTGAGTGGACTGCTGGGTGGATTAGTGGATAGGTAGATGATGGGCAGATTAATGGATGGATGGCTAAATGCTTGAGAGGCAGGATGGGTATATGAGAGATTGGTGGTTGGTTGGAGAGGCAGAGGGGTGACTGAAAAAGCAGGAGGATAAACAGGTGGAATGACAGTACATTAATAGACAGACAGATGAATGGGTGGTAGAGGGAATGGATGGTGAGTGTGTCGTAGATGGACAGGCTGACCATATGAATTCACAAGTGGGCAGCGTGAAGGTAGGTGAGTGGGCCCATAAGTAGATGGTTATGTAGACAAATGGATGATTAGATGGACAAATACCAGATGGCTGCGTGTTTGGTTGGATAGATGCGTGGAGATACAGATGGATGCTTGTATGTATTGGTGAGTCATTGAAGGGCTGGATGTATAGTTATATGGGTGATAGAGTTTAATAAGTAATTGATTGGTAAATTTATATGGGTAAAAGGGTGACTAGATGGATGGTTGAATGAGCTGCCACATAGATCAGTGGCCATATGAGATGACTTAGGCATAGCTGTTAAGAACATGGTCTTTGGAACCAGGATGTCAGAGTTTAAATTTCAGCTCAGCAATTTACTTGCTATGGTCCTTAGTCAAGTTACTGGTTTTGGGGCCTCAGTTTCCTTATTCAAAAGTAATAATAGTATTAATACTTGCTTTATAGAGTGCTTGTTAAATTAGTCGGTGAAAGTGCTGAGAACAACGCCTGGAATACGTGTGTGTACTTAGTTGTGTCTTGTCTGACTGTGCGATCCTCTGGTCTATAGCCAACCAGGCTCCTCTGTCCATGGGATTTTTCAGACAAGAATACGGGAGTGGGTTGCTGTCTCCTACTCTAAGAGGTCCTCCTGACCCAGGGATCAAATCCACATCTCCTGCATTACATGTGGTCTTTACCTTTTGAGCCATCAGGGAAGCAATGGAATTCCCTGGTGGTACAGTGGTTAGGACTCTGCATTTGCACTGCTGAGGTTCCTGCTGTTCAGTTCCTGGTCAGGGAAACAAGATCCCACAAGCCATGCAGCGTGGCCAAAATATTTTTTAAAAGTCAGTAGTAAAGAATAGTAATAGTACAAATAGCAGCAGCAGTAGTAATAGTGATAGTTCAGTAGGTAGCTGGGTACATTCATGGACTGATGAATGGATAAGACAGATGGGAGGAAGGTTGAGAGAAGGACAAATGGATGGATGGAAGGATGATCTGTATATAGTCAAGATCATCTTGACTATCATGGGTGGGGGTGTCTCAGACTTATCCTACAAACCTAGCCTATGTTTATCTCCAACATTTCAGAACGGTGAAGATTGACGTGTACGACTGGGACCGGGATGGAAGGTAGCACTGCCCTCTCCTAGAATTAAACCAAACAGTTCCCTGAAATATGTAGCACACTAACTAGGAACCCCAGACTAGCCTTGGGAGCCAGAGAGGAAAAGAAGGGAAGAGACAGTGTGCCAGAGAGACAACTAAGGGGACCAGCTGTGTTCAAGGTCCTTCTTTTCCTCTTAGGTTGGTCTCTCTTCTGACCCAAGGCCCAGTGCCTGGCAGACCAAGTAGAGGCAGGGGATAGTGAGGTTAAAAGACTGGTTTCAGGGGTGGCTCCAAGCCAGCAGCAGTCGCTTACCTGCCCCTGGCCTCATTGCAGCCACGACTTCATCGGTGAGTTCACCACCAGCTACCGAGAGCTGAGCAAGGCCCAGAACCAGTTCACAGTGTATGAGGTGAGAGCGCAGGCCCGCCCAGGTTTCCCAGGCCTCCACCCCAGGTATGCTCGGTCTGTGCTCCCTTCCTCTGTGTCGCACCGTCACCACTACCTTACTTCACTTAGGTACTTAACCCCCGGAAGAAATGTAAGAAGAAGAAATACGTCAACTCGGGAACCGTGAGTACTCCCGAGAGCTCTGGCCCTCTGTAGATCCTTCTGTCTCTGTCCCCAGAATGGGGACACCCAGCATGACCACGCGGTGAGGGTGTGGGAGAGCTATGGTGCAGACTACTTGCACACAGTGATGCTGGATACAAGGTGGCACCATTTCAGTTTTCCTTTTGTTTCGTTTTTTTTTTTTCTTGTTTTTCCTCTCACCTAAGAAAATTTGTTTGATCTTTTTAATCTTTTGCAGGTTTTTCAGGGGGGGGACCCTAAGTTTTATTTCATGATTTAATACACTTTTGGAAATCCAAGTATGTTTCTGATGGCTTCCCCCTTTGCCCTTTCAGAAATCGGACAGGATGGGTCAGGGGCTGGAGTAGAGTGCCTCTTTGCCTTTCTCTAGCCCAGCCACCTTTTCCAAGTAGCAGGGCTGCCTCTTCTGTCCCACAGGTGACGCTGCTCTCCTTTTCTGTGGACTCTGAATTCACTTTTGTCGATTACATCAAGGGAGGGTGAGTCACAGCCAAGCTCCAGACTAAAGTCCAGCAATGAGTTTCTCCCAGTTCTCAGCCTCAGTGTTACTCTTCATTAATGGTCAGGATCCAATGAAATCATGAAAACAAACTTGAAAACACTTGGCAGACTATAAAGTGCAGGGTGCTGTCCACCGTAGTTCTCTCCATAGGGCTGCCTTTCAGCCCTAGCTTCCAGCCCCCCTGGGAAGATGACAGACCAGTGGTCTCCCGTAGCCTTACTGGAGCCCAGACAGAAGATATGGCGAGGCAAGAGGGAGAGGCCAAGAGAGAAGGAAAAGACAAGCAGACTGTAGGGGACATTCTCCTTGGTTTAGTGGATGCAAGCAGATGTCAGTAAGGTACTTTTCTTCTCTCAACCTGATTTTAATGTAAAATGGAGATGTTAATTACTACTTCAGGACTATAGTAAGGGTTAAATTAAATTATGCATATTATGTGATGAGGTAGGCATTTAGGAATGAATGGGGCATGTGGGAACACACTCCCCAAAGTGTGTTCTATGGGCCAGCAGCATCTGCCTCACTTGGGATTTTGTTAGAAATGTAGAATCTCAGGCTCCACCCAGACCATCCAGATCATAATTTACTTTTTAACACAATTCCCAGGTGATTCAGTTGCGTACAAGTGTTTGAGAAATCCTTAGTAAGTATTAGTCCCTCATTTCTCAATCCATCTATTTCCCCAACAGGACACAGCTGAACTTCACAGTAGCCATTGACTTCACAGCTTCCAATGGTGAGGCATGGATGGGGAACAGGGTGCAGAGGGATTCTAAAGAAGTCATTAGGGATGGGCCTGAATTAAAACCTGGGAATAAGAGTTAACCTATCCAGGAAGCCCAGGCTTGAGGCAAGGCCCAGTCAGGCTAATACTGGGGCAGGAGTGTTGTGGGGGTAATGGTGGGAGAGAGTACAGAAAGGTTTAAGTGGGTAAATGGATCAAAGAAAATCGAAAGGATAAATAGCTCTAGATAGCTTGAGAAGTGGATGAGTAAATGAATGGATGGGAGGGAAGAGAAGTGTACTAACAGATGAATACATAAATGGGTGGATAACTGTGTGGGTAGCTAGATGAATAGAGTAGGCAAATGGGTCTGAGTGAGTACAATAGGCTGAAGAGGTAGATGCATGAACTGGAATGTAGCTGGACAGCTGGACAAGTGTTTAAATTGGTGAAATAGATGAGTGGACAGGTGGATGGATCCATATGAGTACAGATAGACAGGTGAATGAATGGGATGGATAGAGAAGGATGAATGAATGAGTAGATGGACAAAAGAATATGGTTATATGGACAGATGGGAAAGAAAGAGAAATGGCAGGTGAGCAAGTAGATAGATGGCAGGCTGGCTGGCTGGATGCACAGGTGGGTGGCTAGCTGGATAAGAGGATGGAGAAGCAGATGGATAGAGATGAAGAGATAGATGGATTTACGGCCAGTGGAAGGGTGAATAGATGTATGAGCAGGTGGATGAACTGGTGGATAGATATAAGGGTTGGTACATGGATAGTTTGAAAATGAACATTTGGATGACTGAGTAAAATAATAAGGAGTACATGGGTAAAGAGGCTTCTCTGGGGGCTCGGTGGTAAAGAATCTGCCTGCCAATACAGGTGACATGGGTTCGATCCCTGGGTTGGGAAGATCCCCTGGAGAAGAGAATGGCAACCCACTGCAGTATTCTTGCCTGGAGAATTCCATGGACAGAGGAGCCTGGCGGGCTACAGTCCACAGGGTCATGAAAGAGTCAGACACGACTTAGAGACAAAACACCAACAGCATGGGTTAAGAGTGGATGAATGGATAGGCAGCACATAGATGCAACAAAGACAGGCAGGCGAATAGATGGATCATCAGTATGACCATGGGGTGGGGCTCCTGTTTCCCTACAGGGAATCCCCTGCAGCCCACCTCCCTGCACTACATGAGTCCTTATCAGCTCAGCGCCTATGCCATGGCCCTCAAGGCAGTGGGAGAAATCATCCAGGACTATGACAGTGACAAGCTCTTCCCAGCTTATGGCTTTGGCGCCAAGCTCCCTCCAGAGGGACGGATCTCCCACCAGTTCCCCCTGGTACAGTATGGGCCAGATCCTAGACTCCACACTCTGGAATCTGGCCCACCCAAGTTGACAAAATTCTACTTAGGTTTTCTTCTAAGGGTCAAGGACATGCAGAAGAGAAGGATCTAGGGGAGGGTGGCAGAGCAAGGAGGGGAGCTGGGCTGGAGTCTGGAGGGGCGTATGAAAAAGCAGTGGAGAAACGCAAGAGTGAGCAGTCCAGCAGGGTATCTTCCCTGACAGAACAACAATGATGAGGACCCCAACTGCGCGGGCATTGAGGGTGTGTTGGAGAGCTACTTCCAGAGCCTGCGCACAGTGCAGCTCTACGGGCCCACCTACTTCGCCCCTGTCATCAACCAGGTGGCCAGGTAAGGAAACTGGATGGACCTGGGGGAAATTAAGGGGACCAGACAGGGGATTGTGGAGAAGGCGATGGCACTCCACTCCAGTACTCTTGCCTGGAAAATCCAGGACGGAGGAGCCTGGTGGGCTGCAGTCCATGGGGTCGCTGAGAGTCGGACACAACTGAGCGACTTCACTTTCACTTTTCACTTTCATGCATTGGAGAAGGAAATGGCAACCCACTCCAGTGTTCTTGCCTGGAGAATCCCAGGGACGGGGGAGCCTGGTGGGCTGCTGTCTACGGGGTCGCACAGAGTCGGACACGACTGAAGCGACTTAGCAGTAGCAGCAGACAGGGAATTGACTTCCCAAGGATAGTGAATTTAGGCTTTGGGGAGAGGGTGAAAGTTTCAATGTTGGCCAAGCTCTGGTATAAAGAGGTTACATCAGGCCTTATTCTAAAGTAGAAAGAGTGTCAGTGAACTGCCTCAACCCCACTTCCTGGGAACAACAAACCAGGCCTCAAGTTTGGGGAAGAGAGGACCTATACAACAGTGGATAAGGCACAAGCTTTGGCATCAAACCTGGGAGTGACCCCGGGTCCACCACTCACTAACCTCATCTGACCTGAAGCAACTTAACTTCTTTCTAAGCCTCCATTTCATCCATGTAAATGGGTATAATAATGGATAATAAGAGCATCTTCTTTTTATAGGGTTATTGGGGATTTAAAACTAGGTAACAATATAATAATACTTAGCACAGTGTCTGGCCCATAGTCAGTGCTCATGGTAGATTAAATCATGGTAGATTAAAATGAGCTCAAATTGTAGATTAACGATGGAAGAGTAACTTCTAAAAACAGAAGAGTAACTCCAAATTTTCAGAATAAAAACACAAAGCAAAGAAAATCCAACTTACATATCAAATGATTTTTTTTGGATTTTTTTAAACTATATTTCAATACATAAATTTGTATGCATGCTTTAAACAAACTATATTTCAAGAATGAGAGAGTCTAAACAAAAAGTATGACCAGCACCAGCATTTAAGTTTTCTGATTTTTAATGCAAATAAAATAAAATGATTGAACTAAAACCAAACGTATGTCAATGAACTTAAGTTGGATAAATTCACCTAATAAAAGAAAAAGTTTCTCTGATTGGATGAAAAATAATAATTCTACTATATGCTAAGGGCTTCCCCGATAGCTCAGTTGGTAAAGAATCCACCTGAGACCTTGCTCCAATTCTTGGGTCAGGAAGATCCCCTGGAGAAGGGATAGGCTACCCACTCCAGTATTCCTGGACTTCCCTTGTGGCTCAGCTGGTAAAGAATCTGCCCGCAATGTGGGAGACCTGGGTTCGATCCCTGGGTTTGGAAGATCCCCTGGAAAGGGACAGGCTACCCACTCCAGTATTCTGGCCTGGAGAATCCTATGGACTATAGAGTCCATGGGGTTGCAAAGAGTTGGCCACGACTGAGTGACTTTCACATACATGCTGCTGCTGCTGCTGCTGCTGCTAAGTCACTTCAGTCGTGTCCGACTCTGTGCAGCCCCATAGACGGCAGCCCACCAGGCTCCCCCATCCCTGGGATTCTCCAGGCAAGAACACTGGAGTGGGTTGCCATTTCCTTCTCCAATGCATGAAAGTGGAAAAGTGAAAGTGAAGTCGAGCAGTCGTGTCCGACTCTTTGCGACCCCATGGACTGCAGCCTACCAGGCTCCTCCGTCCATGGGATTTTCCAGGCAAGAGTACTGGAGTGGAGTGCCATTGCCTTCTCCATTCACATACATACTATATGCTAAATAGAAGAGACCCATGTAAAACAAAATACCTCAGGAAACTTGAAAGTAAAAAGATGAAACAAACAAACAAAAAAATAATAAAAGTGGAAGAATTTCAGGGAGATATATATATCTAGAGACTCCATTTTCCTCTAATAAAGATTAGTTTATCTTCTAATTCATCATGAGATAATAGTTTCTTTAATTACAAAAGTAATGTAACATTGCTGTTGAAATTTTAAGGATGGAGAAATTAAATAAGAAATGACCCAGAAAATGGCCCATGAGAATGTGAAGATATATACACACACATATATATAATATATATATAGTTAATGATAGTCTTTTCCTTATGTAGCCATAATGGCAGTCAAATTTGATGTAACATTTCACTACTGATCTTTTCACTTAATAATGGAACCTGAGCACATTTTCTTTTGTTATTGTTATTAAACAGACTTAAATATTATCTTGGGCAAATTCGCTGATTCACTCATTCATTTACTGATTCAATGAACATTCCATAACGCAAAATGTAGCATGAATGTGGGCTGTAGAGCTAGACTAAGTTAATACACCCACTCTACTGCTTACTAGCTGTGTCACTTTGGGCAAGACTCCTAACCTCTCTGTGTCTGTTTCCTCAACTGTAAATGAGGATAATAGTAGCTACATCATGGGGCTGTTGTGAGGACTAACTTAATATTCATCAAGCACATAGAACAGTGCCTGCCACATGGTAAGTGCTATAGGTGCAAGCTATTACTGTTACTATTATTATCATTATTACTATTCAAAGGGCATCTGCGTGTGCTCAGATATCTGCTGGGGCACTGGAGATTCAGATGAATCAGATCTAGTTTCTGCCCTTGAGATCTCCCGCCTTGGCGCAGGAGACAGAAATATAAATAAATCATTACCTTCTACAGGCCAGAGCTTCCCAAACTTTTCCAGCAAGTCGCCTGTTGGCAAAGGCAAACAACTGCTTCCCCTAGGGGACACTGGGGGCCCGGTTGAAAGCAGCCAACCTGAAAATGTCTTTGAAATCCCCGTATTTTATCTTAACAATTCATGCACATTTTACATGTTTCTGACATTGTGTCCATATTTGCTATAATTTAAGGCGTGGGGAGGTGTGTTTTAAGTATACTTAGAGTCATCTAGCTTTATCCACCAGACCATATAGTGTAATGGGTGCTTCAGGTATCCTGTGACCTTGAGTTCCCCTTGGCATACATGTTGGTACACTCATGGGTGTAAGGACCCAGGAAGGGCGGACAACCCATCTTGGTGGGTGGCATCCAAGAGACCGGAGGCAGCCTAGTTGTGGAGGGACCTGACTTCTTGGCTGGGTGCAGAGGGCGAACTGGACTTTATCAGAGGAAGATGTGCAGAACAGGCCTGGCGGCAGGAACTGCATGTGAAGAGCACAGAGGCATGAAGGGGCAAGCTTGGGAGACAGTGAACAGTACACCTAGATCAGAATGTGCAGCGTGCACAGAGGAGTAGCCAAAAAGCAGGCGGGAATGAAGCCTAGAGGCATCAAGAGCTCAGGTTTTAGGCTTAGTCGGTCAAGTGTGGACTGGGGCCCCAGCTTCACCACCCCTTTGGAATGTTATTCCTCATGCCTGTAAACTTCACTTTGGAATAACAAATGTGCCCACCTTATAGAATGGTAGTGAGGATTCAATCAGATCACGTATGTCAAGTGTGCAGCCATGATTTTGATGACCACAGATGCCTCTTCATTGCCTGCCACCCCAAAGCCAAGTGGGGCACAGTGGCTTTCCCCAGCCCATGACCCAGCTCCAGGTCTAAATGGCCTTGGGAGTGCCAGGCTTCTGCAGGGAGCTACGGATGTGCCTCCCAAGTCCCCAAACCCTTCCACACCCCTCAATGTTCCTGCTCACAAATCCCTTTGTGAGGGGGCCCTTACCCATTGCTCTGACCTCCTCTCTCTTCTGTAGACCTACCTGCATCTCCTAGAACACGCTCTCTCTTGGTTTGCACATGCCATTCCTTCTCTCTGGAACATCTTTCCTTTACCCTCCCGTCCTCCCCCCACCCCACCTCTACCTCCACCTCCTCCTGGCTAACTCCTACTCACTTTTCAGGTCTTAGGTTAGATGTCATGTCCTCAAAGCCCTCGCCTCACTGCATCGTCGTGCTGTAAGCATCCATCTCCTCCCAGGACAACATCTGATTCTCTGCTGCAGGCTCAGCACCAAACTTGGTGCCTGACCCACAGCAGGTGTGCAGTGATTATTTGCAGAATGAGTGAGTGACAGGAAACGGTGGCAGCCCAAGCCTATGAAGAGGCTGCAGCCAGAATTCAGGAAAAGAGCAAAGGCTGCTAGGGAGGATCATGGCCCACTCCCACCCTGGGCTCTGGGCAAAATCAGCTGTAGCTGTTTGAATTCTCCACTCTCACTGTGCTTTCCTCTGGGTTTTTTATATCAAGCTTATATATCAGCATTGTCTGATAGAACTCTCTGCAGTGACGGAGATGTTCTGTATCTTGTGATGTCCTGTATGGTAGCTCCCAGCCACATACAGATAGTGAACACCTGGAGTGTCGCTAGGGTGAACAAGGAACTGAGGTAATTGTATTTAATTTATATAAATTTCCATAGGACCTGGCGACTGCCTTACTGGATAGTACAGCTCCATCCTTTCCAATCCTCACAGGGTTTGAGACTAGAAGTCAAGAGGCCAAGTCTGCCACGGCCTTTGTGCTGTCTGAGCTCTTGTTTCTCTTATGTATAAAATAAGGGGACTGGACTCAATGACTTCTGAACTCATTTCAGATCAAAAAATCTTGGGAGTCAAAGTGAGAGAAGGAAAAAGACTCTGGGAGCAGCTGTTAAGACTGGGTGAGGACCCAGAAGCCTAGGCAATGGGATGTGATGAGCAGAGGGAGAAGGGAGGAGGAGAAATGGGTGAGAGAGGGGAGAAAGAAGGCCTTCAGTCTTTGGTCTTGTATAAACACCAAGATCATTCCAGGGCCAACAAAGTCCTGGGTGATCTGGGCCCCACCCCATTTCAATCATATGGTCCCTGCTGCTCCCCTCACTTTCTGCGCCCCAGACAGGGTAGACTTCCTCCGTCTCATCACAGGGACTTTGTCCATGCTGTTTCTTCTGTCTGGAATGACCTCCCCTCCCCTTCACTTAGCCTCCTCTCCCTCCTCTTCTCCTTCATCCTCCAACATTGTTTCCTTAAAGAAGTCTTTATTGACCTGGGCCATGTCAAGATCCCTTACAGGACGCTCTCATAGCAGTAGCTTTTTCTCTCCCAACTCTCCTCACAAATGCTATTCTATAGCTATTTCTGTGATTCTTGGTTCAGTGTCCACTCTCAAGAGGACTGGGGGGACTCTTTCTTTCTCACGATGCCTAACACAGTAGCTACCATAGTAAATGCTCTGTGAGTGTCACTGGAGGGATGGTAGGAGGGGCAGGCAGCCAGCTCTGGGGAAGGAGCATGAGCTTCCGAAGCCCCAGTGCTTGTCCTCTGCTTACAGGGCCAGCTGGGGAAGTTTTAGGGATAGACATTCCTTTGGACTCTCTGGGCTTTCAGCTGAATTCTGATTTTAGCCTCTCCCCCAGGGCTGCAGCCAAGATCTCTGATGGTTCTCAGTACTACGTTCTGCTCATCATCACTGATGGGGTCATCTCTGACATGACACAGACAAAGGAGGCCATTGTCAGTGTAAGTCTGAGGAGGGTTTGGCAGGAAGAGGTCACTGTTAATAACTGTCCAGGGGTTGAGATTTTGCCCTACGTGCAAGCTAACAAGTCAGGCTGCCAATTTCATGGATGCTCGCAGTGGACACAAGACTTCTGGATCAAAAGCAAAGGTGTGTGGGACTTCCCTGGTAGTCCAGTGGTTAAGACTCAACACTTCCACTGAAGGGGGCATGAGTTCAATCCCTGGTCGAGGAATTGAGATTCCACATGCCACTATCCCAGCAGTAGCAACAGCTCAACTATCAGCATTGGCTCTGATTCACTAAGTCCACTTCCCAGAAGATAATGTGCCAAGGGCCAGATTACCAGTGGGTTGTATTATAGAACATACACCCTGAGTGTAGAAAACCTGAGCCTTTTATCATGAGACATTTTATTATACTAGACAGTAAACAAACCTGCCCTTTGCTGTATAGGAAGACCCTGTATCTTTCAAGGCTGTTACATATGCAGACATACTTGAAAAGATAGTCCGGCACAAAAAGAAATCAGTGCCTCTGCTTGTAAGATGTGCCAAAATATTATACACAGAGAGAATTGTCCCCCAACAGTCACTTCCCTTGTTATGGCTGCTCACCCCAACAATTTCCCCTCTTTCCCCTCACAGGCCTCATCACTGCCCATGTCTATCATTATTGTCGGTGTGGGACCAGCCATGTTTGAAGGTGAGTAAGATGAGGGGTTTTGATGAGTGAGACCAAGAACTAGGGAAAACAAAGGAGGATCTGGGAACCCAGGCCTGTCTCATAGAGAAGATAGGATGGATGCCTGTGTCAGACCTTGGCCAAGTCAGACCTTCTCTGAACCATTTCCTCATTATAACCGAGGTTGTTGATACAAATACTTCCCTCCTGGGGTTCCTAGGATGATGGAATGCATGGGAGGGAATAATAATAATAACTCCATTACAATGCCTAATATTTGTAGGACTTTGATACAACCATTAGGTGGTCTCTTGATGACTCCAGAGGGGAGCGAAGAGGCAGAGGGCAGCATGGGTTGTTGTGGGAAAGGTCAATCAGCTGAGGGGTGTCTTTTCTGCAGCTATGGAAGAGCTGGACGGTGATGATGTGCGCGTGTCCTCTCGGGGACGCTATGCCGAGCGCGACATCGTTCAGGTAGACCTGCTGTCATGAGGTCAAAAGGAAGTCATGGTGTCAAAGGCATGGTGGGAAGGAGGGGTTAAGTTAGCAGCCATTCCCCTTTACTGCCTTCCTTTTTTTTTTTTTTCCCCAATTTTTATTTATTTATTGGCTCTGCTGGGTCTTCATTGCTGCATGTGGGGCTTTATCAAATTTACGGGAGTGGAGGCTACTCTCTAGTTGATGTGTGTGAGCTTCTCTTGTTGCGGAGCTTGGGCTCTGTGACCCGTGGCCTCCAGACCGTGGGCTCAGTAGTTGTGACGCAAGGTCTTAGGTGCCTCAAGGCATTGGGATCTTCCTGGACCAGGGATTGAACCTGTGTCCCTGCATTGGCAGGTGGATTCTTAACCACTGGACCACCAGGGAAGTCCCTTTACTGCCTTCTTAATCATTTACCTTTCTTCCCTTCACTCTTTCGGCCTTCCTACATTCATTCAACAAATTCTTTTTGAGAAACGCAGGTTGCTGCAGCCATGGTGGATTCATAGTGTGAGAGATCCCCAAGGCACCTGCCCTCTAGTGGAGGCAGCCAATAATAATGGCACAGTTCATTAGATTGTGCTAAGTGCTCCAGAGGGACAGCAAACGCCACAGTGAGAGTCTGTAACTGGGATCTGATTAGGCAGGATTGTCAGGGAAGGCTGCTGCTGCTGCTGCTAAGTCGCTTGAGTCGTGTCCGACTCTGTGCAACCCCATAGATGGCAGCCCACCAGGCTCCTCCATCCCTGGGATTCTCCAGGCAAGAACACTGGAGTGGGTTGCCATTTCCTTCTCCAGTGCATGAAAGTGAAAAGTGAAAGTGAAGTCACTCAGTCGTGCCCGACTCTTAGCGACCCCATGGACTGCAGCCCACCAGGCTCCTCCATCCATGGGATTTTCCAGGCGACAGTCCTGGAGTGAGGTGCCATTGCTTTCTCCATCAGGGAAGGCTACTACGAGGAAATTACATTGGAACTGAAATCTAAAACAAGGCATAAGCATAACAGGCAGAGAAGCAGCAGGTGGGAAGGCCCTTAGGTTCAAAATAACTGGCCCAATCATGGAGAAGGCAAGAGGCCCGGGTGGCAGGATCACAGCAGTGAGTGGAAGAGGAAGGCAAGGCCCTGCCAGTCATGGTGAAGTTTGGGGCTTTGTTCTAAGATAATTAGAAACCTCTTGAAGGATTTTAGATAGAGAAGTGAGATGGTCAGTCTTGCATTTTGAGACATGCAGAGAGGCTGCAGGAGTGCGGACTGCAGCAGGACAAGGGAGAAGGCAGGGAGATCTGTTAGTGAGGAAGCCTTCGAAGTAGTCCAGGGATTTGGATGGGAATAGGAGCAGTGAGGAGGGAGAGGAGAAACAGGTTCAAAAGACAATTTAAGAAAAAATGTATGAGAATTGAATATTTGATTAAATGGTGATAGGGAGTCAGGGGGGCTTCAAGAATGATTCTTAGTTTCATAGACTGAGCCCCTGGGTGAGTGATAGTCTCACTTGCTGGGAAAGGAAAGGCTGGAGGAGGGGCAGATTTGGCAGAAAAGCCTAGAATTCAGCTGTAAACACACTAGACTTGAGTTATCTAAGAGGAACGAAAGGGGATGTGATATGGGCAACCAAGTTGTGACTCTGGGCCTTAAAGAAAAGAAGGTAGGGATGGATGTATAAATGTAGGAGTTACCAGGGAACAGGGTTGTTTTTTTTTTAATTGAAATACAGTCGATTTACAATACTGTGTTAATTTCACGTATGCAGAATAGTGATTCAGTGCTTTTAGTTTATACTCCATTTAAAGTTATTACAAGATAAAAGCTACAATACCGTGTTATACAGTTTATCCTTGTTGCTTATTTATTTTGTCTATATTAAGTAGTTTGTACATCTTAATCCAGGGAACAGTTTGTAAATGTGTTGAAAGTGTATGAAATCACCCAGGAAGAGAATTAAGAAAGAAAAAGCATCAGTTTTAGAGATTAGGCAGACCTAGAGCATTGGGGTTGGTGCAGGGAGGCATCCAGAAAGGTAGAGAAAATCTAGAAGAATGTAATGTGTCAAGAGTGGGAAGTGTTCAGGAAGATTATAGTGAAATGTAATGGAAAGCTCAAGGGGAGTCAGCAAGATGCGTGACAATCATTGCTTGCTGGACTGATTGGGGAACATGGTACTGTTGACTTCGTTAGCAAGAGCAGTTTCAGTAGACTGCATGAAGCCAGGTTAGAGTGGTTTAAGGGTGAATGGAAGGTGGAAAAAAAGTGGGTGGGGAGAAAGCAAATGTGGAAAGTTCCTCTAGATAAGGTGGGAAAGCAAGTGATGCTTGGAGATGTTAGGGGCCAAAGAGGGAGCCTCCGCCCCGCCACCCTCCCCGGTCCTCTCTCTCCTGGCCACCCACATCTGATCGTGCCTGTCACAGTTCGTCCCATTCCGAGACTATGTCGACCGGTCGGGGAACCAGGTGCTGAGCATGGCCCGACTTGCCAAGGATGTGCTGGCGGAGATCCCAGAGCAGCTACTGTCCTATATGCGCACCAGGGACATCCAGCCTCGCCCGCCACCCCCTGCCACCACCAGCCCAACGCCAGCTCCAGAGCATCCCTGAATAGCCCACGTAACCAACGCCCAGCAGTCTGCCCGCCTGCCCACCCATTGCTTCTGCTCAAAATCAGAGGCACCTGGAACCTTGGACCTCATTGGGAGGGCAACTTGGAGGATCAGTATTGGCTGGTCGAGCCCTCTGCCCCATCACCCACAGAAGGGCCTGGCACTGTCACCACCTCCCTGCCTTCTTGCCAATAATAAAGCTGATCTTTACTTCACTTCTGTCTCATGGGTCTTAGGAAGGGAGGCTGGGATGCCCAGGGTCTGGGACACACCAAGAGAAAGATGGAGCAAGGACAGCTTCAGCTAGGGATCATCCCCATCCTAACACACATCCATCTAACCCTTCTTCAGATATTCTTCAAATACTTTAAGAAAGAAGTGAATCTTTATGTGTGTACATTTTCCTGAGGAGAAAGGCCCATAGCTTTTATCAGATTCTAAAAGGGATTCTTGACCTCAAAAGGGGTCAGCTTTAAGATCAGTTCAGTTCAGTCGCTCAGTCATGTCCGACTCTTTGCAACCCCATGAATTGCAGCACACCAGGCCTCCGAGTCCATCACCAACTCCCGGAGTTCACCCAGACTCACGTCCATAGAGTCAGTGATGCCATCTAGCCATCTCATTCTCTGTCATCCCCTTCTCCTCCTGCCCCCAATCCCTCCCAGCATCAGAGTCTTTTCCAATGGGTCAACTCTTTGCATGAGGTGGCCAAAGTACTGGAGTTTCAGCTTTAGCATCATTCCTTCCAAAGAAATCCCAGGGCTGATCTCCTTCAGAATGGACTGGTTGGATCTCCTTGCAGTCTAAGAGACTCTCAAGAGTCTTCTCCAACACCACAATTCAAAAGCATCAATTCTTCAGTGCTCAGCCTTCTTCACAGTCCAACTCTCACATCCATACATGACCACAGGAAAAACCATAGCCTCGACTAGACGAACCTTTGTTGACAAAGTAATGTCTCTGCTTTTGAATATGCTATCTAGGTTGGTCATAACTTTCCTTCCAAGGAGTAAGCGTCTTTTAATTTCATGGCTGCAGTCACCATCTGCAGTGATTTTGGAGCCCAGAAAAATAAAGTCTGACACTGTTTCCCCATCTATTTCCCATGAAGTGATGGGACCGGATGCCATGATCTTCGTTTTCTGAATGTTGAGCTTTAAGCCAACTTTTCCACTTTCACTTTCACCAAGAGGCTTTTTAGTTCCTCTTCACTTTCTGCCATAAGGGTGGTGTCATCTGCATATCTGAGGTTATTGATATTTCTCCCAGCAATCTTGATTCCAGCTTGTGTTTCTTCCAGTCCAGCATTTCTCATGATGTACTCTGCATATAAGTTAAATAACAGGGTGACAATATACAGCCTTGACGAACTCCTTTTCCTATTTGGAACCAGTCTGTTGTTCCATGTCCAGTTCTAACTGTTGCTTCCTGACCTGCATACAGATTTCTCAAGAGGCAGATCAGGTGGTCTGGTATTCCCATCTCTTTCAGAATTTCCCACAGTTTATTGTGATCCACACAGTCAAAGGCTTTGGCATAGTCAATAAAGCAGAAATAGATGCTTTTCTGTAACTCTCTTGCTTTTTCCATGATCCAGCGGATGTTGGCAGTTTGATCTCTGGTTCCTCTGCCTTTTCTAAAACCAGCTTGAATATCAAGAAGTTCACGGTTCACATATGCTGAAGCCTGGCTTGGAGAATTTTGAGCATTACTGTACTAGCGTGTGAGATGAGTGCAATTGTGCGGTAGTTTGAGCATCTGCTCTCATGGGTCTAGTTCAAGTTTTTTGAGTGAGGATAATTTAAAAAGCTGATATTTTCTTTGAGTGAAGGGAAGTGAAGTGAAGTCACTCAGTCATGTCTGACTCTTTGTGACCCCATGGACTGTAGCCTACTACGCTCCTCTGTCTATGGGATTTTCCAGGCAAGAGTACTGGAGTGGGTTGCCATTTCCTTCTCCAGAGGATCTTCCTGACCCAGAGATCGAACCCAGGTCTCCCACACTGTAGGCAGATGCTTTACCATTTGAGCCACCAGGGAAGTCCCATTTTTTTTGAGTATTCACTACATATCAGACATTGATAAGTAATTTACATGCATCATCTTATTTAATCCTCACAGCAATCCTGTGAGATAAGCACTGTGTTATCTTTTGCGCATGAAGAATCTGAGGCTCAGAGAGGTTAAGTCACGTATTGAACAGAACCCAACAGTTTGGCTCCAGAGGCCAAGAGGTTAACCTGCAAATCTCTTCCTGGAGTGTCAATTTTATTAGGATGTTTAGGGAAAGAAGGCCAAAGGAACATTTCATGCAAAGAGTGGCACAGTAAAGGACAGAAATGGTATGGACCTAACAGAAGCAGAAGATATTAAGAAGAGGTGGCAAGAATACACAGAAGAACTGTACAAAAAAGATCTTCACGACCCAGATAATCACGATGGTGTGATCACTGACCTAGAGCCAGACATCCTAGAATGTGAAGTCAAGTGGGCCTTAGAAAGCATCACTACGGACAAAGCTAGTGGAGGTGATGGAATTCCAGTTGAGCTATTCCAAATCCTGAAAGATGATGCTGTGAAAGTGCTGCACTCAATATGCCAGCAACTTTGGAAAACTCAGCAGTGGCCACAGGACTGGAAAAGGTCAGTTTTCATTCCAATCCCAAAGAAAGGCAATGCCAAAGAATGCTCAAACTCCCGCACAAGTGCACTCATCTCACACGCTAGTACAGTAATGCTCAAAATTCTCCAAGCCAGGCTTCAGCAATATGTGAACCGTGAACTTCCTGATGTTCAAGCTGGTTTTAGAAAAGGCAGAGGAACCAGAGATCAAACTGCCAACATCCGCTGGATCATGGAAAAAGCAAGAGAGTTACAGAAAAGCATCTATTTCTGCTTTATTGACTATGTCAAAGCCTTTGACTGTGTGGATCACAATAAACTGTGGGAAATTCTGAAAGAGATGGGAATACCAGACCACCTGACCTGCCTCTTGAGAAATCTGTATGCAGGTCAGGAAGCAACAGTTAGAACTGGACATGGAACAACAGACTGGTTCCAAATAGGAAAAGGAGTTCGTCAAGGCTGTATATTGTCACCCTGTTTATTTAACTTATATGCAGAGTACATCATGAGAAATGCTGGACTGGAAGAAACACAAGCTGGAATCAAGATTGCTGGGAGAAATATCAATAACCTCAGATATGCAGATGACACCACCCTTATGGCAGAAAGTGAAGAGGAACTAAAAAGCCTCTTGGTGAAAGTGAAAGTGGAGAGTGGAAAAGTTGGCTTAAAGCTCAACATTCAGAAAACGAAGATCATGGCATCCGGTCCCATCACTTCATGGGAAATAGATGGGGAAACAGTGTCAGACTTTATTTTTCTGGGCTCCAAAATCACTGCAGATGGTGACTGCAGCCATGAAATTAAAAGACGCTTACTCCTTGGAAGGAAAGTTATGACCAACCTAGATAGCATATTCAAAAGCAGAGACATTACTTTGTCAACAAAGGTTCGTCTAGTCGAGGCTATGGTTTTTCCTGTGGTCATGTATGGATGTGAGAGTTGGACTGTGAAGAAGGCTGAGCACTGAAGAATTGATGCTTTTGAATTGTGGTGTTGGAGAAGACTCTTGAGAGTCCCTTGGACTGCAAGGAGATCCAACCAGTCCATTCTGAAGGAGATCAGCCCTGGGATTTCTTTGGAAGGAATGATGCTAAAGCTGAAACTCCAGTACTTTGGCCACCTCATGCAAAGAGTTGACCCATTGGAAAAGACTCTGATGCTGGGAGGGATTGGGGGCAGGAGGAGAAGGGGATGACAGAGAATGAGATGGCTGGATGACATCATTGACTCGATGGACGTGAGTCTGGGTGATCTCCGGGAGTTGGTGATGGACTCGGAGGCCTGGCGTGCTGGGATTCATGGGGTTGCAAAGAGTCGGACACGACTGAGCGACTGATCTGATCTGATCTTAGGGGAAGACATTGTATATGAAAACATATACTTTATAGTGGGTCGAATGCAAGTTTTATACTAAGATAAATTAGAAGTTTCCAGGCGTTTTAGGCTTTGCCCCAGAACCCTGGCAGACCCTCTCACGCTCCCCGTTGATGGCAAAACTGGACAGGCTAAGCAACAAGTACTGTTTTACAAGTAGACTCTTCTTGGCACCCAAGTTCTCAAAAGCCCCCCAAAACTGACAATAGAGTTGTCGAGTTCAGCTTTACAAATAAGCAATATGAGGTAGGAAGAATTTAACAAATTGCCCAAGTTCACATGGCTACTAAGTGACCCAGTCACATTAAAAGTAGCTGTTTTGACATCACGTAGCCTTTCCCCGCCTACCTACAAGGTTCCAGCATCTGAATCTTATTTTACTTACACAGTCCGTTTTACACCCAACCAGCATTTTGCACCGCCCCCAAACAGGCCGCTACTTTCAGATCCACACCTTTGCTCCAGCCCTGCCCTTTTACCTTTTCCAAGCCCCGCCCTTTCCCTTCAGCCTCGCGTGTTTTTTCCCAGCTCTATCCTCTCCCCAGCCCAGCTCCAAGTTCCAGGCCCATCCAAAGCCCCGCCCTTTCTTTTCTGAGGCCCCCTCTTCTGTTTAGTCCCACCCCTCACCCCCGGTTGAGTCCCTATTCTCCTTACTGGGGCCTGCTTTACAGATAGCCCCGCCCACTCCCCGCAAACCCCGCCCCATAGATTGGATTATTCTCTTCCAGCCCCGCCCCGCCACTACCCATAACTCCCAGTGCCCCTTAGGCTGCAGTCCGCGTCCCTCTTGCTCCTGGCCCTGCCCCCAGCCCCGCCCCGAGGCTCCGGCCCCGCCTCGCCGCCTTCCTCGGAGACCAAGGCCAGGTCCCTACCGCAGCCGCGGCGCCAGCAGGAGGGAGGGAGGCGGGGGGAGAGGCAGAGGGGGAAGGGAGAAGGGCGGGCTCCTTACGCCCAGTCCCGCGCTCATCGTCCGTGTCGGCAGATTCGCTACAAACGGCCCGACAACTCCGGATCCCGAGTGTCATAACTTCTGTATCCAGAAACCCAACTCTAGATGGAGGCGCTAGAAAAGCCCTGTAAGGTGTCCAGGGGCCCTTCCGAATCCCAGAGAATGGCCTCTCGAGCCTCAGCGGGCGGGCGGGGATCTGTGGCGAAAGTGCAGCTCGGCAGTGCCGCGGCGCCGAGTTTACCCTGCGCAGACGCCGTCGCCGCTGCTGCTGCCGCCGCCGCTGCCACTGCCTTTGCCGCCACCGTCTCCGCCGCCGCCGTCCCCGCGCTGCCTCCAGGAGCCTCCATTGTTCCGGTGGCGCCGGGTCCCGAGACTCGGCAACCTAGGGGCCTTCGAAAGGGGCGGCGGCCGCCGGAATTGAGACGTTCGGGCGCCGGCGGGACTGGGAGCGGCAGGGGTCAGCGCGGGAATCCCAGGGAGCCGGGCCAGAGCGTGGGGCGGCAGGGGGTCGGGGTGGCGTGGTCTGCAGTCTCCGGAATTGGGGCTCTCCCTCCCCGACCCGTCTTTCCCCGCCGGCCTCCCTAAGTGGGGTCGGAGCCCCGGCGGGCGTCCCCGGCGATGAGCCCGGACTCGAGGTGGCCGGTGAGTGCGGGCCAGGGACCAGGGCGGGAGTGGCAAGCCGGGAAGGGGTAGGCTAGTTTCGTGGGGCACGCACTGAAACTGCCCGGCCCGAGGGTCGGGCCACCCCAGCCGGAAGAACTGACAGTGCATTCGCCCCCAGCCCGCATCCCTGGGCTACAGTGTATCCCTTCGGGGCTGCCTGGGTCAATGGCAGGAGGAGAGCCTTGTTCAACTTGTACACTTTGATCAAGGGGAAACGTCGCCGCATCCGGGAGAGGGCTGCGGGCACCGCCTGGGCCTGGCCTGATCCCTCTGGCCTCCGCCCCCTACTTCCTCCAGTCCCCTGAGAGCCTTGGGCAGATGCGGTCGTCATACCCCAGGGCCTGGGGCCCTCCCCACGGACTTTCAGGTCTAAGTTTCCGTGTCTCTTCTCTGTGCATCTGCTGCTGAGTCCCAGCGGAACATTTGCCGGGGGCTCTGTGCTGCTTAGGGAGCTAGGGCAGCAGAGCTGCAGCCTTCACCAGGGACTCATTGAAACAGAGTTTGTGCTTCTGATTGGTTTGTTTAAAGATAGCCACAGGTAGGAAGTAAGGGCAGTTTAAGTAGTTTTAACGAAATGGCAATCTGGGGCTTGGACAGAGTGGCTGGAGCAGTTCACTGGCTGGGTTAAGTCACAGGAGAAGAACTCTTGTTAGTTAGGGAGCTCAGGGTGGCTTTGCTTGGAATGGTGCCCAGCCCATAGTTAAATTGTTGAATCCAGCTAGGCCTGGAGAAATTGGGGCAGTCTCTGACCAAGCTGGGCTTCCTGGGGGCTGGTGCCATCTGCTGTCTCCACTCACCCAGGAACACTGGAGAGAAGGAAGGGAGGGCTCTAAGGACCAGCATGGAGCTGAGTGTGCTGCACTGCCATGTTCCTGTTTATACTCTTAAGGCCTGGTGTCATCCCCAGAGCCAGGGCATAGGCTTACCCCAGAGGCCTTAGAAAGTCACCGATTTTTTCTGTCATCCATTTATTTCTGCTGGAGTCCAGGACCAAATCATTTTGGCCACCGATTCAAACTTCTGCATGGGCTGACATTAGCCTTCATCCGTCTCAGTCCCTAATCTTCTTTTAGCTATTATTCAACAAATTATGTATTCATTTGCCAAAACAATATTGCATGCCAGGTTCTGGGGCTATGGAAGTGGGTAGGCTCTGGTGTCTGCACTGTACAGCTCCCAGTCTAGTGGAAAGAGACAGAGAACTTTCAGTGTGGTGAGTGCTGTGGTGGAGGTGAGGATGAAATGCTGTGGAAACACAGCTTTCTGTGAGATAGACGGAGAAATCATAACAGAAGTGACATTTGAGCCATGTTTTGAAGAATGAGTAGGAGCTCACTAATCAGGGAGGGTGGAAGGCATTCTAAATAGAGATCATTTTGCGGGAATGAGAGTTGGTAACATTCAGGGAATGGCAAGTTGCCCTGGTTAGACAGAAATACAGCTATAATTGGTGAAAAGAAGGATCTAGAAAGGAAGACTAAGGCCACAGAATGAAAGGAACACCATGACTGTCATCATAAGGAATGTGGATATTATCCTGAAATCAGTGGGGGGCATCAGGAGGGTTCCAATCAAAACACTGATATGAATAATTCTACTTGGTAGAAAGATCATTCTGGACACATTTATATGAGAAAAAGCTAGAACTGAGACATAGGGCAGGATGATCAGACAAGAGGTAATAATACCAAGACCATGGCCATGGTGTGGAGGAGATGGCATTTGGATCTGCTGTAGAGGTTGGCTGGCCAGGACCCTTGGGGAGAGGGAGGGCTGGAGAGAGTGGAGTGGGTGGCCCGGGCCTACGCTAACTGATCTGTACATTCTAGATGTGACAGCATGGGGGTGGACTTTGACGTGAAGACTTTCTGCCACAACCTGCGGGCAACTAAGCCACCCTATGAGTGCCCCGTGGAGACCTGCCGCAAGGTCTACAAGAGTTACAGTGGTATCGAGTACCATCTGTACCACTATGACCATGACAACCCACCGCCCCCACAGCAGACTCCACTCCGAAAGCACAAGAAGAAGGGGCGCCAGTCACGCCCAGCCAACAAGCAGTCACCCAGCCCCTCAGAGGTATCCCAGTCACCCAGCCGTGAGGTGATGAGTTACGCACAGGCCCAGCGCATGGTGGAAGTGGACTTGCACGGCCGCGTGCACCGCATCAGCATCTTTGACAACCTGGATGTGGTGTCTGAGGATGAGGAGGCCCCCGAGGAGGCGCCTGAGAACGGCAGCAATAAGGAGAACACTGAGACACCGGCCGCTACTCCCAAGTCAGGCAAGCATAAGAACAAGGAGAAACGCAAGGACTCCAACCATCACCACCACCACAATGCTTCTGCGAGCACCACTCCCAAGCTGCCAGAGGTGGTCTACCGGGAGTTGGAGCAAGATACCCCTGATGCCCCGCCCCGGCCGACCTCCTATTACCGGTAAGGCCACCTCCGCCTCCCAACTCTGGAAAACTGGTCAAGCAGGGCTTAGGAGCCAAAGACAGGTGACAAGCAACAGATAGGAAATGGCAGAGGTAAAGCATAGCAGCAACACACTGGCCCTGCCAAGGCAGACGTGCCCCAGCTAGCGGTGATGGCAGTTCCTGTACACTGCCACATGCCGGACCCTCACTGGCGCTTTATAGCCATTCCCTTGTCTTATTCTCACAACTCGCTCAGGTAGGTTTTGTTCATGGGTGAGGAAACCACAGTCCAGAAGAAGGACCAGACTTATGAGCAGTCACATGCCAGTAGATAGCTGAACTGGGATTCAAACCCATATTCCTCTGACTCCAAAGCGGCACTATTTCTACAGTATCAAAGGGTCCCATCTGTTGATCTTGACCCTTTCTACTCCATCACCGTGACCTTGGGAAAGGCATCTGTCTGGCTTTTGGTGTTCCAGTGACCCCATCTGCAGTGCAGATATAATATTCCTCTGCTAGCCTCAATGTGGAAGACTAGGGACACTGACTTCATAGAGTCCTAAAAGCTGTTTGTAAATCTGCATAAGTAATTTCCCCATTGCTTATCCAGTTACTGTCACCCATCCTTTGGCATGCAGAAGCAGTGTTTTCATCACCAATGTTTCATACTCCTCTGAGAACCCTTTTATTTGATTTAACTGTTTCTTAGTATCTGCTTCCTTCCAAAAATTTGTCACAGTGGCTCCTAATAAAAATCACAGTCAAAAGGCTAAATTCCTTCAACATGAGGTAAAAAAATGGAGTGGGGGAAGTATGGTGGTAACCACATTCAGAAACCCAAGCTAAAGGATGGAACAAACACCAAGCGTGAGACTTCTTTCTGAGAGTCTTGGCATCCAAGTCAAAGAGGGCACTTGGGTGAGTTAGTTAAGGAGCTATCTTTGGTATCAGCTAATCAGAAGGCCTGATCTCCGACAAGGACTTCTTAGAAAGGTTTTTATGTGAAAGGTAGTTTTTACCAAAAGTGCAATAGTAGGTACTAAATCTCAGTTCTTTACAAGCAAATTTGGGGAACTCAAGTGATTTTCGTTCCTCTCACCCCTGTTGACATGCCAGCCTGTCTTTTCCTCCTCTCTTCCATCCTTCCATCTGTCCAGTCCAGCTCCATGTCCTTCTGGCTTTTCACTGTCTCTCTTATCTGTTAGTGCTCACTGCCATGCCCACCTCCCAACACATAGACCCCTCTTCGGGCCCGCCCTCTCCCCTCATGATTCTTTAGCACTCTCTGCTCCCTTAGGTAGCACAGCTTAGCTCCTGCTCATTTTCTTCATCCTTCCACTCAGAGTCACTCTTTGCTCCTGTGGATCAGATCTGTTCTCCAGGCAGCAGCTCTCAGCTGGTCCCCTGCAATCAGTTGGGAGGTGTGTTGCATGTAATTTGTTACTACTCTTAGCAGAACTGCCTGTTTTGGAAATGATTTACTTTTTATGTAAATGTGAGAAGATTCGAGGTCATCTCTTTAACAACAGCACTGGCTCTTGCTCCCATCTGATAAACTTTCTTGAGGGGGAGAGGGAGGGTGGAGTGTCAGCTGGCGTGTCAGGAATCGCACATGACACGCAGCCTACCTTATCTGCGCCACAGCCTGTAATCTGAGTGTGCTGTGGGAGTGTGCTGCGCACCATCACATAATGTTACGCGTGTCATGGCAGAAAAAGGTTGAGAGCTGGTGCCAAGGCCTGGAATGGGCCAGATGGTTCACACTAGCCCTGAGCCACACCTTTTTCAAGGATGAAGATGTTGCAGTCACCCTGGGGACAAGGTGAAGGGCTAAGCAAGAAGCTGCTTCTGATAGACACAGTACTTTAGTCTCTCCTCCCTTCCACTCTCAAAATGTCTTTCAGATGAACAACACTGACTGCCTCTTTCTGTGTGGTTAATCAGATATGGTCCTTGCCTCTATCCACGTAGTGCAGGGGTTAAGACACGAAAACAGTTATAATGCAAGACATGGTCGGGCAGAGCTATACCAAAGCTAATAATCAAGCTAACATTTATTGAGTTACTTGCTCCAGGTGCTGTTCTGAGCACTTTACCTATATTAACTCATCTAATGTTTCCAACAGCTGTGTGAAAGAGGTTCAAGTTAGGATCACCACTTTACACATGTGGAAACCAAGGCCCTGAGAGGTTTGCTTACTTGCCTGCTGTCACCCAGAGCACAGCTCCAGAGCCTATGCTTGCCTGGCCTGCTGCAGCTCGCAGAGTCGCATTTTCCTTGTGGAGAGCAGAGTGGAGGCCCAGGAACTAACATATATCTAGGGCCTGCTATGTACCACTTGATTTAGCCCATTCATTTTTAATTAATTGCATTTAATCCTGACGTCTTAGAAAATGAAAGGTATTATCCTCATTCTCTCATCCATAAACCTGAAGTTTAGAAAAGAGCAGGGATGTCCTGGATATCCCACAGTAACAGAGCCAGGACCTAACTGGCTGTTAGGTGTGTGTCCAGGTGTGTTAGAGGCCAAAGCCGTGTGCTTTTCCGTCGTTGCTCCCTGTAGCTTTACAATAGCAGAGTCAGGCCACCTGGAGTGTGCACGTCAGGGGAGTGGGGAGCCTGCTCTGTACCCCAGGCGCCTAGAGCCGCCCCTGGCTGCAGTCATGCGGGCCCAGTGAGTGCTGTGGAGTGGAGTTTGAATCCTAGCTCTGCCACTTCCTGGTTGTGTGAACCACCTGTGTGGGGCACTTAACTTCCCAAAGCATCCGGTTTCCTCCTCTATAAAGTGAGGGCAAGAAGAACATTGACCCAAGGACTGTGAGGAAGATAACTGTGATAACTTAGCACAATGCCCGGTCATAGTAAATGCTCAGTAAATATTAGCTATCCTGACTGTTATCTCCCAAGGCTTTCCAGAGAGCAAAGAGTACCTAGATTCTGAGGGAGCCCTGAGCTGCTGCTGCACCAGCTGAGAGAAGACCTACAGCAGCTCCGTTCAGGATACAGCCGGCTGGTACTCAAACAAATGTAAATTGGCAAGTGAAAACTGAGGACCTTCCTGCCCCCGACTCTTTGTACCATCACCCAGACCACTGCAATCAGGGGTCCTAGCCGCCCCATCCTTCTCCCTTCAGGATCTTGCTGAGCCTCTGCATCTCAAAGGAGGCAGTGTGGCAGCTAGGACGTGAGCTTTGAGCTCGGCATGCCTGGGTTCATATCCCAGCTCTTCCACTTTCTCACAAGAGAGCCGGCCCAGGTGAATTCACTGCCCCAAACGTTAGGTTTCCTTTTCGGCACAACAAGAATGATGACAGGCCTTACGGTGCCTGGAGTAAAGGTGAGGCTAGAATGAGACCACGTATACATCAAGGCACGGGCCTGGAACAGGGTGAGTGCTCCACAGATGTAACCCACGTTCTTTAAGGGAGGGAAATCTCAACCTTCTGATGCCGAGCTGCCTGTGTGCACTGCAGGTATATTGAGAAGTCGGCGGAGGAGCTGGATGAGGAGGTTGAGTACGACATGGATGAGGAGGACTACATCTGGCTAGATATCATGAACGAGCGGCGGAAGACGGAGGGTGTGAGTCCCATTCCGCAGGAGATCTTTGAGTACTTAATGGACCGGCTGGAGAAGGAGTCGTACTTTGAGAGCCACAATAAAGGCGACCCCAATGCTCTAGTAGATGAGGATGCTGTGTGCTGTATTTGCAATGACGGCGAGTGCCAGAACAGCAATGTCATCCTTTTCTGTGACATGTGCAACCTGGCTGTGCACCAGGAGTGCTACGGTGTCCCCTACATCCCTGAGGGCCAGTGGCTGTGCCGCCGCTGCCTGCAGTCACCCTCCCGCGCTGTGGACTGCGCCCTGTGCCCCAACAAGGGTGGTGCCTTCAAGCAGACAGATGATGGGCGCTGGGCCCATGTGGTGTGTGCCCTCTGGATCCCTGAGGTCTGCTTTGCCAACACAGTCTTCCTGGAGCCCATTGACAGCATTGAGCACATCCCGCCCGCACGCTGGAAGCTGACCTGCTACATTTGCAAACAGCGGGGCTCAGGGGCCTGCATCCAGTGCCATAAGGCCAACTGCTACACAGCCTTCCACGTGACGTGTGCCCAACAGGCTGGCCTTTACATGAAGATGGAGCCTGTGCGGGAGACAGGGGCCAATGGCACCTCCTTCAGCGTCCGCAAGACTGCCTACTGCGACATCCACACACCCCCAGGTTCAGCGCGCCGCCTGCCTGCCCTGTCCCACAGTGAAGGCGAGGAGGATGAGGAGGAGGAGGAAGATGAGGGTAAGAGTTGGAGCTCAGAGAAGGTCAAGAAGGCCAAGGCCAAGTCCCGGATCAAGATGAAGAAGGCGCGGAAGATCCTGGCAGAGAAACGGGCAGCGGCTCCTGTGGTGTCTGTGCCTTGCATTCCACCACACAGGTACGGGGGAGCAGATGGGCGGGCCAGGGAGGGAAGAAGCCCTGTTGGAGACTGACAGTCCCCTGAGTGGAGTGACAGGCTTGGGTTTTCTTCTTCCTATCAGGAGCTACCTAGAGGTGGTGATGGTTTTTAATATCAAAAGAGATTAGCTCTAGCAGGTCACCTGACTTTTACGTTAGGAACCAGAGACTTCAGCTCTTCTCTGGCCAACTTGGCAGGTGTATTTGAAACTGCCCTCCATATTGCTGGGGTGGTGTAAGTTAGGAAGTAAGACAATGGAGTAGCCACCAGCCACAGTGGAAGAAACAGTCTGACTCTGAAGGGAGAACAGAATGGAAAAGAGGGAAGGAAATGCTCAAGGAATTGTGTTATGGCCACAGATGAGGGCTGTGAGGATCAGTTACTTTTTACTCTTGTGCTACCTAGACAATTTCCAGTAGTTGACTGCTATGTTGTAGTACTTCATCTTAAAACCTTCCCAGACTCAGTCCAAGTTGGGTGTCCCAGGGTCAGTTAGTACTCAGGGCTGCAGTGACAATAAGCAGTCTTAGGGGCCAGGCTCACTCACCCCCGTGGTGAACAGAGTTAGCACTCGGAGCTTGGCTTCCTGTCTCCTGAGGTGCCCTTGACAGCCAGCTGTGTTTGCTCTTCTTTGCCCTAGCCCAGTGTCACAGGCCTTCTTGACAATAGATTTATTCCCTATTCAGCCCCACTCGGAAACTCATGGACCAAAGACCCCTGTTCTCTGTGAGAAAATCAAGGCCCACGAGGTTTTTCCTCTCTTTGCTCTCCTGTTTCCCAGGCTCAGTAAAATCACTAACCGCCTGACCATCCAAAGGAAGAGCCAATTCATGCAGAGGCTGCACAGCTATTGGACGCTGAAGAGGCAGTCGCGGAATGGGGTCCCGCTGCTGCGTCGCCTGCAGACCCACCTGCAATCTCAGAGGAACTGTGACCAAGTCGGGGTACTATGTCAGATTCCCTGTGGGCTCTGGGAACTAATGCCAGGGGGATGAGGACAGAGACTTATCATTGGCTTGTTTTTCTGTACCACCCAGCATGTGGGATCTTAGTTCCCCAACCAGGGATCGAACCCATGCTCCCTGCACTGGAAGCACGAAGTCTTAACCACTGGACCACCAGGGAGGTCCCAAGAACAGATTTGTGACTGCAGTTTCCAATGCCTGAGGGCTTGGGCTGTTTGTTCCTTTAAACTAGACCTCAAATCAGGCTAAGGATGAAATCCTTACACATTATCCTTCATGCATTATTCCTTGTGTTCATCCTTTCATTCACAACAAGCATATACCGAGCACCAACTCTACTGGGCTCAACAGCCACAGTGGGTTGCAGAGCTTCCACTTTAGCTGGCAAGCCTACCAAGAGATCACTGCTCCCAGCTTTGGTTTTCCTGCCTTTGACCCAAGTTTCCTGGGCTCTCATTGCCTCTGGCTCTCTCATCATCTCCTGATCCCCCTTTTGCCTCTTCAGAGAGATTCCGAGGATAAGAACTGGGCCCTCAAAGAACAGCTTAAGTCCTGGCAGCGGCTTCGGCATGACCTGGAGCGAGCACGGCTGCTGGTGGAGCTGATTCGCAAGCGGGAGAAACTCAAAAGGGAGACGGTGAGTGCTCCCGGACCAGCTTTTTTTTATAGTGGAGAAAACAGACCCAGGAAAACAGAAAACCCAGAAAAGTGTGCGTCCCCTGGCCGGGAAGCGGCAAAGCTAATTGAGAGTCAGGTAACCTGGAGCTCAGTTTGCTGTCAGGCTCCTCAGAAGCAGAATGTCACAGGAGCGTTTTATGAATGGACTCCTGAATGATGTGATGCAGGTAGCTGGTGCTAGGAGTTCAAGGAAGGGGCAGTCCACAGTAGTGAAGTGCACCCAGCAGTGTGGGGTAGGAAGGAAGGCGAGTTCCCACACCAGCTACAGCCACCTCCCCAGACCTCTCCCCAAGGGACCAGCCTAGGCCTGGCTGATGGAGCCTTTATGTGTGGCAGATCAAGGTCCAGCAGATCGCCATGGAGATGCAGCTGACCCCCTTCCTCATCCTCCTTCGAAAAACCTTGGAGCAGCTCCAAGAGAAGGACACAGGCAACATCTTCAGCGAGCCGGTCCCTCTGTCTGAGGTAACCGAATTGGACGAAGTAAGAATCCCTTCCCCTCACTCCACCTTCTTTCTGTTCCTCTCCCAGATGGACCCTTGCCGCAGGTCTGGGCCAGGGGCTAGGAGGGGACCATGAAGAGAGGGGCTGGTGGCTCTGGGGCTCCGGGATGAACCGGAACCACAGGCATCACCTGGACTCTGTCTTGTCCCTGTCGTACCTCAAGGGCCCAGAATGGGAGGCAGTCTGCACTCCTTCCCCAGAGGCAGGGACTGAGTCTGCCAAGTGAATAAGCCCAGGGCAGGAAGACACTTTCCGGGTGCTGAACCCTAGAACGGAGAATTTAGAAGGCTCAGCACCTAAAGAACCATCTCTGAAGCCCTAGGTCCTGACTGGCAGACTCTTCTCTCTAAAAGGTATAAAATGAGAGACCTGAGGCAGCAGCCTCCTTACATGGCTTACTGATAAGTAAAAAGAGCTATAGGAATGCAGGGTGGTGTTACTTCCAGAGGCTCCCCCTAGCCATTTGCTTATTAAAACCTCATGTGGCTCTAGGATTCGGCTGTAATTGCATTACTGTTTTCCAAGCAAGGAAAAGAAAGCCCAGAGAGGCTAAGAGGCTTGCCAAGGTCACACAGCTTGTGACTAGAAAAGTCCAGACTAGAATCCAGCTTTCTTTTCCCCTGTGCTATATGCCTGCCTCTGACTGTAGGAGCAGGAGATTGCTGGATGCATTTCAAGGGAGGTTGTTAGGAACAGGGGTTCAGGGGGGATGAGGAACATACCTCCACTGAGCTACACCTCCCGTGTTCTCCCAGGTACCCGACTACCTCGACCACATCAAAAAGCCTATGGACTTTTTCACCATGAAGCAGAACTTGGAGGCTTACCGCTACCTGAACTTTGATGATTTTGAGGAGGACTTCAACCTCATCGTCAGCAACTGCCTCAAGTATAATGCCAAGGATACCATCTTCTACCGGGCAGCAGTGCGGCTCCGTGAGCAGGGTGGCGCGGTGCTCCGCCAGGCCCGGCGCCAGGCAGAAAAAATGGGCATTGACTTTGAGACGGGCATGCATATTCCCCCCAGCGTGACTGGAGACGAGGCCCCACACCACACCGAAGATGGTGGGTGATAAGTCACACATACACGTAGAGGCCAATGCCAGGGATGAACAGCTTTCCAAAAGTCCCCTCCTGGGAGCAGGCAGTGTAGGCAGGAAGCAGCTAGTCTGAGCAGTGGCACGCTAGCCCCAGGAATGCTCTCGAAGCCAGACTGGGTGAATGGAGAGCAATCCCCGCCTTTCTGCATCTCGGTGCTACTATTTTACAGCTGCTCCTGGTGAGAAGTGGAAGGGAAAAGAGTGACTTTCTGGTTGCCTGCCCAGGTTCACGGGGCCCAGAGGGCTGCCCTGAGACTGACCTCTCATCCCCTGTTCCCACCCCCTGCAGCAGAGGAAGAGCGGCTGGTCCTGCTAGAGAACCAGAAGCACCTGCCAGTGGAAGAGCAGCTCAAGTTGCTGCTTGAACGGCTGGATGAGGTGAACGCCAGCAAGCAGAGCGTGGGCCGCTCTCGGCGCGCCAAGATGATCAAGAAAGAGATGACGGCGCTGCGGAGGAAGCTTGCCCACCAGCGGGAGACGGGACGGGATGGGCCTGAACGACACGGCCCCTCCAGCCGGGGCGGCATGACACCCCACCCAGCAGCCTGTGACAAGGACGGGCAGACAGACAGTGCCGCCGAGGAGAGCAGCAGCCAGGAGACAAGCAAAGGTCTGAACCCCATGGCATGATGGACCCCAAGGCCAGCCAGACTGAGACTCTGCAGCACACACTCAGCCCCTGCCAGACCCCCAGGCAGAGGTCCCTCCTGCTCAGCTAGCTGCACTTTCTCCCTCCTTCCCCCTTCAGGGGCCTCTTAGCTGCCTCTCTCTGGCTATTTGTGTGAGAGACAGTGTTCCCAACTCCCTGCCCCCAAAACTATCTCCCCTACTCTAGCTGAAGTTATGTCCTATATCCCCAGGGTCTACCGTAGACAGACTCCCTTCCCACTTCAGGCCCCTCACCGACTCTCCTTCTCTCTTTCTCTGCTCCAGGCCTGGGTCCCAACATGTCCTCAACCCCCGCACTTGAGGTGGGCAGGAGAACCTCAGTTCTGTTCTCCAAAAAGAACCCGAAGACAGCTGGACCGCCCAAGAGGCCGGGCCGGCCCCCCAAAAACCGGGAGAGCCAGATGACCCCCAGCCACGGAGGCAGTCCTGTGGGGCCCCCCCAGCTCCCCATCATGGGCTCCCTACGTCAGCGCAAGCGGGGTAGGAGCCCTCGGCCCAGTTCGAGTTCAGACAGCGACAGTGATAAATCCACAGAAGACCCCCCAATGGGTGAGCCTCACCATCACCCAGCCCCTCCAATAGAGTGAGCGAAGCTGCCATCCTTCCCAGTATAACTCCCACCTAGCCCTTCATTTGCCCATAATATATCAGAGCTAGAAGGGCCCTTAGGAAGCCTGTCATTCAATCCCCTCACTTTATAGATGGGGAAACTGAAGCCCAGAGCCACTAACCCAACCAGATTCCCATCCAGGGTGCCCTTCATTTTATCACTTCACCTTTTCTCTTCTCATTCTCCTTGGGGAATCTCCTTTAAGCCACTGTGTCCTAAGGCTAGTAACTGCCAAGGGAAGTGCAAGGGGTGGGGCAGGGCTGTGGCCAGCTGTGGTGGACACTGCCCAGAGCTGGCTCTGCTGGCTGAGGTTGGAGGAATTTTCCAGCACAGAACGTAAAGCCAAGCTCTGAGTCCCTCTTACCCCCAGTAGATCTCTGATCTGCATCTTACTGACTGATTCCTTCCTTCCCCCCACCACCCCCAACCAAGACTTACCAGCCAATGGCTTCAGCGGTGGAAACCAGCCAGTAAAGAAGAGTTTCTTGGTGTATCGTAATGACTGCAGCCTTCCTCGGAGCAGCTCAGACTCGGAATCCAGCAGCAGTAGCAGCAGCAGTGCTGCCTCCGACCGGACCAGGTACCAGCCCTCTTGGTTTAAACCTGCCTCCAGGATGGCCTTCCAAATTTCCCTGTGGGGAGTGTGGTGGCAGCCATCTCCACCTAGATTAAGAGGGCTCAGACCAAAGGTTCTCTGCAAAATAAATAGAATGGATGAGACTGTCACCATAATGAATTAGAGGGGACCATCCTTGGTTAAGTTCATGTTTTAGAACAGAGGGCTTCCCTGGTAGCTCAGATGGTAAAGAATCCACCTGCAATGTGAGAGACCTGGGTTCGATCCCTGGGTCAGAAAGATCCCCTGGAGAAGCAAATGGCAACCCACTCCAGTATTCTTGTGTAGGAAATCCCATTGACAGAGAAGCCTGGCAGACTACAGTCCGTGGGGTTGCAAAGAATTGGACATGATTGAGCAACTAACACTTTCACTTTTCACTTAGAACAGAGTACATAAACTGATTCATGGTGACCTGGATTTGGCCTACAGACATATTTTGTTTGGCCAGCATGATATTTAAAAAAACAAACCCAGAAGTGCCACATAAAATTCCCAGTTTCTGTATTCCCTTTAAAAATCAGACCTAGCAGTTCTGACCACTGTTGCCTTAAGATAGGGCGTACACTCATCACTACTGCTGTATCCAGCCCACTTCAGTCAGATCACCCCCAAATCCCTAAGGGCACTTGAGTCTGAAATTATTCAATTAGCCTCTGCTTTCCAAAAGTCTTAGACCTTAGGGGCCAAAAGAAGACACCCACCATGCCATTTCCCACTCTCGCCCTCCTCTTGAGTTGAGCATCCCTTTTGTCCACAGCACAACGCCTTCAAAACAAGGCCGGGGCAAGCCCTCCTTCTCTCGGGGCACATTCCCAGAGGACAGCAGCGAAGATACCTCAGGCACTGAGAATGAGGCCTACTCCGTGGGCACTGGCCGCGGCGTGGGCCACAGCAGTAAGTACGCCCGCCCAAAGCCAGGGATGCTGGGGGCCTGGTGTCAGGGCCTTGCCAGACCCCTGGCTGCTGATCCGTCCCCTCTCTCCCATTCCTGTGAAGTTGTAAGGAAGAGTCTGGGCCGGGGAGCTGGCTGGCTATCAGAGGATGAGGACTCCCCCCTGGACGCTCTGGACCTGGTGTGGGCCAAATGCCGAGGGTATCCATCGTACCCAGCTCTGGTAGGCTTCTGCTTTTCTCGTCATACCCCTTGTCTTCCAGCCCCAAGACATACACTCAAAAGCAGCAGACCTCCTACTCTCTGCTGAGCTGCAGAGCACACGAGTCTTTAGCAGATAGTCACTTAGAGGTCCCTCATTAGTTTCTCCATCTGTCCCTTTCTCTTCCCTTTACCTCTTGGGCTCTGAAATAGTTCAGCATGGGAAGAAGCTGAGGGTCAGGATTGCAACCCTAGTTAGACGATTATGTTTTTCTGTCCCCACTTTAGAGGTAGTCTCCAAATTCTTGGATAGGGTAAGCCTGGGCGAAGGAGGAGACTGAACTAACCAAGATCTTATTACACCCTTAGATCATTGATCCAAAGATGCCCCGGGAAGGTATGTTCCACCATGGGGTTCCCATCCCTGTGCCCCCATTGGAGGTGCTGAAACTTGGGGAACAGATGACCCAAGAAGCCCGAGAGCATCTCTACCTCGTCCTCTTCTTTGACAACAAGAGAACCTGGTAAGGGAGGAGGGGAGCAGTCGATGTGACTCAGAGCCACAGACGCAGCCCCAGCCACTGGGGGCAGGCTGCCAGGAAACTCCAGCACTGCCGCCTGGGCGATCATAAATCAGTGGGGGAGGGACTTAGATCGCTGAGCAAAAGGGTTGTGTTGACCAAGAGTCTGAGAGACTGAGTGGGTAGCAGCTGACAAACAGCTGTAGCTAGAAAACAGGACCACAAGTGACTGTGAAAAATGTAGGGGCGGCTCTGCACCCAGACTAAGGTGGCTTCTAGATTTAGTTTTCCCACCTCTGCCTCCATGGTAACAAGATGTGGGGGATAAAGCAGACATAATCATTGGGTCTCTGAACCCCTGTTCTGTCACACTTACAAGCGTAGTCGATTGTTGTTAATTGTCTGCGGAAGATATCTAATGTCAGTTAAGTCTGCCTGTAGCCCATGGGACAAGGTATCTATTTCAGGCTAGGTCAGGGCTCCTTTTTGCACTCATAAATGCCCTGTGGTTATCCCCTGGTGTGACTGTCAACTGGGCTATTTTCATCACTAGCCTGTGAGCAGTTCCTGGAGGGCAGGGACTGCATCTCTCGGTTTCTGTAACTCCCACCAGAGCCTGGCCCAGAATGGGCACTTAGGAGTTTCAGAAGGAAGCAACAAGTAAGGGAGGCTGGTGCTTGTTGCCCTCCCAGAGATAAGAGATGACTTACTTGATCCTCGTCTCATCCTACAGGCAGTGGCTACCCAGGACTAAGCTAGTTCCTCTGGGCGTGAACCAGGACCTTGACAAGGAGAAGATGCTGGAGGGCCGGAAATCTAACATCCGCAAGTCAGTACAGATAGCCTACCACAGGGCCCTGCAGCACCGCAGCAAGGTGCAGGGCGAGCAGAGCAGCGAGACCAGCGACAGCGACTGACGCTGCCCAGCACGGCCCAGCCTTCAGTGCCCTGCCGCCTCTCTCCTCCCCTTGGCTCA
This sequence comes from Bos indicus, assembly GCF_029378745.1. Taxonomy (NCBI): domain Eukaryota; kingdom Metazoa; phylum Chordata; class Mammalia; order Artiodactyla; family Bovidae; genus Bos; species Bos indicus. The sequence goes on along the minus strand of NC_091781.1, from coordinate 16,860,958 downwards.
CTGTCCTGGAGTGGCACCGGCCTCTGCACTGACTCATTCCTGGTCTTGGGGCCAGTCTCAGGGGAAGCTGGGTGGGGGAGGTCCCTCCCGCCCTGAGTGCAGCTGGACTGTACAGAACACTCCAAGGGTCCCTGGGGGCTCTGCGCAATGAGAGGGGAGGTCCCACAGGCCAGAAAGCTCCAGAGACCTCACGGCATTGTAGCGCAGGGTGGTAGGCCAAGGTTAGGACACTGTGTAAAACAGGCCATCCCACCACCTCTGCCTACTCGTGCCGGGAGAATCCCTAACTGCCTAGTGGCCTAAGGCCTCTGAGGTGGTGTGGTGAGCGGGCATCCGCCCAGCCTAGCAGTGGGACTGATGTCTGTCCAGCCCGGAAGAGGGGCACTAGGTGACCCCCTCCCCTGCTGTTGTAAATACTGTAATTAGCGGAGAATTTAAATTATTCTCATTTGTAACTGCGTTTCCGGGTCGCGCCAGAGTCATTTGGTACTAAAAAAAAAAGACTGGGGCCTGTCCCCACTTCCCTTCTTCCCATAGATTCCCCGACCTTTCAAACTGGTTTGTATTTATTTCAAAGGAAGAAAATATATTGATTCTTAGAAAATAAATGGTCTGTTTGGAATTCTTGGTTCTTGCCTTCTGCCAGGGCAAAGGGATGAAAAGGGAGGCTCTATCCCTCAGGGATGGGAAATAATTGGGCTCAAGTGGTTGCTGGCTGTTGCATTTGTAAGACAAAGATAATATGACAGCTCCCATTCCCCATGTATTTCACTGAGTGGTAGACTCTGTGCTGAAACACCTTTAGATCCACACTTTTGTATAACCCTTACAATAACTATGGGGAAAGTTAATAGGATAGTTAATTCCATAAAGACACCAAAGTTTAGAAAAATTAAGTAACTTGCCTAAGTTCCCACAACTAGGAAGTTGCAGAGCTAGACTCTGAATAAAAGCCTGTCTGCAAAGCAAGTTCTGTAACCAGTATGCCAAACTGCTGGAAGGGAAGAGTTTAGTGCCCATGCCTTCTTGAACTGCAGATGCTTCAAGTCCTCTGCCAGTTGGATGGTCCAAGTACTTCTTCAGAGTCACTATAGCTGTGACCTTCCCCTGTTTAGCTAGGGACTGAGCAGGAGTACAGAGTGACTCTTCATTCATTCCCCACTTTGACACCTTCTCTTCTGATTGAAACATTTACTGGAGGAATGCCCTTTTAGGTGCTAGGCGTCTGAGGGCTGGTGTCCTACAGAAGAGACAAGCACAGGAAGCAGCCCCAGGGTCTTGCGACTACTGAGCAGTGGGCTGAGATGCTACCAGGTTTCCAGCCCTCTGCTAGATACTGTGTGGGAGAGACAGATAAATCAGCTGCCAGTCTGTCCCTTAAGGAATCTGCTGGCTGATCATTCAGATACAGTAACCGAGAGTCACTATGCTAGAAGGGGAGAAACCGTCCAAATACAGTTCTTGTCTCTGTGGTTTTGGTGTCTTTCTCCAGGAGGGAGGTTTGGCTGCATCTTCCCTGGACTAGACAGCCGGCCCTGGCAACGGGGGTGCCCTGGGGCCACAGAGTTGGTGGTCCTGAGGCCTCTCTGGGTCGCTGGGCGCAGTCCTGGAGGGGGCCTACAGAGGCCCCTTTCGGTAGGGTTTTCAATTGGCGGGTGACGCCAGATGGGGCAGTCCGCGCAGAATCCCAGGAGGCAGGCCTCTGATGAGGAAGTCAGTGAGGCCTAAGGTTGCTCGATGTCGAGACTCTGGGACAAGCCCTTGGAGGGCAGAAACTCAGAGAGCGAGGGAGTAGGCAGATTCCTCGGGATCCAGACGCTGTAGAGACGTTTCGGTTTCGGCTGGCCCGGAGTTGCGATCCGGGCACGATTCTCGGTGAGGGGGGTTCAGGGTAGCCAGACTGATAAAGGCGAAGATCAGCCCGAAGAGGCTCGTTGAGAAAGGCCCCAAGGATGCCGGGGGACAGCACTTGGTTCTGCGGGCGGGCAGGCCCTGAGGCATCACAGGGCTCTGAGGAAATCAGGCGGTGAGGACTGTGGCTTGAGGGCGCCCTGTGCGTCTTGGCCGCTGAGCGCGGGGATGGGACGCGCCGGCGTGCGGAGTGCAGACAAATCCCACAGAGGAAAGGCCAACAGCGGGCACCGAGCCCAGCGCGCGCCAACCGCTGCGGCGCCTAGAAAGGCCCGCCCACTCGCCGCCACGCCCGATTCTCATTGGCGCCTCCTAACTCTCCGCGGATTGGTTACCTCTGGGTCCAATCAGCCTGGCCTGAGCCCTCCTTCCGGTGAGAGAGAGGTCGGCCCCCAGAGAAAGCGGAAGAGCGCGTTAGCGCGCGCTTCACAAAGTCCCGGTAGCTTGAGGGACTAGGTTGCGTGCCCAAAGGCTGTGAAGGGCGGGAGGGTCAAGACAGAGTGAAAGGGCAGAAGCGTTGAGAGAGCAGGGCCTGCGGGGAGTGGAGAAATTAAATAAAACTGCGGATCCAAATTAAGAGGCTAGGATCTGGTGGGTGAGGCCTTGAGGGGCGTGGTCTTTGGGGCCAGGTCTTTTGACAGGTAGAGCCCCTTCCGAGTGGGCAGGACCATCGCGGGGCGGGGTCTGAATGGAAATGTCAGTGGTCTCCCTTCTTCGGGGTAGCATGGGGCATCGCACTCTAGCCTCCTTCCCGGCCCTATGGGCCTCCATCCCCTGTCCACGATCTGAACTGCGCCTGGACCTGGTTCTGGCTTCTGGACAGTCTTTCCGGTGAGTGACCCTGAGTCTTGGCTCCTCAGCACCGCAGGCCCTGGGTGCAAAGGAACGTTGGGGGTGAAGGAAGGGTACAAAAGAGACCGAAGCACGAGTAGTGACCTTGTTAACTCCTTTATAAGGTGGAAAAGCCTGCGCGGTGCTGTTGCGAGGATTACATTGTATAATTGATGTAAAAGAAAGCACTTGTGTTTTGCAGTTCGTGAGTTAGTTTTGTATGTGAAGCAGTTATAGGATAGGAGGGCCCCAAAGGGTGTAGAAAGGGGCACTGAGTGCTAGGGCTGCCATATGCCTGGAAGCGCAGGTGGAGGGAGCAAAGCCCTGCGCACTGGAGTGGCGTGCTGGCCGACCAGGTATGGACCCTGACCCAGACTGAGGAGCATCTTTACTGCACTGTGTACCGAGGGGACAAGGGCAGGGTTGGCAGGCCCACACTGGAAGAGCTAAAGGCCGTGCAACAGTACTTCCAGCTGGATGTCAGCCTTGCTCCCCTGTATCACCATTGGAGTTCCGTGGACCCCCACTTTCAAGAGGTGGCTCAGAAATTCAAGGGTGAGTACAGAGCCTGAGGCAGAGGTTGGGTTGCTTGTGATTTGGTTAAGTTACTCGGTTTCACCATATGTAAAATGGGGATTATATCTATCTCAGAATTTTATGAGGATTAAAGAAGCTAATACAAATAAAGTGCCTAGAATAGTGCCTGACACACAGTAGTTATTATTACTGTTAATGACATTACTACTGTTAATGTCCTGCTGACCACCGTAGTGAAGTGACAGGGATATTGAGCCAAATCCTGGCTGTGTGATCTGGGGCTGGTGACATCGTTCATTCTGTAAATGTTGCAGAGCATCATCTATGTGACTGGGAATACCACAGTGAACAAAACAAATCCCCAACCTCGTAGTGGTTACACCGTGCATTCTTTGTGGAATGGGATGATAACATGGACCTCACAAGATGCTACAAAGAATGAGAGCTCCAGGGTTACTGTCTTTAACAACGCTGTCCCTCATTCCCCTAGGATCCCCTTGGAGCCTAGGATCTGAGGGTAAGAAGAGGTCACTACCAACAGCAGGTGATTTCTCATTTCCCTACCTTTCTGGTCCCCAGGTGTGCGACTCCTGCAACTGGACCCCATCGAATGCCTTTTCTCTTTCATCTGTTCCTCCAACAACAACATTGCGCGCATCACTGGCATGGTGGAACGGCTCTGCCAGACCTTTGGACCTCGGCTCATCCAGCTTGATGATGTCACCTACCATGGCTTCCCCAGCTTGCAGGCCCTGGCTGGTGAGTAGCTGGGTCCCTGCCTCCAGGCCTTACGACAGCTTTCAGGGCCTGTTGAGTTCTCCTCTGATGCCTTTCTTCCATCCCAAAGCTACCTGCCTTTTTAAATACTGCCCTCATCCAGAACCACCCTGCCTGGTCTGGTCAGCCCCAGTTATACGTCATCTTCCTTGTCCCTGAAATGTCAGCACTTCAGTGGTCTGTGCTTTTTGCCCAGAGTTCAATGGCTCATCAGAAGACATTTGTGTACAATGTACAGTAGTTTGGGCTTAAGATGCATGTTCTAGAGATAGCCTGCCTGGGTCTGAATTTCAACTCTGGCACTTGACTTCTGTCTATATGATCTTGAGCTCATTATGTAGCCTCTCTGTGCCTCAGGTTCTTAATCCATTGAATGGGATAACAATAGCTCCAATGGGATAACAATAGCTCCAATAGGCCCTGTCAGAGTTTCAAGAGGGTTGAGTAAAGGAATGCACATAGCTCACCTTGCATAGTGTTTGGCATATATGAAGTAAGCAGCAAATTCAAATTGCTATCTCTGCTGTGAACCCAACAATTCTGCATCCAAAAACACACATGTTCTTCATGGGAGCGCTGTGAGGGAAGTATTTACAGAGGCAAGTACCTCAGTTGGCAGATGTGAGAACCAAGCTGGAGGAAGTGCTTCGTGCCTGCATAGCAAAGACACAGCCCTCGCTGGAGAAAACAGAATGTTTTGGGTGCTTAGAAAACCCGTCTTGGGTCTCAGCTCCCAGCTTAGTAGTCATAATACCTCTGGGAATTCATTCACTTCTCCAAGCTTCTCTTGTTTGTGGAATAGGAATGACAATTTCTATCCAGAAGGGTTTGAGGCATGAATAAGGCAGTCATGAGGTAGCGCAGTGCAGTGGGTTAAGAGCACCGGCTTGGTGTCCTAGACCTCAGTGCAAGGTCCCACCTCTGTCATGTCCTTTCTTGAGCGAGTTACTTAACCTCCTCTAAGCACTCATTTTCTTCATCTGTAAAGTGGGAAGAACAGTAGTATTGTCATCAAGGTCCTTGAGAAAAGCATGATAATAGAAACTGCTACTGTTATTATGACTATTATTTATTTTTTAGATTATTTATCTTTGTCTGCTCTGGGTCTTCATTGCTGTGCATGGGCTTTCTCTAGTTGTGGCAAGCAGGACCTACTCTTCATTGGGGTGGTTGGGCTTCTCATTGCTGTGGCTTCTCTTGTGGAGCACAGCCTGTAGGACTTGTGGGCTTCGGTAGCTGCAGCTCTAGAGCACAGGCTCAGTAGTGTGGCACACAGGTTTAGTTGCTCTGCGGCATGTGGGATCTTTCAGGACCAGGGATTGAACCCATGTCCCCTGCATTGGCAGGTAGACTCTCAACCACTAGACCACCAGGGAAGCCCTGTGTATTATTTTAGATCATAAATGTGAATTCATGAATTCACACCCTTTGGGAAGGTTAAAGAACTCAACTGAGGAGTTCCTCCATGACAGCAAGTCCTTCTCAATCTCTGCTCCAGTGCACAGCACATAGTGCTCAGAAAACATTTGTAGAGGGGCAGAACCCAGGCTTAACCCTTTCCTTTGTATGTGCAAGTGTCCTGGGGTCTCCCAGAGAACGGCAAGGTAGGAGAAGGGTACTTAGGAAAAGCATACGTGTCGTATGCAGGGCTCACGCACTAGCCTGATGACAGGAAGGATTTGAGAATGTCTGACCCCTGTTCTCCTCCTCACTCCCCCACAGGGCCAGAGGTGGAAGCTCAGCTCAGGAATCTGGGCCTGGGGTACCGTGCCCGCTTTGTGAGTGCCAGTGCCCGAGCCATCCTAGAAGAACGGGGTGGACTTCCCTGGCTGCAGCAGCTGCGCAAGGCCCCCTATGAGGAGGCTCACAAGGCCCTCTGCACCCTGCCTGGAGTAGGCACCAAGGTGAGGCCCGGGGTTGAAGGGAAGGAAGGAAGCAGGAAGAAGCTACTCTCACTTTTCATGCAGAGAATAGCAGAGGAGGAGACAAGGCAGTCAGAGAGCTGGGTGTGGGCTTGGCTTCTGGAGGCAGAGTGGGAGGGAGAAAGGATACCAGCAGATGTTTTATTAGAGAATATGTAGAATGCAGAAAGGGTATAAAAGACATTGCTCTTTGAATGCATTTTTAGAAAAACCATTTGTTCAGGTACATACATACACTGCCGTATGTGTGCAGAAACTTCTGGAAGGAATCATAGGAAACTCAATAGTGGTTACCTTTGGGAAGACAAATAAGATGTTTCCAACTTTTTTTTTTTTAAAACACTGTCAATGTGACATGCAAGATCTTAATTCCCTGACCAGGATTGAACCCATTCCCCCTGGATTGGGAGCTCAGAGTCTTAACCACTGGATCACCAGGGAAGCCTTCCACTTTTCATTTTGTTCTTCCCTTAAAATTATATATACTTACAGAACTTTTTAAAAAATTTTCTTATTAAAGGATAATTGCTTTACAGAATTAAAAAATTTTTTTTATTAAAGGATAATAGACCTCTTGTTCAATATCAAGAATGGTTAGGTATCAGAAGGATGACTGGGAATTTGGTATTTATTGTTTTCTTTTTTATATTTCTCTGTACTTTAAAAATGAGTTTTTATTTAAATTACCCTTTTTAATGGGCTCTGAACTCTAGCCTAACATTAAATCTTGATTCTGAGTCTCCCTATCTGTGTAACTTCAGCCAAATCACTTCACCTTCAGGACCTGTTTTCTTGTCTACAATAAACCTTCTTTTCAGGTTATGATGAAACTGGCACACATAAGATGTTTACCCAGTAGCACTCTCGTCACAGCTGTTTTTTAAATTATTAATAGAAAATACAGTAAGAGTGTCCTCAGAGTGGAGAAGGAAGCATCTGGCTTTGGAACTAGAAGCAGGTTGCTGACTAGACCCTGCCATTCCTCTGTGGCTTACTGTGGCTTACTCTCTGTCTGTCCAAGGTGGCTGACTGCATCTGCCTGATGGCGCTAGACAAACCCCAGGCTGTGCCCGTGGACGTCCATGTGTGGCAGATTGCCCAACGTGACTACAGCTGGCACCCCACCACCAGCCAGGCCAAGGGCCCGAGCCCCCAGGCCAACAAGGAACTGGGTAAGGAGAGAGAGTGGGATGTCAGGGCTGGGATGTGTGGGCTGAGGTGGTAGAAATACACCTCTCCCTAAAACCCCACCCTTGTGGACAGGGAGCACAAGGGGCCATTTAACGTCACCTCACCACTTCTGGTTTAGGTAATTTTTTTTTTTTTTTTTTTGGTTTAGGTAACTTTTTCCGGAACCTGTGGGGACCTTATGCTGGCTGGGCCCAAGCAGTGAGTGTACCTAGGCTTCCCCTCCATCTCCAGCCCAGACCCCATAGGACTTCTCCCTGGCCCTGACCTATTTTCTTCTACCTCCATTGCTGTCCCATTTGAGCCTAAAGGACTCTCTATCCACCCCAGCCCTGCCACCCATGAGCCCTTCCAGCTCCCCACACTGCCCCACCAGTCCTGACTGCAATGTGCCCTCTCCCCACTCAGACTCCCACCCCTCTTGCCCCAGGTGCTGTTCAGTGCTGACTTGCGCCAACTCCAGCAAGCTCAGGAGCCACCAGCAAAGCGCAGAAAGAGGTGCACAGGGCCGGAAGGCTAGGTGGGGGCATGGAAAAAGGGATTCCCCAAACACCCCTCCCTACTGCTCCCTCCTACTCTCCCCCATCCAGTCTCATGTTGGAAAGGGGACTTCCTGCAGCTACCTCAAGGACCAGGCACCCTCAAATCAAGCAGTTTGCACAACCATGTTGGGTATAGGTTGTCTGAGGAGACAGAGCTGCCTGTGGGTTTAATCTCTTCCCTTTATTATAAGAAGGAACAATAAAATAGAAATATTTGTATGGAAAATGCAGTGGAGGGGTGATACAGAAAGGGGTGTGGAGGGAGTGGGGCAGGGTACCTCCCCAGTTCAGGGAGGGAGGGGGAGTAGGCCATCCCCAACCCTTCCTGCATAGCAGATCCTGACCCTGGATCCAGGCCCCTAGAGCTGGGGGTGCAGAGAGGGGGACAGTTTCGGGCTGGGCTCCACACAGCAGTCGCGACAGCAGCAGCCAGCCACCGGCCCTACATAGGAAGACAGAGCAGAGCTGATCACAGGAGCAGACTCTCCACTCCAGCCTGGGCCGCTCTCCACAGACCTCCCATGCCCTGGCACAGAGCCCTGTTCTCACCCCCTGCTGCTGGTGCCAGGAGCTCCCCACGACTCGCTGTCTGTCCCTGCCCCTCCTGGCTGGTGCCCAGCTGTAGCTTCCTCATGTGCCGCACCACGGCTGTAGCATTGAAGGCTTGCTGTGGAGAAAGGCAGAAGGGACTTTTGAGAGAGTAGGAGATCGTGGGGCAGGGTCTGGCAGTAGAATTCTTAATAGCAGTTCTGTTATTTTCATTCAAGTAATATTGGTTGATCCCCAAAACTCCCTGAAACCTCTACAAGACTTCATTAAATTATGTTCAGTCATATTATACAGTTAAACACACATACACACACATGTATATAATATATGTAGACATGTATAATTTCTCATATAATTCACATTCACATAATAGTAAACACTTTGTATAGCATTGTGTGTACTTATCGTAATAGATCATTTAATCTTCCTGAAAGTCTTTGAGGTGGGCACTATTTCAGCCTTGTTAAAGGAGGAAAACAGGCACAGAGAGGTTAAATGCCTTGTGCAACTGTGTGTGTATCATTCTCTACTCAACCTGTCCACTGAAATGTCCCTCGAATTTACCATGTCCTAAATCAAAACCTCCCCAAAAACAAGTTTCTGGCCCCAGGATCTCCATCTAAGTGATGGTACCATCACCCAGCTTGTCCCCAACCAAAATCTTGGGTGAGCCCTGGACATCTCCTCCTCTCTCTTCCAGTATCCATTCTAACATCACTTCTTGTCAGTTCTGCCTCCCAAACAACTCCTGGTCCAGTGTCCTCTGTTCCCACTGTCACTATTCTGATTCAAGCCCTCACTGTCTCCTGACCACATCTCTGCCACAGTCCCCTAGAGGGCCTCCCAGCCTTCACTCTGCCTTTCAGCATCTTGAGAGCCCCTTGTAAAGGTCAAGTTTCAGCTGAAAATCCTTCCGGAGCTCCTCAGCATCAAGTCAGCCCTCTACTGTGGGACCCAAGCCGCCAGGCAGCCTGGCCCCGACCTGTCTTCAGCCTGGTTTCCTTCCTGCAGCCCCTTCAGTCCTGCCAGGCACTGCCCAAACGGCTGTACTCTCTTCTCCTGGCCCTTTGCACCCTAGTTCCCTCTGCCTCAGACCTTATCCTGCTGTGCTAGGCTAATTCCTACTTGGCTCTCAGGCCTGACCAGTCTGTCAGGCCATGACCACTTTAGGCCCCTTCCAGGACCCCATAACTTGGATTATGTCTCCTTGAAAAGCATACACTGTTATACCTCTAGTCTTGAAGATCAGAGACCATCACCGGAATACAGTGGGTGTCACAGCATTGCATGAATGAATGAGACCCTTCAGTACGCATCCCTGAGCATTTACTGTGTGCCCCACTTGGTGTGAGCTGGAGGCTAGATGGGGGTCGTGGGCTCACCTTCCACTTGCTTTTGGCGAAGTTCTTCTTGATCTGCTCACTCACCGACTGGTGAATATTCTTATCTAGGGCAGTATCTCCTGCAATCCTAGGATAGGTGTGTATCGAGGGCTGTCGGTGAAGGGAGAGGCAGGCCTAGGGGCCCCAGACCCCATCGTAGCCCGAGGCTTGTGGGAGCTCTCACCAGGGGTGCTGCAAGGCCTGCTCACAGGTGAACCTCTTCTCTGGATCCTTCTCCATCAAGTGCCGGATGAAGTCTTTGGCTGAGCCCCCCAGACAAGAGCAAAGACAGCATGGTGGTGCCTGAGAACACCCCCAAGATAGAACCCACCCCCTCAGGTCTCGCCTGGCATCAAAGCCAGATCTGTCCATGCACTGCCCCACCCCACCTGTACTCTTTCTCTAAGCCCCCCGACCCAACCTAGCTCTCCAGCTTTCTCCCTTAATAATAACTTGTTCTTAGAGAAGATTCACACTGACATGTAAATGATCAATAATGCCTTCACAAGCTTTGCCGCCTAACTGGAGGCACAAAAGGACAGATGAAAACATTAATGGTGTTGTTTTAGGTACTAGGAAGTCAGTGTGGGGAGGTAGTCTGAAATATACTATGTCTGACCAGGGGCCAGGCAGAGAAAAGCACCCAGGGTGAGGTGTCTGGTCTAAAGACAGTGCTTAATCTGGGGCTGGGGAACCTGGTGAAGTGAGGAGACCTTCCCCCACCCCCAACCCAAGCAGATGAAGCAGGGACTGGAGGTAGGATCAGGGGAAGAAAGGAAAGCCCCAAATACCAGAGTCAGAGATGTCGTCCCAGTAAGGAGAGTCAAACTCGTACTCGGCTTTCAAAATCTGTTCAAAGAGTTTGGCATCATTCTCGTCATAGAAGGGAGGATAACCACAGAGCCTGGGCAGGGAGAAACTCATTCTCATTTCTACCGTCAGTGTACACACTGGCTCCCAGATGCAGCTTTGGTGCGATGCTGAGGTTCAGACAGGACCCCCAGGAAGGAGTTCCCCTTCTACAAAGTGGGGAAATCTAGCTCTCTGCCTTGCTCACTCCTGTCCGACTCCACCAGCGTTCAATTCCGTATTGTGCCACCATCTGTCCTTCCTCAGGGCCTTTGCGCTTGCTCTGTGCTCTAAGTCACTCTCCCCGAACACTTTTGAGTGTCTGGCTCCCTCACTTCATGCTGGATGCCACTCATGTGCCACCTCCTCAGAGAGGCTCCTGACCTGCTTATCTAAAACAGCATCCATCCCATCTCCCTACCCTGCTTGATTTTTCTTCATACATGTCTCACTACCTGCCATTATTGTACAGGTTTATTTACTTGTTTATTTTCTGTGTCCCCTACTACTAGCATGTCTGCTCCCTGAGGGCAAGCACTTTGTCGTTTTTATCCTCTGCTAAATCCCCAGTGCTTGGCCACAGTGGCCAGAAACATAGTCTCTATTGAGTGAAATAATACAGTCATTAACTGGTAGAGATAAATATGGATGGCAGGAAGGAAGAAATAGCACAGAGGAAGAAGAGAGCAAAGTAGGGGAGAGGAGAAGTCTGGAGTCACATCTGTAACAGCCAGGCCCCCACTCACAGGATATAGGCGATGACCCCAATGGACCAGCAATCCACAGCCTTGCTGTAGGGCTTCTGGGCCAGCACTTCAGGGGCTGTGGAGGGAATGGGACATGGTGTTGACAAATCTCTGCCCTGCAGCTCCCACTTCTTCCCTGCCCACAGCTCCAGACCAGGGCCCTCCGCACCCACGTATCCTGGGGTCCCACAGGCCGTGGAGAGCACACTGCTGGGGTCTTCCATCTTGGAGAGGCCAAAGTCGGAGATCATGATCTTAGAGTCTTCATCCAGGCTGTAGTACAGCAGATTCTCTGGCTTGGAGGGCGGGAGGGAGGGAAAGGAGAATTGGAAATAGCCAGAGGCTAGCAGAAGCTTCTGCCTCTGCAAACACCCCAATGAGCCCCACTTCCCCAAAGCTACTGTAGTTTTACAGCTGCCATCTTGGTTGGAGGCACAAGAAACTCAAGCAGTTCTCAAGGAAGTCAGAAGTTCCCAAAAGGACAAGGACCTCAGGGTATGGGGGCGGAATTTCCTATAAACCTCAGGTGTGTATTGTGAAGCCCTGAAGAATTTTTGAGCACCTACTGTGTGCCAGATCCTGTGCTGTGCTTCATTTCAGTTCATCCTTACCACATCCCTGCCAGGCCACTGTGAATAATCGCTCTTTACAGATGAGTAAACGGATGCCTTGAGAGGCAAAGTGACTTGCAGTTGGGGATCTATAGTCAGGGAGTGGCTAGGCCAGAATTCAGAGTCAGCTCTGTTTCACCCTGGTGCTCTCCTCCTACAGCAGAGTGTGATGGACCACCAAACATGCGCCTCATCATCATCTCTGAGGTGGAGGGCTTTGGGGATTTCTGGCTGTCTTCTTTGTGTTTTGCTGTCATCCAAGTTTTCTACAAAGAGCAAGTGGGAGTTTTATTATCAGAAAAAACCTAAGATGTTACTGGGATAATCACCTTTGTGTTCGAGTTTCAGAACTGGAATGGGGAGGAAGCAGTTTAGGGCTTACAAGGTCAGACAGAAAGGCAAGGCTCAGCAAGGGGGTGAGAGGTACCCAAGGTCACAGTGGGGAGTTTGCGGAGGCCCCACCCTTGGATGCCCTAGCTTCCCACACACCCACCTTGAGGTCTCGGTGTACGATGCCCAGGTCATGCAGGTACTTGACGGCATCCAGGACCTGGAAGATGAGGCGGCTGGCATCCCGTTCTGTGTAGAAGCCTTTTTCCACAATTCGGTCAAACAGCTCACCGCCTGACACCCTGCAGCCAGGGACAGGACAGTCTGGCCAAGACACCAGTGGATGCAGAGAGACCAGGGAGGGGGAAGCAGGGACGGGTGTGAGAAAGGGGTTGACACAGGGCCACTCACAGCTGCATGATGAGATAGAGGTGTCCCCCACTCTCGTAGATGTCATCCAGGGCTACGATGTTGGGGTGCTTGATCCTGAAAGGAGAAATGAGGTGGTTCAGAGTCGAGGACAGTTCAGCCACCTCCCTACCCTCATCTTAAGGAGCCACTGCCTGCAAACCTGGGTAGGATGAGCCAAAGATCTGGGTCCCAAAGGGAACAGCTGCTTTACCATGATGTGTTATAGTGTCACGGAGGTTAACACTGGGCTCTGGCATTGCACAGACCTGAGTCCTCATCTGCCTCTGCCACGTGCTGTTGAAGGCATGTCTTCTCACCTCACAGTGCTGACTGCTATAGGATTTTAACACTTGTCTGGGTTTATAAATTTGCCAGCCTCTCCCACCAGCATATCATCTCTACAAGACCAGCAGCTTTATCTTGCTGACCACTGTGCCTCCACACCTGGTGCAGACTGAGTGCTCACTAATATTCATTGAATTGAGTATAACCTCTCCGGGCCTGTTTTTTTAAATCTGTAACATGAAGCCAGTGATAGTACTTCCCTCCAAGTATTGAGGTGAGGATCACGTGAAGAAATGCAGGGAAGAATCTTTGCACAGTGCCTGGCACACATTAAACACTCCAGAAATGAACCAATGATGGCGAGTGAGTTTGATGGAAGGCTTGGCTCTGCCACAGACTTGCTGTGTGACCTTAGGCAAGTCCTTTGTCCTCTCTGGGCCTCAGTATTCCCGACCCAGTGGTAGAAATGATTATTTCATCCCTGCTCAGGGTGATGGGAAAGCTCAGGTGGGAGGCTGGAAGTGGAGATTCTATATGAGCTTTCCAGTGAGAACAGCAGGTTTCCCATCAGCATTAGCAGTTCAGAGACCATCTCGTTGTTGTCAGGGTATCAGCAGATGGGTGTTTTTAAACTTGTGAGGTGGTGTAATATGTAGGGCAACTTGAGGTAGGTCTAGAGATAGCATCAGCAGAGGTACATGGGTTCAAGACATGTTCAAGGATTGACCTTTAGATATGACTGGACATTAAACCATTGTAAAGAAGCAGTGGCATCTTAATCACATCAGTCATGTTTGCTCTCGTGCCAGGCACTTGAAGTAAAGGATGTCTGATGCTCCCCACATCCTACCAAGTGGAGATAATTACCCCCATTTACAAATGAGCAGTTTGAGGCTCAGAGAGGTTAGGTGATTTGCCCAAAGCAGAGAGAGGAGGGGCATGGGACAGGTCAAGGCAGGGTTGACCCAGAGCAGGGACAGAATCTGCTCCACGCACTTGTGTAGGACAGCAATCTCATTCTCCATGCTGCCCTCCTTGCCCTCCAGAGCCTTCTTGGCGATACATTTGATGGCCACCATCTTCTGAGTCCTCTTATCTTCTGCCAGGATGACCTCAGAGAAGGCTCCTCTGCAGGGAGAGGGGATTCATGAGATGGAGAACCAGAACCTCAGCTTCCCTCCAGCCTCTCCTCCATCCCACTATGGGTTACATGACCATCCCCAGGACAAGGAAGTGGAATGAGCCTCCCTCTATCACCCATTCACCTCTTTGGTGCCAGAGGTGCCCCAGCCTAGCCAATAAGAGTCGTCTATCCCCTGGCCACGGTAACTGGGTCCTGTGATGTAAGCCAGGTTACTGGCACTTTGAGAATGAGGTGTTCTTTCCTGCTAAGTTGGTAGGATGTAAGCCTGGAGCTAATGGTGGTCATCTTTGCCACCACTTGGGGAGAGCCTGCTTGAGAATGAAGCCAACACAAAGGAAATCAGAGCTGAGAAACAAAGACAGTTTCCTAATAACATCATGTGAGCCCCTGTATCCCATACCTGAAGTTTACCCCCTAGGCTTTTTGATTATGTGCATGACTGATTCATTCCTTTTTCTGCAAAAGCCAATTTGAGTCATGGCTTATTTAACACCCTTTAGAACCATGAAGAACATCAGCATCACTTGGTAGCTCTTCAGAACTGTGGAATCTTGGGCCCCACCTTAGACCTACTAAAATCAGAAGCTGCATTTTAACCAGATCCAATACTTAGGCCACCTAATGCGCAGAGCCAACTCTCTGGAAAAGACCCTGATGCTGGGAAAGGATTGAAGGCAAAAGGAGAAGGGGGCAGTGGAGGATGAGATGGTTCGACAACATCACCAACTCAATGGAGGTGAATTTGAGCAAACTCCAGGAGATAGTGGAGGACAGAGGAGCCTGGCAGGCTACATACAGTCCATAGGGTCACAAAGAATCGGACATGACTTAGAAACTGAACAACCAGTGATATGTATGCTCACTGGAGAAGCAGTGCTTTCGAACAGTCTTAGAAAGGAGCATACTCATTTTCACTAAAGTTCACTCGTTAAGGAATGAGTGTTGACTCGTGCTCTCTAGAACTATTTGCTTTTCCTGGGATCATAAGTCATAGTCAATGAACAGCATCTCATGGTGAAATCTCAATCATCAGACTAACTAGTGACTATGATAGCCCATTGCTGGCTTCCAGTCTTGTCCCTCTTCAATGTACCCTCTATACCGTGGCCAGAATGACCATCCTGAATTGCACATCTGCCAAAAAGTCTTAAATGTTATCCTGTGGCTCATGAGATTACTTCCAGCCTCTATAGCTTGGCTTCGAGGCCTTACCTGACCTGTTCCTCTCTTTCCTCAGTGTCTTCCACTCTTCTCCCCAGCCTCTGATTATAAGCTCTACCAGACTCTGTCTCTTTCCACACATAACATATCTCTGAGCCTTTGTTTATGCTATTCCTCCTGCCTAGAATGCCTTCTCCCCGTCTGACAAGTACTCTCCTGCCCATCCTTCAATCCCCAGCTCTAATGCCCCCTTCTCCAGAAAGTTATTCCCCATACAGAAGCCGCTGCTCTCTGGGCTCAACAAAGTCCTCATTCGCAAAATTAGCTAGAGCACCATACACGCCCGGTTGTCATTTTCCGTGGGTCTGTCTCCCTCACATGTTTGGGATCAACTTGAGGGGCAGAGATCAGGTTTGAGTTATTTCTGGATTCTCACCATGGAGAACAGAGCCATGCCCAGCTTCAGTTCCAAAACCTAGGCCAGAACCCCCAGTTCTTGGCAGT
Organism: Bos indicus; assembly: GCF_029378745.1. NCBI lineage: Eukaryota > Metazoa > Chordata > Mammalia > Artiodactyla > Bovidae > Bos > Bos indicus. The sequence continues at coordinate 16,845,278 of NC_091781.1, read as the reverse complement.
CAGTTTAAAAAACTGGCTCCTTCATTCTCGCCTACTTTCTTCTTGTCACAGGAACCCAGAGCAAGAGCAGCCTCTGTTCCACCCCCTGTCAGCCAGAAGTGAAAACTCCCGGCCACTCGGGCCATACAAGGCCACCACAGGGCCTGGGATGTAGGAAACAGGAAGCAGTGATCAACTGGCCAGAGGAAGCACCACCCTGGACCCAGCCTCCCCAGCCAGCCAGGCCCACGAGTGAGGACCCTCCCCACCCTCCCCCCCAGCTCAGGGACAGCTCCCCCTTCTCTCCTGCCACGGAGACTCACGTTCCCAGAACATCTCGGAAGTCGTAAATGTCTCTAATGTCCTCTGCCTGCTTCCAGCTGGGGCATTCCACTGCCCCCGGCATGGCCCACTGCCCCCTGGCCACAGCCAGGGCTCCTGGGAAAGGGAATGGAAGAAGACTCAGCAGGGCTCAGACTTCCTTGTGGGAACTTAGTGAGGGCCCCACTGAGCATGCATTTATTCATCCTTGATTCATTCATTTGACAAAATCATCCAACATTCATTCACAGGCCATTTGTTCATTCAGCAACATCCATTCATTATATCCTTAAGCCTAGAGGAAAATCCTTCAGGTGGCAGCAAAATTCTTTATTCAATAAAGTCACTCATTCATTCATTCAGCTCACCTCCCAATTTCTCCCTCTCTAAATCCAAACACACGAGGGGACACTGAACTCTAGGAGGACAGCAAAGAAGACCCCAGAACAATCTGTAGAAACACACAGCCCCAGAGAATCACCCTGTCCCCAGAACCAGCGATGTTGCTGCCCGACCCTGGGAATCGCTGGGGTGTCTCCTCTCCCTCCTCCTCCTCCCTTGCCAAGCCTCTCGGAAATCAGGTTTCCGGCAGCCTGGGCTTCCAGCAATATCTCAGCCACGTTTTTAAATAGCTCCTTCTGCACTGTTACCACAGCAACAGCAGGCACAGCTGGAACTGCCCAGGCCTCCTGTTACCCCTCTCAGTCCTGACTCCCCATTTGGGTCCCAGCAGCTTGAGAAAGGGTCCCCCCCGCCAACCTGTCCCCTACTGGCTTCATCTCACCCTGATCCAGCCTATACTTTTACTCTGTTGAGCCCTCTGTCGCAACCAGCAGTAGCAGGTGAGCACTCTCTCCCCAGTTATCAGATGGGGAATGGGGAGCTGAAGTTGGAGATGGATACGATTTGGTTGGAGATGGATAGCTGCCCAATGAGGCCCCAGCTAAGCTTGCTGAAAGCAAAGGCCTTGGAGGGCACTGCAGCCAGACTAGGACCCATCCAGAAAACACAGCCTCTCAATGCCATCATAAGCCCACGGAAAGGGAGGTCAAAACACAACCCAGTGTGCTGTGTGACCTCAGGGAGGGCACTTTCCTTCTCTGTTTCTTCTGCTGGAAAAAGGGGGGAAGGTGCCCTAACTAGAGCCCATGGCGTGAGAATCCACTCTTTGGATGGGACTTTGTTCCTGGGAGGCCTGACCACCCATCCCAGGGGCAGAAACTTCTAGGAAAAGAGAATTGATGGTAAGCTCCAGAGGGCAGAATTTTAAAATCCATCTGGGGCCTGGCAAAAAAAAAAAAAAACTCACAGTTCCATACATATCCCTGCACCAAGACCCACACACAACCCTGAAACCAGACGCCTGCCCCCAGATCTGCACACTCCATCTCCAGATGAGTCTCTGATCTCACATGTACACCCAGACATCAGCCCACATCAACTCACCCCCCAGACACCCTCACACCCAGACATCTCTCCCACACCCCAAAACAAATCCACACACACCAGGACAAGATGACACCTAGACAGAACAGATACACACACACACACCTACCTCACCTGTGTACCAGACATCCTGGATTCCTCACACCTGTCACCCTGCAGCTCCTGCACACCCTGTTCAGTGGCTCAAATCATGTCTGACTCTTGTGACCCCATGGACTGTAGCCCACCCGGCTCCTCTCTCCATGGGATTTCCCATCCAAGAATACTTGAGTGGGTTGCCATTTCCTTCTCCAGGGGATCTTTCCCACCCAGGGATCGATCCTGTGTCTCCTGCTTAGCAGGTGAATTCTTTACCACTAAGCCACCACAGAAGCCCTCCTATACACCCTAGAAGCTCTTAAACTCCAAATCCTTATATCTAACTCCAAACATCCTCAGGACACAACTATATACCCCCCAACTCTGACTTACTACCCTTTGAGCCAGACCCCAGCACACACACTTGGATACAGTCTGCAACAAAAACACGGATTCCCAGACATCGCCACCCAGACGGATACCCTTACACACCAACATACCTGCAACTTCACATTTGATCCACTTGCCTGTGCTAAGACATTCGCACACCTCAATACGGCCGCCACACAGCTATACCTCCAAATGCCCAGTCCTTCCACACTCAGGCCCAGCTGAAGGCAGACACATACACACACATCCCTCCTCACCTTCCTCTTTTACCCGCTCAGTTTCCCACTGGCCACCTGGCACCTGCTGGGCCTGGGGCAGAGCTGGGGGAGAAAGGCCCTACCCTGCTCAAGTAGAGTCCAGCACGCCCAGGCACCCCCTCCCATCTTTGGGAGAGGGTACCTAGCGGATGGGGGGTCCCGCCGCCCTCCGGCGCCCAGGGTCGTGGGCGGGGCGGCTCCCGGGCGGTACCTGCGGCTGCCCCGCCGCGGGGCTGGCTGGGAGGCCCGACTTGGCTGGGGCCGAGCTCCGGCCGCCGTCCGCCGCTGCTGCGCTCCTGGCCCGCCAGCCCGCTCTCTCGCTGGGGCTCGGTTCGGGCTCCTCTGGCTCCCTCCGCCCGCCTGCGGCTCTGATGTCAGTGGAGGAGGAGCCTGCGGCGGAGGGACTGGGGAGGTGAGGCCCCGCTCCGGGGCTGGGGAAGGGGCGCCCGGGACGGGGTGGGTGCGCGGAGGAACCCCTCTGTTCAGTCAGAGCATTCGCTGGACTCGTTCTATCTTTCGTTTCCCGCCGGGGTCCCCGTTTCGCAAAAGGAACCACTGAGGCATAGAGAGACGAAGGGTTCAGAATCAGCAATTGGTCAGAAGCAGAGTTGAATTCGAACCCAAGTCTGTCCGATGCCGGAAGCTGACCTTTTTCACCCTATCTCTAGAAGTTTCTTTCAGACCAGTTCTGTGAGCTTCCTTAGGGTTGAGCTCTGTCCACCTCCCCTCCCCGCCCCGGGAATTAGTCCCTGGGAAGGGCTTTGGAGACTGATGGGGGTGGAGGAATGGGGCCGTAGGGAAAGGCCAACGCAAAAGTAAGCAATGAAGGGAATAGAGGCAATCGTAGGGTGGGGGCCGCATTCTACTGGCGGGAAAACTAAAAGGTCCTTCGCTGAGGAAGAGCAGATGCTCTAATTCCCTACACCTGCCAGGCAGAACAGGTGTGATGCCCGAAGGGCCTGGGGCGGGGAGGGAAGCGGGAGGAGGGAGAGTTAAATCAGGATCCTGGGGGAAGTCGGCCAAAGAGGATCACGTGACGGGGCCGGCGCCTGGGGCCCGTGGATCAGGGCCAGGTTGGGGAGGGGAAGCCCGAAACCGCTCCGGGCCGGCAGGCTGGGGGCCAAAGGACCTGACTGACGTCATCTTGTGCCAGGCCTTCCTTGGGAAGATGGTGGGGCGGGGAGGAGCAACTCCCAGGAAGTAGGGGTGGGCCTGGACTGGAGCCAGCCAGAGGAGCCAGCCTGAAGGCCCCCGACTCCACCTCCATCACGACCCAGTACTGCCCCCAACTTTTGAATTCCCACTTTTTCCATGTGGAAATGGGGAGTTGTGCTTTTTCCATGTGGAAATGGGGAGTTAGTCACTCGGTCAGTCGTGTCCGACTCTTTTTGACTGTAGCCCGCTAGGCCCCTCTGTCCATGGAATTCTCCAAAGAATACTGAAGTTGGTAGTCATTCCCTTCTCCAGGGGATCTTTGCCACCCAGAGATGGAAGCCAGGTCTCCCGCATTGCAGGCAGATTCTTTACTGTCTCAACCATGGGGAGAGGATGAGGCTTAACCCCAAGTCAGTTTCAACTGGCTTTTCCCTCTCTTATCCTCAAGACTGTGTTCTAGGGTAGTCAGTTTGTTATGCCTATTTTACAGGTGAGAGAGGAAGATGGCTGAGGTTTCTAGGACGACTTAACCTGGGTCACACTTTGTCTCCCTGAGTCTCAGTTTCTTCATTTGGAATATGGGAATAGTGATGACTGACTCAGAGTTCTCCCGAGAATTCTATGAGCTGATGAATGTGAAGTGCCTGGAATACCATTGGGATTTAAAATATGACAGCTAAAATTTACTTTTACTTTAGTATAAACAGAAGTATAAAAGAAGAAGGCTGAGTGCCGAAGAATTGATGCTTTTGAACTGTGGTGTTGGAGAAGACTCTTGAGAGTCCCTTAGACTGCAAGGAGATCCAACCAGTCCATTCTGAAGGAGATCAGCCCTGGAATTTCTTTGGAAGGAATGATGCTAAAGCTGAAACTCCAGTATTTTGGCCACCTCGTGCGAAGAGTTGACTTATTGGAAAAGACTCTGATGCTGGGAGGGATTGGGGGCAGGAGGAGAAGGGGACGACAGAGGATGAGATGGCTGGATGGCATCACTGACTTGATGGATGTGAGTCTGGGTGAACTCCGGGAGTTGGTGATGGACAGGGAGGCCTGGCATGCTGCGATTCATGGGGTCGCAGAGTCGGACACGACTGAGTGACTGATCTGAACTGAAGTGAACTTAGTATAAACAGAGGCTCAGAGAAGGGACCTGATTTGTCTGTGAATAGGGGGCTAAGCGGCAATTTCCTTCCCCCACACCTCCTTTCCACTGGTTAGATTCTTTTACTTGTCAAGTGACAGAATACCCAATTAAGCCAGCTTCACCAGAGAGAAACCTAGGGCTTAACATAGCTGAAGCAAGACAGAAGGAAGAACACCATGGCTCAGCGTCTGAGACTGGAACTGGAGACACAGTACTTGTAGAATTTGCTTCCTCTCATCTCTCCTTGTCTTGATTTTTCTTTACACTTCGGTTTCCTTTCCTCTGCAGAGTGATCTCCTCTACCTGGCAGCAAGCATGGTGTGAGAGCCCCAGCTTTCCAACTGAACCCAGCAAAAGAGGAGCTACACCCGGTTTCGTATATCAGTCTCAGGGAAGGACTATGATGGGCTCTGCTGAACTGACACGCCTATGCCTTTAGCCCTGTACCTGTTGGCAGAGGATTAAGGTATTATAAAGGGTAAATGTACTGTCATGGGCAACCCCACCAGAGCCACAAGGAGTGAAGACGGCTATATTGCCCAAAGGAATAGCAGTGCTGGGCAGGCACAACCAAAATCCATCCCAGTCCTGCTCCCATCAGAAAAAAAAAATCAGTTAATATGTTTTGTTTCTTACTCTTCCAGACTTTTTATAATGTGTATACATATACCCATTTCCTCCTATAGCCCCCTTCTCCAATGAGCCCCCATCTTCAATGAGCATATTTCAAGGTACTAAAAAAGTAAGTCAAGGAAAGTCAAAATACATGGAAACAAGAAAAGAAAAAAGTAAAGGAAGTAATTCCCTTTTCTCCTTTGTAATTAAAAAAGGACTAAACAGCTCAGACATCGCTATCAGTTCTTGAATCCAACAGAAAATTAACCATTAGATGTGTGGTCTTCTGAGATTAGAGAAAAATGGAAGAAATCACAAGGAAAAGATGGACAGGCTTATATACAAACATAAAAACCTTTTTTATTGAGGTATAGTTGATTTACAGTGTGTTCATTTCTGCTGTACAGCAAAGTGATTCAGTTCCGTTCAGCTGCTCAGTCATGTCCAACTCTTTGCAACCCCATGGATTGCAGCACACCAGGCTTCCCTGTCCATCACCAACTCCTGGAGCTTACTCAAACTCATGTTCATCGAGTCGGTGATGCCATCCAACCATCTCATCCTCTGTTGTCTCCTTCTCCTCCCGCCTTCAATCTATCCCAGCATCAGGGTCTTTTCCAGTGAGTCAGTTCTTTGCATCAGGTGGCCAAAGTATTGGAGTTTCAGCTTCAGTGTCAGTCCTTCCAATGAATATTCAGGACTGATTTTTCCTTTAGGATGGACTGGTTGGATCTCCTTGCAGTCCAAGGGACTCTCAAGAGTCTTCTCCAACACTATAGTTCAAAAGCATCAATTCTTCAGCACTCAGCTTTCTTTGTAGTCTAACTCTCACATACACACATGACTACTGGGAAAACTGTATATATATATATATATATTTTTTTTTTATATCCTTTTCCATCGTTCTTTTTATATTCTTATCCATTTTATCATAGGATACTAAATACAGTTCTCTGTGCTATACAGTAGGACCTTGCTGTTTATCCATTCCATATATAATAACTTACATCTGCTAACCCCAGCCTCCACTCCACCCCTCCCCTCCCTGCCTCCCACTTGGCAACCACGTCTGTACCCTGTGTCCGTGAATCTGTTTCTTAGACAGGTTCATTTGTGCCATATTTTATTTATTTATTTATTTATTGGCTGTGCTGTGGCACAGTTTGCATGACTTTAGTCCCCGACCAGGATTTGAACCTGAGCCACAGCAGTGAAAGTGCCAGTTCCTAACCACTGGACCAGGGAATGACCAGGAAATAAAGGACAGAAATGGTATGGACCTAACAGAAGCAGAAGATATTAAGAAGAGGTGGCAAGAATACACAGAAGAACTGTACAAAAAGATCTTCACGACCCAGATAATCACAATGGTGTGATCACTGACCTAGAGCCAGACATCCTAGAATGTGAAGTCAAGTGGGCCTTAGAAAGCATCACTACGAACAAAGCTAGTGGAGGTGATGGAATTCCAGTTGAGCTATTCCAAATCCTGAAAGATGATGCTGTGAAAGTGCTGCACTCAATATGCCAGCAACTTTGGAAAACTCAGCAGTGGCCACAGGACTGGAAAAGGTCAGTTTTCATTCCAATCCCAAAGAAAGGCAATGCCAAAGAATGCTCAAACTACCGCACAATTGCACTCATCTCACACGCTAGTAAAGTAATGCTCAAAATTCTCCAAGCCAGGCTTCAGCAATACGTGAAGCATGAACTTCCTGATGTTCAAGCTGGTTTTAGAAAAGGCAGAGGAACCAGAGATCAAATTGCCAACATCCGCTGGATCATGGAAAAAGCAAGAGAGTTCCAGAAAAGCATCTATTTCTGCTTTATTGACTATGCCAAAGCCTTTGACTGTGTGGATCACAATAAACTGTGGGAAATTCTGAAAGAGATGGGAATACCAGACCACCTGACCTGCCTCTTGAGAAATTTGTATGCAGGTCAGGAAGCAACAGTTAGAACTGGACATGGAACAACAGACTGGTTCCACATAGGAAAAGGAGTTCGTCAAGGCTGTATATTGTCACCCTGTTTATTTAACTTCTATGCAGAATACATCATGAGAAACGCTGGACTGGAAAAAACACAAACTGGAATCAAGATTGCCTGGAGAAATATCAATAACCTCAGATATGCAGATGACACCACCCTTATGGCAGAAAGTGAAGAGGAACTAAAAAGCCTCTTGATGAAAGTGAAAGTGGAGAGTGGAAAAGTTGGATTAAAGCTCAACATTCAGAAAACGAAGATCATGGCATCCGGTCCCACCACTTCATGGGAAATAGATGGGGAAACAGTGGAAACAGTGTCAGACTTTATTTTTCTGGGCTCCAAAATCACTGCAGATGGTGACTGCAGCCATGAAATTAAAAGACGCTTACTCCTTGGAAGGAAAGTTATGACCAACCTAGATAGCATATTCAAAAGCAGAGACATTACTTTGCCAACAAAGGTTCGTCTAGTCAAGGCTATGGTTTTTCCAGTGGTCATGTATGGATGTGAGAGTTGGACTGTGAAGAAGGCTGAGCGCCGAAGAATTGATGCTTTGGAACTGTGGTGTTGGAGAAGACTCTTGAGAGTTCCTTGGACTGCACGGAGATCCAACTAGTCCATTCTGAAGGAGATCAGCCCTGGGATTTCTTTGGAAGGAATGATGCTAAAGCTGAAACTCCAGTACTTTGGTCACCTCATGCAAACTGTTGACTCATTGGAAAAGACTCTGATGCTGGGAGGGATTGGGGGCAGGAGGAGAAGGGGACGACAGAGGATGAGATGGCTGGATGGCATCACTGACTCGATGTATGTGAGTCTGGGTGAACTCTGGGAGTTGGTGATGGACAGGGAGGCCTGGCATGCTGCGATTCATGGGGTCGCAAAGAGTCAGACACGACTGAGCGACTGATCTGATCTGATCTGATGGCTAAATAGTATTCCATTGTATATATGTACCATGTCTTCTTTATCCGTTCATCTGTAGTTGGACATTTAGATTGTTTTCATGTCTTGGCTATTGTGAATGGTGACATAGGAGTGCATGTGTCTTTTTGGATTAGCTTTTCATCTGGGTATATGCTCAGGAGTGGGATTTCTGCATCTTATGGTAATTCTATTTTTAGTTATTCTGAGGACCTTCCATATTTTTTTCCATAGTGGCTGTACCAACTTATTTTGGAGGTTCACTCTTGTCCACATCCTCTCCAAAATTTGTTATTTGTAGAGTTTTAATGATGGACATTCTGACCAGAATGAGGTGGTACCTTGTAGTTTTGATTGTATTTCTCCAATAATAAGAGATGTTGAGCATCTTTTCATGTGCCTGTTGACCATTTGAATTTCTTTTTTGGGAAAATGTCTATTTAGGCCTTCTGCTCATTTTTTGATTGGATTGTTTTCTGTTGTTGAGTTGCATGAGCTGTTTGTATATTTTGGAAATTAAGCCCTTGTCGGTTGCATCACAATTATAAAAACATTCTTAACCTCTGTTGTTGGAAACAAACAGACAAACCCAAAACTCTACCTTATTCCAAGATCATAGCTAACAGTAAAAGGCAAACTTCTGACTGAGGAAATGTTTTAGTGACAGTGGGTTAATATTTCTATTATGTAAAGAATACATAAAATTGATAACTAAGAACCAATAAATGGTCAAAGGAGACAGACAAAACACAATGAACATGGAATATTCTCTACCTTGAAAGTAGTCAAGGAAGTACAAATTAAAAGAAGAAACCATTTATAGCTGATGTTAGTGTGAGCAATGGGTACTTCAGTATTTCTGGTGGAAAAATGACTTGCTAAAAATCTTTCTTTTGGAAAGCAATTTGGCAGTACGCATCAAAAGCTTAAATAATGTCCAGCCTTTTGACCCAGGAATTTCTCTTCTGGGAATCAATTTCAGGGAAATAATCCTAAATTAGGGCAATGGCAACCCATCCAGTACTCTTGCCTGGAAAATCCCATGGATGGAGGAGCCTGGTATGCTGCAGTCCGTGGGATTGTGAAGAGTCGGGCACGACTGAGCAAGTTCACTTTCACTTTTCGCTTTCATGCATTGGAGAAGGAAATGGCAACCCACTCCAGTGTTCTTGCCTGGAGAATCCCAGGGACAGGGGAGCCTGGTGGGCTCCATCTATGGGGTCGCACAGAGTCAGACACAACTGAAGTGACTTAGCAGCAGCAGCAGCAGCCTATTTAAGAGAGTTTTCCTCTCCTTTTCCAGACATTAGGTCCCCAAGGATAGCACTCTCAATATTATTTCTCCTTCCATTCTTGAAGGTCCACAAGTTCTAGTTGAGCCCCACATTTGGGGTTTTCCCTCTGCCTCTGTGGTGCCTACCCCTACTTTCTCACCTAGGAACAGCCTATCTTTAGAGGCTCAGAGGTCCCTCTACTGTTTACCAGATCTCACTAATTTCTCTTGGCTAACCCAGGCATATTCTAGGGCACATATTCTTGGCCTTTCGCTGATTCTCATCCCACAGTACCTACAATTTTGTATGTGATGGTGCTGGCCAGCCCAGAGAGGGACGTTTAGAATAAGGCCTCTAAGGTCTAAGACCTGGCTTACAACACTGGCTCACCACCAGCTATCTGATCTGGCCCTTCCCCTTTCTGTAGCTTAGTTTCCTCATCTGTAAAATAAGGGTAATAGTATTGCCTGCTCTGACATAGGGTTGTTGAAAGGAGCAAATTCACGTACAGTGCTTGGCACCACCCTAGCTTGGGGGTCCCTTGCATAACCATTCTTCCAGAGTTGTTTTAACAATATGTCCTGAGCTTTCATCAGAGGTTGTGATAAGAAATCACCATGTGAAACTCAGTCTCCTTTTCCTGTCAAATTTATGGAGAATATTATCTACATATGACTCCAGTTGAAAAATTTTGCCAGCACGACAAATTACTAGAATTTTTGTCAGTAAAACTGGGAGATGCCCTTTACTCTGATATCAAATGTTCTGAGACTGATGCATCATATTTCCATTTTGCACTGTAGCTTCCAGGAAGCTTAGAGCTAAATCTAATGGTTAATGACCATGACTCCATTAAACCAGATGGGCTTAACTTTATGAAACTCATTAGACACACCCTCAGTTATGTTTTCCCAAATTCTTTTGAAAAAGAAAGAGACGAAGGGAAGAGAAGGAAGCAGGTATAGTTTGAAAAGAGGGCTTGGCATGCCACTTACTTTATCAACTAGAACATAGGTTTGTTTCTCTAGGAGACACCCAAAATAATTGTGACTTAAAATAGAAATGTATAACAATCTGTTACAGCAGTCTCAGGCTGGTACAATGACTACAAGGTAAGAAGAATCCTAACTTTTTGTCTTTTTACTCACCTGTTTCTATGGGGTCTTGGACCACATGTTTTGAGAAGCGTGGCCACCATGCCTCATCCCAGCAATGGGGAGAAGGGAACATGGAGGGCACAGCCCTTGAGACTCAAGACCTCATAGTAACACACATCTCTTCCACTCACATCTGTCAGCTGAAACTTGATCACATGATCATACCTAATTGCAAAGGAAGCTAGGATATTTAGTCTTTCAGACGCACATGTCCAGCTAAAAATCAGGAGTTCTATTACTGTAGAAGAAAGGGAGCATATATTTGGGAGGACATCTGCCAGTTTCTGCAACATCCTCCATCTCAGATGTGTTCCTTTGCACATGATTGCACTCCTGTCTGATGCAGTTTCACCCTCACCCCCTCTTTTCAGTGCAGCCTCCCTGCTGCTATCAGAGTACTTCCCATTTTAGGGTGCTGTTATGGCACTCCCCTGTTCACAAACCACCCCTGACTCCCTAATGCCTAGAAGAATGATGCCCAGACTATAAAATGCATCAGGAATCGCCTTAGGGCCTGCTGAAACAGACATCTGGCCCCCCACCCCTGGAGCCCTGCTGATTGGGTAGATCTGGGCCATGAGAATTTGCATCATTATTAAGTTCCCAGATGATGCTGATGTTGCTGGTTCAGGAATCACACTTTGAGAACAACCACTGACCTTAGGAATAAAACTAGCGAACCTTAACCTGCCATTCAAAGCCTGTCCCAGCCTGGTCTCAACCTACTTTCGGCCTCACATCTCATCCTGCCCTCCCCCTCCACACATCCAGGGCTCCAGTCACACTCAAGTTCTCACCTCTCTCTAAGCAAAACAGCTGTTCGCACCTCTGTGCCTTGCTGTTCCTTTTGTTTGGAATGTCTTCTGACCTGCAACTTCTTTTCCACATTCTCCCCGAAGTCTTTCCTGACCCTCTAAATGAAATGGAAGTGTTAATTGCTCAGTTGTGTCCGAGTCTTTGTGCCCTCTTGGACTGTAACCTGCCAGACTCCTCTGTCCATGGAATTCTCCAGGCAAGAATACTGGAGAGAGTAGCTGTTCCCTTCTCCAGGGGATCTTCCCTGACCCAGGGATCAAACCTGGGTCTCCCAACATGGCAGGCAGATTCTTTACTGTCTGAGCCACCAGGGAAGCCCTCTAACCCTCTGGGCTGTTATAAACCAGTCTCTGTCCCAAGTCTGTGCATATTTTATACATTCTTCTATCTGCTTTTATTGCCTTGTGTTTTGGTTGTCTGCTCAGCTGCCTCCCATTGTCACCCACATAGCTTTTAGCCAGGGTAACAGGATCACTGAGTAAGGAAACAAAAGTATGAATGAGGAAATAAAGGCAAGTAGATGGAGCAATCCGAGAAGGCAATGGCACCCCACTTCAGTACTCTTGCCTGGAAAATCCCATGGACGGAGGAGCCTGGTAGGCTGCAGTCCATGGGGTTGCGAAGAGTCGGTCACGACTGAGCGACTTCACTTTCACTTTTCACTTTCCTACATTGGAGAAGGAAATGGCAACCCACTCCAGTGTTCTTGCCTGGAGAATCCCAGGGACGGAGGATCCTGGTGGGCTTCCGTCTATGGGGTCGAACAGAGTCGGACACGACTGAAGCGACTTAGCAGCAGCAGCAGCAGCAGATGGAGCGATAAATGTTTTTATGAAGTGAATAAAGAGAAAAAGCAATGAGTGAATTAATACATGAACAAGTGAATTTTGGTCTGTTTATGCTTAGTTCTCTCCTTTGAGTCCTGAGCCACTCATCAGGAAAGGAATTTATTCTCTGACCATTTTCCCATAAACTTCCAGCCATTGCTTCCTTCTTTTTTTTGTTTAGCTACACCCTGTGGTTTGCAAGATCTCTGTTCCCCTGCCAGCAATTGAACCCAGGGGTCACAGCTATGAAAGCTCAGAATCCTAACCACTAGGCCACCAGGGAATTCCTCATTGCTTCCTTAGCAGAAGTCATGTGTGACCTTGCATCCCCCAGTCAGTTCCCAAGAGTGCTGGGGAGGCCTGGGGACCCATGCTAGGTCATGGATGGGTCAAGCCCACGTACTCCACTTCTACCCAATCCTGTTCTCACTCACTCTGGTGTTTCTGAAAGTTAGTTGTAAGGCACTGGGGACTCAGGGTAAACAATGTTAGTGGACGATTTTCAGGGCCAACACACAAAAGACTTTTTTTTTTTTTTTTTTACCAAATTGGTGATAAGGGATCAATATCCTTTCCAATTAAAACTGTAGCCTAGGGAATTCCCTGGCAGTCCAATGGTTAGAATTCCACACTTTCACTGCTGGGGCCTGGGTTCAGTTCCTAGTCGGGGAACTAAGATCCCACAAAAAATAAAAACATTGGAGCCTTGAGGTGCCAAAACGAATCTCCCCCTCCTCAAAGGGAACCCAGCTTTCCCCAGCCCCATAAAGGAGGCCTTCTCCAGCTCTAATGGACATGGGTGGCCATAAGAGCGACTCCCTGTCCTGTTGTCGTTGTCACCCCTGTCAGGGATCGTACTAGCAGGGCTGTAACCGTTCTTGCACTGAGGCTGTGCAACCTTCTTGAGCCTGGATGTCCTCCTCTGCAAGGTAAATGTTACTCCTCGCCTTGTAGGTGTGTAATGAGCATCATATAAGACATGGAGCAAAGGGCCAGCACAGTACCAGGCAGAAGGTAGATGTGCAATAGAGAATAACTAGAATTCTCACAACCAATCCTTCAAAGTTCCGTTTTTTCCCTCGTGAACTAGGCCCAGTCAGTCTTCTAGGGTTTTTCCTTCTACTTATAATGTCTACCTCCCTCTCTCACAATTCTACCTCATCTCGGGACCTCGGCTGCCATCCTTCCTCCTCCACAAAATCGTCGCTGTTCCTGGAACACTGTGCTAATGACGCCTACTATACTTATGGTAACGGACATGGAAACGAGCAGTAACTAAGAACAGGGGGTCTGTAGGCAGGGCTTGCGTGTATTGCTGTAGAGGTTGCGCACCACCTAAACCTGAAGTACCACACGCAGACTCTAAGGAAGTGGGGCCCTAATGTGCTGCGTCATAAAGAGACTCTGCAAGTCAAACTGAGCTTGAAACCATGCTCAACCACTAATCCGCTACTTGAGCAGGCAAGGTATATCAATTCCTAAGACTTAAGTTTCCTCATCTGTGACTGGGATATTGTTAGTACCTACATGCGGGATGTTTGAGAAGATTCAATAGCTTAAAAAGTTTAGCAGTGCCTTGTACAAGGCCGAATTTATTGAGCACTTAATTTTAGAAATTAAGTGTGGGTGTTTCTCTCTGAGAAGCCTGCACAGAACCGCAGGGCAGTGAATCACTGAAAATCTGCAGCAGCACCTCCCCCGCCCCTCCACTGCCACACAGCAGGAGGCAGAGCCTCCCTCACACTGTCCTTTCTCTCAGGACCGCACGCCACCCTTCTTTTTGCCAAAATACACTTTTATTAGTCACATCTTTTCTAGTTGACAAATGACAAAGCTCCAAAGTAGACTAGCGTAAGCTGAAATAAACATTTGTGGGCGAATATAACTGAACTCCAGTGGAGGATCCAGGGCATCAGCTATATCGTTCGAGAGCTCTGTCTTCCATCTCCTGGCTCTGCTTCCTGAATTGGCTGTATTCTCCGGCAGACTTTTCCATGTGGCCAGAAAATGGGTTACTGGGTGGTTCAAGCTTATATTCTGTGTTTTTTTCTCTCAAAAGAGAAGTCCTCCTTTCTTTCAGCATCCATAGAGCAGTCTTACGGAAGGCCTCTGATTAGCCCAGCTTGAGTCACTTGCCCACTCTTTGGACCAATCATTGTGGCTAGAGGGATGGCAGACTGAGATTGGCCGTTCTGGTGTCACATGTCCACCCTCTTTTGACAGCCCACAGAGCTAGGTGGAATGGGAAAAAGGCAGTTCTCTAACAGGAGAGGTGTTGGCCGTATAAGAATGTTGGCCATCCTGGCCATCCTCCTTTAAGGCTCAGTTCATAGGTCACTTCCTTAGGGAATCTCTGCCCCCCCACACCTCCATGTGGACCTCAACCTTCCCACAGTAAATTGCAAATTATTCTCCGACTCTCTGACATCATAGTTTAGGAACAATTGGAGACAGAGACAAGAGTCTGTTTATTCATCTGTTCTACCCTGTCTCCCCACTACCTTAGGCTTAGTGGGGAAGCAGACTCCTTTCTCATAGAGAGTGGTTTAAACCCATTAGAGTCATCCCAGGTCATTCATTCAGGGAGAACTTTCTGAAGATATCTGTGGCCACAGGTAACAACATCTCAGCTCAGGGTGGTTTGACAATAAGGACATTGTGTTAGCTAGGGGTTTGGTGCTCCGGGGGCAGGGTGGCATCCACCAGGGTTCAAGAATGGGCATGTAGGACCGAGATTGGGCTGGTGAGACCTAATGGTGGCTGGGAAAGGCTTCTTGCTCTTCGGGGTGGGCCGTGGAAGCCAGCTGATGCCTTCCTGCCCTCTTGTGCTGGACAGAAATAAGGAAGCATTTGGCCTCCATCAGCTGCTACTGGCTGCCACTGCACAGCAGGAAGGGAACCTACTTCAGACAAAAGCTGACACCATGGGAGTGTGGAGATCCCTGGCCCTTTGGTCAACCCTGGTGGATGCCACCCTGCCCCCAGAGCACCAAACCCCTAGCTAACACAATGTCCTTATTGTCAAACCACCCTGAGCTGAGATGTTGTTACCTGTGGTCACAGATATCTTCAGAAAGTTCTCCCTGAATGAATGACCTGGGTGAGTGGCCACAGGCTGAGAGCCATCGAGCATGCCCTAGTCAACTCTGCCACTCCACCAGTTCCTTTCTACCCCACAGTAACAGACATGCAGAGATTCTGGATGCTTTTTAAAAAAACCATGTTTCAGTCGCTTTATTCTTAAGTCTGCACTTTACAAAACCACAATGGAGAAGTCCTTGAGGGTGAGGGGTAGAGAGGGTAGGGGGTGAGGAAGACCCAGAAATGAAGACCCTCCTCATCTGGGGGACCAAGCAGAGACTGGGCCCCAGGCCAGCCCAGCAGGGCCTCTCATGTCCTGGCTATACAGACTTACGCCAGAACATGTCAGGGAAGGGCCCAGGCTCTAGAGACCGCTGCCATTTGACATTAGCTAGGCAGCCACAGGCCAAACTTCTGGAAGCCGGAAGGAAGTGGGCCTCCCGTCCCAGGCCAGGGGAAGGCGGCCTGAGCAGGGGTGAGAGCTACCCGTCCAGCAGCTTCAGGATGCTCTCGCGCTCCTTCAGAGTCTTCCAAGCCTGGTCTTTCTCCTTCTTGGTGGGGGTCCGTTTCTTCTGCCGGGCAGCCATGATCTTGCGGAAGGCATCCATGACCTCATTGTCTGCCATGCGGACCCGCTGCCTCAGCTCCTGTCGGCTCACCTCCTCCTTCGCCAGCCTATGGGGACCAGCCAACCAGATGCTATGGGAAGCCCACCAGGACAGGGGCTCCTCCCTCTTCCAGACTGAGCCCATCTGCTACCCGGGGACCGTGGACCTTTCCATACCAAAAAGCAAAGTTACTGAGCCACACTTAGGTGGTGCCCTGTGTCAAGTACTGCCTCTTCAAAAACAGTAATTCAACTAATCCTCATAACAACCTTGTGAGGTAGGTACTACTAATATTCTTGTTACCACTGAGGGAACTGAGGCTCAAGGAGGGAAAGAAACGCCCCAGGATCCCACAGCTAGTGAGCAGAAATCTGAATCGAAGCAGGCTGGCTCCCAACTATCTTTAAAAGGTGTCCCGGGGCCAGCAAAAGACCTGCTTACTTCAGCATCCAAATTCCAGAGCCATCTAAGGGTCCAGGCAGCCTGAGGTCTACAGGAGGCAAGTGAGACGCCAAATTGATGCCTCTGAATGGAACCTGACCTATCAATTCAATTGATGGTGGAGCTGGAAGGTCACTAAAGAGATCCACATAGTTTAACCTGTTGATTTTTCAGAAGGGGAAGCTGCTGCTCGGGGCAGGACATGCCTTGCAGCCTGTCCATACAGGGCTGAGGGGTACATGCGGGCCTTCTGACAGTCAATCTAGTTCCTTCACTGCCCCTGACTTCCACATCTGCACAGCCCTACTTCTCTCTCCCCCTCTGCCCTTGCCCTCCCTTCCTCCATACTCTTTTATCTGTATTTTCCTCTTCTTGCCCTTGAGAGGGAACTAGAATGAGGCTTTGGACTCAGCCTTGGGCTTGAGTCACAGCTTGGCTGTTTGCTGGCTGTGTGGCCTTCAGCAGAGCACTCATTTCACTGGGCCTTTATTTCCTCATTTGGTGCACAGGGAAAAAACTACCAGCTACTCTCTGGGCTGTACAGGAGATTAAGTAAGAGGGCAGACATAAAACCCGTGGTACATGGTAGACACTCAGTACACCCTCATCCTTAAATACCCCAGCAGCTCGTCAGCAACTTTCTTTCCTAATGGTGCATGTCTTTGCCAACCACTCATGCAATGACTGTAAGCCCTTTGCCCTGCCTCTTCTCCTAACCCACAGCACCAGGTCTAAGAGATAGGCAACCTGGCCAAATGGATGAGTGTGCCCTGCTCTGTTGGGGCTCTGTGAGGTGAAGACACAGCACCTGCCTATAAGAAGCAAGGGGACTTAGTTGGGCTGTTTGTCTATCTCCCCAATAAAATGGCAGTGCCTCCCGTGATCTCCCTCTGGTTTCTACCTGCATCCTTGTTGTGACCAATGCAGGGCAAGATGTATGGAAATGAATACAAAATGAATGACATTGCACTTCAACACTGGTCAATTCCTGGTGAGAGGCTGATAATCACAGATGCCCAACTAAATATTAATAGTTGATAATCTGAGGTAGAGAGTATATTGGTGTTTACTGTGCTAGTCTGTCAGATTTTCTACATGTATGAAATTTTCACTATAAAACTTGGGGGGAACAAAAGGTCCCTGGTTCAATCCTGAGTTTTGGCACCAAAAACAAAGAACAAGAATCAAGAAAAAAAAAAAAGCACACTTTGGGAGAAAAAGAAAATCAGCATGGAGAGGATTAAAAACTAAGCCACACAACAATGTGAATATAATTAACACTACTAAACTGTACACTTGAAAACGGTTTAGAGGGTAAAATTTTCTATTATTTGTTTTTACCACAGTTTGAGGTAAATAAATAACTCACAGATGCCTCATCTCTAGTCAGGGGAATTAGAATGTTTGAGATATAACCAGTGGGGTGGTGCCCAGCAATGACTTTTTTTTCAAAGCTCCTCAGGTCTTCAGAGGCCCTGCCAGGTTTGAAAAGCCTGCCGTCAAGCTCCCAGAAGGTGACCATTGCGGCCGAGGCCTCCCATCCACACTCACCTCAGCAGGTCATGCTTCTTGGTGCGGTTGTGGGCACTGAGCGCCTTCAGCTCAGCCTGCCGCTTGCGCAGCTCTGCCAGAACCTCGTCCTCTGAGTCCTCTGCAGGGCGGTCCTCAGACTCCAGCAGGCCCTGGGCGATCAGCTCCTCCTTAATGCGGCTCTCCAGGGACTTCGTATGCGGCACACTGCAGGGGAGGGCAGTGCTCAGCTCAAGGCCAGCCTGTGGGGGAGCCCCTCTGAGGCACCCAAGCTAGCAAACACCTTCCCTTCTCTTTGGGACACCCTCTCTGTCTATCTACATATCAAAATATAGAGACAGACACATTTGATCTTGTTTCAGACACAAGCAACAGATATCAATATATTATTTAATATAAAATACAGGAAAACCTATAATGCTAACAACCTAGAGAGAATTATTATGTTATCTGTTATTATTACACACCATTTTTTTCCCATATGGTATATACATAAAAATATGTATTTTATGTTACTATTATATAAATACTATACATACTCTAGATTGTGTTAAATATTAGTCTCACTTTTTTTTAAATCTTTTGGCTACACTCATGGCCCTGTGGGATCTTAGTTCTCTGACCAGGGATTGAACCCGCACCCCCTGCATTGGCAGTGTGGAGTCTTAACCACTGGACAACCTGGGAAGTCCCTCTTCCCACTTTTATTATGTATTATTTTAGCTTGTTACCTGCTATGTACACACATTTAAATATATCTTAAGTAAAAATAGGGTCATACTGTTCATATTGTGCTACAACTAATGTTTTCCACTTATCACTCTACTGATCCCATCTTTTCATATCAATTAATTATATTTCTCTAATATGATTGATAGTTGCAAGTTATTTCATCATATGGAGTTACAACGAGTTAGCCAGCCAGTCCCCTCCAGTTGGACATTTAGGTTTACAGTGAGAACAGGGCCATAATGAAAACCCTGAACTAACTCTGTGTATGTGGAAGTGCTTGGCCAGCACGCACATGTGACTTCTATTGGACTTTATAAAAATGTCCTCAGTCTCTCTATGAATATAAAGACCACCCCAGGCTGGGATTGACAGAAGTCAACAGAAGCAGAGGCCAGACTGTGGAGTGTGGACATGATGTCACTCACCTGAAGGGCTTGTTCTGATTGCGGGGAGAGGTGCTTGCCCCATCCGCCCCCGATTCTTTCCCAGACATGTCTGGAATAGGAGAGTCCTCCATGGGGGAAATAATATTTTCCTAGAAGAGCACAGAGATGGTCAGAAGAAGAAAGAGCTGTAGTATTATCATTTTCCTGCTTCCCTCTGACCTACATGGACAGTCTTCACATACCAGAAATAATCTTTTCTTCTTTGCATTCCACCCACTCTGGGAAGTCTTCCCAAACTGGCTCCAAAAAGCTTTCATCATTTTATAAATTCTTGTTTTTGTACTGATACAAAAGGGAGCACAGAAGAGTGATGGTAACATTCAACAGCAGTAATGAGAAGAACTAGGGCTCGTTAAGCATTTGCAGTGCACCAGGGGCTGTGCTGAGCACGGGGGCTGTACCGTGGCAGAGGTGGCTGGCTGTCCAAAAGCCATTCTCGTCTTCCCTCTACAGGAGCTGGGCTAATGGCTACCCAGATACACCCCACTTCCCAGCCTCCCCTGTGGTCAGGGTGGTCATGTGACAAATACTCTCCAATGGAAAGTGATTAGACGAGATAAGAGCCACAGCCAGTGGGACCTTCACACACTCCTCCTTGCTCTTTTTCTGTGGGCTGGAGTGCCAGTCACATTTGGAATGACCCTGTGCAGAGCTCATGTTTACAACAGCAAAGTGGGCTTCCCTGGTGGCTCTGTGGAATGCAGCAGACATAGGTTTGATCCCTGAACCAGGAAGATCCCACATGCCGCAGAGCAACTAAGCCTGGGCACCACAACTACTGAGCCTGTGCTCTAGAGGCCAGGAGCTGCTACTACTGAGCCTGTGCACCCCAGAGCCCGTGCTCCACAACAAAAGAAGCCACTGCAATTACAAGCCCGAGCACCCCAACTACAGAGTAGCCCCTGATCGCCACAACTAGAGAAAAACCTAAGCAGCAACGAAGACCCAGCACAGCCAAAGATACATATATGCATTTTTTTAAACAATTCAAAAGCCAGCAAACCTGGGGTCCCTGTCTGATGGTGTGGAACAGAGATCTCCCCCAAGCTCAATTGATCTGGAACATGTGCCCAGAATACTACATGGGAGAGAAAAATGCTATTGTGTTTGAGCCAGAGGGAAAACTGAGGCTCATAAGGTGACGAGACATGCCTTGGGATAGTCAGTGGGCATAAAGAAAGGGACGCTGAATCTGGTGTTTGAAACCTGCTTCCGCTTATTAGCTGTGTGATGTCAAGCAAACAGTTCCCTTTTTTGAGCCTCAACCTTGTTCGGTGTAATGTGGGGTTAACCACTATCTGCCTCTAACAAGAGGATGTGTAGAAAGCCCTTTGCACAGGGCCTTTCACTAATGCTCCACAAAAGTAACTGTGGAGTAGTGGCTACCCTGGAGGTGGGGGAGGTTAAACACTGGGAGGGGCACGAGAGGGCCTTCAGGGATGCCAATGATGTTTTATTTTGTGATCTTGGGACTAGTTGCACAAGGGTGCTCATTTGTGAAAATCAATCAAGCTGTACATTTATGACTTACGTACCTTTCTAAATATACACTTCAATAAACAGTTAAACATTGAAATAGAGTGATAGTGGTTCCTGTTTTGCACTGGGGGTACTCACCTCCACCAAGGCCTGCAGCAGGCGCTGTGTCAGGGCACCAAAGGGACACCCGTCTTCTGGCTGCTCATGCTGGGCCTCAGACTTCTTCAGCAGGGCATCCACATCTGCATTGGGCAGAAACATGGTAGACTGGTGGGCTGAAGTTCTGGGAACTCAAGTCCTAGCCTGGGGTGGGCGGGGAGGTGAGGGACTTAACTTTAGTGTCCAGTTCGGTCAGGGGCCCCATGAGGCCTTTCTTCTTGTCAGCCACGGCTGCTGCCCGGGCCCCGTCCTTCTGCTCCTCCAGCAGGTCCTCCTGTGCCCAGCGCTGGGAGTAGTGCTTCCCCAAGGGCGGGATCTGTGGGAGACATCCCACCCAGCCCCAAAGAGATAAATACAGGCCACCGATGCCTGGGGTGTGGCATGGTCTCTCTGTGCCCTTGGAACTGCTAACAGGCTCTTAGTTCACCCTCATTCCTTCATTTATCTGTCTCCCAAGTATCTAGCCCAGGGCTGAGGCCTGAGCCTCAGGTGAGAAGAGATACAGGAGATAAAAATCTTTACACTCATAGTTTAGAAAAGAAGCCAGGTACATAAACAACTAAAACACACAGAAGGCAGTACAGGAAAATTTCCACGATGTAAGGTGCACAATGGTGTGTGTACACAGACAATTTCAGTTGACAGCTATTATCTCTCGAGAGAACTACAGGCCTTAAGGTCAGAAATGAGAGAGAAATAGCTTATGCACTGCTTAAACTTGTGACTGCCCGTACAGATTACCTTTTCAAATAAGCTTTTTAAAAATTCAGACAAGTGGAGTGACAGAGTAGGTTAGGGTGTTGTGGCAGTGCAAAAGACAGACCAACTTTCTGCTGGGAAACCTGCAAAACCATTTTGGTGCAGGTAACGTGCAATACGGGACTTGAAGGGTGTTAGTTTGCCAAGAGGAGATGGGCATGTGCAGAGGCCCAGAGACCAGAAAGGACCTTGTGTGAGCCTGGAGTGAGGGTAAGGTGCTTGGTGGGGCTGGCAAATAACAGCAGTAAAGAGGTGGTGTGGCCAAGGACACTGGAGAGGGGCACCTGGGCTGTGCTACCAAGGACTGAGGCTTGGACCTGAGTCTGTGGGCAGTGGGAGCCACACGAGGCTGTGTTTTAAGCACCTCTAATCATGACAGCAGACCTATGGGAGAATTCCCCTCCAACATTTTTCTGTATTTTCTAAATTTTCTTTAACGGAACCTCTTTTATTTTCATCATAAAGACTAAAAATAAAAAAAACTTCTATACATTAAAAAAATAAAAAAGAGAGAGAGGAACTTCCATGGTGGTTCAATGCTGAAGACTGCTCACTTCTACTGCAAGGGGTGCAGGATCGATCCCTGGTCAGGGAACTAAGATCCCACATGCCATCTGGTGCATCCAATAAAAAGGGAGAGAGAATCCCTCTAGAGGGAAGCAAGTGTTAAGAGGCTGTAAAGGTAAAAGCTGATGAATTTTTGAGCCAAAGCAAAGGGGATGACAGAGACAAAGGGAGGACCTCACTGAAGAAGATGCCTTAGGATGTAGCGGGGTGGAAGGGAGGAAGCTGAGAGCTAGAACCTGGGTGTCTGAGTGGGTTAATGGAACTGTCAGGAGGCTGGGGAGAGAGAAAAAGAAGATGATATATAGCTCTGTGATCTTTGATTCTGAGGCATCTCTGAGCCCTCTTGTTCTCCATCATGTCTATCTAGGCCTGGGGTCTTCACCTTGTAATGTTCAGCCTCATCTTCTGGGGGTTTCAGTAGCTCCTCTAGCGTGCGCACTTCCTCACTGGTGATATCAGCACAGTATGGCTCCACCGAAGCCCAGAATCTGCAGGGAGAAGCAGAGCCTGAGGGGGTGCCCCTGCCCCACCAGCCTCAGCCCCAGGCCCCTCCACAGCCTCCAGTGCCCAAATCCCAAGGCCCATCTATGTTCCTGGGCCCAGAACCTGTTGGGGGCGTCATTCTTGGGGATACGTGGCACATCAATTGGGTCATCGGTGAATTCATATTCCTGGATCTTGGGCTGAAGGTTTTTGGATTTGGGTCGCCCAGGGCCAGGGCCGGGCCCATGTCCCGCCTTCCCTTCCAGTTTCTGCTTCTTGGGCTTCCCATGTTTGGGGGGAGCTCCAAGCTCATGGTCTCGACCCAGCTTCAGGAATCGTCGGTCACCTTTCTTATCCTGCCAGTCAGTGAGGATCTGAAATTCAAAGACTGTCACTGAGGTTGAGAAGGGAAGACACAGGACAACTCCATCTCCCCATGAAAAATTAGGATCTGGAACTCAAGAAGGCTCTAAGTCTCTCCCCTTCCTTTTTTTATCTAGCAAACTCCTAATCATACTGCAAAACTCAGCTCCTTTTCTGTGCCCAGCTCACAAGATGTTTTCATATACTTGTCTTCATTCCATTCACTTGTCTGTATTGATTCACCTCTGCAGCACCCACCCTGGTCACACAGTGTTTAGCAGGTCCAACAAGTAGATGACAATGCAGTGCATATTAGCCTGAGGAAAACATGCTGGCAGTAACTTTCTACTGAAGGCACGTATGGCTCCCAGCAAACCTTCACTTTAAATGTTACCATGACTAGAAAGCCTTTCCTGTACCAGCTTTCTACTTCTTAGATGCTAAAAGACTGTGCCACAGCCCCACTCGAAAAGCTTCCATGGGTTCCCAGGGACCACAAGTTAATTTTATTCATCTTGGAGGTTCAGTTAAAATGGCATCTTCTTTCTACAGGAGTCTCTGGTACCTCGCACCCCTAGGCCCGATCATGTCATCTGGTCATAACTAGAATAAACGGAGTACCTTGTCTCTTCAACAGGATTATAAGCTATTGGGGACCAGGAAGTTCATCTCAGCCATCTCTGGTCCCCAGGTCCTGGCAGAGCACCTGGCACACAGGGCTCAGAGGATGTTTATGCCATAAATAGAAATAATGAGAGTCAGACCAATAAATAACATTTGACATGCTTACTTAAGTGTCAGACGTTGGGCTGAGCCTTTGTAAAAATCTCTCTTAATCCTCACAAAAGCTGAGGGTAGGTCCTATTATCCAGCCCACTTTGCAGACAGAGGACTGATCTGCAGAAGCAGGTGGTAAGTTTTGCAACATCACACAGCTCAGAAACAGCAGGATTCAAATCCAGGCCTCCCATTCCAGTTCCCCCAGTACTCCTAATCAGAACAGCAATTCACCTGATACGTGTCTGACCTCCCCTTCCCTTTAGTTGGCACACTCCCCAAAGGCTGGAATTGTCCTAATTAACTCTACAGACCCAGAACATTGTGGAGTGGGGGGGGTCCCTAGATGCTTAGTGAATAAGAAATCTCACATTTTAGAAGGAGCATGCACATTCTTGCATATTTTATGTGTCACACGAGCAATGTTTGGGTCTCTCTCTTCACCCCTGAGATCCTGTAACCTGGGCCTCAGCAGCTGAGGCTAACTCAATGACACATCCCATAACTTGTCATAGTCCATCCCTGTAGTGGACTGTAGTGATGTCCCTGTAGTGACATCCCTGTAGTGATGTCCCCTCTGTAGGGTATAACCTGGGTTTCAGCCTCAAGCACCCGCAGGCGTCGGCTGGCAGAGGAAAGCAGGGTCTCAAGCTCCAGCTGCAATGTGTCCAGCTCCTCGATACCGATGCCGTCATCCTCAGAGCGGGCCAACACCGCTGTGTAGCGGGGACAGACCTTCAGGTGGTCCACAGACTTGAAGTCGTGGAACTGCAAGGGGCAGTCCTTCAGCTCACTCATGGCTCAGGATAGGGGACCCTGTGGAGCTGGAGAGGAAAGGACCATTGATGGGGGGGAAAGTGGCACTAGAAGAGTCCAAGGGCTCCTTCCATCCACCGACACTTCGCGGAGTCAGGTTTCAGCGCCCTATTGACAAGGATGATGGCTTAGCTCCTATTCTCCAGCACCTACTGTGTGCCAAGTGAGGGGCAGACATTTTACTGGTTGCTCACTGAATTCCTCACTCAACCCCAAGAGCAGGGACCATGCTCATCTTCATTTTACAGATGAGGAAACAGACTTTGTAAGGATGGTGCAGGTCCAAGCTTACCAACATGCAATTTGAATCCAGGTGGTTTTGAATTTGATCACCTAACTGCCATGATATACTACTATACTACTATGCTTGTCTTTCTGATGCTCTTCCCTTCACTTCCACTCTTCCTGGGTTCTGCTGAGCCCAGAGTTCCAAGCATCCGGTACTTAACGCTAATGTTCTTCGTGCCTCCCAGCCTCTTCTTGTCTCACCCCTCCCCACCTCTGCCCCTTCTCTTTGCCCCAGATAGTAAAGAGATACCTGGATCTCTGGACAGCCAGATATACCTGGATTCAAGCCCAGGCTTGACCTATGTCTATGTAGCCCTGAACATGTTAATTAACTCTGAGTCTGTTTTCCCTTAAGTCTGAATCTGTAAAAATGGGGGTAATAATGGTACCTACCTCCCTGGGATGTTCTGAGGATTTAGAGTTGATGCCAGTCAAGAGCTCAGTTCAGTGCCTGGCACAGGAAAAGTGGGGCTGGTTAATGGCTGGCCCCACCCATGGATCGCCCCAATGTCCCGCCTTCAGGGTCCCAGTCCTCTAAGGACACCCTATGGCGGCCCCCGCCCCCTCTACCTACTCCTCGCTGCCTCCAGCGGCCCCGGGGCCGCGGGAGGGGCGGACAGTTCCGGTCGGTGAGAGCAACCGCCCCGGAACTAACTATGTGAGGGCCCCCTGCAGTTGACAAGGGGACGGGAAGACGGGAGTACCAACCCCAGTCTTTAGAGGGGGGAGGGTTGCGGGCAGCGAGCTAGCCCGCTGCAGGTGGGGTGCAGAAGGTATGCCACGGGCGTACCCTAGGGAACAGCCCGGCGCTGGAGGGCGGGGCTCGGCAGCCAGGTTTTCGGCCCGGCAGTTAGTTTCGCCGAGCCCCAAAGGCTGCAGGTAGGAAGGGCCTGAAGATAGGATGGGGCTCAGAACCGGAAGGATCGAAAAGCTCCTCCGCCTTGCTTTGCCCTAATATGGTGCCCAACCTGAGGTCGGGCTGCACCATTGCATGACTATGAGGGAAGACGGCGGAAAAAAAGACGAGAAAGCCAAAGTCACAAGCAAGAGCTCCATGGGGAACGGGAGAAGCTTGAGTACTGATTTTAAGCTTCAGGAGCCTAAAGCTACTAAGACAGTCCTAACGGGAAAACTTCCGAGGGACCAAATGTTCTTAGCTTCCCCCTCCCCCGCTCGGAACACAGATGGTACGGTCCGGACGTCCGGGCGGACACTGCGGCTGCGCTTCTGGAGAAAGGGCAGGCGTCGCGGGGCTGGCCACTTCCGCACTTCCGCTTTCCGGCCCAGCCAGCGCCCGCGATGGTGAGAGAGCCGGGCCTCGGGCCAGGGACCCCCACTCTTCTGTCTCTAGGCTCTGGGTCTCGGGGAGATGCGACTTTGCAACGGAGAGGCCCTGGGCCGAGGGATGCTGGGGGTGCGGGGGTACCCTGAGGCTGGGAGAAAGAGGGCGGGGCAGGGGCTGAGGTGAGGAAGGGGCGAGCGGGGGACGCGTTCGTAAGAAGCAGGCTTTGAGGCGTCCTATTCTGTCCTTTGAAGCTGGTGGGGGATACTGAGGCAAGAAGGGAAGCCAGAAGTGACTCCTCCTCGGTTTGTGGTAGCGCTTCGAAGGCACGTAGTAACCTTATAGCCCGTAGTAGGGCCGCTGAGGCATGTAGTAGGGATACCTCTCTACGCAGAGTAGACCTTCACTAAATACACTGTTTTCTTTCTCGCTTGCTTGATCCCACAGTTCTCTGAGGGAAGCCTCCGTACTTCCTTATCCCACTCCTCACGTTGCCACCAGCTCATACTTTTACCTCACTGAAGGATCTCTCTTTTGCTGCCTCCACGCAGACCCTTTCCTGGTCAGAATTCAACCGTATTAGCCTTAATATGGAATGTTAAGCTCTGATGCCGCTGACCTTTCCCTTTCAGGAAGTCATCCCTTTTGATAATTGTGGGTGTTTCTGAACGTCAATTGAGAGTTTGGCTCACTGCCTTCCCCTTCTTTATCCTCTTCCTGTCGATACCTATTTAATGTACAGGTCTTCATGAGCATATAATTTATGATAACTTCTAAATCTGCCTTCCTAGCTCTCTTTGAAGGTTCACCTGGATATCTTGAAGACACCTTGAAATTAGGCGTCTGGATTAAAACTCACCTCTCCCTAAATTTGCTTGTTCTCTTGTATTCCTTATTCTTGCTCTGTGTTTTCTTACCTCAACTAGAAACCTGGGATCTTCTTTTTGTTTTTGTTGTTTAACTGAGGGGATGCCTCTTGATTTTTTTAAACAGCATACTTGTTGAAGTATTACACAAGGTGCTTACTCCATTTGTGAAAGGGCAGACGTCATAGGGTTGACCACCTAAAATGTACCTTTTTCAGATTTGCTATGACCTTTGACAGATACAATCTTGCTTGTCCCTCATTGCCCCAGGCCAGGCTCTCATTACCCGACTTAAATAACCCTCTCTGCTGGCTCTGTCACTTCCCTCTCCTCCAATCCATTCTCCACAAAGTCTCCATGCAGCTGTAGTTGTGTAACTTCCTCCTCAGAAAGCCCCAGAAGTTCCTTATCACTTTTAAGAGAAGAGCTAAACTCAGTAGCCTGGCATTTGAGATTCCTCATGAATCTGTGGACCACCATTTGCAACCTCATCCATTGAATCTAAAATGCTTCCTGGCAACATTGTACTCATTTCTACTTTAATGCCCCTATTTGTTACTCTAATCTTGTTATTTTTTCATTCATTCACTTATTGTACAGAAACTGAGTAAGAGTGTATAGGAAAGGTACTGACTGAGCAAGTTGCAGGGTATGTAAATTTGAATAGAATAGATATGGTCTGTTAACCATGGAGCTTTCAGTTTAGTAAAGGAGAAAATTACTTTTCTTGGAGCTATTTGAAGGGTGTATTATCGTAAATTATAATAAGTGCTATGAAAAGGGAAGTCCAGAAGGACCTCTGAGGAAAGAAGAGGCCTTCTCTGAATAAGCCAAGATCTAAAGGATGACTTAGGCAAAGAAGGGGGAGAGAAACCTGCAAGATAGATGGTTCAGCATGTGTGAAGGCCTGGGGTGAGAAAGAACTTTTAGCTAATACAAGGAATTGAAGATAGTCCTTTGTTGCTAGATGGCATTTCCTCTACCGGGAATATCATTTTTGTTTTTATCATTGTAAAATCCTCCTAATGCTATTTCCATCTTCAAATCAAAACCAGTTTCTTCTGCAAATATGATTTGTAAATCTTAACTATTTCACATTTTACCCATTGTATCATAGTTAACTGTCTGTCTCCCTGACCCGGTTGAACTATGTAAGGGTAGAAATGGTCTTAGTCATTGAATTCCCAACCCCTCGTGTGCCTGGCACACTATAGATATATACATTTGTTGACTCAAAGGGCAGATTGAAGACAGTCATTCACCTGTGTGCCTCTAGACCACAGTTTCTCAACTTCAGCACTATTTGGAGCTGAATAATTCTGTTGTACATTGTAAGCTATGTAGCAGTGTCCCTGACTTCTGTCTATTCAGTGCCAATAACTCCTACCCAACCTCAGTTGTGAAAATGAAGACTGTCTTGCCATTGCCGTATGTCCCCTAGTAGGCAAAATGGTCTCCTTTTGAGAACCACTGTTCTAGACTTAAAATGAAAGACATCTTGAAGGCCTAGTCTGTTGTGTTCACTGTAGTGTCTGAGAGCCAAGGACCTCAGTACTGCCTGGCTCCTGTGTAGCTGGACTATGGGATCAGCGGATTTTGTGAGACAGAGTTTGATTGTCCCTTGGGGTTTTCCTCCAGACTGCCACTCTCCGCCCCTACCTGAGTGCCGTGCGGGCCACACTGCAGGCTGCCCTCTGCCTGGAGAATTTCTCCTCCCAGGTCGTGGAACGACACAACAAGCCGGAAGTAGAAGTCAGGTATGGGAGGAAAGGGGCTAGGGGGTGATGGATGCAGCACCCAGAGATGACTGTTGTCAGAGGGGGCCATAAACTTCCATCCTGGAGTTGTCACAACAACTACAATTCACATTTTTTGTCTTGCTGCCAGGTAAATGATGGTTCCCAATTTGAAGTTCAGAAAATTGGGTCTCAGTGGGTTGACAGGACAAAACTCGGGAGAAGCTACTCTGGAGCCAAGATTTGCTTGACACAAGTTGTGACTTCTCAACATAGGGCCATTTGGGAAATATCTCCCAAGGAGGTACTGAACCCTCCAGCAATTTAAGGAGAAGACTTGAGAATTGAGTTATCTCAGATGCCATCTCTGCTCTTCTCAAATTTGAAGATCAAGGATCCCTCCCCTCAAAAAACAAACAAACAACTGGACTCCCATCCCCTACTACAAATATTCTATACTTTGGATTATTTTATCTGATTTATGTTTTGTAAGTAAATTTTTTTTCCCCATTGACGTTTAATCTGGTACATATACAACTGAGATAAGGATTGTTACCACAGTAAATTGATATGATTTGAATGTAAGAAAACTGACATGATGTTAAAATGTGTCCTGTTATGCTACTTAACATATATGGTTTCCACTAGGCATTTTTAAAGGATAATAGCTCACAGACACCACCAATACCGTTAACTACCGTCAGAGGGATCCAGAGGCATCAAAATGGGAACTGAGTTGAGAGGGGTCATAATTTTGAATAAGTGAATTATTCTGGATTGATTATTAGAGGAGGCCAAACTGTTTGATTTTAGCTTGTCCTTATCTCTAAGGGGCAGGCTCTCTCATTCCCTAAACAGGGTATGGGTTTGCCCATAGTTAAGAAAATAGGAGCTGTCATTTGTAAAGCTCCTACAATGTGCCAGGCTCACTTGTTACACACTTGACCCTTTTTGATGTGTTTCAAATGAGGAAGTTGAGATTCCAACAGATAACTTGCCCAACGGAAGTAACAAAGGAGGCTGAATTTCAGAACCTTTTCACCCTGACTCTAGAGCCTGTGCTCTTCTGCTGGAGAACATGCTCTCTGGCCCCCATCTTGGAGCACCCTTGCTTGTGAGTCTCTTATTCCTTGGACTCTGTGGTCCCAGATAGTGATTCTAGAACCTGCCATGGAGTCTCCCTGACCATTCTGTTCTTTTATAGTACAGAGACCTCTGTCATTTTGTGTTCTCAGGAGTAGCAAAGAGCTCCTGCTACAACCCGTGACCATCAGCAGGAATGAAAAGGAAAAGGTTCTGATTGAAGGCTCCATCAACTCTGTCAGGGTCAGCATTGCTGTGAAACAGGTAAGCTCACCCTAGATCCCCTGCCTCCCTGGGGAGGCCAGGGACCCCTTCTGTAAGAGGTCAACATGCCAGATTCAGGGTGCAATGAAACCCAGGTTCTCTTTCCAGGAAATGATTTGCTAAACTTACCAGATCAGTAGAATAAAGGGAAAGCCTTATCTTCTAGGCTTTGCTCTGGATTAGACGGCAGGTAATGTAGCAGCCAGGGCTATGGGCCAGTTTGGTGTTAGGTCATAAAACTCTTCCTAATGAATGAAGAATAAGTTCAGTTCAGACAAATAAGTAGTAATGGTATCCATTTGATAGCCATAAACTCCAAAAGTGAGATTTAGGGTAAGAAAATGAAGTGTAGTTTAATGTTTCTTCATTGTTTCACAAATGTCTGACATTCCCACTACCCCCATTATTTCTTCCATGTTTATGGACCACTTGGCTACTTCTTTACTTAATAGATTTCTTTCAATTAACTTATTTTCTTTTACTTAAATTTACCATAAAAAGAAAAACAATATGCCTTGCCGAATTGAGGACAACACTAAAATACAAGCACATTGAAAATAAAGCAGAGTTAGAATTTTGCCTCCGGAAAGCTCTATCCCTAGTGCCTGCTCTTTGTTAAAAGAGGAGATTAATAAATATTGGGAGCTTTTAAGGTCTTGCCAGCCCGTAATACAAAATTCTTTCATCAGAAATGTTGAGAGTTCATCAGGGAAAAACTTTGGGGATTGTTTGATGTTCATTGTTATTAAAGTGGAGAGCATCTAAGGTTATCTGACATTCTTCATAGTGTGTATCACTGACTGGAAGATGTAGCATTAGTGAAATGAGACTGGAAAGGGCAGATTTGAATATAGATGTGGATTCTGGAAGGATTGGATAAAAGATTGGGGCTTGCCAGGACCTCCCTAGTGGTTCAGTGGTTAAGACTCTGGGCTTCTACTACAGGAGACTTGGGTTCGATCCCTGGTCTGGGACCTAAGATCCTGCATGCCACATGGTGTGGCCAAAATGTGTTTTTAAGTTAAAAAAAAATAAGATTTGGGTTTGTCAGAGTTACCTTTCTGGAATGGGTAAAGGCAAGATCATGATAATGCCCCATTAAGTTGGAGAGCTCTAATGTAGTGGACCTTCCTTTTAGCTGGCAACCAGTTACTGCATGATTCAGACTTCAATACCCAACCCCAGTGTCTCTAGCGAATGTGGGGGAAATTGGGGTCAGAAGACCAGGCTACAAATTTCTATTGGCCTTTAGGGAATGACTTTAGGGAAACACATTTCTTCTTTGCTTTTACCAGGCTGATGAAATCGAGAAGATTCTATGTCACAAGTTCATGCGCTTCATGATGATGCGAGCAGAGAACTTCTTTATCCTCCGAAGGAAACCAGTGGAGGTGTGTGATCCATGTGTTGGTAATACCCAGAGTTCACTACTGAGTCCACTGCTAGTGGCCTCGGATTGTTTCTAAAACTGAGATTGCTTGCTCCTCAAGCTGTAGGGTACCCACAGCCTGAGTTGAGTATTGGTCTTCATTTTGGCTGGAGTAAGAATAAGGGGAATCAGCTTAGGAGGTTGAGTCTGTCTCAGCTGTGGAAAAGGCAAAAAAAGATGAGGTGCATTGCTCACCTTCCCAGAGCCTATAGTGTAGTGGCAGAAAGGGCATGACGAATCAGAATTCTAAATTCTGCCACCAACTGAGTCAGTCTCTCAAGGCCACAGTTAATATGGGGTCAGTTGTTGCCTGACTTTGTACTTGAGCGCTCACTACAGATTCTCTGCCTGCTCAACTCCCTGCCGGTCAGTGACTAAGCAACTGCCACACAGAGCAGCGGACACCATTGTCAGACACATTAGTTGTTGGCCAAACTCGCCCTTATCCTGAGCTAAAATCTCTCCTGTTCCTAGATCTAACCTCCAGGGCCACCAAGAATAAATAAAATTGCTGTTCTACACAGTTTGACCTATAGTTAAAAACCTCAATCCGTCCTCCCACAGCATTTTCTTTTCTCTCTGGACTAAATGTTCCTGTTGTTTGATGAGATTTTTCTGTAACAAGATTTCAAGTCCTTTCACTCTCCCTTGATTCATTCTGAACACAATTGTTTATACCACAGATAGTCTGCCAGACAAAATTCTCAATTGGGATCAGTTGATCCACCTGTTAGTTCCTTGGATCCAGCATACACATCGCCACCAGAGCAGATGGGCTGCTGCCTGAAGGGTGTGTAGCTTGGGAGGTCAGCTGGAAGCATGTGGCTGAGTGACATAGAGGGCCTGGCCAGTGAAGTGCCCCAGGATGTTGATTCTCTCCCTCCTCTCCACTGTCTTCCTTCCCTAGGGGTATGACATCAGCTTTCTGATCACCAACTTCCACACAGAACAGATGTATAAGCACAAGTTGGTGGACTTTGTGATCCACTTCATGGAGGAAATTGACAAAGAAATCAGTGAGATGAAGCTGTCTGTCAATGCCCGTGCACGCATTGTGGCTGAGGAGTTCCTTAAGAATGTAAGTGGAGTGGCCTTCCTGGTTTCCTTACAGAAGTAGAAAGACCTAAAGGTTGTGCTGAGAACTTAGCATCTGGTGGGGAAATGGTGCCAACTGTGCATAAATATTTTCTGAGGCCTCTAGGAACCCTGGTGGGCAGCAGGTCAGCCCCATGCTTTGGTGTGGGAGGGCCCCAAGGTTCATCTTGGAGAGCTATAGAGCATCTCCAGGGCCCTGGGTAGTGCCTCTCTTAGTCGTTCATTTCTACGTCTCAGAATATATAGAGTCCTTCCATGTATCTTGTTCGTCCCTGAGTGAGTCAAGTTAAAGCCACATGTGAATTTTCTGGGAATATAGGGCGGTTAATCATAGTATAATTCCACTTCTCAAACAGACTCGAATAGTTTCCTTCAGCATCTGTTTCTCAGGCTTAAAGTCATGATTTCTTCGCTCTGTTTTCCATCATTTTCATGGCTTAAGTCCTACAGATCCCTCTTCAGTTGTTTGTGCCTTCCTGACAGAAAGGACTGCAGCCCTCTGAGGAGGACAGATTGTTTACATTAATGAACTGATGACACAGTTCTTTTTTAGACATTCACAGCATGCCACCTTTTTTTTTTTTTTCTTCTTTTTCCAAACAGTCTTTGGTTTGTTGACATGTTCCACTCAGAATTGACTATGATCCCTAGATGGTAGAAGTAGTGTTTACTCCTACCAGTGCATACAGGTCCAGCCTAGAAGGAGCTCAGGCTCCTAAAAATGGAAATTAAACCCACTTCCCCTGGGCTTTAATTATACCGAGGGCAGGCAGTGTACAGAGTAGCTGTGCTGTGCACCCAGGGGAGCACGCTTGTTCAGGTCACACAGGTGGCAGGGTCAGACCACCTTTGTGTGCATCCGGGTCCACTGCCTCCTCAGGCATCTTACAGAACTTCTTGACAAAGCCTCAGTTTCCTCAACCCTGAAATGAGACTGTTAATTAGTATATACCTTTTCAGTGTAGTTGAGCATTAAATGAGGAAATGTGTATAAAGCATATCACTTGGTACATAGTAAACTCTCCCTGTATTATAGCACAAAGGTTATGTGGCCAGGGCACGGGCAGGCCTCTAAATTCAACTGAAGAAAATGAAAAATAGTTTTTGTCCCAATTTAGTATTGGCTCATTCATTCAGTAGTCATTTAGTTGTTACAGTAATTGCATTTCTATAGTAACACAGCTGAAAAAGTACATATGAGTATTTCAGGGGAAAAAAAAAAGACTTCCCATGTGGTCCACTGGTTAAGACCCTGCACTTTCAATGCAGGGGGCACGGGTTCCATCCCTGATCAGGGAACCAAGATTCCACATGCCACATGCATGGCCAAAAGAAACATCCAAAAAGCCAAGTATCAGCAATATCTCATTTAACATCTAAAACAGTCTTTGAATCTTTATCCTCACTTCATGGATGTATCAGCTGGGCTCTTGAAGTTGTCACATATTTAAAGTGCCTCAGCCAGTAAGTGAAGGTACCAGGACTCAGTTTTTCTGACTCACAAATCTGAGATAGTATCATGGCATCTGGCAGGGTGACACACTCAGGTACATGTAAGGCTCAGGCCATTATGTGCATGAGTGAGGTGGGTTCTGTGGGGACCTAGGGAGCACATGCCTCACCCTAGGAGGGTCACCACCACACAGCTCCAGCCCTCTGGCTTCATCAAAATAATTTCAGAATCTGGATTTGTGTGCAGTGTCTTCTGTTTTTTCAAGGTTGTCTAATTCATATTCATAGCAACTAGTTCATAATCTTTGAAACA
Source organism: Bos indicus (assembly GCF_029378745.1). Classification (NCBI taxonomy): domain Eukaryota; kingdom Metazoa; phylum Chordata; class Mammalia; order Artiodactyla; family Bovidae; genus Bos; species Bos indicus. The sequence goes on along the minus strand of NC_091781.1, from coordinate 16,810,854 downwards.
CTGTGAGCCAGACAGTGCTCATCTTTGGGCTGAGTTTAGCAAGTGGGCCAGAAGTCCACAGCATCTGGTCTATAAAATGTCCAGGGCGGGTCTGGGCACTGTGGGGGATATTTAAGGGCACAAAGCATATCCAGGGCCTCTCCTGCTTGGCGGACCCCTCAGAGCTTGATGCAAAGCACCAGCTCCTGGGTCCCTTTCTGAATCCCCAGGCATTTGCACATGAGCCCCCATTTCTACAGAAGGCAACCTCAGTTCAGCAAGCAAGGCACTGTGACAAGGCTTTTTGGTGTCTCCACGGCAAAACGAAGGGGAGCTGTGGAAGAGCCCATGTCACCCATAATTTTTCTGCCTTGTCTAATGCTAAGTTTTAGGGCCAGTGCCTGCTGATTTGGGACCAACTAGCGCATGCCCACAGTGTGTCCTCAGACCTAGTCCTGCCCCACAGAAATGTGAGTATAGTTACAGCTCACAGATCAGCCCCCCTCCCCAGAACAGGCCTGCCAGGATACAGTAATAACCATCATTCACTGCCTCTTGGTTCTCTTGACAGTTTTAAACCACCTGGCTGGATCTCGTGGCCTTCCCCCTCAGGATCCCCCGTGTCTCTGTGAAGTCGTCCTGGAGTTAACTTCCCAGAGCAGTGCAGCGACGGCAGCGGCAGCAGCAGCGGAGGGGAGCTGGGTCAGGGTGGGCATTAGATGCGGGAGGGGGGTGGTGTGCTTGCTCGCTGGGCCACAAAGCAGCAGTGGACCTGCCCCGAGGCCACATGTGCCTGGTCAGGCTGGCTTCTGATGTTCAGTCCCCTGGGCCGGGACAGATTTTTTTTTTTAATGTCTTGAAACTTAAAACTCTGTGCTTGTAGGAGACTGTAACCTTTTTGTCTTTTTTTTTTTTTAAAAAAAAACAATCTCCACCTCCAGTGGCTGTGACTGGTCCCAGTGATTGTACCTTACTGGTCGCTGTGGGTCTGGGCGGGCCTGGAGCCAAAAGGCGACTACTGTTCCTCCCCGGAGCCATTCCAGGTGGGGAGGGAGGGGGGTTTCAGGCTTGTGTTCCTCTCCCTCGTCCTCCTGTCTCCTTAGGCTCAGTAGAAGCGGTGGGGACCCTCTACCAGCTTCCTGAGCCCTGCCTGCAGTTGGCCACCCAGCACTGATTGGGGACAAGGGCTGAACTGCTGGCCACCAGCCACACCTAGGAAGGAGCTGGGGCCTAGAAGCTAGGCAGCCTTCGGCCTCAGGGGCCGCTTCGTGCCCTCCCAGCTGGGAGGGGTCGCTGTTTCGCCTTGTCTGTCAGTGCAGTGCCTGTGCTAGAGGTGGAGAGGTGAGTCCTCCAGAGCATCCCTGCCAGGACCTCCTGCCTGCTCTGGCTCCTCTGCTTCCCCGCTCGCTGTACCTTTTCTTATTCTGGTGGGTCCTCCCTCCCCCAATTAAAGTCTCTTTTTGCCCCTCTGGGGCTGCATGAGGTCTGTGCTCTGTGTGTATATGTGATGAAAGGAGGTGGAGCTGTTCCTTAAGACCATGTGGCAGGCACTTGGGCCTGGGGGTCCCCACCAGAGACAGCCTTGTGATTGGCCTCTGACAGTAGCCCTGCTGGAAGGCCCTAATCCGAGAGACCCATTACAGTCCAGGCTGCACCCATTTCTGAAACTGCTCTCTACCTGTATAGAGTTTTGACCCTTTTCACATAGTGAGCTCATGTGGGCTAGAATGTAACAGAGAAATAATCCCATTTCATGGCTAAGAAACCTGAGGTATCATGAGATACAGCAGCTTGCCCCAAATCTCCCAGCTAGTGAGCAAGAGGGTGGAATTCAGATGTAAGACATCTGCCTCTACCTGTGCTGTGATACTGATCACTAGCCACATGTGGCTATTTAAATTATTACAGTTAAAATTTAAAATTTATTGCCTCAGTCCCACCAGTGCTCAACACTTACATGGCTGCTAATGCTTACCACATCACACGGTCGTAGATAAAACATTTCCATCATTGCAGAAAATTCTGTTGGACAGGATTAAAGCCTCTTACACCTTGGAGTAAAAAAAAAAACCAAAAACTTATGTTTGAGTCCTATTCTTAAGAATTTGAGCAAGTTATTTATATTCTGTGCCTCAGTTTCTTAAATCTATAAAGTGGAGATAATGTCAGTCTGACACAGTACCTGCCATTACAAGTAGTGAATAAACAATGACTGATCTTTCCACCAGCCCAGTATCCAAGCTGTTGGTAACTTCCATTGTGCTGGTTGTGGGGGGTGACATCCCTGTTTCAGACTTGGGGGCCAGTGGAAGTGTTGCATATGTAAATAAAGAGGTGCATTGAAGTGTTTCATGTTCACTAATGGAAGTCAGTGGGAGCCCACAGGGTGTTATCTTTATGGAAGAGGATGCCAAGAAAAGTTTGAGAAGAGTTGGGCTCTGCCGAGTTTTGAAAAGAGTCTTCCATATGGCCAAAATGGGTCTCTTGAAACAGGACAAGGTACTGTTTAAAGCAAGGAGGGGTTGGGGGTGGGGACTGCTCTCATCCCCTTTATGACATTACCTCTGTGACCTCCCCCTCCTGTCTTGCAGAATTAGGTGTGCCCTTCTGTGGGGCACACGGCCATGGCCTAGCTTTGCAGTGATTGTTGCTCACGTGAAGGTGCGGTGAAGCTGGACATCCACTAGAGTATGGCAGCTGCTCACTCAACCCTCACAGGACAGCAATGCCTGGGTGAGCCAGCCAGAATTCTAGTTTGTCACGGATCCATCTCCCAGGGTTCAGAGCTAAAACCAAATTTGCTGGCTGATCAGAACAGACTGGATGGTCTCCAATCAGCCAGTCCTCTCCTGAGGGCATACCTTTTGGGAAGCCCAGTCATTAGCCGCAGGGTTGAGAAAGGGTGATCTTAGTGGTTGGGGTTGACTAGAGAGGTCTGTGGAGGACCCACCTTCACTTGTGTGAGCCAATCTATCAGTGATTGACAGAGCTGGGTTCCTGGAATCTGCTTGAGAGGGCATTGCTAGAGTTTGCCTCTCACACTGTCCATTTGGTACTTGCATGACTGATAGGCAACCCTTACAGACTTGTGTTTAAGAGTGGGGCTTTGGAGTCAGACCTGGGTTCCAGGGCTCTGCTATGCGATTTAAGGCAAATTATTTAACATCTTGGAACCTTATTTTTCTCACCTGTGACATTTGAGGGTGTAACAGTTTTCATACTGTTTCATACAATCCAAAAAGGTTGCTTGCTGTCTTGTCTTGAGGGCTGTTGCATAACTTGTTTTTTTTGGTAGATTGAAACGATACTTATTTTCTATTTCCAAGTGCTGTCTTTTTTGTGTGTTTTTTTTTTTTTTTTTTTTTTTGCGGGGGGCGGGGGGGGGGGGGGGAGGGTCTGGGGGTTCTGCCCTTTTATTTTCCCCATAATACTGCCCTGGCTTTCAAATCTACCCCCAAGGACCTTACCCAAGCTCCATCTGCCAGGAGCTGCAGGTCTGGTCAGCTTCCTTTTAGTTGCCCCAGAAAAGTTCTTACCCTCTCAGGGCTGTTGCAGAGACCCCTCTCCCTGGAATGCTATTCCTCCCTTGGCCAACTCCTCACCAATTTGCATTCAGTAGGTTTCAGTTTAAATGTCACCCCTTCAGAAAGGACATCATTGACCACTTTAGCTAAAGTATAAAACACCTGTGTTATTCCTCTGTTGCTTGCTTTTTGTTTCCCCTCCACCGGGCAGTAAGCGCCATGAAATCAGGGGCCATGTGTAGTTTGTTCTTCTGATCCCCAGCACCTAGCCCACTACCTAGCACGTGGTCTTCGCTGACTACTGTGGAATAACTGAAGCCCCAGGAAGCGCTGGATAAGGAATCAGGACCCTATTAGAAACTGGTGGGGCAGCCAGTGCTCTATGCTTCCAGCTTCAGTGCCCCATTCATGAAGGGTCTGGGGCAGGCAAGGCCCCGAGTTTGGCCCCGCTGGAAGTAGACCCCCGAACCGCCACCCGAGGCCTGATTGTGCCAGGGGAATCGTTTCTAAGGCGACAAAAAACAGAGGGCGGGGCCTCAGAACGGAGGGTTCAGCTCAGGCCCCCGCAGGGCGCTCCCGCGAGACGCGGCTGCGCGCGGAGGGGAGGCGGGCTCTGGGGCCCAGGGAATGCGCGCGCGCGCGGCGAGGGTCTCATGCAGGGGCCCACCGCGGCGCTGCTCCTGAGGGCGGGGGAGCTGGGGGCCGCACAGCCGGACTCCACCGCCTGGTACCGCCAGGAGCGGGGCCCCGTGTGCAGCTGGCCACGGAAGCCGCAGCCGCTCGAGCGCCGCGCCACTTCCCCCGCCCCATGGCCCAGGGCGCGCCACTCCGAGTTCCGGCTTCCAGAGAAGGGTCCGGCGCACGGCCAAGACTGGGTCTGCAGCCCAGCCTCAGCGCGCCGCCTAGACTGCGCCCTCCGCCCCTCGGCCCACGACAGCCACGCCCAGGGCGCCGAGAATCCCCGCCTCCCTGGGCCCTCGCCTACCCGGGCCCAGGAGGACGCCCCGCCCCTGGACGGTGAGGCCACTTGCGGCTCGCCCCTCCTGGCCCAGGGCTGAGTCTTGGGGCGGACATGAGAATCCGGGGAACCGGAGAAGAGCGGTAGAGGATAGGCATCGGATGAAGGGTGGAGAAAGAAGGGGTGCCTACCCCACCCCTTCGCCGCATCTTTCTGCAGGTTCTCTTGTCCTTTGGCGAGGATTCTCCAAGGCGTCTCAACACATGGGCCGGCTCAGAAACGCCAAGATCCACGTGGAGAGAGCTGTCAAGGTTGGAGGGGGTTGGGGGAGGGGCTAGAAAAAGCCTGGAGGGTGGCTCACCCTGCCTCCTTGCACTATATTCTCCCCTCCTTAGAAAATAAAGAAGAAAAAACCTTGATCCCACACCTGTCTTCAAATACTTCTCCAGTTTTCAACACCCCGTTCACAACCAAAATTCTTGGCAGAATTCAACTTCTTTATCTGGGTTTCAGTCCTCAGGCCCCACCACTCTGGGTCCCTGTCCTTCACCACTCTCATCAGGAACCTCTCTAGTTAAGGTCACTGGTGACCGCTAAGGAGCCAGATCCACCTTTTCTGTCCTGACCTTGGTTTGGCACCTTGTGTCATTCTGCACCAACACACCTTTCCTCTTGGCTGTCTGCACACGCTTTTCCTTTCTCCCTCCCAGGCAGCTACTTTTCAGTTGCCTCTGAAGACTTCTCAGGACATTCCTGTTTCCCTGGACCCCTCTCTACATTTGTCTCCTTGGCTGTGAGTTCAATCCATCCTGCACTCTTTTCATTCCCTCTCCAGCCCAGCCTGGCTTCTGACTGCACCGCTCTGTGGATCCAGTCCCCCACTTGACATCTCCATCGAGGGAGCATCAAAGCATTTCAAACCCATGTCTTAAACCATACTCTTCATTTTCCTGCCCAGACCCATTCTTCTCCCTGCTCTTGGGTCTTTTCCATCTCCCAGTTGCTCGAGCCAGGAAATTGATCTTTCTGTTCCCTCACCCACACGTCTAATCCTAATAGCAAAACTAGTCTCTATTTCCAAAAGGAATCTCAACTCCCACCTTGTTCCCATCTCTGCTGGAGGCACCTAGAGAAACCACAACAGCCTTCTCACTAGTCTCCTTCCCCCCATCTGTTTTCCATAGGACAGCAAGCCACACTTAACAGCCTCCAACCATGTCACTCCCTCCCTTCACCTTATTGCTTCACACTGCTCTTAATATAAAATCCAAGTTCATTCCAAGGCCGTCAGTGCCTTCCACACACCTCCTAGGAGGTCTCCCCTCATTTTCCACACTCCATATACCCTGGCTCCCTTCCAATTCCTTCTGACCCCTCCAGCCTCAAGGCCTTTGCACGTGCTTTTCCCTCTGCCTTAACTGCCATTTGCCCAGCTCTGTACATTTCTGGCTCCTTCTCAGCTTCCCCTGATTGATTCTCTGGATCCCCATTAAAATCCTATTTCTTGAGCTTCCCAGCCTGGATGTTAATTCCTGCTCTTTCACTTAACCACTGGGTGGCTAAGCTACTCAGTGTCTCTACGCCTCTGTTTCATAACCAGTTAAGTAGAGATTGGTTGCATGCGGATGCTCAGTCGTGTCTGACTCTTTTGTGATCCCATGGACTGCAGCCAGCCAGGCTTCTCTGTCCATGGGATTCCCAGGCAAGAATACTGGGAGTGGGTTGCCATTTCCTCCTCCAGGAGGTCTTCTCAACCCAAGATTTGAACCCGTTTCTCTAGCATCTCCTGCATTGGCAGGTGGATTCTTTACCACTGCACCACCTTGGAATCACCAAGTGGGAATAACAGTGTCTTAAAAATATACATTGTTGTTAGTAATGTATTTAAGTGCTTAACACATAGTAAACACTCAATAAATATTAGAAAATATAGTTGCTATTATGATTATGCAGATTATTTTTCTGCTTGTTTACAGTCTGTCTCTCCTACTAGAATATATAAATTTCATGAAGGCAGAGACCATAGCTGTCTGGCTCACCATTATCTCCCCTGTGACCAGCACTTAGGCTATACTTAACTGAAAAAGTATTCTTCTGTCACCTTATAGCAGAAGAAGATCTTTATGATCCAAGGTCGCTACCCTGTGATCCGGTGCCTCTTGCGCCAAAGGGGCTGGGTGGAGAAGAAGATGGTCCATCACTTGGGTACCACTTTGCCACAACCACATAAGGATCTGGACAGCTCGGTAATGGGTGACAGTGACACAGCTGAGGATGGTGAGATATCCCTCCCTTCCCACAAGCTGCCTGAGTCCCTTTGCTTTGCTTCTCACTGTCTCAAAGTTGAGGCTTTGATGTGGGGCTGAGGGGCGGGGACCGGGGCCTTCCCACACATGGGCTGTACATTTACAGAGGATGAAGATGAGGAGGAGGCATTCCGGCCACCACAGCTGTTTGACTTCGATGAGTTATTGGAATTTGATGACCTACATGGGACACACGCTCTGATGGTGAGGACCCAGCGGGCTGGATAGGGGGCTGCTTCTTTCAGGAGAAAGCACTAGAGTCCAGCTTGGTGACCCCAGACAAGCCGTTTTCTAATCTCAGTTTCCCTGTCTGCGGTAAAAACGATCGGTTCTCTAAAGCCTAGGTAGGCCAGTGGAGTGGTGAGTGACACAGAGGAGGCTGGCCTGGGAATTCCCCCTTCCAAATAAAACCCCATAGTTCATCTTCCTCCATCCTTGGCAAGTGAAGGTTAGAAGGAAGGACTTAAACATTTTTGAAAGAGGCTGATATGATTTGGGGAGGATATGTGTGTTGAGATCAAGACACTTGGCTTTGAATCTTCGTACCACCACTTTCTGAATTGAACTATGCCAAACTGCCATTTTTGTCTGTCAGGTGAGGTTGAGGACTGGCAGTTCCACACGGCCCAACATTGTGAACCTGGGACAAGTCCCTGAGCCTCAGTTCCCTCATCTGTGAAATGGGGATAATGGTAGCACCTACCACATAGGGTTATGGTGAGGATCAAATGAATTGACATGAAAAAATAAATAAATGAATGAATTGACATGGAAAGCTTAAGCACAGGGCCTGGCACCTGGTGTTACTGGTTATCAGTAATCCTTCCTCCCAGAGTTCTGGGAAGGTTGGGGAGAAGTGGAGCTCACGAGAAAACCTTTGTCACATGCTCTGTGACCATCAGCTTAGAGTCACTGCCCTGCCACTGAGTAAGTCACTAACGGCCAAGACCCAGAACAAGGTGTGGCATTCAGTTGTGGGGTTTAGTCACAGCCTAGGGGCACCTTGAAAGAGCTGCAAGGCTGCCTGCTCTCTGCTCACCAGTGTGTGCCCGAAAGGGAAGAGATGTCTTTTCTTAACTTAAAAAAGATGACATGTGAGCTAGAGGCCCCCTTGGGAGGATCCTTTCCCTCCATTCACCCACCTTGCTCAGCACGGCGGGGAGAAGCTTCCTCAGGCCTCGTGGTGCCCACATCAACCTTCCCTGTCTCCTCCCCTCTCCCCAGTCACGTATGGTTCGGAACGAGATCCCCTACTTCATCTGGACTACTCGTCGGGACATCCTGGACTGTCGCTTCCTCTCCAAGGATCAGATGATAAACCACTATGCTCGGGCAGGCTCCTTTACCACAAAGGTGAGCTCTTCAGAGCGCAGGCATGCAGCTGCCAACCCCCCAGCTCTTGGGCTGGCAGTCCCTTTTTCTGTTCTCCTTGTCAGTAAGAGTTCTCAGGAGGTGGGGAAGTACGTGATTCAGTGGGAGTTGGACGCACCTGGGTTCAAATCCAACCTGTGCAGCATGTCTGGCACATATAGACATGGTGACTGTAAATAGACTCCAGGAGCCAATCGGGGTCTGGAGTAAGAACAAATACCATGGCCAATGATTGTGAGCAGGAGGACCTTCTCTCCTAAGTAGAAACTGTCTGGCTGATGGTTCTAGTATATCTTGTCTTGGTTAAGTGACTTCACCTCTCTGAGCCTCAGGCTCCTCTTCTTTAAATAAGAATTCCAGTAAGACCTATCCTCTAGGGTTATGGCAAGAATGATAGGCTTTATAATTGGGACCTGCTAGTCTATTGTTAGTGTGGATTGGGAAGGATTCCTCAAAGAGGCAGGTTTTTAAGGATGCAAAAGGGTGGCTTGGAAGGATGCGGGGCATTCTGGGCAAAGGGAACCACATGAGCGTCACGTGGAGTTGGATATGAGCCTAGCAAGTGGGGCAGAGGCTCTGAGCCTGTCCACACAGCATCCCCTTGAGCTCTCTGGGTGGGTGCCCAGTGTGGAGAGTCCCTTGGAGGCCCCCTGGGCAAGTCCCACCCTGCCTCCTCATCGGCTGACTCCATAGGTGGGTCTGTGTCTCAATCTCCGGAATTTGCCGTGGTTCGATGAGGCTGATGCCGACTCCTTCTTCCCACGCTGCTACCGCCTGGGGGCTGAGGATGACAAAAAGGCCTTCATAGGTAAGGAGATACCAGCCCCATGCCTAGCCTCTCAAGCCGAAGGAGGAGGGCTAAAGCCCTGGCTGGTGTTGGAGAGCAAAGGGCCTCTCTCATGCCCTCATCTGCCCCAGCAGATTTCCTTCTCCATCCCCAACCCTCATCTTTCCCTTATGTGCCTCCCTTAATGAGCCCCCCGACCTTGGTCACCCCAGACCTCCAGAAGAGCTGACATAGTTTATCTTATTTTCTAGAGCAGATTCTAAAAGTTGGTCACCTAGTTGAGTTTGGAATCCAGAATAAGTTCCAGCCCCCTGTCAGATTCCACTGACTAGATCTGGTTCCAAGTCTAGTTCCAAGAAAAGTTTCTAGACTTTGGGGCTCACGGACAGAGTAGGCTCCAACTCCAGCACACGCTGTAAATTCAGGTCAGAATTTGGATCCACATTAGATGCTAGGTTTAAATTAGTCTCCAAATCCTATATAGATTTGGGGCAAGGTCTGCTTCTCAGGCTAGAATTAAGTATCAAAAGTGGATCAGGACATTGTAAATCGACTATACTTCAAATAAAAAAAATAGAAAATCACACACATGCACAATAAAAAAAAAAAAAGTGGATCAGGAACAGAGGAGGAGAAATCAGACAGCAGAACCAAGCAAGATTCTGAAGGTGGAATATGAACCAAGTCAGGTCAGATTCAGGGGCTCGTTCCACAGTTGAAACAGAAGCCAGGTTCTAAGTGGGATTCTAGAGCCAGAAACGGTAGTCAGGTTCCGGATCCAGAGTGGGGCAGGTCATGATCAGGTTCCGGAACCAGAACAGGCCTGGAGCCTAGGGGCTGAGGAGGGTATCCCCTGCCCTGGGAGCAGAGGACTTCTGGCTGACAGCTGCCCGCAACGTTCTCAAGCTGGTGGTAAAGTGCGAGTGGAAGTCAAACTCTGTCGAAGAAGAAGAGGCCCCAAGTAAGTACTGTGGTCACCTCTGCCCCCCTAACCATTTATCCTCCCACCCAGCACACCTCACCCATCTGTCATGGTATTTTTCTCATCCGTCTGCCCATCCACCACCCCTTCCTACCCACTCTTCCATACATCTCCCCTTCTTTCTGTCCACAGTCTATTCATCCATCTGCTTACCTACTTACCCACCCATCTCACATTCACCTACCCATCCACCCATCCATCCATTCATCCTTCCCCGCACTGTCGATCTGTTCATTCACCTACTTCTGTCAACTCCATACTGCCTATCCACCCACTCCACCTTCCTGCCTATCTACCTACTTATGCTTCCACAGACCCGCCTCCCCATCCGTGTACTTCTTTTCCATCCTGCCATCCACCACTTAATCTATCTTCTGGCCCATCTACTCATCATTCTTCTGTCCCACCCACCCACTTACCCACATGTCTTCCTATCTGTTAATTGACCCACTGCCTCGCTCAGTCCTCCGATGGGCCTAGCGTGTGGCAGAGTGCTCTAGAGAGGACAGACTTAAGAGGACATGGTCCATCCCTGCCTGTGGGGAGCTCAGATCTGTGAGGAGAGGCAGCAGTAAAACCATGTAGTTGCATATGGTCTGAGGACCCCTCGTGCTGTGTGAAGGGGGACCCAGAGAGTCTCTCCCTACTTGTCGGCTCAACCAGTTGCTGGCCCTTTCCCTTTTTGGACTTAGCTCCTACCTCACAGCTTCCATCCTGTAGCCAGAGGCCCATCAGCCAGAGTTCCCAGAATTCCTCAGGGATTTGAACGGAGAGGCAGCTCTGCTGTGAGAAGAAAGTCCCTGGCTCTTCAAGAGGGACACCTCCCCATGGCTGTCTCCTGGGTGTGTCAGGAGCAGGGGCTCAAGGGGCCTCAGGTGTGTCAGAGCTCCCAAGCACAGAGAGGCTACAGGTGTGTCTGCTGGGACTCTAGGTGCTGAGATGCTTTGGGGTCATTTAGGATGGAGCCTCAAATGAATGACAGGTCCTGCACAGTGAGGGGCAAGGATGCACACTGAGACCACAGGTGAATTTAGAACAAAGCCCCAGGTGAGTGGCAGGTCCCACAGCAGTAGGGACTGCAGGTGTGTTTCTGGTGAAATCACGAGTAAGTGACAGGCCTTGGGGCAGTGGGAGCTGTGGAGCGTGGGATAGTGACAGCCCCCACCTCTACCCCATCTCTACAGGAGACAAGCAGCCAAAGAAACAGGAGAAGAAGCCAGTGTCGGTGTCCCCAGAGTTTGTGGATGAGGCTCTGTGTGCCTGCGAGGAGCACCTTAACAACCTGGCGCATCTGGACATCGACAAGGATGTGGCGACCCCGCCCTGCCTGGGCCCTGAGGGCTGGTCCCTCTTCCTCCAGCGCTACTACCAAGTGGTCCAGTGAGTGCCTCTGCAGCCCGGGCCATGGGGCGTGCTCTCGGGCAGCTTTCATGTTCCCACCTGATGGTCAGGGACAGAACCTCTCTGTCGAATGCCCACCGCCCCCAGCTCCTCCCCAAGTCTCCCTGTTTTCATTCACCCTACTATTCTCCTCCAGAACCCTCAGGAGTTCTCACTGGCTTCATATTAGGGTCCAAACTACTCTTCCCCAGATCTCGGTGTAGCATGGCCTGTGCTGTCAGACAGATCTGAGTTCAAGTTCTGCCTTTGCTCTTTCCAAGCTCTGTGACCTTGGGAATCTCACTAACCTATCTGATCTTAGCTTTTCTCAAGTGCAGAATAGGTTTAAAAATAATGTTCTGCCTCAAAGGTAGGATTAGACAGGGTAATTTTTATGATGTGCTCAGCACTGACTCATAGTATTCATTCACAAAGTAAGACTCTGTTAGGTCATTTAGATTTTATCCTGGAAACCAGCATTTTGCAAAGCCTATTATATAGCATGCTAGTTCTATATGCTGAAATGGAGTTTGTGAAAAAAGGGGTTTGTGGCCAGTCACATTTGGAAAACACTGGGTTGAACAAAGTTAAAATAGGTTTCCTTGATAGAGGACTTTTCAGAAGATGGTGTAAACTCCCAAGAGAGACAGAGTGTGCAGTGTATCCTGTACTTATGTGACCCCAGTCCCCTGCCCCAAGAATCCTTAGTGGTTGTATTTTCAGGACACATTGTGGGGAAAGATTCTTGAGCAGAGGAAAGGAGTATTGAGATGGGCCTGGGCCTGTTGTAGGGAGATGCTGTTCAGCACAATGTGCAGGAAAAACTGGCAGGAAGAGGGCCTGAAGGCAAGAAAACACTCAGCATTTACTGAGCCCTTCCTATGTGCCAGGCATTGTGCCAGACCCCAGAAATGAAGCAAAATCCGTGCCCTCACGAGCAGACAGCTCAAGCGAGGAGACTTGGAGCAAGTCAGGGGGAGGGCTAAAGGCCTCAGGTGGCGTGGTGTTAGAATAGAAAGAAACAGACAGATTTAATGATTGATAGGGAAGACTGAAGAACTAGTACATGAACTTTGAACAAATGACTTAGCCAGCAAACCCACATCATTGATGAATAATTCATTTGTATCTTTTTTTTTAAACATTAGAGAAGGAAAACTAGGTGATCCCATACTTTCCCCTTAGCTGCCAGAAAACATAAAGCTGCCCTTCTGAAATTAAGAATCACTGGGGGTCTTCCCTGGTGATTCAGTGGCTAAGACTCCAAGCTCCTGATACACGGGGCCATGGTTCAGTCCCTGGTTAGGGAACTAGATTCCACATGCTGCCACTAAAAGAGCCTACATGCCACAAAGAAAGCAAGTAAAACCGAGTACAGCCAAATAAATTAAAAATATTTAAAAAAAGAAAGAAAAAGAATCGTCAGGACTGAGTTAGAATAGTTGGTGGAAATAATGTCAGTCCTTTACATTTCTGGATGTGGGGCAGGTCGAGGGCTGAAGGAACCTCTCAAAAGCAGGATTAGGAAATTTCCCTGGTCATCCAGTGGTTAAAACTCTGCTTCCAGTGCATGGGGTGCAGGTTCAATCCTTGCTCGGGGAACTAAGATTCCACATGCTACATGAAGCAGTCCAAAAAAAAAAGTTAATTAAAAAAAAAATCAGGATTACATAAAATATTACCTCATGTAACATTGCACTGAATTGTTAGATAATTAACATTAATTAAGTCAATATTTATTGCTGCTTCTCAGCTTTTAAAAACAAATCTACAACTCACCAACCAGGCTTTTTTTTTTCCCCATCCCCTGACCGTCAGGTCCACTTTCCACAGAACTAATTTTTTTTTTTTAACTAAATATAAAATCATACTGTCATGTTGAATATGCTTTTTCAGATTGCATGTGTCCCTGCCACTGCCATGTGACACTTTCCTGGGCCAGATCACAGATTTGCTCAGTATATTCTTTATGCCATGGCCACAGAAACGTTTCCAGCAAACCTTGTGGAAATAGAAGGGCCAGGATTCGTGTGTGAAAAGGAGGCCTTGCCAAGACCCCTCCATTTGATTGTCCTTGTTCCCAGCACTGCCCAGCTGCCACTGCTATGCCAGCCTTAGTAACAGAGATAAGTTCTCTGTGGCTGGAGATATCCAAGAGGCTCCAGCCTCTTTAACATCCGAGAGATGTTAAAAGAGAGGTTACCATCTAGCGGAGGCTTCCTTCCTGTTCAGTCAAAAGAAAAGAAATGGGAGAGTTTGGCTGAGGCCGCCATCTGGGATGTTTTGTGACTTGGTTTAGTTGAGGACATTTCGTGTCCTGTAGGAATCAGGTTCCTTTTTGTCCCCGAACTCTTATCCATACAGCCCAGTCGCTGCCAGAGACTTCCTTATCCAACCATTCATTCATTTAACAAATTTCTAGGGAGTACCTGATAAGTGCTGGGGTACTACTTGGGGACGGGAGTCTAACAGAGAATAACGACTACGAAAGTTGGTCTCATAGAGGTTACATTCGAGTGAGCAGAGACAGGCAGTCACCAAATAAGTGTAGGTGTCAGGTGGTAAGTGATGGGAGGAGAAATAAATCTAGGAGATGTATGATATAGTTGTGCAAGAAAAGAATTAGATGAGGAAGGGGCCTGCCTATCTACCAGTGTTAGGTTAAAGATTAGGAGAGGAGTGAACCTCCAAAAACAGTTGTGGATGAAAGATTCAGGCAGGCTAGAGTTTGCATCCTGGCTCAGCCTCTTAACTCAGTGTGTGGCCTTGGGCACATCCCTTAACCCTGCAAGCTTCAGTTTATACTTCTCTAAGATGGGACCAATAACATCTCCCCGAAGATGGATTAGTGATAATGTATGTAAAGCCCTTGGCACAGTGCCTGGCATGTAGAGGTGCCTCATCATTTGATGCTGGTATGATTAAATTCTGCCAAAGAGCAGTTTTAATATAATAGAGAGGTGGCAGAAGGTGGAGTATTGGAGTGGGAGGGGATACGGTAGGTAGAAGTCCCATTCCAGCAGTTGGGGACGATGCCCTGGGCAGGGTGGATCGGGGGCACAGCCTGAGGGTGGGGGTGGAGGATTGGGAGAGCCCTGTCTGGGTCTCGAGGGGAAGGGTGTGACCAAAGCTGGTGGGACCATGGCCAGGGGGCTTGTGTCTCCCCTTGCCTTGTTCACCAGGATGCCCCCAGGCCCAGCCCTGCCCAAGTCCCATCATCTCCCCACAGCGAGGGGGCAGAACTCAGGTACCTCGACACTCAGGTCCAGCGCTGTGAGGACATCCTGCAGCAGCTGCGGGCTGTGGTACCCCAGATGGACATGGAAGGAGATCGCAACATCTGGATCGTGAAGCCGGGAGCCAAGTCCCGTGGACGAGGTGGGGGTCTGCCCCTGCTTCCTGTACCAGCACCCTACACCCTCCCCAACCAGAGGCACAGGAGGTTAATAGTATAGCCTCTGTTGGAGCCAAACTGCCTAGGTTCGAATCCCAGCTCTGCTCCTGATGCGCTGTGTGACCTTGAGGAAGTTATATCACCTCTTTGAACCTCAGTTCCCTCATCTGTGAGAGTTGATGATAATACCTCCTTTGAGGCCAGGATTAAATGAGGTAGTGCATGTACCGCTCAGCACAGTGCCAGACACAATAGCCACCCCTTGAGTGTTGGCTGCTGTGATGACGATAGGGCTTCCCTAGCAGCTCAGCAGTAAAGAATCCGCTCACCGATTCAGAAGATATGGGTTCAATCCTTGGGTCGGGGAAATCTACTGGAGAAGGAAATGGCAACCCACTCCAGTATTCTTACCTGGGAAATCCCATGGACAGAGAAGCCTGGCGGGCTACAGTTCATGGCTTCGCAAAAGAGTTCGGACACGACTTAGCAACTAAACAACATCATGATGATACCAGCGCCTCATCTCCTGCCCTGAGAGTGTAGGTTAATGATTTAGGCAGGCCTGGTGGTACTCACTGCAGTTACTTGTCATCTAAGGGCTCTCCGATTAGTGGTTAAGGGTGTGGATGCTGAGAGTCAGACTTCTTGGTTCAAACCCAAGCCCTGCTCCCTAATATTCGAAAGACCTGGGGCAGGTTAGTTAACCTCTTCTGTGCCTTATTTTCATCCTTGGTAAGATGAAGCCAATAATACCTACCCAAGAGGATTACATGAGTACAATATGCAAAGTGCTTTGATCCTATACTGTCAGAGTAACTGCTATGTAAGTGCTATAGTTTTTAGCCACTATTATGACTGCTCAGCATGAATGGAATTTGAACAGGGCACCCAGCAGGCTGGGATGGTGCATTAGCCCAGCCTTTAAAAGATCATTAAGGACTTCGAAGATGTAAAAAACAGACTTTTGGCAATGGATCGCCCCACATACTGCCCTTGGGAGAATTTGTTCATGTCCTAGTGAAGCTGCCGCAGCTCCACACACTGTGGGACACTCTCGGGATGTCTCTCTAAAACTAGCATCATAGTCTTGTCTTCTTCTACCTTGGAAGTCGTTTTGTTGGTCTTTTCTAGGTTTGAAAATACATACTTGTTATTAAAAAAAGATCAGACAGTACAGAAACGTGGAAGAAACTAAGGGCACCTTTGATTTCACTGAGATAACTGCTGTTTATCTTGTGGTGTGTTTCTATACTCTGGTCTATGCATGTTGGCTGTATGTGTGTTTTATTCTAAATAATAGCATACTACTCTGTAGCTTCCTTTTTTCATTATTTATCTTTCCATATCAGTGAGTATTACTTACTTTTTTTCACCTTTATTTTTTCTTAATAGATCTTAGAAGTCACTCCATTTCTGTACATCTAGATCTGCTTCCCCCTGGCCCCCATTTTTAGTTTATTGTTAGTCACTTTCAAACATACACAAAAGCAAAGAGAACAGTACAGTGAATTCCAGTGTATTTCAACATTTTCTCTCCATTTTTAGTAAAACTTAATTGAAATATGTATACAGTCCACTTCATTGACAAGGCTACACTTTGTGAATATACAACTCAGTGAATTGTCACATAGGGAACACACTCGTGGAAACACAGCACCCAGATTACAAAATAAAACATTACCTTTACCCTAGAGGGCCCCGTACTACCTCCTGGTCTCTACCTCCCTGCAGTGGAAGCCCTTATTCTGACTTACAATACCATAGATTCGTGTTGCCTGTTTTTAAATTTTATATAAAAGTACAGTATATACTTTCCTACCTCATTCTGTCTTACAGCTGCACAGTCTAATCTTGTGTATATGTACTCTTGTGGTTTTACTTAATCCTTTTCTGATGGATATTTAGATGGCCATCAGTTTTTCCCCTATTTATTTGATTATTGATTGGTTAATTGCTGTTAGCAACACTGATGAATATCTTGTGCAGATATCTTTCCATTTATAGTAGTTTTTCCACTTATTTCTTTAGGATAAATTCCTAAAAATGAAATTGCTGGGTCAGAGGTCGTGAACAGTCTCAATCTGTGGCTATACAAGTCATCATGATATTGGCAATCTTAGTAATCAGTCTGGGCTTTTGAGAAAGTATCTGGCCTGGGAACCAAGCACAAGTTGTTCTGTGCCATTGGCAGGCAGTCAGACTGTTTGGAGGACCAAGCAGTGAAGAAATGACTGATTTGTGAGTGTAGGTGTTTGTTTGCAGTGTGATTCTTACTGTAGACCCTTGAACAACATGAATGTACTGCATGGGTCCACATATATGCAGATTCTTTCACTTTGTATCTACTTTAGTACTACATGATCTATAGTTGAATCTGTGGATGCAGAACCAGGGATATAGAAGACCTACTGTAAAGTTATACAATAATTTTCAACTGTTCAGAGGGTTGGCACTCCTAATCCCTGCATTGTTCAATGGTCAGCTGTATTTATCAGCATTAAAATACCTTATTAGCATAAGATGCTTAACGTCACTTGTTATAAAACAGATAAAATTAAAAGATACCATTCTACCTAGGAGAATGGCAAAAATAAATCATCAACAGTGTTGGTAGTATGTGGGCAAACACACAATCTCATACACTCTTACTCGGAGTGCAAGTTGTTAGAACATCTTTGTTCTGTAAATTGAAAAAATGCACATACCCTTTGAGCCAGCAAATCTATAACTAGAGATGTTTTTCACAGGTAACTAGTAATTAGGATGAGTTAACATTTACTTAATGCTCACCAAGTGCCAGGCACTGTTCCAGTTCCTTAGGATGTTTAAATGCATAGAACGCTGTGCAGCTGAGGCACACACAGACTCTCCCATAACTTGAGTGCCCATCCATAGGACCTGGAAGCAGCACCTGGCTTCTTTGGAGCAGGAGATGTGTGTTGTTGCTTTTTTCTTAATTGTGTACCCTTTTGTACTGCCTACTTTTTGCCTCTGCTCTTTTATATTCTGTTATTATGAAAAACGAATCAAAGTCATATATGTATATGGTTTTAAAAAGACCCAATACTGTTTAAATTTTTATATGTGCATATATTCCTTTCCATCATCAAAATTGGTTAATTAAAAAAAAAATCCTTGGCAGATTCTCAGCTTTCCCAGAGGGAACATGGAGAAAGGCAGGCTTACCCACTCGGGCCTGTCCTTAGGGGATGAGGGCTTAGGATGAACTGTTCATAGTCCCCTAGCCCATCTCCCAGCCAAAGCCTGGCCTGATCCCTAACCAGCCCTGTTTCCCCCTTTAGGTATCATGTGCATGGACCACCTGGAGGAAATGCTGAAGCTGGTGGACTGCAACCCCATGATGATGAAGGACGGCAAGTGGGTGGTGCAGAAGTATATCGAGCGGCCCTTGCTCATCTTTGGCACCAAATTTGATCTGAGGCAGTGGTTCCTGGTGACTGACTGGAACCCACTTACTGTGTGGTTCTACCGTGACAGCTACATCCGCTTCTCCACACAGCCCTTCTCCCTGAAGAACCTGGACAAGTGAGCCCCCCCAACCCTCAGCCCCCTCAGTCCCATGGGCTCCTAATCTAATTGGGGAGCTGGCAAGGAATAGTGCTTCCAGTGCGGTGCTGGGCTCTGAACACAGCCTCTGCAGGCAGGCAGGTGTCATCCATCCACCCATCCTTCCACCCAGCAGATGCCTATGGCACGTGTACCCTGAGCCATTCACCATTCTAGGCACTTGGGACACAGTAGTGAATGAAATGAACCCAGCCCTCAAGAGTTCACATTCCAGCAGGGAGAAACAGACAAGCCGTGAACATAATCAGTAAAATCATCAATGGGTTAAAAGGTGATACGTGTTATGAGAGAAAAGATGTAGAGCAGGGTAGAGGGGGATCAGGAGAAATAGAGAGGCAGCATTCACTTGGAGGTGAGAGGAAGCCTGTGGAGCCCTGGATTCAAATTCCTTTTTTGCAGCTTCCAAGCTCTGTGACTTGGGTCAAGTGGAACTCTGTTTAAGCATCAGTCACCACCATCTGTAGAATGGAGCCAGTAACATGGAGCTCATAGCTGTCGGTTAACTGAGTGCTTGCATGTGACGAATGCCAAGCACTTCATGTATATTATCTCTGACGTTCATGAAAACCTGGCCAAGTGGGTACTGTTACTACCCCTATCTTTTACATGTTGAAAGGAGCACGCAGGTTAAACGAGTTATATGAGATTTCACCAGTCAGCGATGAAGACAGGACTTGAGCACACGTCTTGGTGATTACAAGCCCTGTACTCTGAGCTGCCTTCTTCCAGGCATTGGGAGAGTTAACTGTGACACTGTCACGAAGCACTTGGCACTGTGGCCCCATACTTAGTACCCTCAGAGAGGTCCTGAGCACAGACTGGTAGCGGCCCTAGAAGATGGTGATGAGCATTTTGTCAACTCAGCTGCACAGTTCAGTGTATGCAGGACTGGTTCTGGGGTTTGCCTGCCCTCCCCACATTTGAGTGGCTGGGGCACAGGGAGCCAGTCCTCAGCTTCCTGCTCTCTGTCCCAGCTCCGTGCACCTGTGCAACAACTCCATCCAGAAGCACCTGGAGAATTCATGCCACCGGCACCCACTGCTGCCCCCAGACAACATGTGGTCAAGCCAGAAATTCCAGGCCCACCTGCAGGAGACGGGGGCCCCGAACGCCTGGTCCACTGTCATCGTGCCTGGCATGAAGGCCGCAGTGATCCACGCCCTGCAGACCTCCCAGGACACCGTGCAGTGTCGGAAGGCCAGCTTCGAGCTCTACGGTGCTGACTTTGTGTTCGGTGAGGACTTCCAGCCCTGGCTGATCGAGATCAACGCCAGCCCCACCATGGCACCCTCCACGGCTGTCACCGCCAGGCTCTGTGCCGGCGTGCAGGCCGACACCCTGCGTGTGGTCATCGACCGGCGACTGGACCGCAACTGTGACACGGGGGCCTTTGAGCTCATCTACAAGCAGGTGAGGTGGCCAGGCCCAGGCAGGACCCAGGGAGGCCTCCCTGTAGTAAAGCTTAGGGCTCTGCAGTCACACAAACCCAGTTTGGGTCCTGGTCTTGCTGCAGTGACTGGGTACAGCCACTCCACCCTCTTGAGCCTCCATTTCCCTGTCTGTAAGATGGACATGCTGTTACCATCTTTCTCCTGGGGTTTAGGGGATGAAATGAGTTAGTGTGTTGGATAATACTTCTAGAGGCTGGTAGCATACTGTTACAAGCATAGACTCTGAAACCTCCCTGGGTTCAAATCCCTGCTCAAATAAATAACTCCTCTTCCATGAGGTTCCAGTAAAACAGCAGCCCTCAAAATTATAGAAGCTCTGCTACTGCTACTGCTAAGTCACTTCAGTCGTGTCTGACTCTGTGTGACCCCATAGACGGCAGCCCACCAGGCTCCCCCATCCCTGGGATTCTCCAGGCAAGAACACTGGAATGGGTTGCCATTTCCTTCTCCAATGCATGAAAGTGAAAAGTGAAAGGGAAGTCGCTCAGTCGTGTCCGATTCTTAGCGACCCCATGGACTGCAGCCTACCAGGCTCCTCCGCCCATGGGATTTTCCAGGCAAGAGTACTGGAGTGGGGTGCCACTCTACTGTTAACCAAAAGGCCATGCAGCTCTGTCTTTTCACTCAAAATGTGTTCAAGACTGAATCTTGAGACCTATAGGTATACTCTTGGGATGCTTAAAAGATGTGTAGCTGCCTTAAAGGGCCTAATAGGCATGGCTTGGGTTTCTCTGAAGTTTTCTGTTTGTTTTTGTCTTTTTAGATATCATTGACATACAACATTGTTAATTTCAGATGTACAACATAACAGTATTTGTATATATTGTGAAAAGATCACCACCATAGGTCTAGTTAACATAGATCATCAAATAGTTACAAAAATTTTTTTCTTGCATGAGAACTTTTAAGATCTACTTTCTCAGCAACTTTCAAATATACAACATTATTAACTATAGTCATGATTCTATACATGACTTATATATTTGTAACTGAAAGTTTGTAATTTTTTATTCCCTTCACCCATTTTGCCCACCAATCAGCTATCTGTTCTCTGTATCAGTGAGTTCAGTTCGTTTTTTATTTTAGATTCTGCATATAATTGAGATCATATGATATTTGTCTTTCGCTGACTTATTTAACTTAGCATAATATATCCATGGTCTGTCCACGTTGTCACAAATGTCAAGATTTCATTATTTTTATTTTTTTGGCTGCACCTCATGGGATCTTAGTTCCCCAAACAGGGACCAAACCAGTGCCCCTGCAGTTCCCCAACCAGGGGCCAAATCTGTGCTCCCTGTAGTGGAAGCGTGGAGTCTTAACCACTGGCCTGACAGGGAAGTCCTGAGATTTTGTTCTTTTTAATGGCTGAGTAATATTCCGTAATATATTTACATGTACACATTTTCTCTGTTCATCTGCCAGTGGATGCTTAGGCCACTTCCATATGTTGGTTATTATAAATAGAGCTGCCATGAACATGGGCTTGCAGATATCTTTTCAAATGGTTTTTCATTCCCTTTAGGTAAATACCCAGAAGTGGAATTGCTGGATTGTATGGTAGCTCTAACATTAACTTTCTGAAGAACATCCATACTGTTTTCCATAGTGGGCACACCAATTTACCTTCCCACCAACCTGCAAAAAAGTTCCCTTTTCTTTACATCCTTGCCAACCCTTGTAATTTTTTGTCTTTTGGACGATAGCCATTCTGCCAGGTGAGAGATGGTATCTCATTGTGGTTTTGATTTGCATTTCCCTGATGATTAGTGATGTTGAGCACCTTTTCATGCCCCTGTTTCATGTATCTGTATGTCTTCTTTTGAAAAATGTCTATTCAGATCCTCTGTCCATTTTTTAATCAGATTGTCCTTATATATTTTGGGGACCTCCCTGGCAATCCAGTGGTTAAGACTTCATTCACACTTCCGTGCAGGGTATGTGGGTTCGATCCCTAATTGGGAAAACTAAGATCCTGCATGAAAAAAAGATTGTCTTTATATCTTTGTATGTTATTAACCTCTTACAAGTGATTTGCATTTTCTCCCATTTGCTGGGTTGTCTTTTGATTTTGTTGATTTCCTTTGCTGTTAGAAGATTTTTAGTTTCTTTATTTGTGCTTTTGTTGCAAAATCCAAAAAATCATTGCCAAGACTGAGTTAAGGAACTTCCTGGCTGTTTTCTTCTAGAAGTTTTATGGTTTAAGGGCTTATGTTCAAGTCTTCAATCCATTTGAGTTGATTTTTCTATATGGTATAAGATAGTGGTTCAGGTTCTTTCTTTTGCATGTGGCCGTCCCATTTTCCCAACACCACTTATTAAGAGATTGTATATTCATGCCTCGTTTATCATGACTTAATTGACCACAAATGTATGGATTGATTTCTGGGGTTTTAATTTTGTTCCACTGATCTGTGTGTCTGTTTTTATGCCAGTATCATACTGTTTTGATCACTATAACTGTGTAATACATTGGTTTGGCCAAAAAGTTCATTTGAGTTTCCATATGTGCTTGGGGGGGTGCAGGGGGGGCGGGGGGACACCGAATGAACTTTTTGGCCAACTCAATAGTTTGAAATCAGGAAGTGTGATGCTCCCAGCTTTGTGCTTTCTCAACATTTCTTCAGCTATTCGGAAGTCTTAAGTGATTCTGTACATCTTTGGGGATTGATTTTTCTATTTTTGTGAAAAATGTCATTGGAATTTTGATAGGGATTGCATTGAGTCTATAGATTCCTTTGGGTGCTATAGACATTTTAATAATATTAATTCTTCCATTCTATGAGTACAGAATATTTTTCTATTTATTTGTGTCATCTTCAGTTTCTTTCATCAGCAGTGTACAGGTTTTTCACCTCCTTGGTTAAATTTATTCCTGGTATTTTATTTTCTTTGATGTTCTTTAATCTCTTTAAGTTAGAACAGCCCCACTGCTTTTTTTCCCACCCATGTTTGGATCTTTTGAAGGCACCAGACTGATTGTTTTATGGAACTGTCCCACATTCTGGAGTTATCTGATTGTTTCCTCATGGTGGTGTTTAACTTCTGTTATCTGAATGTCCTATAAACTAGAAGTTAGGTCACACAGCTTGATGAGGTTCACATTACACATTTTTGTCAAGAACACTTGAGAGGTGATACTGGGTGCCTCATACAGCTTCACAAGACACCCACTGTCAGAGTGTCTCGTGATTGGTGATGCTAAGTCTGATCACGCGGTTAAGGTCATGCTACCAGATCTCTGCATGGTAAGTTGCATCCTTCACTTTGCAGCGATCATTTTCTTTGTAAGGTGATTCTTTGGCAGTGTGCAGATGACACATTTTCCTGTCATCCTTTTCACCTACTTGTTTTGATATCCAGTTTTGATTCTTGCCTGTTCTGTTAGTGTTGCAGAATGGTACATTGCTATTTCTATCATTCTTTCTGCATTTATGAGCTGAGATTCTCCCATAAAGATGAGTTTTTCTGTATCAACTGGGCTTCCCATGAGCTCTGATATCTGTATTTTTTTTTAATTGAAATATAGCTGATTTACAGTTGTATTAATTTATATAAATTATAGTTGTATTAATTTTTCTATAGAGTGATTCGGTTATACATATACATATTCTTTTTCATATTCTTTTCCTTTATGATTTATCCAAGGATATTGAATGTAATTCCCTGTGCTATACAGTAGGATGTTAATATCTGTAAATTTTTAAAATATTTATTTATTAGGCTGCATCACATCTTAGTTGTGGTATGTAGGATCTTCATTATCTTCATTACGTCTTGCGGATCTTTTGCTGCAGGGCACGGATTCTCTAGTTGTGGCGTGAAGGCTCAGTAGCTGCGGTGCAGGGCCTTAGTTGTTCCATGGCATGTGGAATCTTAATTCCTTGAGCAGGGATTGGACCCGCGTCCCCTGAATTGCAAAGCAGATTCTTAACCACTGGACCACCAGGGAAGTCTCTTGATATCTGTATTTTTAACAAGCTCCAAATGACACTGATGTTTAGATAGGTTTTAATCAGGATCTGTTGATGACATGGAAAACCCCTCAGCCTAGCCCTAGGTTAACAGGAGTGTTCCTAGCAATATGCAGGGGCTCTTCTGTGTCCAGTGCAGGAAGTACAGCTCAGCTTAGTAAGAACTGAACATGGCCCAGGAGCTCCTTTCTTGGATCTTTCTGTCTCCCTCTGTATATTTGCAACATTATTCTCTCCACAGAATGCCTTCTTTAAGGTTCTGCTTCCCTTGGTTCAAATGAGAATTTAGTCAGGCTCCAGGCCTCTTATCTGTCTGGGTGTTGTAACTCACATGCTCTCAGCAGAGAATCTGGCTCATCTCAGGAAGCTGTCCATTGACAGCAGCTGGTGGAGGAGAACACACACATTCCTGGCCAGGGAGTTGAGGAGGGCAGGTGGATGGAAGGGTGGATGTGGGGGCCTGGCTAAGACTGCCTCCCACTCCGCTGGTTTATTTATCTCAGGGGCTCTGTGACCCTCCAGGTACTGATTCAGACCCCTTAGAGGACAGAGACGGACTTTGCATTTCTCAGCCCAGAAATGTCTCCTGACCAGGTGCCCCAGAAGTTAATTCCATCTACCCTGCCCTAAGTCTTTCTAGACCTAGGATTCTAGCACCATGGTCTGAGCAGGCCTTGTCTCCCCTTCTTCCCGACAGCCTGCCGTGGAGGTGCCCCAGTATGTGGGTATCCGGCTTCTAGTAGAGGGCTCCACCATCAAGAAGCCCCTGGCGATGAGTCACCGGCGGATGGCCGTCCGCCCAGCCCTCCCTCACCTGCTGGCCCCGAGAGGCTCTGGGGAAAGCAAGGACTCAGGAAGCCCCATCCACAGGTCAGCTTCTAGGAAAGTTGCTGGGGCCAGAAGCCTGGGGCACACTGAGAAGCCAGATTCCACTGCCACCACCTCAGCCCCTGGAAAGGGGAAGAAAGGCAAGGCGAAAAGTGCCACAGCCCAGGTCCATCCCAATCTCCGGAAGTGGGACACCCCCAGCACGAGGATGGGCTGCATTTTTACCATGACCTTAGCTAGCAGGGACAGGCATCCCTACTCTCTGAACAGATTGCCACTGAGTCTGAAGAACTCCCAGGCCCTGGGTAAGACCCTTCCCCCCAAACACCCCAGGGCCTCAAGACAACTTCTTCCTGTTCTCCAAGCCCCTCCTAACCACCTGGGTTTGCCCCCACCCACAGCCCCACCAGAGAGTCACCGGTAGTAAGTAAAAGCCACCACTTACAAAGTATTTTTAAAAACTGCATGACTGAATGACTGTGATCCACCCCCCTGCAAAGTAGTCACGTGGTGAGGCAGTTGTACTCATTTTGAAGATGCCAGGACTCAGTCCCAGGTTGATCTCACTCCAGAGCCCCAACTTTTCCTGCTGTAGTATTCTGTCTTTGCTGCCATGCAAAGTTGCCTCTGGGGGAAAGAACTAATATCTGTACAGCACATAACAGTTTAAACTGTGTAACTACCTGACCAGCTCCTTTAGTTCTCACAGCCTAGCGAGGGAGGTGCTATGATCCCCATTTTCCAGCCGAGGTATCAGGAAGTGTAAGGAAGTTGCCCGAGGTTGCACAGCTCAGAAGGGGCAGAGCTGGGATGCAGACCCAGGTCTGTTGGACTTCAAACCCTGTGTCCTTCCCATGGTCTCTGGAGAAGGAACTGGGTGGGCTCCATCTGCCCTCATCTCCCCCTGCCTCCCCACCTTCCACGCACACCTTGAGGGGCAGCTGGTCAGCCTTAGCCCCTCCCCAGCCCCTCACGGCCCCTCTTGCTCCCACAGCCCCTTACCACTTCCCAAGCCTCCACAGCAAGCCCCGGCTGCCTTCTCCCCATGTGCCCTGGCCCCAGGGGCAGGTCCTCAGACTACAGCACAGCAAGCTGGTGGGCACCAAGGCCCTGTCGACCACAGACAAGGCCTTGATGACTCTACCAACCGCCAAGGTTTTGATTTCCCTCCCACCTAACCCTGAGCTCAAGCTGGCACCCAACGCCCTGAAACCAAAAAAGGTGGGCCTCAAACTGTGACCAGTACCCTGCTGGGTAGTGCTGACTATCGGGGTCAGGGCTGGAGGGCACAGGTAGAGGGTAGCCCCCAGGCTGGCCTGTGCCCCAAGGGAAGGGCTTGCATCCCTCAGGACCCCCTTCCTGAACAGATTCCTGATCATCTCTCCTCCTTCTCCCCTCCTTTCACACGGAGGCTCTTGCTCCCCAGCGCCTTCATGGTCCCTACTTTGGAAGTAATGTGTGGTCTCAGCCCTTTGAAGACGGAAATCTTCCTAGCATCTACAGGAAGAGCAAGACCAAAGGCAAATGCAAGGCCAGACTCTGTGACAGACCAAAGGCCAAGACACACCTCGTGACGACACTGAGCCTTCCAGGACCTCTGACCCTTGTCACAGACCGGGGTTTGCAGGGCACAAGGGACAGGTGGCCACAGAAGCCCTTGCTTCCATCACCATCACCCTTATCCTGGATGCAGCGCCAAATAAAAAAGAGCAAATGAGGTCTTCGAGGCTCGGCTCCTTTTCTCTTGGAGGGTGAAGAGAGGGTATAGTGTGACCCTGTACTCCAGGGCCCAGGACAAGAGCCAGAGGCTGTCAGCAACTCCCCCCCAAAGCACAGCCCCGCACTCCCACCCAGCAACAACAGGAGACTCAGCGGAGAAGAGTGGACCTGGCTAAACCCCAGCCCTCTCCTGAGGGAGTGGGCCCGTCCCTTCCTCTGCAAGGGGCCAAGGTCACCTCAAAAGGAAATATCCAACAAGCCCCTCTCATCTGAAAAAAGCTCAACATTCCTTAGTTATAATGGGTTGAATGTTGGTATGTCTTCCTAGAACCTGTGGATATGTCTATTTGGAAAAAAAGGTCTTTGCAGATATAAGTTAAAGTTCAGATTTTGAGATGAGATCATCCAGATGGGGCCTCAATCCAATAACAATTGTCCTTACAAGGGACTGAAGAGAAGACAATCGAGGAGGAGGCTGTGTGGAGACAGAGGCAGAGGTTGGCATGATACGGCCACAAGTCAGAGGGTGCTTAAGCCACCAGAAGTTGGAAGAGGTAAGGAAAGATCCTCCCGTAGAGCCTTTGGGTAGAGCACAGCCCTGTCAACACCTTGATTTTGGACTTCCAGCCTCTAAAACTGGGAGAGAGAATCCATTTTGTGCTATTTTAAACCATTCAGGTTGTGGTAATTTTTTTTTTCCCTATTTTTTGGCCGCGCCATGTGGCACATGGGATCTTAGTTCCCCAGCCAGGAATTGAACCCATGCCCCCTGCCATGGAAGTGCAGTGTCTTAACCACTGAGCCTCCAGGGAAGGCCCCAGGTTGTGGTAATTCATTGCAGTGGCCCTAGGAAACAAACACACTAGTCAAATCAAGATAAATACACTCTGATCCAGAAATTATTGCACAGCTGAATGAGAAAACGCAGACAGGCAGACCCACAGCAGCACTGTGGTCACAGCCGATGACCTAAGTGTCCATTAACGTTGGGTGGATAGACTGCAAGCCCCAGCATTCCAACTCCATGCCACACAACAGATGCATTTCCCAGGGTGGAGCAAGAACAAGTCACAAAAGGATATATATAGCACAGTTCCATTCCACAGGAGTTTGAGAAACAAGCAAAACAAAATACATTGTTTAGGGATGCATGTGTATGTGGTAACACTTTAAAAAAACAGACAAGGAAAGAATTCTCTCAAGTCAGGGGAGTGGTTTCCAATTGTGACTTTACACTAGTGCCCGTTCTGGAGCTTTTAAAAAAGATGTCTCTATCCAAGACTGGTAAAAGTATCTTAGGGGTGCAGTCAGGGGAGGCATGGGGATTTTTTTTTAAGCTTTCTGAGGGGGCAGGGTAGGGGGTTCTAATATGGGGCCAGGGTTGAGAACAGCTTTGTTCTAAGACAGGAGAAGGATGCTTCTATTTTGTGCCAAGTGGTGGTTACGTGAGTGTCACCTTAGTTATTCTTTAAGTCACACAGATGTTTTATGCACTCGGTATGTTTGATATGTTACATGGTTTTTTAAAGTAAAATATCTAACATCTAAATGAGTAGTCAAATTCTTGGAGACAGGAAACAGTGGCTACTGGGGCTGAGATGGGTAGGGGATGGGCAGTTGGTGTTTAATGAGAACAGAGTTTCAGTTTGGGTGGATGAGAAAGTTCTGGAGTTGGATGCAGAAGATGGCTACACCACCATGTGAATGTACTTAATGCCACTGAACTATACACTTAAAAACAGTGAAGATCGTAAAGTCTACGAAGTGTATTTTAGCACAAATTAAAGAAAAAAAAAACTCTTAACATTTTCTCTCAGCTAGAATTAGGCCAGAAACAGCCAAACATAAAGACTATGTGTTGAACTCAGCAGAAAGCACAGTCCGTGATAAACATTTTCTTTCTCAGCAAATCCTGAAAACGATCCTGTGAGGTAGGTACTTTTATTATTTAAAGCCCAGAGAGGTGAGGTAATTTGGCCAACACCACACAGCAAATGGCCTTAGGATGCGATCTCAGGTCTATCCCACTAGAGCGCCCAGCATTTTACACGGTGGCCTGACTGCATGCTGAGCACTGACCACACTCTTCTGGGGCCTGACCACACTCTTCTGGGGCCTGACCACAGCCCATTCACCTCCCACCCCAACCGCTTTCCAGCAGGACTATTGGTAGTGGAGCCCCAGGCACTGCAGGGTCCTGGAGAAGTAAGAGGGCAGAGGAGCCAGAAGCTCAATGGGTGGGTCCCTGGGCCTGGCGCCTGGGAGGCGAAGACAGTGCAAATGGAGGTGCAGGGGCAACCGGGCAGCCTGGGAGGCGGTCAGGCAGAGGCGGCCGAGGAGGGCTTCATCCAGGACCTGGGGCGGAGACGTGCCAGCATTCAGCCAGGGGAGTTCCCAGCAGCGCTCAGCGAAAGAGGAGCAAGGTAAATACTTTGTCCTCCCTCTGCATCCGTGTTCTGCGTGCCTCTGCACACGTAAATACCTTCACATTCACACACACACACACTACAGCATAGACCAGCTAGGAGTCACCAAATCAGCTTCCTAGGCATTTCGCTAAACTGCATTCCCCAGCACCTCCTGCAGGTTGGGGAGGCCGTGATTGAGCCCCACTCAGCACAACAGGAGTGTTGAGTATGTGTCCCGCTTCCTGACCTGGCCTGAGAAACCAACCCCCACCTCCACGAACCTGCCCTGTCTCCTCTGCTGATGAGATGGCAGCAGCCAGGGGCCCCCCCAAGTGACTTGTTTGGAGCAAAGCCTGCCCCTACCCCATCCCATTAACTGGACTTCATACAGAAGGAAATTGTTGTGTTAATACTCTGGTACTTGAGGTTTTTCTGTTAAAGCAGTGTTACCAGAATACACAACCTCTTACACCCATTACAGAATGGCAGACTTAGAAGGACCTTTAGAAATCGGCTGGTTTGATTTCCTTACTGAACAGAAGAGACCCATAAGAGAGGGTGTCACTTAGTGCCACACAGCAAGACAGGGCTACTGGTAGCTTTGGAAGCCAGAGTTGCGTAGCGGACGTCTGGAGATGCTATCCATCCCTCCACCCCAACAAGCCCCAGCCCACCCCAGAAGGCTGCAGGCAGGTGGACTTGGGTACCTGTCTTTGGGGCTTGGTGCTCTCGACTGGCAGAAGAAAGCGCTGGCCGAGGACAGTGCCCACGCGGGCAGAGTATGTGTGATCCCCAAGCACAGGGCAGAGCTGCAGGGCCATGTGTGCCTGTAGCTGGCTGGGAAACACTAGAAGACAGGAGATGGGACAGATGGCAGGCAAGCAGTTCATTCTGTCCCAGCCAGTACTGCCGCGCCCCCTGGCCCCCATTCTCAGATGGTGTGGTTTCAGTGAGGTGGACACGACCACCCCAGCCTCTGGAGCAAGGTCGGGGCAGGTAGAGCTGTCAAGCCACCAGCCTTGCGGGACTCATCCATGAAGAGACGCAACCCTGAATTTTTTGTGATGCTTCTGGGAATGAAGAGCACTCTTTCCTGCTGTAGAGTGAGCCTGGAGCTGCTGGAGCACCTGCATCTCTGCCTCCATGGGGGATAACTGCTGCTCCTATGGGAGGAAGAAGCCAGCACGCGGGAGGTGGAAAGAGAGGGAGAAATGGCTTTCTGATGACATCTTCCAAGCCTGGATGCAGCCAAGCCCGAACTATATTTTTTTTTGGCTGCACTGGGTCTTCATTGCTGCATGCGGGCTTTCTCTAGTTGTGGAGAGTGGGGGCTACTCTCTAGTTGCGGTGTATGGGCTTCTCATTGTGGTGGCTTCTGTTGTGGAGCACAGGCTCTAGGGTGTGCAGGCTTTCAGGAGCTGCAGCACGCAGGCTCGGTAGTTGCAACTTGCTGGCTCCAAGGGGCGAGGGCTTCAATAGTTGCAGCACAGGGGCTCATTAGTTGTGGCTGGTGGGCCCCAGAGCGTGCACAAGCCTGAACTTAGAAGTTATATGAGTCATTAAATTGCTCTTTTGGGTGACACCAACTTGAACTTGTTTTGGGGAAACGTAATGGGTATGAAATAGTTCATATATGTAAACTTATTAATACTCCTGAAAACCCTATAATGTGAGACCCAGCATCATTCCACCTTATAGACAGGAAAATCTCAGCTCAAGAAGTAACCAGCCCACCACAGACTGGGATTCAAACCCAGGAGCTGTCTGTCTACTTTCATGTCTAGCAATATGGTAGACTGGGTAATCTAAATACCCATCTTTTATTAACCACCTAGAAACACTGGAAAACTGTAACAATCATCCTTTTAAATACACAGCGGGACACAGGGGAAAGTAAAGTCCCCTGGATGAAAATACAAAAGGAAAACAAATCCAGAGCACAAGAGAGTCAACATTTCACCTCTTCTAGGGGTATTTCCAATCTTGGGGCTAAGGGGGCTTGGGTTTAAGTAGTGACAAGGGGCCAGGGATGAGGTTGTGCCCAAATGAAATCTGAGAGGCTACATCTTCCATGCAAGGGTGGACTAGGAGAAAAAGCCAGCCATCAAGGAAGGCAGATGAACTCTGTAGGTATGGATGAGGGGAAGGAAGATGAATTCCCAACTGTGAGCTGCTCTCACACAGGCTTGAGGTTCTAATACCACCTGAGTGATCTGTGAACTTCCAACTGAGGTGTTAATCTCTAGGTCCTGAAGCAGTGATGTGAGCCCACTCAGCAGAAGCAAGGCAGAACCCCTCAAGTCCCCACCGCCAATGAGGCAGTAAAGGATTTCCATAGATGAAGACCCAGCACAACCTGAACCCCAGAGCAATAAGGAGACATTCCACCAAGGGGAGCAAGTCTGCAGAAATCACAACAGAATTAGACCCTTAGAATCTCCAGACAAAAGAATTATAGAAACACCATATAGGTGTGCTTTAAATGAGTAAAAACAAACAAGAACAAGTAATGAGAGAAAAAAACAGATGCCATCGCTAATTGGGTTCAAGGCTAGGAGAATGGATGGACGACAAGCACAGGGAAGGAGGTGATCAACAAAGAGGCTTGCCCAGAGCATGGACCGTCAGTTGATGTGTGTTCTTGGCCATTTGGGATTTATAGGTAAAGAAAAAGCTGACAGATCAGCAAGAGAAGGTGCGAAGCAATCTGAAGACTGACCAGGTCATATAATTCTTAGAAAAACTTGAATCAGTGGCTGTTGGTCACCTTTACTTACTGGTGTGAAAAATAAAACCACAGGATGGACCACAGCAATTGGTGAGCAGACAAAACTTTAAATCAGAAAGGCAGGGTGGTGGTCCACGGTATGTGCAGTAAAGGTGGTTAGAGGTATAATAACTTGAATATCCTTTGAGATCTGAGATTTTAGCATCATGCTTTATTGGGTTTGAATACTGTTCTCATTAGTTTTATTGAAGTCTAGACAAAAATGTTAGGACTTTGGGAGTTCCCTGGCGGTCTAGTGGTTAGGACTCTGCTCTTCCATTTCTGTGGGCCCAGTAATTCCTGGTCAGGGAACTATCCCTCAAGCCATGCCATGCAGCCAGAAAAAAAAAACTGATTTAATAAGAATGAGTAAAACATTGGTTAAAAAACGCAGGCAAGGGCTTCCCTGGTGGTCCAGTGGTTAAGAATCTGCCTTGCAATGCAATGGACACAGCTTCCTGGTCAGGGAAGATCCCACATGCGCAGAGCAACTAAGCCCGTGTGTCACAACTACTGAGCTACAACTAGAGCGCATGCTCTACAACGAGAAGCCACCGTAACGAGACTCGACCACCACAACAGAGAAGCCCTCACTGCACAACAGGAGAAGCCCACGTGCAGCAACAAGACCCACCGCAGCCAAAAACTAAAAGAAATCTTAAAAAAAAATGCAGGCAACAAGTCTAGAAGTATTCTTTTTTTTTTTTCAGAAGTATTATAAAAGTTCATTTACCTTGCAGTTGGCAGGACTGAGTCACGATTTTCAGGCTGACTTGGCCTTCGTGTGGACTGGAGGAAAGCACTGCTCCCTTGCTGGGTGCAGTCCTGCCAGGGCCCACACCTCAGCAGAGAGAATATGGGCTGCTCTGTAACAGAGCTACGTGCACATGGGCAGCCCTGGCTGCTTGACTGTTGGATAGGAACACTCACAGCTTTTGAAGACCAAAGATTGTAAATAAGTGTTTTAAAATTTTTGGGGGGAAGCTATTTTTGTTAAAAGCATTATGCAAATTAAAAAGTTTGATGTGAAAGAAAAAAACAGATGCCTTATTTTTTTTTAAAGGCCATCTGTATTTGTAAAACAACCAACTTGAATTTGTAGATGTAAACAATACAATCAATGGGTAGGTTAAACTAGCAGGTTAGATCCAACTGAAGAGAAAATTACTCAGCTGGAAGGTACGTCTGAAGATTACCCAGAATGCGGCAAAGATAAAGATGTGAAAAATGTGTTAGAAAAGTTGAGACATAGCAGGTGAATGAGAAACTCAGATGCTATCAGGCATTCAAAAGGGAGGATGCAAGAGGCACAATATTTGAAGAACTTTTCAGGATGGATTAAACAGGTTAATCTTCAGATTCAGCAAACACACTGAATCCTGAGAAATAAAACTAAACCCACACACCTTGATTCATCACAGTGAAACTAGAGAACATCGAAGGTAAAGAGATGCTGAGAGCAGTAAGAAAAAAAATAGGTGAGTTGCAAAGGGGTGACCATCAGACTGACAGGAGAAGCACTGCCCCCTCCAGGTGGAGCTGGTCACATACACCCTTACAGTCCATTAAAGACTCCCCAGGCCGCCAGTGAAACTACCACCTTCCTCCCATTCCCTGCCTCCCCAACCAAATACAGTTTGTCAAGTCTAGCTGGGGCTCCAGACCCACCTGTCAGTGGCTGCAGCTGGACCAGGGCACAGCCAGAGCCCGTGGCAACCACACGGAAGTGGCTAAGGGTCCTCTTGACACCTTCCATGATGTCCTTTCGGGATGGGGACTGCACTGGAACAACCTGTGGTGTCAGCCCCCAAGGGTGAACAAGCTTCACACACACCTGGGAGCTGCCCCCAAACCCTCCCTGTTCCCACCAGACCGAGGACAAGGGCCACAGTATAGGCCGTGGTCACTCACCTGTTTTAGGGGAATGAAGGGCCAGCCACCCCATATCTATACCCTTGACTCTTCTTGAGGGGTATGTCTGAGGGTCCCGTCTTCCCCACCCAGGCCCTGACTCACGAGATTGACCCCATCAATGTGTTCCAGTTTCAGAGCTGCTTGTATCTTCCCTTCAGAAGTAACTGGGATCCCATCAGTGACAGCACTGAGAAAGAGGCAAGAGGAGGTCACAGAGTTGTTTGCTGGGACCTCCCCGCTGCCCTGGAGCCTCCCAGCCCTTCTCACCAGTACGTGGCTGTGGGTTTCCTGGCTCTCCGTGAGTGAGTGAAGAACTTCTGGAGGCGGCTTGCTGTCTGGGGACAACTGGAGAGGAGCACAAGGCCCGAGGCCTCCCTGGAGAAAGGAGACAAATCACAGAAGTTAAAATCCCCTGGGACCACTGGCAAAAGAAGGAGACCCTGAGGAAGAAACACGGACCTGCTGAAGGCCAAGGAGTAACATCTGGACTACAACGCAGACCTCCTCCTGAGAAACAAGTACGTCTTCCCCGTGTTTGATAATAAAGAGTACATAGCTTAAACGTGTTTCTCATTTTGCTCTGGCTCCCAGGGAGCTCAGAGCCAAACATCATAACAATTACCACCAACTGCTGACTGTCTACCAGTAGGCACTCTACTAGGAATTTCACATATATTAGCTATTAAATGGGCTTCCCTGGTGGCTCAGATGGTAAAGAATCTGCCTGTAATGTCAGAGATCTGGGTCTGATTCCTGGGTTGGGAAGATCCCTTGGAGAAGGGAATGGCTCAATTCCCCACAAACAAGCTTATGAGTTTGTGGAATTGCAGAAACATCTCATCTCAAGCACCATCTCTACCGATGGCTATGAGGAAAGAGTATCACAGATCAGTTAACAATACTGGCCTGGAGAAGTGACTATACACTGAGCTGTTTTATGATTAAAGAAACTAAGGCTCAGTGACACCTAAGATCAGTTTGTGCATAAAGATTTGAACCCAGATCTGTCCACTTCCTCCTCTTTTTCCTTGTTTCCTACCTCTGTGATCCCAAAGCAGCCAGTGGAAAATGTTTATTCCTAAGTGGCTCTGCCCCCATCCCAAATAGATGCTTATCTTCCTACCTTTCTATCACCTCCACCACTTACTTCCCAGATGCTCGGACAACCTGGACCTCCTGCTCCCCAAGCCCCAGGGACCGGCTCAGTTCTGGCAGCACTGACAACAACGTCAGCTCTCCTGGTTTTCCTAGGTGAAAAAAAAAGGAAGAGTACAAGTTGCTCTCAGAGGCAACATCCCTTCTCTTTGATATTGTCTGCTCTCACACATATCAAAACCCCTTTCACTGCATCTCTTTTCCCTGCCCATACCTGTCACTGGCAGACCCTGTGGCTTGTTCAATGTCACCAGAGGTCCTGAAACATGTAATAGATAAACGTGAGCAACAGCAAAAACAGTTTACAAAGACTTTCTCAATTTGTATTATCATGTGGTCCCAGTACAACTCTCATACAGGAGTTATCAACCACTCCCTGAAATGAACTTCTTTCTGAACCTTGCATATGCTCAGCTTGCTGCCTCAACCTCAGGACCTTTGCACCTGTTGCTTTCCATGTCTGATTTTCACGTGGCTTGCTCCTTATATCATCATCACATCATCAAATGTGATCATCACAAAGAGGCCTGAGTCTCCAATCTGATGTCTGCTCCTTTCTTGCAGATCCTTACCACTGCTGTTTTATTAACAGTACTGATCACTAGTAAGTACTTTTTTCATTTATTTTCTCCCACTGAAATGTTGGCTCCATGAAGGCAGGAACCATATTTATTTTGTTCAGCACTGGACAGCTATGTTCTAGAGCAGTGCCTGGAACACAACCTGTGCTCAATAAATAGCTGAGAAAATTCATAAGTCACTGGAGACTGAGGCACAGAGACATTGTTATTTTCCTAAAGCCACACAGCAAGCTGATTACAGAGCTAGATATGACTCCAAAGCCCGTTTTGTCCCTCAATATATTAACACTTTACTGAGAGCCTACTAGTGCAAAGCTCTCTGGTTATTTACACTCTCGCTCTCCACAGCTGCATCCCATGATGCTGAGGCAGAGAGTACGTGGCTGGTCGCAGCTAGTGAGGTTCGTGAGTGGGAGAACCAGGATTTGACCTCACAGGTTTTCGTAAAGTACCGAACCAGATCCTCAGAAGGCTCGGGTGAAGACTCCTCCCCTTCCGGGTCTCTCGGCACCTGTCCCTCCCACCCCTCACCTTTACGGTCCACCACAGCCGCCCTCAATACATCGACCAGTTCTTCCCGACTGAAGGTCCCCGGTCTCAGCAGTCCTGGGAAAGGCTGGTCACCCGGGGGATCCGACGGTTTGCTGGCGCCTCGACGTTGCAGCTGATGCCTGGGAACGGTTTTGTAAACAACAGGGGAATTACTGCTTCCAGAGGTGCTGCCCATTCTTATCTCCACACCCATCTTCCCAAACCCTGCGGCTTCTTATGAATGCTTCAGGAAGCCTGGATTGAGCTTCCCGAAATCTCAGGTTCTACTGGCCCCAATGTACAGAAGAGAGAACTGAGGCTCAGAGAGGTCTACGACTAGTTTAGGGTCACACAGCAGAGATGAATTAGAACCCATATCTACCTAACTCCAGATCCCGCACACACCCTCCCCCGGCCCCAGTCTCCTCCCTCTACACAAAGCGGGGCGGGGGTTGTGTAATCACCGGGCCTTGGTGCCAAAGCCTGCGGCTGTGGACGTTGCACGGATCCCCAGACCCCGCCGCCAGCCACCCGAGGCCTGACCCAAAACCCGACAGCCACCCATCTCCGGAACGAAGACACGCGCTTGTGTCCGGAAGGACTGCCCCGGGATCTGCCACAGCACGCTGATTGGTCAGATTGACTGTCAATCGGAATAGCGAGGCTCCGAGTGGTGAGAAAGCGGAGCTTTGCTTTTGCCCCGGAAGGAAATGCAGAAGTTCACGATCTGTGATTTTGAGGAAACCGAAGCACAGAGCCGAGGAGGTATTTACTGCAGGTCGGAGGACCGGTGTTAGGACAAAGTCAGGTTTTCTGCTCCTCACTGCAATTCTCTGGAGTCTTTTGACTTAAAAAAAAAAAACAAAAACAAAAAACCGCCCCTGTGCACAATTTTATAAGGCAAATTGGAAAAAACAAAATCCACACTCATTTGTCCCGTGAACCTGCTTCAAAGAGTACAGCCTGGTGCATAATCCAAAAGGGAAAAAAAAAAGGCCAAAGGCAGAAACAGGTTCTCTACAGCATTATTTATAAAGGTAAAAATAAATCTCAAAACTGTAAACAAATTGTCCTGTGATTAGATGCATAAGGACATAAATTCACCCATTCAACATGTTTTGAATGCTAACTCTATGCTATGCCTTGGCATCTGTGAATGGAAACAGATTAACAAAGAGGCAACTAAGATCCCTCATGCCAGGGCACGCAGCCAAAACAAAAACAAAAAAAACTAAGCCAAAATACAAACGACTATGATTCATAAAACAAAAAAAAATTAAATAATAAAAATAAGTAGAAGTAAAAGATTTTAAAAGACTGATTTTAGTTACATGACCTTTTGGGAAAGTCAGTGGTTGACAATGACAAGGGCTGGAGTGGGTGAGGGAATGAGAATCTACTAAAAATGGGCATAAGGGAACTTTTTGGTATACAATGATTACATATCTGTATGAATCTGCCAAAAACTTACTGAACTATATACCTTAAAAGGGTAGATTTTATTGTATGTAAATTATGCCTCAAGAAACTTAATTTTTTAAATTCAAAGATTTAAGTAGTCAATTTTTAAAAATAATTTTTAAGTTGATGTGTTGTATTTTCATTTTCATTCAGTTCAAGAAGTTTTCTTTTTTTTTCCTTTGGCACTACGGAATGAAGGATCTTAGTTCCCTGAGCAGGGATCAAACACACCCCATTGCAGTGGAAGTGTGGAGTCTTTTAACCACTGGACTGCTGGGGAAGTTCCTAAATAGTCAATTTTTAAATAAATCTGCACAAATTCAGACAGACAAGAAATTTAGCAAGGATGCAAGTTTGGGATCAAGGATATCTTGTTTGGGGCTCAGACATGAGTGTGCTGTGTCAAA
Organism: Bos indicus; assembly: GCF_029378745.1. NCBI lineage: Eukaryota > Metazoa > Chordata > Mammalia > Artiodactyla > Bovidae > Bos > Bos indicus. The sequence continues at coordinate 16,773,389 of NC_091781.1, read as the reverse complement.
AGACCCTACCGTATTTTATTTTAGTGTCAAAAGGCCCTATGGTATTTTAGAACCTCTCTTCTGAAAGATCTCCTGTGCATTCATAATTTTCAGCCTGAATAAAGACGGAGGGACAGGACACAACTACTTTGCCAACAGCAGACCTCTCCTCCACTGGCCCAGCTTGGCCCCAGGAAGGGCACTTCCCCCACTTGGACTGGCCCCTGGCCCTGCTTGAGGCTTGAGCTCCCTTGCTCTTTGGAATTTTCCCTCCACACGCCCCAGCCTCATCAAAGTCTGCCCTCTACTGTTCACTGCCTAAAACTGATGTGACTCTGTTAATCTCCAAGCTTCCAGAAGGAAAGAAAGAAACCTAATTTTCTCTAGGCTGAGAGGGCTCAGTGCAAAGAAATAGTGATCAGCCATTTAAGACTCATATGTGAAACTCAGATTGTCAGGAGGAAGGTAAGTTGGGACAAATTCCAAACTTTAGCCATCCCCAGCCCAACTCAGTTTATGATTAACTTCACAAGAAGAGCAGGGAGGCCACAGCCTCAGCAAGAGTCGAAAGGGAATGGTTTCTGTGCTGATGTAAACATCATGCCTCATGCCAAAGGCCCACCCCATGGACCCAGGACAGCACTGAGCCAGCCTCCTACCATAAATGCAAGAGCAGGAAAGCCCAGAATAGAAATGTTCTTTGCTAGCTCTGGCAGCTTCTCCTACACATGGCTGCAAGGTATGGGTTGGCTTCAGGGAATGGGTCAGCTGCCAGAAATAACCCTTTACACTTTAACTTTGGTAACATAGGCCTTTGTCTTAGTATTTAATACTAAGTACTGTGTCTGAGAAACACAGACTAAAGCACATTCACCTACAAACCTAGTCTTTCATGCTTGTCTTGTTTGAGTTTCCCAATACTGAAAAACACCAGCTTACACTTGAGAAATTAATACTTTGTGGCTGCCCAAGAGTGCATTTTGAAATCCTAAGATTGAGCGTTCTGAACATGAAAGAAAAACTGTCTAGCAAGGTAGGGAAGGCTTCGATGGAGAGTTGCATTGCAGCTTGACTAGTCCTGTCCCACTTACACACTTAAAAGATTGTAATAAAATGTAACATTGAGAAATTAGAAGAGTACCTTCATCCCACCCTCCCAATCAAAGCCCTTCTTTTTAAATTTTTTTTTTTTAAACTTGAAGTATAGTTGATTTCCAGGTGGCTCAGTGGTAAAGAATCTGGTTGCCAATGCAGGAGACAAGAGTTTTATCCCTGAGTGGGAAAGATCTCCTGGAGCAGGAAATGGCCACCCACTCCAGTATTCACACCTGGAAAATTCCATGGACAGAGGAGCCTGGGGGCCCTCTAGGGCCCACAGGATCACAAAGATTTGGACATGATTGAGCACAAGCACATAGTTGATTTACAGTGTTTGTTAGATTCTGCTGTACAGCAAAATTATTCAATTATATATATTTTGAAGAATACATATCTAATATATATATATATATATATCGGATTCTTTTCCATTGTATATTATTACAAGATATTGAATATAGTTCCCTGTGCAGTAGGACCTTGTCATTTATCTATTTTATATATCTGTATATAAGTATCTGTTAATCCCAAACTTTGCATTTATCCCTTCCCACCTTTACCTTAACCGTAAATGGGTTTTCTTTTTTAAAATGTCATTTATTTCTTTTTGGCTACACTGGGTCTTTGTTGCTGTGTGCCGTCTTTCTCTAGTTGCAGTGCAAGGTGTTCTGACTGCGGTGGCTTCTCTTGTTGCAGGGCACAGGCTGGAGGGTGCCCTGGCTCAGTAGTTTCAGCTCTTGGTCTCTAGAGGGCTGGCTCAGTAGTTGTGGCACAGGGGCTTAGTTGCCCCTAGCCTGTGGAATCTTCCTGAACCAGATTCCAGGCCTTGTCCCCTGCATTGGCAGGCGGATCCTTAACCCCTGGATCACCAGGCAAGTCCATAAGTGTGTTTTCCATGCCTGTAGATCTGTTTCTGTTTTGTAAATAAGTTCATTTATATTATGTTTTTAGATTTCACATATAAGTGATATCATAATATTTGTTTTTCTCTGTCTGATTTACTTCACTTAGTATGGTAATCTCTAGGTCCATCCATGTGGCTACAAATGGCATTATTTCATTCTTTTGTATGGCCGAGTAGTATTCCATTTTATGTATATACCACATCTTTATCCATTCATCTACTGATGGTTACTTAGGTTGCCTCCATCCCTTGGCTATTGTAAACAGTGCTGTTATGAACATAGGGGTACATGTATCTTTTCAAATTTTCTATCTTTTCCAGATACATGCCCAAGTGGGATTGCTGGATGATACGGTAACTTTATTTTTAGTTTTTTAAAGTGAAGTGAAGTGAAAGTTGCTCAGTCGTGTCCAGCTCTTTGCGACCCCATGAACTATACAGTCCATGGAATTCTCCAAGCCAGAATACTGGAGTGCATAGCCTTTGCCTTCTCCAGAGGATCTTCCCAATCCAGGGATCAAACCCAGGACTCCGGCATTGCAGGCAGATTATTTATCAGCTGAGCCACAAGGGAAGCCCAAGAATACTGGAGTGGGTAGCCTATCCCTTCTCCAGCGGATCTTCCTGACCCAGGAATCGAACCCTGGGAATCCCTTAGAAAGGAAACCTCCATACCTTTCTCCATGATGGCTGCACAATTTACATTCCCACCAACAGTGTAGGAGGGTTCCCTTTTCTCCATACTCTCTCCAGCATTTATATTTGTAAACTTTTTGATGATGGCTGTTCTGATTGGTGTGAGGTGATACCTCACTGTAGTTTTGATTTGCATTTCTCTAATAGTTAGCGATGTTGAGCATCTTTTCATGTGCCTATTCGCCATATGTATGACTTCTTTGGAGAAATGTTTGTTTAGATCTTCTCAATTTTTTATTTTTTTTTATATTGAGCTGTATGAACTGTTTGTATATTTTGGAGATTAAGCCTTTGTTGGCCTCATTGTTTGCAAATATTTTCTCCCATTCCAGAGGTTGTCTTTTCATTTTGTTTATTGTTTCCTTTACTGTGCAAAAGCTTTTGAGTTTAATTAGGTCCCATTTGTTTATTTTTGCTTTTATTTTTGTTACTCTAGGAGATAGATCCAAAGAAAATATTGCTGTGTTTTATGTCAAGGAGTGTCCTGCCTATGTTCTCCTCTAGAAGTTTTATAATGTCCAGTCTTATATTTAGGTCTTTAATCCATTTTGAGTTGACTTTTGGGTATAGTATTAGAGAATGCTCGAATTTTGTTCTTTTACATGGAGCTGTCTAGTTTTCCTAGCACCACTTAATGAAGACACAGTCTTTTCTCCATTGTATATTCTTACTTCCTTTGTTAAGGATTAATTGACTGTAGGTGTGCAGGTTTATTTCTGGGCTTTTTATTCTGTTCCATTGATCCCTGTGTCTGTTTTTGTGCCAGTGCTGTGCTGTTTTGATTACTGTAGCTTTGTGGCATTGTCTGAAGTCTGGGAGGGTTATGCCTCCAGACTTTATTCTTTTATTGCTTTGGCAATTCTAGGTCTTTGGTTGTTCCCAATCAAAGTCCTCTGGTAGGCAGATTTGTTTGGAAACTGTCACTTATCATCTTGCTTACACAGTCTACTTAAGTCTAGCACTAGTTTCAGAATTAACTGCGATTTTGTTTTTGTTTCGTATAACCCCACATTATGGAGAATGGTTTGACAACAGAGTTCTCTCTTCCCTTAGACCTTTCCAGACAGAACCCTACTCTGACCTTGCAAAGAACAGAAGCACAGAAAAAGTATCAGCATATATAGTTTATTGTGACCTCTCTAATATCTTACAGCAGTGGGTTGATGGTTCACTCAGGAGCATTTGGGATGGGAGGCCGGGAGGCAGGCAGTGTAATGAAAGTGTAGCACATGAAGACAGCTTGCTGAGGGGCAGCCTTCCTGCCATTGCCTGCTGGTGACTAGTCTTAGTCCGCTAAGCTACTTGGGGCAGGAAGGAGCCAGGCCAGGCCAAGAGCCCTCTGTTCTCTTTCGGCTGGCCCAACCCAGGTTTCAGGCCCTTCCCCCCACTTCCTCATTCATGGTCCCCTAGAGCTGAGGGAGATGTAGGAAGGTAAGAAGCTCTCTAGCTGCCACGCTTGTGGGTGCTACCGGCTGAGCATGGGCTCCCCAGTCTGGTCCTTGGCTGGGCTTTCACTGCAGCATCTTCAGACTGGTTGGGATGAGGGATGCGGCTTTGCTCTTGGGGGGCTGTTCCCGCTCTGTGGCATCCAGGAGCTGCTGCAGGTAACAGGAGGTGCCGAGCAGCATGTGGCCTGTGGTCCGCATGCTGAAGAGGGCCCAGCGGAGAGCTTCCCTGGGTGGAATGTGAAGGCATTAGGGTCAAAACACCAAGAAAACCCCTTCCTGCCTCTTCTAAATGCCTGCTCCCCCAGGCTCCGTTTCATAAACTGTAGAGTGAGGTGCAAATGGAACAGATGTTGCCTTCCCTCAGCAGATGGGACAGGGTCTGCCTTAACTGAGATGTCTGCGTATTCTGCAAAATTCAAGCTCCTTTAGTCTTTCTAATACTGTTGATAACTTTGGATCAGCCAGATGGATCTGCGTCACATGACTCTGCCCATTCACCACCTCTGTTCTAGACGGAAGTGTTACCAAGACGTTTGCAATCTAGGTAGTTTTCAGAGTGCTGGATGTGAAGATCTCCCTGCCTGGTGCTGTAGCGCACTGAGAGCAGAACCCCAGTCACACAGGCTTGAGTTCTCATCCAGTCTCATTAGCTGTGACAAGCTTGGCAAACTGCTATAGCTCTGAGCTGCAGCACCCTCGTCTGTGTCACACCACTTTGATCGCACACAGGGCTAAGGAGGTTGAAATAATATAAATCATTTAATACAGGGCCTGATGTGTAGAAGAACAGGGGAGACATGGGGTCAAGACTAGGTGGTTGATTGTTTGACTAACCAAATTCTTATCCAAATCTGTTTGAAAGAGGGTCATACGGGTGTCTAGTCCTAGCGGGGAGAAGAAAACAAAAGGAAAATGAATTCTTACTGGCTGATATTAAAATCTGTCTTCTGTTAACCTTCATTCAATAAATGAACTTATGATTGAGGTGGAGTGGGACGGAAAGTTCAAACCATGAACATCTGTACCTGAAAATCCTTCAGAAATTTAAAGGCTGTACCTGAGAAGAATACCTATTTCTCAGATTAGAGATCTGAGGCTTCCAACTAGCCGTCTGGACATAGATAGGAATGAAATTCTGACACATGCTACAATATGGACTTTGAAAACATGATGCTAAGTGAAATAAGCCAGACACCAAAGGGCAAGTATTGTATGATCCCACTTACATGAGTTACCTAGAATAAGAAAATTAACAGAGACAGGAGAACAGAGCTAAGTATGGCTGGGCAGGGTAAGTAGAGAGTTAGTATTTAATGGGTACAGAGTTATAGTTTGGGATGATGAAAAGTTCTGGAAATGTATGTACAAGTGACCATTGCACAATATTATGAAAGCAGAGACATCACTTTGCCAACAAAGGTCCATCTAGTCAAGGCTATGGTTTTTCCAGTGGTCATGTATGGATGTGAGAGTTGGACTGTGAAGAAGGCTGAGCACCGAACAATTGATGCTTTTGAACTGTGGTGTTGGAGAAGACTCTTGAGAGTCCCTTGGACTGCACGGAGATCCAACCAGTCCATTCTGAAGGAGATCAGCCCTGGAATTTCTTTGGAAGGAATGATGCTAAAGCTGAAACTCCAGTACTTTGGCCACCTCATGCGAAGACTTGACTCATTGGAAAAGACTCTGATGCTGGGAGGGATTGGGGGCAGGAGGAGAAGGGGACGACAGAGGATGAGATGGCTGGATGGCATCACTGACTCGATGGATGTGAGTCTGGGTGAACTCCGGGAGTTGGTGATGGACAGGGAGGCCTGGCGTGTTGCGATTCATGGGGTCGCAAAGTGTCGGACACGACTGAGCGACTGAACTGAACTGAACTGACTTAATGTCACTGAATTTTATACTTTAAAAAAAAGTGGTTAAAATGGAAAACTTTATGGTATGTATATTTTACCACCATTAAAGAAAAAAACACTTGCTGACACCCCTAAACCGTTCCAGAGATTCCAGCTTGCTATCGTTCTTGTTTTTCGGTACCAATACGCCTACTGTGTTTAGGTCAGAGTCCCACTTCCCCTAGATGGACCGAGTTTAAAGACGGAAACTTCTTGCTCTAGATTTTGCAACCTGCAGTCTGTTGGCAACAAGCCCAGATCAAGAGGGAAGACGATACAGGACAGGAAGAAAATGGAACTTCTTGCCACAGAACCAGGCCTGAGCCCGCCACTGAGTGTCGTCTCTGGCAGGCAGACCACAGCCTCAGGTCCCTCATGTGGAGACTGGAAATGCAGAGAAGAAACTCGGAAAGCCAAGAAGGTCTGGTATGCTCTAGCCTCATTCCTTCTGGCAGAACTCTGGAGATCCAGAGTAGGATTTCTCAGCAGCCCACTGTGAATGACGATTCATATGTATCTTCATTGCTTCTCCCATTATTTGAATTATTGCTGTGTTACCAGCTGATACAGCATTCGCCAAGGAACTGGAGGCTACAAAAATTCTTGCCCTCTGGGAGCTTGCTCTGACATCTTGTTTATCCCTGCGTCTCTAGCTCATAGCATAGGGTCAGGCACTTAGAGACTGCTCAGTAAACACTAAATGAAGCAACTGGGGAGAAGTGGCATCTGTCACAACTAACTGGCAAGAGGCCAGCTTTGTGGTTTTGAACTAGTTGGCTACATTTGCTTAATGGGGTAAGAGTTCTCTAGAGCACCACTTTGGAGCAACTGAATTTGGGAACCACCACCATAACTGTACTTTAATAACATTGTCCCATGCTTTCTTCAGTACTTGATTAGACTTTCAAAAGTAAAGTAAGAAGATTTTTTTGAAGTTTATTAGAAATATAAATGACTATTACCTATAAACTGCAGATTAATTCTGATCTATGGAAGGACAGTTAGTTCATCCCTTCCACACCCATGGCTAAATCCAGGTTTGTATTTATAAATTTAGCTCAGCATTCTTAATGAATCTATACATGGGTAGGATTTTGAACTGATTGTAACTTCTTGCTGGTTCTGTCCTTAATTGGGTTCAGTAAGATTATTGACACGTTCACTTTTTAAAAGTTGATTAGAAGATTTCTTAGGAAAAGTTACTACTTTAGCTGAAAAATAATTAGTTGTTATAGTGGAAGGTGATGAGGAAAGCTAAATGTATCCAGATTCCACCAGCAGGATTGTATGAATCCCTTTGGTATACACTGCTATAAACTAAAACATGACTGCAGCCATGAAGTCCTAGACAAATGCTGACTGTCGTGGTTTGTCAGCATCAACACCAGTCCCAGGCTCCCAGAAGGCTGAGGGTGCATGGGAGAAGCTAGGGCCGCTCCCATTGCTGTGTACCCACCCCAGCCCCAGCTAATCCCAGTTCACTCACTTCATGATGCGCTTGGCCCCGGAGCAGTGGAGATCATAGGAGACGGAGTATGTGCCATAGAGAGTTGCCTTCACGTTCAGGCAGCCAATGAAGTCCTGTGGGTTCACCTTGTATAGGTCGAAAGTTACTCGGGCCACATCGATCTTGGCAGGCTTGTGGGAGAGGGCGAGCTGGTACCTAGTGCTCTGCATCAAGACAAGCATGTGGTTGGCATCCCTCAAGGATTTCTCCTAAGCTCCCAATATTCTCCCACACAGGTGGGATATCACCTGTTCTGATGGGGGCTGCCATTTCTGCCCCTTGTGGAGGACCATGAATACGGTGTCATCTGCCAGGGATTGGAAATACTCTTCTGTCTCTACAGTTGTGCCATCTTCCTCCAGCACCAGGAAGAAAGGCTTGTACGCCAGCATCAGGGTATCCCGGACCTGGAGAATAAGGTAAGTGATGCTCTTGCCGTCCTATGTAGCCACAGAGCTGGTTTGGGGAAGACCCAAACCAGCTGTCAGGGACAGAATGAGTGGGCTGGGTTTTATGGGATGGGACTGAAACCCAGGGCTCTTGCTGTGGGGTCACCATCCAAAGAACCTATGTCATGGTATTCCTTATCTGACTTCATGGCTAATATTCTAGAATAGTGCTGTCCAATAAAAATATAATGGGAGTCACATATATAATTTTTAATTGAGATATAATTCACGTTATAAAACTCACTCTTTGAAAAGTACACAATCCAGTGGTTTTTCTGTATTCACAAAATTCTGCAGCTATCACCACTATCTAATTTCAAAACATTTTCAATCCCATTTTTATTCAAAGAGAAACCTAGTACCCATTAACTGTTACTCCTCATTTCCTCACCCTTGGCAGCTTCTCCTCTTCTTTCTGTCTCTATGGATCTGTCTGTTCTGGACATTTCATATAAATGGCTTCTTTCACTTAGCAAGTTTTCAAAGTTAATCTGTGTTTCAGCATGATCATTTACTTTTTTATGGCTGAATAATATTCCACTAAATAAATATGCTACATTTTTAATCCATTCTTCAGTTGATGAACATAGAGGTTGTTTCTACTTTTGAGTATCATAAATAATGGTGCTTTGCACCTTCATGTACACATTTTTGTGTGACATATCTTCTCAATTTTCCTGGATATATACCTAGCGTTGGAATTTCTGGGTCATGTAATAACTCTATGTTTACTCTTCTTAGAGAACTACCAACATGTTTTTCAAAGCAGTTGCATGATCTAATATTCTCACTAGCAACTTCTCCACATCCCTATCAACACTTGGTATTGTCTGTCTTCGTTTTAGCCATTCTAATGTTATGAAGTGTTTTTTATTTGCATTTTCCTAATGACTAAGGATGTTGAGCATCTTTTCATGTGTTATTAGCCATTTGTACATCTTCTTTGGAAAAACATCTATTCTGATTTTTTGCCCATTTTCAAGTAGATCCTCTTTTAAGAGTTCTTTATATATATTCTTGATACTAGACCCTTAATCAGATATGTGATTTGCAAATATTTTCACCCATTCTGTGGATTATCTTTTCATTTTTTTGTTAGTGCCCTTTGATGCACAAAAGTTCTTAATATTGATTAAGTCCAACTTTTTCCCTTTGGTTGCTTTGAGGTTTGGTGCCATATCTAAGATTCCTATGTTTTCTTCTAAGGATTTTATAGTTTTAGCTCTGCATTTAGGTGTTTGATCCACTTTGAATTAATTTTATACATAATATGAGGGAGGGATCCAACTCAGTTCTTTGGCATTTGCATAGCCCATTGACTCGGCACCATTTGTTGAAAAGACTACCTTTTCTCCATGGAATAACCTTGGCATTCTGTCAAAAATCAATTGACCACAGATACATGGATTTATTTCTGGACCTTCAGTTATATTCACTTGATTTGTATGTATTATGGGCTAAATGGTATCCCTGTGAATTTCATATATTGAAGTCCTAATCCCAGTACCTCAGAATGTGACTATAATTGGAGATAGAGTCTTTACAGAAGTAATTACATTAAAGTGACGCATTAGAGTGGGCCCTAATCCTAATATGACTTTAAGAAGGAAAGGTGTCTCTATAAGAAGGAACGATTAGGGGCTTCCCTGGTGACTCAGTGGTAAAGAATCCGCCTGCCAGTGCAGGAGGCACAAGTTTGATCCTTGGTCCGGGAAGATCCCACATGCTGTGGAACAACTAAGCCCATGCACCACAACTATCAAGCCTCAGCTCTTGAGCCTGGAAACTGCAAATACTGAGCCCATGTGCCGCAGCTGCTGAAGCCCAAGCACCCTAGAGCCCATGCTCTGCAACAAGAGAAGCCATGACAATGAGAAGCCTGCACATCACAGCTAGTGAGTAACTCCTGCTTGCCTCAATTAGAGAAACCCCTGCACAGCAACGACAATCCAGCACAGCCAAAAGTGAATAAGTAAACAATTTTTTTTTAAATAAAAGAAGGAATGACTAGGACAAGTTACTCCCAACCAAGTGGAGGGGGAGCATGGAAATGGGGAAGGGTGTCATTCTTGCCACTGTGACTCCCACCCACAAGTAGTATGTGTCCTTGCTTTCCTCTCTGGAACCTTACTGATCAATAGTTTTTTGTTTTTTGTTTTTTTTTTTCAATTTAAAAAAGTTCTTTTTCTCCACACCAAGGGGCATGTGGGATCTTTCCCCCTCCAGGGATTGAACCCAGGCCCCCTGCATTGGAAGCACAGTCTTAACCACTGGACCACCAGGGAAGTCCAAGATTTCCTTTCTGATGGCAACTTCAATAGGCTGGTGGTGCCCGTCTGGAGTCTTGTCTGTCTGGTGATAGGAGGGTGGCAGTACATTATCATCTGATACTAACAATAGGCCAGAGGTATTTTTCAGAGCATATTTTTCTTATGAACTCCATCCCTACTGAAGTCCTACCTCATGATACCAAGGCCAGAGGCAGCTGTCAGGGCCAGCTCTCAACCAAGGTCCCCATGGTGAGCTGTGCGAAGGCAGGCCCGTCCCTACCTTGACATGGAGGTCCTCAAGACTGTGCACCATGATGCCCTTCCTCACACTCCGGTCAGCAGTGGTTACTCTGCAGGGCCGGGCCCTGGGGGCCTCTGCACTGGGCTCCGACAGCTGCTGCTGGGTCACCACCGAAGTGCTCACTGCCGTGTACCTGGGAGCCATATGGAGCATCAGCATGATGCTGCCTTCCAGCTCTCACACCACCACAGGGTAACTCACTCCCCAGTTCTCTAGGCTCAGCTCAGGATGCTCCTCTTCCCCTACCATCCACCCAGTCTGCTTTGCATAGTCTTCCTTAAAAGCCTACTGGATCAGTGCATCTTAAACTTTAGTGGACACATATGTCCCCTGGGGATCTTGTTAAAATGCAGGCTCTGATTCAGTAGGTCTGGGTGAGGTCTGCGATGTTACATATGTAATGAGTTCCCAAGTGACATTGATGCTGCCAGGTCTTAGATCATGACAAGTAGCCAGTGACAGAAGATGGCCCAACCTCTGCCTAATTACCACTTTCCTCTCTCTGCCTCCTTCTTATCATCTGTAATGTGAGATGAAATGGCAAATCTGAGGTCAGTATAAGAGAGTTTTGAACTGAGATACACAATGTAGAACCAAAGGACTGCAGGGAACCTAGGTTTTGGAGTCAGGCAGACCCAAGTTCAAATCTTGGCTTCACTACACATTTGCTCCAAGAGAGCGCCCACCCTGTGCCTCAGTTTCCCTGCCTATTAATCTGGCAAAATAATCCCCACTTCTCAAAGTTGGGAATTTTAAGTGAAATTAAGAATCAAAATCTCAAGCAGTGTCTCCCTGTTTCTACTTAGGGTGTGATATGAGGATTGGGAGAAGGCAGCAGCCTTAATATCTCCTGGGGAATTGTGGAAGGATCCCACTCCAGACCTCCTGAATCAGCATCCGCATTTGAACAAGATGCCAAGGTGACTTACATGGCCATCGAGGTTGCAGAACGTCTGCCCTACTGAGCATGTTAGCTCCCCTTCTCTTCCCCAGCTGGCTTTCCTCACCTGGAGAGGGACTTAGGGTAGAGAAGGCTGAGGGACTTCATGGCGTATTCCATCCTTGTCAGCTGGATAGTGTTGGGCCTGGAAAGCAAGCAGAGATAGCCCATTGCAAGGGATGAGCAGCTTCTCTCTCTCTTGTCTTTTTTTTTTTTTTTAATGTTATTTTGGCTACCCCACTGGGCATGCGGGATCTTAGTTCCCTGATTAGAAATCGAACCCCACCCACTCTGCAGTGGAAGTTGGGAGTCTTAAACAATGGATGCCAGGGAAGTCCTCTCTTGTTTTTTGAAACAGTGCAACCCCACCTCCATCCATCAGGCCTCCACTCTGGTTTCCCCTCGCAGCTCATACACACCTCCCCCAGCCCTTCTCCTGTCCAACCCCAGTAGACCACCATGACCAAGTTGGAGACCCCCTCAGTACCCAGGCTCAGCCCCCCTCAGCAGCCATGCCTCCCTCCCCGGCACCACTCACTCCATGTTTCTCTGACCCCTGGTTCCAGTCACACTGATCAGGGATCCCAAGTCGAAGTGAAGAGGCCCTGCTCAGCTAGTTTCTGTCCTTGGGGACAGAGTCCACTTTACGCTGGCAGGAGGCTAGTCACACCACCTCACAGGGCGGGGGACCTTCCCTCACCTGTCATCCAGAGACCTCCCAGGCCAGGCACCCCACAGACTAAGCCTGCTCTTTCCAGTAAGTCCTTGAGCAATCCAAACCCCTCCTGAGGCTTCCCACTGGCCAAAGGGACTTTCTACCATGGTGGGTTCTATATCCGTTCTAATACTGGAGCTGCTACCCTAACATGGCTATTGAGCACTTGAAGTGTGGCTAGTATGACTGAGAAGCTGGATTTTTAATCTTATTGAATGTTAACTGGTTTAGATATATATAACCACCAGGGCTGTGGGCTGCTGGCAGCCATCCTGGGCAGCACAGCTCTAGCCGACAGCCCTGGGCTGACCTGCCAGCCCTTCTCTCCTGAGCCTGCCCAATCCAGGCCTTCCTGAAGTCAGTTCCTCCACCAGCAGTGCCTCCCTCCAGCCCAGGGCTAAACCTTTGCAGCCTTGAAGCCTGAGTTTCACTGCATTCTGTGATCGCTCACAGAATTTCCCCTCCATCCTGCTACTTCCTTCCCCCCAGCCAGGTGGGCCTTAGTGTCGGCTTCTGCCACGCTCCCTCCAACCTCTCCCTGGGTGCCTCACCCTGAAATGTTCTCCTGTTCCCACCCCAGCGCAGACCGGGCCTGATGCAGAGCAAGGGGCTCAAGGAGTATATGGAGCACAGGCCCCTCCCTAGTCTTTCCTTTTGACAATGTAGGGGTCTCCAGCCTGACTGTGAAAGCCCTCTGCCCCGACTTAGCACTTTCCCCTTCAGCTTGCTCCAGCCTCACTCCTCACCCCCAATCACAAAACTGCCAAGCCCCACCTCACCTGTTCTCTAGGAGCCAAAACCAAATCCAAACAAAAAAACCCAGAATATAAAACTCCTTACCTCCAGCTCACAGCCTCCTAACCTTCCAGTCCTGCCCTGCTCAGCCCAACCCTCCCTCTACTTTATTTCCAGCTCCGAGGGCAGCCCCTCCCCTGGCCTTCAGCCCCAGCTGGAAGAGAGCATGGGCACTGAGTGTGCGGCTCTTACCCTTGGGATGGTAGGCCAGCCTCACTTCCAGAAAAAGCCAGAAAGGAAGGGTATAGGCGTGTTTTGAAAGCTTTGGGGCAGGGTATGGCCCAGAACATGGCATTGGGCACAGAGGGCACAGGAAACAGGCCAATGTGAATTGTGATCCCTGCTCTACTTGTGTTAGCTGTTTGAGTGCAGACAAGTTGCCTTAACCTCCCAGAGCCCCAGTCTCTCACCTGTTCAACAGGGATCCTGTCTTAAAGGGTTAAGGTAAGGATTTGTATTAATACAAGTGAAGGGCTTTGCAACAGAGATACTTAATAGATATAAACAAATATTGGTGTTACTGATAAGGTAATTATTTAATAATAGCAGAGGATTTAATAATAATAATTAACACCAGCTGAAATGTGTAGTGCTTAAGAATAAGATCCGTGACCCAGCAATTCTACATATACATAATATTTGGAGTTATATTTGAAGTTCCAAGAGAAATGAAAATCTATATCCACACAAAAACTTATACACGAATGTTCATAGTGTTATTCATAACAGGCAAAATGTAGAAACAACCCATATGTTTGCCTTAAAAAGTGTTCATAGAAAATGTGTTTCCATAAATGGAATATTATTTGTCAATCAAAAGGATATATGCTGCTAGAGTACATCAATGAACATTGAACACGTGCAAAGTGGAAGAAGCCAATCACAAAAGATCACATATTAATATATGTTTGTATCATCTCATTTGTATGAAATGTCCAGAATAGGCAAAATCATAAGGACAAAAAATTAATCAGTGGTTGTTTAGAGCTGTGGCTGGGGAATGGAGAGGGAATGGGGACTGTTAGTGGGTATGGGGTTTCTCTTAGGGGACACAAAAAATGTTTTAATTTATTAATCTAATCCCAGTCTATTTTGGTGATTGCACCAAGTCTATTTGGAGGTTACACAGCCCTGCAAATATAATAAAAACCAATGGATTGTACTTACCTAAGTGTGTATAGTATATGAATTCTCTCTCAATAAAGCTGTTTTAAAAAAGGGGGTTCAACCTCGTCTTTCTTTTAATGATAGATTTTTCACACTAGTGAGTCAGAATCACATGGAAGGTTTGTTAAAAATCAGATTGCTGGGCTTCATCGCAGAGTTTCTGACTCAGTATGTCTGGGGTGGGGCCTAAGAACGTATATTTCTGATTACACGGTGATGTTCCAAGGTTCCAATGTGATGCTGAAGCTGTGGCTACTTAGGGACCCCATTTTGAAAACCAGCAGCCAGCACTAGCTGTGTGATATAACTCATCTAAGCTTCAGTTAGATCTGACCAATAAGGATTAAAAATAGCTCCTACCCCTTGGGTGGTCATGAAGAATAATCATGAAAAGTACTTGATACAAAGCTTAGTGCACCCTTCAGGCTCAAAAAATAGCTATCATCATCATCATCTTATTACTTACATCTAAATCCTTCCCTAGAGAAGCTTGCAGACAACCATTATTCATTCACTCAGCAAATACTTATTAGGTATTTACTGTAGGTAAATACCTAATATACTGCATTTACTGTATACTACCCCTCCTTGGGGCTGAGAATACAGCAGGAAACAAGACAACCTTGTCACATACTTAAAGGAGCTGATATTCCTGGAAGAAGGAGGCACTCAGACCATGAACAAATATGCAGATAATCAAGATGGTTTCAGAGAATGATGTTCTCGGAAGAAAACAACACAAAGTGATGTGAAAGCAACTGGCTGGAGAGCTAGATTGGCCTATGGGCTCAGGAAAGACCTCAGAAGTGAGCTTTCAGCTAAATGATGACTGGCGAGAAGTCACTCTTTTGAAGATCTGAAGTGTCTTGGTCTGTTTGGGCTGCTATTCAGAAAACCATAAATTGGTGACTTATAAACACCAGAAGTTTACTTCTTGTAGTTCTGGAGGCTGACAAGTCCAAGATCAAAGTGTTGGTAGTTCAGTGTCTGGTGAGGACACTCTTCCTGGTTCCCAGACACTGTCTTCTCTCGGTGTCCTCACCTGGTAGAAGGAGCAAGGGAATCTCTTTCATAAGGACACTAATCCCACCTCCCGAGGCTTTCCTGTTGGCTAGTGGTGAAGAATCTGCCTACCAGATTCCAGAGAGCCTGGTGGACTACAGTCCATGTGGTCACAAAAGAGCTGGACACGATTTAGCAACTAAAGGACAATCCCACCTCCCCAAAATCCTACCTCCAAATACCATCACATTGGGGATTAGGTTTCAACATACAAATGGGTGTGGAGCAGGGGTCACAAACATTCAGTTTGTGTTCCTGGGACTGGAAGCCAGTCTTTTGAAGTGCTGGGGTGGGTGGGGGCATTCAAGCAAAGGAAACATCAGTGCAAAGGATTTGAGAAGGGAATGGGCAGGGTGAGAGGACAGGAACACAAATCACTAAACTTTAAGTGGACTAAGAGCAGAAGAAAAGTACTGATACTTCAGGGAAGATGTTCTGGGGAAACCGTTAGGGCCCCTCCCTAGAATATTCATGCCTCAAATATTTATTGAACATCCACCATGTGCTTAGTGTATCATGATAAGCCAATGGATGACTCAGAGGCAGTCTGGAAAATCGTGGAAATCACACACAGAAAAGACAAAGATAAGCACAAGCTAAAGCCAGAGGGGTGGGGTGGGGGCGGTGAAGAATTGCTGAGTGACCCTGAGGAGTCTTCACGGTGCTTAGAAGAGGATGATTTTTGGATCATTTGGAATTTATTACTCAGAAAGTATTTCTTGAGTTTTACCCTTTGCCAAACACATGGGTTGATGACTCAGTTCATATCTATCTCTTTAGAGCTCACCTCTAGTTGCAGAGGCAGATTTCTGAGCATGGTTCTCAAATGCTGAAATGCATAAAATTATTTGAACACCTTGGAGGACTCTAGTTACGACTCAAAATTGAGAAGCAAAGAAAGGAAAAAAGATTATATATTCAACCACATTAAAAAACAATTCTGCATCTTAAACTTGTAACACCATGAGTAAAGTCAAAAGACATACAATACATAGGAAAAATATATGGCAACTAATATTAGAGATTCTCTCTCTCTCTGCTATCTATATAAATCAACAAGACCAACAATGCAGTAGAAAAAAATGGACAAAGAATATGAACACAGTTCAGGGAAATGAAATGCCAATGACTCAACATATGAAAAGATGCTTCAGTTTTTTTCAGTAAATGTAATTTTGAAATTCTTATTTTATGTATTTTTTCTTGTGGTAAAATGTACATAAAATTAACAATTTTTAAGTGTATAGTTAGGTGGCATGAAGTTATTTACACAGTTGTGCAACCATCACCACATTCACCTCCAGAACTTTTTTCATCTTTCTCATGTCTATACCCATGAAGCAAGTCCCCACTCCTTCGCCTCCCTCCCTCCCCCAAGTCTTTAGCGACCACTGCTCTGCTTTCTGCCTCTACCTAATTTCTTTCATGGCCTTGACATTTTTAAAAAGTATACTCCAGTTACTTTGTAGAATGTCCCTCAATTTGAACTTATCTGTCCGTCTCTTCATGATTAGATTCTGGCCAATTATTTTGGGCAGAAATATCAAATAAGCTATCAGCTTCCCTGATAGCTCAGTTGATAAAGAATTCGCCTGCAATGCAGGAGACCCCTGTTCGATTCCTGAGCTGGGAAGATCCTCTGGCGAAGTGATAGGGTACACTGCAGTATTCTTGGGCTTCCCTTGTGGCTCAGCTGGTAAAGAATCCGCCCGCGATGCGGGAAACCTGGGTTTGATCCCTGGATTGGGAAGATCCTCTGGAGAAGAGAAAGGCTACCAACTGCAGTATTCTGGCCTGGAGAATTCCATGGACTGTATAGTCGACTCGACTGAGCGACTTTCACTATCAACACATAAGTGATGCTGGTCCTCAGTTGTATCAGGAGGCATAAGGACTCTGTCTCACTCGTGGGCAAGTATTTAGTTAACGGGGTGCCTACCAGGTTTCTCTACTGTAAAGTTACCATTTCTTCTTGCAGAGATTAATCTGTGGGGAGATACTTTGAAACAATGTGGAAGATGCATACGCTTGAGAAAGTCATAGATCCCTTCCACGCGTCAGTTTCCCCATCTGAGAAGTGGAGACAGAGACGTCTGAAACTTGAATTCCAGCTTAAGGAAGTGAAAATGCTCGAGAGACTGGAGAATCAGCTTCAGCCCTTGGCAAAACCCCCAAACACTAGGAGTTAATTTTTTGAGCACTCCGAAGGATGGGGAGAGACGCCCAAGGCTGAGCCGAGACTGGAAACGCTCGCGTACGCGTGCGCAGGAACGTGACCACAGAGTTGGTCCTCCAGAGACAGAGAGGCCGGAAGTTGTCTTCAAAGAAGCACTAGACTGTTGGGTTGGGTGAGCTGAAGCTCTACGAACAGGGTCGGCAGGCAGTTCCGAGCGGTAGTCGCGGCAGTTCGTCGGCTTGAGGGGCTCCAGGAGTCTGGGTGGGGAAGATGGCGTCTCGGGCAGGCCCGCGAGCGGCCGGCACTGACGGCAGCGACTTTCAGCATCGGGAGCGCGTCGCCATGCACTACCAGATGAGGTATGAAGTGAGAAGAGGAGCCCGCAGGGCCAGAAACACAACGCCGGCCTGGTCTCAGGGTTTTGCTCCTCAGCCCGCCCTCGGGCACCTCCCAAGTCCCCTCCACCTGGCACAGTCCAGGGCCCGCCCCCAATGCCGGGAAGCCCCTTCACTCCTGTGAGTTCCACCCCTTGATCCCTCTGTACCCTGAGGGAGTCCGGGCCCTGGGGCGTGGTTATGTTGGCCCGGCTCTCCGACCTCGGGAACCTAACTCCTAATTGAGCCTCAGTTTAATCTGCCTTTTTGGTCTTGAAGAATTGGTGAGCCAATAATCTCGTGAGAATGTAACATAAAATCTAGCACTGAAGTCTGCCCAGTACGCGGTAGCTGTTAAATTTTGGGTCGTTTCGGGGTGTGGACCCTAACGTCGAGACTTTGCCTCAAACGAATTTTATGGAACACCCCTCCCCGCCCCCCGCCCCCATCATGTAAGGGATAGTTTTGCGTTCGTTTGTTCGTTCAACAAATATTTATTTACCTTCTACCCATCATGCATTGTGTTAGGCACTGAGGATATAATAGCGAAAGCAGCCCTGGTCTTCGTATTCATATTATACCTTCAGTAAAAATTTATTGACAAACAACAAATCTGGTCCCTGCCTTCATGGAACTTGAAGTCTATGGGTGACTGATCCCCCTCCCACCACACACACACACCTTTCTGCACTTTCTATTATATGATATATATATTTTTTAATTTAGAGGTTTTCGTTCCTTAAATCCACTGAAGTTTCTCAGAATCTTTTCCACATCTTTTTTTCCAGAGTTTTAAAGACTGACAGGCCCTTTGGAACCTCACTTTATTCTTATGCTTAGACCCTTGTTCAAGGGAACCTCACAACCCAAGCTAGCATTTTCATGCCTGTCTAGAGTAGAAACTCTGCCCTCTGGAGATGTGAAGGGGATATATTTAGGACCTAAGAAAATTCAAAGAATAAGAGAAAATTTGCTTACTTTAGAAGAAAAATGTTTACTTTTACTGAAGAAGTATGGACAGCCTGAGTTGGTTTCTTTGCTGCCAGTACCTCATTCCATAGGCTCTACTCATATGCTACGGTCAGGGTTCTCTTTTTTTAATGGCCGTGCAGTGCAGATTGCGGATCTTAGTTCCCTGACCAGGGGTTGAACCTGGGTCCTTGGCACTGAAAGCACAGAGTTCTAACCACTGGATTGCCAGGAAATTCCCCAGAGTTTTCTTTCTGAACACAGCCCTGAGTTACTCTTCTGTCTTTAAAATGACTGAGTCAGTCTTTGCAACTTCATATCCCACTATTCCCCTCCCTGCCACAGTGTAGTCCTTCCACACCGAACTGTTTGCTCTCCTGGAACACAAATGTTTATGCCTTTTTGCCTGCATGCTATTACCTCTGCTCAGAATGTCTATCTCCACCTACCTCTCAGAGCCTAGCTCAGATATCACCCTTGTCTAGATAGCCTTCTCAGTCAACTCATTTCAGTCGGAATTGATTACTCCTTCCTGTGATCCCATATATTTTGCAACATAGATTTACAAGAGTTTTTCCAGTTCGTTTGTAATTACTTTTTCTTCCTCTGCTTTGTTCCCAGCCTCCAGGCAGGAACTATACCTTATTTATATCTGTATCCCTGTGTCCAGTACAATTGCTTGACATACAGCTGGTGTCAGAAAACTCTGAATGAAAGATACTTCTCCCTCTTCTCTGCCCCACAGTGTGACCCTCAAGTATGAAATCAAGAAGCTGATCTACGTGCATCTGGTCATATGGCTTCTGCTGGTTGCCAAGATGAGTGTGGGACACCTGAGGCTCTTGTCTCATGATCAAGTGGCCATGCCGTATCAGTGGGAGTACCCCTATTTGCTAAGCGTTGTACCCTCCCTCCTGGGCCTCCTCTCCTTCCCCCGCAACAACATCAGCTACCTGGTGCTCTCCATGATCAGCATGGGGCTCTTCTCCATTGCTCCCCTCATTTATGGCAGCATGGAGATGTTCCCTGCTGCACAGCAGCTCTACCGCCATGGCAAGGCCTACCGCTTCCTCTTTGGTTTTTCTGCCGTCTCTGTCATGTATCTGGTGTTGGTGCTGGCGGTCCAAGTGCACGCCTGGCAGTTATACTACAGCAAGAAGCTCCTAGACTCTTGGTTCACGAGCACACAGGAGAAGAAGCGTAAATGAAGCCTGCTTGATGGACTGCTGTGTGAGGTGACGCCTGGGCCTCCCACCCAGTGAACTGAGAGGGTAAAGGTGCTGCTGTAAAATCTCCTTTGGTGATTTTGGCGGCTGCAGTGTTGGCAACTAGTGCAAACTAAGCCTGAGTTCTGCAGAGCCCCTTCTGTTGCCATCAGCTGGTGGTGGAACTGATTAATTTATTCCTGGTTGGTGGAACTGGGTGATCAACAGCTGTGAAACAAACTTCGGCTTGTTGAAGTTGAGGTCCTTCTGAGTTTTTCATCCTGACGTCTTCTTGGTCATTCTCTCCACTTCCATCCATCACCCCTTCCCATCAAAACTGAAGGAGATGGGAAATCAGTCAAATTCTCCTTCAATCAGTGGGTCCTAGAGCAGGAAACATCTGGGAGGCTGCTCCCCCTGCAGGTGTTGGTCTCTACTGTGAACCCTTTTAATTAAAAAGAACCTCAATAAAGTTACAACTGCCTAGTCCCCCCTGTGCCTTGTGTTGGGGATTTGATAGAATGTGAAAAGTGTGTTGTTTGATGGCCTTAAGCACTCGGAGGTAGGTAGAGGCTCCCTGAGAAACCTGGCAGTGGCCTCAGGGAAGTGAACTGGGCACAGGGAACCTAAGTCATAGTTGAAACCCTGCAACTGATGGGCAGGAGCTACCATGCGCCATAAGGTTAACCTCCACCTGTAAAATGGTCCATTCTCATTTATGCAGCTTGGGTTATGGGCTTGTCTTTTGACTGGATATTAATGGTTATCATTCAGTGTTAATAGTGTCAGTTATGTGTGTAATACTGTTTTATGGTTTCCAAATGAATTTTAAAGTGTCCTACATATAGGGAATTTGCAATATCCATGAAGCATAATATCCTTGTGAAACATCCAGTGAACACAGTATGTAATGGTGTGGAGCAGATAAGTGTAAAAGGGATGTGGGGAAGAGATCTGTGAACTAAACCTCCTAAAGTCTGACACATTGTAAATGTTTATTGCTTGAAAGATGAGTGTCCCTTTGCTCTTACCTGCTTGACTTTATCATGTCTGGATGACACCCAGATTCTAACTGTGGATCCCTGCCCTCCAGAGTCATTTTGTTCTATAAACATTCTATGTATTCAGTCTCTATTAGGTACTGGCAGTACTTCTGTGTACGTAAGTTTTAGACGTCCTGATTATCTTGACAAACTCAGTGTGTCCTGAACTTAACTCTTTGCCTTCCACCTCATATCCATTTCTCTTTCTGCCTCCCTGTGTGCTGATGAGTATACCAAGAGCACAGCTCCGAATCATCAAGTCCCTTACTTTGTGCCCTTGTTTTCTGAACAACCAAAATTCCTTAATCCCTTTCAGACATGTCCAAAGTGTGGTTCCAGTGCATCACTCCTGATTTATCTCCTGATACCCTCGCACACTGTCTGTCTCAGTCAGGAGAACCTCTCATGAATCCCCGTATCAGTTCCATGTTTTCCCAATTTCCTTCAAAATTTTCCTTTCAAAAAACAAAAGTTTTCCTTTTCTACTTCTTTACTATTTACTTCTCTTTCGAGACCTAGTTTATATGGTAATTCTGGAGCCTTCTGGTTACTTCAGTTCAAGGAGTAAGGGTTCTTTCTTTAAATTCACATGTCACTTTAATTTTATCTTTTCTATTGACAGAACTACTAACATTTTTTTCTCACCCCTAGTAGCTAATGTATAGTGTGCTTTCTGAATTTATTGAGTGAAATAATTTGTCCTACTGTAGACTAAAGTCATAACAAAGAACTAGACTGATGCACGGGTAGGATTTGGAGAGCAGAGAGGTGCAAACGTAAATGAGTGGATAATGGAGTTATGTGCACAGGCAATGACTGCTAATTTTCAAAGAACCGGGATATAAATAATTTATTTTTTAAAAGTATAAAATTTATTTGATTATTAGAATGGTACTTTACAGTCTTGGAGCACTTCTCAAGACTCATGGAAATTAGTGTCAACAACCAAAAAAAAACCCATTTGGTTAATTTTAGTCTTCTGCTTGTTGGGTTGTTAGGATTCTAACTTTTCGGGCCTCTCCAATCACTTTTTCCCCCTTGCCTCATGGTTGTAGTATTCCCTGAAGTAAACAAGATTCCCTTTGAAAAGGATCCTGATTTAGTGGGAAGAGGACTGTATTTGGATCAAAAGGCAGCAGGTTCACATACCAAGATCAGCCCTGCCTAATTCACAAGAATGTTTTAAAGATCAAAAAAGCCTTGTGAAAGTGCTTAAAGAACTCTCTGTAGCACCATATAAATGTGAGGAATGGTTATTAATCCCTGATCTTATGGAGCTAGAGGATGTAGGCATTGGAAGTACCCTTAGTGAGTATCTAGTCTGTGGGAAAGGCAGTGTGGTATAGTGGAGAAACAGTTTCTGATACTACACTGACTCAAATCTAGCCAGACGTTTTGCTTCCTTTTGCCTTGATTTGAGCCTCGGTGTTTGATCTAATATATGGGGGATCATAGTATCTACCACACATGGTGGTTGTGTGGGTTCAGTAATGTATGTAAAATGTGCTCGTGCTTAGTCACTGAGTCATGTCCGACTCTGTGACCCCATGGACTGTAGCCTGTCAGGCTCCTTCTGTCCATGGGATTCTCCAGGCAACAGTACTGGAGGAGGTTGCCCTGTCCCCCTCCAGGGGCTTATCCTGACCCAAGGATTGAACTTAGGTCTCTTGTGTCTCCTGCATCACAGGCGGATTTTCCACTGCCGAGTCATTGGGAAAACTGTGTAAGCCGTAGTATGTGCTTAGCTTAATAAATATCAAAATCCCTTCCAGTGATGAGCAGTGTTGGTGCTTCCCTCTCATGATGGAAGTCCCAGCCACTTCTCTTAAGCATAATTTCTTGCCTCCATATTCTGGAGTTTGATTCCTTCTGGAAGAGCAGGAGTAAGAAAGGGACACTTGTGTACTCTTGGTTTTTGTTGGTCTAATTGGTTGGGCCTTCTTGCCCAGGGTGCCCTGATAGTAGGCACAGTTGCCTCAACAGATCTTGGGAATCTGCCATTACAGGAAAAGCCTAGAGACCCTGCTGCAGTTGTCTGACCAGAGTCCACACATGGATAAGGCTTTGTCAGGAAAAACAGCTGTCCAAGGCCCCCACAGTGTACTCTACCTGAGCACGCATCAAGGCCTGCCATGACCTCCTGAGCACCTGGCTTGGTCCCCAAGTAAAGGTTATTGGAGCATGAAGTCTGGATCAGCTCATTCAGACACAAACCACAGGTGAGACAGGCCTTGGCCACTTTCTAAAAGGATAGGACCTAGTGCTGCAGGCCTACCACACACCACTGTTGCCATTACTCCAGTTGGCCACCTCCTTTTCCAGCCACAGAAGGATTCCAGCTCCTCCCTTGTTGACACTTGCTAGACAATCCCTACTCCCCTAGAAATCTGATCACTGATAACTCATTCCCATAAGACATACGTATCCTTTATTCTTTGCATCTATTATGATTTCCTACCCCACGTTGTTAACCCTGCCAACTCATCACATCGTTCAGTCTAGTACTTCTGTGGACTACAAGGCCCAGAAACCACAGATCTCCCTAAAGCAGTGTGTTGTGACAGAAAGAGCTAGAAAGACATGGGGGTGAGTCCTCTCTCCGTTTTGTGTTTGGTTAAGTTACTTAATCTTCCTGGTGTTCCCAAGCCTGTAAGATGGTTTGGTAAGACTGACCTCAGGGGTTATAGACCAGTGGGCCAAGCCCATAGCCCAGAATCTGATGGTAGGAGCTCAGCAAAATGTTGGTCTTCCCCAGGGTGTGCTGGAATTCACCCACTGTACTTTTTAAACTCCTTTTTGGGAAAGGCTCCACAATAAATGAACTAGCAAAACAAAAAAATATAGACCTCCTTTTCTCCCTCCTTTCCCTTATTTTCTGTCTCTTCTGCCTTTTATACACACTCTTTTTCTTCCCTTTCTTATGTATGTATATGTGTCTCTGTTCTTTCTTTTCCACTTCTCCTCCCATACCTTAGCCAGAGTCAGGGAACAATTAACCAAATGTTAAATGTTTTCATTGTGAGAATCAGAAGATGAACATGAAAGTGTTAGTCTCTCAGTTGTGTCCAACTCTGTGACCCCATGGACCGTAGCCTGCCAGGCTCCTTCTGTGTATGGAATTCTTCAGGCAAGAATACTGGAGTGGGTAGCCATTCCCTTCTCCAGGGAATCTTCCCAACCCAGGGATCAAACCCGGGTCTCCTGCATTGCAGGCAGATTCTTTACCATCTGAGCCAACCGGAAAGCCCAGAAGATAAAAGGAGTCAAAAGTGAAAAGTGTTTGAGAACGGAGCCAACTTTCTCACTTGGTGTCCCCGGCACTAGAAAACACATTATCTGTATAGATCTAAACCATTGTGGGCTAAGTGAAAAATTAGGGGGAAGACTCCGTAATCTATCTGAGCCACCAGGGAAGCCCAAGAATACTGGAGTGAGTAGCCTATCCCTTCTCTAGGGGATCTTCCAAACCCAGGAATCGAACCGGGGTTTCCTGCATTGCAGGCAGATTCTTTACCAACAGAGCTATCAGGGAAGCCTTAGTATGGCCATACCACCCTTTTCTCCCTTCACATCTTAGCAGTTTGCTTGCAGTGATGGGCTCCAAGGCCAAAAGAACTTAGGCAGGCAGGCCCTTAGAAGTTCTCAGGAGCAGAGGAGCATGAGGCAGTGGGAGGAGAGGCCCTAAGGATGGTAGAAAACGAACCGTGAGACGCTGGCAGAATTGGAGCTCCTTGGGCTTAGAGACCTTGACCAAATCATTCTCTTTTCTGCTTCTTATTTCTCTCCTTAATTCTCACTTACCTGTCTTGTAAGATAGTTAAGAGAATCAGCTCTGAAAGTGTTTCACATATGAAATGTGAAATAAGCTGCTTAGATGAAACATCATAGTTTACATTTACCCAACTACAAAGCACCTATTTCATGATATCCACTTCTAGGCACTGGAGAAACATAAAGAATAAGAAAAGATCTTTCTAAGGAACTCAAGAGTTAGTATTTTTAGGATAATGGGTACAATGGGGGTCTTCAGACAGTGGGCCTGAAGACTTAGAAACTTGCTAGAACTGGCCTAAAGACAGCTATGGTCAAGCTACTGAAAGGTACAGAGGGCTAATAACAGTGTCAAGGTACCTTCACCCAGTAGGTGTGCCCCCAACTTTTTTTCCACTGTGTGTGTCACCAAGGTGAGAGCTGAAGCAGCTCAAATGCTCCATGAGCAGGAGGAAGCCGTGGGACGACGGGGAGGGACCCCACAGAGAACAGAGCCTCGTCAGCATCGGAAACCACAGGAAACCAGGTCAGTGCGTGGGGCCCGCTCCCTCTGCTCCAGCACTCAGCTCTGAACTCTAGGGCCTCCTGAGCAGACTGTACTGATTAGTGGATCCTTGGAGCTGGAGGCCTTTTGGCAGAAGAGCCAGAAGAACAGGCCAGTGGGTCATCAGAAAGCTACTCTATAATCCTGAGAGTCAGCCGGCTAGGGCCAGGGTGCGCTGGGGGACACGTGAGCTTTATGTGCCTCCTATAGTGCTTTCTTGTTCTCTAAATAGTGCTCAGTCACCTCTGTCTCCAGCACCCGATGCACAGAAGTGCTTGATAGCTCTGTCAGCCCTCTAAGTGAGAGGATGAAGCGTGTGTCCAGGGGAGATCCAAGTCCAGGAGCTGCTAAGGGGCAGGTGCCATCCACAGGGTGTTGCAGGAGTAGGAGGGGTTAAGTAGATGCAACCTGCCATCCACCCCCTAGCCGTATACCCACCTCTTTCCTGTTCTTTGCCAGAGCAAGAGCACCCTTGCCCTTTAGGTAGGGGAGCGGGGTTTTCTGAGGGGTAGATGTTCCCCAGTCCCTGCGCTTGGGGAAGGAATGTGGCCTGGCTGGCTGGTTGGGAACGAGGAGGAGCTCTGGGGCAGGGCGGGGCAGGGGCAGGCTGAGGCGAGGGCTCCTGCTGGCACTGCACTCCCGGCTGCTGCGCAGCAAGCCGGCCCAGGCCCTGCCGCCCACCTTCGGGCCGTGCAGCCATGCACTGGGCGCCTTGACTCTACGGAACCCCATGGGGAGCCCCAGACTGGCAGCCCTGCTCCTGCCTCTTCTCCAGCTGCTCACTGGCCTGTCTGCCTCTGCTGGGATTGGCTGCCCCTTCCTTCCCCGCTGGAGCACTCGCTGTCTACTGGCCTCCCGCATGGTAAGGTGCGCCTGCCACTGCTGGTGGGGACACCTGGCTCGCACAGGCTCATAACACTCCCCACTCTCCGGCCTGTCCTTTCCTACCACCCAGGTCCCTAAGCTCTGATCGCAGCATCAGCGTGTCCTCTACACCATCTTGAAGTGATAGCCATAGTCCCAGGGCACCGAGGGCCTGGGCAGGGTGGAGCTGGGAAGAAGACAGCCGGAGTGGATGGGCTATTGGTTTACGGGTCTCAAGCAGGGAGAACACCCCTGTGAGAACCTCTGCTAATTCTACTTCTGTCCTTTCTTTTCCCTACCTGGCCCTGTGCTTTCAGGATGGCAGTTTCACTGGTGAGTCTCATTCCCTGCCCTGCTCCCCTTCCCTGTTTCCTCCATTCTAATTTTTTTTTTCTCTACCTAAGAAGTGGCATATATCAAGGGAAAAGCACAGGGTTTAGAGCGAGGACAAGCCTGGATTTGCATTGCAATACTGCCACATACTCCACACATGGCTTCGGGCAGTGCACGGTGTCTGAGGGGTACAGCAGCAGAGTAGAAATGATTGTACAATGAAAACTGTTGTCCCTGAGCTGTGGGGAGGATTAAATGAGAGCCAGGTAAATCTCCAGGCACTCTGCCTTGACTAGTTCTTCACCAGTCAGTCGTACAATGATCCTTGCTATTTTACGGTACCTTCTGCTTTACAAGGTATTTTGCTACACATTATCTTACTTGAGCTTGACAGCAGCCCCACTTTATGAATGAGGAAGCTGAGGTTTACAGGAGTCTGTAACTTGCCTCAAGTCACTTAGCCAGGGTGTAAGTGGCAGTGCTCAGCCTCAAGTCCAACTTGTCTAAGGCAGAAGGGACCTCCTGGGACCTTACTGTCTGATTTCCTTTTCTTCTGTCACAGGAAGGTCTGCCCAGATTCCTCACCATATCCAGCCGGCCCCCCACCTCTCCCCAAAGCCTTGGTGTGCTTGCTGCTGCCACTGTCCCCACTGCTGGTGTCTGCATCTGGTGTCGGGTCCCTCGGGTATGAGAAACAGCGCTCTGGGCCATTCTTAGAGGAGATGGGAATTGGGGGAATTGGGGGTGAGCCAAGTGAGATGTATCACACTAAAAGAGATGTTAGTCCTGTTGCCAACCTCAGCAGAGACTTCAGCCATCCTGAAATAGCACACTGTGCCTACTGATAAGTTCTGTTGTATCATTTGGTGAAGGTGTTTCTCCTTTCAGCTGGTACCAGTTCTTGGGATTAAAATGTTTCAGTTCTATGAATTTACTATTACTACGTTCTAGTAAGGCAAGATCTGTCTTATAAGAAAGAACAGACAGATCTTATTCAGCTCTACATTTTTCTTGCCTACCTCAGTGCCTGGGACATACTAAATTCTCACACACTGCTTAAGAATCGACAGTTTATAATTTTTCACTGTTATAAATAATGCTACTATGAATCTTTGTATACACATAGATTTTTCTCTACTTAAGAAATTAGTTCTCTTTGGTTGTATCATAACTTTCAGGACTGTAGACGTTTGGGATCATTACCCTCCCTGATGTAAAATGATTGACTGTCCAGCACCAGGTCACATCTTCCGATAGGGGAGGGACTGCGAAGGGCCGGGTAGTAAGTGTGCTGTTCCCTGTGCAGGGCTTCAGTGGGGCTGGCTCCGCCTCCTAGTGCAGAAATCCGAAAAGTCTTACAAGTTCTGGCTCTGTAGGAGACACAGGATGCCAGCGTCTGCTCAGGTACTCTCCCTGCCAATGCCAGCCCTGCCCGATGCCCTACAGCCCTTCCCTTTCTGGCCTCTCCTTCTGTTCTCCAGTCATCCAAGAGAGAGGGAAAGCGTGGAGCTGAAGTAGACTATTCTGTCCATTACACAGTTAGGGACACTAAAGCTTAAATGTTGAGCAGCTTGCCTGTCGTGCCCCGGGCTGCTCCATAGACAGGAATAGAAGCCAGAGTTCCTGATTTCTGCCCTGAGGCCAACCTTGCTGTCTGCCTGCAGAGGAAGTTGCTGAGTAGCTGCTGCCTGTCTGAGAAGGGCCATCACAACTCCAGCCTCTCCCCAGATAGCTCCCACAAGGGGCTACGCTCCAAAAGAACCCAGCCGGTAGATCCAGAGGAAGGGGAAGGTCTCTCCAGATCCGGCTCACAAAAGCTTGGAGGTAGGCACGTCGTGTGACTGGAGATAGTGGAGCCAAGTAGTGGTGCCTGTGCTAAGGCCAAGAGACAAGGCCACCAAATCCCCCTTCTCCCCAGGACCTGAGTTCTCCTTTGACTTGCTGCCTGAGACAAGGACTATTCAAGTGACCATTCCTCCAGGCCCAGAGGTCAGTGTGCGTCTTTGCCACCAGTGGGCACTGGAGTGTGAGGACCTGAGCCATCCCTTCGATGCCCAGGTATGCAGTGCCATCTGCCCATAAAGCCAAATCATACAGGGCCGGAACCAAAGGACCTACCTATTGTACAGATGAGGAAACTGAGGCCCAGAGAGGAATGGTAATTGTCCAAGACTTCTTACAAGTCTGAAGTGCCTATCATGAAGACTTTGAACTAGAGAGAGAAGGCAGGGGGCCGTGTCTCTTGGCAGGAGAGGAAGGGAAGAGGGGGTAGAGATCTGGGACAACCATGAATGCCTAGCAAGGTGAGGAATATGGCACTTAACCTCAGTGCAGTGACCCTCAGTGAGATTCAGGTTGCCTTTTCAGTTCCACCAAGAAGTTGTTTTCCCTGAGAAAGTAATAAATTGGTTACATCTGTCTTGATACCCTTCAATCTCGCTCTCTTTTGTCACTGCTCCTCAGAGAATGAGATGTCCCCTGTTCTCCCAGCCTGTGGCCTGACATCCCACCTCAACCTCCAGTTGTCATGGATACTCTTGTATACAGTTGGAGCCATTTGCAGGGACTGATGCTGTACCCAAGTCCGTCAGATCTCCACATTTAAAATGATGATGATGCCTCCCAACATCATCGTGATGCTAGTATTTAATGCATTGAGTTGGTGCTTCTAGCACCTAGCACCCTCCCCAGCATACAGTAGGGGCTCAATAAATGTATATTCCTTTCCCCAACTCCTCCCTCCCCCTATTCCATGTATTGAGACACTTAGAGCAGATGGCCAGACTACAGGACAGAGACCCCCCTGAGAAGGAATTTGTCAGTGAAAGAAATAAGCCTCAGATAAGAGGAAAAGCAGGATGTATGGTGGGTAAGTTCCAGCTTCTTCCTGCCCTTGTCCAGGGTGCCTCTGCTCTTTCTCAGCCCCCTCTTCATCTCTCCCTTTGCTGAACTGTCCACAGAAAATTGTGCCTGGGAGCCACACTGTAGACCTGCCTTATGAATTCCTTCTGCCCTGTCTGTGCATCGAGGTAAGCAGAGGGAAAGGTGTGGATGGTCCATGCTCCACTCCTAGGCCACCCAGACAGCACAGTTGGTCAAGTGTATCTCCACTAAGTCCGGTTTTAAAAGGGCTGGTGTTAATGAGATGCTGGGGGAGACTGGTGCCAGCCTAACAATGAGCCTCACACTGGGTCAGGGGTGGAGGTGTCCTGCTGATCATGGGATATTCCTGGGGGTGATTCCAACCTCAGCCCCACCCAAACCCAGCTTGCTTTTGTTGAGACCCAGCCTCAGCCTACCCACAGAGCAGAATAGACAGCTGCCTTCACTGGGTGTCCTGAGCCATTAGGGTGAGGGCTCATGGCCACTGCAAGGTTGCATATGGCTCCAGAAGTGCCATTCCCACTAGCCCTACATGGCAGTCCTCCTCCTCTGCCTGTAGGGCTGAGGGGGCCTAGCATTAAGACTTCTTTTAAGGGACTTCCCTGGTGATCCAGTGGCTAAGACTTCACACTGTCAATGCAGGGGGGCCAGAGTTTGATCCATTGTCAGAGAACTAGATCCCACATGCTGCAACTGAAGATCTCACGTGCTGTAACTAAGACCCAGCACAGCCAAATAAATAAATATATTTTTGAAAAAAGGCTCCTCTGGGCTAGACAGAAAAGTCTGGGGGCCTTGTTACTGGGAAGGAGATGAAAGGGAAGGTACAGGCAGAGACATGTAATGAGGAGCGCCTGCCAGAGGTACAACCACTGGATGTTGAGGGGAGAGGCCTGGAAGGGCACTTGGCAGCTTGGGAATTGCTGAGAATGGACACCTGGGAAGGCAGAAGTTGAGGAACATGGACCTCATGATTTGCCTCTTTCTGGGGCTAGGTTCTCCTCTCCCAGAGAAGAGGACTCAACCCCTCCCTCACTGATCTCGCTCCTATAGTCCGGAGTTCCTCCCCAAGCGCCTCCACCCTGGCCTGCACCCCACACGGCTGCCCCTCCTTGGTGCCCAGCCAGCTCAGGCAACTTGTGTCCAGGCAAAGTCAAGCCAAAATGAGTTTCAAGTCTGAGTGATGTCGGGAAAGCCAGTCCTCTGACCTCCATCCCTGTTCCCTTCTCCCACAGGCATCCTACCTGCAAGAGGACACCGTGAGGCGCAAAAAATGTCCCTTCCAGGGCCAGCCTGAAGCCTGTGAGTGCTGCTCATGTGACTCCTGTGCACGCACACCTTCTCTCTGTCTCTCTCCCACACACACGTACATACACACAAACGCACGCACATGCACACCCTCTACACTGGTATGGGAGGAAGTCCGCAGAAAGCATGAGGCACTTTCTCTGGAATTAGTGCAGAGGCAAGTCATGGACTACCGTGTCTGCTAAATCAGACTGTTGAACATTGTCCTAGGCACTATGGGAGGTTCAGAAATATCCACCCCAGGAGTCAGTGTACTAAGAGGGTGGATCAGAAGACTTGGGCTCATATCCCAGCTCTGCTACTCATTCTTCTCTGAGCCTCATCTGTGAAATAATGATACTTGCCCTGCTTCACTTTCCAACTCCTTATGAGACTGGAATTCAATATTATATGTGAAAGTGGTTGGTGACATCTATGCATATTGTTGAGCCCAAATTGCAGAGACAGGATGCTCAAACATGACAGATGAGTAGCACCAAGCAGCTTATGGTCCACAGCAGGATTGTAACTAAGGAATAGGCTATAGGGCATGACCTGTGGGGACAGAGAAGCCCATGATGGTTGTCTCAGGGGAGGGAGAAGCCCATGGTGGTTGAATAGAAAAGGTCTCCTAAAGGAAGTGACACCTGAGTTGGGCTCAGAAAAAGGGCAGGATTTAGAAAAAAGAGAACGGAGGATAAAGCATTCCTAATTCTGAGAGGAATGTAAGAAAAGATATGAAGATTTTGAGTTTGGGGAGCAGCAAGGAGTTGGCCAGAAGGGAGGCGCAAGAAGGAGAGGAGATAGCTAAATATAAAAGGTAGTAGGAGGGGCTGGAAGCGGCATGCTCCTTTATCACCTAGGCAGACCATGGCTGTACCAAGCTCCTTCAGAAATATCATCTTCTGATGCCCTGGGGATCAGGATCAGTTTCAGGCCTCCTGGGCCTCACTCTCTGCCCCTGCTGCCTGCCCAGATGGCTCAGACTTCTGGGAGTCAATGAACTTCACTGACCACAGCCAGCACAATCAGATGGTCATGGCCGTGACACTACGCTGCCCACTGAAGCTGGAGGCCTCCCTGTGCCAGAGGCGGGGCTGGCCGACCCTCTGCGAAGACCTCCCCAATGCCATGGCTCGAGAGTCAGAGGGGGTGAGTCAGGCCTTCCTAGGGCCTGGGCGAGCAGGGCTAGGGCCTGGGGCCCTGCTCTCAACTCTCTTCTCCCCCCACAGTGGTATGTCGTAGAGAAAGTGGACTTGCATCCCCAGCTCTGCTTCAAGGTACCAGCATGTACCTTGAAGTACAGGGGCTGGGAAGGGTGTGCATGGTGCCTGGAGCTTGCTGACTTGCCATTCTTGGATTTCTCAGTTTTCTTTTGGAAACAGCAGCCACGTTGAATGCCCCCACCGGACATTCGGTGAGCCAATAAGTGACCCTGGCTGGGACCCCTCTCTCACCATTTCACCCTCACACAACTGTGGTGAAGCCAAACTCTATCCCTGCCCTAGACTTCTCTGTCAACTGCAGCCCAGCTCCTATAACCTCCCACAAAAACATCATCTCTCACCTGACGCTCTCCCCCGTCCCCCCCTCCACAGCAGCTCCATCCTGGAATGTGAGCATGGATACCCAGGCCCAGCAGGTGGTCCTTCACTTCTCTTCAAGGACGCATGTCACCTTCAGTGCTGCCTGGAACCACCCAGGCTTGGGGCAGGACAGCGTGGTGCCCCCCGTGTACAGCGTCAGCCAGGTATGGCCTAGCCAGGGTTTGGCTCCCACTGGGACCTATTGATTAGAGCACATCAGGGAGAGGCAAGCAAATATCTGACTTACAGCATCTGCTGATTTAATGACTTGATAAGCCTGTATTCAGCTGCCTCTTCTGCCAGTCAGTGGAGTCTTCGATGGAGCAATTTCTAGGCCTTTCCATTTCTGAACCAACAAGGATAAACAGGCAAGAGGCTGGCCCTCTCACTCCCAGCTGCTCTCTGACCCACTCCAACTGCCACCACATTTTGTACTGATGCCCTCTCCTGAACCAGCTGTCCTCCACACACCCCTGCCTGCCTCCACAAGGCATCGGGCAGGAGTTCTCTGTCTCTGGGAGACAGAACCCCAGGAAGCTGAAGTGCTCTTTGCAGAATACTGTGAACCACTGACAGATTCAACTCTGTCATGTGAACTAAAAACAGCTAACTAGCAGACTCTCTTCTGTGTATCTGACATAAAAACCACCATCAAATATATCCGCAAAACCACAGCACCAAGCTGACTAAGCATGGCTCGCTCTTTTCAGTTCTTTCTTATTCACATGCAGCTTATTTGTTTTATAGTCTTTGAGGGCTCCCAAGCAGACAGATGGTAGTAAATGCTATAGATTTAAGACAAAATCATGTGGGATGACCTAAAATAGGGAGCTATATCCAAGGACTCCTTTATTGCTGTGAGCTGGGAACATCATTGAGTTTAACCATGGTTTGAGAGCCACAGTATCATACCCGCTCACAGCTGGCTGGAGAATGGGGGCTGAGGAAGGGCTGGGGCAGGGGGTGGAGGGTGTTTCCAAAGAATGGAGATTGATCCACCCTAACCAATGCCCAGAACACAGGGTGAAGCCACATCCTGCCTGTAGACGGAGGGCCGTCAGTTCAGCGTGCATTTATTCAGTGCCCGCTCTGTTCCCACTCTGTAATAGGCCCTGGGAGATATAAGAAAATCATGTAACACAGCCTCTGCCCGTAAGAAGCCTATCGTGTAATAAATAAGCACTACTACCAAATGAATACACACTGCACTGTGTACTGTAAACGGCATCCACCTGCATATTCCCATCTGAGGCTTTCAGTAACCCAGTGAAATAAGGATTATTATCCATTATACACAGATGAAGAAACTGAGGCTCAAGGAGGAAGGTAGTCTATCTCGATGCAAAGATCTCACTGCTAGGAACAACAAAGGGAGAGTTAAGGCTGACTTCGCTAGCTGTGGTCTCCTGACTCTACAACTTACATTCTTTCCAGTGGACAAGCTGCCCCTCCAGGTTTGCAGGGCAGAGATTAACCTCCTGGTTTGTGAGCTATTAGAGGACAGAACCAATGTCTGTGCTCACCTTGTTTCCTCAGGGCTTGGTACAGAGTCAGTACTCAGAGTATGTTTGTTGATGAGTGCCTGATTAACATGTATCTGTGCCACAGTTCAGATCTGGGAGTGATCAGCAGGATCTGGGAATGAAGCCTAGGAAGGCTTCTTGTTGGGGTGGCACTTGGCCCTAAGCTTGGTAGGATTTGAGTGGGGGTGGCGTGGAGAAGGGAAGAACACCACCTGGGCAAAGGCTCAGGGGCTGCACAGAGCCAGATTTGCCTCTGTGGGGACAGTCATTCTGCTCTTCATTCCCACAGACTCAGGGCTCAACCCCAGTGACCCTAGACCTCATCGTTCCCTTCCTGAGGCCAGGAGGCTGTGTCCTGGTAAGGAATTCTGCCCTCACTCTGCATACACACCCCTGGCATCTACACCACAGGTGGCACATGGGGCAAATCCAGTCAGTAAAAATGTTTGATTTGGCTAGCACAGTGTTCAAAATTGGAATTAGTTGTCACCATTTAACTAGTGGGAGACGTCATATTTTTAAAAGTTGATTTCCGGCGTTTCTTGAAAACTCAGAAAGCCTGGTGCTTTGTGTCCACATTCAGATGTGGTAATTGGTGTGGGAGCTCAGTGGTGTCTGATTACTTCAGTCGGGACTTGTGCCCCTCCAGCTCCTCTTGGGTGCCCTGGTCCGCTTTGGGTTTACTTTCTGAGTTTGCCAAAGCTGGCCCAGGCGCAAACCCTGTGCTACAAGAATGCCCTCTCCACGGTCCCCCTCTCCATCCTCCCACCTCATTCAGCTTCCCCTGGGAGGAGGGTTTACCTTGGCTCACAAGGGTGGGGGGCTCTGTGCCCTCAGGTGTGGAGGTCAGATGTCCAGTTTGCCTGGAAGCACCTCTTGTGTCCAGATGGTGAGTTCTTGGGAGGGGACGGGGAGTGAGAGGGAGGCTGGGCACTGAGGAGCTGGGCTTCGCCTCACCCTGCTTGACTCAGTCTCTCACAGACGCCTGGGGCTCTTGATCCTGGCACTGCTGGCCTTCACCACTCTACTAGGAGTTGTTTTGGTTCTCACGTGCCGGCGTCCACTGTCAGGTAAGCTTACTGGGAGGTAACTTGGGGACTTTTTTGGCTGCTAGGCCAGTTGCCCTCTCCTTGCTCCCCTGCCCAGGATGCCTTCCCAAAGAGCCTCCTCCCTGCTGTGCGCACCCGTCCTGTTACCAAGGCTTTTAGCCTTAGGCCCCCTAGTGGGCAGAGATGGTTAAAGCAGGACAAAGGTCCCTCTGCCGGTAGTTCTCTGCGGCGTCTCTAGGCAAGAGGCAAGTGGGGTGGAAATGCAGCTTGCGCTGCACCTGTCGCCCTGGCCCTTGCCTCTTCCAGGGCACCTTTATCTAAATTAGCCCAAAGGTGCCCTATAGACTAAAGCTGCCTTGGGTACCCAACCCTGGCGCAGATGAGGAACAGGGAAGGTGGAGGGGGGGTGAAGTTCAACCCTATCAGGTAGCCCTGAGGCCTGGGAGGAGAGGGCTGGGTTTTCCTTTAGCCCCCCACACTGCTCATCTGTTGCTCCCGCCCCCAGGCCCCGAACGAGCGCCGCCGGTGCTGCTGCTGCACGTGGCGGAGTCTGAGGCCCAGCGGCGCCTGGTGGGAGCACTTGCTGAACTGTTGCGAGCCGCGCTGGGCGGCGGGCGCGACGTGATCGTGGACCTTTGGGAGGGCACACGGGTGGCACGCGTGGGCCCCCTGCCGTGGCTCTGGGCGGCTCGGGCACGTGTGGCGCGGGAGCGAGGCACCGTGGTTCTTCTGTGGAGCAGTGCCGGCCCCAGCCCCACGGGCGGCCCGGATCCTCGCGCTGCGCCCCTGCGCGCCCTGCTTCGCGCCGCCCCGCGCCCGCTGCTGCTGCTGGTTTACTTTAGTCGTCTCTGTGCCAAGGGCGACATTCCCCCGCCCCTGCGCGCCCTGCCCCGCTACCGCCTGCTGCACGACCTGCCGCGCCTGCTGCGCGCCCTGGATGCTCGGGCTTCTACTGAAGCCACCACCCGGGGCCGCTTCGTCGCCCAGCCGCGCCTGAGGGGTCGCGTGGAACTGTGCCGCAGGCTGGAACTGGAGGCCGCCAAACTTGCCGACCAAGGCTGAACAGAGCTCAGCGCAGTCAGGATGTCTGTGACTGCAGGCCTAGGGGCACTGGCTGGAACCCCCTCACTCAGCGTCCCCGCCCACTCCCCACGTTCCCCCAGTGTCCAACCTCTTCTTCCTGCTCATGCTTCCTCAGAACCCTCAGGGAAAGTCTCTTTTTACAGAGAACGCCCTTGACCTCAGTCCTGTGGTGGGTGGGGATCATCACACTTCCTCTCTCCAAAAGTTCCAGAGAATAGTGCACGTAGGCTCCAGTCCACACCGGAGAGCTTAGGGCTTGGGGAGGCAGGAGAGATGGCAGTTCTGACTGGGAGGCGCCTCCAGACGAGTGCGGGAGGAGGGGGATCGGTGGAGAGGGCAGAACACCCCTTTGGGGCTAAGGATCCGCCTTTTTCAGAAGGAGGCCCTGCCCACAGATGGAGGGAGGGAGGGCTCTGGACCCAGGGTGGTGGGGGCAGACGTGGGACAGTGGGGACTGAGAGAAAGATGAATAAAAGAAAACATGATGGGTAAGCTAAGAAACACAAGGCGCCTCTTCAGTGTGCCCAGGGTGCTGAGCTGGGGAAGGGCCAGCATTACCCTACCCAGGGCTGGTTATACGTCATTCTGTGGGCCCAGATCCTCTGTGTCCACATCCACATCCACGTCTGTCACGTTCTCACAAGCAGTGCCTCTGAAAAGGCAAAGAGGGATCTGGAGATCTTGATCCTCACTGTGATTCTTCAGAGAGAATAAAGGAAAACGGGTGATGTGGGTCCGTGGTCACGCAGCTAGCCTGTGGCAACAGCACAATTAGGACCCTGTCTTCCTGCCTCTGGGGTCCTGGGTTCCTCCCCTCGACCCCACACTGCAGCATAAGCCAAGCAGTGATGAGAAGTCCACTTTCTAGTGCCTTTAGAGCTCCTGTCCCACAGTGAGGCCCAAGGAGAATGTGGGAAGGGACCTGGAGTCCCAGAGTCATATGGGAAGTGAAAATGCCCCAGGATTGCCCAGAACTCTCCTCCTTAGGGACTCCCAGAGTGAGTAAGAGCTCCCTTACTCACCCATTAGGCCACCACCCTCTTCAGGGGCCCCTCCCAGCCAGGTGTCAGCAGAGAAGGAGGAGGAGGAGGGGAAGAGGAGGAGGGACTGAGCCACCACCACTCCAGTCCAGGGCTGCTGGCTCCCAAGTCTGGTGTTGGTGGGAGGGACCGGGCGGGGCGGGAACAGACGGCTGCCTGCCGGGAGCCAAAACGAAAGCACTGTGGCTGGGACTGGCCTGGAGTCTAGACTCCCGGGAGAGGCGAGCGTGAGCGGGCCAGCGCTGGGACCCCAAGGCTGAGGAGCGATTCCAGCCTCTCCTGCCCCGAGGCCCGCGGCTGAGTGGGAGCAGAGGTGTGGTGTCTGCCCCCCCTCGGGGGGGGGGCAGGACAGGGCCTCAGGCCTGGGTGCTGCCTGGCACCTGGAAGATGCCTGTGCCCTGGTTCCTTCTGTCCTTGGCTCTGGGCCGGAACCCCGTGGTCCTCTCTCTGGAGAGGGTTGTGGGGCCTCAGGACACGGCTCGCTGCTCTCCGGTGAGTCTGGGGCCCCGGGCGGGCTGAGGAAGGCTCCGGGTTCGGTCTGGGGCTGTAGAGGCCCTAGCCTGGCTCCTGTCACTGCCATCCCTGTCAGAACCGCCCTGGCTGGTCTGTCGGGTGCTGATGGGGTAAGAGAAGAATGGGGAGGGGGCAAGAGCTAGATCTGAGTTCTTCTGGGAGGGACTCGAAAAAGGGAGAAAGAGTCGGCGGCCGAGGGAATGTTAGATCTGGAAGCATAAACTCTGACTTGTCTTTACCTCTCTCCCAGGGCCTGTCCTGCCATCTCTGGGGTGAGTAGCTCTACTTTTAGAGAGGAAAGATCTTCCTGGGTTGGCAGCAGGGAAGAGGGATGGGAGCTGTTCAGCCTAGGGAGAGCCCAAAGCTCCTTGCCCTCTGGGGGTGTCAGGTGCAACCAGACTCTGGGTCTGAGCAGCTTCAGCACCTACCCCACCCTTCACATGCAGATGGTGACGTGCTCTGCCTGCCTGGGAGCCTCGTGTCCGCCCCAGGCCCCGTGCTGGTGCCCACACGCTTGCAGACAGAGCTGGTGCTGAGGTGCCACGAGGAGACTGACTGTGACCTCTGTGTGCGCGTGGCCGTCCACTTGGCCGTGCAGGGTGAGCCTATCATCCTGTGACTGGGCATTGGGTGCACGTGAGTGTGTCTGTTGTGGACACAAGGACAGGGTGGGGGGAGACTGTCAGGTAGCCCGGGGCATCCTCAGATTCTCCTGGAGACACTGGCCAGTGCACACCGCCCAAGTCAGCCTGGTCTCACTGCCCACCCCCCAGGCCCCAGGCCTGGCCTCTGCTTCCAAGCACCGAGCTTCCTGGAAGGAAGCTAAACCCAGAGCTGAGGCTGGACCTGTGCCTTGCTCTTGGGCCCTTCCAGGGTACTGGGAAGATCCTGAAGATGAAGAGAAGTTTAGAAGAGCAGCTGACCCAGAGCTTGAGGAGCCTAGGAACGGTGAGAAGAAGCTGGTCGACCCAGCTGTCCCTGCCCAGAGCTTTGCCCTCCCTCCTGGGCCTGACCGCCTCCCCGCCCTGTTGTTCACAGCCTCTCTCCAGGCCCACATCGTGCTCTCCTTCCAGGCCTACCCTACTGCCCACTGTGTCCTGCTGGAGGTGCAAGTGCCTGCTGCCCTCGTGCAGCCTGGTCAGTCTGTGGTATGCAAAATAATAATAACGCTAACCACTTCCTAAAGCTGAAATTCATGAAGTACTTTCATGTACATTATCTCTTTAAGTCCTAATCTCAGCAGGGCTGTGGGCAAGTCATTTCAGTCCTTTATGCTTCAGTTTGCTTGTCTGTAAAGTGGGAATAAGAGTAGCCCCACCTCGGGAATTCTCTGGCAGTCCAGTGGTTGGGACTTCCAGCTTTCACTGCTGAGGTTTGATCTCTGGTCAGGGATCTAATATCCCACAAGCCATGAGATGTGCCTCCCCCACCAAAAAAAAAAAGAAAAGAAGAATAGTCCTATCTTATATGGCTGTTGTGAGAATTAAATGAGTTGATATATGTAAAATACCTGGTATAATGCCCAGCTCGGAAGAGCCTCAGAAAGTTTAATTTTTCTTTTGTAATCCCTTAACTGAGTGGGAGGGTATTATCCCTTCACTGGCCCTGCTGCCACTCCTCCTGAGGGTGTGTATCTTAGAGTCCTTGAGGACATGTTCATGATGGAATTTGGGGGCATAGAGTATAGTCATTGGTTGGGAATAGGGCAGAGGGTGAGTGGAGAGGGTCCATGGAGAGGATTCTGAGCCTTATACCACCAGCCTTCCGCCACCCTCTCCTCACAGGGCTCTGTAGTATTTGACTGTTTCGAGGCTGCCCTGGGGGCTGAGGTGCAAATCTGGTCCTACACTCAGCCCAGGTACCAGAAGGAACTCAATCTCACGCAGCAGCTCCCTGGTAAGTGACCCCAGAGCCTGAGGGGCCCCAAGTCTGGCCCCTTGTCTGTCTCCCCACTGGCAACTGCCCCTCTGCACTCACCCCCTTGCTTGTCCCAACTTCACTCAGTCACTCTCGCCCCCAGCCTCCCCAGGTGACATTGCTCCCCAGTGGGCACTGAAGTAGATATGGGTGATATTGAGGGGACAGGGAGTCTTCCCAGGGGTTGGTTTGCCCCCCTCCTTTCTTTGGCCCCTAACCCCACTGGAGGCTTTTCTGTGATCTCTCCCCAGACTGCAGGGGTCTGGAAGTCCAGGACAACATTCAGAGCTGCTGGGGTAGGAGCTAGGTCCAGTGAGGCTGGGAGGAGGGAGGGGCTTGTTCTGGAGTGGGAGGGGCCCTGGGAGTCAACTTCAGGCCTGGCTGCCACACCCCACAGGCTCACAGAGCTCATTGATTCATTTATCACACATGATCTACAGTAGTTCCTACTCCGTGCCAGGCATTCAAAGGTGAATTCTCACTCCTTAGAACAAATATTTGTTCATACCAGAGACAGCCAGAGGCCCAAAGCATGGTCAGGATTATGGTGTAACCCCTGTCCTGCCCCAATATATCAAAATAAAAATAGCTTTAAACCATAAAATAAGGGCTAAGGATCTCAAGGTTCTGATGATGTTTTTCACATAAACTATTTGGACTTTTGTTTCATTCCTTTAAAAAAAATACTTTATTTATCATGGTGTACCATACATACAGAAAACTGTAAAGTGCACTAATTTTAATTCCAGTTCAATTAATTTTTACATATGTGTACACTTGTGTAACTACCAGCACATCAAGACAGAAACACTGTGGGCTTCTGAACTCTTATATTATTTCAACTTCATTTTCTGCTTAGTTTCTTAAACTTAAGCTTGATGCCTCTTTGGTAATTCATTTAAGACTGCTCAGCACCAGGGTTTTGATATACAGATACACATCACGGATTTCATGTCTTTATTCATTTAGTAGACCTTGATTCACTTAGTCATCAGATATTTATTGAGTAATTATTCTGCCCAAGGAATATCCCTAGGCACTGGAGATAAACCAATTAAAAAAAAAAATCCCTGCCCTCACAGAGCTAACATTCTAGCTGGGAGTCAGGGTCATAGTAGAGGTGACAGAGGACACTTCCACGTATTTCACGTGGAAGTGTGAAATACACAGTAAGTTAGATGGTAATTAATACTATAGAGAAAATTCAGGGAAGAGGGATATGGAGGTTGGGAGTGGCAGTGGTCAGTCAGCATAAGACCCGAAAGAGGCGAAGGAGGAGCCATATGCGTATCTGAGGGGAGAGGGTTCCATATGGAGGGAAGCGCCAGTGCGAAGGGCCTGGGGCAGGAGCGTGCCTGGTATGTTTAAGTGTTAGTAAGGAGGACAGTGTCTGCAGCAGGTTAATTAAGGACATGAGTGCTAGGAAAGGAGATTGGAGAGGTCACAGCAGCCAGACAGGAAGTACTTGCAGGCACTGTAAGGACCCTGACTTTTACTGTGGGAGTGAGGTGGTGGGGGCGGGCATCAGAAGGTTCTGAGCAGAGGAGAATGCTTTTAGTGGTTACAGGGTACTTTCTGGCTGCAGAGGGAGAAGCAAGGAGAAGAGCCAGCTCCAGACCCCTACTGGGGTCTACACAGGCTCCATCTTGGGATGCAGCCAAAGTTTGGTTCGTGATGGAGACACAGGCTCTGCCCTCCAGGGGCCCCCTAGTCTAAGGGGTTTGAAGGAAACTCCAAAGGGCAGTGGGTGGGTATTACCCAGGCTTGGGTGTGCGGAAGAGGTGAGGGAAGACTGTCTGTCTGCATCCCCCTGCAGCCCTGCCCTGGCTCAACGTGTCTGCAGATGGCGAGGACGTGCGCCTGGTGCTGGACGTCTCTGAGGAGCAGCGCTTCGGCCTCTCTCTGTACTGGAACCAGGTCCAGGGCCCTATAAAACCCTGGTGGCACAGTAACCTGGTGAGGCCTCCCCCTCCCCAAGTCCATTCTCACCATACGCTGATGCCCATGCTAAAGTTGCAAGTGCCTTATCACAGGGGACCCTTGAAAAGGACACAGCCACCCACAGTCAAAGCAAGGATCATCGGTGGGGGAACAGCTACCCCCCTGGTG
The DNA here is from genome assembly GCF_029378745.1 of Bos indicus. Lineage (NCBI taxonomy): Eukaryota > Metazoa > Chordata > Mammalia > Artiodactyla > Bovidae > Bos > Bos indicus. The sequence continues at coordinate 16,731,891 of NC_091781.1, read as the reverse complement.
TCCTTAACTTTGGCCTGCAGCCTTCCTCCTACTCATCTTCTCCAGCTTCTCCCCTTCTACTTGTCCCACAGACTGGACCACAGACCATTACCTTGAACCACACGGACCTGGTCCCCTGCCTCTGTATTCAGGTAGGAGCAGAGTCTGGCCGGGGGCCCGGGGAAGGGGATCAGGGAATTGGTGAGAGGGTTGGTCCTCACCTGCCTGGTGGAATCTATGGCTCCTAGGGGCTGGCCCCCTTGACCTTTTCTGTCCTGTGTCTTCTCCTTGTGCATGCCCTGAACACTCTTCCTGCTCTTTGAAGGCTTCTGCCACTCCTCTAGTTCCCTCTCTGGGCTTCCCTGGAGAGTAGAGCCTGTGTTGTGAACTCAGACTCATTTGAATCCTGATTCTTGCCATTTCCTAGCTCTGTGACCTTGAGCAATTCACTTCACCTCTCTGAGCTTGTTTCCTATAAGTAAAATGAGAATAACAGTACCAGCCTAAGAGGGCTATTACAAGGAAGTGTGCCACTTCCAGCTTATATATGCTATAATAATACATTCTCCCTCTGATTGTACATTTAATTGGTCATCAGGTCCCATGTTTTACTTCTGACATTAACGTCTCTCATTCTCACTACCTAAAATGCCCTCACTTCTTTTTCATATACCCTAATCCTTCCAGTTCAAATGTTACTTCTTTCCCAAAGCTTTTGTTCAAACTCCTGGCCTCTCCTATCTCCTCCAAATCTTCTTGCATTTCTGTCTTTTCTGTTCATTATTTATCATTTCTTTTGTTATTTGAGCACCTGTCTCTTCTTGCACAAGACAAATCCTCAATAAATGGAGTGCTTGGTTTATTAATTTGTATACATGTTTTATTCTTACTACAACTGCGAATCTGTGATTTCCCTGAAGGCAAGGAAATAATAACTATTCACATTTAGTAATTTCCCTGGAGCTTTGCATAATGCTTGGCATCTAGTGGGTGCTAATCAAGTTTGTTAAGTTAATGAATGAATGAATGCGTGAAACTCTACTGCTTAGCACAGTGTTAGGACATGTAACAGACATTCATGAAATGTTTGCTGTCACATAAATGTTCTCATTGCCAAGCACAATGCCTACTACATAGTAGCTCTTAAAGGTTTGCTGAAGAAATTATTCTATTTCTCCTGTGCTTAGAACAAGGCTAAGCCAAGAATGGGTGCACTTAAAAGGTCTATTGGAAGAATAAATGGAGAATAGATGGATGTGTCCTTCACACTTAGCACAGTGCCTAGCAAGTAGTGTGTTCTCACAAAGTGATTGTGGATTTAATTGTCGAATGTCCCTATGCCTACCATAGTGCTAAGACACATGGTAGGTACTCATTAAAAATTTGTTGAGTGAAGATGTTGCCAGATGTTGGCATGGGGATTGCTGAAAGAATAAATGTGTGCAATTCTAGGACTTTGCAGAGAACAGGAAGACCATATGTTTGTAAAATACGTCCTCCCTCTATATTCAGTATCCTAGAGGGATTAGTTCCAGGACTTCTGTGGATACCGAAGTCTGTGATCCTCAAGTCCTTTATATGATATAAAATGGTGCAGTAGTTACATATAATTCACTCACATACTCCCATATACCTTAAATCATTTCCAGATTGTTTATAATACCTAATACAACCTAAATGCTATGTAAACAGTTTCCTGTAGACAAATTCAAGTTTTGCTTTTTGCAACTTTCTGGAATTTTCTCCCCAAATATTTCTGATCTGAGGATGAGGGACAGTGGATAAGGAGGGCCAAGGAGGGCTGACTGTTTGGGGCTGAATGAATGCATCCCCAGGGCTTTAAGCAGAGGGTTGGCTGGGTTGAACTGACCTGTGGAGCTCTCTTTCCTTTCTAGGTGTGGCCCCTGGAGCCCGACTCTGTCAGGACCAGCATCTGCCCCTTTAGGGAGGGTGAGTGAACAGGTCCTGCCAGGGCGGGAGCAGTGCGGGAGGGACCTGCTGGTGAGCAGTGCAGTGACCTGTCCTGTGCCTGCAGACCCCCGCGCACACCGAAACCTCTGGCGCGCTGCCCGATTGCAGCTGCTTCCCCCGCTGGGCTGGCGGCTAGACGCGCCATGCTCACTGCCCGCCGAGGCCACTCTGTGCTGGCAGCCACTGGATGGGGGCCCCTGCCTGTCGCTGGTCCCGCCGCTGCCCCGAGAAAATGTTACTGTGAATGTAAGTGAAGTGGCAGGAGGTTCCTGGGGTTGGGGAAGGAAGGGGAGCCCAGGAGCCCACTTTCATGACCTCATGCATTACCCTCTTTCCACAGAAGGTTCTTGAGTTCCCCTTGCTGAAAGGCCACCCCAACGTCTGTGTCCAGGCAAGAAGGGGGCGCCAGAGAGCTGAGCTGGGGAAAGGACCTGCACGGACCCCCAGTCTTCTGGATCCACTTTATCCTTGGGTCCCTGGAGCAAAGTGGTTACCAACTTCCTCTTTAGGAGTTCCACTATTTACTTTAGCAGTGCATGGCATGCAAGCCTGGGCACTTCACCTGTCTGAATGTCAGTCTCCTCATGTATTTAATGGGGATGATAATAGTAACTACTTCACAGATGAAGATTAAATAAGTGCTTCACCTTGGTGACTGGCACAAACTAAATGTTCAGCAAACCTTAGCTGCTTTGATACTTGTTATAATTATCCCATTTCCCTACCTGGAGAAATGGGTTGCTTTACAACTTCAAAGGGTGGTTATAAAAATATTAATTCAAGATTTATTGAGCACCTACTATATGCCAATCACTGTTTTAAGCTCTTGGGATAGCTGTGTCAGTGAATAAAACCAATAAATATTCCCACCTTTAGAGAGCTTATGTTCTAATGGAAAAAGACAGACAATAGACACAATGAGTAAATTACATAGTCTGTTAAAATTGTGTATAATTGCTATAGAAAAAGATGGGGAAGGATAAAGGAGGGTTGTAGTTGCAATTTCAAGAGGGGCAGTCAGATGAGGCTTCTTTGAAAAGGTGGTTAGATGAGAAGGGAGTATATAAAGTGCTATCAGAAATGAAAAGAGTAGGGACTTCCCTGGCAGTCCAGTGGTTCAGACTTTGCCTTCCAGTGGAGGGGGTGCAAGTTTGATCCCTGGTTGGGGAGCTAAGATTCCACATGCCTTCCAGCTGAAAAGCCAAAACATAAAACAGAAGCAATACGGTAACATTCAATAAAGACTTTTAAAATAGTCCACATCAAAAACAAACTTTATTTTTTTAAAGAAATGAAAAGAGCTAATTTAGGCTGGGCTTCCCAGGTGGCTCAGTGGTAAAGAATCTGCCTACCAATGCAGGAGACATAGGTTTGATCTCTGGGTTAGGAACATCCCCTGGAGAAGGAAATAAACTCACTCCACTATTTTTGCCTGGGAAATCCTGTGGACAGAGGAGCCTGGTGGGCTACAGTCTATGGGATCACAAAAAGTTCAGACACAGTTTAGAGATTAAACAGGGAAGCAATTTAGGGCTGTCAGACCCTTTAGCACAGATAACCTCATGAGGCTGAGGCTGAGAAAGATGGAGTGATTCCTCATTAACCAGCCTTGAAGCTAGATCTGCCTAAGTTCAGGTCCAGAGTCCAGACCACCTCCTCCCCCAACCTGACAGGCCTCCCCCTTGTTGCTCCTTCCTTCTCTTCTGATTTTTCTGGCCTCAGCTTCTTTGTTCCTCATGTCTCTAACTCTGGCCTCTTTTGAGCAGGTGAGCACCTGGGAGAAGCTACAGCTGCAAGAGTGCTTGTGGGCTGGTGAGTGGAACCTCAGGGGAGGCTGGGGCAAGGCCACTGCAATGGGGTGAGCCCAGGAAGTGCCAGCCCCTGGGGTGAAGGTCAGACATGGAGCAGGGTTGGGTTGGGTCTAACTCAGAGTGGGCTCTCACCCTTTCCAGACTCCCTGGGGCCTCGCAAGGATGACATGCTGCTGGTGGAGACACGAGGCCCCCAGGACAATGGTTCCCTCTGTGCCTTGGAACCCAGTGGCTGCACCCCACTGCTCAGCAGGGCATCCACGGTGAGGGATGGCGGGCCCTCCTCCATGTCCCTTTCCAGCTCCATCTCACACCTGACCTCAAATTTTCACTCTCTTCACATTCCCCTCCTTCAAGCCAAGCCCTGTGCTGGTCTCTGGAAATGTGGGGGTGACTTAGACTTGGACCTTGTTCTCAATGGCCTCTCAGAAGTCTCCCAGCCTCCCTCCCCAACTATCCCGCCCACCTGTAGCCTGGTGGGTCGCCTAGGTGTGGTGCCTCTAGGTGACAGCCCCCACTCCTTGGCTTGGCAGAGGGCAGCTCGCCTTGGAGAGCAGTTACTACAAGACGTGCAGTCGGGCCAGTGTCTACAGGTAAGTAGGTGGCAGGAGGGCCCTTCCCAATGCCAAAAGGCAAGGGGCTTCAAACCCTGTCTTAAACTTTTTCTACCTCTTACTGTGTCTAGCAGGAAAGAGTGAGAACCCTTCTGGGGCAGGGTCCTCCTCACTGTCCTCTAGTGCTTATTTTCTGTCCAGCCCAGGGGAACCTAAGGGTTGAGCCACTGTCCCCAAGTTGCTCACTGCTGGGTAAGAAACCAGCAAACAGATAACCACTGGATTAAGACAGTCGATAACCAATGTGTTAAGCTTTGGGTTCCAGGGGACATTCAAGTAAGGGTCTCTTCCTGTGGGCCAGTTCTGGCACCAGAAGGAAGGCACAGTCCAGAAAACAGGCACAGCATGGGCAAAGCAGAGCAGCTTGTGGCAACCTGCTGTGTGTAGAGGGAAATACGCATGGTCAAGGCTGCAAATTTGGGGCTGGAACTTGGTGAGTGTGGAACACCAAGCTGGGGCCCTGGATTTGCTTTTGTTTGTATCTTACAGCTCTGGGACAATGACCTGGGAGCACTCTGGGCCTGCCCCATGGACAAGTGTGAGTATTACAAGAACTGCCCTTATCTGTACAGGGAGCTGGAATCTTGACAGGGACCATTCCCAGGGAAGCATACACAATGAATGGCCTTGTCCTTCCCTGGCTAAGATCAACCAGAGGGTAATTCCTTCATTAATTCACAAACTAATCTGGTGATCCCAGTATCACCAGAGACAAAATCCTTGTCCTCATGCCAGTGTCCAAAGCCCTGAATGCTTACAGAGGGGAGCTGATCTAGGTCAGGCGAGTTCAGGGGAAAGGTTGGAAGTGAACTCTGAAGGCTGAGCTAGATGAAGGGGGTGGGTAAAGATGCATTTTTGTGAAGACCCTGGGTGATTTTTTGAGGAACTCCAAGGTGGCCACTGTGATTGTGTTTTGAGAGGTAGACCTCTGTCATGAGATGAGGACATGAGGGCCATTGTAGGGCCTTGGGAACCAATGTAACCAATTTGGATTTTATATTAAGAATAGCAGGAACTTTTTGAAAGGCTATAATCAAATTTGCATTTGAAAAGATCTTGGGCCGCCCTGTGGTAATGAAAGTGAAAGTGAAAGTCAGTCAGTTGTATCCAACTCTTTGGGACCCCATGGACTGTATAGTCTATGGAATTCTGCAGCCAGAATACTGGAGTGGGTAGCCTTTCCCTTCTCCAGGGGATCTTCCCAACCCAGGATCAAACCCAGGTCTTCGCACTGCAGGTGAATTCTTTACCAGCTGAACCACAAGGGAAGCCCAAGAAGACTGGAGTGGGTAGCCCATCCCTTCTCCAGTGGATCTTCCCGACCCAGGAATCGAACTGGGGTCTCCTGCATCGCAGGTGGATTCTTTACCAACTGAGCTATGTGGTAGAGTTAGAGGCAAAAAAGAAAGAGGTCAGAGACACCAGATAGAAGGCTGCTGCAGTCATCCAAGAGAGTGAGGTCAAGAGTCTAGCAACCCTAGCCTTGGAGTGGGGGCAATAATCTTAGCTGACATCTTAGCACTTACTATGTCCCCTCAGCATTATGTTCAGTGCTTTATGTGGATCAATACATATAGTCCTCACAAGAATCCTATGAAGTAGATACCACTGTTACCTCAGTTTTACAGAGGTGAAAACTGAGGCAGAAGGTGAAGTCACTTACCAAGGTCACCCATGTAGATTGATCTGTGTTCATACCCTGTACTCTGACCCTATGAGCTCTGACTTTGGGCAACTCTCTTCATTTCTCTGAGCCTCAGTTTTTCTCCTTCGTGAAGTGGGGGTCTCTTAACAAGCCCATCTTCTCCCTTAATTCTCCTAGACATCCACCAGCGCTGGGCCCTGGTCTGGCTGGCCTGCTTACTCTTGGCCGCTGTGCTTTTCCTTCTCCTTCTTCTCAAAATGAGCCGTGTGAAAGGTGAGCGCTTCCCAGCTCCCCATTCCCCAGGGGCAGGACTGGAAGTTGGCCAGGAGAAAGCGGGGACCGGGCTGACCGGCTGCCTCCGCTCCTCTCCCCTCGCAGGGTGGCTGAGGCTCTTGAAGGAGAACATCCGCGCGGGGGGTGAGTGTGAGCAAGAGCGGGGCGGGGGGCCGCCCCCAGCGGCCCTCGGGCCAGCTCACGTCTCCCTCCCGCTCTGTTCTCTCCCGCAGCGGCCGCCCGGAGCCGCGCGGCTCTGCTCCTCTACTCCGCCGACGACGCGAGCTTCGAGCGCCTGGTGGGCGCCCTGGCCTCGGCGCTGTGCCAGCTGCCGCTGCGCGTGGCCGTGGACCTGTGGAGCCGTCGCGATCTGAGCGCGCAGGGAGCGCTGGCCTGGTTCCACGCGCAGCGGCGCCAGACCCTGCAGGAGGGCGGCGTGGTGGTCCTGCTCTTCTCGCCCGGGGCCGTGGCGCTGTGCCGCGAGTGGCTGCAGGATGCCACTTCGGCGCCCAGGGCGCACGACCCGCACGATGCCTTTGCCGCCTCGCTCAGCTGCGTGCTGCCGGACTTCTTGCAGGGCCGCGCGCCCGGCCGCTACGTCGGGGCCTACTTTGACAAACTACTGCCCGCGGACGCCGTGCCCGCCCTGTTCCGCAGCGTGCCAGTCTTCTCTTTGCCCTCACAGCTGCCCGACTTTCTGGGGACTTTGCAGGGATCCGCCGCCCCCCGCCCTCGGCGGCTCGCGGAGAGAGCGGAGCAAGTGTCCCGGGCCCTGCAGCCCGCCCTGGATAGCTGTTTCCGGCCCCCGGGGGCCCCGGGGACAGGACGCGGGATGGGGCCTGAGGCAGGAGACAGAACTTGAATAAAGTCAGACCCTATTTTTCTACCCGTGTCTCCAGTGTGTCTCCTCAGCTACTGTCCGCCGAACTACCGCCAGTATCCGGTATCCCCGCGCCCCTTTAACTCCCGGACAGGTGCAGTCCGGAGACGTCTCTGGTTGGCTGGCATGGGGTGACGCAATGGCACATGGCCCACTGCCATTGGCTGTGGCGTGGGTTCCTCCCCTCCCGGCTGCGGAGTCGGCGGCGGGTGCACGTTTTACGCAGCCGCGGCGTTGGGAAGACAGCTGCTGGCGACCGCGGGCTGGGTGGGTTGTCCCTTTCTCCTCCGCGGCCTATGTGGCTCTGGATCCTTCCTTGCCCGCTAGTGGGCCATGCCTTTGCCGTCTGAAGGCCCTGGACCTGACCTCTTCATATCCGGATCCGGGCTCCTCCCCCCGCCCCCACACGGGGGTTCCGGACTCCTCCCCCCAAGACCGTCCGTCCGGAATCTTCTCCCGCAGTATTAGGAATCTAACCAGTTTTCCATAATCCCGCTGATTCAGCCTTTTAGAACCGTATTCCGACACTAAAACGATGGGCTGACTCCTACCTCCTTGCCGAGGATCCTGGCCATCTACCCCAGCAGCGACGAGGATAACTTATTACCATCCTGGAATTTTAGAATAGCTTCCTTTCCCTGTCTCCCCTCCCTCGGACTTAACCCAGTCTAGCCTTGTTTTCTTATACCACAGATCTGGGCCCCCAGACCCGCAGCACCGCAAATCCCACCCTTTTCTTTCCCACTTGGCTTCCCTAGTGAACCCTCCGCATATCCTCTGTCTACAGGTCCCCAGCCTGGGAAAAGATGGCCCCAAGATCCTCAAGGGGCATAGCCCCAGCTATGCTCTGTGGTTTGAGCCTCTTCCTTGGCTTCCCAGGCCTGGTCTGGGTCCAAATTTCTGTGCCTCCCCAATCTTCTCCCCACACTGAGCCCCATCCGTGTCACACCTGCCGGGGACTGGTTGACAGCTTCAACAAGGTGGGTGCATCAGCAGTATAAGAGGGAGGGGCCAGCTACTGTAACACAGTGGTTGAGAGTTGGGAGCTCTGGGATACAAGCCTGTATGAACTCATGTCCCAGCTTGGTTACTTGCTATTTGAATAGACTTGGGCAGGTTGCCTCTCTGCCTCAGTTTCTTGGTTTGTGAAATACAAGTGCTAGGATGTGCCAGGCAATATTAATAATTTTCTCCATTTCCAGGGCCTGGAGAGAACCATCCGGGACAACTTTGGAGGTGGAAACACTGCTTGGGAGGAAGAGAAGTTGTCCAAATACAAAGACAGGTAAGAAAGAGGCTGGAGGGGTGAGTTTGTATACCTAACATTGCCAGTCTCTGCTATGCTGGTAGAGGCCTAGAGACACGTGGAGAGGACTTACTCAACCAATGTTGCTGAATATAGGACAGCACTAAACAAGCCAATCAGAATCCCTCCTTCAGGGAGCTTACATTCTAGTAGAGGAGACAGTGAATAGATAAGTTGTTATTGTTTAATCACTAAGTCATGTCTGACCCTTTTGCAAGCCCGTGGACAGTAGCCCGCCAGGCTCCTCTGCCCATGGGATTTCCCAGGCAAGAATACTGGAGCTGGTTGCCATTTCTTCTCCACGGGATCTTTCCGACTCAGGGATCAAATCCACATCTCCTGTATTAACAAGCAGATTCTTTACCACTGAGCCACCAGGGAAGCCCAAATAAATTAATAATGTCATATCAGGTGAAGAATGGTAAAGCAGGATGGACTGCACATTGGTGGGAGACATGGCATTCAGCGTATGACATTTGAACAGAGACCTGAGGTGCAGAAGCAGACTGTGCAACAGTTCAGGAAAGGGTTTGGACAGAGCGGGACTGAGCTTGATGTATTTCAGAAGTGGTTGGATTTGGAGTAAACTGAAGGGAGAGTGGCAGAAGATGAAGGCAGAGGGCCCGGAAAGTCACAAAAAGACATTTAGATTTTGTTCTGAGTATATCAGGAAGTCATTGGAAGTTTTGAAGCTGGGAAGTGATAACAGTTTTATTTGTACCTACAAAAGGTCTCTCACATGGACACAGGAAAACCAGTTGGGAGGCTAGGTCATAGACTAGGCATGTTGGCAGTGGTGGATGTGGTGAGAAAGGGTCAGAGTCTGGGTTTATTTTGCAGATAGGATAGAACGTGATGATGGAATCATCATGAAGTGTGAGAGGTTTGGGGCCTGCACAACTGGGTGAATAGTGGGACTTTCCTGAGATGAGATAAATGGGTCTAGGGGAGGCATGGAATCAGGTGTTCTCATTGAACATGTTGGGCTGAAACGTCCATTAAATAGTCAAATAGAGTTAGATGTAGGAGTCAGGAGTTCAGGGGAGAAATAGGGCTGGAAACATGAATTTGATAGTCATCAACATATAGTCAGTGTACAAAGCCAGGGAACAAGATGAGATTATATTGAGAGGAGAGGCTGAGTCCTAGACCCTTTAACTTTTCAGAGTCCAATTGGGAAGAGGAATCGCCATGCTTGAAATTAGACCATGTTGTCAGTTGGGATCCTTTGTACCTTCGGGAAGGTCACTTCACCTTTGATTCTCTATTTCCTTATCTGTAAATTGGGAGTATTAATGTCAATCCAATTTTATATGATTGTGGTAAAGATTAAACTGTGATTAAACCACTAGAAAGAAAAGTTTTGGTACTCTGTAACATTGGTCATTTTCCTTTCCCTCAGTGGGCCTCATTTTCCTCATTTGGGAATGAAGGGATTGACCAAGGTAACCCTAAGGGCAATTCTAGCTCTATAATGGTTCCTGTTTTGTGGTTTTATTTTAAATCACCACGTCCCATATGCCAGGCACTGTGCAAGACCCTTTAAGCATAATGTAATACATTTTTTGTATTGCATATATATTAAAATTGTTTTATTGTTGTAAAATGGAATAACACAAAATTTACCATTAGATATACCAATGTATATTAAATATATATTTAGTATGTTCAGTGTTTTGCAACTATTACCATCATCTAGTTCCCAAACAATTTCATCCCTCAGAAGAGAAACTCCATCTCCATGGAGCATCATTCTCTCTTCCCCCAGCTGCTGGAAACCACTAATCTGCTATCTGTCTCCGAGGATTTGCTGATTCTGTTGGAATCATACAATATGGCCTTTTATGTCTGGCTTCTTGCACTCAGCATAATGTTTTCAGGGTTCATCCACTTTGTAGCAAGTATCAGTACTTTATTACTTTTTAAGGCTTAGTTATGTTCTGTTGCATTAATAGACCACATTTGTTTATCCATTTATCAGTTGATGGACATTTGGGTTGTTTATACCTTTTGGCTACTGTGTATAGTATTGCTGTGAACCTTTGTGTACAAGTTTTTGTTTGAACACCTGTTTTGCATTCTTTTGGCGAAGTATCCAGGAGTGGAATTACTGAGTCATATGGTGATTCCATGTTTAACTTATGGAGAAACTGCCGAATGGTTTCCACAGTGGCTGCACCATTTTTCATTCCCACCTGCTATGTAGGAGGGTTCCAGTTTCTCCACATCCTTGCCAACACTTGTTATATGATATGTTTTTAACTACATCTACCGAGCAAGGCTATTATATTCTGTTGTGCAGATGCAGGGACTGAGCTGTCTTCCAGCAAACCTACAGGGGAGCCATTGTCCCATTTTACAGATAAGAAAACATGTTCAGGAGAGGTTAAATGACCTGCCCAAGGTCACACCACTAGATTGGAACCCAGATCTGTCTGACTCCCAAAACTAGCACCCCTTGGCCTGTGGCCTTTGACATTGTCTGGCACCAGGTGGGGGAAGGGATTATAAGAGGGTAGTAGGTGGGCTGGAGTGTGTTCCTACCACCCGTCCCTGTCCCGTCAGTGAGACCCGCCTGGTAGAGGTGCTTGAGGGCGTGTGCAGCAAGTCGGATTTCGAGTGCCACCGCCTGCTGGAGCTGAGTGAGGAGCTGGTGGAGAGCTGGTGGTTTCACAAGTGAGTGAGAGGGGCCTTCCTGGGCGGGGCTCAGGCCAGGCCCGGCTGGTAATGCAGGGGGTGGCGAGCTAGCGGCTATGTCCTCCTTTGGCTCCTTCCTCCAAACCCAGGTGTGCCAAGGACTTCTGGGGAACCCAGGCTCCCACTCTGAGCTGCAGTCTGCAACTCTGCCAGTCAAGAAGAGGGCGGCCTTATGGGTCCTGTGCCCACAATGGCTGTATCACAGATGCTGGGGGAGGTTGGGGGAGGGGGGGTGGGCGGCGCCTCTGACTCTGTCTCAGCCCCCGCACTGTCCCCCTCCTCAGGCAGCAGGAAGCCCCTGACCTCTTCCAGTGGCTCTGCTCAGATTCCCTGAAGCTCTGCTGCCCCTCAGGCACCTTCGGGCCCTCCTGCCTTCGTGAGTTTTTCCAGGTCTTCTTGGGGGCTGGAAGGGAACTGCTGGGGCCAGGGGTCCAGTTGTGGCCCTGCCCCTGGCTGGCTCTGTGAGCTTGGGCTCCTCAGATTACTTCTCTGGACCTTGGTTCTCACCTACCTCACAGAGCTGGTTGGTGAGATGAGCAAATCAATGGGGAATGACTCTGAAAAGAGATACGGGGCTAGACTGAGTCAGATGGGACCATGGTTTCTATCATGTATTTGAGAAATCTGCCCCCCGCCCCCAGCCCCGCCTTTCCCATGCCTGGACTAAGGGACTAAGGTATGACCTTCTTAGGGACAGGCAGGTGTTGCCTTGAAGCCCCTGCTGTCACCAGTTTTTTTTCCACGAAGTCTTGAGACAGGAGCTGAACTCACTCCCAGCCCCTTTTGAAAAATCTGTCTTGCAGTTGCACATATAAAGAGTTAGCAACAAAGATGGTCAATTCAGTCTTCCTAAAAGAAAAGATTTGTAAATAACCTAACCATTCCACAATGGAATGGTTAGATAAATTTCATAAAGTTTTATGACAGAATATTATGGCATTGTTAAAATGGTTTCTTCTCCAAAAATGTTTACTGACATGGGAGAAAATACTCTCTACATACAAAGTTGTATTTATGACCCCACCTGGTTCGGTGTCTGCCCACAGCCTGTCCTGGGGGTGCGGAGCGGCCCTGCGGTGGCTACGGCCATTGTGAAGGGGAAGGGACTCGAGGGGGCAGCGGGCACTGTGACTGCCAAGCTGGCTACGGGGGTGAGGCCTGTGGCCAGTGCGGCCTCGGCTACTTTGAAGCAGAGCGCAACGCCAGCCATCTGGTATGTTCGGGTAGGTAGCTCAGAGGCGCGGGGCCGGGCAGGGGTGTGTGGGATACCTGCCTGCCCACCCTCATACTTCCTCCGTTCCGCCCAGCTTGCTTTGGCCCCTGTGCACGCTGCTCAGGACCTGAGGAATCACATTGTCTACAGTGCAAGAAGGGCTGGGCCCTGCATCACCTTAAGTGTGTAGGTGAGTGGCACCCTGTCTGGGAGGGCAGGCAAGGTCTCGGGCTTGGTGACCGACCGACATACATATCTCTAGGCTCGACCAGTGCAGTCTGCATCTTCATAGAGAAATACCAACCTGCAAAAGTGGGAAAGTAACCAGGCACTTTCAGTACAGACCAATTGTTGTATAGCGGGAAATGTGTCTCATCCAGTTTGGTGGTGGGGAGTCAGGAAAGGCCTCTTGGAGGAGGTGTCACTTGGGTCTGGTCTTGAAGATTGGAGAAGGGTTAGCCAGGGGAATGAGGATAAACTTGGGGTCAGGAAACCTGTGTTCGAGACTTAGTTTGGTCCTTGTCTAGTCATTTAGATAGACGAGGGTAAAGGCTAAGCCGCTGTAACAGAAAGATCCCCAAAGACTGTGGCTTAGTGAATATAGAGGTTTATTTTCATGTCATATCAGTGTTGAAGCCGGTGATCCAGGCTAGCAGAAAAGCTCTGCTTATCACGGTCATTAGGACCTGGATTCCTTCTGTCATACTGTGCAGTCATGGGCATCTCTTTGTTTCACCATCTGGCACTGAGGAGGTGAGGTAGAGAAGAAGGGGCACAGAGGATCTAAGTCCATTGTTTTAAGCGAAAAGTGCAGCACGTCACTTTTGTCTGCATCCCGTTGGCCAAAACTCAGTCCCAAGGCCACAGTTAGCTGCAAAGTTGAAAACCAGTAGTCTCCAGTTGGCCAGGCGGAGTCCAGCTGCACCCCTGTATCTGTGGCGGCGGACAGCCTGCTGTCTCAGCCACACTCTTTGAGCCTGGGCAAGTCCTTTCCCAACAACCATGGCCTCAGCTTCCCTGTGAGTGAAATGGGGATTGAAGTCCCCACCCTGCCGGCCTCTTCGCAGACATTGATGAATGCGGCACGGAGCGAGCCAGCTGTGGAGCTGACCAGTTTTGTGTGAACACGGAGGGCTCCTACGAGTGCCGGGGTGAGTGTCTGCTCCTGTCTTCTGGGGACAGCTATGGGGAGGGTTGGGGGAGCTGCTCCACGCCTTTCCCCACAAACTGCCACCTTGCCAGGTGCCCCAACCCCTCCACCCTAGGTCCCTTCTGGAGCAGGGCTCCCCCAGGCCTACGGGCAGCTCGCCCCCATCTCTCTTCCTGCTCCAGACTGTGCCAAGGCCTGCCTGGGCTGCATGGGGGCGGGACCCGGCCGCTGTAAGAAGTGTAGCCCTGGCTACCAGCAGGTGGGCTCCAAGTGTCTCGGTGAGTGTCCTGCCACCCAGGAGGGCCTTGCCCACCACAAATTGACAGGGGCTGGACTGTGGACGGGGTGTGGGAAGGAAGGGCGGAATGTTGTCTGAGCCAGGGCAGAGGGGTGTCAGGATGTGAGTGAGATGGGACCCTGGCGGTCAGGGCTCTGAACCCTCCTTGCCCTCCCTCAAGATGTGGACGAGTGTGAGACGGCGGTGTGTCCGGGGGAGAACCAACAATGTGAGAACACCGAGGGCAGTTACCGCTGCATCTGTGCTGATGGCTACAAACAGATGGAGGGCATCTGTGTGAAGGAGCAGATCCCAGGTGAGCCCCAGGAACCTGGGGAGGGGAGTTCCTCAATACAGGGGGAGGGCCAGCAAGCCCCTCGTCTGGGCAGCTGCAGACCTTCCCTTCCCCACCCCTTCACGAGGCTGCCCTGGCACAAGAACCCCACCTCCCAGGCTGGCTTTCGGTGGCCTCACCCTTCCCAGGGTAGAAAGGAAATCTGACTTGGTGTCAAATCATTCTGCCTTTCCAAGCCTCTTTCCCCATCTGTCCTTGCCCTGCTGCTGAGGGCTGTTGTAGGCTGTGGGTGTGATGAGACGAAGGACAATCACAATGATGGTGATAGTGACCACTTCCATGGTTTCAAACTGCATGTCACATGCTGTTCCAGGCATGTTGTACATATTGACTGATTTCACCCCTAAAATAGGATGTGATGGATCTTATTCTCATCTCCACTCTGCATAGTGGAAACAGGGCACAGATGAAACAGCTCGCCCAGGGCCCCATGGTAAGCAGGTGGCAGAGCTGGATGTCAAATCCAGGTGCTTTGACTCTGGAGCCGGGCTTGTACACATGCTCTGACATGACAGTCTCATGGCCTTGGGCAAACCTCTCGGCACCCCAGTTTTCCATTTAGTGAAACATGGATAATAACTGCCCATCTGGGAGTTGTTCTCAGCGGTGAATGACGCTGTGTGCTGGTGTGCCCAGCAGGCATGTTTGTGGCAGCGATGATCAGGTGTGTAGGAGGCTCCAGAAAGAGAAAATGGTGACAGATAGGCGCTTCTCTTGCTCAGAGTCAGCGGGCTTCTTCTCGGAGATGACGGAGGACGAGCTGGTGGTGCTGCAGCAGATGTTCTTCGGTGTCATCATCTGCGCACTGGCCACACTGGCCGCCAAGGGTGACTTGGTCTTTACCGCCATCTTCATTGGAGCTGTGGCAGCCATGACTGGCTATTGGTTGTCAGAGCGCAGTGACCGTGTGCTGGAGGGCTTCATCAAGGGCAGATAATCGCTGCCACACCTGCATCATCTCCTCCCGCCCAGGCTGCCCCTGAGGTCGGGACTCTCCCATCTGGACACTTGAGGCACTTGCTTTATTTTTGAGAGTGGGGTAAGCACCCACTCCGCACTTTATAGAGCAGCCCAGACACCAGGCCCCTGGAGTGAAAAAGTAGCCCCAAGGGTAGGTGCCTTGAGATCTTGACTTTGGGGCACTGGGCCAGCTTCACAATGTGTGAATTTTTTTTAAACAGTGTCTCCTCGTTGTGGCTGCTGGTGAGCTTTGGCCCTTGCCCAGGGTGAGGCTGGGGGAAGGTGTCCCTGCAGAGGTAGGCCCTTCACAGCCCCCTCCTGCCAGCTGCATGCTGCCAGTTCCTGTTCTGTACTCACCCCCTGCCCCTCAGCCACTGATTTATTTATTCATCTCAGGAAATAAAGAAAGGTCTTAGAAAATGGAGAATCTTGTCTTCCTACCTGTTCCCACCTGCTGTGGGTTGGCTTAAGCTACTGAGAGCCCTCCACCCTTGGGGAAGTTTCCTAAAGCCCTGGGAAACTGAGGGCTCTCTTGATGGGAGGAGTAGAGGGAATGCAAAGGAGAGCCTTGGCCCTGAAATATGTTAAGAGAAGGGGGATGGCGGAACCAAGCTTAGGAATGGAACTTTCTTAGTTCAGTACTGCCTATCATTTGCCAAAGGACCCTGACAAATGACTCTTCTCTAAAAAATGACTCTTCTATAAAATGGGCATAATAATGCTTCCCATCCAGGCTTAATGTGAGAATTAAGGTGATACAAAGAGCTGAAAAGTGTACAGCAGATAGATATTCCATGAAACATTGGTAGCCATTATTTTTAAAGCCTCCAAGAGGACTTCCCTGGTGGTTGAATGGTTAAGAATCTGCCTGCCAGTGCAGGGGACACGGGCTCGATCCCTGGTCCAGGAAGATTCCATGTGCCAACGGGCAACTAAGCCCATTCGCCACAACTACGGAAGCCCTCATGACCTTGGGCCCATGCTCCACAACCAAAGTAGCCCTCCCTGGCCACTGGCCAAGACTAGAGAAAACCCACACACAGCAAGGAAGACCCGGTGCAGACCAAAAAAACCAGCCTCAGAGGGTTGAGTGCCCTTTGGAATTCCTCCCTTCCACAGTACACACAGGACTTGGAATCACTAGGTGGGTGGGTGAAGGGGGCCATCTCCTCTAAACAGGATCCTGGCAAGGGCAGAAGGAGGCATGAGCCAAGTCCTAAGGTTTATTTCTTTGGCACAAAGAGGACAGTCTGGACAAGCAAGACTCATCTCCACCCTGGGGAATCTGGAGGGGATGTTTCGGGCACCTGCATCCTGTTCCCCATTCTCAAATCCGTGCATGTCCACCCTGTATTCCGTATAAGTCTCGGCCTTTGTGCAAAATACCCGCTGAAAAAAATAGAGATATTTTAAAAAACAAAAATCCTGGGCTGGGGGTGGGTTCATGTCTGGCTGTCTCCGGAGCTTGCATTCAGTTGGAGGCCCAGGAATACTCCTGGAATGTCTTTCAAATGCTCAAAGTCCCAGAAGGTCTGCGCTCGGGGCCCTGGTCCTGAGTTTCTGGACCCCTCAGAGCTCGATGGTGTCACTGGAGGCGCTGCGCGAGTCTCCAGTCTTGCAGCGAGGCTGGACCCCATTCTGGGGCTCCCCAGACCATGCGGGAGCCGGGGCAGGAGCTGGTGTAGACAGTAGCTGCACTGTGCTGGGCAGCTCATCCAGGGGCAGACTGTCCACCGACGACAGCCCGTGGCGCCACGGGTTCCAGCTAATCTTGAGCGAGCCCCGGGAGAAGCTGTCCACGGAGCTGCCGGAAGCCGCCGCGTCAGCTTCTTCCACCACGTGTGGCGGGACCGGGCCGCGCACGCGCACATCGCTGAGCGACCGGCAGCGGCCTCGGAGGAGCGAAGAGCCCAAGCCGTCGAGCTCGGCGTCGGGGTGGCTGCCCCGGCGCGACCGCAGCGCGCCCCCGGGCGGCGGGGAGGCCAGGCAGCGGAGGCCGCAGCGTCGGAAGACGCTGTCTTGGACCAAGTGCTCTCGGAAGAGCGCGGCATCGATGCTGCGGCTCAGGTTGATGGGTGATGGCGGCCGCAGGTCCAGCTCGCTTATTGACGGCGCCGGCCCCACGCTGCTGCGGGACAGTCCGGGGCCACCCTGGGGACCGCGGCTCAGCGACGTAGCCGAACCCCAGGCGCCGGAGCTGGGCGTGGCTGGAGGCCCACCCTCCGCTGGATTGCGGATAAGGCTCTTGCTGATGTCTAGGGTACCCGCGCTGACGCCACTGGGCCCCGCATAGCAGTTGTTGGGCCGCTCCGGCACCTCGCTCTTGCTAGAGGGCGTTGGGCACGCCAGGCGCAGCAGCTTAGCCCAGCAAGCGTGCTCTGTGGGTGGCCTGGGCCGCGCGGCGGCCAGAGCGGCCAGCGCCAGGGTGAGTGCCCATGTCAGCTCCAGCAGGCGCAGCCAGAAGTGC
Source organism: Bos indicus (assembly GCF_029378745.1). Lineage (NCBI taxonomy): Eukaryota > Metazoa > Chordata > Mammalia > Artiodactyla > Bovidae > Bos > Bos indicus. The sequence goes on along the minus strand of NC_091781.1, from coordinate 16,714,293 downwards.
ACGCCCCACCAAGCCCACGAGAAGCGGCCCACCCGGCCCGGGCCCGGGTACAGCCAGAGCGCCGCCGCCAGCTGCAAGCCGCTGGCCAGCAGCCCCAGCGCGCCGGCCACGGCCAGCAGCCTAGGGCCCGGGCTGGCATCCCAGCCTCTCGGCCCGTCCAACAGGCGGCGACGGCACAGACAGAGAGTGCCCAGAGCCACGGCTGCGCCCCAGGCGCACGATAAGCCCTGGGCCAGAAGGTTGAGCGCAGGCCTCACCGACAGCAGGTCTGTGGTGAGCAGCCCCAAGCCGTGCGTCAACGCCAGTGCTCCCAGGAGGAGTGGGTTCTGCAGCTGCTGTGGCAGCCCCGCGCCCAGGCCCAGCAAGGTCAGGGCTGCCAACGCGGTGAGTAGCAAGGGGAAGGGCAGGTTGTAGAGCACGAGGCCGGCGCGTAAACCCAGCCGTGCCTGCGAGCCATACGGGTCGGTGAGCATGTAGGCGGATCGCAGACCCCCCGCTACCAGCACCAGCACCGCCGCTACCAGTGCCAGCCGGGGCCCAGCAGGGGCGGCTGCCAGCGAGGCCAGTGCCAACAACGCGGGCAATAGGAAGAGCACCCCCACCCCATAAACGTGCAGCTCCCAGGAAAAGCTCAGCACCCGTCGCAGGGGACCCCAGCGCAGAGGGGGTGCCGTGGCGTTGGTAGGGGGGCTGGAGGCAGGGACTGATGCCATGGAGCTGGCTGAGGGCTCCGGAGGGGGTGGCTGGCCCAGGGCGCGCTGCGTGGTGACCCGAATGAGGCCCCGGCGAGACGTCGAGGGGGCCTGGACAGGGGGTGCTGGGGGATGGCTTTGGGGGCGCCCGGGCCACTCCTCGGCTTCATCTGCAATAATAACAATATTAAAATAGCCCTTTGAAAAGTGCTTTTGATTTCCCATCATGCTCCAGTGTGGTGAACAAGTTATATAACTTTGCCAAGCACATCTGTAAAATGGGGATGGTAACAGCAACCCCCTCCTTGGGTTGCGGTGAGGATTAAACCTTTAGCATAGTCCCCAACACCCACTAAGGGTTAAATGGATGTGTCCTGCCATTTTTATTGAGATATCAGCAGTTCTCGTTAGGGGCTGCATATTAGAATCACCTGGAGATCAACTCAATCAGAATTCCTCTTGCTGGAGCCTGTGCTTTGGAATTTTTTCAAAGCTCCTCCAGTGAATTGTGGGAGTTGGAGAATCTCTTGCACTAAATAAACCCATGTTAATTTAAGACTTTTCTAGTCCCCAGAGTGCAAATGACTTCTCCCAGAGTACCCAGTGAGTAGTAGTTTATTATCCTAAGTTGTTTGAAGTTGTTGGTCAGTTCCTTTAAGGAGGCATTCATCCCCATTCATTCCCCACCCCTCCCCTATATGCTTCACACAGGTTCTTTTATTCCAGAGTACCCGCTCTGGCCAACCCCCCAGCCATGCCCTCACCTGGCTTCAGGGATCCCACAGGGCTCTCTGTTCGGTTTGCAGTTGGGCCAAGGTCCAAGGGGCCAGGGATGAGGGACTTGGGGGTACCTGGGGCCTCCACTGCACCTCTCACCCGCTGAGGGGAGATGGGATCTGCTCCATTCATTGCTGCCAACTCTGAAATAAAAAAGCAGTCATGGCTTTGCCTGACCCTCTAGCGTTCCCCCAAATCTAATCTTCCAGGAGAGAGGCATATCACCCTCATTTGCCAGAATGAGGTAAATGGGACCCAGAGGGAGCAGAGGTCACACAGAAACGGGGACATCCAGCCGCCCTGGAACACTGCCCCTCCCAGCCCTGATCAGCACCCTCACTTTGATACCCACCTGGCTTGGGCTGCCCATCAGAAGTCTCTGAGGATGGGAGATCTGACGGCTGGGGTCCTGGTGAGCCCCTGACATCAGGGAGGTGAGCCTCTTTGGGGGAGGGACTTGAAGAACTGACTTCCCAGGCCTCCCCAGCTCCAGCCGTCTTGGGCAGCTCCATGGGCTGCTCCTCAGCAGGAGGAAGGCTTCTGGCCAGTGCCAGGTCTGGTTGGGACTCAGGCTCCTGAGAGGATGCCCCCTCAGCTGGTGACACTGAGCCAGTATCAGGGGCTGCTGGACCCTGCTGGGTGGAGAGGGGGCCTTGAACTGCCTCCTGGAAGTCCTCCTCACCCCCACCCTGTTCTTCCACCCCCGGCCTCGCCACAATACCCGGGTGGGGCACAAGAGTTGGGGAAGGGCCCTTGTGGTCCTCGGGAAATGTCTCCGAGACCCTGGTCTTGCCTTTGGCCAACAGACCCTCATCTCTAGGCGGCAGCTGTCCCACTCGGCCTCCAGGTCCCCCCGACGTGGGAGGAACAGTGGCTAGCCCGAGGTGGAGTCTGGGAGTCGTGGGGAAGAAAGGAAGGTGGGGTGCCCCCACTGGATAGGGGACTGGTGCTTCTTGCTCCATAGGCTCCTGTGAGTCAGGAGGTCCTGTCCAGCCCTGAGAAATTGGCCCTCGAGCCATCTGGAGGTCGTCGGTCACTGGGAGTCCTCCTTTCTGAGCCCCGTGGGCCGCTTTAGGTCCATGCAGGGCTGGGCCAAGGGCGTCTTCAGGCCTCTCTGGCATCTCCTCAGCAGGGACCTGGGGGACACTGGCATTCCAGGGGCTCTCGTCTCGGGGGTTCTCCCAGAAGAAGTCGAAGGCCTGACGCTCCGTGTCAAGAGGGCCCTTGCCTTGGGCTCCAGGGGCCAAGTGTGGTTCTGAGTCCTCAAGGGGTCTGGGAAGGCCCCGGCCCAGGGCAGGGCTGGCCCCCAGGGACAGCAGGGGCAACAGCAGCAGGAGGCCATGCACACAGCCCCAGGGGCTGGGGGCCATGCTCCACGCTGATGCCTGGGCCTCGAGCCCTCCGCTTCCCGTCCTCACCGGATGAGCCTGAAAGAAGGAGAGGGGGATGGCGCATGAGGGGGGTCTCCGATGGCTACCCCCTGGGGGCTGGTGGGAAAGAAAGAAGCAGCTTCCTCTCTACCCGTTCCTTCCTGTTCAGCCTCTGCATGCTACCCAGAGTCCTTTTAACACTACCTCTCTGGTCATGCCACTTGCCATAATTCAGAACCTTCAGTGGTTCCGCATCACCCTCAGGAGAGAATATAAGGTCCTCTCCTGGCCTCCCAAGGCCACACCAGGCTGCTCACCTATCCCTCACCACCCACAGAACTGCCTGACACTCCACGCCTTCGATACTGCTCTTCCCTCAGGCTGGAATGCCGTCTCCCTTCTCCTTGCTGAAATCCTTTATATATAAATATATTTTAAATCCTATTCTTGAAGGCCCAGCTCAAAAATTACAGAAGTGGAGAGGGAGAGGAATATGCCCCTGCCTTTGAAGAGGGATCTGGGTTTGAATCCCAGCTTCACTAGTTTCTGGGTGACTGACTTTTCCCCTCCGCATCATGGTTTTCCCATCCGTAAAACGGGTATAATAATAGTACCCAACTCCAAGGGCCTCTTATAAGACATAACAAAACACGTGATGGGCCAGGCCCATAAATGGAGCTGAATAAGCATTAGAGCCCTCTGGCTTTTCCTTTTGTCCAGAAAGCTTTCTTTCTCACCAACCCTCTAACCATGTCAACAAATAATTGGAGCACGTACTGTGTGCCAAGCCTGGGGAATAAAGCAGTGAACAAGACTGGCAAGATCTCTGCCCTCATGGAGCTGGTGTTCTGGGTAAAAGACAGACAATGACTACTTTTAAATAAGATGGGCTATGGAGAACATAATACAGGGGTAAGAAACAGAAGAATGGGGGACGACTTTACACAGGCGTGCAAGAAAGGCCACTCAGGTGACATTTGAGCTAAATACAGAATGGGAAGAAGGAGTCATCCATTAGATGATATCCAGGAAAAGCATTTGCTGGAGGAAACAAAGTGCAAAGGCCCTTCGGCAGGCAGAAGGAGCACAGCAGACGCAGGAGAAAGGAGCAGAGGGAGATGAAATCAGGGAGGCAGGGCTTTCTCAAAAGCCACAAAAAGGCACCTGGGTTTTTTTCTCAGTGTCCCACCCAGGAAGCCAAGGGAGATGACAAGCATAGAAGTTACAAGGGAGATCTGAGAAGTGTTTTAAAAGGGGGAGAGAGGCCGTTGCAGAAATCCAGGTAGGCTTTGACGGTGGCTTGTTTCAGCTTGAGTATTTCTTTCCCTGACACCTTCTCCACCCCTTCCGTCACACCGGTCACACAGCATAGTAATCTCCTGTCTCCCCCACCCGCCTGGGGCTTCTCAAGGGCTGTGTCTTTTATTTCTTGTCTCCAGTCACTGCATATGCCTCAACCAAGTATATTCCCTTACAGTTCCCCTTCCTGAGAGTCCCTAATGTAGGCGGGAGGCAGGAAGGGACCCCACAGCCAGCAGAGGGGGACAGCGGCTGTGAGAGCCAGTGCCTGGGTGAGTTTAAGGGCAGAGACCCTGTTCGATTTCTCTCTGGGGACCAGTTGTGCTCAAAGCTCCCAGGTTCCTAATCCTTGGTGGCTCACAGACACCTTGAGAAGCTGAAGAAAATGCCAGGTGGCCTCCCCGGGGAAATGTCCAAGTTCACCAAAGCTTGTGGGTAATTTTAGGGGGAATCAAAGACCCCTTAAACCCATCCCCCAAACTGAGTTTAGGCTCCGCCTCGTTAGTTCATTTCTTAAACCTGGCCCAGGCTAGGTGCTGGGGACCCGAAGAGAAGGCTCAGTTCCAGTGTCCAGAGTGGGGTTGACCTGAGGTGGAAGAACTGGAAGGCCACGGACACAGGCGCTGGTGAATAACAGTTCTCCTTTGTCAAGCTCGTCCCCACTTAGGTTCCTGTGCTAAGCTTAGCTGAATGTCCTCGATTTCATCCACCTCTCCCGACACAAGCAGGTGTGGGTATATCCATTTCATAGGGGAAGAAAGCAAGGTTCAGAGAGGCTGAGCAACTCAGCCAAGGTCACACAGGCTGCCAATGGCTATAGCAGGGGCTGTGAAACCCGCACGGACTCAGTTTACACAGGGGGTCCGAGAAGATTTGCAGAGGAGGAGGCAGTAGAGTTGGGCCTTCAAGGATAAACATATGCCATCTGCTCACCACCCCCGATCCAAGAGATGTAGTCATCTCCGGATGAGCAGGGGGCTGCCCAGCTTTGGGTTCCAGCTGCTGAAGAGATTTTTTTTTAGTGGGGAGGGTGTTCTCCCTACCTCAGGGACTGGGGAGAGGCCGTCCTGGGGGGAGGGTGCGGGCCGCCGCAGGGCAGCCTCAGGAGCCGGTCCATCTCGGGTTACCTCTCCTTTTTCTCCATCTCCTCTCCTCTGGCTCCGCGCCTTCCCGCAGTGTCCTGGGTGGGGGTAGGCGCTAGTGCAGACCCTGCCGCTCGCACCTGAGAGCGGGGCTGCAGGCCATGCTCCCTGCCGGGGCCCCTCCACTGCCCCCTCCCTAGTCCACTCCTCACCTGGGCGCCAAGCTGGCAGCCCCCGCGTTCACCTTGCGCGCGTCCCTGAAGCTGCTCTCCACGCCGCATCCTCCGAGATGCTCAGACTTGGCTAACAGAGCCCGGCGCTGCCGATAGGGGAGCCCGCCCACAGGAGTGCCGTCCCAGCTTAACCCTTTCCCCTTAAGGGTGGATTCTTCTCCCAGTCCTAACCTCCCCTCTCTGAGAGAGTCTCAGGGCTAAGAAAAGAAGCGAGGTCACCTCGGAGGGATGTGAAAATCACTTCCGCAGCATCCCTGAAAACGGGGCAGTCTCTTTTTGCATACCTCCTGTGATGGGGAGCTCACTCCCTTTGTAGTCTAGATCGATATCCTTATAATACATACATACTTACTAGGGACCTCCTACAGGTAAATCCTACCTATGGCGTGATGTATATCCTTCAGCTTTTTGAAGGCACAGCCACATACACATTTTAAATAGAAATGAGATCATACTGTACATATTGTTCTGTAACTCGCCTTCTCCTTCACTTCCCAATATATCCTGGCATATTCAGCATGTACATTTCTACAGAGCCATCTCATTTCTTGTATTCAGCATGGAGAACTGCAGCATATGATCAGCCTGCCATTTTTACTTAGCCAGTTTGGGAAGTCGGACGTGTAGGTTGTTCCCAGCTATTTGTTAGCAAGAATATCAAGGCACCGGCACTCCCGTGCAGACATCTTTGTGCACATGCACTGGTGTGCCTATCAGATAATCTCTACCCGAGGCATGGGTAGGTCAGTGTCTCTGCGCATTTTCAGGTTGGTCTGTCAGAATGCTCCAGGCCCCTCTTTGGACAGTTCCTGATGTATTCAATGGCCACCATAAGGCTCAGTACATTAAGGAAAATCCATAGAAGGAATACCTGTGGTCATTAAATATGATGTGGGATCTTTAATGGCATGGAGACATGTCGAGAGTAGACTTGTTTATTTATTTAAAGCACAGTCATTCGAGTTATAATATATGCTGAAATTGTCCCAATTCAAGCAACATAGAAACGTTCAAAGAATACAGGAACTGTCTTATCTTTGGTCTCTCCAGCTCTGCTCCCCCCCCGAGATGTACCCATTGTTAACATCATACTTTTCTTTGCATCATATAAAAATATGTATGTGCATGCATTTCTACAAAAATGGGATCATACTATGTGTATTGTTCCATAAGCTTGTTTTGTTTTAAGCAGATATATGTTGGAAACATTTTGAAGGCAACACATACTAGCTCGGCCCTTTCTTTTCATTAGCTGTACAGTTTTGCATGCTGTGGATGTTCTGTTAATTTGTCAGACAGCCCCAGTATTCCCCTACTGATGAGTAATCAGGTGATTAACAGCTTTTTTTTTCCCCTAGAAGCAATACTGCAATAAGCATCCTTACATACTAATATATATATTATTATATGCTGATACTCTCATTTCTCAGATAATTATTTGTATGATCCTATCCTATCCCTAAATATTAGAAGGTAAATAGTGATTGATGTTGTGTGTATGTGCTCCATCATGTCCAACTCTTTGCAACCCCATAGACTGAGGCCCGCCAGGCTCCTCTGTCCGTGGGATTTCCCAGACAAGAACACTGGAGTGGGTTGCCATTTCTTTCTCCAGAGGATCTTCCCAACCCAGGAACTGAACCTGTATCTCCTGCATTGGCAGGCAGATTCTTTATCACTGTGCCAACTGGGTTACTAGGACACGACTGAGCGACTGAGCACTCATGCAGATAGTGGTTGATATAATTTTTATCTAATTTTGCTTTTCTGTTTACCAATGTTTTATACAACCATGTATTTCTTTTGTAATCAGAGGTAAGAATGATAATATCATTTTAAAAAGAAAGAAAGAAAATCCTTCCTAGGGTTGAGCTGAAGTATCTGCCAGTGTTTTCCTATCTTTAGCTCTCACAGAAAACCAACACTCAGCCCTTAGATGTGTCTGACATGCTGTAGTGTGAAGAGTGGTCAGTCTCTGCTGCTGCTGCTGCTGCTAAGTCGAGTCAGTCATGTCCGACTCTGTGCGACCCCATAGACGGCAGCCCACTAGGCTCCTCTGTCCCTGGGATTCTCCAGGCAAGAACACTGGAGTGGGGTGCCATTGCCTTCTCCGGTCAGTCTCTAGTAGCTGGTAAATGGCGGAGCCTGAATCTAGCTTTTCTGACTCTGGGGGAGAGTTCAGGCTTCTCCCATTTTACCATATCATCTGACCAGCTTTACTATTTTTTCTTGTGGAAACCCCTTCAGGATTGTAAAGTCATCTGTTATTTCTCTAGGATTTTCTTCTTCCAGGCCAAACCCTTCCAGTTCTCTAGCCTTCCCTTGAAAGACAAGGTTCTGAGATCTCACCATGGTGACATCTCTCCTCTGTTTGCTTCTTACCAGGTCAACAGTATTCTCTTTAAAGAATGACTCTTGGAACTGAGAGAATAAAACTGAATGTTCACCTCCCCTTTCCTAGAGTCTACTCCTCTATTAATATGACCCCACCAATTAATATGCTGAAGTAATGTTTCTGGCAGCCACATCACTTTATTCTCAATATTGACCAGGTCTTCCCCATCTCACTGTGTGCAGCTGGTTTCTTTTTTCTTCTCTTGGACATATCCCATGGCATGTGGGATCTTAGCTGTCCACCCAGGGATGGAACCTGTGCCCCCTGCAGTAGAAGTGCACAGTCTTAACCACTGGACCACCAGGGAAATCCCTGCAGTTAATGTTTTGATCCTCACTAGAGGATTCTACATTTGTTTGTTGCTTATCTTATCTTGTTAGATCTAACCAGTTGTTCTGATTTTGTGGGAAACTATCTAGATCCTGATTCTACGTATAACAGCTAGTGGGCATTTTTTGGCTTTGTCCAAGATCTCTCTTCTGACAGTATGCTCATGTCCTTTGAGGGGCCTCTGTCTTTTCCCCTGGGGGCAGTCTTGGTGGGAAGGCAGTTCTAGGGGCCTATTACGGAAGCTGTGGGATCCAGGCCCCTCCTTTCAGTGCCTTATGGGAAAACTCACTGATGAGTCTCCTTTGGAAATGTCAAGATTCCCTCAGCCGGTTCAGGGCTGGCTTGATTCCTTTCCTCAGTTTCCTCCAAGGAGGGTATGGTTTGTGTGCTTGGACCCCAATTCATGCCTTTGCAGAGTCTCACTGGCTTGGCGGCGCCCAAATCCCCAGTTCCCTCAGAATCATCAGGCTGCTGCTCCCCGGCTGCCTCTCTGGAGCCCCAATCCCATTGTGTTTCCAAACCGTGGATTGGTAGGGGCTTTGAGATTGCAGACAAAAGCAAGGAGATTATGATCCCTTTGGCCAGAACCCACGATGAAAGCTGATCCAAAGGAAAGAGGAGACTGGCTAGGGGTGGAGGTGAATGTTAAGTGGGGAGCATGGGGTGCCATTCTGGCCCTAAAAGCTCCTGACCTCATCCTGGAGAGGCTGGGACAGCAAGAATGGGTGGGGGATGATTCCAAGCATAGCATACGGCGTATGGTCAGTAGCTGTTTATCAAGCTCTTAGTCTGCCAGGAGCTGTGCTACACATCTTACATGCATTATTCTTTCTAAGTCCCGACAACACCCTATATACTATTTGTTTTTCCAGTTAGGTTTTGTAAAAAATATGTGTTTATTTCTGGCTGTGCTGGGCCTCTGCTGCTGCACACAGTCTTATTCTAGTTGCAGTGAGTGGGGGCGACTCTCGAGCTGTGACGCACAGGCTTCGCAGCCCGGTGCCTTCTTTTGTTGCAGAGCGCAGGCTCCAGGGTGCATGAGCTTCAGCAGTTGCAGCACGTGGGCTCAGTAGTTGTGGCACAGGCTCTGTTGCCTCGCAGCACGTGGAATCTTCCCACATCAGGGATCAAACCTGTGTCCCTTGCATTGGCAGGTAAATTCTTAAGCCTGGACCACTAGGGAAGTCCCCATGACCCTGTATTATTATTTTTTTATTTTTAATTGGAGGACAATTGCTTTATAATATTGTGTTGGTTTCTGCCATATCAACATGGATCAGTCATAGGCTTACAGATGTCCCCTCTCTTGAACCTGCCTCCCATCCCATCCCACCCCTCTAGGTTGTCACGGAGCACCGGTTTGAGCTCCCTGAGTCATACAGCGAGTTCCCACTGGTGATCTATTTTATATATGGTGATGTATGTGTTTCCATGCTACCCTCTCAATTTGTCCCAGCTTCCCCTTCCCCCACTGTGCGCACAAGTCTGTTCTCTGCCAAATTATGCTTTCCATTTTACAGCCAACAGGCTCAGGCTCAGGGAGGTTATGTAACTTGTCCAAGGTCACACAGCAAGTAAAAAGCCAAACCATAAGAGCCAGTGATCTTAAGAGTGATGACACTATCCTGCCCCTCTAGAAGAATCGCAGAGAGAGGAGAGATGAAAACCACAGGCTTTCCCGGTGGCACTTACTGTGCTAGGAGTTTGAATCTGAAAATAGGCCTCCAGCGCTCGCTTCGGCAGCACATATACTAAAATTAAAAACAGGCCTCTGATGGGATCTCCGATGAAAGGAGAGCCAACCACCAGCTTTGGGAATTTTTGAGAGCTCCTAATCCAGAGTACCTTGGAAGCTCCCAAGGAAGGGGAGAGAGAATGAAAAGGCAAAGGTGAGTGACAGCCAGGATGAAATCTCCTGCTTGGACAGGACACTTGGCTGGCCTTTCTGTTCTGGCGAGTCACTATGGTGGGAAAGAGCAGAGAAACAAAAGGCAGCTTGGGAGTGGGGCTCGGGGAGACGGTGCTGTCTGGCAGACCTTGTCTGTTCTCAGCCACTGTCTTAGCTGTGAGGGCAGGAACAGTCACACTCCCACATTAAGCCTCAAGGGTTCCTGGAATCTTAATTCATTCTTTCTCAGATTTTAGCCTCCACGGATACCAGCTAAATGAACCCTATTTTTTTTTAATATATATTTTTTATTAGTAAGTCTGATGAACCAGTACACACTGTAAAAATCAACTGTCCTTTATTTTATTCCCTCTCACTCCCAGTTCTTTTCAACTCTTTTTGGTAGTTCTGATTATTTCTTTTGTTTTTATATGTATTTTCTAATTGTCAGACTTATATTGCTAATTTTTTTTTTTCAGCTTTAGGTTTTACCTCTTGACTACTACAAAGGAACGCGAAGATTTAGCTCTTATATTGCCTTCCACATTTTCCTGTGCCGCTTTTGTTTATATCATCAATCTGCATTTACAATAGTCCAACCACGAAACAAATTATCCAAGCTGAATCAGGAGTGTGCTATGATTATAATTCCTTTGCTAGATGTTCTGCTTTTCCTGGGGTAAGTGTGGCTTGGGTTTTTATTTACTTAATTGTCTATGCATCTGTCACTGATTCCCCATAATCTTTCCTTGAAGAGAAAAACAATCTGAAGATTTGGTCTCCCATCCCAGGTGAGAATACTTTCAAAAAGGCTTACAGACTTCGATAACAAATACGTAGTGTCTTCAACAAACTAACAGCTTGGAAAAAGCAGGGGGAAGGGAAAATGTTATAAGAGACTTGAGTCATAGCAGTCAAATGCCACGTTCGGGGCCCTTGTTGGGATCCTCATCCAGACAAAGCAAGGACACGAAGGTGCTGGAAGATAACTGGGTAATTTGAACATTGATTGGGCCTTAGCATGGACTAAACAATAAACCTGTTTGGACTCGGTGAATAAGGGTATTATGGGTTATGTTTTATCATTTCCTCATCTGTTACAGCTACTTACTATTTATATGTGAGATGGTATCGTATCTGACATTTACTGTTGGAACACTCCAGGAAAAAAACAAATGGGCTTGGACGATACATGAAAGATTGACAAAATATTGATTATTATTATCATTGAAGGGAGATGGGTATGTCCTTATACTATGCTCTCCACTCTTGTGTATGGTTGAAATTTTTCATAGTAAAAAGTTTAAAACAAAAAAATTCACAAAGAAATGGAAGAAAGGAAAAGATTGCACAGGGCTGGCTGTGCAATTGGTGAGCTGGTTGTAGAAATAAAACCTTTTACGTATTGAGCACTAGCCCGTTTTGTGTCTAGTACGTGTTTTGGGTCTAGTACATGGATATAGAACTCGGGTTTCTGAAGCCTGCTGACCTTCCCAGGCTCCTCCAGAGCCTGGGAGATGGGGATGGTGGGACCAGGGTGAGCACAGGGTCAGGAGGAGGGCTGCTAGGGCTGCTGTTAAAGCACAGGAGAGGCTCAGGGACATGCTGGCATGCCCGACACCCCTCTGCACCCAGCGTTCACAGATGTCTCTTCCATGCCCTCCTCATACATCCTGGATAGTCTCCAAGAGCCCCTCGTAGCCGTGACCTTGAGAGATCTTGATGTCAACAGCCAGGGGCTTACCCTCACTTAATGTGATGTAATTCACCTATTTAAGGTCTTCTATTCAGTGGATTTTATTATAGTCACAGGGTTGTGTAACTATCACAAGTACAACATTTTATCATTATCTTTTATTACTGAAGTACGGTTGACTTACAATGTGGTATTAGTTTCAGGTGTGAAGCACAGTGATTCAGTTATATACACGATTACACATTTGGTTGATGGCTATTTGGGTTGTTTCCACTTCGTGGCGGTTATGAATAATGCTACTGTGTTTGTGTACAAGTTTTTGTGTGGACATATATGTACTCATTTCTCTTGGGCTATCGTCTGGGAGTGGAATTGCTAGATCATATGGAAACTTTGTTTGAGCTTTAGAGGAACTGCCAGACTGTTTTCCATAGTGGCTGCAGATCTGGGCTGGGAAAGCAATGGATGGGATAGAAGCGGAGAGTAACGGGGTGGTGAGTGGGGAGACTGAGGCCCAGAGAAACAAAGTCCCTTACATACAGCCACACTGAGGCAGAGCAGGAAAAGTGGGGCTAATCATCTTGACGACCTCAACTCCACCCCAGCAGCAAATCCCTTCCTACCAGTCCCTCCCAAAGGTTCTAGAAGTAACATCAGGATGAAGTGCGTGTCTGAGGAGTGACTTAGAAGCTCTCTGCCATCTGGCCTTGCCTCTGCCTCATCGCATCATGTCTTTTTTGTGTATTTATTTGGCTGCATTGGGTCCTACTTGCAGCACACGGGATCTTTAGTTGAGGCGTGTACTGTGGCATGTGGGATCTAGTTCCTTGACCAGGGATTGAAACTGGGCCCCCCTGCATTGGGAGCACAGAGTCTTAGCCACTGGACCACCAGGGAATTCCCAGGAGTGCTTTTCACTGCACTTACGGAGCTGGTGTCTCCGTGAGAAGACAAAATGCCTGAGAATAGAAAAAAGCAGACTTGAGAAAGCAACCAAGTCTGGATGGTATCATTTGAGGCCCCGGCTCCAGCTACACTGGAGTAACTGACCACTGGGCATTTTAGTTTTTGAACCAATTTACATTACGAAAAAAAAGAAAACTGCTTAACCCAGATTGAGTTCTGTCAGTTGCCACTGCAGTATTCCTCACACAGTAATCCCCCATGCCTCCCACATGTAGCCATGCCCACCAGGCTCCTCAGACCACACAGGGGAACCACACTGGCTTTTGCCTCTAAGCACAGGTTTACTTGCTGTCCTCCAATCCAAGTCATCATTATTTTTATGAGTTGCGTTTTGCCACTGACTGTCCATCTTTAGTCTTCCATGCAAGGTGCCTTTCATACCACCATTATCAGCAAGTGGGCATTCCAGGTTGCCCTAAATGGTTTTGGGTGCTAAGACCAGGTTGATGGTAAAGCTGGAATGCTCACCTAGCAATCTGATCCAAATTAAACTCCAAGCAGACATAATAAGCAGTGTTCCCTGAACTTGTGTGCTGGTCCTGAAAAGACCTTGCCAAGACAAACTTGGCTTTTCCCTTTGACTTGCTGGTGCCAAGGACATACACATTTACCACCGTGATTGGTGAGAAGAGTCTCACACATTTTACCCACCCAGCTTCACTACAGGGAAAAGGACAGACTGTGTGGGTCAAGAGGCAGACCGAGGACACACAAAGAGGGTCCTACGCTCAGTCCCCGCACTGTCTCCATTCCTGCCTGATTCGGGCCTTTCTGTATATCCCATGCCACTCCCCACTTCGTCAGGAAGCAGTGAATTGTAGACATTTTCATCTGTGGGCCTTGGCTGGTTCTCTTCCCTCTGCTTGGGATGCTTTTCTACACTGCAGAACTCTTTCAAGACTCAGATCAAAGGTTAGCTCCCCTGGGAATCTTTGGTCCTTTAATATTTTAACAACTCTTTTAAATATTAGCATTTCTTAACCTTGGGTCAGTGTGTCACTATGAATAGGCTTCAAAGGGTCTATCTGTGCTCCTGGGGTTACCCTAGAGGTCTGTGCCCATGTCTGTTACTCTGGCGGCCAGGTCAGAGCATCCATCAGATTCTCAAAGAGGTACTGTGACCTAACGAATGATTAAGAACCACCAATTTCTCATGTGTCTCTCTTATGAGCTCCTGAGGACAGAAGTCCCATCTTTTCCATTGTAGACTCTCCAGCACTGGTCCACAATACATACTCCTAACTGTTGGCAGAAGGCTGTGAGTGACCCACAGAGGTAATGTTTTTACAGCAAAGACAAGAAAACAGAGTAATTTGTAGAGTCAAGTTGTTTGTTCTTGATTACAACATTCAACGTGTAGATTACATTCACCTCTTGGTACCGAAAAGGCCCTCTGCCACCTTCCTGGGACAGTTAATCCAGAGAGAACTATTCCTGGGCAACCCTTACCTCTGTGTCCGCCAGCAATCACCCTCTCTCCCTTCTTACAACCATATGTAAGGTCTCTCTCATCCAGAATAACTTGGACATGGGGTCTTTTGTTCAGTGGAGTAGCCATGTATAGTACAGCTCTACTGATTTGACAATGGATTTAATATATTATGAATTCCAGATCAAGACCTCACATTATTTAACTGCTTAAGTCTTTGAGGATACCAAAGACATTTGAGAATCTGGCAGTGTTGCAGGGTCACCAATTTTTACTTGATAGTATTAAAACAGAGAGAAGGTTTGCTAAGTCTGTCCTGGCCCTGGGTTATTTACTCTGAAAAAGAGCTTGAGTAAGGTTTTGACACATTTGCTTTTCATATCATTTGCAGGCGCAAGATGAACAACACAGAGAGTTTCATTTTGTCTATCCATTGGTCTTAAATTTTCAACAATGAAAATGTATTATTTGTGAAAGGGAAGTTTACTAACAAAAAATTAAAGGTGAAATGCCAGGTGGATGGATTCCAAGAAAACAGGAGTTTACTGAGGTTTAAATGTCAGAATGCACATAATAATTAGGTTTAATTAACAATGCTTTTTCCATAGACTGAATTTTCGCTGTTTTTTAATATTATCACTAACTTGAGTGTCTCCCCTTTCTCTTACTTTTATTACTAGAGTCACCAGAAGGAACATTTAAAATATTAAAAAAATAGCTGTTTCTGGGCAAGTCACCCAGCATACACTCCTCATGTTTCCTCTGGGTTCAAACATGAAGGGGAGCCTGCCTCAGACAAGAACAATCCTTGCTGCACCCCCGCCAGCTCATGCACCCCCTTTTCATTCCAAGAGGCTCCAGCTCAAATGAAAGTTATAAGGTTAAGCGCGACTCCAAGTTCCAGACACAGCTAGCCCCTGCTTGGTCTTCAAAAAATAGAGGTCTGTAATTCCTTTTTGAACATGCCTTCGAAATGGAGGTCTTTGGCCATGAGCTCCTCTTCGACATCATCCAGCGCCCATTGGTGATCCGTCAGTTCCAGAGCTTCCCACTCTGTCTGCAAAGGAAGAGAAACATGGGGGCAGGGAGGGAAGGGCTGTTATAGGAGCAGTGCTGATGTGCTCAGGCCTGGAGCGGGATCGAGCTCTGCACATGTGACCCTCACTCAGTCCTAGGAGGGAGGTGCTGCGGTGCCCTCACCCACCCCCACCCCTAAGTTACAGACAGGAGACTAGGCTAAGAAAGAAACAATCTGTTCCGGTCCCTGGAACTGGCAACTAAGTACACTTCTCAAGTATTCTATTAATGTTGACTACTTTTGCCTTTAATTAGTAGGTCTTTAAAAAAATGCTCTACGAAACTTAATGTGCAATATAAATGTTAGCTCACAGCTATGGGTTTTAAAAAATAATAATTTGCACAATCCATCCCTTCAATGTGTGCAATTCAGTGGCTTTTAGTATTTTCATAAAGATGTGCAAGCATCATACTATGTAGTTCCAGAACACTTCTGTCATGGCAAACACACTCTACATCAAACAGCAGACACTCCCATTATCCCCTCCCCCAAGCCCTGGCAACAACTACTTCATTTTCTGAATCTTGTCATCTTTTCTGGATGCAGTATGTGGCCTTTTGTCACTGGTTTCTTTCATTTAACATTAAAAAAAAAATTATTTTGTTGAAGTATACTTGATCTACAATGTTGTCTTGGTTTCTGCCATACTGCAAAGTGATTCAGTTATACATATACATTTAGTTTTTTTTCATCCTTTTCCATTAAGATTTATAACAGGGTATTGGTTATAGTTCCTTTCTCTTAGCATGTTTTTACGGTCCCTCTCTGTTGTGGCATGATTCAGCTCTTCATTCTTTTTTTTCTTCTTCATTCTTTTTTATGGCTAATGTTCCACTGCATACATTCCATTGTCTAGACACTGCATTATCTGTTCATCAGATGATGGACATTTGGATTGTTTCTAGTTTTGACTATTATCAGTAGTTTTCTGAACATTCTTGTACTCAGTTTTTGTGGGAAAATATGTTTTCAGTTCTCTTGGGTGTTTAGCTGAGAGTAGAATTTCTGGGTCATATGGTTAAGTGTGTTTAAGTTTTTGAGGAAAGACTAAGAACCGCGTTCCAAAGCAGCTGGACAATCACCAGCACGTACGAGGGTTCCAATGTCTCTACATCCTTGTCAACACTCGTTATTGTCCATCTTTTTTATTATAACCATATAAGTGAGTGTGAAGTGGTATCTCACTGAAGTTTTGATTTGCAAAACCCGCGATGACTAATGATGTTGGGCATCTTTTCATGTGCTTAGCTTATTGGGTATTTGTGTGTCTTCTTTGAAGAAATGAATATTCATATCCTTTGCCAACTTTTTACTGGATCATGTTTGTATTGTTGAGTTCTAAGAGTTCTTTATTCTGAATCCTGGACCCTTACCAGATATATGATTTTCAGACACTTTCTCCAATTCTATGGGTTGGCTTTTCACTTTGTTAATGGTGTCTTTTGAAGCACAGAAGTTTTCATTTTGACAAAGTTCCACTTATCTATTTTTCCTTTTGTTGCTTATACTTTTGATGTCATATCTAAGAAATCATTGCCTAATCTAAGGTCACAAATATTTACACCTATGTTTTCTTTTATGAGCTTTCTAGTTTTAGCTCTTATATTTAGGTCTTTGACCCATTTAAAAACTTTTATTCAAAACATTTTTTATTGTGGTAAATATTAATATACATATGACACAAAATTTGCCATTTTTAACCACTGTTAAGTATACAATTTAGTGGCAGTTTTTAGGTTCACAATGTTGTGCAACCATCACCACTAACTTTTTCTAAATTTTTCATGCCCTGAAACAGAAACTCTGTACACAATAAACAGCAAAACTATTCTTTCCCTCAATGAACTGTTTTGGCACCTTTCTCAAAAATCATTTGATCTACATGTATGAGCTTCTATTTCTGAACTCTCAATTCTTTAAAAACAAAACAAAACTTTTTTTTATTTATTGGCTGCACTGCACAGCATATGGGATCTTAGTTCCCTGGTCACAGATCAAACCTGTGCCTCCTCCACTGGAAGCACACACAGTCTTAACCACTGGACCGTCAGGGAAGTCCCTGCTGAATGAAATATCGGTTCTGTTCCACTGATCTGCATGTCTGTCCACACAGTCTTGATTACTATAGCTCAGAAGTAGGTTTTCAAATCAGGAAGTCTTGAGTCTTCCAACTCTGTTCTTATCCAACATTGTTTCGCCTGTTCTGAAGCCCTTTCACTTCCGTATTATCTTCTGGATCAGACTGCTAATTCGTACAAGAAAAGCTGGTGGGATTTTGAGTCTGTAGATCAACAGATGCCATCTTGATAACAGTAAGTCAAGACAATATGTACATGGATATATTTGCATTTATTTAGGGCTTCTTTAGTTTCTTTCAGCAATATTTTACAGTTTTCATGGTACAAATCTTGCTGTTTTGTTAAATTTATTCTTATCCTTTTCGATACTATTATAAATGGAATGATTTTCTTAATTTCTATTTTTCAGATTCTTTATTACCAGTGTGTAGAACTGTGACTGATTCCTGTAAACCCTGCTGAATGTATTACATGTAATAGCTTTTTTGTGGATTCCTTTTAGGATATTCTATATAAAAGACCACATTACTTGCAAACAAAGACAATTTTACCTCTAAAACTTTTTTTTTTTTTTTTAATTTTGGCTGCACTGTGTCTTCACTGCGATCCATGGCCTCTCTAGTTGTAGCACGTGAGCTTGGCTGCCCTGTGGTATGTGGGATCCTAGTTCCCAAACCAGGGATCGAACCCAAGTCCCCTGCATTGGAAGGCAGATCCTTAACCACTGGACTGCCAGGGAAGTCCCTACTTCTTCCTTTCTAATCTAGATGCTTTTTCTTTCTTTTTCTCGCCTAACTGCCCTGGCTAGAACATCTAGAATAATGTTGAATAGAAGTGGTCATAGTGGACATCTTTTGTCTTGTTCTTACCCTTAGGGGCAAAGCTTCCAGAATAAGTATGCTAACTGTGTGTCCTTCATAAGTATCTTTCATCAAGATGAGCAAATTCCTCTCTATTTCTAGTTTTCATCATGAAAAATTTGTGAGATTTTGCTGTGTAAAATTATATTGGATTTTACAAATTCAAGAATCATTGTATGAAAGGCTCAAATAATTTAGATTTTATGGGGGGGCAAGCCACATGGCCTATGGGATCTTAGTTCCTCCACCGGGGATTGAACCTGGGTCCTCGGCAGTTAGAAGAGTGTGGAGTCCTAACCACTCGACTGCCAAGTATCCCAATTTGGATTTTACTGAATGAAATTTATATCAGGTCCAAAAAAGTTCAAAATATTCCAAATGTCTACCTCGTATCTCTGATTGGGGTGTTTTTATAACTTCATTTGCACTGTGGATTAAATTGGGTGAGCATTTAAAAACCACCAAAAGTACCAAGAATCTCTAACTTACTTATCAGATGATTCTGTCTCTGGAATAAGAGACATGTAAATGAAAATACATCTTTGCTAAACTTAAGATGATGGAACCATATATATAGCACACTCACTTAAGGGAATTCATCTTTAAAAGTAACTCTGGTAACACCTTTGAGCCTCAGTGAAGCTGGGAAGAGAAGTGAGTGTACCTTAAAAGCTTTGTTGGTGTCTGCGGGCATGGCCATGGCTGCGCCAGTCATCTGCTCCTGCATCATCCGTGATTGGTCAGCAGCTGCAGCATAAGACACACCCCAGTGAGTGCCAGGGCACAGCAGGCACCCAGGACCCTCAGGGAAGAATGGTTCTCACACAGCACTTACAGATGCTTGGCAGTGGGTTAGAGGACCATGGGACAGTTCACTGACTGGCCTTGTCACACACTTTGTGAAAGTCACTTTACCTCTTGCAAAAAATGGACGTGATAACAGCAGGAGAGAGAAGATTAACTAAAGGAAGCTCTAACCTTTATTTCAAATTTAAATAACACGAGCAATAGCTATGAGTTACTGAGCAACACCAACATGCCAGGTACTTCACTAAGTGCTCCATGTATCTACCTTATCTACTCCTCACAGCAAACCCAGAAGTCAGTTATTAAGGTCCCTATTTTACAGGTAGGCAAACAGAGCACTGGTGTGGTTAAGTAACTTGCCCAGGGTCCCAGCTATTTAAGTAAGAGAGCCAGGACTGGTACTGGTCTCTAGTCAATGGGCGAACTGATCAAACCAGCCTTCTCTCAGCTTCAGGCTTA
Organism: Bos indicus; assembly: GCF_029378745.1. Taxonomy (NCBI): domain Eukaryota; kingdom Metazoa; phylum Chordata; class Mammalia; order Artiodactyla; family Bovidae; genus Bos; species Bos indicus. The sequence continues at coordinate 16,694,854 of NC_091781.1, read as the reverse complement.
CATTGCTGGTGCTGGATCCCTCATAGGAGGGTATCAGACTCTGCATAACTAAATACTGTCCCTGTGATTAATGAGATCTTCAGTCTGACCTTGCGATGTTTAAGACTCTTTCAGAGTACCTCAGAAACTTAGGAATAAGTTTAGGGAATGAAGCACCATATTTCACTCTGTTCAATACAACTACATAATCACTCTGGCCCTGGTATGAATGACTCAGCTATTGAAGTAATTGCCTCTTACCATTATCTTGGCCCAAAATCAGAGAGTAGATGCTCCGAAGCCCAAAGACGTTGAGGAAATACCAGGATGCAGAACTCACCCTAGGAAGCAAAAGTGAAACAATGTAGGTAGCTATTTCAGAATACACTAGTTCACACACTTCTCCCACCCGAAGTTGTTCAGAGTATGTAAAGGAATCTCCTGGGGTCAGCCAATAGTCATCCAGAGCACAACCAAAGAAGAAATACATGTTATGAAGGCCATGTTACAAATATTAATAGTTATAGCTCTCTGCAGGCGAATAGCTGAGCCTTGTGGACAGACTTGGGTCAAACCTCGATTCTTCCACTCACTTCAGAGAGTTGCCATGAGGGTAAAATGAGTTAATATATGGAGGTTAACGGCTCCTTCTTTGGCATTCAGTAGCAGGAACTGAACTCACACCTGGTGGGCTTCATTTTATCAGGGTATACAAGTTTTGTTTAATTATCCTGCCTACATAGTGGGTTTTCAAACCATTTATTATTTGTAATCATGACAACACACACTTGTTATTGATGTATGTATATAATACACGCAAATAATACTGAAGTACGTAAGATAAATTGAAAGAGGCCGCCTGTCCTGAATCCCATTCTCTAAAGAAACCACAAGTGTTAACAGGCTTCATATTGAAGACTGTAGTGACTGGAAAAGCCATTTCAAGTTTTGAACTATATCCCAAAGCTCTCCTTAGGTTAGGTTTCCCACCTTGCCCCAGTGAAGTTAATATGCTTGCATATAATAAAAAACTAAAACGAGTGTCAGAAATGATACAGAGAGAAAGGACCCACGCTTCATTCCAATACTTGGGTCACACTTATCTGTACATAATCTTTCAGATTGGTAAGCTAGTTCATATGTGGTTCCAGGCTCCTTTGTCCACACGAGCATGTCAGAAACATACTTGTCCAGGTGCTGAGAAAAGATAAAACAGCTTTTCTCCACCCCATGAAGTTTGTGTTTGGCCCACAGGAGACTGGAAGGCCAAAGCTGAACAGTCATGCTACTTGTAGGAAGTATAGCTTTTCTCCTCTGGGGGAAGTGTGCACGGCCAAGACTCTCCCAGCGCCGGGTCTATCGTGTCCCTCCCAAACAAGCACAGACTGCTCCAATGGGGAGTCAGTCAAGATCAGTCAGGCAATGACCCCCAACGCCCATTCTCCTCCTCCTACTGTCTGGCTGTTTTATTTTATTCTAGTCTACTCAATTTTATTTTGGCTACGCTGGTCTTTGTTGTGGTGTGCAGGCTTCTCGAGTTATGGTGGGCTGGCCTAGTTGCCCTGCCGCAGGCGGGATCCTAGTTCCCTGACAAGGGACTGAACTCGTGACCCCTGCATCGGAAGGGGGACTCTTAACCACTGGACCACTACGGAAGTCCCTGTCTGGTTTCCATTAGATGCTAGTTTCTGGGAAGCCAGACAAAATAGTCTTGGAGAGACCACATGAAGAAGCACTACTGTGTTCCCGAGGCTGCAGCACTGTCCTAAGAGCTCTTCATATTTGGGGTTTTATTACTCTGATATAAAAAACAGAACAGTAAATAAGACACAAGTGCTGGATTTGGACAGACTTGTGGTCAAATCTCAATGGCTCCACTTCATAGGGTTGCTACGAGAATAAAATAATATATGGAATGTATCTAGCACAGTGACTGATACCAGTGAAAAGAATTAATGTTGTTTTTGGAAGTATTGTATTTTGAAACAAATAATACCAACATCCACTTCCATAAGCTCCAGGGCTTTATTGTTAAAAAGTCTGCTTTGGCCAGAGTTCCTGCCTTTAACTTTTTTTGGGGTGGACACATCTACTTTTTTGAGCTCCTAAGACCCAAGAAACTAGGGGAAAGAGCTTGATACATTCTCTCCTTTTGCAAGAAAACTCATGTAAAAGTTATCAAAATCTGTGGCATTCTGAGTGGAGTTTCAATGAGAAAAACTCCAAAAACCTATTCCAGTGAAGCAGGCAAACTGGAAATCCTGTTGTTTAATAGATCGCTGTTTTAGATTTTGGTTGGTGTTTTTACTCAATAGAAGAAAGTCCTTACCAGGAGGCATCTAATGTTAGTAGTTCAATTCCTTGCTGTAGCATAGGCTTAAAACGGAGGGTCAGTGGAAACGGGACCTTGGCTGCAGAAAAGAAAGAGAAAGTTCAGAATCACACCCAGCTTCCTCTGTAGAACGGTTTAGTAAGTGTGATACACATATTTCCCTGAGGAGGTGGGAACTCTGTACCATACAGTGCTTAGAAACTTATTTCCACAAAGAGCCGTATGCCACTTCTGAAGGATTAACACTCAAAAGTCACTCTATTCTAGTTCTTTGAACAACACCAGCTTCTCTAGTGCTTAAGAAGTAAGGGCTCAAACTGAGCTGTGCCCCAAAATCTGGAAAAGAAACCAGCACTAGTCTGTTAAACCCAAAGTGGAATATATACACACAAAGAACTATATTACTGAGACACCAAGTTCATTTAAATCAAAGCGGCTCACGAACAAATCGACAACTGACCCCAACACCTCAAAAATGAAGTCAAGACAGAAACAGGCTTCCCGTCCTCCTACTCACTGGGACACAAAACTAGTTTTGGATACAAATTAGTAAGCCACTCGTTCAAGTCCCTTAGTGAAAAAGCTCCATGTCATGAATGTATGAACGCTCTGGGATAAGAGCCATGAAATTAGAGCATAATCAATTTTTTGTTCAAGAACTGTTATCAGTTTCCACTCGAGAACACAGGACCCGGGACAGTAGTATGTCAGCAGCACCTGGATTTCTGAGTAGGGTCATGGGAAAGGATCACAGATGAAGTAAACCTGAAGTCTTCTGAGTCTGTAACTTACTTGTGACAAAGCCTGAAAACGTCATGTTGATCCATCCACCAATAAGAATCATAGGCAGGACATTGGTGACATTGCCTTTCATCATATCTGTGAGCATGGTGGGATCTAAGACAGAAAAACAAGCAACCAATAGCTGTTACCACAGTTGGTAGGGATTTATTCCTTGCTTTCTGTAACTTTTTACTTTACTTGACAAAATTAATACAAGTAATACAAGTTCATTGTAAAAAATTCAAACGACATAGAAACACAGGATGTGGACAGTTCCTCTGCCTACTGTCTAAACACTTTTAACTGTTGTCTATTCTTCTATCTTTATATGTCAATACAAACATACATATATACCTATACATGTATATACACAATGGTTTCTTTCTGTATATATATACATGAAGGGATACTATGCTTACTATTCTGCTTCTTAATTTAAAAACTTAACATACTGTGATATATTATGTTTCCATATTGGTGTAACATGGCTCATTATTTTTAATGTCTGCATAGGCGTCCACTGTGGTCACACTCATCACTTCTGGTTAGATCTATAGATTGTTTATTGGCAAAAAGAAAAATGTTGTGAACAACTTCCTTGTACATAAATCTGCAAATTTGTGTAAGTGCTTCTGTGAGAGAAACTCTTAGAAGAATTTCTGGGCCAAGGGATTTGACCATTTAAAACTGACTTTCAACAACAGTAAGAGGACTTCATTTTCCATGACCCTGACAGTAGCAGTTTTGGTCAGGCTTTTCAATCTTTTCGAATTTAATGGGTTAAGAAGGACACCGTGTTTTAATTTGCATTCCACTGATTTTAGTGATGTCAAGTATCTTTCCATATATTTTATTGGTCTTTTGTTTCTTGTAGGTTTGCTAAAAGACTTATTATTGAAATCAATTCCAGTACCTTCTGTCTGGGTTTATGATACTGGTTATCTAACCTAAAGAAATAGGTACTGAAATAAATGGATAAGTAAAACCAAATACTACATTATTTTTGTTTTACTTTAAAGCTGCTGTGTTCTTCACATGACTGGGATCAGAGGAAGTAAGAACTCTGTTAGAGGAAAAACTGTAGGGGGAGAGCAAGCAATCATGTCTGACAAAGAAATGAATCACCGAGGGAAGCATTTAGGCAGAATCTGGGAGTCATCTGCCAGCAGCAGGATTGCACTGGGTGGGACCTGGGACTGGAATGCTTTCCAGCTGTGCCCCTCAGAGCCCTGGGTCCTGAGGAACAGCAAAGGGGAGACACCTGGGGACAGGGGCCCTATTCCCCGTCCCCTTAGCCGAGAGGTCTTGCTTTTAATTCCACTTTATACAGTGGAGTTCCCAAGGTATAAGATTTATTTGAAAAAGAGAATCCCCCCTTTTGTAGATACCTGTATCCGATGATCCCTAAGTTCCCTCAGATTACTGTCTTATACTATTTAAATTTCAAATAAAAGGACATCCTCCCTGCTCATCCCACCATCATGTTAAAAATCTTCCTTAAAGATGAGAGAGGGGAATATACATACCAGTCACAGGAGAAGGCGGCACAACCTTCCTTTTAGTTTTTTTGAAAAATCCATCCTCTGGGTTGTTGAAGTAATATTTTCGTGTCAGGAAAGACTAGTAGAAAAAAGAACTTTTTAAGTCTTAAAACTGTGACATAGAACATTGTCAAATTATTCCCCCGAGGTTTAGTCAGAAGGCCCTTGGAATATGCTATTACACTCAGAGCTGGCAGCCTACTTGGCAGCCGTCCTGACACTTTAGCTGAGTCACATTTGAAAACAATTTCTCAAGAAGAGCAAGGTCACAATGACAGCAAACACCACTAGGCCACAGCTTAATTACTGACTTGCCTGCCTTCAGCTTTCCCCGAAGAGTCCCCTTATAAAACATTCAGCTATCTACTGTCCTCAACAGTGAATCGTGGAGCTTGTAATAAAAGATAAATGAGTACCTGTTTGGGAATGTATTTTCCATTTTCCCTGAGGACTCTGCTTCGAATTAGGACTTGACTGAAGGGAAAAAAAAACAAAACAAAAAAACAAAACCAAGACAATGAGATTTTTAAAAGTGAAACTCTAGAAGAAAATGAGAGAATAAAGTAGAAAACCTATTTAAACACAACAGAAGGCCTATTTGGCAATAGCTCTGTGTGGAAACTTTTCAAAATACAAGTCTCCTTAAAACCAACAGGACATACTTAACCCAACACTCAGCTTTCCACAAGAAGTTTTCAGGAGTGACTCTTTCTAAATAAAGATTTCTGAGGAAGGCACATTTGGGACATGACGCTTTTTCTTACTTTATAATGAGCTAAGAAGGAACTTTTCTCTGCGTAAAAAGAGTAGCAGTTGGATGCTACTCAAAAGACCTGGGGGCAGAAGGGAGGAAGGGCAAGGATAAAAGAAGGAAGTTTAAAAACAAAGCAAAACCAAAGAAATGATTACAGGGCTTGACAGGGTTGTTACCTGACAGACAAATACAAATTCTACTCAGGGTGCAGATGTTGGTAAGCTCTCAGTAGATACTTACTGAATTCATAAATGAAATTATCTGGTGATATTTGAACATAGTTGATTCTTACAGATAACAAAGTGTACCAAGCGGGCAGTGTTAGAACAAACATCAAACAGAAGAGATCAAAACGCTAATTTTTCTAGGTTGTTTTAATGAGGGGAGGAAAAAACCTCCTTAATGGAAATCCTTCTTAAAAAGTGAGACAAAACAAAATGCTATAGACACAAGCCTGAAGAGTTGAGAGGTGATATGTTCCATTCCCTGGGAGCTAGACTAAAGCTATTCATAATGTGGCCTATGTCGCAATGCTGGTCTGTGGTGAGGTAAGAACAGACACTGAGACTAAAGGTTTAGAAACTTTTATAGCAATCTGACATTGTCCAAACATCCAAATATGTGATCAAAAATTTTTTATCAAAGCACCAGCCTGTGACAGACCGAACATTCAAAAACCCAAACCGGTCCTTTACCCCAGACAGTTTAAGTAGCACTGGGTCTAGAATAATGAGTAAAAATTTAAGCTCTGGAGTTGGACAGATGGGTTCAAATATTGGCTCTGCCACTTGTTAAGTATGTGATTCTGGGTGAGTGCCTTAAATTTCCTACACCTCCATTCATATTGTACACAATAACAGGCTTATTCTCGTTGAACGAATACTTCTCGAGCTTCATGCCATGTTAGGTGACATGAACAACAGCGATCAAAAAGCAAGAATCTATCTTGGACTTCCCTGGAGGTCTGGTGGTTAAGAATCTGCTCTTCTACTGCAGGAGGCATGGGCTGGATCCCTACTCAGGGATCCTGCATGCTGCGGCCAAAAAAAAAAAAAAAAAAAAAGGCAAATATCTCAAGGAGGTTAAAGTCTAGCAGGGAAGAAAAACAATAGTCAAATAACCACAGGAATAAATGTCAAATCCATCTGTTACATACCAGGAAAGAGAGACGGATAATCTGAGTGTGTTAACAGGGGGATGTGACTGAGTCTAAGAAGTCAAGGTCTTGGAGAAAGCTTTCCTGAGGGGCTATGATTAAGCTGAAATCTTAAAGACGGGTAGAGACAACCTTGGCAAAGAGCTGGAGCATGGGCAAAAGCCCTGAGGCAGGAGTAAGCACTGTTGTCTCTGAGGACCAGGAAAACGCCATATGGGTGGAAGCAAGAGGACTACAGAAACATGGTGAGACAAGGCTTGAGAGCTTGGCAAGAGCTGGACTATGTAAGAGAGTCTCGGTGCTATTTTTTAAAAAAATTGTGGTAAAAAATATTAACATAAAATTTACCATCTTAACCACATTTAAGCACACAGTTCAGTAGTGTTAAGCATATTCACACTGTTGTGAAACAGATCTCCGGAACTTTTTCATCCTGCAAACCTGAAACTCTATTCCTATTGCACAATAACTTCCCTATTCCCCATCTCCCAGCCCCTAGTAACCGCCATTCTGCTTTGTGTTCCTGTGAATTTGACTATTTTAGATACTTCATGTAAGTAGAATCATACAGATATTACCTTTTTGTATCTGGTCTCTTTTGTTTAGCCTCATGTTCTTAAGGTTCATCTGTGTTGTAACCATGTGACATGATTCCTTTCTTTTTAAGGGTTCCACTGTATTGTAATCTTTATCTTAAAAGCAAAAGGTTGGGGAAAAGGAAACCCTTGTTGGTGGGACTGTAAATTGGCACAAATTTATGAAAAACAATATGGAGGTGCTTCAGAAAAATAAAAATAGAATCACATTATATATACATATATATAATATATGTATATATGTAACCCTGTGTTCATTGGAGTATTAGTCACAATAGCCCATATATAGAAACAACCCCAAGGACTTCCCTGGTGGTCCAGCGGTTAAGAATCTGCCTGCCAATGCAGGGGACATGGGTTCAATCCCTGGTCCAGGAAGATTCCACATGCCATGGGGAACTAAGCCCTTGCACCACAACTACCGAAACCCATGAGCTCTAGAGCCTAAGTGCTGCAATTCCTGAAGCCCGAATGCTCTGGAGCCTGTGCCCTGCAACAAGAAAAGCCACAGCAAGAAGCCCATGCATCACAACTAAATAGCAGCCCTTACTCTCTGCACACAGAGAAAGTCTGCACACAGCAAAGAACACCCAGCACAACCCCAAATAAACAATAATTTTAAAAAGTCCTGAAAGGATAAAGACAACATGATATATGGGTGGACACAAACACCGGAACATTAATTCAGCCACGAAAAAGAAGGAAATCCATTCACTTGCAACGACATGGACAAACCATGAATACACTATACAATGAGGCAGACCCAAAAGGACAAATACTGTGTGATTCCACTTACTGAAGTACCTAAAGTAGAATGGTGTGTCTCAGGAACTGGGAGAGACAGAAATGAGTTCAATAGGCTCAGAGTTTCTGCTGGGGTCAGGAAAATACTGTGGAAGTGTACAGTGGTGGCAGGTGCACAACAAGGTGGATGTACTTCACGGCACTGAACTGTATAGTTAAAAACAGTCCAAGTGGGGCTTCCCTGGCGTCTCAGTGGTAAAGAGCCTGCTGCCGACGCAGGAGACATGGGTTCAGTCCGGTTAGGGAAGATCCCACATGCTGCAGAGCAACTCAACCTGTGTGCCACGACTACTGGCCCACTTACAGCCCGTCTTCCGCAACGAGAGAGGCTAACGCAATGAGAGCCCTGCGGACCGCCAGCAGAGAGTAGCTCCTGTTCTCTGCAACTAGAGAAAAGCCTGTGCAATAATGAAGACCCAGCACAGCCCAAATAAATAAAATTAAACTTTAAAAAAAGAAAAAAAGAAAGTGGAAAGTTTTATATGTATTTTACCACAGTTTTTTAAAGAGCAAAAAGCAAATACTAAAGGATTTTAAGCTAATTCTTCACATATGTCATTTAAGGTGATTACCACTGTACTTAGCATACCCTGAGCACTAAAATAATAGTATTTCCTATCTTCCCTTTACATGTTTTATCACTTGGACTAAAACTCCCTGAGAGTAGGGTCTTGTCATATTTTGTACCCCCTAGCATACAGCACAGTGCAGGGCACATGGTAAGTCGTCAAAAAAACCTTGTTCACTATAGAGAATTCAGGACTTCCACAGGCTTAACAGAAATTCAGATAGATCTCTATTTATACTGCTGAGCAATTTTGCAGATGTGGGGTTGAGAATCATGTGAGGCATTTAAACCCTGAAATAAGGCCAACTTAAATTATCCTATAAATTTTAAATACTCAGTTTCTCTTAAGGTCTGCAAATTCTACAAGAATTTTTGAATTTTGCATTTTTTTCCCACTAGTATCTAAAAATAAGTCCCTGCTCAACTAAGCACAACAACAGGCAATAAAGCTAAAGTTTATCTTCTGCCGTCGTAATTTGCAAGTGAAAAACATTTTCTTAAAATGAAACTCTAGTTTTCCAAGTCAGTATTTTTCAAACTGGAGTTTCACATTCTTAAAGATCTATTTGTTTTTACTTTCCAAAAAGTCACCATTCTACAAGCTTGAGAGTCACTTTTTACATACGTTCTATTCCCAAATATGGTCTAATGTTTTTTCATTTATATATTTCTCCATTTTGGTTTAACACATTTTAGAAAAATTTTAGTAACCTCTGAGGCAGCAAAACCTTAATTATGAAACCAAATGTCCCATTTGTGATCATTCAGGCTTATGGAAACTTATACCGTATCTAGAGGAATGTTTTACAGACATCATCTAAAATTTAGTTCCCACTCCTGCTCTATGAGGCATGTCCTGTTATCATCCCCATTTCGCAGATGAACAAGTGAAACACAGGGGTAACTCAGCCAAGGAAACTCAGCTAGTGGGGGCCTGATTAAGCCGGGCAAACTGACATAACCCCTGTGCTTTCTTGCCCAAGGTCACGAGAGTGAGATTGTCGGAGAGGGGAGGGCGCTGACCTGTCGGAGACTTGTTCCTGGGTGAGCTTCTTGTCGCTCTGCAGCAGGATGGACACGTAGTGGCGGATCATGCCCACGAAGAAGGTGATGATAACGATGGGCAGGACCACCCAGAGACGGATGTTGGAGTCAAGCAACAGCTCCGGCCCCGCCATCTTCACAGAGTGGGCTCCCGGCCGAGTGTAACCGGGTTTCTTTTCGTCGGGGCACCGGGTCCTAGTTGAGGCCGCCTCTGGGCCTTCTCACCGTCCTCAGCCAGGCGAGACCCGGACCCTACGGCGGCGTTGTCCCTTGAGTCCTGCCCCAAACCGGGCCGCCGGGCCGCCCACTTCCGGCGCGGACGTTTTACGTCATGGCGAGGGCGCGCTGAAGTGGCGTCAATGTGGCGTCAGTGTGGCGTCCTACCGGCGGGAAAGTTGAAGAGGCGGGCCGGCGACGCCTTCTCCGCCGGTGACTGGAGCAGCGGTCGTCGTCTCTCGAGGCCTCGTGAACTTACGGCCTGGTTTCTCGGTCCCAACAGAGCCTGGCCTTTCCCTCTGAGCCTCCGTGCCCTCAACCTCAGCTTCTTCAGCTATCTAGTCGCGGGATAATACCTCCAGGTACCTTCCTGCGTCGTTAAAAAGACGAAACGAGGAGAGACTTGACCCCCATCCCCGCCCCCCGCCCCTCCCCGGAGGACCTAGTCCAGACAGCCCTCCGGGTTTCCCCGGGTTTGAGGCTGCTGGACTGGTTAGCAGGTGTTAAGGGCGTGTTCCCTGAAGTCCAGAGGCCATGACTTGCCTTAGTTTTTCCTTCTGTAGAATGGTTGAGAATGCTTATAAATGTAAACGAGGCAAAGTATATAAAAAAAATGCTTAGCATGACGCTTGGTAAGTAGTAAATGGTAAGTATTGTTGGAAGCCACTATTATGGGTGGTAGTTAAGAAGCAGGTAGATCCTGGAGCCGGACTGCTAAATTGGAATCTCAGCTCTGCCACTGAATCTGAGAATAATGGGGGGTGGGTGGGTGGGTGCGTGTGCGTGTGCGTGTTCGTGTGTGTAGGCGCTCTTGTGCGCCCGTACGCTCAGTGCGTCAGTCATGCCCCAGTCTGCAACTGCGTAGACTGTGGCCCGCCGGGCTCCTCTGTTCATGGAATTTTCCAGGCAGAAATACTGGAGTGGATTGCCATTTCCTACTGCAGGGGATCTTCCCGATCCAGGGATTGAACTCAGGTGTCTTTAGAGTAATGGTACCTACCTCAAAAAGTTTTGTGAGAAATAAAGGAAGTATTAGATATAAAAGACTTAGTAGTTTTTGTTAGATATTAATATTTACCTTCCTGCCAGCTATTCTCATTTAGCGAATATTCTCAGAAATTTTTTTCTTTAATTCTAGGTACCATGCTGGGCCCTAGGGATACCTGAGATAAACAACACTGGATTCCTGCTCTCAAGGAGCCCCTCAGTCTAGTGTGTTCTAAGGTTTCTTACATATACTCTGGAGCAGGAAAGCTGGAGGAGTAATCTCCTTTCGGGATAGGAGTCCAGTTTTCAAGGAAGAAGACATTTGATTGAGACTTTAAGGAGATGGAGTAATTTCCAGGCAGATAACAGCATTTCAGTTGGAGCAGGAATCATTTTTGGTTCACAAATGTAACCCCAACACCTAGCCCAGTCCTCAACATTGGAGTTTTGGATTAATGAGTTAAAGGAATAGTAGATTGGGGCTAAATGGTGAAGGATCTTCAATGTCAGAGAACTATGGGTTTTATTCTTCAGCAAGAGAAAAGTGATCTGGCTAAAGAGGCAACTAGGTAAACAAGTCGTGAAAGTAAGCAAGTATTGACCAGAAAGAGGAGTTGAAATTTTCTCAAGATCTGGCTTTAAATAGCATTTTGTGAAGTCTTTGGTTTTGGATAGAGCATTAATTGTTTTCTTTGAGCTAATATTTTTAACTTCTCAGAATTTATCTAGCTTCTACAGAGTAACTTATGTTCTCTGATTTGTTCTGCAAAGTAATTTAACTGAAGAAGACTGGTCAGAATGATTTCCAAAAGAAAACTATCAGTGTCAGAGAATAAAGAGAGCCTGACAGAAGATGCCTCTGGTAAGTGTCTAATCATTTGTTGCTTTATTTTTTGTAGCAAATGTGTGAGGCACTAAAAGGGGTATAAAGTTCCTCCTTTCAAGTGTTGGGAGTCATCAAGTCTTAATAGATAGGACACACACAGTCCAGTGTCAAGAGATTTGGAATTTCTACCTCTAATTGCATGTATGACTTTGGGCATGCCTATAGTCTGTGAGCTTCAGTCTCCACATAAGTGGAATCTACAGACGTAAGAACTTATCTATCGTACGTCCTTCAGGTGCTGGGACACAAAGATAACTACATAGTCCGTGCTTAGTCGTCAGTTGTGTCCAACTGTTTGCAGCCCCATGGACTGCAACCCACCAGGCTCCTCTGTCCTTGGGGATTCTCCAGGCAAGAATACTGGAATGAGTTGTCATGCCCTCCAAGGGGGTCTTCCCAACTCAAGGATTGAACCCAGGTCTCCCGCATTGCAGGCGGATTCTGTACCAACTGAGCCACCAGGGAAGCCCCAAACAATTGTTGTGTTAGTCACTCAGTCGTGTCCGATTCATCGGGACCCTCATGGACTGTAGCCCACCAGGCTCCTCTGTCTATGGAGTTCTCCAGGCAAGAATACTGGAGTGTGTAGCCATTCCGTTCTCCAGGGGATCTTCCTGACCCAGGGATTAAACCTGGGTCTCCTGTGTTGCAGGCAGCTTCTTTACCATCTGAGCCACCAGGGAAGCCCCTAACCCTTTAAAAATCTTATGGTCATCTTTCCTCCCTTAAAAAAATTTATGATCTCAATAAATGCTGTGATGGTGATACAGAAAGGAATAGCATCATATCAAAGCAAACACGCCAGAGGCAAAGAAAGAGGACAGACTCTGTCTATAATGAGAATGCAACTGACAGAAGCCCTAAGTATTCCTATGAGAAGTGGTTGATAGTCTTTTGTTTATTATATTCATCTACTCTATTAAGGCAATTCTAACATTGCTTCATTAAGGGAGAAGAGTAGATAATCATACTGAACCTCAGGTACCTTTTTGTTTATGTTTGCTTATTTTTTTTTAATTACTTCTCATGGATTGAAAGCCTTGGGGTGAAATCAGTCTGGACTTTGTACTCAAAGATAAGACGTAGGCGAATCTGTCACATTCTTCCACCTCTGCATCCTTATCATTGGTTCTCAAGCTTCGGTGGGAGTAAGGATCATTACCTGCAGAATATGAATTATTAAAAATTTAGATTCCCAGGCTCTAGCCTTGAAATTTTGATTTTGTACGTCTGGGATGTGACCTAAGAATATGCTTCCAATAAGCTTCTCAGTGATTCTATGCAGTGGTTTGTAGAGTACATGAGAGACCCTGGCTGCTTTAGAATTTGGGTGGAAACCATTTCTATGGTTATTCTTGTTAGAGGTGGCATATTTTGAATTCTTCAAAAGAAAACTTAATAGGTGAAAATAATTCTGTTTGTTAATTGTTTTGTTTGTCTGCAAGCCATTATTGCTGACCCTTGTTAGAGATAAAATTTCACTGCAGCATCAGTTCCAGTATAGTCTCTCAGGGACCCATCAACTATCCTAGGTATTGTTCTAGGGTTTACATTTTAAGCTTTGCTCTACTCTTTGTCGAATTCTTGACATTTTTTTCAATTTTCAGAAGCCAGGAAGCAACCACTTTCCAAAAAGACAAAGAAATCTCATGTTCACAATGAAGTTGAAGAAAATGACAATGTCTTTGTAAAGTTTCTTAAGGCATCAGGAATTACTCTTAAAACCGGAGAGAGTCAGAACCAACTAGGTAATGTTTTAATGAAAATCTTTTATCTGGGTATAGTGAAAGGGCTCAGAACTGAATAATGGATTTTCTAGAGAGGCAGTGAAGATTAGAAATGGGAGCACCATCTGTCTGGAGACAAGGATGAAACTGAAATTATATTTTAGTTAATGACTGTTAAGTAAAGTATGTCTAATTCTTTTTTTTTTTTTTTAAGAATGTTATATATAGTATTACTTTGTTTTCTTGTGAAAAAATAAATACCCAGAGAGTATTTATCTGGGTCAGAATTAATTTCAGAGGAAAGTTTATAAATAAAGCCATATAAGGCCCTACTTTAGGAGCATAGATTATCCCATTCAGTTAAGGGTATGGCATCTTTTTAAAATACTTAGTAGCTATCCTTTACTAATGCTAATTCTCTTCTGCTGTGAGTTTATTAGGTTGGGAATACCTTTATTGGTTTCATCAGACAGGAACCTAGGTCTTAGGAAAGGGAGACAATAGTCAGGAGAGTTCAAGACACTGGGGACCAACTCGTCTTCTTTTCTTATAGCTGTGGATCAAATCGTTTTCCAAAAGAAACTCTTTCAGACTCTGAGGAAACATCCTTCTTATCCCACAGTATGTATTTTCTCCCTAGTGCTGTTTTTTTTTTTTGCCAGCAGTACTCTTCAGTTGGGAATTTAAAGTCACTGGCATAAAGTTGAATGTGCTACAATGATTTTATTTAACCCACAGCAAATGTTAAACTAAAATTTTTACTCTTGTTTTCTTTGAATGTTACCAAGATAATAGAAGAGTTCGTTAGTGGCCTGGAGTCTTACATTGAGGACCAGGACAGTTTCAGGAACTGCCTTTTGTCTTGTGAACGTGTGCAGGATGAGGAAACCAGGTGTGGAGATGAGTCGTCGAGTCTTGCTGAAATTTTACACCAGTTGGATTGGGGGGTGTGGGGAGGTTGGATAGAATGCAGGTTTTTTTTTAATTTGGTTTTGATTTATAGCTCTCTTTTTCTCAGAGTTTTAGCCTAACCTTTAAATTATTAAGTTCAGGATACTAAGAATCCAGAATGTTTTTTAAAATGTATCTCACCTCTGTTGGTGAAAATTTCAACTCTTTACCTCTCTGTGACTAAGAACTGTCTTCTCATGTGCTGTACTTCTTCTCCAACAGGATAGTTTCTCCTAAAAAATTACGTATTTAACCAATTTTATGGACAAAGGATAATAAAAACTGTAACACAAAACAGAAAACAAATTTCTCTCTTTTTTTTTAACAGCACGGGCACATCTTACTGTAAGAGCCTCATTAAATTGCTTCTGGGGATTGACACATTACAGGTGAGGCTGTGCCACTTTTTGTGTGAACATCTCATGGATGTGATTTGTGGTGTATGCCCAAGTATAAATGGCTGGAGCACGGGGTAGAGCAGGGGTAATAGAAGCATTTGAGTTTGTAGCAGTTTCCCACAGCCCTGTTGCTGAGATGAATCTGGAGAGCAATATCTGTGGTTTGGACTGAGCTGATTTGCCTATTGTATCCTGAAGTCTCGTTTGTCCGGTCAGCCTCTGCTTCCTGTTTTGTAAAGCTTCATGCTATGTGGTCTGTATACCATGTATGTCTCTGCTATATTCACATCTGCATCATCTCCCATTTAGCTTTGTATTTGCTTATTAACTAGATTTTGCCATTTTCCTTCTCTCTGCCTCTCTATTTAGTAGACAGTCTGTCCCACTGTTAATCTTAGCATTCTCTTTTCCTTTTCATTGGAAATCTTGAATATCACTTAGTTTACTTAAATCTATAGGAACTCTCTTGTTCCCCTGAAGAGAAATCTTTATTGCAAACTATTTGATAATCTGTTAAGATTTGCATGTCATGGGTTAACAGTTCTCATTATAATTAATCATACTATTGATTATCTGATTATTTTAGTGTTGCCTTGATAGTCATTTTGCAATTTTTCAGAGGGTGGGTTATTGACAGATTTTTGTATTCCAGCAGGTTCTGTTCAAAATACAGGCAGCATTCATGTGGACATTCTTAAAAATGAGCATTTCAATTATAGCAGGTTTTTGCCTCCAAGAATCTTGATGGAGAGAATTACCGCTGGTTGTACATTTCTTTTGTACATTTCGAGACCATCTCCTAACTCCCTATGTCTTCTTTTTTAGCCTGCCATTATCAAAGTCTTATTTGAAAAGTTGCCAGAATTTCTTTTTGAAAAGTAAGTGAAGTTATACATCCTGGTCTACTTACGTTTCTCTGAAAAGATTGCTCTGAAACATCATTGGTACCTCTGAAGATCATATTTATCGTGACTCCAGATTTTTAAGTAACTACTCAAGTTTAACTGTGGTGACTCTTTAGAAATTTTAGTAGCGTGTCTTATGTATTCCTAGAAGAATGCACGGTAAACTGGTGGTAGTGATTGTTTCCAAGGAGGGGAGCCAGTTGGCTGGAGTCAGATATTGTCTGAATGCTGTTCTTTACCTTTTCAGTTTTATACTGTACATGTGCTGCCATTTTTTAGAAATGTACTTTAATGGTTAAGATTCCAGGCTTTCACTATCAGGGGCCCAGGTTTTATCCCTGTGTGGGGACTAATATCCTGCAAGCCATATGACATGGCCAAAAAAGAAAAACAAACACAGTTTGTTTGTTTTATTAAAAAAAAAAGTTAGGAAAAAAGAGCAGCCTAATAGAAAAGTAGATAAAGATCATGAATAGATAATTCACAGAGAAGAAATATAAGAGCATTAAATGTTTTTTTAATGCACAAGTTCATTAATAATCAAAGATGACAATTTCAAATAATATTTTTTACTCTCAAAGGATCTCCCTTGTTGAGTGTAATTAACAAGCCAGTTCATACATCACTGGTAAACATATATAAAGCATTGTAATCACTCTGAAGATCAGGAGGTTGTGTGTATCATAACCTTAGATTTTGCTTTATGTTCAGCTGTACATCCTAATTTATCCTAAGGTAATAGCTCTGAATGAAAACAGTAATGAATATTATTGCTGTTTAAAATAAAAATTGTAAACAGATTTTTAAGTATAAGGGATTGGTTAAGTAAATTAGTATAGGGATATCATGTGGATATTAAAAATTGTAAAAAGGGTTATATAATACCATTTAATTAAAAAAATTCAGGTTGCAAGTCATATTTACAATTCACTCAATATTTTGTTAACAAAAATTCATACATATACATTTACATAGACATATGTATGTCAGTGATGGACATCTCTGGATGAGAGGATTTGGGTCATTTTAATTTTCTCCTTTTTAAAATGTGCCTTTTCAGTGTCTTATATGTAATAATAGTAAACTTGAAGGTTTATCTTTAAAAATTCATGCTTTGCCTAAATGGATTGCACTAGATGATTTGTGTCCTGGCTAGTCTTTTTTAGTAGTTAAACTTGACTATTATAAACAAAAATTGAAAGTGTTGTCAAGAAGAGGAGCTGGAGGTAATCCAAAACTTAGACATAGGAGGCTGGGAAGAAGGCAAAGACTGTCATCTTACGGGAAATAGTACTGAGTCAACTTTTTTTCATCCATATATGGATGGTTTTTAATACTTTCACAGACATAATCTCATCTGACCTAGGTTTCTATACCAGTAAAAAATATTCTGCTGTTTCAGTACTTATCACATCTAGGTAATTAGTTTTTACTTTTTAAAAATAATTTCTCTTACCCAATTTATTAATAATCTTTATTTTAAAAATTGTTCATGTATTTTAACAGATACTCTCCAGACCTTTCTTCCCCTCTCAACCCTCCCCAGATATAGTCATTAACAGTTCAGTGCATCTTCTTCCAGACATCTTTCTCAACATATATGCATATGTCCTATGTTTTTTTGGTATCATCTGTGTGTCTAGCACAGCGTGCAACCCGTGGTTAATGTTTCATTTCAGTTCAGTCACTCAGTCGTGTCCTACTCTTTGCGATCCCATGAATTGCAGCACGCCAGGCCTCCCTGTCCATCACCAACTCCCGGAGTTCACTCAAACTCATGTTCATCGAGTCGGTGATGCCATCCAGCCATCTCATCCTCTGTCATCCACTTCTTCTCCTGCCCCCAATCCCTCCCAGCATCAGTCTTTTCCAATGAGTCAACTCTTCGCGTGAGGTGGTCACAGTGCTGGAGTTCCAGCTTTAGCATCATTCCTTCCAAAGAAATCCCAGGGCTAATCTCCTTCAGAATGGACTGGTTGGATCTCCTTGCAGTCTAAGGGACTCTCAAGAGTCTTCCCCAGCACCACAGTTCAAAAGCATCAATTCTTCGGTGCTCAGCTTTCTTAACAGTCCAACTCTCACATCCATACATGACCACTGGAAAAACCATAGCCTTCACTGGATGGACCTTTGTTGGCAAAGTAATGTCTCTGCTTTTTAATATGCTATCTAGTTTGGTCATAACTTTCCTTCCAAGGAGTAAGCGTCTTTTAATTTCATGGCTGCAGTCAGCATCTGCAGTGATTTTGGAGCCCCCAAAAATAAAGTCTGGCACTGTTTCCCCATCTATTTCCCATGAAGTGATATGACCAGATGCCATGATCTTCATTTTCTGAATGTTGAACTTTAAGCCAATGTTAATTGAATGACTGAGATGTTATATGCAGTATTAATGTTTGCTGCTGTGTAGGTCAGACAGGCTATGTTCCTGATTTTTCATCCACTCTAACATTTCAGAGTGAACAGTGATGGAATCAGCATGCCTCGACTCATCATCAATCAGCTAAAGTGGCTGGACCGAGTTGTGGATAGTAAGGTAGGCTTGGGTACTTTTTTGGTCTCTTGTCTTTAGAGAGTGTTTTCTGCACTTAACACCAAACCTTTGGAATTTGCAGGGTTTTTTGCCTTTCTAGACAGGAAATTCATATTCTTCTATCCATTAGCTTTTTTAGCTTTCGTAGTTTGAAAGTCATGGTTATTTCATCCTTTAAATGTCTTCAAAAAACAGAAGTATATCTCACTGTGATGGAAGTGAAGAGTCTTGTCCGACTCTTTGCAACCCCATGGATAGTCCATGGAATTCTCCAGGCCAGAATACTAGAGTGGGTAGCCTTTACTTTCTCCAAGGCATCTTCCCGACCGAGGGATCGAACCCAGGTCTCCTGCATTGCAGGCAGGTTCTTTACCAGCTTAGCCACTAGGGAAGCCCATAACTGTGATGACTGGATGTGATTTATTAAATTAATTATTTGTAAGGAATTCACGAATTTCTCAAAATACAGAGATTATTATGTTTTATTTCTCAAAAAAAGTGAGGTCTGAAACCATCCTACTTCACTGCAGATGTGTTGATTTAATTATATATTGAGGAAAATTTCTTTGGGAGTTTTGTTATTAAGTACCTTGGTAAAGATGAATCTGTTTTGAGCCTTTTGCTTATTCTTTAGAGTTCTTAAAATCATTCTACTAAGTTTTGTCACATTCAAAGGCTAAATCTTTATTTGAAAGAACATAAGTTTTGGAGTCTCATCTGGGCTGGAATTTTGGGTCTGGCACTTCTTAATTGTGTATCCTTGAGCAACAGATCCCTACCTTTTAAAAAAGGAAATAGAGATGTAAATATTAAGTGAAATAAAGATACTAGATAATATGCCATCCGGCCTACTTTTTTTTTTTAATATAGATACCATCTCATTTATGAAAAATCTCTAGGTGATTTACTTCTGATTTTAGATTTTGAGCTTGGATGTATGTGTAGTTGTCATATTGTACACAAAATAATTCCAGGTCTATATTTTGGGAGTAGGAAGTCTTTCTCTATTCTGGATACTGTGTTACAGTTCTTATAATAGTGTCCTCCACTGCAGGATCTTACCACCAAGATCATGCAGCTGATCAGTGTTGCTCCGCTGTGCCTACAACATGACTTTGTCATCAGCCTACCTGAGATCCTAGGGGATTCCCAGCATGCTGATGTGGGGAAAGAGCTCAGGTGGGTAAGCACCTTGTTGCCAGCTTGAGCAAGCCTTCACTCTGGGAGCCTATTGCCACAGTATAAAAAGAGTAATAATACTGTGTTTCTGTATAAAAGAGAATGATACTTGTCTTACTGGGATATTGAATGTGGCTTGTTTTTCTAATAATATATATTTAAGTAGGTGTACGTATCTGTTGTGAATATGAAGTCTGGCTTAGGATTAGGTATATAAATTTGATCTGTGGAGACGTAAACTTTCCTTTATTAGCATTTTTTTTTGTTTTGTTAGCATTTCCTGTACCCACGGGTGTCCTCAATCATGACTGCACATCCAGATGGTTTGTGGAACCTATTAAACATCAATGTTCTTTGGTCCCTAAATGATTAATTCTAGTGCACATTGTTGTGTCAGATCCATTGCTTTCTGACATTTATGTGAAAAATTCTCATTGATAGAGCAGTAACGAAGAAGGGGTAATGCAACTGTGTATTTATCCTAGAAGTAATTAAAAACTTCAATTTGTAATACCTCCTTTTCTGTAGTTATCTGTAAAGCTATCTCCGAAAAGGTCTAGAGATTTCTTGCCTTTGTACTTTTGGGCAGACTGCTCCTTCTGTGTATAGCCCTATACCCCTCCCTTTGCCTGCCTGTCCTTTTGTATAACTTTCTCTTAGAATCCATTGCTGTCCTTCTCTACTCTATGCTACTGTAGCACCCTGCACATATAGGTATCATATTTATCCCACTTTATTGTAATTGTGGCTTTTCTTTTTCCTTTTCTGAGGAAGGATATGGACCAAATCTCAACAGTGGTTTCCTCTGAGTAGAGGGTATGATGAAATAGGGTTTCTTGTTGTTTGAATTTTTCAAAATGTGCATGTATTTTTTTTACTCAAGAGAATTTTAATGAAACATACTACAAATAGAATTTAATGGAAGCTAAGTATATCCTCTCTTCCCATCCTTGGATGATTTTCCCAAGTCATTACTTGCTCAATTCTGTTAAAAGTTGGATAATTTCTTTTCCACTGTTCCCAGCGACCTTCTAACAGAGAATACTCTGCTCACCGTCCCGATCCTGGATGTCCTTTCTAGCCTCCAACTTGAGTCAAAGCTCCTGACTAAGGTACGGAGGACTTTGCTCTCCAGAAACAGAACTAGTCTTCTCACCTCCCAGAACCGATATCAGTCATTCATTGCCCTGGACCAATTGTATATAATGAAAATTTCATTTTGAAACAGTGCTGAAAGACACCTATTCTTTTTTTTTTTTTTTTTTTGGTGAATTTTATGTGCTACGCTGTGATAGATGAACTGTTTGTTTTTAAGCCGTAAATTTTAGTGGAAATTGTCTGTGTTGCCTGCATATTTACAAACTGTTCCCATAGGAATAACAAATTTTTATGGCTTTCTGTAACCAGTGGAAAATTCAGACTCCAAAATGTAAGATAATAACTTTCATATTAATCACCTCTCTGTTTTTGAAGAAGCCGTAGCATTAACAGTTGAGAGCTGGTAATTTGGAAAAAAGTAAAATGTGTTTTTCTTCTGAAAGTGCAAGTGAGAAGCTGAGAGAAATAATTTTTCTAATTTTACCTAATGAGTCGTTACTAGATTGTGATATTAACATGGAAATATGTAAGATTTTGTGTTTTTTGTGTTTAGGTCCGCCAGTTAGTGATGGGTAAGCTGTCATCTGTCAGTTTGGACGACTTACCTGTGATCATCAAATTCATTCTTCATTCCGTAACCCCCACAGATGCACTTGAGGTACTCTGCTGTTTCCTAACAAACACTAGGGTATTAGATCCTGGACAGTACAGAGAATAGTTGTGGTGCTCTTGTGAAACTCAGCAGTGAAAAGAAACCTAACCTAGAGGAAAATATATCAAGATAAATTGTTTAAAAGGTTCTGATTCCTCTTCTCTGTCCTGAAACTAACTGATAATGCTAATTAGTCCAGATAGTATTCAAGGGAGAGAATGGATCTACTAGTCAGACTTATTGTTCTGTATTAGCCGCTATAGGTTATATTTGCTATTTCAGTGTAATGCCTCAAGGAATTCTGGACTTTTAAGGAGCATGACGTACTATAGTTGCATTAGTTATTTTCATCAACTGTCTCTTTCAAACTGCATTGTTTAATAATTCATTTAATAATTCTTCCTCAGTCTTTGAGGAGAATGTTATGATTCTTCTGTTGGAAAAATAGATTGTGCCTAGCTGCTGTGAATGATCAGAACACACAGCTAACACATTTATTTGCTGTAGGTAATTTCTGAGCTTCGAGAGAAGTTGGATCTGCAGCATTGTATTTTGCCTTCACAGTTCCAGGTTTCTCTAAGCAGGTTGAGAAATAAAGGACAAACAAGGTATAAACTCATGGACAGTTAACCACCCTTTTTCTCACATGAGCAAGGAAAGTTTTTTGACATTTATTGTGGAGCCAGGACAGAAGATCTTAATATTTACAACTACAAATTATGTAGTAATATCATAATAATATATTACTATTATTTTTCAAATAATATTTATATGTATTAAGTATGTATATGTACATGAGTGAGTGTGTGTGTGTGTGTGTGTGTATTCCCTTTGCTATTCACATCAATCTCTGATAGACTGCAATAAATTTTTATTAGCTATTTTACACATGAAATTGTGAATAGTTTTAAGGCACATGCCTAGTAAGCAGGAATCTAGATCTTACAGGTCCTTCTCTGGTAAGAAGGATTTCCTTTCCCTCTGCTACTTGTAGTTTTTCAGGAAATCAAGAAAATAGCAGTCAAGACTGTGTTACTCTTCTCTTCGATGTAATAAAGTCAGCTATTAGATATGAGAAAATCATTTCAGAAGCCTGGATTAAGGTGAGTGAGATCTTTGAACATTGAGGAAGAAGTGGCTGGCAATCAGTCATGGATATATAAGTAAAGGTAGTTGAAATAAAAGTCTTGAAAGTCAATCAAGTAGAAATAATAGATGATGGTTTGCCAGATGAACAGATTGGTTCAAACGTGTTCTTATGTGTTGTAATATTTTTGTGACCCTTGTTTTTCCAGGCAATTGAAAGGACCCCCTCGGAGGCTGAACACAAGGTAATGTTCCTCTTCTATGAATGTTAAATATTATAGATGTAAAATTAGTGATATTGCCTGGCTTTCCTCCCTGCTGTTTGGCCTGGGATCTTCCAGTCATCCTTTTGCAGCTGCTCTGCTGCTGCTGCTGCTAAGTCACTTCAGTCGTGTCCGACTCTGTGCGACCCCATAGACGGCAGCCCACCAGGCTCCTCCGTCCCTAGGATTCTCCAGGCAAGAACACTGGAGTGGGTTGCCATTTCCTTCTCCAATGCATGAAAGTGAAAAGTGAAAGTGAAGTCGCTCAGTCGTGTCTGACTGCTAGCGACCCCATGGATTGCAGCCCACCAGGCTCCTCCATCCATGGGATAGGAAGATAATCTGAAAGGATGGCTTGCCAGATGGTCTTTATTCTGGCAATACAATGAAATAAAATATCCACAAGGGGAAGTAGTAATATTCCAAACAGTCACAGTGAACTGCAGTCAAAGAAGCTCCCGTGAGGGGATGAGCACTGGAGTCACCTGGGTCATGAGTCAGGTGTTTAGGTCCCTCTGTCTGATTGCCCTTCCTCCAGTTTCACATGGAATTGTCAAGATAGTAGCATTTCATGTTTTACTTTCTTTTACCTGATGAGTGAATCAAACAGTCCATCTGTTATCAGGGTCATGATACTGAGTCTATCTTAACTCTGGAAATGCTTTCTTCAGTCAGGAAGCCAGAAGATTGAGTTCCTTATGTGCTGATTGGTTCCGTTTAAGGATATTCTTTAGTTGAAATCTCTTGTTTTGGGGGGGTTTGTTAGTTGAATTATTCAGTTGTTGGATGACTATTTTGAAAGCTGTTGTGATATTGAATAAAATAATGAAAAACTCATTTTTTTTGTGGTGGCAGGATAGGAGGGTGATCAGAATATCCAAGACAACTATTATTGCATAACCCTTGGCTTCCTGCATAGCTATTTTTACTGATTTCTATTCATTGTATAAATATAATTTTGTGTTCTGACTTTTTTCTCTTCACATTGTGTCATAAATGTTTTATGTGCTTCTGCATTGTCTATTTTCATTTTTAATAGCTGTATTTTCTGCTATAATCTATCCTAATTTTAGTGTCTGAGTTGGGCCATCAGTGAAAGGATGTCCCAAGTAATTTGTTGTTTTTTGTTTTTATTAATTAGAGCATCTAACAATATATGTTAATGTTAATTGAGATAAAGTTGATAAATTGATAATATTATATTAGACATACAATGCAAGGATTTGTTATTTGTATAAGTCATTTGCAAAATGATCACTGCAATAGTGGTTAATTTCCATCACCGTACACTGCTAGTACAAGTTTTTTTATTTGTGGTAAGAACTTGCAAGATCTACTCTCTTAGCAGCTTTCAGATGTGTGATACAGTATCAGTAACTATATTCACCATGCTGTACGTTACATCCCTGTGACTTAATTATTTTATAACTGAAATTTGTACCTTTACTCATTTTACCAATTCCTTCCCATCACCTCTGGCAACCACCAATTTATTCTCTGTATCTGTAAATTCATTTTTATTTTTTAGATTCCACATATAATTGAGATCATACAGTATTTGTCTTTCTCTGTCTGATGTATTTCAGAATGATACCCTCAGGGATCATCCATGTTGTTGCAGATAGCAAGATTTCATTCTTTTTTGTAGCTGAATAATAGTCTCTCTCTGTGTGTATCACATTTTCTTTATCCATTCCATCAGTGGACTCTTGAGTTGTTTCCATGTCTCAGTTATTGTAAATAATGCTCTAATGAACATGGAGGTACAGATATCTTTGCAAATTAGTGTTTGTTTTCTTCGAATGCATAATCAGAAGTGGGATTGCTGGATCTATAGTACTTCTATTTTTATTTTTTTGAGGCCCCTCCACACTGTTCTCCATAGTGGTTGTATCAATTTACATTCCCACCAACAGTGCACAAGGGTTCCCTTTGCTGTCCCTCCTTTATTATTTTTGTCTTACATTTGTTATTCTTTGTCCTTTTAATTATAGCCATTTTAACAGATGTGAAGTGATATTTCATTGTGGTTTTGATTTGCCTTTCCCTGATGATTAGTGATGTTTTACATCTTTTCATGTTGGCTGGCTAGCTGTATGTCTTTGGAAGAATGACTGTTCAGATTCTCTGACCATCTTTTAATTGGATTGTATTTTTGCTGTTGAGTTGTGCAAGTTCCAAGTAGTTTGTTCTTTTCTTTTTTGTCCTGCTTGGCTTTTTAAACTCTCCCTCTCCTTTTTTTTTTTTTTAAATTAAACATAGGTAATACAAGCTAATTGGGGAGGGAGAAATATCACAAGTATCTAAATATCTGTAAAATAAAGTTTACCTCCAATCTCTGTGCCACTCTTCTGGATTATCGTTCTTCCAGATATTTTTTTTTTTTTTTTTAACTTTACAATATTGTATTGTTTTGCCAAATATCGAAATGAATCCACCACAGGTATACATGTGTTCCCCATCCTGAACCCTCCTCCCTCCCCATACCATCCCTCTGGGTCATGCCAGTGCATTCACATCCAAGTTGTATATGTGTGCAAGCACAAGCATGCTCACTCTGATATTTACACATATTTGTACTTGTATATTGTTTTTATACAAATGGAATCTTACTGTGATTATTGCAGATTGCTTTTCTTTTGCTTCACAATATATTGTCAAAAAATATAGTATATCTCATTTTTAATGGCCACATAATATGTTGAAAATGACCATTATAATTTATATAACCATGTTCAGATTGACATTTTCAGTCTCTAACTTTTCACAAAGTAATTTTCCTAATAACAATGAAAATATATACTGAATTTGGCAAGTGATTTTTTTTCTTTAATAAATGTGAAGCTATTCAAAGTTGTTTCTGTAATAATACTACTTTTACTTGTATTCCAATATTTTAAAAATAATTTTTTTATTTATTTATTTTTGGCTGTACTGGCTTTTCATTGCTCCACATGCTTTTCTCTAGTTGCAGCGAGTGGAGACTACTCTCTAGTTGCCCTGCTCAAGCTTCTTATTGCGGTGGTTTCTCTTGTTGCAGAGCATGGACTCTTGGGCTTTTGGGGTTCAGTAGTCATGGCTCTGGGACCCTAAAGCACAGGCTAAATAGTTGTGGCACATGGGTTTAGTTGCTCTGTGGCATATGAGATCTTCCCTCATCAGGAATTGAACCTGTGTCTTTTGCATTGGCGGGCAGATTCTTCACTACTAAGCCACCAGGGAAGCCCTTCAATATTTTCTTAAAGGATACCAGTGGTTAATAGTTGTGACACTTCATTTCTCTGAAAAATCTTCTAGGTTTTATGAAACTGTAGGTACTCCCATGGGATTATGTTGAGCAAATGAGTAGTGTTTGTCTTAATGGAAAAAGTTTAGAGCTGCTGTTTTGTTGTAGTAAATGTACTGATTTAGTAAACTGTTTTCCTGTTGGTGCATATTTATTGACAACAGATTTTTGACCTGGCAATGCTTCTCATCATCTATAGCACCAACACTCAGACAAAGAAGTACATTGAGAGGGTGCTAAGAAATAAGATTCGATCAGGCTGCTTTGAAGAAGATCTGCTACAGGGTACATTCTATATTCATTACTTGGTAAGTGTCAGAGAAATCGGGCAGCATTAGTCTGAAAGTTACAGAGGTGGTTTTAACCTTTCCTACCCTGTGTGGAAATCATGACACTGCCACCTTTGCTGGGTAATAATGTTTTACAGGGAGCTTAGTATATTTCAGAACATAGTGGAATTATTACCATCTTGATTGTGACATTATAAATATTAATAAAATCCAACTAAGATTGGTTTTCATCTTTTTAGCAAAAAAAGCACAAAACTGGTTCAACAATTCCTTGAACACTGGACTCAAGCCCTGTATTCTTCTTTTATAGGAAATATTGTAATTCATGTCTTCTATAATTTCATTTTGACCTAAAATGTTGAACTTCACATCTCCCTTAGAAACTATCATATTAGTTTCAACCCATTGTTCAAGTCCATTGAGACTTTTGAATCTTAATTTTATGTATTAATCATTTTAATTGTCTAGCTCTCTGTGATCTGTAACTTTTGACAAACTTGCCTTCTGTATCCTGTTATAAGTAGTTTCTAAAAACCCTTGAGTATAACATTATCAGAGGAATGCTAGTAGAGACATAATTTTATATCTTTTGAATTATTACTATTTTAGCCATTCAGCGTATGACCCTTAGGTGATCATTCTTGTTGAAGTATAAACCATTTGATATGGAATTTTATAATCTAGAAATGGTATTTTCCAGGTGAATATTCAGGATATTAACAGTGTACACCTTAGAAAACTGGGTGAACCAGAGGTTTGGGGCTTAGGAATTAATGAGAATATGTAGTTGAGTCTTAAGACTTTATTGTTTAGGAATTGATTTAAAGATAGTATTATTTTATCTTACAGTCTTTTCTGTGCTTATTTGTGCTCTGATATGTGTTTTGGTCTATAATTTTGCAGAGGGCAGAAACCATATATAATTTTTTATTGCATCTTCCTCAGTAAAGCATTATACCCATTTAAAGAAACAATAACTGGTTATTTATTCTGATTCCATTCATGTCCACCTACTGCCTTCTTGTTAGGACATAATCAGTTCTCTTGATGTACTTTAAAAGAAATCAGTTTAATTAGATTGAACCTTATAGACTGATTTAAAATCATAACCAGGGAAGAATAGGCCCACTGTATCCCCAGGGAGGCAATAAGATTAAGTGAGGAAATTTGAATTTAGAAGTTTGGGTTCTTGTCCCAAGCTGGGCAGATTACAAGCTATTAGGCTTGTGATTTAACTTCTTTGAAGTTAAAGGTCAATTCTTATCCATATATTGAATTTCACTGATTCTAAGAGAAGCTCAGAATGAAGGATTATTCTGAGTAAAACAAAGATTAAAATTCCTTAAAATAAGAATTAGGGAGAACTCTGACATCTTAAAAGGGTTAGCAATAGCAGCTCTAGGTGCTGTGATAACGAAGTCTCTCCCACAGCTTCATTTTTCTCTACTCCTCTCTCCTCAAGGTTCTTAAGGATATTTGTCCATCCATTTTGTCGCTGGCTCAGAGTTTGTTGAACTCCCTAGACCAGAGCATAATTTTGTTTGGCAGTCTTCTATACAGATATTCATTTATGTTTTTTGACACTTACTGCCAGCAGGTATGTTGAAATATTTATCTTGGGAAGGAGGGAACAGGGAAAAAGAAAAAAATGCCATCCCAAATGACTTGCATGTGATCCAATATTTGTTTCTTTTTGGTTGAAAGGCATTGAAGAAGGAAGAACTCTGAACTGGGAGTTGGGAAAACTTAGTTCTAGTCCTAGTCTCTAAATGAAGGGATTGGACTTGAGGATCTAACTCCATGTTTTGATCTTTAAATTCTCGAAGTCTTGCTCCAGTCTGCTTGAAACAAACATTTGCCCTGGGGTTATCATGTAGTTTTCACAGTACAGGAATGGCGGTTTTAAACTTACCTGCTAATAATCTACTGCCATTGATCCTGAAATTGTTCTCAAATGCAGATTTATTTGAGATCTCAAATAAATCTCATAAATAGTTTCTCAAATGCAGTAGCTATCTCATGCCAGATGTCTATTACTCCGCTTTAAATGTGTATTTATCACAAGCACTATCATGACATCCTGAAAAAGGTGTCATGAGAAACAAACGAGAGAGAAATGCCTGAGGGCCTAACCCTCTTGCCATGAATACCAGACACCACATTTATTAGCACACTTCTAGAGAGGGAAGGCTGTACTTGTGGAAAGTGATTAGAACAAAGAACAAAGTGTCTTGTTTTGTATTGGTCATTTATGTTATACCTTTATTAACAACAGTAAAGCACATTTGAAAGGGCAACTTTTAAAAATGAAAAATGAAATTTCTTTGGTGGTCCAGTGGCTAAGACTTTGCACTTCCAATGCCAGGGGAGTGGGTTTGATCCCTGGTCAAGAAACTAAGATCCCACGGTGTGGCCAAAAAAAGAATTTTAAAATGAATAATATAAAATTTTTAAAATTTAAAGCAGGAAAAAAAACACATTTAAAGCAGAGTAATAGACATTTGGCATGAGATAGCTACTGCATTTGAGAATCTATTTATGAGATTTATTTGAGATCTCAAATAAATCTGCATTTAAGATTGATCTGCATTTGAGATCTATTTATGCTAGATACCGAGCACTATAATTTGGTGTGAAACAGCAGTATAAAGGAAGGGAAGAGTGACATCTAAGATATTTGTGGAGAACCATCTTAATGTCTTAGAGACACCATCATGACCCACGTTTACTTGAAAAAATAAGTCTAACTTTAAAAAAAACCTTTAAAACCTTTAGCTTCTTGAGTGCCACCTTTTCAGTAAATTTTAATAGATTAAGTACAACTACAATTTAATGGGTAATATTTGACACTTATGAGAAAAAAGAAAGATAATACCAGGAAGCAAAATCTAGAGGGCTTAGATAGTGCTCACTAGTAAAATATGGGTAGTAAATCAAGACTGGATGGTAGTGTAGTTAGAGACATAATTCTAAACCTCTTGAATCTAATGGTAATGAAACCAGTTTATAGAAGTAGGTGATGGAATGAGGTCGGTTGGGATTTTAACCAGGTTGAGATTGGAATGGCCTCGGGCACAAACCTCTTTTTGATGACTGTATTGTATTTTAGCTTCACACAGTAGTGTTGACTTTTCTCTGCATAGGAAGTGATCGGTGCCCTAGTGACCCATGTCTGCAGTGGAAATGAAGTCGAAGTTGATGCTGCATTGGATGTCCTCCTCGAGTTGGTAGTTGTAAGCCCATCTGCTATGAGGCTGAATGCTGTCTTTGTGAAGGTATCTAGTCCTACCATTGACATATATTCAATCATTTTTCTTTCTTACATATATCTGAGAGACACCTGATAACTTGTTAGCAATTTATTTTTTATGCTAGATACCGAGCACTATAATTTGTAGAAGTGGAGGGGATGAAGGTGGGGTGATGGGGAAAATAATAGAAAAAATAACTCATCTGTCTATATATTTATTAATTCAGCAAATACTTCTTTATACCTAATGATGCGCCAGGCTCTATTCTGGGTGCTGAGGATATAAACAGTAGTCGTTGCCTTTGATGATAGAAAGTAAGATGTATAAGTACGTCACTATATATACAACATGACAAATTCTCTAATAAAGTGCTATAGATACACCAGTGCAGAAATAATTAATTTGGCCTGGGAAACTGGAGAAATCTTCAAACAAGAGATAATATTAGAGTGATTCTTGAAAGGTAGAAGAGATTTGTCAAGAAAGAATAAAGGAAGTATATCTAGGCTGCTGCTGCTGCTAAGTCGTGTCTGACTCTGTGCAACCCCATAGACGGCAGCCCACCAGGCTCCCCCATCCCTGGGATTCTCCAGGCAAGAACACTGGAGTAGGTTGCCATTTCCTTCTCCAATGCATGAAAGTGGAAAGTGAAAAGTGAAAGTGAAGTTGCTCAGTCGTGTCCAACTCTTAGCGACCCCATGGACTGCAGCCTACCAGGCTCCTCCGTCCATGGGATTTTCCAGGCAAGAGTACTGGAGTGGGGTGCCATTGCCTTCTCCAATATCTAGGCAGAGAATAGTTTGAACAGAAGCAAACTGGCACTTATGTCCATGGTGTGCTTGAGAGATGACAAGTAAGATCAGCATGATTGGTAGATAGGGTAAGGTGGGAGGCGAAGACCAGATTATGAAGGATCTTAAATACCGAGCCAAAGAGTTGCAACTTTATTTTATAGACAAGAGGGAGTTGGTAAAGGGTTTTAATGGGGTTTGACATAAGTCCTTCCATATCTATAAAGAAAAAATAAATAATTCATGGAATACAAGCTGAGAAGTAAGGTCAGAGACATAACTTTTGACAGAATATTGTTTTCACTAAGAAAAAGGGAAGCGTGGAGAAAAAGTATAGGGAGAACTAGGAGCTATGTTAGGATGACTAAGTAGAATATCAACCCTTTGTGCTCTGAGGCATAGTTTTAGAGAACTTGAGCTTTTGTGAAACATGCCTGGCTGTCTGTGTGTGTGCCTTTTATGAGAATTTTAATTTTTTTATTTAAAGGAAAAAGAAAAGTTAGTTGCTAATCTCATCATTGACTTTTTTTTCTCCCAGGGCATTCTGGATTATCTGGATAATATGTCCCCTCAGCAAATACGAAAACTCTTTTGTGTTCTCAGCACACTGGCATTTAGCAAAGAACATGAAGCCAATAGTCACATCCAGGTAAGTAACTGTGTGTTGAGAAAGAATCTTTTAAACCTCTTCTGTTGAAATTTGTGGAACAAAATCCCCACAGCCTGTGTAGTAGTATAACTAAAGTACATAGCCACAATCCTGGTATTTGTTTATTCTTTCCTGCTACAAACATTATATGCCTACTGTATGCCAAGCACCGAGACAGTAGATGTATATTAGACCTGCCCTTTAGGAGCTCAGTCTGTTAGTATGGAAATGAGCCTATAATCTGCACATTAAGAAAAGCCATTCAGGTACTGTACCAGGGGCCATGGAAAAACAGGGAATACTCTTGTTCCATAAGGAACATCTCCATCTAACGTGAACTCCGTCTGGGGCTTCTCTGCTTTGTGAACACCATTCACTGAAAAAGCCAAAGCCAAGCAAAATGTCTAAAGTAAGATTGGGTTGGAATCAACTCATAGCTCTTTTGCATCTTCAGTGCCACCTTGTGGCAGTAAGCCATACTGGTCTTTGGACAACTTTTTTTTTTTCCACTAAGTTTCAAGAATTGGCAAGGTAGTATATACCATGGTACAAAATTCAAAAGATACTGAAAGGTAGTGAAGAATGTACCCTCCCTCTCAGTCCTCGAGGCTGAGATTCTCTAAAGGCAATCACTATTACTAGCTTATAGCTTTCTGAGATGTGCTGAGCATAGACAAATTTGTATTTACCCATATAACTTTTCCACACCATATCCTCTTGTTTTGTGTCTTGCTTGTTTGATCTAGCAGTATAGTTTGAAGATTTCATCATATCAGGAATAATAGAGCTACATCATTATGTTTTAATTGTGGTAAAACATACATAAGATAAATTTTACTGTTTTAACCAGTTTTAATTATACAGTTCAGTGGCATTGAGTACATTCACAGTGTTGTGCAACCATCACCATTATCTGTCTCCAGAACTTTTTCATCATCTCAAATAGAAATTCTATCCCCATTAAGCAATAACGCCCCATTTCCCTTTCTCTATACCCTGGTAACCTCTTACCTACTTTCTGTGAATTTGTGTGATCATTTAAATAGTTATACACATTATACACATTTAAATAGTTACACACATTAAATGTGTGATCATTTAAATAATTATACAATATTTGTCCTTTTGTGTCTGGCTTATTTCACTTAGCATAATGTGTTCACAGTTCCTCTGTGTTGTAGGATATATCGGAACTTTATTGCTTTTTATGGCTGAATATTCCATTGTATATATAGACTGTAACTAGTTTATCCATTGATGGATATTGGATTTTCCCCACCTTTTGTTATTTTGAAGAATGCTGCTGTGAACACTGATGTACAAGTATTTCTTTGGAGTCCCTGTTTTCAGTTGGGTATATACTTGGTATATACCTAGGAGTGAGATTTCTGAATCATATGAAGATTCTGTGTTTAACATTTTGAGGAGCCACAAAACTGTTTTCCACAGTGGCTATACCATTTTGCATTCTAATGGGCAATAGAGGGTTCCAGTTTTTCTACATCCTTATCAACACTTGTTTGATAAGTGTGTGTGTAAAGTGGTATCTCATTGTGGTTTTGATTTCTATTTTCCAGATGACTAATGATGTTGAACATCTTACTGTATGCTTATTGGTTCTTGTATATCTTCTTTAGAAAAAATCTATTCAAGTCCTTTTGCTCACTTTTTAAATGGGTTATTTTTTGTTGTTGACATGTAGGAATTCTTTATATATTCTGGATATTAGTCCCTTATCAGATAAATGATTTGGAAATATCTTCTCTCTGAGATTATCTTTTCAGTCTTGATAGTGTCCTTGGGTGCAGTTTTGATGAAGTCCACTCAGTCTTTTTTTCTTTTGTTGCTGGTGCTTTTGGTGTCATGCTTATATTTTTTAAAAATCACAAAATTTGAAGTCATGAAAAATTTTCCCCAAGTTTTCTTGTCAGAATTTTATAGTTTTAGCTCTTAAATTTAAATCATTGATTCACTTTGAGTTAATTTTTATGTATGGTATAAGGTAAGGGCTCTACTTCGTTTGTGTGTGTGTGGGTATCCAGTTTTCTCTAGCACCTTTTGTTGAGTAGTTTGTCTTTTTCTATTGAGTGGGCTTGGCACCTTTGTGGAAAATCAGTTGACCATATTTGTGAGGGTTTATTTCTAGGATCTGTTCTATCTATTGGTCTGAATATGCTTATGCTGGAAGCACGTTTTGATTACTATAGCTTTGTAATTTTGAAATTGGAAAGTGTGAGCCCTCCAAACTTGTTCTTTTTCAAAATTATTTTGACTGTTTGGGGTCCCTTGAAACTCCATATGAATTTTAGTATGGGTTTTTCTATTTTTGTAAAAAATGTTGTTAGAGGTACTTGCCTGGTGGACCACTGAGTAGGACTCTGAGCTCCCAATGCAGGGGGCCCAGGTTTGATCCCTGGTTGGGGAACCAAATACCACGTGCTGCAACTAAGAAGCCCTAATGCCTCAGTGAAGATTCCACAAGCCACAACTAAGACCCAGTGCAGCCTAAAAAAAGAAATATTTTTAAAATACTGTTAGAATTTTTAAAATGATTACATTGAATGAGTATATCATCATCTTAACAGTGTTCAGTCTTTAGTTCCATGAACATGGAATACCTTTCCTTTTATTTAGGTCTTTAATTTATTTCAGTAATGTTTTGCAGTTTTTACAATGTGCAAGTCTTTTACCTCTTTGTTAAATTTATTCCTAAGCACTTTTTTTTCTGTTTGATTACTACTGCCTGAGCAGCCAACGACATGATAATTCACATTATCCATATCAAGCAACTATCCCAGCAGTAACAGTAATAGCTATTATTATTGAATGTCTACCATGTGACAGATGCTGTTCTTGGAATTTTTTGTAATTTGGTCTCTGATCCTCACAAAACCTTTCCCTTTCTATAGATGAAAAAAATTGAGACTCAAAAAGATTGAGTGACTCATCAAAGACCACACAGTTAATAAATGATAGAAACCTTGCTGTTCTGGTTGTTTGGTTCTAATATTTGACTGTCTTGCTGTACCATTCCAACATCTTCACCATTATTTCCTTGCAGGATGACATGCACCTGGTGATACGAAAACAGCTGTCTAGCACCATATTCAAGTACAAGCTTATTGGTATTATTGGTGCTGTCACCATGGCTGGCGTCATGGCAGCAGATAGGTATGTATGGAAATTCTGATTTCTGTGTCTCATGGTCAGTTAATACAGTTGCTGTCTTACAAAATAAAGTGTTATATTGTTTAGACATCATTATAACAGAAGAACTAAAACCATAATAAGAGAAGTTACTTTTCATGTTCTTTTAAATCTTGACTGTATATGTTACCTATAATTTTTGCAGAATTGTGATCATAGTCATTACATTCTCATTGTTTAAAACTAGGGAATGCTAAGAAATTAAGTTTTAGAAAATGTTTGCACAAAAGAGGGAACCCTGATCCTCCTGGGATGCTTTTTTTCTGCATCTGCTCCAATCTTAAGCATTAGACAATACAGGTTTCTCCATTACTGTGTTTTTCGTGTCTGGAACACCTCATTTGATATAAAGTCTTCTTTTTTAAAAAAAATTTATTTATTTATTTTAATTGTGATATAAATAAAGTCTTCTTGTGGATTTTCCCTCCTGTACTAGTTCTTTGATTCCACAATTGTAACATCTCATAGAAGCTTGGGGCTTGATAAGTTGTTACTGTTGTGAAGTCATGAAATTTAGTTCATGCTTCTTGGAATTGATTTGTCATGAATTCCTTGGAGCTCAAGAAACATCCTTAGAGTTAGCATTAGTAATCTGTAGAGGCTGCATAGTATACTGGTTAAAAGTTCATTCTCTGGAGCCATTTGCTTGCCTGGGGTCAAATACTGGCTCCATTGTTCTTAGCTGAATGATCTTGGATAAGTCACTTTACCGTTCTGTTTCTGTTCAAATGTGTGAGGTAAAGATATTAATAGTATTTACTTCATAGAGTTGTTGAGAGCATTAAGTAGAACAATGCCAAATACTTGCTCTTATGATTTTTACTAGTTTAGTTAGTGTACACTTAAAAAAAAATCTAAGGTAGCCATCATTGCGCTAATCCACCTTTTGTAAGGCCTTAATAAATACTTGGCTGTGCTTTCATTCGATTTCATCTCCACCCTGATCTTAGGGAAGGCAATTTTTAAAAATTTATTGCTGGTTGTTGTAAAATATTACAGATGTGAATCTAAAATAACTTGTTTTTAGAAGTAGATCTTCCAATTTGACCCCAGGGAGTGGAGAGCTGAGCAGTGAACAGTGCACCCAGGTGAGTTCTTGTCTTGGGGTTGGATATGTTTATGAGTAACTGAGAAATTGCTTCTGGTCACTGTTGGCTGAGTGCCAAAGAATTGATGCTTCCGAATTGTGGTGTTGGAGAAGACTCTTTGAGAGTCCCTTGGACTACAAGGAGAGCATACCAGTTAATCCTAAAGGAAGTCAGTCCTGAATATTTATTGAAAGGACTGATGCTGAAGCTAAAGCTTCAGTACTTTGGCCACCTTATGCAAAGAGCCGACTCATTGGAAAAGACCTTGATGCTGAGAAAAATTGAAGGCAGGAGGAGAAGAGGACGACAGAGGACAAGATGATTGGATGGCATCGCCAACTCGATGGACATGGGTTTGAGCAAGCTCTAGGAAATGGTGAAGGACGGGAAAGCCTGGCGTGCTGTGGCCCATGGGGTTGCAAAGAGCTGGACACGACTAAGCAACTGAACAACTGTCACCTTACAAAGAGTGCTTCTTTTTTCAAAATATGTTTTCCTGAACTCATAGTTTTTGTAATTTGTACTACTCTTTTGGCCTTTAAAATCCTTTGGCTTGGGTTGTATTTTAACTCTGTATCTGATCTCCTTATTAAATTGTAAATTCCTAGAGAGCAAAATAGGTGGGCCATGTTTGAAGAGTAACAGGTTGACTAGAGTGTAGGGACAAGTAAGTGTATAATTGGAGAGCTGGAGATAGAGCTAGTTTGGAGATAGAAAACAGAGTGCTCTGAATGTGAATCAAGACATTTTAATTTTTACACAGAGGTAGTCTTTAAGGGTTTTAGCATAGAAATGGCATAATCCAAGCTTTGCTTTAGAAAAATTAATCTGGTTCATGTGTCTGGATTGGAAAAGAGGTAAAATTGAAAAGAAAGGATTGGTCAGGAGGCTTAGGAGAAACCTCAGGTGAGAGGTGGTGATGAGAGCTTTGCCAATGCAATTGGAAAGGGAAAAACTTATTGTTGAATGGAGTGAATAGTTTTTAACTAGGAAGCATCAGCAACTCAAGGACTGGACCATTCTTTCTCTTCGACTGTTTCAGGTGACCTCCTTGCTACAGTTGGTTCATTCCTGCAGTGAGCAATCTCCTCAGGCCTCTGGACTTTATTATGATGAATTTGCCAACCTGATCCATGGAAGGAGGCTAGCTCCAGAAGTCCTGGTGAGGCCAAGTATCTTTTCTTAAAACAGTGAAGCTCAAGGGCTGCTTTACTATACATTCTTCAAATCCTTCTCTCTGTTGTATTGCAAAAATAGATGTGCCTGTGAGCTCTCCCATATTCTAATTGGGAAGGCTGTTCTGACTCACTCTGTCCCAGGCCTTTCTTCTGAGGCCTCCTTCACATACTAAGAGTGAGAATCATGATCATTTGGTTAATGATATTGTTAAAAGCCACCGTCTATTCTGTGCCAGGCACTGTATTAAGCATTTTTCATGTATTATGTCTATTCCACATCAGAATAATGCAGTATGTATTACTTGTATTTTCTTTTCAGAAATGAGGAAACAGGCTTCAGAAAGGATAATAGTTTATTTAGGGCTTTATAGGATGTACACCCTGGGCTACACAGACCTTTTTGTTTGTTTGCTTCCTGAAGGAATGGCTTGGGCAGACCATCTTTAATGATTTCCAAGATGCGTTTGTGTTGGATGCCTGTGATGTTCCAGAAGGGTAAGTGCTGTTTACCCACTGACATGGTTATATTGGTAAAGAAATTTTGTTAGTTATGTTGATAGCTGGTACCAATCTCAGAATGTCTTTGACTTCATCCAAGTCTATCCTACTCCTCCAACTTCCCTCCTCCCAACCCTAACACCCCAGCAGTCCCAGCTCCAGGACTGCTAGAAGATTCCCCACTTGTTCTTTCTCACTTCTCATAATAGAGAAGACTGGTTTGTCCTAGTGGTTTTTCCCATATAGTTGCCATACCCTGATGCTGGGACCTCACATTCTGGGTTCTCTTTGCAGTGATTATCCATTTCCTGTGAAAGCACTCTACGGACTAGAAGACTACGATAGTTGTGATGGGATTGTCATCAACCTCCTGCCACTGTTGTTCTCTCAGGACTTTGTGAAAGATGGGAGTACACGGACTTCGCAGGAATCAGACCAAAAGTCAGTATACTTTTTCTTCTCTAAAACCGCTGTTGGTATGTTGAATCTTGACAAAGAATGACACAGTTCTTGTTCACAAGGAATGCTACAGTTCTTGTAATCTGTTGGCAACTTGATTGAAAAGCATTTCTCCCAAGACAGGTGGTATTTGGATGCATTACCAAGAATGGATCAGACTCCTTGTTTTCTCCCAGATCCTGGGATTGGGATTTGCAATGGCTCATGACAGCCAACAGATACTTTGTGAGGCTGCTTTTGTTTCTGTTTCTTTTCCCCACCTGGGAATGTGTTTGTGTACCTATGCCAGTCATGTGCCTTCCTTCTGTGTTACCCGTACTTTATCTTAATGCGTGGATATTTCACACTTACCTGTGTCTTCTTCCCGTTCAGTTCATTATTTATTTGCTGAGCATCCACTATGTTCTTTGTCATGTTTTTAAAAGTAGACATTTATTTTGGGCAAAACTTGTTAATTACAAGATCGGGGTCTCTATAAACATGGACTAATATGTCTGTAAACTGTGACCTAGAAATGGATTTTCCTTCCCAGATTGGTTTCTCCATTATGCCTGGCTCCCTATTTCCGGTTACTGAGACTTTGTGTGGACAGACAACATAATGGAAACTTGGAGGAGATTGATGGTTTATTAGGTATAGAATGAAGTTATCATGTTCTTTCTTCTTTGTAACCTTTTTTTGGTAAACTTAGGGAAGTGGTACATTGGTACTTGTGGGGGGACGGGAGGGAATTTTCTAACTTTACAGAGACTTTTAAGTTACATTTGTTGATGCTGCATGGTATGAGGGTATTTTTGAGACTAACTGAAACTTGACCTTAAAATATCCATTAAAGGGGGAAATAAGTAGAAGGAGACCTAGCTCTGGGGGCAGCATCCAGGTTCTGTTGACTTCAACTAAAAGAGATTAGAAATGTTTGTTCTTCTCTTTCAGATTGTCCTATATTCCTCACTGACCTGGAGCCTGGAGAGAGGCTCCAGTCCATGTCTGTTAAAGAACGTTCGTTCCTGTGTTCACTCATATTTCTTACTCTCAACTGGTTCCGAGAGGTGAGCAGAGTTATTGGGATGTTTCACCTACTGTCTGTAATTTCTCTAGAAAGGAAACTATTTTCTTGGTTCCCATGAGACTCCTTAAAAATTGTCCACCAACCTCTAACCCCTGTGTGTCTCTTTGGCGATTGTGTCCCACCCTTCCCTAGTTACATGCACCTCTTGATGTAGCCAAATCAAAATGCTTAGAATTCACTTAATGTTGCCCATGCTTTACTGCTTCTAAGCCTTTTCACACTATTCTGCTTCCTGCATGGTATAACTTCACCTTCTCCACTGTGAAAATACTGTTCCTCCTTACAGGTATGCGCTTAATATCTCGATTTAGTGAGATCAAATGAAGATAGTTTTCACCATCTTTTAGAATATATTTGTACTTAATGAAATGCACAATAATAATGAAATACTTTGAAAATGACAGTAACATCTTATATCTATATCACATTTCCTTTCTCATGCATATTGTTTCTAAGAATATTTATTCACTTTAATGATCTCTTCTTATCCCGACAACTGTATTATAGTACAGGCAGGGTAGGTATTACTATCCTTGCTTTATTCATATGAAATTGCAGTTACAGAGAGTTCAAAGTCATTAAAATTTATCAAACACATGTGCCAAATGCTGGGCTAGTTTCTTTATTCACACTTAATCCACACAACTGCATTCCCATTTTATAGTTAAAGAGATAGAAGCACAGAAAGGTTCAAGACTTGGCCAAGGTCACACAACTGGTAAGTAGCAGACCTTGGACTTGTTTCACCAAAGGTTGTACTCTCTAGCTGCAGAGAGTTACTTAACTTCTGTTAAGTTAAGTAACAGGTTCTGCCTTGTTACTTAACTAGGAATAAGTAGAACTGGTATTAAAAGTTAGGTCCTCCTGTATTGGCCCAGGGTGTTTTTTCTCTGCAGCACCTTGCTGAGAAGACTTTGATATTGCTCACTCGGCTCACGGATCCTTTCACTGAATGGCTCTTTTAGCCTTTGCTGAATAATGCAAATGAGGTTAAAATCTGAACAGTTCACAGATATGATTTGTACTTCTACAGGTTGTAAATGCCTTCTGTCGGCAAAAGTTGCCCGAGATGAAGGGGAAGGTGCTCACCCGATTAAAGCACATTGTAGAACTGCAGCAACTCCTGGAAAAGCACTTGGCAGGTGAGGGAAGGGTCCCGGCTGGGAACCCTGCTGGGCAATAGTGAGGAGATAAGAGGACAGCCTTTAAGCCAGACTCGATGATAGCTGCCCCTAATTCATGTGG
Source organism: Bos indicus (assembly GCF_029378745.1). Classification (NCBI taxonomy): domain Eukaryota; kingdom Metazoa; phylum Chordata; class Mammalia; order Artiodactyla; family Bovidae; genus Bos; species Bos indicus. The sequence continues at coordinate 16,655,405 of NC_091781.1, read as the reverse complement.
GACAAGAAAATGTTTGCTCAACAGAAATTTTTAAAAATGAATACAGCCATTTTCCTCCCATTGTTTTCTCCAGGAGACCTTGGTGTTTGAGAAAAGACAAGATATAAAACATTGGTTGGGCTTTTGTAAATTACTTTGGTTCTTCAGATGTCAAACTTCCAGTGCCCTTTACCTTCCTGAACATCACCATGAGTACAGCTGAGAGGCCTCTTGATACCCTCTGACCATTAAGAAAACTTGTTTTACAATTCTAGCTTGATTTTCTGGGGAAAACAGAGCCTCCCTCAGGCTCTCATCTAAATAATTGTGTGTAAAACAACTATGTGACCAAATATTGCTACTATCTTTAGATTTTAAATGTAAGTTTATTTTTAGTTCTTAGCTGTTTGGATACTTTATATCTTTATTTAGAATGATTTTATGTTAGTTGACCATAATCAGTTAATGCAGTATTTCTATAAGTTATCTTTGGCCATTTTACTGTGCCAAAATGGTTAGCGTCACATGACCTGCAAGCATCTGATAGATAGTCAGCCATGCTTGGTAGTTCTGGAAACTAGATTTTAGCTACTTGGGTGATGATCATTCAAGTTTAACAGTGGTATATGGTTGGTATACATTGAGCTTCCTGCTCTCTGTTTCAGTCACCCCAGACTATGTTCCTCCCCTTGCAAACTTTGACTTGGAAACTCTAGAAGAAACACCTCATACCAGTACTGCCGTTTCAGCAAAAATCAGAATGAAAGGAAAGACAGGTATTTTCTTTTCCTCTTATTCCGTCTCCTCCTATGTGTTGTGTTGAGTTGACTTAGAGGTTATGTGTGTCAAGGCATCAGTAATGGGAGAGGTTATATAACTGAACCCATTCTTTAGCATGGTTATCAATGAACCGTAACTTAGGGTTATAAAATTAACTTCTTCATCTCTAGGTAGTCTTTAGCAGGTTGTTTCTTGAAGGCAGTGATATTTCGCAAACAAGATTACTGATTATTTCAGTTACTTTTCTCCTCTTGAAACATAAGGAGGAAAGAAACGAAAAGCAGATGGCGGCAAAACATCCTCCCCTGATGTGCTTTCAAAGGACGATAATTCAGAATGTGACCCTACACTAGCTGAGAGGAGCCAACAGGAAAAGGTATTGGAATGATGAATCTCCATGAAGATGTGTAACAACCCAGTGAAATTAGCAAGGGCTAGCATTATCCTATGCATTTCACAGAGAGAAAAGTTATGGAAAGGAGAGGTGAACAAACTCTGATAGGCCTTGGAGTGACCCTGTCAGTAGCAGAGGTTGGGTGAGACTCGAAATATTTATCACTACCACACACTGGTTCTTCTCATTATTTTCTTGATCATATTACTCCCTTTTTTGCACCCCAGGAGTACTTTGAATTATCTTGTAGCAATTATCAAATTCTGTCTTTGGATGTATTCTAAATATACTTCTTTTAGCTTTTTTTCCTCATCTGATCCCAGATTATTCCCTTCTCAGTGAATTGAGATAACACAAAATGCTTAGCATAGTTTCTTAATACAGATACTTAACAATTTCCTATAATAGTACCGCTCACAGAGTTGGTTTGTGAAATTGCTTAAACCACATGGATCCCAGTTATTTCTGTTCTTTAGCTATTGTTTGTGAGTATTTGTTATGTATAACTCCTCTAATCTTCCCAAAATCAAGTTTAGTATTGATACCTATATATAATAGATGAGAAAACTTAAGACCCAGGGAGAGTAGGTGACTTGTTCAAAGTTATACAGTTAATAAGTGCTTGAGCAAGGGTTTGAAGCCAGATTTTTTGGTCCATAAGCTCACAGTTTTCTGGTCCACACCATAGTGCCTTGATTTGCCTAGTAGTTCATCCCTAAGTGGAAACCAACCAAGAGTCTCAGTGTGCAACCTATATCCCAGTGTTACATTGGGTACTCTGTCTCAGGAATATTTTGAGACCTTGGAAAAAGAAAGTTGATAAAAGAATGTAATGAAGTGTAACTTTTTGTATAAAGTAAATGCTTAACTGCACTTTGAAACCTTCATTTAAAATTAGATTAATAAAGAAACCTTGTTCTGTTGGTTACTCGTACTTCTTAGGAATTCAGAGGGAAAGAAGAAAAGACATCAGTGTCATTACAGAATTACCACGCTTTTTTCCGAGAAATGGACATTGAGGTCTTCTCTATTCTGCGTTGTGGGCTTGTGACCAAGTTCATCTTAGATACTGAAATGCACACCGAAGTAAGTGACAGAACTGAGATCCCAGAACTTAGTCTTTTTTTAGGAAGTTCCTCAGCTCTCTTCCTTTTTCACAAAAAACACCATGACACTGGGAGAAGTAGGACTCTGGCTTCCAAAGCCTTTATATGTGAAAAAGTAGATAAATAATTATCCTCATCATCTTGATGTTTATAAATCTAAGTTTTGGTTGTTTTTTTTTCTTAATAGTACATTAGACATTACAGAAGATCATGCTAATGGTGTGATCCTTACTTTAGGTTGCTAATAACCAGCTGTTTGGATTACTTTATAAAGCAGCACTATTTTGGTTTATAGTTACTCAGTGTTCTTTTCACTTTTTCACGATATTTGTTCAGTGTCCATGATATACTTGTTGAGTCAGTTTTTTGCCACTCACCTAGACATTGGCAATTCAGTAGTACATCCAACATGATGCTCGCCTTCAAATAGCTCATAATCTAATAAAGGAAGTAGACAACCAGTAGTACATGCTATGTGCATGATCTGAACCAAGTACCAGTGAAACTCTGAGGAAAGAATGGTATTTATAATGAACTTGAAAGTGGAGGACATTTACACAGAGAAGGTACTTTCTGATACAGGATTTCACCAGAAGGTAGAGGTTTTCCAGGTTAAAAAAATTTAAAAAAAAATGGTGTGGATTTTTGCCATAGATTTTTACAATGTGTATTTTTATAAGAATGTTTTGTTTTTTCAGTATTTCTATATCAGCCTGTACTTGGAGATTCTCCATAAATGTACGGTTAAGTGAAAAATTTGAAGTGAGACTGCATTGGATCCATTCTATTTCTGGTAGTGCAACGCACTTATAACGATTCTGCCAGTCTTATCTTAATAGTAGTGAAACGTTTCAGGGAGAGAAAATGCGAAAGAATTATTTAATGAATAGAGAAAAGCAAAAATTTCTTGAATTAGTCTTTTTTTTTTTTTTTTAATCCCAAGGTATTTAGGAAAGGCATCACTGGTCCATAGCTGGAAGGATATACAAGAGGCATTTATTTCTAGAGAAAAAGAGTGTCTTCTAAAACTATACTGCCTCATTACTATTTAATAATTTTAAATTTTGTTTTACTTAGGAAATGCATGACTTTGATTTGTTGACAGAGTACAACAGTCATTTATGTGAGGTGGGGGAAATTTCCCCCTTTCTTTTGGTAATGATCATATTCTTTACACATTGTAGACAGTAAAAACATGGACTGTATCCCCAAAAGATGGCTAGAGCATGTTGGGAATTATTCTTTCCTTCTTCCTTATAACAGGCTGCAGAAGTTGTGCAACTTCAGCCCCCTGAACTGCTTTTCTTGCTGGAAGATCTCACCCAGAAGCTGGACAACATGCTAACACCTGTGGCCAGGAGAGTCCCCTTCCTCAAGGTTAATACAGACAGGAGCACAGGGCCTGTCCTGTGGATTTGGAAACAAAGAGGTCTTAGTAGTGAATAAGTTGTCAGTTTCTCTGATAGTTTTTGGGTAGCGTGGTGGTAGGCCTGTTGCCAGCCCACAGTCACCTTGCTTTAGAAAGGAACTCTAAAACCGAGAAAACAAAAAGCCACCCAAAACAGAAGATGTATTTCCAAATGCCCTGAGAATTCCTGAATCCTGTTCTTTGCTTGGGTTTTGGTTTTAATACCCTCCCAAACAGCCTTTGTCCAAGGCTCAGCATGGTAGTTGGCTGTCTAGAACAGTCCACAAGCTCAAGTGTGTATCTAATGGACAATGCATGCAGCATCTGGGGAAGCAAATAGATGATAGGAACAGCAAAATGAGAGAGTTTTAGGTGTGAATGTTTAATATATCCAGTTACTTGATTCTTCTTGAATTTAATATTTGGTCTACATTCTTATTAGACTAAATGATTTCTATTTTTGTGTGAGCTTTATCTCATTACTAATTTGGGGTTTGTACTTCTCAAATGTTGTGCTGTGCTTAATTGCTCAATTGTGTCTGACTTTGAGACCTTATGGCCTATAGCCTGCCAGGCTCCTCTGTCCATGGGGATTCTTCAGGCAAGAATACTAGAGTGGGTTGCCATGCCCTCCTCCAGGGGATCCCGTCTCAAACACTGTACTCTATAAAAGCCAATCTCTTGGTTATTTGAAGATTGAGTTGAGTTTCCTCTGTCAAAATATATCCCTAGTTTCTTCTTTTCGCTCTACCTGCTGATATAAGGTTTGATTAAACCCCATAACAGACTCTTAGTTTCAAAGAAGTCATCCAACAGTTTCTTTCCTAGTAACTCTGAATTTATTATAGAGCAAAGGAAACCGGAATATTGGATTCTCACATCTCCACCAGAGATCTGCCTCAGAAATCGCGTTTAGGGTTGTTCAACTGCTGAACCCCATGTGTAACCATCTGGAGAACATTCACAACTATTTTCAGGTCAGAAGCCTATCTTATCACTATAGAGATTTAGAAATTGCTAAATGAACAAGAGATTTCATTTTTGGCTGAAAAATCTTGAAGGAAAATGATGGCAATTGCTAAAGCAACAGTCTTAAAAGCACCTTTCCCTTGTAGTGCTTAACTGCTGAGAATCATGGTGTAGTTGATGGACCTGGAATTAAAGGTCAAGAGTACCACACAATGTCTTCCTGCTATCTGAGGCTACTGCAGATTTTTCATGGGCTTTTTGCTTGGTGAGTATGTGGCAAGTACAGTAGGTAGAGATAATCAAGAATGTCCTTGCTTCTACCTGACAGTCACCAAGGCACTGAGGTGTAGAAAAGAAGAAAAGGACTCCAAAAGGTTATGTCAATATGACACTTACTTTTTCTGAAGTGTTTTTGTCTCTGCATCATTTAATTTGGTTTGGCACACTTTATCTGTTACTAACTCATTTGAAAATCAGATGACTTGCTCTTTTCTAACCTGTAACAAATCTAGCCATCTGATTCTTGGCTAGTTCGCTGTGGCACCCTTTCCCTAATAGCACCAGGGTGAGTGCTGTAAGAAGTTGTTACTCATCAAGTTGTAGATAAATTCCAGATTGTGTGGTAAAGAGCTGCAGGCAATGTAAGCCAGGGTGTCTAGGGATGCCTTCATGAAATTGTGGGACTTGATGGGTCTACCTTGGAGGGTAGATGGCTTTGGGGAGTAAAGGAAGAAACTGTAAGGCACGGCATGGACAAGAGTAGAAATGAGGGAGGTGTGTCCCTTACATGCTTCTGTTCCTCAGGGCTGGGTCTTGGCCTCTCTGTTCTCATACAGGTTTCCTGGGCAGTCTCAACCAAGGTTAAATTTGGGCTAAAATTTAACTTCTGAGCTACAGGCATTTAACTCCCACCTGCCTACTCAGCTCCTCCTTATACCTGTGTCACTGACAGCTCAGATTCATCACATCCAAAGCGTGTTTCATCCTCCCCACCACTCCTTCAGCTTTCCCTGGCGAGACAGATGGCACCACCAGTTGCCTGAGCTAGAAGCTAGGAGTTTTTCTTTGTCCCTTTCCTTCTCTCTACCCTTTCTCTGTTCCGCATCTGATCACAAAATCCTATTGAGTTTATCTTCTAGATTACATCTAAATGGCTACCTGTCCTCTCCTTCTCCACTGCTTCCAGACTCCTGTTATCTCTCACCAGACCTAGAACAGCTCTACAGTTGGTCTCTCTCTGCCTCCACTTTTCCTCTTTTGGTCCCTCCTTCATACAGCAATTAAAGTGATCTTCCCAACATAAATCTGATCATATCTTACCCCACCTTTGTTCTGATCGCCGTTATATTTCTCTTGAATTCAATCTCTTCTACTTAGCTTCTAAGGACTTATTATCTGACTCCTGCTGTTCTACTCACTGTGGTGCACTCTGCCCTCCAGTTATACTGAAATAATTTCAGCACCCTATATAGCATTTACCTAGAAGGCTACACATACTCATCCTTCTGCCAGGATCTTCACCTTCCTTGACCCCCCGTCTCTTTTAACTCATCCTTGAGATCTGGATTTAAACTTCAGTTCCTCAGGACCATCTTCCCTGACCCCTAGACTGGGTAAATCTTTCTGCCTCTCTTATCCCCACTTCTTTTCTAATACTCTTAGGATAAAACTTCTCACATTTTATTATAATTATTTGTTCATCTGTCTTCCCTGCTGGACTGTGAGCTCTATGAAGGCCTAGACTAGCCATTATCATATTCTCAGTACTTAAAAACAGTGCCAGACAAAGGATTTGAACAGATGCTTAATCAAGGAGATATGTGAGCGGCAAGTAAACATATGCAAAGATGTGCAGCAGTGTTAGTTATTAAGAAAATACAAATTAAAATTACAGCACGGATGCAGTAAAAAGACTTACCTTGCCAAGTGCTGGTGAGGATATAGAGTAATTGGAGCTCTCACATGCTGCTGTTGTGACTGTAAAATGGTATACTCGCTTTTGAAAACCGTTTGGCAGTTCATCAGAAAGTTAGATATATACCCACCATACCACCCAACCATTTTACTGCTAGTAAAAGTAGTAATTTATCCAAGAGAAATGAAAGCATATGTCTGCACAGAGTTTTCTATATGAATATTTATTGGAGCTTCATTTGTAATATCCTCAAGTTGGAAACAATTAAAATGTCATAAAATGGTGAATGGATAACAAATTGTAGTGTCTCTATGTGGTAGAATACTAAATGCAACAACATGGATGAAAAAAGAATTATACTGAATAAAAACCAAGACTGTAAGAGTGTGTAGTACTTGATTCTAGTTATATTAAGTTTTAGAAAAAGTGTATAATCTTGTAGTGACAGAAAACTGTTCAGTGGTTGCCTCTCATTGGGTGGGAGGATGGAAGGAGGGCTGGATTACAAAAGAATACGAGGAAACTGTTAGGAATAGATATGTTTATTATTTTCATTGGGGTGATGGTTTCTTGGATTTGTGTATAAGTCACAAATCAAATTCACCATTTTAAATGCATGCAGTTTAGTGTATGTCCATTACACTTTAAAAAAGCTATTCAGGAAAAAAAAAAATACAACATTATAGGCCCTCAGAATTAATTTGTGGAAAGGAAGAGAGGCTACCACTGGTGATGCGGAAATGTTTCTAGAGGAGTGAAAGTTCTAGGGGGTCAGGTTGTGCTGGGCCTTGAAGGTCAGGCAAAAGAAGGGTCATGCTGGCCTAAATGGATTGGAAAGGCAGCCAAAGAGACCAATGAAAAGATGTTGGTGTGATCCATGCATGGGATGATGATAAGGGCCTGGCCTAGAGGATGGTCTTGGCTTGGAAAGGAAGAGATAGTTGGAAAGACAATCAGAAGACAGAACTGTCAAGATTTGACTTAATCTGGTATGGATTAGACACTGATTTAAGCAGTTTCACAAAATTATTCCTATTTTTTTGTTGTTGTTGTTTGTTTTGAGAAGATTGACAGTTATCTCTAAAATGTATACAATAAAGGAGAGTTTTTTTTTCCCTTGGAAATAAACCTAGGAGGAGGACTGTTATAGATCCTTAAGAAAAGACTGTTTAGGGTACCCTTCAGCTTCTAGTCTGGTATTCAGAGCTGTGACTAGATTTAGCGCTTGAGTACCTTCAGTACTTGAGTTCTTGTTCTTCTGTTGATTTATTGATGGTACAGAATAGTGGCCAGGATCCTTAAATGCTGTCCACATAATCTTCCTGAAACTGAGCTCAGCTACCTTTCCTTGACTTTCCTTTAGGAGTGGATTCTGTCAACTTCAAAATAATAATTTACTATACTCAGCCCTTGGGATCCTTACTAGCCGACTGAAGCCAGGAGAGCGTGACCAATCCATGGAGGAGCTGCTCAGGTGGGCTGGACCGCATGTCCCTGAGAGTTATCTAAAGAAATTCCTAGGAATAAAACAGGCAAGATTTCTTGGAGATAACTTGGTGTTTTCAGTGCCTTTTCCTCATTTATGTGAGCTTTCTTATCTGTGTATTCAGATATATCCTGAAACTTTAGAAACTGTTGAATAAATCAAACTAAATCCTCATGTATCCTTCATCCTGTAAAGTTTGTATTTTCAGGTAACAATGATGAAGGTGCTAGCCAGGTGTAGTCAACTCTTGATTATCTAGGTACCTACTCTGTCTCCTAATTGGGTTGGATAATTAGGTAGCAGTCAGTTATCACTTCCCTCATCTTGAAAGAGGAGAAGGCAGTGGCACCCCACTGCAATACCCTTGCCTGGAAAATCCCATGGATGGAGAAGTCTGGTGGGCTGTAGTCCATGGGGTCGCTAAGAGTTGGACACGACTGAGCGACTTCACACTCACTTTTTCACTTTCATGCATTGGAGAAGGAAATGGCAACCTGCTCCAGTGTTCTTGCTTGGAGAATCCCAGGGATGGGGGAGCCTGGTGGGCTGCTGTCTATGGGGTCGCACAGAATCGGACATGACTGAAGTGACTTAGCAGCAGCAGCAGCATCTTGAAAGAAGAGGAGCCTAGACTGAGAGCACAGGAGATGAGAAGGAGCTCTAAGGAGCATGGCTTCAGCCTCTGCCCCAGCTTCACCCAGAGCAGTTTGGTCTTTCCCTTACCTCCCCTGAGAGCCTAGGCCATCACTGAGTCCGCAGTCTGCCTTTAGCACCTTATTTCATTTTCGATACAGTTCTTTTAAATTTGTTTGATTTACTTTCCACCAGTCAGTAGTTGACTCTGGTTTTATTTTAACTATGATTTTAGATTAATTGTGTTTCTTCATCTGCTATTACTTCAGAACACGAAAAGCTAACTACATATGATACATTTATCAAGTTCTGCTTTATCGTTTCCTTTTACCTTGTCCCTTGTCCTTGCACCTTCCTTTTACCTTAACCCATAATTTAAACATTATACTCAGTGTTGCCTCTTGCCTTAAAGAGCAAATAATTTACCCGAGGTTGCACATATCAGCATGGCCTAGGCTAGCACTTGGTTATCTTGGCATACATGACTCTCTTCAATGCCAGCATCCCATACACTGGGTCAGGCCTCTACACCCTGGCTTTCTCCATACAAAGTTACATTTCTCCATAAGATCTTGAAAGAAGGTTCTACTAAAGCACCTGCAAATGAGGAGGATTCTGCTTAGACCATCAGGCATTTCAGTGGACTTGTATAACTCATGGATTTAGACACATCTGTAATACTTGTGATGGTGGGTTTTTTTTTTTTTTTTGTCTCTTTACAGGCAGAGCTTCCATTACTTGCAGAATTTCCATGCCAGCATTCCCAGTTTCCAGTGTGCTCTTTATCTCCTTAGACTTTTGATGGTCATTTTGGAGAAATCTGCAGCTCCTGCTGAGAACAAAAGACAAATTGGTGATGGATCCTCTTTTTGTCCTTCATGAATAGACTAGTAAACTTGGGGCTTCCTAGAACCTTGTAAATTTTACAAGCAAATCTCTCCATCACTGTGGATATACTCTCTTTCTATACCAAGAAGGACATAGTCCCAGTAGGAGCTATGTCTGAGCTCTGCTGACATGGCTTAAACTGAGTGTGGTTAGTTTACTTGGCTGGATTTGCTGTTTAACTTTTGTTTATTCATATCCTTCCCTTTTTTTTTTTTGTTATTAAGTATCTGAGACATTTGACAGAAAAACATAAGCCATTAAGTTAATAAAATGGGACAGAAAGGAGAAATCAGGATTAAGTGTAAAGAAAAGTCTGGTCCCATCCCTGATCTTTTTCTTTAACTATCTTTTGACATCGCTCTTAGAATGCATCTCACTGATAAATCTTAGTTGGCAGCACACACAGAAAGCAAGAAAAAATGCAAAACCTTTATTCCTGTTCCTTAAAGGGGGAGGGTTTTATATGAACCTTGGAGGCCCATACTGTTTATTGTTTACTGGCCTGCCAAGGAGTACCTGAGATGACTTCCCACTGCCCAGCAGCACTCCTTACTCTGTGTGTCTGTATGGTTCATGTTTGTGTCAAGACAGGATAAGAGGGTGGGGCATGTTAGGTCTTAGAGAAATGGGTTTATTTCTGGTAGAAGGACTAATAGAGCAGGAACTCATGAAAGCTTCCCCCCCGCCCCCAAAATTGTCTGTTAGTCTAGGAACTTCATAGTAAATATAAAAGAATAACGTTTTTGATCAATTATCATCCCCCAAAGACTGCAAAACAAGAATTAAGTTCATTTTCCGTGAATCAAATTTGTGTTGTTTCACCAACAGCTTCCCTGGCCAAACAGTTCCTCTGTCGAGTGTGGCCTAGTGGAGAGAAAGAGAGGAGCAGCATTCCTAATGACCAGCTCCAGGCTTTGCTTGGGTAAGAGGCTCAGCTTCTGTCCACAAGCCAAATAGCCTTCCATTTGCCCCTGTTTGGATCCCTTGTTTGGTAAAAAACTGAGAAATTTATCTTGGTTGATGATAATTTGGAAGCAGTGAAATAGGTGTGAAATTAATGTAATTTAGAATATGTGGATTTTCAGATCCTCTAGTTCTGTTTTATGCTGTCAATTCTTTAGTAAATCAAATCATAGAGGAAGTGGAGGAGTCTGCTGTTGTATCCTGCCTTGTTAACCCATGAGTCAGATATTTATTATTGCCTACCATATCTAAGACACAGCCATCACTTCATGGTGTCTAACTGTATTTCTAATGGAGACATCATTTCCTTTACTCCTGAAAAGTAATTGGAATCTTTATGTTATTAAAAATAAATGTTGGGAATTCCTTGGTGAGCCACTGGTTAGTGCTCAGCACTTTCACTTCTGTGGCCCTGGGTTCAGTTCCTGGCCGGGGAACTGAGATTCTGCAAGTCGTGTGGCATAGCAAAAAATAGATTAATAAAATAATTGCTAATAGTTGGTTTAAAGCTTAGTACCTGGATATGTCTCAAGAAAGAAATCTTGATTTAGAAATTCTGTAATGTGTGTTCATACTCCTGTGGCTATCAATACAGCATCTACCTGGAGCACACAGACAGTGTACTGAAGGCCATAGAGGAAATTGCTGGTGTTGGTGTCCCAGAGCTGATCAACTCTCCAAAAGAAGCCTCTTCTTCCACATTCCCTACACTGACCTGGTAAGGGAGCACTCTCCTCTAGTCCTTTCCGTAAGTTAGAATCATACTAATGTATGTAGGTTCCAAATAACTACCTTACTCTTTATCTAGTTCTGATACAGAAGGTATGTGCAGTCATTTGTTCAACACATAGAATGTCTGCTATGAATTCTCTTCAAGCTTCAAGCAGTCCTCACCCCGCCCATATGAAAGGATATTATTGAGGAATGACTTTTCAGTAGTTACAGTTTTTAGAGACATTGGATATTTAATCACCAAATTTTTTCAGTGCTTTCACTCTTTATATGTGAAATTATTTTTCCAATATTTTAACCACCTTTAGAAGGATACAGTGGTTATTGTGTCTAACCATATATGTGTCACTTAATGGGTTTTGTGTCTCATAGTATCAGTGGTTATCTGATATTCATATGGTCTTTATAGTTTATAATGCACTCTTATATTCCTTATTTCATTTGATCCTTTAGATGAATCTGTGAGGTAGATTTCATTTCCCCTGTTTTACTGATGAGGAAAATGAGCTTTAGAGAGGGAGCTTGCTTGGAACTAGAAACTTAAAGTTGAATCTTCTGACCACTACTTTCCTGCTCTTTCTCTGCCACCACACTGTCCCTTCATGAAATTAATCCCATGGTTTCACAGGCCGTCTTCTTGGCTCATTTCTAAATCCTTCCTGCTCTCACATCCTCCTAGAGTAGACCCTAGTGAAAGCATGTTTCCAGAGGTAGGGAGGGAAATCACTTTGGGTTCCCTGGTTTCATCCCAGGACTTTCTTTGTGATGAGTGCATCATTGTGTGAGTGTCATACTTTTCTCTTGTAGGACCACGTTCATCATTTTCTTCCGAGTAATGATGGCTGAACTAGAGAAGACAGTGAAAGGTCTTCAGGCTGGAACAGCAGCAGATTCACAGCAGGTGAGTCAGATTGTCCCACCTCAGGAAGCAGACTCTGGATTATTCGGAAGATTCTGGTTGTTCTCCTTGGGTCTAGAATTTTCTCCTAAGCTATTTCCTTTAACTTACTGAGATCCAGAACTTTTTTCGAAGAGTTCTTGATGTCCTTTCTTCTAGTTGGAAGTGAGAATTAAGCTGTTTTCCCTGCTACTTCCTAAGGATAACCTTGGACTCCATAGACCTAGTCTGGAAAAAATATCTTTGGTTGCAGCCTCATGTACCCAGCTGCAACTTGTGAGCTGGCATGAGGTTAACAAGCCTGTTTCAGATGCTGTGGTCCTAGGCCTTGGCAACCTGCTAACCAGAGCAGAGCTAGCCTTCTAGGAGCAAGAGCTTGCTTAGGGAATCAGAGAAACTACAGGGATATGTTGCAGAAGCTTTTTCCTACTTGTAAGTTATTGAAGAGGAGTTGTCTTCTTAGAAAGTCTCAATAAGGTACCCTAGTGATACCATATATGCAGGCCTCCAAACCATCTACTGGGTTCACTGGTTGCCACATCTGTTTAGGAGGATACTTGGTTTAAAATCTCTGTAGAGCTCTGTAGTTCAAGAATCATATGTTAGTGGGAACATGGTAAAAGAAGTATTTGGCTGCAATTCAAAGATGGCTGTATATTTGGCTACCCCCAGATTCATGAAGAGAAGCTCCTCTACTGGAACATGGCTGTTCGAGACTTCAGTATCCTCATCAACCTGATAAAGGTAAGTATGGAGAGGCTCCCTGTTCCATCTCACTGGCTAACTGCAGAAACTGCCAAGGGGCCTGGCTTCCAAAATGGACCCTCTCAGCTCCTCCCCACCCTTTGTTGGGCACCTGTTTCCCCATCTTGTCCCTGTGCCCTGCCCATCCTGGATAACACCGTCCCTGCTTCCTGTGCAGTGTCTTTCCCTTCTCTGCCTTCCTCCTTCCAGTCTGTGCCATACTGTTTAATGACTCCTTCCACCCATCATTCTCCCATACTCTCTCACCACACCATGAATCTGAGCACATTCCCCGTGGTCTCCATCTTCCAACTTGAATGCCTTCTTTATCCCTCATGTACACTCTGCTCTCCTCCACTCCATGATTTTGCCCAGACTGTTCCCCAAGCTTAGAATGTTTTTCTTTCCTTTCTGCCTCTTTCTTCAGGCTTCCCATCAAGGTTTGGGATCTCTGCAATGCCATCTTAACATTCCCTGTTGGAATCAATTCCTTGTTCCTCTATGCTCCCCTCTTCTTTTCTTGAACTTCAGTTACAGTGATTACTTTATTCTTTGTGATTGATTTGTTGACATGTTGATGTGCCTCCTTCATTTTAGACGTCTGTACAACACTCAGAGCTGTGCTTTGCACGGTGGGGAAGAGGCTGGGGTGCTCAGAGGAGCAGATCTCAGCTCTGGTTTCTTGTCCTTCATCTTTCCAGGTGTTTGATAGTCGTCCTGTTCTGTTTGCGTGTTTGAAGGTGAGCAATAGACTGGGCCCTCTTTAGTGTTTATTCTTCCTTTGGATCAGCTGAGTGGAATTGCTTAATACCTTGCCCACAAGCCAGTCTCCAGAATCTCTGCTAATAGGTAGTCTATAAAAGACCATGGATATGTTTTCCTATATTAGTTGGATAACCAGAGAAACCAATTTTCCTATGAGTTTGAAAACTTAGTCTTAGAACTAGGATGATTGGCTTAAGGAGCAGTAGTCACTCCCTGCCATTCCTTCCCAGTCAACAGGAAGGAAGGAGGAGTGGGTGAGTCCTCTTTTTAAAGCCCGTGGGTGGCCTCATCGATGTGGGAGCTGGCCTTCTGGTATCCTCCAGGGGAATATCCTGGATTAGCCCTAGATTTGGTGATAAACACATTGGGTTAAGAGCTAAGGAAGGCAGTAGGGAGAATGCTTCTCCCCTTTCCCAGCAGTTCCTTCCAGGAGATGGTGCCCCGTACTGTTGTCTCCTGGCTTCTCTCTTCCTCTTTACTCACACCCCGCACTGATGCCAGCGTGAGGGATGGTTGAGAAGGGGGAGTCCTTTTCCTGATGGGTGAATTGGGCAGTTGGTCATGTGCTTCCTCAGCTCTACCCAGTTTATTCCTTTTGAGAGTAAGTTGCCCTCTGGGAGCAGGGGCTCCCCTCAGTTCCTCTGTGCTCTCATTCTCAAGCTGAGCAATACCCCGCACATTGACTGTGTGTGAGGCAGGTAAGGATGCTTAACTCAGGACGAAACAGGCCTGTTTAGCCTTTGCATTAAGCTGTATTCTCTGAATTAACCTTTTGAACCCTTTCCGATTTATTTTTTACATATAAAAGAAAATAAACACTCTGGTCTGAGAAATGCTGTGTTGCCTCAGGCAGGGGCATTTCCCACGAAAGACCTCAGCGAGAGGTCCTCACCAGCTTCTCTCTTCTCTTCCTCAGTATGGGCGTCTCTTTGTGGAAGCATTTCTGAAGCAGTGTATGCCGCTCCTAGATTTCAGTTTTAGAAAACACCGGGTAAGAACTGAGAGCAGAGAGCACAGGCATGCTCTGTGTAGTGGTTCAGAAAGTATGTCCACAGCGGCTCCTGGGCAGCCATGGGGACAGCTCCCTCACCCCGGCTCTGGACACAGACTGACGCAGGCACCTCTGGTCACCAGCTGTCCCAGAGACGCCCATGGAGGACTGACGATTCCCTAGTGGACCCACCTTCCGACTTCTGCTCCAGAGCCGAGGATGGTTTCTTTTAGCCTGGTTTTATTATGCTACTGCCGTCCCAGGACCTCACATATTAGTGTGTCATTTGTTCCTGTGTACTTTTCTGGGTCTGGTCTCAGGAATTATAAAAAAAGGAAAGAAAACTCATTTGTGTCATAAACTGCACTGTAAGCCCAGAGTCCTAACCACTAGACCACCAGGCAAGTCCAGGAGATGATTTCTTGCATGTATTTACCAAGTTGAACTTTGCAGAACACTCTCACAATATTTGGTTGGTCCCTCATAGCACAGAAAGAGAGGGGAGGACAGCCAGTGAGCACTCCTCCTTCTGTTTGAGGGCCAAATCCATATAAACTTGAAAAATTATGAATCACTGTGTTGTACACCTGAAGTTTAAATCAACACTACGTCAGTTTGAAAAAGAGATGATTGTCCATCTATGGCAGAACCTGAGGCTTGATGTCTTTGGTACTCTTGGTTGCAAGGATATCTTGCACGTAAAGTGAAATGAGAATGTTTCATACGGCATTTGTGCGTGTTGTTGGTTGTAGGAAGATGTTCTGAGCTTACTGGAAACCTTCCAGTTGAGCACGAGACTGCTTCATCACCTGTGTGGGCATTCCAAGGTAAGAGGGAAAGCAGGTCACAATTGTTGGTTTAATCTGTGGTTGCTCTTTGGAGACCCAGGGGCTCCAGTGCCTTCTTCCTTTTTTACCCTTCTTAAGTCTTTATTTCTGAGACTATGTCTGTCCAAAGGCAGTTTATCAGAGTGGTCAAAGCCTCAGTTGCTGGCTGAGATTGGGTAATCATCTCGAGGGAAATTTCTGCATCTGAAATTTGACTCAAACTCCATAGCCCTGTTTCTTCTGGGGCCTCTTCTTTGGTAAGAGAATGTTGGTGGGTGTGTAACTACGTACCATACTCTGGGCAGAAGGAATATTAAGGAAGTGATGACTCTACTGGAGATGAGAAGGAGTTCTAAAAGCAGCTGTTTTTAGAGCTTTTCTGCTGTATTATTTCCTAGTCAAGGAACACATCTGTCTCTTCTGAGAATATTTTAGCATTCAAGGACTTTTCCACTTAAAGTGTACAGTTGAGTCCTTGTCACTTTTTGTCTGAAGGGGCACAGAACCGTGGAATTGTGAAGTCACTGGCAAGCCCTTGATTCTTCCACCCAGTGCCTGTCATTCACTTCCTCCCCTGCTTATAAATTTTTAAGGTGCTGAACAGTGGAATTTTAAGGACTCCCTCCACTACAAAGGGGTACTTTCTATTGATTAATGTCAGTATAATATGTGTTCAAGAATATTTTAGGTAAATTCATTGATAATTGATCAATGAGAGATTATGATGAGGAACTGAGAGGTATTGGTGATATGTCTTCTAGGCTGCTTTAGCTTAAAGGACAACTACCATTCTCTTCAGAGTACTCTCAGTTCAGCTCAGTTCAGTCGCTCAGTCGTGTCCGACTCTTTGCGACTCCTTGGACTGCAGCACGCCAGGCTTCCCTGTCCATCACCAGCTCCCGGAGTTTACTCAAACTCATGTCCACTGAGTTGGTGATGCCATCCAGCCATCTCATCCTCGTCATTCCCTTCTCCTCCCACCTTCAGTCTTTCCCGGCATCAGCGTCTTTTCAAATGAGTCAGGTCTTCACATGAGATGGCCAAAGTATTGGAGTTTCAGCCTCAACATCAGTCCTTCCAATGAACATTGAGGACTGATTTCCTTTAGGATGGACTGGTTGGATCTCCTTGCAGTCCAAGGGACTCTCAAGAGTCTTCTCCAACACCACAGTTCAAAAG
This sequence comes from Bos indicus, assembly GCF_029378745.1. Lineage (NCBI taxonomy): Eukaryota > Metazoa > Chordata > Mammalia > Artiodactyla > Bovidae > Bos > Bos indicus. The sequence continues at coordinate 16,638,748 of NC_091781.1, read as the reverse complement.
CATCAATTCTTTGGTGCTCAGCTTTCTTTACAGTCCATCTCTCACATTCATACATGACTACTGGAAAAACCATAGTCTTGACTAGATGAACCTTTGTTGGCAAAGTAATGTCTTTGCTTTTTAATATGTTGTTTGCTGCTGCTGCTAAGTCACTTCAGTCGTGTCCGACTCTTTGTGACCCCATAGACAGCAGCGACCAGGCTCCCCCGTCCCTGGGATTCTCCAGGCAAGAACACTGGAGTGGGTTGCTATTTCCTTCTCCAATGCATGAAAGTGAAAAGTGAAAGTGAAGTTGCTCAGTCAGCGACCCCCTGGACTGCAGCCTTCCAGGCTCCTCCATCTATGGGATTTTCTAGGCAAGAGTACTGGAGTGGGGTGCCATTGCCCTCTCCGAATATGGTGTTTAGGTTGGTCATAACTTTCCTTCCAAGGAGTAAGCGTCTTCTAATTTCATGGCTGCAGTCACCATCTGCAGTGATTATGGAGCCCCCAAAAATAAAGTCTTCCACTGTTTCTCCATCTGTTTGCCTTGAAGTGATGGGACCGGATGCCATGATCTTTGTTTTCTGAATGTTGAGCTTTAAGCCAACTTTTTCACTCTCCTCTTTAACTTTCATCAAGAGGCTCTTTAGTTCTTCACTGTCTGCCATAAGGGTGATGTCATCTGCATATCTGAGGTTATTGATATTTCTCCCAGCAGTCTTGATTCCAGCTTGTGCTTCATCCATCGTAGCATTTCTCGTGATGTACTCTGCATATAAGTTAAATAAGCACGGTGACAGTATACAGCCTTGACATACTCCTTTTCCTATTTGGAACCAATCTGTTGTTCCATGTCTAGTTTTAACTGTTGCTTCCTGACTTGCATACAGATTTCTCAAGAGGCATGTCAGGTGGTCTGGTATTCCCATCTCTTTCAGAATTTCCCACATTGTGTTGTGATCCACACAGTCAAAGTCGTTGGCATAGTCAGTAAAGCAGAAATAGATGTTTTTCTAGAACTCTTGCTTTTTCCATGATCCAGCGGATGTTGGCAATTTGATCTCTGGTTCCTCTGCCTTTTCTAAAACCAGTTTGAACATCTGGAAGTTCATGGTTCATGTATTGCTGAAGCCTGGCTTGGAGAATTTTCAGAGTACTCTACCAGACTACTATTTGGGGAATGTGTCTCTGGTCTATATTGGCAGGGCTTATGCTCTTGTTGAGTGTTCAGGGTGTTAGGAGTTCGAAAGTTTCTGTATAGGAAACGTGAAAGCACGATGATAAATGCAGATGAATTGGTTGCATTTGTTTCCATTCAGATTCACCAGGACACAAAACTCACCAAACATGTGCCTTTGCTCAAAAAGACCCTGGAACTGTTAGTTTGCCGAGTGAAAGCCATGCTTATCCTCAACAATTGCAGAGAGGCTTTCTGGCTGGGCAATCTTAAAAATCGGGACTTGCAGGTAAGCCTGGGACCCTACCAATGATAATCTCCTTCTCTTCTGTTCTTTGTGAGAGCATTGGAAAGTATCTAAGGAAGGTGACCTAAGCTCCACTCTCTCAATACTCAAAACTACTTTTCTCTTAAGTGACTGTTTAGCTCTTAAAGTTACTTTGTTCTTGGGCCCTGGTTGCAGGTTGCACCCCTCAGCAACAGCAGCAGCAGAGGCACCAAAACATACCATTGATGTATTAATAAAAAAGGCCTCAGACAGAGAAGCAGATCAGGAAAACCTTTTTCTACAACTATGGAGAAACTTTTTTTTGTTGTTTAGTTTTTTTTTTTTTCCCTCTAAAAGCAGTCTGTTCTATTCCTGAAATTATTCTCTGTGCTGATTTTTTTTTTTTTTTTCTGACTGATTTTAACAAGTTAGCATTCCTTACTTCTTTCAATTGTCTGACTGATGGGCTGAAATCTTGTGTTGTTTATACTGTTTCTTTGGTGTAACACCATTTTTCAAATACAGCCCAAGCCCCTATCATTCATGTTTATAATATCTGAGTCTCATAATTCATACATGAAAATAATAAATCCCCATAGTGTTAGCTTCCTTTCTTTACATCAGTGTTATTAGGTAGATACTCTTGTTATTATGAGAATTGAAGCTCAGAGAGGTTAAGTAACTTGCCATTCAGCAATATGAGTGCAGAAAAGGTTTGAGTCCTAACAGTCCTCATCCAGATTTGGTATTCCTAAACCACTTTAGTATACTATCTTTCAGCCTCTAAATGGCCATTTGTAATTGGTGTGGGTTTTCTTTTTTTTTTTTTTTAGATTCAATTTAAAAAAATTATCTATTTTTGTTACTGGGTATGCTGTGTCTTCATTGCTGCTTGAGGGCTTTCTCTCATTGCAGCAAACGGGCTACTCTAGTTGTACAGGCTGCTGACTGCAGTGGCTCCTTATTGCGGAGCTTGGGCTCCAGGGCTCTTGGGCTTCAGTAATTGCTGCATGTGGGCTCAATAGTTGTGGTGCATGGTGCTTGAGGCATATAGGATATCCCCAGACCAGGGATTGAACCAGTGTCCCATGCGTTGGCAGGCAGAATTTTAGCCACTGGACCACCAGGGAAGCCCTGTATATAGTTGATGTGTTGATGTTCATGTTCACATACTTTAAGGTATTTGAGAAAGTTTAGAATCATATTGAGCATTACCTGAAAGAGTCACCAATACAATCTGGCCATGTAAAACTAGTATTATACTGGAATACAAAGATGAATCTTTTGTAAAACTGCATTTGTGTGAGAGCCAGAAGCATCCCAGAAGCCTTGGGTTGATTATCACTTCTCTAGCTGCTGGATCATAGGTTGGTGTCTGTGTTTGATCATATTTGAATGACTTTTTTTGCCTTGCCTATAAACTTAAGCCTTTCTCTCCTTGAGACCCATGTGTGATCATTATAACCCACCATTTGTCTTGGCCCATTCACATTCAGGGTGAAGAGATTATATCCCAGAATTCCCAGGAGAGCACTGCAAATGAGAGTGAGGGTGACACATCATTCCAAGGAGCAGAGGTATGTGCAGGACTTCTCCCGCCCAAGTTTATAATTACTTCCTTAGGTGAATTCTGTGAGGGCCAGAAAACACACACACACACACAACACACACACACACACACGTGCAGGACTTCTCCCGCCCAAGTTTATAATTACTTCCTTAGGTGAATTCTGTGAGGGCCAGAAAACACACACACACACACACACACACACACACACAGACACACGTGCAGGACTTCTCCCGCCCAAGTTTATAATTCCTTAGGTGAATTCTGTGAGGGCCAGAAAACACACACACACACACACGTGCAGGACTTCTCCCACCCAAGTTTATAATTCCTTAGGTGAATTCTGTGAGGGCCAGAAAACACACACACACGTGCAGGACTTCTCCCACCCAAGTTTATAATTATTTCCTTAGGTGAATTCTGTGAGGCAGACACACACACTATTATAATCACTGTTGAGTATCTCAGGTTGTGCCGTATGTTATACAGTTGAAAATTCCCTTCCATTATAGCCTCTTGTTTTTCCCTGAATTCGTATCTGAAACCATTTTAGAGGGGAGATAGGAAGAGGTCAAAGTGTTTTGTGAGTGTTGAGAAGAATGAGTTAAACCATTTAAACATGTTGTTTGAATATGCAAAATAGAAATGTAAAAGCCAAAGCACAGAATCAAAAGCTGTCACCACTGAGGACTACAATAATAGTGGTAGTCTTTATGCTCTTCTGGGCTACTCCTGATGCTGTTGAGATTTTAAAGCAAAGAAAAATATATTTATAAAAGTTTCTTACAATTTGGACAGGTTATAGATATCGAGAATCTCAGATTTAAGAATCTGGATATAATTTGTAATGCCATTTGAGGCTGTGAAAAGATCACTTAGTATGAAAAACTATTTTATTACATGGTTCTCTGTTTTATTTGTATCGAATGCCTCTGCCTTGTTCTCATAAAAAAGTTTGAGGCAGACAATATTCTATTTGATGCTTTGTCCTAAGCAAACCTCTCAGATTAGATTTTGCAGATCAGAGAGAATCTTATGCTGGATTCCTGTTGTATTTTGAATTTAACCAACATTTCATTCTATACTGAATGCCCATTTTATTCCTGTGTCATATACATGCTGTAGTGCTGTGAGCTTATTTAAAAATCACACATGGTTGGGTTGCCGAATGGCCCAAGTCAGTATCAAAATGGCTGCCTCTATCATCTTCAAGGCTACCATCTTCAAGAATACCAAATCTGGCTTCAAGGCTTTAAGGCCATGATAGGAGAATGGAGCAGCCTCTGATTCTTTTCTCAAAAGAATGGTTTAAACCTATCATTGGTTTTAACAGTGAAACAGTGCAGTTGTACATGCTGTGGGAGCAGTGTTGCAAGTCATGAGGTTGATCAGATGACCCCAAATAATTATCGTTTGCCTCTTAGGGTGGCGAAGAAGATAAAGCAAGTGATGGAGAAAAGGAGCGAGAGAGTGATGAAGATGAGAGTGATGACGACTGAGTAGGCTACAGAAAGGTGCTCCTTCCCGTCCTTGCCAGCCACTCACCACAGTGTTCAGGGTCACAGATGCTGCCGGTCTGCCTAACTGGAAGCATCCTATTTTGTCCTTAAAAAGGGGGTTCTATTGAATCAACTCAATTGTGGATTTCACAGATTGTCTACTAACGTTAAAGACGGTGGCTTAACGTCTACTATATTAAAGACGAAGGTAGCATTGCTTACCCATTTGAGTGAACACGGCAGAACAGTCATGATTCTAGGCTTTGGGAGCTGGTTTTGAAACTCTGGATTTATTCTACAATTTAAGCTTGTACCAGTTTTCAAATAAAGTCTCAGTTCTACCTCAGCGATCTTTTGTAATTTCCTTCGTAGGTGGGACTGAATTGGAGTTTGTGCAGAGAAATAATGGAGAATTAAAATGATCTGTTCCCTATTAAAAGGACTGTCTTATTTGACATGAAAACACATTTGTGATCTTTTTGGAAGAGTGACAGATTTCTTGTAGTGCTCAAAGAAAGTCAAACGTTTGGCTGCATTTTAAATTTTTGGTGGTTATGTAGACATATAAGACAAAGGTGAAAAGGGCAGCATCCAACTCATGTTAACTTTGCATAAATTTTATTTCCACATTATTCTGAGTTATACCTATAATCTAGTTATAAGAATACTACAAAATGGCTTGTAGTTGATTAAAAATAAAACATTAAGCATACACTTCAGCTAAAATGGGGAACTCTTCATGTCTTCTGCTCTTATTTCAGTGCCAGACTGTTAATATTTAATATTTGTTAATATTTCTACCTACTTTCATACTCTCCAGTAATGTTAGGGTGTGGGTGGTTAGGTTTTTATGTTGTTTTTTGGTGGGGAGGTTAATCATTGACCTATATACACATTTTTGACCCCTTTATCCTCATGTACATAGGAATCCATAATCTCCTTCCTTGACATTCTTTGTTTCTCCACCTCATTGTGGTTTTAGTGTTGAAATGAGGTCACAGTAGGCTCATTGGTGTATATGGTTTAATGGTTCTTTATCACATGGTACATGTCAGTGCTAGTTTGACTCTCTTTCAAATGGTTGTTCGGCTTTACAGTGGAAATGTTCTCCTCCCTTGCTCTGTCACTGGCCCATTTTTGGAGGGAAAGGGAGGAGAGGGGCTCCTGAATTGTCACCGCCTGACTGGAAAGCAAAATAGCTGGGACAAGCAGTTTCCTTTACAGGGACAGCTCTACATAAGCTTCAGGCACATAGCGAAAGACATGGTGTGAGGAACAGGAATCAGATGGGACCCTTTACTTGGAATGTTGCAAGGCAAAGGTACACTTCTTGTATGTTGCATACAGCAAGAGGATGGAGCGTAACATCTGTTTGCACATGGTCACTGTCATCTGAATCTGAGGTTCCTTAAGTCCAGTGGGCCACTGGTGCTCCCGGCTAATGATTTTGCAAAAGGCTGACTTCTCTGAAACTCTGAAGGTCCCAGTCCACTTTGGTGGCTGAGCTGTGATGACCCTGCCAAAGACAGAATCCACTCCACTGAGGCGGACAGGCTGAGGCTTCCTGACCAGCCCTTTCTTGTTGTTCATGGTTCGGAGCTCTGATGTGTGATAGGGCAACTTGGGACTCACCCCAGGCTCCAGGAAAGGGCTGTCTAGGACTAGAGTGACCTCTTGAAAGCACAGCTGCACTTCAAGGTCAGAAGGGGTATGTGGGAAGCAGGGGGAAGCCCTAAAGGGGTGCTTGGAAGAAGGGGTAGGTGTTGTATGCCGCAGCCATTGGAAGCTCTCATCCAGTGGGGTCCATGGTGACCAGAGCTGGTATCCTGCCATTGACAGTCCTAGAGGAGAGGAATCAGAACATGGAATTTCCCTAGCATGCTTTTGGCGAGGGTAGGGCTGTTCAAATTCACATCTCTGTCTCAGTATTAACTTTACCTTACTCTGTAGTTCTCATGAACACAGATTCCAGTACTTTGTTAGGATACAAGTAGTTCTATAAAGGGCAGTAGAGGATAGTGACAAGTATTGAATCTGGTAACTGCTGTGTGTACTTTATTAAACCTAATCACAAGCCTCTGAAGGTAGGTTTTTATCCATGGTACAAATGAGGAAATGGATTTGTCCAAAAGAGTAGCCCTGTTTGGTATTAGGATCTGTGCTGTGTTGATAACTGCTAAAGACAGAATCTGTGCCTCTCAGGTGGCAGAGGCTGCTGGCACTCCATGGTGAGACATTTGTGGATGGGTGCTCAGAAAGGCCTGTCTCACCAGGTATTTGTGACTAAATCACATGTACTTTATACCGTTGGTTCTCAAAGTATGATTCTGGGACTGGCGCCTTAAGCATCCTGTGGAAACATGGAAGAAATGCAGATTCTTGGGTCCCCTGCATTCTGCACTTAAAGAAACCCTCCAAGGGAGTCTGATGCACCTTACAGTTTGAGAACTTACGCTTTTTCTTTAAGGAACTTCAGCTTTTCTATTCTTAATTATGGACAGTCAGAACCTCTTTTGACACGTGACCAGCTCTCTCGGCGCCCTGAGGTACTTATACACCACCTCAGAGGAATTACACAAGGCAGGAGGGGAAAAAGTTCCCAAGACCAGTCCTTTTTTAGTTTTTAAAGATTTTTCTGGTTCTCCTATGTATGTGTTTTTTGGGCTTCCCTGGTAACTCAGCTGGTAAAGAATCTGCCTGTAATGCAGGAGACCCTGGTTCAATTCCTGGGTCGGGAAGATCTGCTGGAGAATGAATGGGCTACCTATTCCAGTATTCTTGGGCTTCCCTGGTGGCTTAGCTGGTAAATGATCCATCTGCAATGAAGGATACCTGGGTTTGAAGCCTTGGTTGGGAAGATCCACTGGAGAGGGGAATGGCTACCCACTCCAGTGTTCTGGCCAGGAGTAGAGTCACAAAGAGTTGGACATGACTAAGTGACTTTCACTTCACTGGGTATGTTTTGTTTTTGTTTTTTTATCTGTGTAAGACCCACTGGTTGAGATTTTTTCCTTTCTTCTTTGAAGATAAAGGAAAAGGCGTGGAGGATATGTCGCTAACTCAAAATTTACCCAAGTAGAATTTACACTTTCCATCTTTCTACTTTAAAATTGTCAGTATATAAAGGATTTCACTGAATTCAAGAGAGATGTAACATTTATTCAGCACCTACCTACTATGATAAGGGGCACGGCAGACCCTTTTCTTTCTAGTCAAGTGTATTTCTCTGTATCTTCACTATTCTTCCACAAAGGTAGCAGCAAATGGGATCCCATCCCACCCAGTAATGGCCCAGGAGAAGTTTGACAACCTCACCATAGTTTGTGAGACAGTGAAGTTTTGTTTTGAAAAGAGAATTGTTGGTGACATTTGAAACAGAAGACCTGCCCCTGACAGTGGTTAGTAGAAAGATTTGTTGATTTCCTCCGGCTGGGAATGTTTCTCCTGAGGTATGCAAGCTCTTGTGCATACTGTGTTCAAATATCTGGACTGCCTTAGGATGAGAAAGTGACAACCAAGGGATAGTTATCGGTTTGAAACAGCCTGTGAAAGGCTTCTGGTACTTGATATTCTGGCCCTAAGAGCACGCATCCAGGATCAGGGCTGCTCTGGTACCCCATCAAGACAAGGTCGGGGTGGAGAGTGTTAACTCTGAATGTATGATACAGAAAAAAAAAAAAAAAAAAAATCCAGGAGCCCTTCTTCCTTGTCTCTTGAGAGGAAATAGGGCCAGAGGGAAAAGACTTTATCGAATGTCCAGCCGAAATACTAAGCAGAACCAACATGGGGTGAAAGAGAGCGTCTGACCCCAGGTCCCTTCCACCACTTTTACATAAGGATCAAATAAAGCTAGTTCACCGCTCGATCCTACCAGCCACGAGTCTCCATCATCCACTTCAGGAGGATTTGAACCTAGTCAGTCTGTTCAAGCTGCTCTAAGCGCTCCCAGGTAGGGAACACCTGCTTCTAGCCCCAAAGGTTTTCCCTTCATACCCTTCCTCCCATGTCAAGAAACCCAGTCCCTTCATTTCCGCACCTGGGAACGGGGAAGACAGCGTCAAAGTGCAGCTGAGGTCCTTATGAACTGTGATCCCGAGGGGCTGGAGCTGCCCTGAGAGGAACAGGCTCCCCCTCCCTACCCCGGGGCAGGGGCCAGACGGATCTGGCCGAGGCGGAGGTGGTGGTGGGAGCCCGGGCCCGGTCCCACCATCCGGGCCGTGGTCTCACCTGCTGAACTCCGCGGGCCTCACGCTCCAGAGTGGCGGCTGCTGTTCCCTGGCCGCATCTTCGCCGGGTGCTTGGCAACAACCTTTGTGACCCAGGACCGTGGCGGCGGGGTGGGAGGGGTTGGGGGGGAGCGGGGAGAGCCCGAACCGCGGAAGGGGCGCGGTGAGGGGGCGGGGATCGAAGCGCCCCGTTCGCTCGGAGCCCCCATCTCACTGGAACACCCGGTCCGGGATTCAGCCTTCAGGAGTGCTGAACCGAATTCTCTTCCCCTCCGCCTCTTCCCCACCTCGCCACAGCGATGTGCCTTTGATCTATCTGGTCAAAGAGGACTACGGAGCCCATTTCAAAGACTGGCCGGGAACCTGCCTGCATAAATGTCAGGGGAGGGGGAGCTGTGGTTAGTATTAAAAGGTTAGCGCTACCCTTTAAACCCTGCTCTGAGTTACCCAGAGTTCTGAAGGCTTTTGTGGCTGCATTGAATAACCCCAGTGCAAGGACCCAGACAGGTGCTCCCCTGTCAAGATGGAGAAAGATAACTCTCTCCTTGACTTCCTAACCAAAAACTTTGCTTTCTGTTAAACTTCAAAAAGGAAGATTCTCATTCTCAGAAAGCTGAAAAACTGACACTTTCACCTTAGTAAAAGAGTGATTTGGCTACTTTTAAACTTCATTGCCAACAATTACTCTTTAAGGCCGCGGGAAGGGAGGTCTACCCAGTTGACTCCTATATCCACAGTGCCTGACTATCACAATGCCTGGCAGGGTGCAGTATTTGTAGGAAGAATTAACTAATGGCCCACCTGCGCTTCCCTTACCCAGAAAACCGCCCATGCACTTTGTGAACCCATGGAACACAGCGCAAACAGCTGTCAGGTTTGTGTGACTCTAGGTGAAACTGAAGGGGAGAGACTGGGCATCTTTGGGTTGGGGTCAGGCTGAGATCCTGGTTTGGAAGACCAAATAGTCTTGAGGGACTTGTCAAGAATTGTCAGATGCCCACTGTGTGTATGTGTGGCCTTGTGGAAGGAGAGATAAGTGGAGAGAGTTGGAGAAGGTTGGTGGCAGAGAGGGGAAAGGGACAGAGAATGATGAATCTTGGAAGAGACTAAAATGATTTTAACTTACCACTTTTTACCCCAGTAATTTTATTTTTATTTTCCTCTTGAATAATTTTGCATAGTTGCAATTTTTTAAGTGTATTTTGTTTTCCGTTTCAATTTATCATCTGTGTTGTGCTGCCATAGTATTTTTCCTGATTAGCATTTAAATGACTGCATAATACTGCTCTGAGTGGCTATACCAATAGCCATTCCCCAACTGCTGAGATTTTTAAAAAACAGATTATCTCAAAGAACACCTCTGCGCTGAAAGTGTTTTTTCCCCAATAATTTTGTTAAATAATTCAAAAACTTTGAAAATGTGTACAGCTCTTGCTTTCAATTTTACAAATTTCCTTCTGAAGAGACTGTCAGTTTACAGTGTGATCAGCTAATTGCGACGTTTACCGATTTCCCCTCAGCCTCTTCAGAACTGAAAAAAATAACGTTTTGTTCGCTTGATAATTGCAAAGTGGCACATCATGTTCTGTTGTTTAAAAGGTATTCTAAAAATGATTTGTATTTAGTGTGGTTTAATTGGCTATGCCCAGCTTGGTTTGGACACAGCTCGCAAGCTTACTTTGAAGCACTTGAGAGAAGGTGTGAATGTGGACCCATGCGCCGCCCCCCGCCCAACGACCATAACCGCCAGAGACGGAGGCGGGTATTTGAGGGGGATCTTTGCATCTGCGCACCCTATTTTCCTCGTCGGCTTGGGGCGGGTCTGTTCCGGGGCGTGGGAGCAAAGCGAAGACGCTACCGAGTACTTGACAGTGCGCAGGCGCGCCACAAGGCCCTGGGATTCGTGGGTACCCAGGCAAGGGTGTGGGAGAGCGGCGCAGGCGCCCTGGCGGCCTGGAGGGTCGAGGCGCCTGCGCAGTCGCGCTTCCTCGGGCAGCAGCCATGGCGGGACAAGAGGATCCGGTGCAGCGGGAGATTCACCAGGACTGGGCGAACCGGGAGTACATTGAGGTCATCACCAGCAGCATCAAGAAAATCGCAGACTTTCTCAACTCATTCGGTCAGCGGTCGAGCAGGGGGAGGCTGGGAAGAGGGAAGCCCGCTGAGCGAGGGCGCTGAGAAGCTTTGAAGGGGAGTCTTGAGTGCCCTAGGCTCCTGCTGATTTTCGCTTCCTCATTCAGGCCGCACCTTCCCCCTCTCGCCCTGACCCCGGGCTCCACTGGACAGTCCCTGGGGCGGAGGGGAGGGGGGGTGCGGTTATCCTGCCCCAGACTGAGCTCATCGGCAGCTTTGCCTTTACCCCGGATCCATTATCGAGTCTTTCCTTTTCCCGGACACGTCCTGGCAACCCTATCCTTCGTCTGCGCCTTTTCTTCTCTTCAGTCGCCTCCCTTCCTCCTCTGTGCTTCGTTTCCAGTTCCCACTTGGCTCTCAGATGCAGCATGATCTTGTCACTGCCCTGTAAAGACTCTAGAGGTTTCCCATCTCCTTTCTGGTCGAGCCTTCTAGTCGCCCCTCCGGCCCCTCCTGTTAGTCCCTTCTTGTCCTGTGCTGAGCGGGAGCAGATGAGGGCAAAGTAAGGTCCACATCTTGTCACGCCATGGACATCTCTGCGTTGCTAGTATGAAACCGACAGTGGGTGTTCTGCTTCTAGCAAAATCTTTCCTAGGCATTAACCTACTCGTGACAGTCTTAAATTCTTTCCGCTTTGTCGCACACCCTTCTGGACAGCAAGCCGGTAGCAGAGACCCCTACTTCCAGTTCTTCGAGTGTTTCTTTGACAGAACTGAGCACTTGGTAGACTTTCTATGTCATCACAAGGAGTGGGAATGACATTTTTCCAACTGGTGTGCTTCTGGTCCATTCTTTCAGCAGTGTTAAATGGTTACGATTAAGGAGGGGTCAATGATGTATAAGAAAAGATTTCAAAAGGAATTATTTTCTAGCTGGAGAACCTGACACATCCTAAGGAGTCTAAGGACAGAGCAAAAGTTTGATCAGAAGGCATCTGCAAGAGAGACTAAGTCTTGAGTACAAGGCTGTCTCTTAGGCTAGGTGGGGGAAAAAGCATCATTTTCCTGCCGTTAAAGAATTTCTGTCTTGCAGATGAAATAATGACAGCTTCAGAACAAAGCAGAATATTGTTTATGTTTTAATATATTTACATACAAGGTGTCTTGGGGTGGTGGATTTCCTCACTCAGGTAATGGGAGTGATGTTAGTATTAATGAGAGACAAGAATAGAATAAATTTTATATCAGTGACACAAATTCACACGTATAACTTCCTGTAGTGGTTGTAATAGGAAATGGTAGTCAAGAAATCATAGAGCTCATGTATTTTTTAAAGTTATTTTTTAAAGTTCTATGCAAACTCTTCCAGTGTTAGTTCTCCTGATTGTCTCTTCTGCTTCCCTAGAGAGATGAACTATTACGAGGGCTCTTTAGGGCACTTTATACTCATAACTTTTCCTCAGAGGAAGGACCAGATAAAATATTCCATGCACAGGGAGGGATAGAGTGATGACAGAATGGCATCTTTGAAACTTTGGCTTAGACTGAGGAGGCAGTGGAACGTGGTTGGACAAATAACTGACAAAGAATTTTTACTTTTTAAAAGATATTTATTTATTTGGCTGTGCTGCTCGACGTTTGTTCAGGCAACTGGGATCTTTGGTTGTGGCATGTGGGGTCTAGTTCCCTGACCAGGGATTGAACCTGGGCTCCTTGCATTGGGAGTATAGAGTCTTAGCCATCGGACCACCAGGGAAGTCCTGAGAGCCTCTACTTTTAAAACCAGAAGTAAAAGACTTCATTTATATGGTAGGCGTTAATATCTGATACGTAGACAGAATATCCTAACAGAATATTAAGAAAGTCAATTCAGTAAATCAAGCATCTAAAATAAGTTAAACTGGGGCTGTTTTTCATAATTAAAAGTGACCTAGTGTCTCAATTCCCCCAGTTTGTATCTAGATAACGTAATAACTTCATTTCTGAGCATTTAATCATATTAATCTACCTGCAATGCAGGAGACCCCGGTTTGATTCCTAAGTCGGCAAGATCCCCTGGAGAAGGGATAGGCTGCCCACTCCAGTATTTTTGGGCTTCACTGGTGGCTCAGTTGGTAAAGATCCACCTGCAATGCGGGAGACCCCAGCCTGATTCCTGGGGTTGGGAAGATCCTCTGGAGAAGGGAATGGCTACACCCACTCCAGTGTTCTTGCCTGGAGAATTCCATGGACAGAGGAGCCTGGCAAGCTACATACAGTCCATGGGGTTGCAAAGAGTCGGACACGACTGAGTGACTTTCTCTTTCAATCATATTAATAAACATATAATAAACATGCATTCATCTCTGACATAAAACTTTTTGGCATGTTACTGTAGTTTTAGTTGGTGAGTCTTGGAATTAACCAAAAATTGAAGCATTTGAGCTTAGAATTTGTGGAGGAGAAATATCTCTTTTCTTGCTATATAAGCAGGGAAATATATGCTGCTGTGAGATTTTATCAAATACATGTGAGTTACATTTTATCAGATAGAAAACAAAGGCTTTTCTCTCTCTCTCTCTTTTTTTTTTTTAGTTTCCAGCAAGTCCTAGACTAAGGAAATAGACACACAAGATTCCAGTCTTTCAGGAGCTGGAAGAAATGGCTTCCCTTAGCTTCGGCCATTATTTTCCTCTAAGGTGGGGGTAATGGCCTAACATTAGCGATTACTAGGTGATTTTTGAAGATTTTAGAAAGTGGATTTAGGCCTTTTAAAGAAAAGAACAGTTAATTACAAGTAGAAATAATTAGGAAGCACAATTAAAGGGTAAAGCAATTTGACTTAGCAGTTAGATATACCTGAGGCAAGGTCCCAAAGATTGGCGGTATCACGATATAAGAGTTTAGACAAAGACCAACAGGCTGAGAAACTGGATAAATCATAAAGATAGATGAGTACATTGTCTTGGCATTGGATGACTAAGGATGAATGAGTGTGGGATGTATTTTCCCATTCTAAGCCATTTGCATGACTCCTCCATTCTGATGTGTGGCTGCGGGGCTTGTATCATGTGTGTGATGTGATTTGGTGGCGCAGAGGTTTAGCAGGTGTTTCCTCTAAGGGGGCATCTACAGCTATTTGAAAATGGCAGCAAACCTACAGTTCTCACCCTGACCATAATAGGCTTGTAGGCCATGTGCTTTGGAGAGGGAATTGTTTTTCCAGGATACCTAATGACTCTGAACAGCTTTACCCTGTGATTCTGGCTGGTGAGAGTAGGGTTTTGATCCATTTGTGGTTTTCTCTTTGAGCATGGGAGGACCACTGGGACCTAAGGACACACGCATCATGATGTACCACAAGCATCCTAACACTAGGCCTATTCTGTACTTTGAATGGATGAAGTTTCTAAAAATAGATTGTTACAAATGATAGCTTTTTATTTTTATACCTTTTTATCCTGACTCTGAAGCGAACACATGCAGAGACATGTAACCAAAAAAACAGAGTGTGTAGCTATTTTTAAATCTCCATTTTCTTAATAGTTAGCCAACAAATATTACTTGCCTGTTGTGACTCCAGCTGTGTGTCAGATGCTGTGAGAAAGGAATAAATAAGAGTAAATGGACAGAACCACTTCTAAAAGGTTTAGAATTTTGTTGGAGAAATAAAGTCTTCCCTTGTGGCTCAGGTCTCCTGCCTGCAATGCGGGAGACCTAGGTTCGAGCCCTGGGTTGGGGAGATCCCCTGGAGAAGGAAATGGCAACCCACTCCAGTATTCTTGCCTGGAGAATCCAGTGGACAGAGGAGTTTGGTAGGCTACAGTCAGTAGGGTTGCAAAGAATCAGACATGACTGAGCAACTTTGGAGAAATAAGATCTTATGAGAAAGACAGTGTTGATTTTTGTAGGCTAAAGTTATGTGCAGTAAGAGTTCAGAGAAGTTGTTTGATAACTGGCATTTGTTAGCAGTGGTCATGTATGCACACCGTTAAACACCCTGATGAGGACACATGGCATTTTCAGTTAAAGTCTGATGATAATGTACATATAAATGCATTGTGGTTTCAAATTTGTCCAGCTGCCAGGTTCTTTCCCAGTATTTTGTTTGAACCAGTATTATTTAATGGAATCTGAAATATGACTGAAGTTTCTAGAGTTTAACGTGTTACATTTTCAGCAGTGCTTATCTGTGCAGGCCAGTAACACAGTGTTGTTCTTGGATTCTGACTCATCACCAGATTGACAGAGCTGGAACAGAACAGCCACCCAGGAAGGAACCCTCCCTCTCACCACCCCACCCCTTCATTGTGGCCATGACTTTTTTTTATGGGAAATGACAGGTTGTCGGTGATAACACGCGTGCTCATTCTGAATAGCCTTTGAGCTTCTAAAAACCAGGCTGAAAAGAGATTAGGTCCTATTGGGCCTGGGAATTCGAAGCAGCAGCACTTGCAGGTTAAACACACATACACACACACACACACACCACCCCCCTGCCAAGAACATGTATTTGTATGGCTGAGTCCCTTTACTGTCCACGTGAAACTATCACAACATTGTTAATTGGCTTACCCCAATAAAGACTGGTTTTGGTGTTTAAAAAAAACAAACCCAATATTTAAAGGAAGAAGGAACAGTGTCCAGGATAGGCAAATCCTTACAGAAGAGGGAGGATTATGTCCACTTGGCAAAGACCTCTCAGAGGTCCACTTTGAATGGACTTGAAGGAGAATGCTGAGGCAGGCAGGATGAGTTAAGATTTGGACTTGATGGGATGAAAGTCGAGGCAAGAATCAGGGTGTGGGAGATTTCTTAAATTGGGTGCTGAAGTACTTTTGCATAACATCTAGGGAAAAGTTGAAAGGGAGGATTGTGAGCTAAGTGTTAAATCACTGGGTGGGAGACTGTCTTGGAGAGCAGATATTTAGAACTTCAGAAGTGGGGATTATTGAGTGATGCCTGAACATCAGTGTTGGAGGAGGGTGGGAATAATTAGCGTGCCTGGAATGTGGAGAACAGTTGGAGGAAGAGTGGTCAAGTGATTTCTGTTGAGAAGTTTTGTAGG
Organism: Bos indicus; assembly: GCF_029378745.1. Lineage (NCBI taxonomy): Eukaryota > Metazoa > Chordata > Mammalia > Artiodactyla > Bovidae > Bos > Bos indicus. The sequence goes on along the minus strand of NC_091781.1, from coordinate 16,622,910 downwards.
GAAAAGGTATCCTAGAGCAAGTCTAGGTTTCCTTTTGGGCGAGGTGGTAAAAGAGACTGGAAAAATTAGAGGAAGAAAAGGAACCTTTTGCAGATGGAAGGCAGGCCCCACAGGGTTTTTGATGCTCTCCAGGTTTTCTCTTGTTCCAAAAGGCCTGTGCAGGGACTGTTGGGTCATCAAGGGCCCCAAGAGCAGCAGCGTGGCAGGGCCTCCACGAGCTCAGCAGCACCACACCTTCTGTCCTTCTAGGGTCTGCTGCTTCCTTGACCTCTACTGTTCTTCCCTATTAAGATTATTTTCTTCCTCTTATCATTTCCCCTCTCTTGGAAACTCTTGGTTTGCCCATTAATTATCAAGTGGCCATCTGTACAGCCTTGGTGTATCAGTTTTTTTTTAATTTTCTATGGCTGCCATAACAGATTACCACAAATGTAGTCACACAAACCACATACATTTATTATCTTAAGTCATGTACATCTGAAGTCCAGCAGTGGTTTGCTGAGGTGAAATCAGTGTCAGCCCAGAGCCTCCCTCCTCAGCTGGAGGTTCTAGGAGAGGAGCTGATTCCTTGCCCATAGCTTGTGGGCAGAACTCATTCTCTTGCAGCTGTAAGAATAAGATCTGTATTTCCTTGCTGGTTGTCAACTAAGGACTATGCCCAGCTTCTAAAGATCACTTGCATCCCTTGGGTCATGGCCTCCTTCTTCCATCTTTGGAGCCTTTGATGACAGGTTGAATGCCACTCACATCCCTTGTCCTCCTTCTGCCTTTCTCGTGCCTTTCATGTCTACGTTTATGGACTTGTGATTACATGGGGTCCATCTGGGTAATCCAGAATCTCAAGGTCCTTCACCTTAGCCACATCTGCAAAGTCCTTTTGCCTGTGAGATACATATTTGTGGGTTCTGGGGATTAAAGTCTGGACATCTTGTGGGGAGCAGTATTCTCTGCCTGTCACATTTGGTAGGAGGTTAAGCAGATCCTCCCTAAGCAGCTGTGTTCCTAAGATACTTCTCACCTTATCCTCCCACTGCCTTGCTTTGCCCACTCGCTCCCATTTGTGCCTTGCATGATACAGCATTCCTCCTCTTCATCTTAGGGGGCTGGCGTGTGTCTATGTCTGGAATGGCATTAATCCTGAACGTCTGTCTTCTTTTACTAGATATGTCTTGTCGCTCAAGACTCGCAACACTAAATGAGAAATTGACAGCTCTTGAGCGGAGAATAGAGTACATAGAAGCCAGGGTGAGTATGCCGGGCACCGGGCGTCCTCATGAGGCAGGTGTGGCTGTGTGAGAGAGAATACACATTCTCACTTGTTGCTGCAAAAACTGGGAAGCAGAAACAGGCTTAGAGAAGTTAAGTACCTTGCCTGAACTTAAACCTGCTTTCTGGGACTCCGAAGCTGTCCCCTTTTTCTACCACTCCCCAGCTACCTAAGATATAAAAATTTAATAAAATTTTAGACTCTCTATTGCTTTTGAATTTATCTAATTGTCAGTTTTCCTTTGACAGGTGACAAAAGGTGAAACCCTCACCTAGGACTGTGCCATGCTGCTGCTGGGAAGTTTGCTCTTACAGCAGCCAGCCTCTCGTGGGAAAGGCCCCAGCAGCCTTCAGCTCCTTCCTCTCTCCTTAAAGAACAACAGGGCTTATTCTTGTTTTTCTTTTTTTCAAAAGTGTGGCCTTTGGGCTCTGCCATGCACACCCAGAAGTGTGATGTGGCGTGTGGGGAGGAGTCCGGGGCCCTCTCGGAAACATTGTTAGGCATTTTACCTCTGCAGTAACATTCTGTAGAACTACATGTCAACACATTTGAGGCACTGAGAGCCAAAAACCTGGGACTCTGTCAAGGTCCTCCCCACCTCTCTCTCTCTCTCTCTCTCAGTCTTTCCTTATAGCTCTCATTGCCTGTGCATTGATTCTATAAACAGTCCTTGTCTTATTCCCACCTTTGGCTGGGGGTAGGAAGCAGTCCTGGCTGAGATGCCCTGGTGAGGTGGCTGCCAGAGAATGTTGTTGCTAACCCACCAGTTTCTTGTCCTTTTGGGGAGGTCAAGGCCAGGCCCCCACTTGGCTTGAAAAGGGACATTTTCAGAGTTTTCTGTCTGTCATTTGGGGTGTCTTTACCTCTCATATTTCCCTAATAAACTCCTCAACTTTATCTGACTGCTGTGATTGTGGTGGGGAGAGGAGCTAGAGACGGGGTACACCTCTTTCACAGAAATCTGATGTGTGGGATTCTTTTTTTTTTTTTTTTTTTTAAGCAGAAGTCATTATCTTTATTGGAATGAGAACCAATAAGCCTTGATCATTTCTACTTTCAAGTATATGGCCTTTGTAAGGCCCATTGCGGCTCCATCAGGGTTGCTTGAGAGTCACCGTTAAACAGTCAATGCTTTTCAGTTTTGTAAAATAATAAGGTGCTCTGACCCATTGCTAGATAAAATATCTACCCACCCATCATCTATTCCTGATCACCCCATCAAACTCAACACATTCACGGAGACTTATTCCAGCCAAATGAAGCAACTGAGAAAGAACATTTGTTTAAGCCAGATATTAGCAAAGTTAATCTGAAGAAATTATGTGAGAGCTGCCTTGCCAGTGCCTACTATCACAGAATACTTGTGGGATAAATAAAATCAATACATTTGGAGGTGAAGTTTAGGAACCTTCATCTTTTTTTTTTTTTTTTTTTTTATGTTTCTTTTTTTTTTTTTTTTTTTTGTTTGCTTGTTTATTAATTTATTTATCATATATGTATATAAAATTCTTGCTAGACTGCTTTCTATTTCTTTTTTTTTTTTTTTTTCCACTTCCAATTTTATTTTATTTTTAAACTTTACATAATTGTATTAGTTTTGCCAAATATCAAAGTGAATCCGCCACAGGTATACATGTGTTCCCCATCCCGAACCCTCCTCCCTCCTCCCTCCCCATACCATCCCTCTGGGCCGTCCCAGTGCACCAGCCCCAAGCATCCAGCGTCATGCATCGAACCTGGACTGGTAACTCGTTTCCTACATGATATTTTACATGTTTCATTGCCATTCTCCCACATCTTCCCACCCTCTCCCTCTCCCACAGAGTCTATAAGACTGTTCTATACATCAGTGTCTCTTTTGCTGTCTCGTACACCGGGTTATTGTTACCATCTTTCTAAATTCCATATATATGCGTTAGTATACTGTATTTATGTTTTTCCTTCTGGCTTACTTCACTCTGTATAATGGGCTCCAGTTTCATCCACCTCATTAGAACTGATTCAAATGAATTCTTTTTAATGGCTGAGTAATACTCCATTGTGTATATGTACCACAGCTTTCTTATCCATTCATCTGCTGATGGACATCTAGGTTGCTTCCACGTCTTGGCTATTATAAACAGTGCTGCGATGAACATTGGGGTACACGTGTCTCTTTCCCTTCTGGTTTCCTCAGTGTGTATGCCCAGCAGTGGGGTTGTGTGGGATTCTTAATCTAACAAAACTTTCAGATGTAGCCGTTTGATCAAAGCCTAGGTGGCTTGCAAGCTGGAGCCCCCATATTCGGACTTTGAGCTCATTCATCCTGGGGATCCTTTGGTCATTCAGCAGACATTTACCAAGTACTTACTATGTAGGGACTTTATGCTCCAATAAAATATACAGTGTTGAATCAGGTGTGATGCTTACCGTCTATTTAAATACCAGCATCTACACAGTTTAACTGCAGTCCATGGCAGACTATGAGTTTTATTAGGTACAAGCGAAATGTCTACTTTTAGAAAGGAAATCATTTAAACAGAAGTGTCTAAACTTTTCATTCTAGCATCAAAGCCTACTGTAAACTTGTGCCAACTCACTAGGCTTAACCCCCATATAGAATTTTCATTTTAGTCACGTAGAAGTCATTTCTCCCTGTTCAGATCTTATTTGCCACTGAAGGTCTAGCTTAAGGCAAACCTCCTCCATAAAGTTGTCCTGTCTCCCTTTTCACTGAGTGCCGCACTGTTGCTTTTTCACAGTCCCTCCCATCCTGCCATGCTAACACCGCTTCAGCCCTGAGTTTGGTCTTGTTCTTTGACTTAGCGTCTGCATCTTACAGTATATATGAGCACCTTAGGCTTGTATTGTCCAGCCGGGTACTTTGCAGAAGGCAGGCAGTCAGTAAATAGCAATTGAAATGCCTTGCAGAGCTCAAGCTGCAAGCACACATCTGTGCTTAGATCCTTGTTTAGACCTTTGGAAGACCATCTGAAGTAGGACCTTCATGTAAAAAGGTGATGTTACAATGGAGGCAAAACTGCCGTCCTTCACTTTGGTAACAGCTGTTTTTGAACATTATTGAGCTCATCTGATATGCTTTTAACAATTGCTTGAGATATTTATTCATAATATCTTCCCTGTCCTTTCTGGGATAAAAAATGTATTCCTAAAGTTCAGGTTTTAGATTATCTAGTGCTCTGCAGTCAGTTTAACAGATACTTATCAAATTCCTACTATATTCAGTGACTATAATGAGACAGTAATAGAGGCAAAAATGATGGTAATCTTCCTTAGATGACATGTGAAAATGATAATTTTTTATGGTGCTATAGACATTCTTTAATGATATTGAAGTAATATTTCTAAAAGAAAAATAGTGCCCTAAATAATATGATGTTGCTAATGGTAAGCTACTGGTTGTCGGGAAAACAACTGGTATGGGAACCAGTGAGTCCAGCCTCCTCTAGTAGAGGTAACTGCTCTGTCTTACCTGATCCTTTGAGGAATCACCCCCTTTATATATTGAGCCTCAGCTCAGGGATATATAACTAGCATTATCTATAATTTATTGAGTGCTACCATATGTTAGATGTGCTAAGTGCTATGTGTACTTTATGTCTTTAATCCTCAAGCCCTAACAAGTAGGCTTTCTTCATGAAATTTTTCTTTTTTTAATTTCTTTTGATGTGGACCATTTTTTAAGTCTCTATTGAATATGTTAAAATACTGCTTCTATTTTATGTTTTGGTTTTTTGGCTGTAAGGCTTGTGGGATCTAAGCTTCCCTACCAGGGATCGAACCTGCAACCCCTGTACTAGAAGGCAAAGTCTTAACCCCTGGACCACCAGGGAAGTTCCCCCATGCACTTCTTTAGAGAGGCTAAAACTTGTGCCAAGTCATACAGAGTAAGTAAAGGTGCTAGAATATGGACCTAGACTTATCTGACTCAGATTCTACTTCTGAATGTGGTAGATCTAAAACCAGATCTAAAACTTTCTCGTTCCTAGTTCAATGCTATTAAATAATTTTTAAGCTGCTACACACCCATGTTAGTTTTACCTGCCTTTCACTGTCCTTTGGTAAAGAAGGCTTCATGGGTTTTCCTGGCTCTGTCTATCAAATGCTGTTCACATTGATGTCTGTGTTGTTTTGCTTCTTCCAGCTTCCTTTCTCTGAAGGCTTGTGTCATGTCTTTTCTGGAAGTCTTGCCTAAGGAATTTTATCAACTCTGGCACTTTCCCTGGCTATCTGTGGGTTTCCTTCTGAAAGACCATATTTGGTCAGGCTCCAGAAATTGGGATTTTATTCTCAGGTTATACACATCTTTGCACATAGGTCATTTCAGCCCATAAATAGTGTTATGCTAAACCACCATTTGGAGAAGACTCTTGAGAGTCCCTTGGACTACAAGGAGATCCAACCAGTCCATTCTGAAGGAGATCAGCCCTGGGATTTCTTTGGAAGGAATGATGCTAAAGCTGAAACTCCAGTACTTTGGCTACCTGATGCGAAGAGTTGACTCATTGGAAAAGACTCTGATGCTGGGAGGGATTGGGGGCAGGAGGAGAAGGGGACGACAGAGGATGAGATGGCTGGATGGCATCACTGACTCGATGGATATGAGTCTGGGTGAACTCTGGGAGTTGGTGATGGACAGGGAGGCCTGGCGTGCTGTGATTCATGGGTTCGTGAAGAGTCGGACACAACTGAGCGACTGAACTGAACTGAACTGATACACATCTTTGCACATAGGTCATTTGAGCCCACAAATAGTGTTATGCTAAACCATCATTCATTTTGTCCCCAATGTGTTCCTTCAACTTAACGTAGAGTTCTGATATATTTTACTCTCACTGATGATGATAAAGTTATGGTTTGCATTTTAATCCATACTAAGTCACTCAGGTTTTTAAATTTAAACATAAAATGTTTTATCCATTTATAACAAAATTAAGATGTTGATAGGATAGCTGCTTTGATTTGACCCATATGGAGACTAGGAGTTCAGAGAGGTTAAATGTTAATATTGTACCCAGCTTTGCTGAATCAAGATTGTTCTCAGTCATCTCATCATCATTAACAAAGTTGTTCTAGATAAAAGAACTATCAAAACTCAACAGCTAAGAAAAGCTAATAAAGAAATGGACAAAAGATTTGAATTGATACTTCAAAGACAAAAGGATGACAAGGTCATGAAAGATCTTCAACATTGTTAGTCATTGGGAAAATATAAATTGAAGCCTCAGCCAGATTCCACCATATGCACTCAATCAGAATGGCTAAAATTTTTCAAAATGCACAAAATCCTGATAATACTAAGTGCAGGCAAGGATGTGGAGCGACTGGAACACTCATACATTGCTGGCAGGAATGCAAAATGATACAACCCACTTGGGAAAATAGTTGAGCAATTTCTCACGAAGTTAAGCATGCACTGACTGTGTCTCAGCTGTCTTATCTGTAGATGATTCTCACCTAAGAGAAGTGAAAACTTAACGGACACACACATAAAACCTGTATGCAAATGCTTATAGCTTTATTCATGATTGCTCAGTGTCCCTTAGCTGGTGAGTGTATTGTGGAGTACCACTTGGCAATGGAAAGGAATAAACTTGATACGTTCTACAATATTGATGAATCTCAAGCACACTAAGTGAAAAGCCAGACTCAGAATTCTACCTGCTGTGTGGTCCTATTATATGACCATCTGGAAAATTATAGAGATGGAAAAAAGATGTATCAATAGTTGCCAAGACTTAAGCCTGGGAGTAAGGTTTGATTACACTCATTTTTGGGGGGTGGGAGAGGGTGGATTGTTCTGTACTTTGATTGTCCTGATGGTTACATGACTATCCATTTTATCAAAACACACCCCTATACACCAAAAAGAGTGAACTCTACCATATGGAAATTTAAAATAAATTTAGGGGGAAAAAAAGTAGCCTGGTTAGACACATCAAACTCATGGTAGTTACTGCCTATGAAGAAGGAAGGGAAACAGGGTGGAAGTTAAAGGAATTTTGGCCTCATCATTTATGCTGTCATAACTAAAAAGTAAGTATGACAATGTACTGTTAATTTTATATGGTGAGATTATCAGTGTTTGGTTTATTACTCTATACTTTTTAATTGGTCAAAATATTGTTTAGTTGCTAAGTTGTATCCAACTTTTTTGGGACCCCATGGACTATATAGCCCAACAGGCTCCTCTGTCCATGGAATTTCCCAGGCAAAAATACTGGAATGGGTTGCCATTTCCATCTCCAGGAGATCTTCCCAACCCAGGGGTCAAACCTGTATCTTCTGCTTGGCAGGTGGATTCTTTATCACTCTGCCACCAGGGAAGCATAAACAAGGCAAAATACATATTAAAAGAAAATTTTGAAAAGGCTGAGAAGTAGAAGAAGAAAAAATCACTAGTTGTTTTGAAAAACGGGTACATTTTCTCTCTACTTGTTTGGCATAGTGTAAAATGTACTCTAAGAACAACATAGCCTGTAGCTTGGACTTAGAATACCCAAAATACATTTTCCTTTCTCTTAAATATGTAAACGTTTGCAATGATACAATGTTAGTGTTAAGGTCTGTGTTTAATAACTTGTTTTATTTCCTCTGTATTCTTTTTTGGTAAATGATAAAAGAATTTCCATTGATGGTGGTGATATAAAATTTCCTCTCAGATGTGTTCAATTGGGTATGCCTAGAAAAACTTTGAAAGGAAATACAAAAAACTGATGATATTTATTGCCTCTAGGGATTCTTTTGAGGTGGTTGGGGGAACTAGGATGAAAGGGAAATTTTCACTTTATCCTACTTTTCTGTACAAAACTCAAATCTTGTGATCCAAAATGGAAACAAAACAACTTGATTAATAAAATTAGTAAATAGCGCAGATGGTAGGGAAAATACGGCAAAAACCATGACAGTCTTAAGGCAATGAATGAAGCTAAAGAAATGCTGTGTGAAAAACCTATGGGAGGCACAAGAATCTAACGTTCAGAGGAAACCCTGGGGCAAAATGGCCTAGCGCCACCCTCCGCCTCACAGAAGGCTAGTCCCCTAAAGTTAGGTGATACATCTGCGCATGCGCACCGCCTCTAGCCTGCCATCTTCAGGGTATAATCCATCCTCCACCGAGAGCACGCGAAAGCCGCACGTACGCCTGCCCGGGGACGCGCACGCACCCCCCGCCCCGCCCCGCGCGGCCGGCGAATCCCGCGAGGCCCGGGTAGTCTAGGCTCTTGGAGGTAATGCCCCGGAAGGCGGGGGACGCGGAAGAGGCTGAGGCCGGCGCTGAGGAGGCGAGTGCAGAGGACCCCGGCGCCGAGCGGGAGATGGAGGCCGGGCGGCTGCGGCCGGTGCTGCGCTCCGTGAACACGCGCGAGCCGTCCCAGGTCATCTTCTGCAACCGCAGCCCGCGCGTGGTGCTGCCCGTGTGGCTCAACTTCGATGGCGAGCCCCAGCCTTACCCGACGCTGCCCCCCGGCACGGGCCGCCGCATCCACAGCTACCGAGGTAGGCGGTCCGGGGTCGCCCTGTCGCGCCCGGCCGCGCCGCCCCCTTGAGCTGAGCGCAGCGAGCCGCGCTGTAGGCCTGAGAATCACGGTGACCGTGGCTCGGTCTCACCGAATCCCCGCCCCATTCGGGGGAGGCAGCTGCTGTTGTCATTTTTATTCCCATTTTACACTCGAGGAACTGAGGCCCCAAGAGAGGTTGTGACAGATTCAAGTTGACGCAACTAGTAAGTGACAGTATCTTTCTAAGACTGAGTAATTTGCATTTGAATATCAACCCCACGTGTATTCCATCCCTCACGCCCATTTGTTCAGTTTGTGATTAGGAGAATCCCACATTCTCCGGTGTGCCCAGTGAGCCGGTCCGCGTCGGGTCCCTGTCTTGATGAAGTGTCTCTTCTGCCCATTAGAAGAGACAAATGCATAAATAGATAAGAACAAGCCAGTGTCATAATTGCTGCAGTAGGAACGGAGCACAGCATTGCACCTTCTCAGTGAAAGAGAAGGGGGTGTGCTTTCAGTTAGGGAAGCTTCCCAGAAAAGGAGAATTCTGGAAGATGCATGGAATCTGACCAACCCAAGACAGGAGTTGAGAGCTGTAGACAGACAGAACCGCATGGCCTGACACCTGGAACCTGGGAGAGGGGAGAGGGTATGCAATGGGAGAGGAAGTCTGAAAAATGATTTTACCCCTAGGAAAATGGGGGCCATTGGAAATTATTAAACAGAGAAATGGTATTGCCTGATTTAATACTAAAAAGCTTCCCCAGGATGCAAGGTCATTTGGAAGGGGAAGACTACTGGTAAGAGTTAGAAAACTGTTGTAATAACCCAGGCTGGAGATGTCCAGGCCAAATGAAGTTAACGCTTACTAAAAATTCACTATCTTTCTCAGAGGATCTTGATGAATCTTTTTTCTTTGAGGGTAGCATAGTCAGTGATGCTCTTCAAACTTTTACACCAAATTTCTCCTAATACTAAATGAGGAATGGGAATTCTTTGGGCTTCCCTGTGGCTCAGAAGGTAAAGAATCAGCCTGCAATGAGGGTGACCTGGGTTCAGTCCCTGGCTTGGGGAGATCCCCTGGAGGAGGGTAGGGCAACCCACTCCAGTATTCTTACCTGGAGAATCCCCATGAACAGAGGAGCCTGGCGGGGTGCAGTCCATGGGGTGACAGAGTCAGACATGACTGAGCGACTAAGCATGCACCAGTGTTTTAGGACTCAGTGGTTTCTCTGCTGGCCCTGGTTGGATTCCTGGTGGGGGAACTAAGATCCTTGCAGGCCACGTAGTATCCTAGGAAAAAAAATAATTTTTTTTTTTTTTTTAATGAGGAAGAATTCAATTCTTCCAGACATCCACATTTCTGCAGTCTTATATTTGGGAAATTGTGTGACTTTTGTATTCTCTAAAATTTATCTGTGCCTGATTTAATACAAACGTTAAAAAAATTACTTCCTGAATGTACTTAATGTTCCTAAATTATACACTTAAAAATGATTAAAATAACCAATTTTATGTTATGTATATTTCGCCACAATAAAAAACATTACTTCTCACTTGACATTTCTTAAATTTTGCCTCCAAATCGTCAAGTAAACATATGCCCAGGATCTCATGCTGTTTTTGTTCTGAAAGAGCCTCCTTCCTTCCTTGAACAGAATCTTAGGCCTGGGATTTTTTGTCTCCTTCCAACTGTCCCCCTCTCTTTTTTTTTTGCATAAGATATATTTATTTCTTAAATCCATTTTTTAATTTGCATGCAGTAAAATACACAGATCCTAGCATTTAATAGGTTTTGACAATACCTAGATCAAGTTATAGATTAGAATATTTCCATTATCCCAGAAAGTTCTGTCTTGCCCCTTTCTACTCTTTGGATTTTTCACATCCTTGTTTAGTTTCATCTCTTCATACAGAATGTACTCTTCTCTATCTGGCTTTTTTCTCTCAGTGTGATGTTTTTGTACCTTGTTGTTTTTGAAAAGCACAGATCTGAGGAGTTGGTGACCTCTCTCCTTTTAGTTTGCACCACTGGATGTGATTTGCAGTTCAAATACTTTGCTTTTGCACCAAGGTAGCAGAAAGGGCCTTCATTTTGGAACCTGGTATAGTTGCTCTTCTGTTTACTGTCTCCATTGCCTTTTGTGAGGATTCAATAGAATAACATTATTGGGAGGGCTTTGTATGGTATTCGAGCATAACGAGAGGCAAGTATTTCAGTCTGGGGAGATGAAGGCAATAGATATATGACTACTTAACCTCTGCTTGTCTTAACAGGTCACCTTTGGCTCTTCCGAGATGCTGGGACATCTGATGGGCTTCTAGTTAACCAAACTGAGCTATTTGTGCCATCTCTCAATGTTGATGGGCAGCCTATTTTTGCCAACATCACACTGCCAGGTATACTGATGTTCCATCTTACTTTTTAAAAAGATAGGCTGTTGTGCTAAGTAGAGGATAGGCCCTTGAAAGAGCTCAGTCCTTAGTGACTTTTGCCTGATGCTGGGCAAGGTATCCAGCTTTTCTGTGTCTTATTCTCCACCATAAATAAAATGTAAGAAATGTACTGGTATTCTCTATGTTGAACAAAGATGTTGTGGTGTCTCAGAAGCTCTTTGGGCTTGTCAGGAGTGGGCTAAATTAAAATAACTGATTGTAGAATTATGAGTGCGTTTTGTTTCCGTGGCCTTGGAGTAGAGTTATGCCCTGGAATCTCAGAAGAAAAAACATGTAGAGAGTGAGATATCATGGCTTATTTATGACTTCTGGTGTTGTATCTTTTAATGTAATTTAATGCAATCAAGCTTACTGTGCCAGTCAGGGTTTTTTTTAAAAAAAAAAAAACCACCAAATTGAACATTAGCTTCATAGCTTACCACTTGTTTAAAACTCAAATGATTTTATTAGATTGAACCCCAAGAAACTGATCTTTTGGGTTAAGAAAAAAAACCTAAATATCTGTGGCTTCATAAGGTTCACACTAGTATGTGTATATAGATTTTGTTTTAAGGCAGTGGATATACAGAAGTGAACACTGGTAAGTTAAAATGTAGGAAATTTTGCCTTGTAGGAGACATTTAAAGAGTAAGTTCCCCAGTGAGTTAAAAATAGGATTTGAGGAAATTGGTGACAGTCAGCTGGAATCCCCAAAAGGCTATTGACAGAAGGAGGTTTCAATAAGGAAAGGTTGAGACCTACCTCAGGATGAACAGAGTAGTCAGCAGCTGGGCTGACTTCCTAATATGTGGGACCCAGTGCAAAATTAAGATGTGGGACATTTTGTCCAAAAATCAGGAAAACTACCATTTAAAATACTAAAATATCTTCCCTTTCTTCTGTGTCTCTCTCACAACTTGTTACGGTGTCTTTTCTGTTTGCTACTTAATGCTATTTTAGGAAAAGTTAAAGTTTTTTAATTACTTAAAAAAATAGGATTTGAAGGACTTCCTTGGAGGTCCAGTGGTTAGGATTCTGGCTTCCACTGCAGAGAGCACGGGTTCGATCCCTGATCAGGGAAACTTAAGATCCCACAAGCTGTGAGGTGCGACAAAGAAAAGCAAAAACATAGAATTTGAGTTCCCCCCAGAATCCAGTTATATGCTGTTTTAGTTATCTTTTGCTGTGTGACAGCTACCTGTAACTCAACAACATTTTATTTGTTCATAATTCTGCAGGCAGGGCTGAGTTCAACTCAGGGGTTATTCTACTCTCTGGTGGTCACCGGTGTGGCTGCTTTCTGCCGGCAGGTTGGCTGAGGGCTGGGCCTCTCTCCCATGTCGTCTCAGGGCCTGGCCCTCTTTGTGTGGTCTCTCTTGCTGTATAACTCAGGGCTCCTGAGGGCGTAAAAGCGATTGTTGCCAGAGCTTCTTAAGGCTGAAGCCCAGAATCAGCACAGCGTCACTTTGCCCACATTCACTTAATTAAAGCACATGATAGGCTCAGCCCAGCCTCAAGGGAAGTCCTCCACATGGCCATGAATGCTATGAGATGTCTGTTGGAGCCATCACGTTACACTCCGCCACAACCCGCGTACTCACTTTTTTTGTCCAATGTGAGGTCCAGCTGTCGAAAATGTAACGGCCTCGGTTGGCCAAGCCTCGTGAGCGCTTAATCCCCAGGCCTGAGTTTGCTGCTGAGAGTCGCTTTTCTGCCCTTACAGTGTACACCCTGAAAGAGCGGTGCCTCCAGGTTGTGCGAAGCCTGGTCAAGCCTGAGGATTACAGGAGACTGGACATTGTGCGATCCCTCTACGAAGATCTGGAAGACCATCCCAATGTGCAGAAGGACCTGGTGCGGCTGACGCAGGAGCATATTGAAAGCCAGCGGATGGCAGGGGAGATTGAAGATGTTTAGTTCAGAGTCACACTCCTGGGTCTCAGCTTTTGATGGTCCTGACAAGTCTTGATCTAGAGCTAGGACTGGTCACCTTTTCTCAGCTTCAAGGTGTCTCATTCTTGGAGTGAAAATGCTCCATTGCTTAAAACAAAGTTAACTGACCTCACTACAAGGCATTGTGATGTTTAAGGGCAAATATCACAAAATGTAATAATTATGCCTGCCTCTTGTAGAAATATTTATCAAGGAAAAGTAGTTGCATCTTTGCTTCCTAGTGAGTCAGGAAAGTTTCTGTGTAAGGACTTTGTGGAAGTAATTACAGCGAGAATAGTAGCTTCTTGTTGAGTTGTAAGGAAGCAGTGGTGCCTGCTTTTCATTGTTGTGTTGTGGTCTGTGATGTGCCCGCCTCCCGCTCTGGGAGACAGAAATGTCCTTGGGGCAGGGGAAAATCTGTCTGCTCTTTGAGACCCTAGTGCCTCGCACATTATCAGCCTTCCATCTGGTGTTAGTTGAATGAACAAACCAGTGGGTCCTTTGGTAGAAAGTGTTTAGAGGTTTTGACCCTTTTTTTTTGAGGGGGAGTGACAGTGGGGACCTTAAAGTATATACAGTAAACAGATGTTTAAAAGGGAATCATTTTTATAGAAAGTAATCTTTTAATAATTTTCTAAATTTTGACTTTTCTTAGTCCATTGTTGTCACAGGGCTGTGTCACTTCTGTTTCTAAGCCAGGACTAGCTTTCTACAGTTCTTGTGGTGATGGCTTTTTGAAACTTGCTATCCGCACAGGAGAGAGGAGAAAATGGCCATTACCTTGTTTAATCATAGTGTTAAAGAGCTACTCCTGTACTATAAATAGGTTTTTGCCAAGTGTGCGTATTTCTGTTCCTTTTTGTAACTCCATGACTTTTCTGTTTAATTCAGCAGTTTTTCACCAGGCAGGATCTGGTGACACTTTGCACCTGGCTAGAGGAGAAGAGGAAGAAGCCCTCTAAACTCTGGAATGTTACAGCTAGCACACTGTGGATTTAGAGAGTAGCCTGGAATCTTTTATAGTTTTGTACATGCCCAGATCCTTTCCTATAGGCTGGACTTAAATTCATTAATTTGAATTCAATACTTCTGTCAGGCATCCTTTTTTGGTAGCTAATCGTTAAAAAAAAAAAAAGGATCCTCCCCAGTAGAGAAAATTTTGGAAGAAACGGAAAAATAAAAGGAAGAAAAGATCCAGGTAGATACATTGCTTAAATACAACCACTAAACATTTTGAACAGCCTTTTTTTGGCTTGGTTTTACATAGTTGAGATCATACTGAATATACAGTTTTATATTCTACTTTCTCATTTAACTTTATAACTTAAAATATTTTTCCATGGTATTATAAGCTCTTCATACTCATGAGTGCAGCCTTCCTTTTATAAATAATGTGGGACTATTTCTTACCATCCTTATTAAATCCTTCTGCTAACTTTTGAGCGCATTTCCTGTGCTCTGATATCAGAGTGGAGTGAATGAATCAAATGCCTTACAGTTTTTCCACCTAATCATATTCTCCTCTTTCAACATTCAACAAATAAGGGGCTTTTGTTTTTTAATCTGTTGTGTTATTCATTCAGTGACACACCTCTAATTTTTTTTCTAATTTTTGTTGTTGAATTGTTGGGTAGAGAAGAAAATATGCTGGTATAGAAGGCAGCCATACGATTAAAAAAGTAGGATAGTATGAGAGATTTAAGGAAGTCTCTCGGTGCTGGATTAGTTCAATGTTGGTTTTATTGTTTTTTTAACCTGCCGTTGTGTCAAAATGTTCCTGAAACTTGCAATTTGAGTACTGTTTTTGTGTTGTCCAAAGAAAATCGAAAACCTGTAGCATGTATGGGCTCATTTGAAATCTTATGAATGTATTAAATGTATTGCTCTTGAGAGACTGTGATCTTACCTGTTTTCAGTTTTTTTTTTTTAAAGCTTCCTTTGGATACAGTAAATGGTGCTGAGTAAAGGAAATGGGTAGGATGTCATTTGCCAGGTTCTTCTGTCTTGGAGAGGTGTGAAGACTGTTTAATGGCCTTGGGGAGACGAAACACAAGGAACCTGGTTCTCTGTCGCTTTTCTTCGCAACCCTGGATTTTGTTTAGAACTTTATTTTAGCTCTTCTTTTCTTGTAAAGATGAAATATCACTAAAAATTTTAAGCCCTACAGAAAAGGATGAAGAAGAAAAGCATTCACATTGGGAAGAAAGGCATTTTTTTTTTTTTTTTTTTTTCATGAAAATAGAACCAGCCTTAACAAACACCTCCCTAAAGAAGATACGCGGATAGCAACTAAGCATATGAAAGGATGCTCCAGGAACTTCTCTGGCGGTCCAGCGCTTAAGACTCCATGCATCCAATGCAAGGGGCGTGCATTTGATCCCTGGTCGGCTAACTAAGATCCCACGTGCCAAGTGGTGTGACCAAAAAAGTATTTAAAAAAAGAAAAGATGGTCCACGTAGTACGTCATCAGAGAATTGCAAATTAAACAGCAGTGAGATACTACTACACAGCTATTAGAATGCTCCCCACACACACAAAAAAAGGCTCACATCCAGAACACTGACCACACCAAATGCTGGTGAGGATGTAGAACAACAGGAACTCTGATTCATTGCTAATGGGAACGCCAAATCTTATGGCCACTTTGGAAGACAGTTTGATGGCTTCCTATGAAATTAAATGCTTATCATATATCCAGTAATTATGCTTCTTGGGTATTTACTCAAAGGAGCTGAAAATGTACGTCCAAAAACTTGCACATGGATGTTTATGGCAGTTTTGTTCATAGTTGCTAACATTTGGAAACAAGCAAGGTGTCCTTCAGTAGGTGAATAGATGCATATATGATATATTCAAATAACGGAATATGGTTCAGCACTAAGATGAAGGGAGCTGTCCACCAAGAAAAGAGAGATAAAACTTAAATGCTTATTACTAAGTGAAAGAAGACAGCTTGAAAAGGTCACACACTTTATGATTCCAACTCTACAACATTCTGGAAAAGGCAGAATTGGATTAAAAAGGGATTGAGGGAACTTCCCTGGCGGTCCAGTGGTTAAAACTGCACGCTTCCAATGCAGGGGTCATGGTTTTGATCCCTGGATGGTGAACTAAGGTCCCATGTACAGTTGGCATGGCCAAAAATAAATAATTTTTTAAAAATTTATGGGGCAGAGAGGCTTGGAGGAGGTGGAGGGATGAATAAGTAGACCACAGAATTTTTTGAGGTAGTAAATTTATTCTGCATGATAGAATAGTGGATATATATTATTATACATCTGTCTGAACCCACAGAATGTGCAATGCCGAGTGAACCCTAAGGTAAACTGTAGACTTGGGGTAATAATGATGTGTCAGTGTAGGTCCATCGATTGTTAACAAATGTACCACTTTATGGGGATGTTGATAATGGGAGAGACTGTGTGTGGGAGCACGAGGTATATAGGAAATCCTGTACCTTCCTCTTAATTATGCTGTGAACCTTAAAACTGCTCTAGACAATAGTCTATTAAAAAAAAGTGGTTAATGTCTCACTAGGACTTACTGTATATTGAGAAGATGAAAAGAAAGCAGGGCGCTCAGCTCACTAAGGACATGAAATAAATACCAGTGTTTTACAGTCCTGAAATAGGAACACCAGTATGACCTTTTCAGATATTTCACGTTTGGTTTCTGTATCCTGTTCTCCACCTCAGCCCCGCTCTATACTAGTCACTGGGCTGCCTGTTACCCTTCACCATTTCTCCTTTCTGTCAACTAAGCTCCCTGCCTCAACAGAACGTTTTCCTGGAGACTTCTCCCGTCACCACACAATCCCAGTAATCCATAGGCAGATCACACCAGTTGACTCTTGATGTTGTACATTCTGTGAGTTTGGACAAATTTCTAATGACATCTATCCACTTTTATAATATCAGACAGAATAGATTGACAGATATGCTTGTGATGTTAACCAAAAGTGTTGGGCAGTAGCACCGGACACTTAAATGAGAGAGAAACCTGCAAAACTTGTTTCAGAATTTGGAACATGAAACCTCAGGAAAGTACAAGTCAACATACAAATAAATAGCAATATGCTCTCTCCCTATTCAGGTAGAAAACACAAAAGATTGTTTTGCTCCAGTTGGGAAGAGTTGAGTCCCTGATAACTGGACTGGACCCACAAATGTTAACAACAGACCTAAGATTTCTGAAAGACTCAGAGGAAATCATTTTAGCAAATTATTTTATCTTCAGATAAATTGAATTAATTGGGTGAAGAACAGCCTAGCAGCAGTTTGCTAGGGAGGACATAAGATGACATTCTTTACCTGAAGGAGCAGGGTCAGATACCCTGGTCCAACTTGGAAATACTAAGAACTTGTGCTTCAGTTATCCAGTGCTCAGAAACAATCAGATGGAAACTAGAGTGGAGAATTACTCTAGCGGGTCTGGATTACCCTTGTCCTGTGGCAAATGCAGAGAGTGAAGGGAATTTGGGGAAGGGTCTACTATGTCCTCAGGGCATCAGTTTTCCAAAAATTGGTTTATGGTTTTCCTTGATAGACTTTAGGACTCCCCTTCCCTTCCTGTAGATGAGAAAGCAGACACCTCTGGAACAGAGTCCAATACTGGAAATAAATGTACATTAATAGGAGATGGGCCAAATCGCGTATCCTAAATAAACCATTAAAAGGGAAAAGATAGATTCTTATATATGGACATGAAAAACTGTTCATTATTAGTTGAAAAACATTTATAGAAAATTAAATGTGTTTTTAAAATTTTTATGTTAAAAAGTTAATTTTATAGAGGTCTAAAAATACATGCCAGAGAAGGCAATGGCACCCCACTCCAGTACTCTTGCCTGGAAAATCCCATGGACGGAGGAGCCTGGTAGGCTGCGGTCCATGGGGTCGCTAAGAGTCGGACACGACTGAGCGACTTCACTTTCACTTTTCACTTTCATGCATTGGAGAAGGAAATGGCAACCCACTCCAGTGTTCTTGCCTGGAGAATCCCAGGGACGGGGGAGCCTGGTAGGCTGCTGTCCATGGGGTCACGCAGAGTCGGACACGACTGAAGTGACTTAGCAGCAGCAGCAGTAAAGATACATGCAAGTATATACACCAAACTATTAATAATGGTTGTCCCTCCAGGATGAGACTATGGGAAGGTGTTAATTTCTCTGTCTCTGTCTCTCTGACATAACAGGGAAAAAAAAAAGTATATATATGTATATGTATATGTCTATGTATATATATAGGTCTCTGCCTGAACTCCTGGTACACAGCTCTCCTAAAACCATTGATTTCAAATTCCTAAGTGATAAGATCATTAGGAGTATCTTTTATTCTAATGAGAGGACTCTGGGCTGGCTCTTGTATGACTCCTGGAAGAAAGCATTGAATTTTCAGCCCTAGCCACCCTTCTCTAGCCTAGAACACAGTAAACAGATCTAATCCCGTATTTCTCTTCATCTGGATATTCATCTGTATTCTTTATCATATCCTTTAATAAAGTGGTAAGTGTATTTCCATAAGTTCTTTGGGCAATTAGCAAATTAATTAAACTTAAGGAGGGGTCAATGGCACCCCACTCCAGTACTCTTGCCTGGAAAATTACATGGACGGAGGAGCCTGGTAGGCTGCAGTCCATGGGGTCGCAAAGAGTTGGACACAACTGAGCGACTTCCCTTTCACTTTTCACTTTCATGCATTGGAGAAGGAAATGGCAACCCACTCCAGTGTTCTTGCCTGGAGAATCCCAGGGACGGGGGAATCTGGTGGGCTTCTGTCTATGGGGTCGCACAGAGTCGGACATGACTGAAGCGACTTAGCAGCAGCAGCAGCAGCAAACATCAACAGGTCAAAATGGCACAACTATATCACTAATTACATTTAGCTTCAGTAACTTTTTAACCAACCCTAGTAGGGAGGGTGTTGGTCATGGAAAAGCTAATTAGGAGAAACTATGTATTGTTCAGGATCACAGGAAAATTTTCGGAGAAGAAAATAGGGAACAAAGAGCCCTTCCTTGGGATCAGACTTGGGTTGAATCTTGTTACTTGACCAGTTTGGCTTGGACAAGTTACAACTGACTCAAGCCTAAGTTTCCTCATCTGTAGAAGAGAATGATAAATGTATCCTGTAGGAGATGCCTGGTACTTGATACGTGAGTGGCAACTCTATTAATTAGTAATAACAAAGACCTTACTTTGAGGAACTTATTCTAAAGAATGGGGACAAAGTCATGTCCATAACATGGCCTGCTGAGGCCCCCACACTACTCAAGCCTCTCTGGAGGAAAGAATCCAGCACCTAGAGCAGTGTCTGGCAAATAGTAGCTGCTCAATAAATATTGGCCCTTAAAATCACAGTCTATCCTGAGTCTCCTATTTAATACAGAGTCCTACCCCTGCTTCCTCTGGACTCCTGATTTCTCTTAAAGTACCCCCCCCCCCACACACAATAGCACCTTTTAGCATTTCATGTAACTTATTTATTCAGTAATGTTTTATTTATTGCTAGTTTCCTCCATCCACTCCCACCCCCGTCTAGATTAAGTCCCATGAAAACAGGGACTTTTGTAAGTTTTCTGCACTTTTGCATCTCCAACACCTATGAATAGTGCCCAACTTATAGCAGGTTATTAATAGACTATCTCTTGAATGAGTCGAATGTGGCTGAGGGGCTAAAGCCCTGGAGGTGGAGTCAGAAGGTCTCTTGGGATCAACACTGAATTCCCGTGTGGTCTTAAAGGTGTTTCCTCTCTCCTCTGGGCCTGTTTCTCCTCCGGGCTCTGACCGACTTGGTTTTTCAGCCACTGGTCAAGCCGGCCGGGAGGCGTCGCGCCCCCAGTGTCCGCCAGGGGGCAGTCGCACACAGGGCCGGCCCCGCCCACTTCCCGGCGGCCCGCGGTGGGTGGACCCACGAGCCCGCGGGTACAGAAGCGGAGTCCTGCCTGCGTCGGACTCAGTTGTCAGGCCGCCTGCCCGCCAGCCCTCAGAGCCTGGCCATGTCCTGCTACATCTACCAGCTGCCCTCCTGGGTGCTGGACGACCTGTGCCGCAACATGGACACGCTGAGCGAGTGGGACTGGATGCAGTTCGGTGAGTGGTCCTTTCTGCGACCCCACTAAGCCCCCTCCCCAACCTGTCTACCGTGGTCCTTGATGTCAAGGGCTCTCTCTGCTGCTTTCCTGGGCCCGGGCCTCCCTGTGTATCCTCGGGCCTCCTTGTGTGTCCTCGGGCAGGGGCTGCCCCTTCTCTGTTGGTGATCTAGAAGGTGTGAGGTGATCTCGGACGATTTCTGCTGTTACTCAGTCTGTCGCTAAGTAATGACTGGCTGCACTTCGCTGTTTACGGTAAAGCTGAAAATTATTGCTGTCAGCAATGACTGGTGCTTACTGTGTGCCCGGCCCTGACGCAAGAACCTGACACGGATTATCTCATTTAATTTCCATAACAACTTGTAAAGTGCATATTTCTCTTACCCCGTCTTACAGACCAGGAAAAGGATTTAGAGGTAGACTCACTTGTGAGGGCAGCCACTTATAAGAGTCACTTGTGCAACGCGGTTCCTAAGTGGCGGTTCCTAAACCCTGGCGTCTGGCTCCGCCAGGACATCCTTAACTCCTTGTTCTATTTTCTTTGTTTGCGCCTGGTGATTGACTGAGGGCTTGGCATTTTGGGGCATGCTGAGCATGTGGTCCTCAGGCGCCCAAACAGAGGTCTGTACTCCAGGCTCCGCCACATCCAACTGGTGACTTTGGGCAAGTTGCTTAACCTTAATCTGAGTCTCAGTTTCTTAATCTGTAAACTGGAGGTGGTTGTGAGGAATGAAAATTGTATAAAAAGGTCTTGACACCTGCGTATCAGAGTTTCTTGTAAGAATTAAGGAAGTATTAACAACATTAACATTCTTAGTTGTTTTTTTTTTTTTTTTTAAACCGTGCAACTGGTGCCACTTTATTTGAAAGGTAATATCTGTATTTTAAAAAACTGAGATTATGATATATACCATTTGAACAAAGAATGTAATATTTATGTATGGTGGAAAGAATAATAATACAATGAGCATGCATGTTGTTATCTATTCAGTTTGAGGAAATAATATATACTTTAACCTAGTGGTTCTCAACCAGGGGCAATTTTGACCCCTTTAGGGAACATTTCTAATGTCTGGAGACATTTTTGGTTGTCGCAGCTTGGGGGATATAGTGAGTAGGTGCCAAGTGTGTCGGTAGCTCAGTCGTGTTTGACTCTTCGCAACACCATGGACTGCAGCCAGGCTTCTCTGTCCATGGAATTCTCCCAGCAAGAATACTGGAGTGGGTTGCCATTTCCTTCTCTAGGGGATCTTCCCAACCCAGGGATCGAACCCAGGCCTTCTGCATTGCAGGCAGATTCTTTACCATCTGAGCCATCCAGGGAAGCCAAGGATGTTGCTAATTGTCGTACAACACACAAAACAGCCCCCTCCTCAAAGAACTATCCAGCCTAAAGTGTCAGTAGTGCTGAGGTTCAGAAATCCTGCTTTGAACCAGTCACAAAAATAATACATGCTTATTGCAAAATACTGAAGGAAGCAAAGATTAGCTCAAACTCTGCCGCTCAGTGATACCATCCTATCATTTGGGTGCTAATAATAATAATAACAGCAGCAGCCGGTAACATGAATTGGCTTCTAACCATGTTCCAGCAGAGTGCTAGGTGTCATACCTTCTAGTTTTTTTTCCCTAAGCATATTTATTTATGAATATACATTTTCCAAAAATCATAATTTTGTACATTCTACTAGCCTACTTTTTTCACTTACACTGTATCACAAATTCTCCTTGCCAAGCAGTATTCTTTAGCAGCACAGACTTCGATTTTTATTTCAGTGTGTATTTTTATTAACTGTTTAGTGGAAAAAAATAGCAGATGTGCTAGGTTAAATGAACAAATCAGGCCCCTGGAAAGTTGTGTCTTTCCCCTCCCTGGTCCTCAGCCTCCCCTTTCCTCCCTGCAGAAGCAGTACCTTGGTAACACATCAGGGCATCTCTGAGAATGTCTGTCATCATCTGATTTTCTAGACTGCACTGTGACCCTTTGCTCAGATGATCTGTGATTTCACTGCTTTTGACTGTTTTGTGGGTTGTGGAAAAACACTTTATGTAAGAGACTGTCTCTAGTTTTTCCGTGTGGGCCTCAGTTATGAGACCAGAACAACTTCTGTTTCTAGGATACTAATTTAGAAGGCACTCCTGTGAAGTTCTTCCTCTTCTTTATAAACTAAAAAATTTTTAAATTGAATTATAGTTGATTTACAGTGTTGTAACTTCTGCTGTACAGCAAACTGATTCAGTTATATATATTTATATATTTTAAAAAAATTCTTTTCCATTGTGGTTTATTACAGGATATAGGATATAGTTCTCTGTGCTATAAAGTAGGACCTTGTTGTTTATCCATTCAATATATAACATTTTGCATCTGCTAATCCTAAACTCGCAATCCATCCTTCCCCCATGCCCCTGCCTCTTGGCAACAAGTCTGTTCTCCATATATGACGATTAAAAAAAACCAACAACACAGCACAGCTTCATTGAGGTATAATTCACCTACCATGCAGTTCACACATTTAAAGTGTACAATCCAATGGCATCTAGTATATGCAAAGTTGTATATCCATTTCCATATCAATCTTAGAACATTTCGATTACCCCAGAAGGAAACCCTATACCCCTCGACCGTCTCTCCCAACCCCCCAAACACATCTCCTGTTTCCTGCCAGCTTTAGGCATTGCCTATTTTGGACATTTCATATAAATGGAATAAATCATAAAACATGTGCTCCCTTGCAACTTTAGCACCTTTCCACAGTTCATCCATATTTTAGTGTGTATCAGTGCTTAATTTCTTTTTATTTATTACTGAATAATATTCCATTGTATGGAGGTACTTCATTTTATTTATTCATCTGACATTTGGGGTTCTTTCCACTGCTTGACTGTTATGAATAATCCTTCTGTGTACATTTGTGTCCGTCTTTGTGTGGCTGTATGTTTTCATTTCCCTTGAGTAGGTACCTAGGCATGGAATTACTGAGTCACAGCGTAACTATGTTTAACACTTTGAGGAAGTGTTACACAGTTTTTGGAAATGCATTTACCATTTTACATTCCCACCAGCTCTGTATGAGGGTCCCAATTTCTCCATGGCCCCCTCCATCCATGCACTTGTTACTCTCCGTCTTTCTGAGTTTCTGGCCATCTGAGGAGCCCTTCGAGGAGGTATGAAGTGATTTTTTGCTGTGGTTTGGTTTGCATTTCCATAATGACTAATGATATTGGGTGTCTCTTCATGTGCATTTGTACATCCTCGGTGGAGAATACCTCTGACCCCTCAGACTCTGGAGACACCAGAATTGCTCAAGGTCCTCAGAGGCTTCCCATTGTGATTTAGGTTATAATCCACTTTCCGCACCAGGCCCGCCCCATCTGGCACAGTGTGAGCCGCACTGACTTTTGTGTGACTCTCCTCCCACACCCAGCTCTTGCTCACCCTGCTCCAGCTATGCTAGCCTCCTTGGTCCAGACTCAGGGCCTTAGTACTGGCTGTTCCCTCTGTCTGGGACATTCTTTCCCCATCTTCCCCAGGGCTGGTTTTCTAGTCTCTTTTAGACTTCTTTTGCTGCTGTAACCAATTACCGCAATTTAATGGTTTTAAAACAGCCTTTATTGTGTTGCAGTTCTGGAGGTCAGAAGGCCTAGCAGGACAGCTGTCCTTGCAGAGGCGCTAGAGGAGAATCTATTTCCTTGTTTTTTGGGCTTCTAGAGGCTGCCTGCATCCCTTGACCTGTGGCCCCTCTTCCACTGTCAAAGAGACCAGGGTAGCGTCCCCAGCTGTCTCTACCTCTGCTTCTGTAGTTTTCCCTGAATCAGACACTCCTGCCGCCCGTGTATAAGGATCCTTGGGCTCACTCAGATAATCCAGGATAATCTTATCTCAAAGCCCTTAACTTAATGCCATCTGCAAAGTCCCTTTTGTCATGTAAGGTGCCATATCCACAGACTTTGGGGTTTAGGCCACTGACATCTGTGGGGGGCATAGTCTTTCAGTTCTCAATTCATATGCCACCTTGTTTGAGAAGCTGACCCTGTCCCCCTTTCTTTCTTTTTTTAATCTCATCTCCATGTTTTATTTTCTTCATCTCTCTTAACACGCTATGACCTTGTTCCTTATTTGTCTATGTTCGTCTGTCCCCAGATAATGTAAGCACCATTAGGGCAGGAACATCACCTGTCTGGTTTGCTTCTGTATTCTCAGTGCCTGGGGCAGTGCCCGGCCAGTGCACACTCAGTACCACTTGAGTGAATGATGGGCTGAAGGATGTGGGAATGGTGAGGACGTAGGATGGCCTGGAGCCCCGTGCTCAGCCAGCTGTCTGTGCTGAGTCAGAGGTCACTGGGCTGGGAGCCAGCCATGCCCCCCAGGTGACAGCTCCTTGCCAAGGCAGCGCTTCATGATTTTCTGTTCAGCACAAGTAATCGTGATTGTCCTTCCAGCCCTAAAGAGTCTTGGCTTCTGCAAGTCTCTTTTTTATTGTTGAGGTTGAAAGACCTTACTGCAAATTCCACAATTGATTCTTTTTTTTTCTTTAATGGCATTCTAGCGTTTTACTATTACAGATAATGCCAGTCATTTTAGAAGCGATCATCCCTTAGGGGAGATTGTGATACTGGGGAATGGAGGTGGAAAAATCCATCAAGTGATGCAAAAATCATACAGTCACAAATATGCAAACTCTTTGGATTTGACAATTTTGGCAGATAACATGTTTGCCTCCTGTTTGTTTCCCTATGATTGTGACTGCATTGATGTTTCCCCTTGGGGGAAAACAGGCTTCTTACTGTTTGACTCATTCCTGCTGCATTTCGAGGGGTCCTGGGGCAGGGATTCCTTTGTTAGATGGCTCCTGTTCCTCCTCTCTCATGCATGCACCAGTCTTCGTGTACAGCCCTGCTTTGTCCCTGCCCAGCTGTGTGACTTCAGGCAAGTGACTGCCTCTCTCTGAGCCTTTAGTTTCCTCATCTGTAAAATGGGGATGAGTTGCTGAGAGTCTTAGGGGACAAGACACTCTCCCTTTCCCACAACCAGAAAGGAGTCTGGTTAGTCCAGACAAGGAGCACTTCATACAAGGGCGGATCATTTCAGGAGACTGTTCCCTCTCTGCTCCAGAGAGCTTTGCAGATGGGCAAGGTTTTTCCCTGAGTCCTGCAGGACTCAGGATCCCAGACCAAAAGGGATGGTCATCACGTAGTGTTAACCTTCGGGGATGAAAGCAGGTTTTCATAGAGTATAGATGGCTTAACAATTACAGCGAGCATTTATATCTCAGGTATGTTATCCTATATGTATAACTAATCTAATCCTTGCAACAACCGCTGAAGCAGGTGGCATTGTTTTCCTCATTTGAAAATGAGGAAACTGGGGCACAGGGAGAGGTGAGGAGGCGCCTTCCCTAAGCACACTGCAAATAAGTAGCAGAGAGAAGATCTGAACCCAGGCCTCAGAATCCAAGGTCTAGGGACTTGGTGGTCCAGTGATTAAGACTCTGCACTCCCAATGTAAGGGACCTGGGTTTGAACCCTGGTCAGGAAACTATATCCCACATGCCACAATTAAAGATCCCGAGAGCCGCAACTAAGATCTGGTGCAGCCAAATAAATATTAAAAAAAAAAAAAAAAGAATCCGAAGTCTGGTCCCTAAGCCTGTGATTGTAACATCCATCCTGTTGACATAAGCATGTATTTTTATTTCTGATAGAAGAGTCTACAAGAGTATAACCAGTGCTTTCCTTGGGGTCTTCCAAGTGGGGTGATCATGGGGGCTTTGATTTTCTCCCAGTTTCTGAATGTTCCACATGTGATGACCAGGTTGTGAGTGTTGGGCAAAGAGCCAAGGACTCAGCAGGGCACTCGGCAGTGACTCATCCCACTAAGATCTGTATCTTGTCTTAACCCTGATTTCAGGGTCTTGTTAAATGCTGGCAGGTTAGTGCTGTGAGAGATGTCACTTTCACAGAGCTACAGTGTCCACACTGCAGGGCAACTCCGGGTTTAATTCCTCTTCCTCCCACGTTGCCCGTGAGGAAAGTGCAGCTCACAGAAGTGAGGGCTGCCGCAGTGGAGCCCTGGGGGCGGCTTCTGTTCCTCCCATGACATCATGCTGCCTCCAGAGAGTGGGAGGTGAACCTGTGGACAGACCTTGTGTGCATGGAGGGCTGGGAAGAAGGGGTTCCTTCCTCTTCCCTCCACTCTTTTGTCTCTGCCACTGGAAGCGGCCCCTGACCCTGCTGACATCACATCCCACGGACCAGAAATCTGGTCTGGGGTTTCCAGTGACTAAGGTTGCAACTCAAGAACTTTCCATCTCTAACTGGGCAGTTCTCCCAGAGGCTTTCTCTCTGTGGGAGGCTGTCACAACCTTCCCCATTCCTCCAGAGGAACAGGGACTGTCCAATAAGATCATGTCCCTCCCCGGCTCTGAGGTATTTCATGGTGTCCTGGTGTCTGTGGCTCTTAGGATCAGGTTCAGACTGCAGCCTGGCATTCGAACTCCATTGTTCTGTGATCCTGGGCTCTTGTCTTGCTCTTCCCCACTCAGTTCACTTAATGTTTGTATATTTTCAAACAGAAAAGCTCTGTGGACTTCGGGTTGACTCACCACTGTATCTCTGGGACTTGTCATAGGCCTGGAGCGCAATAATATTTTGTTGAATGAATGTATGACTTGATGTTTCACATAGGTTTCTGAAATCCTGAAACTGAAGTCTGATTGTTTGTGTCCTAGTTTAAAAATAAATAAATAAATGCCTGCCTCATTTCAGGAAACTCAGCAGAATACTATGTGACCACTCAAGAATGCTAAATATGAAGAGCTTGTAACCAACTTGAAAAATGCTTACAGTATAATGTTAGTAAATAAGGTCTAGATACACATTCTGTCTTACGGTCTGGAACAACTGCATCCAGAGGCACACCTGTATGTTTTGGGGGAGAGTCTTAGAAGTGGAAAGTATCCTAGTGGGATGCTGTGTCATTTATTAGCTTTTTTGCCCCTGCGTTTTCCAAGTTTTCTTTAGCAAACAACCATTAACTTTATAATAAAAATGAAAAGAAGGAAGGCATTAGTTTTAGTATTGTAGACAGCGCGTGCATGCTCCATTGCTTCAGTTCAGTTCAGTTTATTTGCTCAGTCGTGTCCGACTCTTTGCGACCCCATGAATCGCAGCACGCCAGGCCTCCCTGTCCATCACCAACTCCCGGAGTTCACCCAGACTCAAGTCCATTGAGTCAGTGATGCCATCC
Source organism: Bos indicus (assembly GCF_029378745.1). NCBI lineage: Eukaryota > Metazoa > Chordata > Mammalia > Artiodactyla > Bovidae > Bos > Bos indicus. Next base: position 16,595,437 of record NC_091781.1, on the reverse strand, counting down.
AGCCATCTCATCCTCTGTCGTCCCCTTCTCCTCCTGCCCCCAATCCCTCCCAGCATTAGAGTTTTTTCCAGTGAGTCAACTCTTCGCATGAGGTGGCCAAAGTACTGGAATTTCAGCTTTAGCATCATTCCTTCCAAAGAAATCCCAGGGCTGATCTCCTTCAGAATGGACTGGTTGGATCTCCTTGCAGTCCAAGGGACTCTCAAGAGTCTTCTCCAACACCACAGTTCAAAAGCATCAATTCTTCGGTGCTCAGACTTCTTCACAGTTCAACTCTCACATCCATACATGACCACAGGAAAAACCATAGCCTTGACTAGACGGACCTTTGTTGGCAAAGTAATGTCTCTGCTTTTCAGTATGCTATCTAGGTTGGTGATAACTTTTCTTCCAAGGAGTAAGTGTCTTTTAATTTCATGGCTGCAGTCACCATCTGCCGTGATTTTGGAGCCCCAAAAAATAAAGTCTGACACTGTTTCCCCATTTATTTCCCATGAAGTGATGGGACCAGATGCCATGATCTTCGTTTTCTGAATGTTGAGTTTTAAGCCAACTTTTTCACTCTCCTCCTTCACCCTCATCAAGAGGCTTTTTAGTTCCTCTTCACTTTCTGCCATAAGGGTGGTGTCATCTGCATATTGAGGTTATTGATATTTCTCCCGGCAATCTTGATTCCAGCTTGTGTTTCTTCCAGCCCAGCATTTCTCATGATGTACTCTGCATATAAGTTAAATAAGCAGGGTGACAATATACAGCCTTGATGTACTCCTTTTCCTATTTGGAACCAGTCTGTTGTTCCATGTCCAGTTCTAACTGTTGCTTCCTGACCTGCATACAGGTTTCTCAAGAGGCAGGTCAGGTGGTCTGGTATTCCCATCTCTTTAGGAATTTTCCACAGTTTATTGTGATCCACACAGTCAAGGGCTTTGGCATAGTCAATAAAGCAGAAATAGATGTTTTTCTGGAACTCTCTTGCTTTTCCCATGATCCAGCGGATGTTGGCAATTTGATCTCTGGTTCCTCTGCCTTTTCTAAAACCAGCTTGAACATCTCAAAGTTCACGGTTCACGTATTGCTGAAGCCTGGCTTGGAGAATTTTGAGCATTACTTTACTAGCATGTGAGATGACTGCAATTGTGCGGTAGTTTGAGCATTCTTTGACATTGCCTTTCTTTGGGATTGGAATAAAAACTGACCTTTTCCAGTCCTGTGGCCACTGTTGAGTTTTCCAAATTTGCTGGCATATTGAATGCAGCAGTTTCACAGCATCATCTTTCAGGATTTGAAATAGCTCAACTGGAATTCCATCACCTCCACTAGCTTTGTTTGTAGTGATGCTTTCTAAGGCCCACTTGACTTCAGTCATGTCCATCTCTTTCCGGCCTGCCAGGCTCCTCTGTGCATAGGATTTCCCAGGCAAGAGTACTGGAGTTGGTTGGCAAGCCCTCCTCCAGGGGCTCTTCCCAAGTCAGGGATCTAACCCAAGTCTTCTGCATCTCCTGCATTGCAGGTGAATTTTTTACTGCTGAGCCACCAGGGAAGCCCATTGTAGACAGTAGCCCCCTGTACATTGTACACTGCTTCAGAGTTGGCAGAGTGCTTTTTAGATCCATGGCTCTCTTGCTCCTTGTAACAGTTTTATGAGGATGGCGGGCTGTGGATTCATTGATTGATTCATTCAGTTCTCCCTGCCAGGGCTGGGACTTAGAGGTGACGAGAATGAGATACCCAGGGCAAAACTATAGGTGGCATCTACTCTCCAGCTGCTTCAGGGGCAGGACCAGCCCCGAGAGTGAGCACTTCCTTAACGTTTGCCCCCTGGCTGCCTCCACGGCCTCACTTTGGTCCTGGCCCTGCCCCCACTCTGTGCCGGGCCTTCTTCTCTGTCCTGAGGCTCTAACAGTGCCTACATGGGGCTTCTGTTTGGAAGGGAAGACAGACAAAGTTCTTTCACCTTCTGTTACACTTGAGGAAACCGAGGCTCCCATCCCCCTGGGCAAGTGTCTTGCCCATAGCAAATAAGCAGCTAAAGCTCAAGGCCCCTGACCCTCTTGTCCAGTGGTTTTTCTCCTAAGTCTTGCATGGCCACCCAGGGTGACATTTACATTCAAGTGTGAGTATGCTGGTCCTGGTGGTGTTGAATGACTTGGGCTGCCGGTGGAGCCCAACTCATGGTGGAATTTCAGGTAGAGTGAGGGGCAGGTGGCTTTGTGATGGACAGAGCCGGGCCAGCATGGGGTCCCTCTGGTGGAGGGACTGCCCTTCTGACTCTTAAGTATTTTTTCGTGCTCACCTTCCAGCCTCCTACGTGATCACAGACCTGACCCAGCTGCGGAAGATCAAGTCCATGGAGCGGGCCCAGGGTGTGAGCATCACACGAGAGCTACTGTGGTGGTGGGGCATGCGGCAGGCCACCGTCCAGCAGCTGTTGGACCTCCTGTGCCACCTGGAGCTCTACCGCGCCGCCCAGATCATCCTCAACTGTGAGTCCCCACAGTCCCCTCACAGCCAGCAGGAACTGCGCTTTCTGGCCTTAAAAGCTTTCCTGATCTTAAAGACATTTCTTACCACCCAAGTAAGAAATTAATAACAGTGGTCACCCCCAGGGAGAGGAATGGTGCAGCCAGGGAAGCAGGAGTTGGAGAGAGATTTTATTTTATTGATTTTTTGATTGTCAGTCTCTTTTAAATGTCATCTTTTAAATGTTGGTTCTCTGTTGCAAAAATAAATAGAAGTTTAAAAATAGCTATAACATAACAATTCAAGAAAGTCGGCAGTAAAAATTATTTATATCCTCATCCTGTTTCCCAATTTGGCATCCCAAGAAGTAACCACTAGTTACAATTTCTTGTCTGTTTTCCCAGAAATTTTCTAGGCAAATGTTTATATGTATCTGCAATGCTTTTAATACAAATGGCAGAGAGAAGACCATGCACTCAGACGGCCCCTTTGTTTTCACCTGGCAGTTGATCTTCCAGGCTGTTTCATATTGAGATCTTTTGTCAGCAGTGACATTGTATTCCTATGACATACTGTATGGCGATTTATTGATGGGTGTTCAGGCTGCTTCTAGCAGTTGCCTATTGTATACAGTGTTGGGACACACACCGCATTTGCACACATGTGAATCTAGTTGTGGGATGGTTTTCCCAACATTGGAATGGCTGCGTTGAAAGTTTGCATATTTTAAGTTTTGATGAGTTCAGTACCAGTGTTACAAACTGCCCCCCTACAGATATGGCCATGGTGGGACTATATTAACAGGTAATAAATAATAACCTCCTTACCTTGAAGGGTGTCAGTGAAACTGAAAAAATAGAATATGTCAAGGGCCTGGTGTTCAGCCAGTGTTCAGCAGAGGCAGGGGGATGGGGGGGGGGGCTGATAATCTACACTGGACCCCCCAGCCCCATGTTCCCAAAGAGACCCTTTCAGTGTGGGGCAGTGGGCCAGGCCTCACAGGAATTTACTGAGCCCCTGCCCAGTGCCTGGTGCTGTCCGAGGTCCTGGAATACAGGTGGGAAAGCAACAGGTCCTCTGTTCTCATGGAGAGCATAGTGATGGGGAGACGGCAGACAGGAAAACAAGTAAAAATAAAGGGAGGGAGTGACTGAGTAGGGGAGCCTTCTAGAACATGGTGGTCATGAAAGGCCCATCTGAGGAGGTGAAGTTGGAGGAGTGAAAAGAAGGCACCTGTGAGAGGAGTTGGAGTAAGAGAACCCAGGGGAGAGGGAACAGCCTGTGTGAAGGCCCAGGGGTGTTGAAGGAACTAGCAAAAAGCTGGTGTGAGAGGTAGACAGCAGGGCATTCAGAGCCCCACCGGCCTGTGGGAGACCTGTGGGCCCTGAGCTGGGAATAACCTGACTGAACCAACAGACCTCAGTTCAGCACCTGCCTTCTGGAATCAGGGAGGGCTTCCAGGAGGAGGAGTAGGGGCTTAGAGCCTTCCATCCTCAGAGATAAATCAGGAGCTAGCAGGGTGGCCTATAGGTGGAGACACACAGTGGTTGGTGTGACTAACACCTGTCCTGTGTAACTGCTTGCAGATCCCTCTTTGGCTTGTCTGCAGCCCCAGAACCTGACATGTGGTACACTCTGAGTTGAGTAGATGTGCTTTCAAACATTTTTCATGTTTTGATAGAATTAGTGATAAACTCTAAATGGGATCAAAAAGAGGTGAGGAAATTTGTGCCTGTCCAAGGATGCTAAAGAGAAAGAGAGGGGAAAAAAGAGAGAGTTGTGGAGAACGGGGACTGCAGAGTGGAGCAGGAAAGCTGTTGTTGGGTCAGGTCAGCCAGAATGGAGGGACCTCGGCTCAGGCCACTTTGGAGAGGACACCTGTTTAGGGTACTGGGATGCTGCAGGGGTGTCTGGAGGCCTAGGGAAATTGAGGAATTGAGACACATCTCTTGTTGGACACACCAGTTTGCCATTGACGTCAGAAACTGACTGTTGACTAATCTTGAACATATTCTTAACAATTTGAGGTCAACACACAGCTTAATGCCAGATTCAGAGAAACACACTCATTGCAGTGTGACCATCTGAAGCTGACACTGACTAGGCACTTTTGAGGTGCCAGGCACTGAACTTGGTTCCTCCCAGAACCCCCTCGAGGTGGGTGCTCTAAGGAGCCCCTTCTCCCACTAAGAGGACACTGAGGTCAGGAATGGCTCAGAGCCTTCCCCAAGGGCACAGGTCTGGTCACACCCAGGCGCGTCTGGATCAGAGTCCTCATTCTTAGCTTTTCTCATGGGAACTTCACTGCACGCAGTGTTTGGTCTTCCAGGAAACAGTAATAGTTATCTGTCAGCCTTTCTTCCTAGAACTTTACTCAGTTCCCTGCTTTCCTGTTCCAACCGCCTGTAACCTCTCAGGACTGTGAGAGTCTGCCTCTGTTCCCCAGTCCTCCTTGGCTCTGATTAAAATTGCCTGAGGAAGAGACATTTGTTTTGGGATTTCGGTTGTGTTTTCACTATTGCTTTCAGTCCTCAGGCAATACACTTCCCCTTTCCGTATCTTGGGGGTTTTTTGGGTTTTGTTTTTCTGTGGTTTGTTTTTTTTTTTAATTAAAAAAAAAAAGGTGCCATAAATCTTGGTCACTTTTTGAAATTGAATACAAAAGGCATGAGTGAGGCATATTAAATTTCTGTTATTCCAGCCAATTGGATCAGTTTTCCCTTCCCTAATTGTAACATTGCTTTTGTTTAGTCCATGCGTCCTGTGGGCCTCTGTGCTATCCCATGGACTGTAGCCCACCAGGCTCCTCTGTCCGTGGGATTTCCAAGGCAAGAATACTGGAGTGGGTTGTCATTTCCTTCTCCAGGGAATCTTCTTGACCCAGGGATTGAACCCGCATCTCTTGCATTGGCAGGTGGATTCTTTACCCCTGTGCCACCTGGGAAGCCCTAATGGTAGCATTAGTTAAACCTTGCTTTGCATTTACTTTGTGTCAGGCTAGTGTATTCTCCTCGGTTCTGTCTCGTCACAACAAAGATTTGGAGCGATGGACATTAAAGCCCTCGGCGCGTCACAGCTCTCGGGTCTTGGACAAACCGTATTATAGCTCTTAGACAAATCAGTGTTACAGCTCTATTTCATTTAGAAGATAGCAGGAGGATCCATCCCCGAAGTGTGAGGGCATGCCAACCCAAAGACACGAAGAGAAGAGAGTGGAGAAGCGCACCAGCTCCCGGGGGAGAGAGAGAGAAAGAGCTCGCTTTGGCTCCTCCTTTTATGTTTTTTCCTCCCCCTGGGCCTGCCCTATGCAAATTGGGCTTAGCCAGGAGTGCTGTTTGTTCTTCCTGAGGTCTTCACACCAGTCCTCGGACCTTCCTTTGTTCTATTTTTGCGGGCTTTTCCCTTCCTTGTCTTTTAGCCATTTTGGACTCCTGTTTTCTATTCTAACTACCTAACACTTGCTGAAGATTGTTTATGAGCTTGCTCAGCTGCCCATAGCAGTTTGAGAACCTAACTTCTGCCCACCACTTTTCAGATAACTTTAAGACTAGGTTTGACTAAAACAGAACTTGAGAACCAGACACCAAAAGTCCCACATATAAAGCCTCAGAGACTTAAGACTCTAGGTAATATATTTGTATTTAGCAGAGACCTTCCGAAGGTTGTACCTGAACCAAAAGGCTGAGTGTGGGGTTCACGGAGGGCCATACGTGTGTCCTGTCTCTTGAAATCATGTCCTTCAAAGAGCTGAGTGTGTGGGTCTCTGTTCCTTGATATTTTCTCAGCCTTAATTGCCAAGACCATTAATATTCAATTGTCAGACATTAAATGTTATAAGAATTAGAATAAACTAGTACAGAAGCCTTACCATTGCTTTTTCTGGCAAATCTGCTTGCCAGGGTCAACCTTTTTTACTCCTTTAGCTGTTTCTTGGTAGTTTCCTATATTAGCGTCCCAGGTTTATTGCTGTTACTAAGGGCAGACTACAGTGATTTAAATAAGACTTAAACAAGACTGTGCCTCCACACATGCCTTCCAGCCAACAAGAAAGGCACGATCCCCTGGGAATTGCAGTGTAACCTCCCTTCACAGACCATTGGCCAGGGTTGATCACATGATCACATGTAGTTGCAAGGGAAGCTGGGAAATGGGATCTGTAGCTGGGAGCCTGTGTGCACAACTTAAGTGTCTATTACTCTAGAAGATGAGGGGATACATGTTGGAGGGACAGCTGTCTTCCTTTGGCCCTTTGCTTTGGGCCACCCTAATATCTGTATGTATCCTTTTTCCCACAAACACAACATGCTCACCCTTTCCCCAAGGGAGTCTCTTTCGGCAAGGGGAGTGAGTCCTTTGCTTGGTCCATCTGGCAGCCCCTTGTTCTTTTAGTTGACCAGTGATTCTTAAAGTGTATTCCTTAGACTTCTAAGGCTTAGCTTCCCCTGGGAACTTGTTAGAAATTCAGGTTCTTGGGCCTTACCTCAATTGCCAGTGTAGATAAAGTTAAGAACTGCTGTTCCAGCACCTGGTTCTCTGATTTCTGACCCTGTTTTGAGGGGTGGGGTAGGTATTGGTGGAGCTTCCCTGCTTCCTGTTCTCTGTGGTCTCATCAGAAGTGGGAACTTCTGATAAGGCTGCCCTTATAGGGGGCTACATGGCTTTTATAGCGCTCTTTCTGCTGGGGAGAAGTGGTTTGGGGGCCTCAGAGAAGCTGTGGGGTCAAATAATGGCCAGCTTTTGTCACACCAGGCTTGTGGTTTCTTTGGCAATACATTTCCCTCAAAATGCTAGAAATTTCTGGTCTCTTGGCTTCTAATCAGTTGTGTATGTGATAACCACAGCTAATGATCCAGCCTAGATAGCTTACTTCTTAGCCCTGAAAGGTTTGCTCTTTTATTTAGTGGCCTATGTATTCAGCCTGCACCTCGCCCACCCCCCCACTTCCTCCTAATTTAAGGTGCATACCTGGAGCCTCCCCTGAGGCCACCTGAAACAACTTGGATGGGATGGAAGTGTTCTTCTTTGGACTCTTGCTTCTGGGCTCTGTGTCTGGCAGATAGTGGTGGACTGAGAATTAGATCAGTGGTGGACTGAGAAGTGTGAATTAGAAAGGTTGGGGCCATGCTATCACCTCCTGCTGGGACTTTCCCTTTGGGACCCCTGACAGGGGACGTGGTTCTTGGTCAACTTGGATTTTCTACTGCAGGCCGCATCATCATTTTCATCTCCGCTTTAACATGGTCTGGCTCCACAGGAGTTCTTCTGCCTTTGTTGGAGGTCTCTTGAAAAAGAAGCCACATACACCAACCCTCAGAACATTTTCAGCTTCTCCATTTAGAGTTACGGGATTGCTTAGCACATGGACTGCCTTCCGAGGATCACAGGTGACAGTTTTGCTTTGGTATGAGGAGAGTAATCAGCTTTCCAGCCTGCCATACCTGGGTCCTTGCCACCTCTAACATTATTATATTGATCTGACTCCTATGTTTTGTGCTTAGCCATTCAGTCGTTTCCGACTCTTTGAGACCTTATGGCCTGTAGCCCGCCAGGCTCCTCTGTCCATGGGGATTCTTCAGGCAAGAATGCTGGAGTGAGTGGCCATGCCCTCCTCCAGGGGATCTTCCCAACCCAGGGATTGAACCCAGGGCTCCTACATTGTAGGTGGATAATTTACCAGATGAGGTACCAGCGAAACCCTGGCTCCTATAAGAAAGGCCAAAATAACAACGAGTTAAACTAAAAGAAGATTTCTCTCCATTAGTAGTGTGTGTGTTGGCAAAAAGGCTGATAGGGTGGATCCACAGTGTCAGGGATTCAAGGTTTTTTTCTACCTTATCCTGCTATCCTGAACATGTGGTTTCCAGCTTGTGGTTTGAGATACTCTCTTCAGCTCCTCTTCTCTTTTCCATATTCCAGGCAGCAGAAAGGGGTGGGGACTTTTCTTTCCTTCTAAGGGTTTAAGCTGAAAGAGGTACTTTTATCACTTCATTCAGTTCAGTTCAGTTCAGTCGCTCAGTTGTGTCCGACTCTTTGTGACCCCATGAACTGCAGCACGCCAGGCCTCCCTGTCCATCCCGGAGTTCACCCAAACTCATGTCCATGGCGTCGGTGACGCCACCCAGCTACCTCATCCTCTGTCATCCCCTTCTCCTCCCACCTTCAATCTTTCTGAGCATCAGGGTCTTTTCCAATGAGTCAGTTCTTCGTGCCACTCGAGTGTATGTTCCTCGGTTCTTTGTCTCATCACAACAAAGACTTGGAGTGACAGACATTAAAGCCCCCTCAGCGTGTCACAGCTCTCAGGTCTTGGATAGACCGTGTTATAGCTTTCAGGTCTCGAATGGACCATGTTATAGCTCTTAGACAAATCAGTGTTACAGCTCAGTGTTACAGCTCTATTTTATTTAGAAGATAACAGGAAAATCCATCTTCGAAGCGTGAAGGCACATCGATCCAAAGACACGAGGAGAAGAGCTCCCCAGCGTGGTGGGGAGAGAGAGAGACCTAGCTTTGGCTCCTCTTATATGTTTATCTCTCCCTGGGCCTGTCCTATGTAAATTGGGCCAGCCAGGAGTGTTTGTTGTACCTGAGGTCCTCGCTCTGGTCCTCGGACCTTCTTTTGTTCTATTTTCGCGGGCTTTTCCCTTCTTTGTCTTCTAGCCACCGCCATTTTGGACTCCTTTTCCCTATTCTACCTACCTAACATTCGCATCAGGTGGTGAAAGTATTGGAGTTTCAGCTTCAGCATCAGTCCTTCCAGTGAACACTCAGGACTGATTTCCTTTAGGATGGACTGGTTGGATCTCCTTGCTGTCCAAGGGCCTCTCAAGAGTCTTCTCCAACACCACAGTTCAAAAGCATCAATTCTTCGGCCCTCAATTTTCTTTATAGTCCAACTTTCACATCCATACATGACTACTGGAAAAACCATAGCCTTGACTAAACAAACCTTTGTTGGCAAAGTAGTGTCTTTGCTTTTTAATATGCTGTCTAGGTTGGTCGTAACTTTCCTTCCAAGGAGTGTCTTTTAATTTCATGGCTGCAGTCATCATCTGCAGTGATTTTGGAGCCCCAAAAATAAAGTCTGCCACTGTTTCCACTGTTTCCCCATCTATTTGCCATGAAGTGATGGGACCGGATGCCATGATCTTCGTTTTCTGAATGCTGAGTTTTAAGCCAACTTTTTCACTCTCCTCTTCCACTTTCATCAAGAGGCTCTTTAGTTCTTCTTCACTTTCTGCCATAAGGGTGGTGTCATCTGCATATCTGAGGTTATTGATATTTCTCCCGGCAATCTTGATTCCAGCTTGTGCTTCATCCAACCCAGCATTTCTCATGATGTACTCTGCATGTAAGTTAAATAAGCAGGGTGACGATATATAGCCTTGACGTACTCCTTTTTCTATTTGGAACCAGTCTGTTGTTCCATGTCTAGTTCAAACTGTTTCTTCCTGAACTGCATACAGATTTCTCAAGAGGCAGGTCAGGTAGGCTGGTATTCCCATTTCTTCATTAAGTTCTATTAACTAGAACCTAGTCACATGACCATAATTAGCTGCAAGGGAAGTCTGAATGTAGCTTAAAAATGTAGTTTTTATCCAGGCAGCTGTCTGTCTAGCTAAAACTTCTAAAACTAGAATGTAGGAACTCATTCCTACATGTCAAAACATCCCGACATTCTAGAATGTAGCTAAAACTAGAATGTAGGAAGACAAGGGGAATGGATATTCTCACCACATTTGCACTATCTCTAAATAATGTGCTTATCCTGTTCTTTTCATATATATCAATTTAAATATTATCCATTAACTTCCTAGAAGAGAATTTGGCTCTACATGTTGCAGTAAAAAGGGAAAAAGAGGTATGAGTTTTTCTTTTTCCCTTTTCTGGGAACAAAGAAGATAAAGATAAAAATCAGCGAGCAGGCCTGAGCATTCCTTGTTTTTTTTAGTCTCAGTTCAGTTCAGTTCAGTCACTCAGTCGTGTCTGACTCTTTGCAACCCCATGAATTGCAGCATGCCAGGCCTCCCTGTCCATCACCAACTCCCGGAGTTCACTCAGACTCACGTCCATCGAGTCAGTGATGCCATCCAGCCATCTCATCCTCTGTCGTCCCCTTCTCCTCCTGCCCCCAACCCCTCCCAGCATCAGAGTCTTTTCCAACAATGAGTCAACTCTTCCCATGAGTTGGCCAAAGTACTGGAGTTTAAGCTTCAGCATCATTCCTTCCAAAGAAATCCCAGGGCTGATCTCCTTCAGAATGGACTGGTTGGATCTCCTTGCAGTCCAAGGGACTCTCAAGAGTCTTCTCCAACACCACAGTTCAAAAGCATCAATTCTTTGGTGCTCAGCTCTCTTCACAGTCCAACTCTCACATTCATATATGACCACTGGAAAAACCATAGCCTTGACTAGACGGACCTTTGTTGGCAAAGTAATGTGTCTGCTTTTCAATATGCTATCTAGGTTAGTCATAACTTTTCTTCCAAGGTCTACTGATCTTAATTTTGCATGTCAGTAACTAAGTTTGCTTTTGTGCCCCTTAACTCTGCAGGAGCTACAGTGCACATTTTCTTCTTTGACTCTATGCTAAATACATCCCCTATCTGGTGTTTACCCTTTCAACACCCTTCCCCTTGTAGTTACACATCAAAAAGAGGGCCGCAGAGCCCCCCAACTATCAGACTCAATTATTGGATTACCAGTGCCAGTTTATGACTGTCTTTGAAACAACTCGAGAGGAAGAAATCAAGATCCTATCACCTTTGTTCCTCATCACCATCTCATGACTGCAAGCCCTTGCCTTATAGAAGTCCCTAGACTCCTCATGGAGGAGGGACGCAGTTCTGGGGGCGTGAGCCTACTATGTTCCCCTGTCTACTGGCTGAGAATAAAAACCATCTTTCTATTTCCTCCAAACTCTGTCTCCGTATTTTTTATTTAACTTTGGTGGGCAGAGAAGGCCAAGATTTTGGCCGGCCACATACACACCTCTTCTCCCCGTTCCTCCAAATACATTTACAGCAATACATTTATATCCTCTGTAATCTGTAGATGGATTTTTAGTTCCTCTATAGTCTGTAGGTTGTTGTTCTAACTTTTAACGAATATCATTACATATTTAATGAATTTTCCATCAGCTCTAGACAGTGTCCCCCCCCCCCTTTTTTTTCAAGATATCTTTTGATGTGGACCATTTTTAAAGTCTTCATTGAATTTGTTACAACTTATTTTCTGTTTTCTGTTTTGGTTTTTTGGCCAAGAGGGATTTTAGCTCCCTTACCAGGAATCAAATCTTCTTAACCACTGGACCACCAGGGAAATGCCTAGGCAGTACCTCTTGATGGTTCACTTTGTGAGATGAAGTGACTTTACCTTGCCCTTTATTACTCTCCCCTCTCCGCTTTCACCTCCTGACTTCTGGCAGAGACCAGACATAAAGTGACTTTCCATGGATGTCTTCACATCCAGGCTCTTCTGAGCCCACAGGGAAGAGCAGGGTCTTAAGTGAGAGCCCACAGGGAAGAGCAGGGTCTTAAGTGAAGCCCCAGTCTCTGAGTCAAGATAGGAAGAGGAATGGGGCCTTTGTATTGCATTGAAAAATGTCTTTTTGTGATGGGGAAAGTACCGTATGCATAGGATATCCCCAGGGTGACTCATGGCTTAGAGTAGCATTTCCCAAATCACGTGCCCGTGTGCTCCAGCAAGTTACCTCCTACAAACAAAGGGTTCATGAAAAAATAAACTTGGGCAATCTGTATGCTTTATCAGTGCCCCCTAAGATACACACCAATGTTTTAAGGCTCTGATAAGTTCTGTAGCAAAGGAACCTATTTAGGCCAGTATTTTCCATTTACATTTGACTATGGGAGCCCTCTTTTCATTTGATACTTATTAATATTCCCACGGAATCAGTACACTGTGGGAGTCACTGCTCTAGTAAATGGTGGCCACGGTGCAGTTGTTGGGCATCCCAGGGGGGCCTCATAATGGAGAACCTGGGGCATCAGGGGCGGCATTCACATGGTCAGGCCAGCATCAGAAGAGTCTGACCCTGGGACCTAGGTTCAATCATCACCCTGGGGCTTAAAACCTGAGCATCCTTCTCCTGATGGGGACTTTTCCTGACCACCAGGCTTAGGGAGAGGGCTGTGTGCTGGCATCTGGGGGTCTCAGGAGCTGGAATCAAGGCAGAGGCCAAAGTATCAGAGCTGTGGCTTCCCGCCAGAGGTAGGTTGGTTGTCATTGCAGCTGAGCTTCGGAGCTGATGAAATGCCACTAAGGTGGGCACGGGAGCTGAACCCGCCAACAGCAGTGGTCTGATGGCTCTAGCTCTGAGCATGAAGGCATGAAACCAGCTATGCCTGACCTGTGAGGTGAAACTCTCCCTTGTTCTTCCTCATAGGGAGTTAGATACACAGAATCTGGAGAAGAGAGTCAGCAGTGAACTGAGGCATGTTATCAAGTGCCCACCATGTGCTAGGTGCCGAGGACACAGCAGTGAAAACACAGACTAGATCTCCGACCTGAAGGAGTTTGCAGTTTAGTTGAGAGCTGGATATGAACAGGATGCTGGCATAGAGATGGGTACCCAGCCGCAGCAGGAGTGCTCAAAGGAGAAATGTAGGTAGGTAGGTAGGAGGGTGGGAGAGGGGAAGTTTTGATTTCATCTGGGGAAGCTTCCCTGAGGAACTGAAACTTGAGTCTCCACTCAAAGGACGGGTTGGCCAACCACACAGGCATTTGCAGGCAGAGGGAACAGCGTGTGCAAAGGCCTGGTGGTGGAAAGGAGTGATGCTTGGCCGTGGTCAGGTCTGCTTTCATCAGGAGTGAAGGGAAGGTTTGGGAGGGAGTATCCCCACTGCTCTGGCCATGGTGGGGAACAGGGGCCTCTGAGGTTCCAGGTGTCAGCTGAATAGGAGAGCAGGAAGCTTCTGGAACCTGAAGGGACTCCAAGGGAGGTGAAGCAGGTTTCTTCTTTCCATCTGCTGCTGTCATCTTCCTGGGAGTTTGTTCTTTCAAGTTTCCCAATTTTCACACGGTCTTTTCTTAGTTGAGCAACCTTCACAGTTTCTAACTTTTGTTTGGTGGCTCAGCCAAAGTCATTTCCTTCCTGGAGCTGGGCTCTTGCTGGGTGGGGAGTTTCTGTCTGTTGTCCAGATTCCTAAAGTGAAATGGAAGAGAACAAACCCTTTCTCTCCCAAAGAGGCTGAGCAGTTGCAAGGACCAGACAGGCCTGGTGTGTGTATTCTCCTGGAGATTTCCCCAACACCCGCTCCTTTCCTACCACTAGGGAACAACAAAGTGTGGGAAGGACTCAGGTCCTAGGACCCCAGGAGACTTGCCCCTGGTGGTGGCACTGCACTGGACCAAGAGCCCCCCTGCCCACTCCCACCACATCCCAGCCAGGAGTCATGTTACCTGAGTGCTAGTTATAACTTGTATTTAGCACCTGATGTGCTGGGCAAGTATATTACCTCACAGATCTTGCTATTTTCATTTCATGGATGAGGAAACTGAGACGCAGGGATTAAGTAAGTCACCCAAAGCCACACAGCGAGTAAGCAATGGGCAGGGAAGGGATGCAGGTCTGCTTGATCTTAACCCTGCTGGGGGACATCACCAGAGGGCATCAAGTCTCACTTTCCCCTCTGAAAAACAGGCGTAGACATTGTCCTGTCTGATTGTCTCATAAACAGGGAAGCTTCAGAACATAAGTGGCACTAGGCTTTCTGAACATCCTTGCTGTGTGACTTAGCATGGTATCCTGACCCTCCTTCCACGCATTAGTGATTCCACTGGAAAAGAGCGAAGCTTTGAGCACTGTAGGTTTCTTGGGAGTCCGTGTGAGCGTGGACAGAGGGGCACATGTGGTGCCTTTCAACCAGTCCCCAGGTTTTCAGAGAGGACGAGTGGGAGCTGGAGGGAGAGGAGCCGCGGTTTACTGAGCTCCTGCTCTATGCCACGCTGTGGAAAGCAGCTCCTCTGGGTTACGAGCATTAGACACATGTTGAGGTTGCCCATTAATCAGGATGGGCTGTGGTATTGCAGTCACAGATAAACCTGGAAATCTTGGTTGTTCAATGTAGCAAAGATTGATTTCTCAGAGTCTAGGGCTGCCTCCTGCCTTCTGGCACTTGGTAGGCCATCAGGAATGCATGGTTTCCACAGTCACTGTAGAGGGAAAGAGACGAATGGACGAGGCTTGCTTTATCCGGGAAGTGACAATGGCATTTCCACTTAACACCTATTGGCCAGAACCAGTCAGTGCCCTCAGCCTAATTGCTAGAGAGGCTGGGGTCTGAGGGGCCAAATGACTGTTTGGTAAGCACCGTCTCAGCTCTAGGGTACCTCAGTTCAAGGGGTTTTTTACAAGATTCCACCTCACTGTGGCCCACGCGGTCTCACAGGGTCTAACCCTCGCCCAGTTCTCTCAGCTCATCTTGGCTACTCCCCCCACCCTCCCATTCATTCAGTTCAACCAGTAGGGTCGTCTTTCATTTTAGGAGATAGACCGAACTATCTTCTGCCTCAGGATTTTTGCACATGCTGTTCCTTCTCTTTACAATGCTGGTCCGTGCCCACCCCCATCCCCCAACTCCCTTGTATTCTTTCCGTGGTTCATCCCTCTCATCTTCTGAGTCTCGACTTAAACGGCACCTGTCCACAGAAGCCTACCCTGGACACCCCATGTAAGTAAGTGTCAGGTACCCCTCCCTTCCTCCAGCTTGTTTTCAGCGCAGAACTCCTCCCAGTTTACAATTAGATATCTTTGAACTATCATGTGGGTTTTGATAACGGTTGGCATCCCCTGTCCCTAACACAATGAGTAAGTGAATGAGGATGGATGAGTCATTTTAGCAGCTGGGGGACAGTTCCAATGGAGGATCCTAGATAGGGTGATTGGGAAGACAGGTCATGCTCTCTGACTTGCCTAACTTCATGTCTAGCTTGAGCTGGGAGTTTCTAGGGGTGTGTGTGTATGGACTTTGGATGCACAGGGAGGGAAAGGAAAAGGAAAAGAGAGGGTCTAGAAAGTTCTGTTTGTCCTGCTGTGGCCAGCTGGCACCTGGGTTCTTCACTTGGGGGCTGAATCACTTTTATTTGCTCTCAAAGGGATCCCTTTAAGCCACATGAGTCAGAATAAACACAAAAAATAAAGACAAATATATAAATACTCCATCACGGTTTACCTTGAGGTAGCACCCCTCAGCCGAGGGCTGTGAAGAGTGGGGGAAATTCCAGACTTGCTCACCGGGGAAATACCTTGCCGGCAGCTGGAATGCCCTTTGCTCAAGCATGTGGCTCCAGGGTTTGCCACTGTATCAAATGTTCCCAAATTGCTGGCCCCTGCGAGAAGATCACAGGGCCCTCTGCCAAGGACCCAGCATGTGTAAGCCTTTCGACCAAAGGAAGTGGGGCCTCCATAAACAAAATATAAGTAAGAGAACTATGTCAGGTTTCACTTTACTGAAGTATTACCTAGAGATAGCAACCGGCCTTTCCCCCCAGAGCTGTCATCTGAATTCAATAGGTTACACATACAGGAAAACACAGGAGGAAAAAACGCCTGACCTAAACTCGGGGGAGATGAGCATAACAATAGTAAATTACAATAGTAGCTTATAACTATTGAGCACTTACTTATTTCATCATCTCTGGGGGCGGATGGCACAGTTCCTCATCCCACTTGTCAGATGAAACTTGGAGAGTTTCCTTTGCCCACAAGCGTAACTGCGGTGTGCATGAGTGAATTCACTGAATTCACTATTGGGCCCCACAGCACATGTGATCTGTGGCTCATTAGAGAGAGTGGAACATCCTAAAAATACAAAGCGGGGAGAAAAAGGAATCAGACCCACTGTTCCCTGGGAACTATGGAGAGAGCGGAGAGAAACGCTTCTTTCTGACCCTTCCTCTGCCCCTTGGAGCTGGAAACTCAATCCTCATCATTCTGGGTTAAACCAACTGTTCTGAGCCTTATCTAGGGAGCTTTTGAAAACATCCAGACTCTGATTTAATTGATCTGAGAACCAACACCTCAACCCCTTGGCATCCACAGCCACCAAAGATGTTACTTTGAGCTTTGGCATCTCCTCCCATTTCTAGGGGTCTCAACAGGAGAACCCCAAGTTGCCTGTCCTCCTGGGTGTGAGCAGGCCAGCTGCCAATGACACAGCGGACAGAAGCAGGGCAGAGCTCTCCTCTATCAGGGCTTCTGTAATACTCAGCGCGACGGCCACTGCACCTTCAAGGCCCTGCCACTGCCCACTGAGACGCACATGTCCATTGGAGGGTTTAAACTGTTGGAACTGTCCATCCCAGATGCTTCCTTCAGAGAATCTAAATTGGGATCAGAGATTCTTCCTCTGTGTCTTTGAGCAGCAAGAGAGGACAGAGAATGACTGAGTCACAGTTTGTGCCCTCTCCCATCACTGGCCCAGCTGTGTATCTGGTTTTATATCTGGTTCCACTGAGTCCTGGGATTGTCCTGGGATAGAAGGGTTATAATGATTCTGACTCCATAGAAGATGCAAATGAAGCTCAGAAGGTTAAAAAATCCAGCCTAAGAGGGGCTGGCTCTGGAAACTTCCCCACACTTCCTCTCACTTCTACTCGGTGATCACAATTCCTATTTTTGGTTCTCATGATACAGCAAAATCAACTTTTTGTGTGCACTCTTTTTGAACATGTAATTGCAGCAGAGAAAAGAGTGCTGTCTCCTGGAAGTGTGAGGCTGCTCCCGTACATCAGTCATAGGAATAAATGATGTCACTGACTTGCTTTTTGGTCTTGGCAGACAGGAAACTGGTGAGATTTAAAGATCATCATGACCCTTTCGTGTGAGCGTTATGTCCTCCTTTGCCCCATCCTGCTCTTGATGTTCTATTTTTATTTCAACGACACTCTGCAGTATGTACTGGCCCAAAGGAGTGGGCGTGGTATCCTCTCAGGTATCACGATCAGTTTCCAGGCAGTAAGAGGGGAAAAGCCACAGTTTCTCCCACTCATGGGTTTGATGGTAGGAAAAGAGACAAGCAAAAGCGTGCCCTGCACCTTCCAATTCAGATCGGACACCAGCAACCCAAGAGTCAAACTGAAGATATGTCATGTTTATGACATGTCATGTCATGTCTGCATCTCAAAACCATCTGAAAACCCAGAGTGCTGAGACGGGGGTTTCACAGGAAACAAGCTTCTCAATTTGATTGCTACCGCAGGCCTGAAGCTGGGCTCCATCAGCTGTCCTCTATGCCCTTGTGTGTGAGTAGGTGGGACTCGAGTGGACTTTAGCTGAAATGCTCTGACGAGTTCAGTTTCAGGCTGGAGCCCCCGCTGGGTGCCACAGGACTGTTCCCTCCCCAGTCCCACACGTTTGCACAGAGCACAGTGCCAGCTGTAGGCTCCCGCATGTCACTGCACACTCTCCTTAGGGTGACAATGTAACGAAGCTGTTTCTGTTCCTGAGGGTGGAGGCCAGAGAGGTCAGCCACTGGTGGGTGGGTGGCCTTGATGTTCCTACCAAATAGATCTTGACCGAGAGGCAAAGATCTGTGCAGAAAGGGAAAGGGGAAAAGGATAAGTCACTGAAGTGAGGTCAGGCCGGGATGGCCACCTTCACTCCCATTTGACTGATGACGAAACAGGCTCAGCCAGGCCTCGGATGGGGGAAGGTGCCAGTTGGGGTGCAGGTGGGACCTTTAGAAGCTGTATATTCAGGAGCATCTCCTGCTGTGGTGGGCTGTCTGGGATCCCCTTCACCAGCAGGCCCGACTGGCCCAGTGCAAGGGGAACTGGAGCCACAGAAGAGCCACCTCTGGCCCTGTGCCTCATACATAGATGTTGTCATGAGGACGGCTTGGATGTGGCCCTTTGAGAAATATGAGACCCACACGAGGCAGTTGGTGGAGAGTGGGGTGTGCCAAGGGGCCATCTCCTCAGGCCAGAGAGGAGAAAAGAGGGCTCTGAGAGGCCCGGGGGCCCCTTCTTCCTAGGCTGTTCGCTTCTGCTCCATATCTTCCCAGGAATCAGTGTTCACTATTGGTGACTGTCCCTGTTGTCACTCTCTACAAGAAACTGTCACCCAGCACCTGAGGAAAGCAGTATATGACACGAGCAAAGACGTGGGAATCCGTGAATCCTGCTGGCAGGGCTGCCCTTGGGGAGGAACCTCGCTTCTGGGATCACAGTTGGGCCAGAAGGGCCTCTCCCTGATGGGATTGGCGTGGGGGCAGCGTGGTGCCTGAGGACCCCAGGTGGGGAGAAATGAAGTGTGTGACCTCTGGGGCCCCCCTATGGGGTGGCGTGAATTTCAGTTTGGGAAGAGGGCAATTCAGTTCGGGAAGATGAAAAAGTTTTGG
The DNA here is from genome assembly GCF_029378745.1 of Bos indicus. Classification (NCBI taxonomy): domain Eukaryota; kingdom Metazoa; phylum Chordata; class Mammalia; order Artiodactyla; family Bovidae; genus Bos; species Bos indicus. Next base: position 16,576,616 of record NC_091781.1, on the reverse strand, counting down.
ATGGATGATGGTGATGGTTGGACAGCAGTGTAAATGCACTTTTCTTTTTTAAAATAATGTTTATTTATTTATTTGGCTGTGTCGAGTCTTAATTGTGGCATGCTGGCCCTTCATCGCAGACATGCTGGCTTCTCTCTAGCGGTGTCTAGTGTAAATGCAGTTAATGCCACTGAACTGTAAAATTATTAAGATGATAAATTTTACGTTTTATGTATTTTACCACAACTTAAAAAAACAAATGCAGTAAAACAACAACAAAAAATTGTAAATGATTCAGAGTTAGGTTAAATGAAAACAAAAAGACTCCAGCCTACATTCTTTACACCCAATATGTGGGCTGCTTAAGAGATAACCTGTGGAACTTCCTTGGTGGTCCAGTGGCTGGGACTCCATGCTCCCAACGCACAGGGCCCGGGTTCAATCCCTGGTCAGGGATCCCATGTGCTATAACTAAAATCCTGCATGCCACGACAAAAATTGAAGATCCCACATGACGCAACTGAGCCCCAGCACAGCTGAGTATTTTGTTTTAAGAAAAGAGATAACCCACTATTTTAAAAATATGATACCACCACCACCACCAATGAAGTTCCCATGTTTTGAGCTAATCAGTTAACGTGTGCTGATTCCTCTTAGTCTCGTGGAAGCTGTCCAAAGCCAGCACAGCTGGGAGGTGATGAAACTGGTGTCCCTGCCAAAACCTGGACTCTGAGCAGCTAAGCTCTGCTACTTCTTTATAAGATAAAAGATATCTTATAAGATGCTGTGCTGTGCTTAGTTTCTCAGTCGTGTTCAACTTTTTGTGACCCCATGTACTGTAGTCTGCCGGGCTCCTCCATCCATGGTGATTCTCCAGGCAAGAATATTGGAGTGGGTTGCCATGCCCTCCTCCTGTGGGTCTTCCCAACCCAGGGATCAAACCCAAGTCTCTCGCATTGCAGACGGATTCTTTACCATCTAAGCTACTAGGGAATCCCATGAATACTGGAATGGGTGGCCTATCCCTTCTCCAGGGGACCTTCCTGACCAGGAATTGAACTGGAGTCTCCTGCATTGCAGGTGGATTCTTTACCAGCTAAGCTAACTGGGAAGCCCATCTTATAAGAAAGTTCCATTTAAAGGAATAGTATGTCAGTGACAGTAAAGGAAACAAGGAAAAAGTCACCCATTATCCCTCATTCGGCCTTCGGGATACTTTTGTGCATTCCCTCTGGCCTTTCCTCACTTGCTCGCAAGCTGTTCCCTTTGTCCTGCTTTTCCTCCGGTGGGGCCACGCCAGAGCCGAGCCACCTGCAGAGGGGAACAGGAGTGCTAAGGACAGTGCATTTGAGTGGTTCTGTCCTTGCTGGGTAAATAACAGTGAAACCAGCCCCAGGGTTTGAATCCATCAGCTCTTTGGCTGGGAACAAACCATTTCACCCATCTGAGCCTCAATATGCTCAAAAGTAAAAGGCAGAGATAGCTGTCAGCCACCAGAGATGGTTGAGAACATCAGATAAATCTGCATGGCCTTCCGTGTGCAGTGCCGTGAATTTAGGCATTATTATTGTTCTAGTCCCAGAGCGCCTGTGTGAGAAGTTTGGTTCCGTAGCAATGATTGGTTTTATTTATAGAGAGACACAGTTTGTGTGCCTGCTCAGTCATGTCAGATTCTTTGCGACACCATGGACTGTAGCCTAGCCTAGAATTCTCTATCCATGGAATTCTCCTAGGCAAGAATACTGGAGTGGGTTGCCATTTCCTCCGCCAGGGGATCTTCCAGACCCAGGGATCAAACCTGAGTCTCCTGCATTGGCAGGCAGACTCTTTATCGCTGAGCCGCCCTGGGGAGCCCCAAGACACAGTTTACCTGTTGGAATAAATGCTCCTGCAGACCCAAAGGCTGGAGGTGTTTCGTTGAAGCCCCACCCGCTGCCCATGTGAGAACGAGCGAGTGGCCAGTCTTCCCCACACTTTGGGGTGCTCTGTTTTTTTGGTTCTCAAAAACATATGGGTCCACCTCTCACCACCAGGAGGTGAAGGGCCTTGAACGCAGGGCTGTAGAATTAGGATTTGGTCTGGGAGGCAGTGGGGGGTGGGGGGTGTCAGAGGGTTCATGTGCGGAGTGTGTGTTTTATCCTGTAAGTGGGGAGTCAGATGGGCTCTAAGCAGGGAAGTGGCGGGGCCAGGAAGGTGTCTCAGTAAGATGAGACCTGGGGAGGGCTCTGGAGGCCACTGGAGCTGGAGGCCGGACCAACCTGAGAGGACGGCAGTGCTGGGGGAGGGGAGAGGAAGCCGGTTCTTAGGAGCAGGCTCTGTGGAAGCTGGTGGAAACACACCCTCCAGCACCTTTGGGGTTTCCCAAATCACTGCAGAGAGGAAGTGATTATTCTCAAAAGGCAGCTGACCTCCACCCAGGCTCCTTTAGCCGGTCCTGCCTACTCAGGCTGTGTGATCTCCGACAAGCCACTTAACCTGCTCAGGCCTCAGAGTCTTCATCTCCAGCAGGATGCACTGAAGGACCTTGGGAGGATTTCATGCTTGCAGAACTGGGGCTGACCAGACGTCATGGCTCGCAGTTGACGTGGCTGCTATTTTCAGGCTTCCCATCTCTAAAACAGGGAAGGATGCACGTGTCTGCACTGCTCATGGAAGGGGAAGCTGGAAGACGGGCAGTACTTTTATACTTAGGGGCTCAACTAGGGACTCAGTGGTTCCCCGATGTGTTCAGAGAACCTCATGGTCTACAGAGCCCTTTCATGTATGCGTTCTCATTCCCTCTTCCTGACAGCCCTGTGAGGGAAGCAAGCAGATGTTATCATGACTATCACTTCTGTCTCATAGGTGAGGAAACAGGCTCGGAGAGAGAAGGAAAGTGACTTATCAAAGGTCACACAGCTGGTAGGATTGGAAGTCAGGTGGGTCTGACTCAGAGTGCCTGAGATGGACGGTCGCAGAGATTGTCGGGTCCAAGCGCTATACATTACACGCGGGGAGGCCAAGGCCCAGAGAGGGAAACAACTTTCGGGGGCGCATGAATCTGAAGCCAAGCCCAGACTCTGAACCAAGTCTCTAGATTTCTCCATCCAACCTCTCTATGGCTAACCCACTTCACTGAATGATAATAGCTTTCTTTCTTCCTACCTCATTTCAGGGAAACCAGTTCTTGAAGTCAAGTCTTCCATCCCAGACTTCTCGGACACTGTGAAGCCAGGAAAGCCTTTGGCAGCTTCTGTAAGAAACACTGAGGATAAGCAAGAAACGGGGCAGCCTGTGAGGCCACCCACCTTTCCAGGCTCAGGTAGTTTTAATTAAACTTAATTTTTTAATTTAAAGGAGATTTATTTAAGGAACTGTTTTATCTATGAGGATATTTAGCTCAGAGTATAATAGCAAAAAAATGGAAACAACGAGTGTGGGTGGCCAAATTAATCACAGATGGCGGTAACAGTAAAATCCTGCTAACAGTGACATAGGGATGAATATACACGGGCTTCCCTGGTGGCTCAGATGGTAAAGAACCTGCTTGCAACGTGGGGGACCTGGGTTCGATCCTTGACTTAGGAAGATCCCCTGGAGGAGGGCATGGCAACCCACTCCAGTATTCTTGCCTAGAGAATTCCCATGGACAGAGGAACCTTGTGGGCCACTGTCCATAGGGTTGCAAAGAATTGGACATGACTGAGCAACTAAGCACAACAGAGCACGTGTATATACACGTGGAAATATGCTCGTGATACGCTGAGGTTAAAAATGTCAGATGACAGAAGGATATATGCCATCTATTACCTTTTTTTTTTGTTTGGCCTCACTGCACAGCATGTGGGATCTTAGCTCCCCAACCAGGGGTTGAACCCTGAATTGGCAGAGCACCTGGGAAGTCCCGCATTTTTGTAAAAAGGAAAAAGAAACTCAGTAACAGAGGGCTTTGTATGTGTTACACACTGTTCTAAATTTATCCTTCAAAGATGTTGACCTTTTTAACCTTCAACTGACTGTAGGAGTTTGGTATTATTTTTCTCCCCATTTCACAGATGAGGAAACTGAAGCACAGAGAGGTTTTCATCATGTGTGGTAAGGAATCATACACCTTGGAGTTGCCACCATGTAAATGCTTATTAAACGTTAGCTGATCTTAGGAACATTCCAAGCACCCCAGCTAGGTTGAGTCTGGAAAGTTAATTCTAGGCCGAGTAGTCTGAATTATTTCCTATAGCCTATCATGTTCATATGCTATGGGCCCAGGTATTTTACCTTTGGTTCCCCAAGACCCAGCACAGGCTCCGGGCAGGGAGCCTACTGACCTCTTCATCTGCCATCCTCAGGCCCCTGGCCCTTGCAGCCATGTTGGGGGTTGCCAAGGGGCGCTGCCTGCCCCATAGCCGTCCTCCCCTCTGCCTGGTAGAGATCTGCTGCTTTGTTCTGTGGAGTTTGAGTATGGAGCGTGAAAGTGACTTGCTCAAGATCATGTGGGTAGGAAGTAGCATCTGAGCCATGTGATTTGAACGCTCATGTCCCCAGCCACTACACACACCACTGACCCAAAGCTTCTCAGCCCGCTTCAGTTGTCTCCACCTCCTTGTCCCCTGGGGAGGGACTCAGCCAGCAGGTGACTTCCCCAGGGGACCCGTTCTTCATGCCATCCTTCCCACGTCTCCCCCGGAGTCCCACCCACCTTCTGTTTTTCTGCAGTCTCCTGAGTAGAGAGCCGGAGACCCCAAATCCACGAAACCTCCCAAAGTCATTGATGTGGCCCCCGAAGCCAGGGTCAGTGTCGGCTGAGAGGAGCAGGCATGGGCTTTTGCATCTGGCAGACTTATATTTGAATCCCAGCTCTGTCCTCTTATCAGGAGACTGACTACTTTAGCCTCTCTGTACCTCATTTTCTTCATCTAAGAAATGGGCATAATAATAGAAACCATATCATCCTGTGTGGGAAGTAATTATACACCTTGGGGTTACCACCATGTAGATGCTCATTAAGCATTAGCTGATCTTAGGAATGTTCCAGACACCCCAGCTAGGTTGAGTCTGAAAAGTTAATTGTAGTCCAAGTAGTCTGAATTATTTCCTACAGCTAAAGAGTTTTTTTGTTAAGGGCAGAACTCTGATCAGTGATTAAAGATAAGGGGATATGGTCCTAAAGCTCATTTGACAGTGGTTGGTAGCCAAAGGGAAGGAAACTAATAAAATAGGGAGATTCTAGGGGAGTGCGGGTGAGGCTAGAGAAGATTACTGATAAGCAGCTTCTTTGGAGGTTCCTAAGCTCAGCTGCTGTGAAAACAAGCACCGTGTGTCTCTGCCAGCCTTCGCACCCTTTGCTTTCTTGAATGGCACCTGGAAGGACATGTTCTTAGACAAGTCAGGACCATAACTATCTGTAGACAGAGACAGGAAGTCTATTGTCTGTCTTTGCCCAAGCTGAAAATATGGGTGTGATCATTAATTTCCTCAAACAACCCAAAGCCAGTCTTCTCTTGGGAAAACCCCAAGGTTCTATTGGGCCCCAAAGTTCCAGCTGTTTCTCTCATAGGAGTGGAGAAGGTGGAGGCAAAGGTAGCTGGGGAGGAGGACTGACAGGTGGGAACGGTGCCTACTGGCAGTCACTGAATCGGCTTGACACCCTAGGGCGGAGGGCTCTTGGTAGCTAGGGAAGGAGGCATAACCTGTCGAAACTCTATGGCTGACCAAGCGGCGGGAGTGGGATTCAGCTCATGTGAATTGTTCCAGAGTTCACATCTTAACCTCTGTATCTCCTGATCTGCTGGCAGTAGGTAGGGAGGAAGTAGGGAGAGACATGGAGAAGGAAAATACACAAGCAGATGAGCCATGGACAAGTTCTCAGTACCTCCTTAAACAGATACTCCAAGCTAGATTTCAGATAAAAGGGCACTGAGCGGCTGAAATAACTGTCACAAAGCCTTACCTATAGGAGAGGCATCGGCTGTTCATCAGAACTGATTTGCTCTCATTCTATATGTAGTTTTACCAGCCTTGGTACTCCATATATACCAGAGGCTGGTCTTTGTGCTTTATGCCATCTTTTAATCTGGAAAAGAACTCTACACAGAATGGACTATTACTGTTTTCTTTTGTTGTTGTTTCTTCATTTTTACATTTGAGAAAGCTAAAATGAGGCACAACTCACCCAAGTTCAAATCTTTAGTAATGACAGAGCCAGGACTGGAGCTCAGTTCTGTCTGCTACCAAGAAAGAGATAGGGAAGCTGTAGATGCTGATGCACTGCCTGCCACATGGCAGGATCCAGAAAACTCCAAAATGAGATACAGCACTCTGCCTGCAGTGATGCAACTCAGCAGGACAAGATTTTGGTGTATTCTGCTTGAGAAAGCAAAAAATCTTCTAGAAAGATTTCTGTGGGAAATGGCACACGAAAGTTGAACTCTAGTGTTTTGGAAATGACATTTGTGTAGACCAGTGTCTTCCATGAGTGTTTCCAAAGAAAGCAAAGGCTTGTTCTTACCTGGTTTCTCAGCCTTGCAGCACTGGCCCACATTCCACTCCCTTTCCCTCCACTCTCCAAACCAGAGAGACAAACAGACTGAACCACCCTCAGTAGCTCTCCTGTGTCACAAGAGCAGACCTCAGCGATCTCCCTACACTGAGAGGCTTGGTGCAGCCCCCAGAGCAAACCCCAGGTATCAGACCAGAGAATCGTGGCTGTGTGAGGCCAGTGCAGACCTTGGTATTGCTGGGCAGTGGGAGAGGGTGAGGGACCATGTGTGCAGCCTAGTGCGGCCACCCTGGGGTGGGGGGAGCGGATTGTGCAGAAATGCAGGAAAGAAGCAGCGGGGGAGTTGAGTTGGCCTAGAGCAGCTGTCCCCAGAGTGCAGAGCCTCTGCCCGCCAGTGTGCATGGAACACAGGTGTTAGAGTGTGTGTTACATGCACAAAAGACTAGGGATTCAATGCTGAATACTCAAGATGTGAATTAGAGCAGAGTGAAAGAAAACATCGTGGGGCAGCACGGACGCATGACCCACACCTAGGAGGTGGACGACTATGACCACTGTGACTCAGGCCAAGGAAGGGCACTGAGCCGAGCCTAAGAGATGGCGGGGTGACAGTGGAGGCCTCTGAAGATGGAGCAGCTGTGGGTGGAGCACCCACCCAGGGAGCCTCCCCTCTGCATCCAGGCACCAGGGGTGGGGGCAGCTGTGGCAAGCTCAGCCTGGGGGCAGATGCACAGAGGGATCTGAATGAGCAGCTGTTCTTTGGTCAGTTATACTGCCAGCAGCTGGTCTGCAATGTGTTGCTGGTTTTACTTAATTTGTTTTACCTTTTTATTTTTTTTAATTGAAGTATAGTTGATTTACAATGTTGTATTGGTTTCAGGTATACCGCAGAGTTATTTAGTTATACAAATATATATATCTATTCTTTTTTTTTCAGGTTATTTTCCCTTATAGCTTATTACAGAATATTGAGTATAATTCTCTGTGCTATATAGTAGGTCCTTGTTGGTTATCTATTCTGTATATAGTAGTGTGTATCTGTTAAACCAAGCTCCTAATTTATCTCTCCCTCAACCTTTTCCCTTTTCCCTTTCATTTTTTTTTTAGTGGCTGAGTAAAAATACCCCATCTTCTTTATTCGTTTATTCTGGTTTTATTTTTTCCTTTTTATTGGCCGAAAGTTTAATACCTATGCCTGAGCTATAGCTCTTATTCCGAAGCTCAGTTTAAGCTGCAGTGCCCTGAGGGACAAAGAGGGTATGTGTGACTGTGTGTACACCTGTGTATTTTGGGGAGGGGTGTTTATTGTTACTACCCCCATTCTGGGGGTCTCTGGTGCAGTGTGGATATACCAACATGGTACCTTCTCAAGTGTAGTCCTTTCAAATATAGCCAGTGCTGGAAAATATGGGGGAAAAAAAGAAAACAAAAGACAAACAAAAACTCTAGAAGCAGCAGAAAACTCAGGGAGAGAGGCTTACTTAGGGTGGCCCCTCTCCTCAGAGAATGAAAGCGCCTCAGACTTTGTATCAGGTGAGTTTTGTTTTATTAGCTGCCTGGGTAAATAGTTTTGAAAAGCTGGTTCTAGTTTCACCATGGTGCTGTTTTCAGTCTTCTGAGTTAATTTTTATGGCCAAAGTTCCGCATTAATCACTCCTTTGCTGGTAATGTAAGCCAGACATACTTGAAGCAGGTGGATGAGGTCCACAACACTGGGGCCAAAGTCAGGTTCCCTTGGGAGGGCCGGCCTCCTGTTACACAGAGGCCAGGCCTGCGGGAGGACCACTTGGGTATCTCCAGAGGATGGCATCTGAAGCTCTGGCTTCTGGCCAAGGTCCACTTTCACGTGTCTCTTGTGAATCTTCTCCATTCACTAAGGGCGTGAAAGCACAAACTCTGGAGCCACTGACTGGGTGTCTTTGGAAAGGTGGGGTCACCTCTGTGTGCCTTAGTTTCACCACCTGTAAAGAGTAGATGATGCATCTGTCTCCTGGAACTGTTGTGAGGGTGAAATGAATTAGGTCAGGGAAGGGCTGGGAACAGAGCCCGGCATACTCTCAGTGTGTGTTAACTGAGCGTGCCTGGAATGCTTACCACAGCCTGGGCTTTCCTGCTGTGGCTTTACCTCCTCATGGGCTGGTTCCTCGGCCTTGGTGCCTTCCCTCCCTCACAGCTACTTGTTGCAAATGTTTCCTCATCTTGGAGGTCCAGGTCAAGTGTTCCTTCCTCTGTGAAACCTTCCTTGATCTCTAACTCACTGAGGCAGACCTCTCTTGCCTCTCCCCTGGGAGGCTGGTTATTGCCATTCCTGCCACATGGAGGTTTCTAGAAGTCAGGCTCTGTAGCTGATTCACTTGTGTCCTTCTCAGCTGCTTTCGAGGGAGGTGGGTTAGGGCTGGGAGTCCGAAGGCACAGGGAGCTCCCTTTGAAGGCTGACTTTGCCACTTCCATCAGTGTGGCCCTGGGCAGCCAGCCGCCTCCAGCGCCTCCTTTCCTCCTCCTGTCACGGGGGACTTTGTATAGGACCAACCCACAGGGCTGTGAGAAGTCTTCCACAGGGTAACATGTGAGCAGCCTGTGGGCTAGCGCCTGGCTGTCAGGAAATGGCTGACCTCATGATCGACAGTAAGTGTCACTGGCGTGAATGAGACACTGGCCGGGTCGGGGGACCAGTCAGGGACCCCTCCCACCTTCCTCCAGCATCCGAGGCCTGATCCACTGTCTCTCCTTTTCAGGACCTGCTGCAGTCAGAGTCAACCTCCCAGCCCCTCCTGAAGATGCCTCTTCTTCCTTAAAAACCAACCAGACTGCCTCAGCTGATTCAAAGGTAAACCCCCCACCCTGAGTGTAACCCCTGGCTTTGACTGTCTTTCTAAAATGCAATGTGTTTATTCCCTGAGACCAGTTTGGGTGTTAGGGGTCCGAGTGAAGAGGCGAACCCCATCGAATTACTCTGAGCTTCTAAGACTCTTAAGTGCCAACCCTCAATAAAACAGGAGAGAGGGTCGGGGAGAGGGTGAGCTTTAGTTTTTAATGAGCTTTTCCATTATTTGTGTTTAAATGAGAGCTGATAATTGGCATCCTCCTCACCCCCCGAAATATCTTGGTGGCAGTAGTCATTTGCTTAGAACATGCCTTCCCTCCAACCTTTTTTCAACACAAAATATATCTGATTTATTCTGAATTTTTAATGATTTGGGTCCAGGGTCACTAGTGACTTCTGTGAATCTTAAGCACTTTTTGCCTTTCTAGGCTCTTTCTTTCATTTAAAAATGTTTTTTAAAATCATATTTTATGATTGCAATGGTATAAAGATGAACATAATCCAAGTTGGATTAAAAATTTCAACATTTTCTTTGAGGTGAAAAGTACATTTTTATTCTTTAGACTTTGAAAGAAATTATGTTAAGACATTTTTGTGGGCCCTTAAAAGTGTCTTGGTGTCTGGCAGGGAAGCCAGTGCTACACAGATCTGGTCAGTGGAGCTTTTCCATAAATGGGACTATCACTTAAGCAAGGTGATTTATATTTTAATAATTAATCATTTCAAAGACAACTGAATAATTGGGAGAATAATCATGAAGTAATGTTAAAAGAAAACACCAGAAATCAAAACAATGTGTGTGACATGATCTCAGTTTTTATTTATTTATCCTTTATTTTTCTTCTTTTTTTGGCTGAACCGCAGCTTCTGGGATCTTTAGTTCCCAGACTAGAGATCAAACCCATGAACCCTGAAGTTGAAGTATATGGTCCTAGCTGCTGGACTTTTAAGGAATTCCCACAATCCCAATTTAAAAAAGAAATCCTCATATATCTAACTGGCAAGAAGAGGATAATGGGGTCATGCATAATTAGCCCCCGACTCTAATTCTTTAAAACTGTTTGTGAGAGCCTGCTATGCTGTGCTGTGCGTGCACGCTCAGTCATGTTGGACTCTTTTATGACCCTGTGGACTGCAGTCCGCCAGGCTCCTCTGTGCATGGGATTTCCCAGGCAAGAATACTGGAGTGGGTTGCCATTTCCTACTCCAGGGGATCTACCCAACCTAGGGATTGAACCACATCTCCTGTATTGGCTAGTGGGTTCCTTACCACTGTGCCACCTGGGAGTTCCTTATAAAAGCATATATAACTTTAAAAAATGGAAATTTATGTCTACCTATTTTAAGGAGGGCCGCTTTTCTTAGACTTACGTAGGTTATGTGGACCTGTATCCTGCTTCTCAGCATGTATACCATGTGTAGGACCAGGGGCACCAGCCCAGCCACTGACCTGGAGTGGAATCTGACTTCAGTTGTTTGACCCTTTGTAAACTGAAAATAAAAAATAAAGGAAACATTGACCGTGGGCTGGGAATACTCACATTGTAGTTAATCTATAGGTAGAAAGGTAATGTTACCTTTCAGGGTACTATGATTATCTTCGTTTTTGCTGATGAGGCAGTGAAGGCTCAGAGAGGTTAAGTAACTTGTCCAAAGTCACAGAGCAGGTTAGAAGTGGAGCTGGGATCTGTCCTTTTTGTATTCCTCCTCACTGGATGAGATGATCCCATTCACCCCTCAGCTCTGCTGTTCTGAGATTCCCTGAGGTAGTAGGGAAAATAATACTTTCCATATTAATCTCTGTCTCTTCTCTATGAATTTCCAGGATTTCAGTGCCTCCATTCCTAAGCAAGAGACACTTTCAAGCCTGGCTGGAGATGACCTTTTCTGGAGTGAGGTAGATGTGATCCAGGCAACTGATAATTTCAACCCAAGCCACAAAATCAGTGAGGGGACCTTTGCCGACGTCTACAGGGGGCACAAGCGTGGCACACCGTTTATCTTCAAGAAGCTCAGAGAGGTAGGCACTTCTTGGTTTCCAGTAAGAGGTGGAGGCTGCATGGTGAGGCTGGATTTTCATGTTTCAATGTCTTTTCCCACAGATGGCCTGTTCAGGTCCAGGATCAGTGGAAAAATTCTTCCAGGCAGAGGTGCAAATTTGTCGTAGGTAAGTCTCCTCTTTGGAAAATACTCTGTTTGATAGTGATGACAGCTAACCTGTATATGGTGCTTCCTATGTGGCAACATGTTTTAAGCATTTTCTTTATGTAATCCTCATAAGAACCCTGTAACATGGCTACTATTATAAGATTATTTTACACATGGACACATTGTGGCACAGAGATGTTAAGTGTTTTGTCCAAGATCACACAGCTAGTATGTGGCAGAGCTGGAATTTGGTTGGTTGATCTGACTCCTTCCATGCTTTTTCTCTGTAGCCACTGTATGCATGGATTAGAATTATAAAAGAACCTCGGCTCACTTGGCTCAACTCCTTCCTTCCAGTCGGGAAAGAATCTGTTTCTGTCCCATTTTTTGAGATGGACAGAAATGTACTGATTCCAACTCTAAAAGCAAATGATGACCCACAGGCTTAGCCTGGCCTAGCTCTATTTTAATGGCCTGAGAGCTAGGAATAGTTTTTACATTCTTAAAGGGTTAAACAAATAAAAAGAAGATAATTTCATGACACATGAAAAGTATGTGAAATTCAAATATCAGCATCCATAACGAAGTTTATTGGAACCCAGCTGTCCTTATTTATTTCCGTGTCATCTGTGGCCGCTCTTTCGTGATGGTGCACAGTGGGGGAATTGTACCAGAGGCCAGATGGCCTACAATGGCTAAAATATTTACTGTCTAGTTTTTTATAGAGAAATTTTGTTTACCTCTGGTCTTGAGCAATAAGGGCCTTCAAAAGTCATCCTCAAACCTGCATTTTATAGATGACGAAACTGAGGCTGGAGAAGTAAAGTGAAGCTTCCATCACAGAGCTTAGTGGGGGCAGGGGCACTGGGAAAGAGAAGGGGAGGACATTTGCAGACCTGGACACTTGTCCTGCCCCTGCTGTCATTGCCTGATGGATTTAACACACGCATACTAGGCCTTTGCAGTGTGCTGGACACCAGCTGTCATTTGAGCTGGCAAGTCACTCTCCGAGTTTCTCTGCCAAATATGCAGTCTCGGGAAAGCAGTGTGTGATGACTGTGGTATATTTTAAGAAATAAAGAAAGTTTTAAAGAGGAAAATAGAAATCACCGATTTTCCATAGCATCTGTAAATTACTACTACAGTATTCAGATTTTTATATATTTTCTTTAGTCCTTTTTCTCTTCATATATATATATATGACTACACACAAACACACACACATATACATATATACACATCCTTAACTACACACACACACATGCACACACATGCACACTCGTAATGGAAACTGGAAATCTGATTCCCTTTCCATCTTGGTATAGAGCCTTCCTGGAGTAAGCAGCTATTGCTTCATTCATTCATTTGGCAAGTGTGAGTCATCAAGGCCTTTCTTGGTTCTCGGGAGTGCAGACATGCAGAAAACACAGCGTCCGCCTTGGGGAGTTCATGGTGCCGAGGGGAGAGTGAATGTAAATAACTGGTGAGGGTGGAAAGTGTGCGGTAGTGCAGTAGGATGGCCTAGCGGGAAGCGGAGAGGGGCTGAGGGGCAGGCAGGTGGCCCTTGAAACAGTGTTCAGGAGAGTCCATCAGCATCTGCCTCAAGGTGGAGGAGGGAAGAATGAAGGGGGTGTTTTCAAAGCTATTTATGACGATGAAAGGTGACTAATTAGATGGGAGAGGTAAGGAGGTTTCTAGGAAATTGGATGGTTGGTGGTGCCCTTGGGTGAGCAAGTAACTAAGGCTGGAGAATCAGGTTTGGAACTTGTTGAGTCTAGGTGTTCACCTGGAACATTGGGATGCAATTTGACATTCAGGTCTGGACTGTGGGTTGGACCTGGAGAGATGTAGGGGTGCTCCTCATAGAGAGGGTGCACTTTGTAGAGGTGAGAGATCCCTGATGGAGCAGCTTATAAAATGAGATGATGAGCCCATCCAGGGAGACTCAGGTTTCAGAGAAAGGCTGAGGAAGAGGGTCTTAGTGGAAAAGGCCAAGGAAGAGCTGTCAGAGAGGCAGGAGAGTCAGGAGGGAACAGTGACTTTCAATCGGCCAGAAGAGGATTTTGTGAAGAATCACAAGTGGTTGGGGTATCATGTACTTTGAGTTCTTTGATTTCAAGCATCTTGAAGGCATGCAGTTGTCATCTCTCTACCCTCAGGAGTCAGAGCATTTGGTACCTGGGAGCTTCCTGGTGGCCTCGTGGGTGGAGAGGGCAGAAGAGGTGGAGGAGGCAGGAAATGGAGCTGTCTTTGATTATTCTTTCTGTCTAACTCCTCATGCCTGCACTGATGCCTAATTTCAGATGCTGCCACCCCAACGTCTTACCTCTGCTGGGCTGCTGCACTGGAGAACAGTTTTACAGCTTGATTTACCCATACATGGCAAATGGTTCTTTACAGGACAGACTCCAGGGTCAGGTAAGGGGCTGGGTCATGGTCAAAGAACAGGACTAGGCAGCATTCACTTACAGAATCAAGGATTAAGAACTTAAAGGAATCCAGAGGGGAAGAGGGCCACTCAGCGGCCTTTAAGGAGAGGAGTTGGGCCAAGATAGATAAGATCTGGCTAAACATCTTCAGGAAAAACCTATTTAAAAAGTTTTTTGACAAAGAGGCATTTAAATCAAGAGTAAGACAAAGGTAACCCATAGCACTATATTATCCAGTATTGTTCTGAAGGTACAAGCCAGTGCACTAGGCAAGAAAAAGAATGAACAGATACAGAGTATGGAAAGTGGAGGTACATTTTTCTTAAAAATGGTATTCTAATAAATTCCTATTTGTTTGTGAATATATGGAATATTTATGGAGAGATACAGGAAACTGGTACCTTGACTGCCTCTGGAGAACTACATGTAGACGGGGCTCAGGTTGGGAGACAAACTTTTACTACATACTCATTTGACCTTTTGCATATCATACCATATGAGTGTTATATCTATTAATGTTATAATTTTTAAGACAAACAAGCCTCCTTCCCATAAAGTCCTCAAACAGAGTGACAAAAGTTATTCCACAGCAGAATTATTGCTTCCCTTGGGAGGGATAAAAGTAGTTATTCATGGTATAATAATGATTGTTAGCTTTGCTGAGCTCTCACTGTGGGCAGGACACCGTGATAATGGCTTTGTACATCTCCTTCAGGCCTTGCCACCACCCCAGAGGTTCCCCCATTTTCAAAAAGAGGAGTCTCTGCCACAGAGAAGCAAAGTAACTTACCCAAAGAAACACAGCTGATGGGTATCAGGGCAAGAGTTCATGTGGCTCCAGATTCCAGAGTTTTTGAGAAGAAATCTATTAGCAAGGCCAGTTCTTAGAGGACGTAGAATCTAAGAGGTCACCTAAAAAATAAGAAGGGATTTTTCTTGGACATTCAGCCTTAGAACAGCAGTGGAAGTATAGAGGGCTTTAGACCACCCATAATCTCCATCAGCTCTTGTGACATCTCTCCAGATACTTATAAAATCAGCTCATGTGCTTGATGTGCCAATGTAAGGTCCTTAGTTCCTCTCCCAAGCAGTCCCTCTTAGAGACGAATTCCAGAACTGCTGCATGATAGTCATGATAAAAATAGCTGCTATTTAGTGAGCACCCACTGTGTGGCAGGTACTATGCTGAGGGCATACCATTCACTCCTTTGAATCCTTACTACAGCCTTAAAGCATAGGGATTAACGTTTCTATTTTATATCAGAAAAAACTGAGGCTCAGAGATGTTGAGTGTCTTTTCCAAAGTCACACAGCTAGTGGGTGTCTGGGCTGGGATTTATACGTAGATCTGTCTGATGTCAAAACCAGTTCCCTGCCAGTAAACCATGCTGGTTGAGCCCTGTTGTTGAGGACCTGAGGGCTGGAGGAGAGACAGGAGCCCAGGACTCTGTCACTTTAAAGTCCATTGAGACTTTAAAAAGGCACAGATGTCACTATTTTCTCCTCCTTTTCTTTCTCTTAGGGTGGCTCAGACCCTCTCCCCTGGCCCCAGCGCATCAGCATCTGCTCAGGACTGCTTCATGCCGTGGAGCACCTGCACAGCTTGGAGATCATCCACGGCAATGTCAAGAGGTGAGAGAGGAGGGCTGAGCCCCGCCTCAGGCTGGGGTGGCAGGGATGAGGCCACACACACTGCTGGGTCCCATTCCTTTCCCTTTGTCTCTCTTTTCTTTGACTTTCTCTCCCCTCCTTGCCTTTCTTGGATCTCTTTTTCTTTGCTGTTCCCTGGAACATCAGTGTTTCTAGGTTGTACTCTGTCTCTGGTTGCCGTCAGCATGACTCCCTATCTCCCTAACAAAGGTATTTCCCCAAAAAGTTTGTTGGTATTTACCCACAAGCCTTCCATTCCCCTGCCATATTTCACTTCCCCTCCAGCAGCCGATCTGGACTGGGTCCTCGAGCTGTGGGCTGTGGCTGCCAGGCTCCCTGGGCTTCTGAGACCTGCTTTCGTTCGTGCATCTGTTGTCACAGATCCTGTGACACAGGTTAGGTGTGCACCCCAGCATCTCAGTACCGTGTTCCCAAGACTAGAAACATGGAGAGGGATTCCAGAAGATACCAGAAGATCTGGCAACAGTGACCTCGAAACCATAGCATTCGCACTTCCCCAGAGTTCTGTCCTCTTTTGGCCAGTGGAAGCCTTTTCCTCTTTTCTCCCCCCTGATTTTTATTGAATTGTGCAAACAATTGTAATAGCAAGAAAGGAAGTGAAGGGACAAGAGGTCATCCTGACCCTATTACCCTGACGTGGCCTCCATTTCTCTGCTGTTTTTCTTTTCCAGCCCTTGCCCACACAGATATCTCAGCCCTAAGATAGCACTATTACCTGATTACCAACTCATAATCTCTTTTCCCCCATGATTTAAACATTTCCTCATGTTGCATGTCATCAATTTTTTGGCACTTCTTAGTCTTCCGTTGAAGGTATTTGCCCATAATTTACATAATGGCTCCTAATAGCCAATATTGGAATTGGTGTCTACTTTTTTTGGGTGACAAGACAAAAGGATTTATTGAAAAGGGATGTTTAAGTGAACAGCAGCAGGGTCAGGGAACCCGGGAGAACTGACCTCTGTATCTACTTTTTAAAAACCATTTAGGGTTAGTTTGAATATTTCTTTTAAAGGTTTTGTTGTTATTTTTTTTGATGTAGGTCATTTTTAAAGTCTTTATTGAATTTGTTACGATATTGCTTCTGTTTTATATTTTGATTTTTTTGGCCATGAAGCATGTGGGGTCTTAGCTCCCTACCCAGGTATTGAACCTACACACCCTGCATTGGAAGGCGAAATCTTTTTTTTTTTTAACTTTCTGTTTTGTATCGGGGTATAGCCGATTAACAATTTTGTGACAGTTTCAAGTGAACAGTGAAGGCACTCAGCCATACATATACATATCCATCCTCCCCCAAAACCCCCTCACATTGGAAGGTGAAGTCAATCACTGGACCATGAGAGAAGTCCCCAGTTTGAATATTTTTATACATGTAGGTTAGTTTTTAAAAATTAAATTTTTTTCCTTTGGAGTACTTTCTGAGAGTATTCATTCCTGTAGATTAGATGCTTAAGTCTAAGAATATTTTTACTGTTCGTCTTATTCCCCATGATCTGAGCAGGTTCAGTCCCAAAGAATGCTGGTGTTTAGACTTGAGTCAGCAAGGCCACAGCTGGGGGTTGGAACAGCTTCAGAAGAGATGGAGCCAGTACAGCCTCTGGGCTCAGGGCTGATATCCGTGGGGATAAGGATGGTCGTGCCTCTCTGGCCACCAAATGTCATTTCTGGGGCAGCAGGACTGATCTTATCTTCCTCCCCATTTGCTGGTGGAGGTCGGCTCCCAATCCCCACCCCCCATCAGGACTGGCTCATAAACTTGTTGAGGGTCTTCAGTGACCCTCGTTGGCTGGTTCACTACTAAGCTGCTTTCCAAAAGGGTCTCCACGGCAACCTCTTCTTGTCCACCTCCAAACAAGAAGGTTCTCTCTGCCTTCTTTCCCACAGCTCCAATGTTTTGCTAGACCAAAACTTCACCCCCAAGCTGGCTCATTCGATGGCTCACCCGTGTCCTGTCAACAGAACATCAAAATACACCATGATGAAGACCCACCTTTTCCAGGCCTCCACTGCATATCTTCCAGAAGATTTCATCAGAGTGGGGCAGCTGACAAAGCGAGTGGACATATTCAGCTGTGGAATAGTAAGAGCTTCCTTCTGTGCTCAAATCAAGGCCTGCACACATCTGTCCTTCCCATGGCTCCTCTGTAAGCACAAACTAGAAATATTCCACAAAGTACAGCAGGAGTTGGCAAATTATGGCCTGCAGATCAGAACTGGCCTACGGCCTATTTTCTATGGCCTGTAATTAAGAATAGTTTTTATATTTATAAAAGACTGAATAATAACAACAACAGCAATAATAAAAGAACGTGTGACAGAAATTGTTTGTGGCTCACAAAACCTAAAATATTTACTGTCTAGCCTAGAAAGTAAATATCTCTAGAGATATTTACTTTCTAGAGAAAGTTTGCCAACCCTTGAAGTAAAGCTCCCCCTCCCCATGAGTGTCCAGATTCTAATAGGCTACAGATAGCTCCTGACTTCTCTGATGTGCATTCAGCCTGCCATCTAATTATCCATCCGCTTGTCTATTTCTTCTTGTTTGTTCATCTGTTTAGTCCATCTGTCCATCCATCAGTCCGGTTATTATCCAACCATTCATGCAACAGCCACCCATCCATTCGGAATCCATCCAGCCATCCAACCCGTGTCCTAATCACCACTGCTGTCCATCATTACTGTGTGCCAGGCACTTGGACTATAAATGTAACTAAAACACAGACCCTCCCCCAAGAGTTCATGGTCTGAATCTAGCAATCTCCAAAGCACATTTCTATAAAACACAGTTCCCTGAGATCTCAATAGGTTTGATGTGTTTAAAGGGTTTCGATGTGTTCAAATAGGTTTGAGAAACGCTGGGTTGAACAAGGTTATGCTTGTTCAAGGAGAAAAAAGTTACCACAAAAAATTAACCAGGGCCTTTCATATGGTAATAGTCTTTAACCTGGTAATAATGAAGCAAGGGTATGCAGCATGTCCCAAATTCCCTTGACTATGGAGCCTTGTTTTCTTAGCATCTCTAAACATCAGAGACCTGGGGATCCCAGTCTGGGAATTTCGGGCTGAGAAAAGTGACGGTTTCTGGCTGACCTCTGCCTAGAGCCAACAGCTGCATCTTGGCCCTTGCCTTCTCTCTTCGTCTCCAGCCTCAAACTCTGCACTTCCTCTCCCTGACCACAGTCTGTCTGGTTCTTCCACTAATGCCCTTCTTCGGAGCCATCTTCTGCCCTCAGCCCAGCTTCCACATATGAGGTTCTGCTTCCTACTGTCTCCTGGCACATCAGCCCTTCTGGTTTACTTGTCCCCCAGTTCTTTCCTGCCTCACCCCCTCCCCACCCCCACCAGCACCACTGTGGGGGCTGCTCAGTGAAGCTCAGCAGGGTCAGCCCAGGATCCTCCTCCCTTAAGAACCAGTGGAACTAAACCCCGAAGCTGCCAGGCACATACAGTGTAGAGCTGAAGAGCATGAGTTTGAGTCCCAGCTCAGCTGCTTTCAGCTGTGTGACCTGGGGTATCACTGATAACTCTGGGCCTCAGGTTTATACTCTGTAAAATGGAGGTAATGATGCATATAGAAATTAATGAGATTCATAAGATAGCATATAAAAACTGGTTAGCAGAGTATGTTACGTTGATCAGTATGATTATTATTATGGGGATTAGTGTTAATTATTATAATTTTCCCTGCCTTCACACCCTCACTCCTGATTTCTGTTTATGCTTGACTTTTTAACTCAGTTCTGGATGTAACAATTGACTTTCCCTTTCATTCATTCAGTGAGTGCCTACTGGTTCCCTTCAATCTTTTTCTCAGCTCTGCTACTGATGGATGGTATGATTCTCAACTTTGGTTCTTGTTGTGGGGAACACTGCCCTTCTCTGTTGTTATTGCTGTTTTTGTTTATCTTTTTTTTGAATATAGTTGGTTTACAACATTGTGTTAATTTCTGCTATACAGCATAGTGACTCAGTGATACACATATATACATTCTTTTTTATGTTCTTTTCCATTGTGATTTATCCAAGGATACTGAATGTAGTTCCCTGTGCTATATAGTAATAAGTCACTGGTTTTTTTATGAGCGCTAAGTAATTTTTGTAAAAGGCCTGGCACAGGGCCTGCCCTGTGGAAGAGGCAGAGGAAGTTTGTCTGTTCATTTCCTCTTGTTCTTCTCTCCAGTCTTGGCAGGACCTCGACTGGAGTCCCTTTTCTCTTGGCTTCCCTCCACCAGCTGCAGCGGTGCCTTCTGCTGCTCCCTCCTGGCAGCTGCAGTCTGTTAGTAACGCTGCAGGCCCTTTCAGGGTGGAGGAGGAGTTCTTGGCAGTTGTTCAGTAGCTCAGTCATGTCAGACTCTGTGACCCCATGGACTGCAGCACGCCAGGCCTCCCTGTCCTTCACCGTCTCCCGGAGCCTGCTCAAACTCATGTCCATCGAGTCAGTGATGCCATCCAATCATCTCGTCCTCTATCGTCCCCTTCTCCTCCTGCCTTCAATCTTGCCCAGCATCAGGGTCTTTTCTAATGAGTTGGCTCTTCACATCAGGTGGCCAAAGCATTGGAGTTTCAGCTTCAGCACCACTCCTTTCAGGATTGATTTCCTTTCGGATTGACTGGGTTGATCTTCTTGCAGTCCAAGGGACTCTCAAGAGTCATCTCCAACACCAGAGTTCAGTCAGTTCTTTGGTGCTTATCCTTCTTTATGGTCCAACTCTCACATCCATACATGACTACTGGAAAAACTGTAGCTTTGACTAGACGGACCTGTGTTGGTAAAGTAATGTCTCTGTTTTTTAATATGCTGTCTAGGTTGGTCATAGCTTTTCTTCCAAGGAGCAAGCATCTTTTAATTTCATGGCTGCAGTCACCATCTGCAGTGATTTTGGAGCCCAAGAAAATAAAGTCTGTCACTCTTTCCATTGTTTCCCCATCTATTTGCCATGAAATGATGGAACTGGATGCCATGATCTTCACTTTTAAATGTTGAGTTTTAAGTCAGCTTTTTCACTCTCCTCTTTTACCTTCATCAAGAGGTTCTTTAGTTCCTCTTCACTTTCTGCCATGAGGGTGGTATCATCTGCATATCTGAGGTTATTGATATTCCTCCAGCAATCTTGATTCCAGCTTGTACTTCTTGGCAGTAACTGGACCTTATTCTGTCTTTGAGAGAAGTTGTTGGAGGGAGATTTAACACTAAACTGGAGTACCCACTCCCTCATATACAGTCATTAGATCACCATGTACCAGATAAGGATACAGGCTCAGATTTTAGTTTCTTGCCCACAGATCACCCCAGCATGTAAGGAACAGAGTCAGAATATGAACCCAGGCCCATGTGACTGGCTGGACTCCGTAGCCAGTGTGCTGTTACCTCTGCTGAGAATTTCTGTTCAAAGCAGCTCTCGCATTTATTAAGATACAGATCACAGTTTGTCAGTTTGGTGGTGGCTTACACCAGCTCAGGACTGTGCTCTTTTCATGAATGGATGAATTAATGAGCAAACAATGTTAATAAAAGCCTGTGGATGAAAATGCTATGGATATTGCCAAGATTTTCTGTCTGGAATAGATATCTGCATGTGGATTCCTCCTTTTCTTGAGATTAACATAGCAGTGCCTGCTTACCATTTTTGATGGGTTTTAAATGAAAATATTTTTAATATATAGTGTGTGTGTATACATATGTATGCGTGTATACAGATAGATGTTTATATATATATAGAGAGAGAGAGAGAGAGAGAGAAGGGGGTGTGTGTGTTTGTGTGTGTATATCTATCTGATGGTGATACACACACATTTGGTTTTCATCCTCCTTGCTTTGCTATCAGTTTGAACTTCTCCTAGCAGCTGGGTGATGTGTTTAGCTAGAGAAGGTGTTTAGTGATGTTTACACATTCCAGATTTGGGGCAAGTGTCTGTGCTGGCAAATGACAGAGCCAGGCCTGAAGCTCAGACTGTATTCCTGAGAAGAAGCTTCTCTCTTGGCCAGAATCTCCTGTGTGAACTTGTGCGTGTGTGTCTGAACTGTGCTAACTCTGTATTCTCTCCAGGTGTTAGCCGAGGTCCTCACAGGCATCCCTGCGATGGATAACAACCGGAACCCGGTTTACTTGGTAAGCGAACCAACCCCTTCTGGCTCACAGCTATGAGGGGTTTAGGGGTGGAGAGAGCAGGAACCTCCACTGTACCCTCTGTACCCATTTTTATTGCTAATGAGGCCTAAATCCAGGATTTGATTTGTACCTGTGCAAAGCAGCTGTAACCTTCCCCCTTCACCAGCCAGACAACAACTACTTTTGCATAAAAATAGAGTTTAGAATGTTTGGGGAAATCCATTTCTTCTGTCTACATGTCAGGCAATCAGATAGGGTTTGTTTGATTTTTTTTTTTTTGGCCACACCGTGCAGTATATGGGCTCAGTTCCCCAAGCAGGGATCAAACCCACGCCCACTACAGTGGAAATACAGTATTAATCTCTGGACCACCAGGGACGTCGTAGCCTTTGTCTTTAAATTGGTGAAAGTAAATTTCAGCCCTTTTAGGTTTCTATAATAATTTCTATTTTGTAGGTTTTATAACAACTGTCATTCAAATATACATGTGTATGTGTATAGTGGCAATTTCAGAAATATAATGACATAGCCCAACTCTGTGATTGACACTTTATATATGCGTATGTGAGTGCTCAGTCATGTCCTCCTCTTTTCAACCCCATGGACTATAGCCTGCCAGGCTCCTCTGTAGTATTTTCCAGGCAAAAATACTGTAACCAGTTGCCATTTCCTCCTCCAGGGGATATTCCCAACCCAGGGATCGAACCCAAGTCTCTTGCATCTCCTGCACTGGCAAGTGGATTCAGTTGGGAGTTGGTTAAAAAAGTGACGATAGTGGGGACTTCCCTGGTGGTCCAGTGGTTGAGAATCCTCCAGGGAACACAGATTCAATCCCTGGTCCGTGAGCTGGGATCCCACATACCACAAGGGAGCTAAAGGCATGTGCTACAACTTCTGTAGCCTATGAGCCCTAGAGTTTGTACTCTGCAACAAGAGAAGTCATCATGATGAAAAGCCCTTGTGCACCCTGAGTAGAGAGTAGCCCCCATTCACCCCAACTATGGAAAGCCCACGTGCAGCAATGAAGGCCCAGCACAGCCAAAAATAAATAAATAAAGAATGACAATAGGGACTTTCCTGCTGGTCTGGTGGTTAAGACTTCACACTTCCACGGGACAAGACCTATGATTTCGTTGGCAATAGCCAACTGGGGAGCGTCTCCTTACACCATTCCTTCAGGGCAATCACTGTACAGGTTCTCATTTGTTTCAGATGGTGTATTAATTTCCTATATTTAATCTATTTAATCAATACAAGTAATATATTTATAACCTATTTATATAAGTAAATGCATACATGCAAAATGTATCATGTAACATAATTTATGCTATACAAATATATCTATATATAGTAATATATCTATTGTTATTTGTATAGCATATCTTCTGTTTTATGCATAGTTCAGATTTCTGCTAAGTAGCATAAAATATAACATGTAGTACAAAATTTATAAAATATAAAAATATACATAGTATTATTTATATAGTACATCTCCTATTAAATATGTATGGGCCAGAATCCTACATCCTAACATTTTCCTGTAAATGTTAATAAGGTGGGTTATTAGTATAATTATACTATATTGTACTATATTGGTATAATTATGCTATACTGTACTATGTAAATGATAGCTATTATTACTATTAATTACAATCACTAAGGAGATCAGTCCTGGGTGTTCTTTGGAAGGAATGATGCTAAAGCTGAAACTCCAATACTTTGGTCACCTCATGCGAAGAGTTGACTCATTGGAAAAGACCCTGATGCTGGGAGGGATTGGGGGCAGGAGGAGAAGGGGATGACAGAGGATGAGATGGCTGGATGGCATCACGGACTCAATGGATGTGAGTTTGAGTGAACTCTGGGAGTTGGTGATGGACAGGGAGGCCTGGCATGCTGCAATTCATGGGGTCGCAGAGTCGTACACGACTGAGCGACTGAACTGAACTGAATAGAGCATTAAATGTTGATTCTGTGTCAAGTACCACACTTTATGCACTATGTCTTCTAATTTGTGTTAATTTTATTCCCATTTTCCTGATGAAGCAACCCATGCCTAGAAAGGTTAAGCCCCTGCTTGATGATATGAGTGTGCTATGAAATGCCCTGTACATGTGGGGGATTTAGCCGTTCTCCAGTTCTTACTGTTTTACTTGTTTCTGGGATCCTTGCAATTATTTTTTAAAAACCATGTTCGTTTCCGGAGTGTTTGCAGCTCTGGTGCCATGCTGGAGGTGGGCGGGGCACATGTGTTTGCCATGCTGGAGGTGGGCGGGGCACATGTGTTTGCCATGCTGGAGGTGGGCGGGGCACATGTGTTTACCTTCCTGGAGGTGGGCGGGGCACATGTGTTTACCTTCCTGGAGGTGGGCGGGGCACATGTGTTTACCTTCCTGGAGGTGGGCGGGGCACATGTGTTTGGACCCCACACCCCTGGACCTCACATGGGGGTGTTTCCACTCTTTCCAACAGAAGGATTTACTGCTCCATGAAATTCCCAGCAGCACCATATCGCTCTGCTCCAGGAAGATGGGTGTGGAGAAAGAGATGGCAAAGGAGATCTGCCAGAAATACCTGGAGAAGAGAGCAGGGAGGCTGCCGGAGGCCCACGCCGAGGCCTTGGTCATGGCCGCCTGCCTCTGTCTGCGGAGGCGCAACGCCAGCCTGGCAGAGGTAAGCCTGAAGCTCAGCCCTTCCCTAGCAATGAGCCCTGTCTGTGAGTCGGCTTTACCAGGGGCTCATTACGATCCCTTTACCAGTCCCTTCACCGAGAAGTGATTTCATGATTCAGAGCCACATTTAGTGGCAAACAGCAGTGTCTGCTGGAGCTGACAGCAGCTAAGCTGGAGTCAGAGGTCCTGAGGGTGCCTCGGACCATACTCTCAGATGTAACAGAAGTCCATCTGTTTTCTCTGAACCTGCTTTATTCCTTGTCCTCTCTGTGGGCCCCTTTTCCTTCCCTTCATCCTCTTGGTCAGGGGATACAGCCATTTTCATTTACATGTCATAGTCCTGTTTTCACTAAGTGGCCAAGTCTCCAGGTCCCAATTTCAACCTCTTAGTGAGAGAAACTCATTGGCTTAGCTAGAGTCAGGTGTCCACCTGTTGGCAATCAGGTAAGGTAGGAGTTCAGTATATAAACCTCCTGGCCAGGGAGTCAAGCCTGGCAGGTGGCAGGGCCAAGTCCCAGAGAAAGGGATCATTTCTTAGCCCATGGACTAGGCAGACACACCAGAAATCAATCACCACAGCAGATAAAACATTTTCCTATGGCTAGGATATGCAGAGGTGGTTTCCATGGTAGTAGGTATAAATTTGGGGACCAAATTTGCTATGTCTTTTTAAGACAAAATAACTCCCTGAGAGGGCTCTTAGAGGTTATCCCACTGAGTGATTTTGAAGTGGTGTCTGGCAGAGAGGGGCTCCTTGGGAGCACCTTTTAGCAGAAAGAGAGCTGCAGGCCCTACCCACGACTCCAACCAGACATTCATTGTCACTTCTCATAACTGTATTGGGTTCTTAGTATTTTATTTGAGGAAAGGGTTTGGTAGCTGAAACAACAACAACAACAACCACAAAGCCTTCAAACACCAATGCTTACAGCCAAGCCTCCCATTTTACAGACGAAGTCAAGACCCAGAGAAGGGGGGAGGAGGCCAGAGGGATTTTGGGTCAGAGCCCTCTGGACTCCTGGCTCAGCCTCAGGGTCACCATCTTTGGCACCAGGATGTGGCAGGAGCCAGAGACCAAGTCCTGACTCTCAGCCTGGGCTGGCTTCAGCTACCTGAGTGCATTCGCGTATTGAGCAGTGGCGTGCTGGACCCTGGGGATAAATGGGGAACAAGGCAAGCCCAGTTCCGCTTTCCTGGAGTTCACAGACATTGTGCAGTAACTGTCTGATGAGTGGTGTATGACAGGGGAGCCCTACCCAGGACTTTCCCGAAGAAGTAATATGTAAGCAAATGAAGAGCAATCCAAGCAGAAGGAACAATGCATGCAAATAACCTTAGTTGAGTGAGAGCCCAGCAAGATCAGGGGCCTGGTAGAAGGTCAGAGTGGCTAGAACACAGAGTACATGGGGCAGAGTGCTTTGTGATGAGGCTTCTGGGGAAAAAACCTAACAGTAGAGGGCTTTGCAGGCGCAGTCAGGATGTTGAGAAAGTCCCTGGGGGTATTAAGCAGGAGCAGAACATAATCAGACTTATGCTTTAAAAAGATCTCTTTCCCTCAACATTCATTCTTTTTATTCTTTTGTTCAGGGTATCAGAGTACATTCAAAGAAGCTGCTATGATGAGGAGACTCCAAAATAAGGGAGATAGAAATTTGTTCTTTTTAGCTCAAGAGTTTGAATGTTGGCAGTCCAGAGCTGATGTGGCAGTGTCGCAGTATTAGGGATTCAGGCTCCTGTATTATGGCTCTGCTGTCCTTATCATGCGGCTTCCATGTCAGAGTCCAAGAAGGCTGCTGTAGCTCAGGCCATCACATTTACATTTCAACCACTGAAAGGGAGTTTAAGAGAAGAACATATCCTCTTTTTTTTAAGGGTGTGACTTGGAAATGCACACATCACTTTTTCTCACACCCCATAGGCCAGAACCGAGTTATGTAGTTTTGTAGTTTTTAGCTTGACAAATATTTACTGGGTACATCCTGTGAAGATTTATCTCAAAAGGTAACATTTGAACTGGGCCTTGAAGCATGAGGAAGCATTTGCTATGTAGAATAAAAGGGACAGGGCACTATACGTATACACAAAGGAATGAGAAACGGTCTTTGTCCCCAGTATTTCACAACCAAGCTAGGAAGATGAGAGATCAGTAAGGCCTGGACTTGAAGGGTTTAGTGGTCAGCTCTGCCACTCACTGACTGGGTGACCTTAGGCAAGGAACTTAACCTCTCTGATCTTTTAAATTTTTATTTATAAAAACTCATTGTATGTCGTGTGTCAAAGGTGCTGTGTAAATTGCAAGGCACTGAGCAACTGAGATGTGTTATTTTTACTAAGGGTAGGTTTGTGTGCCATTTGTATGAGAGAGAGTATGTGTGTAAGGAAGAAATATTTCTTCCCTGCCTGCCTTTAATCTTCCTAACCTCCCTAACCAGAAAAGCCCTCAGGTGCAGTATCTATGTTACTTAGGGCATTTCTAGTTGAAAGTGATAGAAACTCAATTCAAATTCTTAGATACAGACACACAGATGTGTAAACAGAAAGAGAAAGAGAAGGGAGCCTGTGAATGAGCGATTTATTGGCTCATTTAACCACACCACAGGCAGGATAAGGCATTGCTGGGGCAGCTAGGCCCAGGGTCTCAACCAGCAAAAGTACAACAATTTGAATCTCTTGTGCCTGTGGCCCCTGTGCTCACTCTCTCTACCCCCGCACACCACCCCCATCTCTAGCCCCTGCTTTACTCTGTGTGGGAGCTTCATTTTCTCCTACTGTAAACACGTTTTCTTTGTGAGGCGGGGAATCTGGCTGTGCCACTGGGAAGGAAAAGACAGTATTTCCTCAATAAATATTAGGTGCAAGAGTCCCAGAGAAGGATCTGATTGGCCTACTTGGGTCACATGCTCAAATCTGGACCAATCATTAAGGTCACAGGGATGGGATACTGAGATCGACCCATCTGGGTCATGTGCTGAGGTGGACGGTGATGAGGTCAGCTCTTTTCAAAGGAAGGATGCTGTTCTTTCAGCCAAAGCAACACTCATTTAGTTTTTCAGTATCTCTCTCTCTCCCCCGCTGCCTGGGAGATCTGTTAGATTTTTAATTTCAGAAAGAATTCCTGATGAGTGCTCTCGTCTCTCTTCCCCAAGGTGTGTAGCTCCGTGGCTGCTGTGGAAGAGCAGCTGAGAGGTCAGGAGACCTCGCTCCCCTGTAGTGGGCTTTCTGAGGGCACAGGCTCTTCCTTCAACACCCCAGAAGAAACAGATGACGTGGACAATTCCAGCTTCGATGGCTCCTACTCCATGAGGGCTGCACCCTGGGCTGGGGCTACCTCCTCGCCTCCCCTGACAGCAGATGAGGAAGGCATGCTGCTGGCTGGTGGAGCAGTGGAAGCTGACTCCTCCGCTGAGGCCTGTGCCCCTCCAGAGCCTCCCCAGGATGGTAAGTGTGGTGTCTCAGTGCTTATACATGGTCATTTATGTCCCTTAACTCAGCCTATCATTTATTCCTTTTCTCCCTCATTCATGCATTAATACGGTTATTCACCTGTCCACCTGCCAGCTGACTGGATGAAGAGTGTCATCCTCCTTTTCCCCCCAGCCCTGATGTCCAGTCCCTCACTCACGCCTCTCTATTGACCTAAGTATCCTTCACCTCCATCTGCTTCTCTGCATGGCCTGCCCCCGTAACCCTCCCCCTCGTCTAAACTACTCTCCTCTTGCTGGGTGACTGTACAGCCTCCCTGTGGCCTCCCTGATCTGCTCTGGTCCCTCACCAGTTCTTCTTCCAGGGATCAGCCACTGTGGTTTTTTAAAAACAACTCCTGTCACCCCTCATTTAAAGCCCTTCTGTGGTTCCGCACTGCACTTAGAGACCAAGTAAAAACTCCCTCGGAACTAGCAAAGCTCCTTGTGGTCTGTCACCACCTGCCTTTTCATCCTCACTTCACACCTTGCCAGCTGCTTCCAAAGATACTTTATATTTCTGCCTCCTGGGTCCAAATACACCAGGTTCCTTCTGAAATAAACATTCAGAAGGCCTTTACAATTCAGCATCCTCTTCCCCTAGTAAACGTGGCTCTGTGAGTGTCTCAGACTCTGACCTTTCCTGTTGTTCCTCTTCCTACATGGAGGTGAGAGGAAAAAGAGAGAGTGTAAGCTTCATTCTAACACTGTCCCCTACTTCCAGGGGAGAAACATGGAAGCCTTTCCCCTCTGAAAGTTAGGGGTAGGTGGCAGTTTTTCCCTGCAAAGGCAGAAGCAGTGGCAATGCTCATTCCACTTAGGCCTGATTCAGAACCCCAGTTTAAGTCAAAAACTCTGACCAAGTCTGACTTTCTTAGAATTACAATAATAGTAACTATTTCCAGCTATCAGTAGTTGCAAAAGGTATTTATGTTTTGTTCAAGTTGCTTTTCTTTACATTGAATGTCAGCTACAGAGACTTCGTGGAAAATCGAGATCAATGAGGCCAAAAGGAAACTCATGGAGAATATCCTGCTTTACAAAGAAGAGAAACTGGATAGCATTGAGCTTTTTGGCCCCTGATGACTTGAACACAGCTGAGGACCCTCGTCCTCCATTGGAAAGATGAACATCAGATCAAGAAAAAGATCTAAGGAAGAATCGCGATCTCCCAGGAAACACCAAACATCAGCTTCCCTTGGGTCAGGTGAAGAGATACTTCCACTTTTCCAGAGTGAGTCAGGGGAGATAGGACTCAGCTTTCCAAGACACACAAATCCATGAAGTCCTCTTCCTTTCTGGGATTTGTCAATAAGACCTCTGGGTTATCAGGCCACTAAAGTGGAAACCCTGGTCCATGAGCCCAGGATGTGGGCAATTTTGTGGTTCTGGGGAGTATGTGATGATAACCACCCCCGCAGATGCCGTTTCCTGGCTCTCACCCTCGACAACCACTGGAGCATTCCGAGTGCTGATGGCACTTTCCGAAGCTAAGCTCTCTAGGTCATATTTGCCGCCTGCAAACTTCCATGACCTCAAAGACTTCCAACTTGCGTCCCAGTTCGGTTCTTCACTCCTTCCTCAAGGTCTCAAGTTTTACACAAGCCAGACACTTGGCAGAAGGCTCTGGAGATTTCTCTGTTTTCTCTTTTGGAAATCTTGCAACTCACAGATATTTATTTAATGCTTACTCTGCACCTTTATTTTCCCACCCCACTAACGCTAATAATTTAAATGGAGCTGTTATTTAGAGAGTATGTGTTATTTATGGCTGGATGAAGAACCAGAGGAACTAGTTTCATGACTGATTCTGCTGCTAATTAAGTCAAGCATTTAATTTCTGAGACCTCAGTTTCCTTGTAAGTAACATGCATTCATTCATTCTCCCTCCCTGGGCTGTTGGGGAGGAAGAGGTAGAGACATGGCTACAGAAATACTTGGAAAATGCACATCTTGTTTTATTAAATAAATTTTTAAAAAGGACATTAAGTGTCTACTTTTGTTATTCAACTAACATTTATGCAATGGGTTTATTTCTTAAAAGTCATGTTGCAAGTCTTTTTGTTAAAATGCTAGTTTAAATTCAGTGTATCCTATTTTAAATAAGCCTAATATAGTGATTTTTTTATTTCGTAAGATAAAAACACATTGGGAAAGCTAATGTGTATCATAATTAGTTGCGTGTCCAGATGATATGGAGAAGTTTCTCTGCATCCATGAGTTGGTATAGTGAGGTAGCTAAGAGGTTGGGCGCTGGCTCTAAAATGTTGGCTAATAGTTGGATGATCTTGGGCCAAATTAGGGAGTTACTTTGAGCTTCTGTTTCCTCATCTGTACAATGGGGGAAGATAAAAAGTACCAGTTTCATAGGTTTGATAGTAAAAGGGCATTCAACAGCCCCCCAGCAAGGTCAGCTTTGTACTAGTACATAAGAAATCTGAGTGGACTCCAGCCCAGGTGGACAGTGATTTCTACTGACACCTTTGTCTTAAGCTCTGGTAGCTGTTAGGATTCAACTAGAGTCTGTGTTATGTACCCCAAAAAGGACCTGAGATGTGGTAAGCACCTTCAAATTATGAACAGTATGTTTCCAAAGCATTTTGAGCAATAGAGGACAGTTGCCGATTGGGTAATGTTTCCATATGACCCAGAAATTCCACTCCTATGTATCTAAGAAATGAAAACATGTTCATACAAAAACTTGCACCCCAGTTTTTATAACAGCAATATCCATGATAGCCAAAAGGTAGAAACAACCCAAATGCCCCATCAACAGAATGTGTGGCATATGCATACAATGGAATTGTATTCAACCATAAAACATGAAGTACTGATGCAACATGGGTGAACTTGAAAAGATAATGCTGCTACTGCTAAGTCGCTTCAGTTGTGTCCGACTCTGTGCAACCCCATAGACGGCAGTCCACCAGGCTCCCCCGTCCCTGGGATTCTCCAGGCAAGAACACTGGAGTGGGTTGCCATTTCCTTCTCCAATGCATGAAAGTGAAAAGTGAAAGTGAAGTCACTCAGTTGTGTCCGACTCTGTGCGACCCCATAGACGGCAGTCCACCAGGCTCCCCCGTCCCTGGGATTCTCCAGGCAAGAACACTGGAGTGGGTTGCCATTTCCTTCTCCAATGCATGAAAGTGAAAAGTTAAAGTGAAATTGCTCAGTCGTGTCCGACTCTTAGTGACCCCATGGACTTCAGCCCACCAGGCTCCTCTGTCCATGGGATTTTCCAGGCAAGAGTACTGGAGTGGGGTGCCATTGCCTTCTCCAAAAGATAATGCTAAGAGAAGCCAAACATATATACTTCCATTTTTGTGAAATGTCCAGAACAGGCAAATCCAGAGAGACAGAAATTAGGAGTGTGTGTATGGGGGAGCAGGGAGTGGTTTGGGGAGGGAAGTGGTAATGATCACAAGATTTTAGAGTGATGAAATGTTCCAAAATTAGATTATGGTGATGGTTGCACAACTTTAAATATACTAAAATATAATAGAATTATATATTGGTCAACTTTATGGTATGTAAATTATATCTCAATAAAATTATTAGAAGCACACAGAGTGGTTACTCACAGACATAAAAAATTTTGTATCTTGAGGCTCCACTTCTCATTTTTTACTACACACAGTATTTTCATTTATTCTGGATCCTGTTTTTTCTTGTCTTTCTTGGCTATTCTTCCTCAACAGTATATTTGGAGCACTTCCTTCTTTTTGCCTGCTATTCCATTGTATGGTTATTCTGTAATTTACGCAACTAACGTCACTTGCTGGATACTGAGATTGTTTTCATTCTTCCTGCAACCAAACCTTCCAAACAGGTTACATCAGTATAAGCTCAGTTGGTGATGTATGGGAGTGCATTTCTGCACATCCTCAACTACAGAGAATATCATCATGCTTTTTGATCACTGCTAACCTAATGGGTGAAAACATAATTTTATTTGTACTCATTAAATAATTCAAAATGGAGCCATTTTTTCATATGGCAACATGAAATTTAATCAATTTTGTTATTTGTTACATTCATCAATTCATTTCCTTTGCCCACTTAATTATCTTATTGCCAAAGTTTTTACATAGTAAGGACATGAGCCCCTTGCTATGTGTTGCAAACATCTTTCCAAGTTTGTACCTTGTTTTTTAACTTTGGTGTTTGTTTGCCAGAGGATAGTTTACGTTTTTGTGTAGTCTTTTGCCCCCCCCCACCCCTCACCCCGTAGTTTCTGAGTCCAAATCCGTCAGTTTCTGGGTTTGTCACTGGGTCTCTGAACCAGTTTCCTGCTCTGTAAATGGAGTGATGACGCTAGTGTGGGTTTGATCAGCGCATCTGAATCTGAAGGCGTCCTGCTAAAGGGGACAGCGCTGAGCAGCAGGGAACAGCCGCGGGAGCACGGATCAGTCGGTGCCCCATTCCTCCACTATCCGCAAGCCTGAGGAACTGCGACCCCACCTTTGCTTCCAGCTCTACGAGCTAACGTGTGTGGCTCCGCCCGTCTAGCTTCCGACCAATGGACGAGTTTCGTAAGGCGAAGGGTTCCGCCTCCAGACTTACTGACCAACAGAGGGGCTCCGTCTTGCCCGGAGCTCCGCCCCTTGTTGATCTGAGCAATGGGCGCCCTCTCTTCAGCGCAGGACCCGCCCTCGCCGCACGCCGGGCTGCGGGCCGTACAACTCGTTCCGGTAGGCGGGTCCAGCAGAGGCCGGTGTGGTCCCAGCTCCGGCGGAGGCAGGGCCGGCCCCGCAGGATTGGGGCGGACGGCAAGCGGGCGGCCAGGGCAGGGCGTCAGGTTGCGGAGCCGACGTCCGGGGGCGAGAGCAGGAACGGGATACGGGCAGACCCGGGGATATTCTGAGCAGGCGGACCCGGGCGCCGCCGGCTGAGCGGCGGCTCGCCCCCTTCCGGCCCAGGGCTGGTCGGCTGGGCCTCGGGGGCAGGGCGGGCTGCGTGCCGGTCTGGTACTGCTCTGCGGCCCGCGCTCGGCGTTCCGGGCCTCCTGGCCGCGGGCCCGCCCAGGGGCTGCAGGACTGGCCTCCAAGTGTGGACCTAACAGCGCCCTGTAGCCGTTTGAAGCGCTGACATCTGCGAAGGGCTTTGTATTGCAAACTCAGTCAGAGCGCGTCGTAGTTCCGGAAGCGCTTTGACATCCCCGAAGTAGCGCTGTGCAAACTGAAGCTCTTGGTAATCGCGGAAGCACGTTGTGGGCTCGGAACCTAATCGAAGGAAACCTTTAGTAAATCCTGGGACCTTCTGGACTTCGAAGCGGTTTGCTATCGCCGACATAGGAAGCGCTTTAGCGTCTCTGAAACCTTGAGAACTGTGATGGGCAGTGGAAAAGGGGAAAGGTCAGTGAAGTCATCCCCTGGCTGTGACCTAGTGGCCTGCCCTCCCCCAGGGGTTCCCGGGAAGGCGGGAGGCTGGAGGAAGGGGCAGCCAGCAGGGAAGGTGGTGGACTCCCGGCCGCCTGTTTACCTTGCAGGTGCCCATGGCGTCGGAGCGGCGCAAGGTCAAGTACCACTGGAGCAGCACTTCGGATCGGAGTTCCCGCAAGCGCAGCTGCCTCCGGGAGCCCAGTGATGTGGCCCCCTCCAGCCGCCCAGCTCACAGCTCTGTGTCGCGTTCAGGAGGGGCCAGCAGCCCCAAGCGCCTGAAAGCCCAGAAAGAGGACGATGTGTCCTGGGGCTCATCCCGCCACAAAAGTTCCACCTCCTCCTCGCATTCCCGCCGCAGAAGTTCCACCTCCTCCTCCTCCTCCCATTCCTCTGGCCCAGGTGCGGGTGGGGCCGCCTGCAAACGAGGCCTGATTCCGAGCTCACAGGGGTTCCTTTCGTCAGGGGGATCCCCTCTGCGCTCTGTCAGACCTTCTCTAGAAGAAATGGCTTCTCTCGAGGAAGAAGCCTGCAGCCTTAAGGTAAGTGGCCCCAATGCCTTGCAAACGGCAAAGCCCTTTCCACCTGGATTGAGATGTTGGCGGTGGAGTTTTGGTGAAAGGACGCTAAGAAAAAGATGTCTGTTAAGATCTCTGGGGTCTTCCCAGGGCACTAAGCGCAAACTGGATAGACGCCAGGGGATGGCCTGAAGTTCCGTTGAGAGGTAGTTTGCAAACTTGCCAGCACTTTGAAACTACCTTAAAATTCTTGAGGTTCTGCACGGGTGTGGGCGCAGATTTCTGGTATTGAAGTATTTATCAGGTGCTTGTAACTGGCAATCAATCAGTCATGGTGGAGATTCGCTGTGCCAGGTGGCTGGCGTGCCCCAGAGACATAGGTGTATGCAATTTAGTTGTTAATTTACTGAGTTGTGCCATATACCTACCTCGAGGCACAGAACCAAGAAAAAGGATTTGGTTTTTGGTGTGGCTTTTCACCAGGGTTATGTTTTCCAGCACATTGGGCTTTTGCATGGTGGGGCAGGGTTATTTTAGAGGTTCAACATTTAGTTCCCCAGTGGGAACACACGGGAGGGTTATGAATTCATAATGTTGGGGAGCAGGAGTGCTTCACGGAGGAGGTGCATTTCACCCACTTATTTTTTTTTTAAAGGATTGATTAAATTTTCTCAGCACCTGCACTGTGTGTGTGAGAGAGAAAGTTGAACGTGAATTTGGAAATGTTCCGTCTCTTCCAGTCGGGTTAGAGGGAGGAGATGAGTCCTGGGTTTTGTTGCCGGCTACTGTGTGAGCGTCAGCCACCTCTTTAATTAGGTTTTGAGCAAATATTCATCGAGGTCCTAGCTTGTGCCAGGCAGTGTTTCTAGTTGCTTGTGATTTGCTTTCTAGGTTTTGGAGATACGGGCGTTTAGAGGTGGGGAGTTCTGTACGTGGAGGAGCAAAGAAAGGCAAAGTCTTAACTTGGTTAAGATGGGCTGCCCCTAAATAAAGTTATCATTAAAAAACCCGGAACCAGCCAGAAGGAAAACAGTTTGTCCTAAAGCCTTTGCTGAGTGGTTTCTGATGTGGAACTGAGAAGTGAGGCTGTATTTAGCTCTGTGTCCTTGCTGGCAGGTTGTTATCCTTAGGAGAAGTGTTCCACGTGTTTTCAATGTGGCCCTCACGGTCAGAACCCTTGTGTGGGCACATTGATTTAAAAAAAAAAAAAATTTAATGGTGAGTTGAAAGGGTTTGTCTTTGACATAAGTGTAGGTAATATGAAGTATATTAATATGACACATGTAAATGAGGTAAATATGAGGCTAGTTTGATCTTGTCATTTATCCTTGATGCAGTTTCAGTGGTTTGGGGTACAGGGTAAAACGATCAGTTGATTAAATTGAATCCAATAACCAGATCGTGAGGCGGGGAAGACTCTAGCCTAGTCTTTCAGGTGCGCTGCGTGCTGGGCTCGGGTTCTCTTGGGCCGGAACTCGAGCGTTGAGGGCGTGGCCCCTGATGGGGCGTGGTCTCATCTAATGACAGACACGCCTCTCCTCCAGGGCTCAAGGGCCTGCTTTACCAGTCATTCTCTCGGTTCCCCTTGGAGAAATGAGCAGTCTGGTCCTGTCTCAGAAGTCCTGGGGTTCTTTCCTTGGCCTGCTGTCAGTCATAAGCACTTACGTGAGGACTGTGTGTCAAGCACTCTGTTGGATGGTGGCCCCACGAGGGGGCTTCTCAGGGGCATGATGTCTGGAGGGAGGCCTGAAGAAGTCACGAGACTGCCTCAGGATATGGTTTGGTGGAATGGAGGCTGAGGAACTAGGTAGGGGGCAGCTTGCAGTGGGGTGTTAGGAGCCAAGGGAATTTGGATTTATTCTAAGCCATTAGGGAGTTCTGTATAGAAGGAAGGCAGATTTGCGCCTTTGGAAGATCATTCATGTCAGTACACTCTGAGACTTGATAGAATTAATCCCAACTATCCTTCTCTAGCACTGCTAAGCACTCGCCATAGAGAGGGTTTGTTTGAAAACGAGGCACAGTACTTATTTAAATGATTTGAAAATGCCTCTTTGACCTTCCCCTCTTACCCGCTTTTTTCTACAGTCATTTGCAGACTTGTTGTCTAACAAGTCACCACTCACCTGCCTCTTCCCACCCCTCCACCTGCCCTTCTGCATTTGCTCTGAGGACTTGGAGACGTACACACGTAGCTTTGTGTGTCCCCCTCATCAGAGAAGTCTGTGTGCCAGGTCATGGGATATTCCGAGGAGAAGATGTTTATCTTGGTTCATTCTGACTGCTGTAGCAAAATGCCACCGACTGAGTAGCTTATAAACCGCAGAAATTGCTCAAAAGTCGAGAGACTGGAAGTCTGAGATCAGGGTGCCAGCTTGGTGAGCACCCTCTTCTGGGTCACAGACTTCTCTTTATGTCCTCACATGACAGAAGGGGACAAGGAAGCTGTCTGGGGCCCCCTCACTAGGGTACTGATCCTGTCAGTAAGAATTAGTCACTTTCATGACCTAATCACTTCCCAAAGAACACGCAGAATAACACCACCGTGGGATCAGGTTTCAACATTTGAATTTTGTGGGGAACACCTTTAGACCATAGCTACACTGGCATTTTGGAATCGTTAGCGATTCCTGCTGGCCAGCATCATCATCTTGTGCCATATTACCTCCAGGATAATTGTGGGCAAGGTTTTCTCAGATTTTTAGAAAATTTTTTTTGGTCTGTGCTGGGTCTTTGTTGTGGCAGATGGGCTTAGTCACCCCGTGTCGCGTGGGATCTTAGTTCCAGGACCGGGAATCTAACCCATGTCCCCTGCATTGGCAGGAGGATTCTTAACCACTGGACTCCCCAGGGAAGTCCCTCAGATTCTAACGGTAGTTGATGATTTTCGTTTACTTTATAGAGAAGGTTAAATGTCTCTATTGTGAGCACCTTCACCTACCTTATGTTTAGCCTTTAGTATGACATATCTAATTTTTTTTAATTGAAGGATAATTGCTTTACAGGCTTTTGTTGTTTTCTGTCAAATATCAACATGAATCAGCCATAGGTATACACGTGTCCCCTCCCTCTTGAACCTCCCTTCCATTTCCCTCTCAGTCCCACTCCTCTAGGTTGATACAGAGCCCGTTTGAGTTCCCTGAGTCATACAGCAAATTCCCACTAGCTGTCTATTTTACGTATGGTAGTGTACATCTGCGCATTACTCTCTCCTCTCTCCATACATCTCACCCTCTGGCTGCCCTCCTCCCCCACCCGCCTTGTATCCATAATTCTGTTCTCTCTGTCTGTTTCTCCATTGCTGCCCTGTGGATAAATTTATCAGTACTGTCTTTTAGTATATGATGGTTATTTTTCTCTTTCTGGCTTACTTCACTCTGTATAATAGGTTCTGGGTTCATCCACCTCATTAGAACTGACTCAAATGCATTCCTTTTTATGGCTGAGTCATATTCCATGGTATGTATGTACCAGAGCTTCTTTATCCATTCATCTGTTGATGGACACCTAGGTTGCTTCCATATTTTTGCTATTGTAAATAGTGTTGCAGTGAACAATGGGATACATGTGTCTTTTTAAATTTTGGTTTCCTCGAGGTATACGCCTAGGAGTGAGTTTGCTGGGTCATGTGGTGGTTTTACTCCTAGTTTTTAAAGGAATCTCCATACCATCTTCCATAGTGGCTGTATCAGTTTACATTCCCACCAACTGTGCAAGAGCGTTCCCTTTCCTCCACACCCTGTCCAGTATTTATTGTTTGTAGACTTTTTGTGATGGCCATTCTGACCGGTGTGAGGTGATAGCTCATTGTAGTTTTGATTTGCGTTTCTCTAATAATGAGCGATGTTGAGCATCTTTTCATGTGTTTGTTAGCCATGTGTATGTCTTTGGAGAAATGTCTGTTTAGGTCTTTTTCCCACTTTTTGACTGGGTGATTTGTTTTTCTGGCATTGAGTTGTGTGAGCTGCTTCTATATTTGGGAAATTAATCCTTTGTCAGTTGTTTCATTTGCTCTTATTTTCTCCCATTCTGAGGGTTGTTTTTCACCTCGTTTATAGTTCCTTGCTGTGCAAAAACTTTTAAGTTTAATTAGGTCCCACTTGTTTATTTTTATTTCCATTACTCTAGAGGGTGGGTCTTACATTTATTTCTTTAATTCATTTTGAGTTTATCTTTGTGTATGGTGTTAGGAAGTGTTCTAATTTCTTTCTTTTACATGTAGCTGTCCAGTTTTCCCAGCACCATTTATTGAAGAGGCTGTCTTTGCCCCACTGTATACTCTTGCCTCCTTTGTCAAAAATAAGGTACCCATAGGTGCACGGGTTTATTTCTGGGCTTTCTATCTTTTCCTTTGGTCTATATTTCTGCTTTTGTGCCAGTGCCACATTCTCTGATGACTGTATCTTTGTAGTATAATCTGAAGTCAGGAAGGTTGATTCCTCCAGCTCCATTCTTTCTCAAGACTGCTTTGGCTATTCGGGGTCTAGTGTGTTTCCATATGAATTGTGAAGTTTTTTGTTCTAGTTCTTCAAAAAATACCATTGGTAGTTTGACAGGGATCGCATTAAATCTGTAGCTTGCATTTGGTAGTATAGTCATTTTTCACAATATTGTTTCTTCCAACCTGGGAACATGAAATCTCTCTCCATCTGTTGATGACATGTCCAAATTTTTAATTCAGTTTGGGGAAGGAAGAGTGGAAGGAAAAGTTTGAACTTTATGATGTGCTGGAGAAGGAGGTTTAGTAGGTAACTCAGGTCTGACTCTTTGCGACCCCATGGACTGTAGCCCGCCAGGTTCCTCTGTCCATGGGATTTCCCAGGCAAGAATACTGAAGTGGGTTGCCATTTCCTTTTCCAGAGAATCTTTCTGACCCAGGGATTGAACCCGTGTCTCTTAACGTCTCCTGCACTTACAGGTGGGTTCTGTACCATTAATGTCAGCTGGGAAGCTAAAGCTTGTCAAATGTGAATCTCAATATTTGACCTCTGTTCAGTTCAGTCGATCAGTCATGTCTGACTCTTTGCGACCCCATGGACTGCAGCACGTCAGGCCTTCCTTTCCATCACCAATTCCGGGAGCTTGCTCAAACTCATGTGCATTGAGTCGGTGATGCCATCCAGGCATCTCATCCTCTGTCGTCCCCTTCTCCTCCTGCCTTCAATCTTTCCCAGCATCAGAGTCTTTTCCAATGAGTCAGTTCACATCAGGTGCATTCACATAATTCTCAGTCTTGTGAGGTGGGTAGTGTTATCTGTTTTATTTTATTATTTTTTTGAGAAGTAAAGCCATAGTTATGCTAAACCCTTAAGATTTTAAGCTTGTTTGTTTGTTTTTAATTGAAGTATAGTTGATGGCAGTGTTATCTTTATGTCTTACTTAACAAATGCTTAGATACCAGTGAACAAATGTTTGAGCACCTGCTATGTAGACCCTGGGACAGTGAGACTCAGAAAGGTTAAGAGACTGGACCAAGGCCACACAGCTTGTACAGGTCAGAGCTACAGTATAATCCCAGGTCAGTCTGACTTCACAGCCAGTGTTCTTGAGGCTGCTGCCCTCCTTTGAGCACCTGCTCATCCTGGCCCAGCATTAGATGGGAGGAGCAGGGAGATGAAGAGGGCAGCATCCTTCCATTGGGGGCCCTTTAAAAGGTCACGCAACCCAGACACGAGAAAGCATTGTGCATCTTGGCTCTTGAGTGATGAGACTTTCACGAGGGATCCTGTCTTCTGCTTCACTCAGTGGATGTCCAGTGCTTGGGTGAGGCCGTGCTGGGGCTGGTGGTGCAGAGAATGAGACAGTTCATCACAGTGCGAGGTGTGGAGTGTGATAACAGAGGTATTTGGAGTACGAGGGGTCAGAGGAGTGAGTGACTTTAAGCATCGGGAAAGTCCTCACAGAAGAGGTGCCATTTGAGTTCTCTTGACGGATAAGGACATTTCAGGAAACAAGAACTGTGTGTGCCCAAAAAGGATTATGAAATGCTGTTCTGATGCTTGGGGTGCTGCTTATTCCAGGGCCCTCCTTTCCCCCTTCTCCAGTGCTTCCCTCATTTCCAGGACACCTGGGTGAGTGGAGAAAGGCAGGAGATGATGCTGGAAGGAAGGTTGGGGGCCAACCGGGGAGGAGAGCTTCCGGAGTCACACTCAGGAGTCAGGCAGACACAGAGTCGTTGAAGCATGTTAAGCGGCATTGCCAGATTGTAGAACTCCTCGTGGTAGCTGTAGAGAAAGGATGGGCAGAGGCATCCTTCGTGGTACCCATCTCTGCCCATCTTTCGTGACTGCTGCTCGGAGATAGCCCCTTTCATCTCTCTTAGCTCGCTCTTCTAGTCCAGTTTCTACTGAAATTGTTAACAGTGGCTGACTGTGCTGAGGGCTGGCATGACGTCTCCACTAATGTCTCATTTGCTAAGTGCTTCATATATGAAATCACCTTTCATAATTTCTCATTTTTTTCCTCCAGGTTGATTCCAAAGATAGCCCTCGTAGCTCCGTGGATTCTGAATTGGCAGCGGAAGCGGAGGGTCAAAATGGTACAGTGGAGGAACCACACAAGGTCCAGAAAAGGCAGAGGGAGAGACTTCGAGACCAGGGCTCCGCCATGATCTACCTAAAGGCCATCCAGGGCATCCTGGGAAAGTCGATGCCAAAGAGGAAGGGAGAGGCGGCCCCACGGGCAAAACCCCACATCGCAGAGCACCCCCGCCGCGGAGAGGGACCAGCCGGGAGTGTCAGTGTGGCTGCTCCTCAGAAAGAGAAAGAGACCACCCCAGAGGTCAGAGCGGAGGAGGAGGACACTGTGCTGGAGAAGAGCAGCTTCTGTGACAGGAGGGTGGTGATAGACCCTCAGGAGAGCACCAGCGAGGAGCCCCTGGGTGGCCGAAGGATGGTCACCGAAGAGTGCTCTCCACCCCTGGAGTTTCTGGATGACTCTGACTCGCATTTGAATGGCCAGAAGGTGAGTCAAGCTCAGGTCAAGTGTGGAGTTTTGAGTTTTGTTAAATGTCCTTGGTCTTTTTAGTTTGATCATAGGTATTACTCATTCAACGCAGTCCTTGACTTACCCAGGGCTTCAGGAAACAAACTGATAGTTCTCTTGTATCATGCCTTTCAGATTTATTAAGAAACCTCAATTCAGTGCTAGCTTTGTTTTATGATTTATATGTTAAGATACAGATGTTCCTGTGTAACAAAGGCCAAAATAACATTGACTTGAGCAGTATGCCTTATAGAGGATGGGTCCATGGTGTGGGGGACCTGGGTGCCTCCTGCTTGACTCTGCTGCCGCTCGGCGGTTTCCACCTTGTGGTTCGAGCGGCTGTGACCAGGCTCCGCATGTTACATTGACATTCCAGCCAGGAGGAAGGGGAGAAGAGCAAAGTACATTCCCTCCCTTTTAAGAGTTTGGCTCAGTAGTAGTCCCCATTATATCTGCTCATATCTGTTGAGAAGAATCTGGCCAACACTTGCAAGAGAATCTGGAAAATTCCAGACTGACTTCCATCTGGGAAACACTACATTCAGATAAACTTTTGTTGCTCTAGAGGAGGGAGAGGGTGACACCGAATAACACTGAAGGGAAACGAGCAGTTTTTAACATTGTTTCTGATTCGGAGGGAAAAAACATTCCTCTGTGGTACCATCTCTGCCCATGCTTCATGACTGCTGGTCGGAGGTAGCCCCTTTCATCTCTCTTTCTAGTCTGTGTTTCTAAGTAATTTCACATTGTTTATTTTTTAAAAATTTAGACATCTGTGGACTTTCTACACAGGAGACGAGAATTTAGTTCTCTACACTTAGACGGTACCCACACGTGAAAATGTATCCTCTCTGCCTTCCTGTAGCTCTGATTCATAATACAATTTTTAGTCAAATCTATTTACAATTATTATGACCGTATTCATAGCTGACTGACTTAGTATACTCTGATTATATTTCCAATCTTATAAAAGTTTGTCTACTTTGAAGTTCATCTTACTTTGTTTCTTTCCTGTAGTTTTCTGTTCTTATGACTGTTTCATCTCCAAACTGCTAGTACTGTTGCAGGAAGGGGGACCCCTTCCAGGGCCAGAAACTGGGCTCTTGTCTAACCTTTGGAAATGAATTGTCCGAGGAGACACATGTGCTGACAAAGCAAGAGATTTTATTGGGAAAGAGCACCCTGGTGGAGAGCAGTAGGGTAAGGGAAGCCAGGAGAACTGCTCTGCCATGTGGCTTGCAGTCTCGGGTTTTATGGTGATGGGATTCGTTTCCGGGTTGTCCTTAGCCAATCATTCTGACTTGGAGTCCTTCCTGGTGGTGCACGCCTTGTTCAGCCAAGATGGATGCCAGAGAGGAGGATTCTGGGAGGTGGTTGGACATGTGGTGTCTCCTTTTGACCTTTCCTTAACTCTTCCTTCTCCTGATGGCTTATTAGTTCCGTGTTCCTTACCAGGACCTCCTGTCATAAAACACCTTATGCACATGGTTACTGTGGTGCCTGGCCAGGGTGGGCGGTTTCAGTCAGTGTGCTTCCCCTAACAGTACCATTAATTTCTTCTCAATATTGTCAAAATAAGTAGTCTGCTCTCCATGTTTCTTTCTTTTTTGAGGGTATATTCCTTTTGATTCCTTACGATTCCTTTTTTCCTCTCTCCTTTCATCTCTGCTTTCTTGATGCATAATTAAGGAGAGTGCATATGATGATAAACATGCTTTTAAAATTTTTGGCATGCTTAAATTATAAAACACTGGCTCAATTTTTTAAGTTGTCCTTTTTTAGACATCCTGTTTCATTTTGAGGTTATAATACCATCTCTTGTTTCTCTGAGAATATGAATTAAAAGTTTGTTTCAAAGTTTTCTTTCCACACTATTTTTTCAGAGTTTTCTTCTGTTTTTTTGTTTTTTTCCCCTAAATATTTTGGTGTCATCTTTTGTGTTAGGCTTTTCCTCAGATGTTTCTGGTATCTGTTCATATTTTAACGATGAAGCATTAAGCCAGTTGGAAGTCTTGGTGCCTGGGTGGGCTTATCAACTGCTGCCTATAACATCATGTGATCACCTGTAGTTTCATCCTGAGAGGCTGCTGGGGGGTGAGGGGTGGGGCCCTGGGACAAATCCTCCAGTGCTCTGCTCAGGAGCACAGGTCCAGCTGCTAGTGTTTTAGGAGTCAGGTTGAGGGGGTGGCTGGGTTCATCAGTGTCTAACATGTGATGACCCTCAGCTATGTGTCTGTTGTCCCTGGTTCTTCCACGGGCTCCTTGGCTTAACTTTTCCAAGCACGAACCTTATCTTTTGCTGGGCGGGGAAGGGGCAGACCCATCTGTGCAGGATGGGAGCAAGGATCTGGGGCTCTAACTTCACAGATCCTCTTACTTTCATCTCCAGCCTCGCCTTCATTTTGAGAGCTCTGATACCTCCAATTCCTGGGTCTTCTG
The DNA here is from genome assembly GCF_029378745.1 of Bos indicus. Lineage (NCBI taxonomy): Eukaryota > Metazoa > Chordata > Mammalia > Artiodactyla > Bovidae > Bos > Bos indicus. The sequence continues at coordinate 16,533,525 of NC_091781.1, read as the reverse complement.
GGGGCCTATAGTATGATTCAGCATGTTTTGGGGGTTTTCTCACTGCAGGCCTAGGTTTTGGCCATCTGTGATCTGCTTATCCAGTGACTGTTCCTTTATCTGCTTTCTAGTATCTGATTTTTTTTTAGTTTGCTTTGCTCTTTTTTCTGTATGCTTTCTCTTCATAGGTTTATGCTTTTCCAAGTCCATTTCCTATAACTTTAATAGGTTTTTGGCAGGAAGGACAAAACCCACATGTGCTGTATTTAATTGGAAACCCCAAGAGCAGTAGGTTTCGTAAACTACTTTTCCCGCCAACCCAGTGTATAATGCCTGTGTTTCTGTCTAATGTAGATCATTGTTTCACTGCCTGGAGTTCCCTGGTATGGGTGAACTTTCCAAACTTCTATGCCCAAACTCCCGTTTGTCAGACTGGACACTTAGATTGCCTGTTGAGGATATTTTTGGGTAGGTTAGCAGATGAGTGTTGAGATCAGACATTTTGAGTTCATATCCTGGCTCTGCTGGTGTACTGCAGTCTTGAGAAAGTCACTTAACCTCTTTGAGCCCCCGTTTCTTCCTCTATATAAAAAGGCATGATTCTTTAAATGTTATTACAGACTAATATGGGGATCAGCAGACTGTCTGTTAAGGACCAGATAGTAAATATTTTAGGTTTTTTGAGCTTTTAAGGCCTCCATTGCAACTATTCAACTCTTCTGTAATAGCATGAAAACAGCCAGAGACAATATTAAAGTGAATGAGCCTGGCTATATTCCAATAAAACTTTACTTAAACCAACAGGCAGTGTATTGGATTTGGCTTGTGGGCTGAAGTTTGCTGAATGCTAAATTAATACATGAAAATACTTTGCTCAGTGCCTCGGGTATAGTAGACTCTCAATAAATGCAGCTTTAAATTTCACCATATGTACTTGAACCTTAGGCAATCTTGAGTATAGGTAATTGTCAATTTTCCCAAAAAGGAAATCCAAAACCTTTTCCTGGCCAACTTGACTATATATAAAGTCTTTCAAGGTCTTAGATGATGTCGCCAAAGTCTGTTTATCATATGTATTCCTAGGTACATGTGCATTTTCTGAAGTCATTTTTCCCCCTACTCTGCCATTTCTCACCCCCTCATATTTGATTAGTTTTATTGAACCTTTTCACATGTTTCTCTGACATGGTCTTTGTTGTCACTGGAGTTACTTTTTGAGTCATGTAATGTGATTTCCTGAACTTCCCTGATGAGAAGAATGAGAACCTGACTCAAGAGGTCTGAGATGGAACTGCAGAATTAGTTTTTTGTTTTTAACCAGTACTCTCAGATAATAGTTTGTGAAGCAGCCAGAGGACATCCCTACCCTTACATCTGAGTTAGCATTTTAATTGCTGTTATTTCCATTTAAAGTTTTTATTATGAGATATTCAAAATATTTATGAAAATTACCCACTTACCCATTACTCATCATCAATAAGTGTTAACTCACTGCCGATCTTGTCTTGTTTGAGCTCTGTATCCCTTTTCTCTCCACAAATTATTTGGAGGAAAACTGCACCTACCATATCATTTCACCCATAAATATTTTGGTGTTTATCTCTCAAATTAGGATCTTTAGGGAAAAAACAAGCATAACTACAGTTCTAATCTCTCCCTCTGCCCTGTCCCCCCAGTCCTTAATAGGGTCAACTATCCAGTCAGTCTGGAGAAGGAAATGGCAGCCCACTCCATTATTCTTGCCTAGAGAATCCCATGGACACAGGAGCCTGGTGGGCTAGTCCATGGGCTCGCAGAGAGTCGGGCACGACTGAGCAACTGAGCACACATATCCAGTCAGTGATTAAACTTCCCTATTTCATGATTGTTTCAGTTTGTTTGAAGCAGGATGTAAGAGTCATCTGTGTCATTTTCTAAAGTGTTAAATCTCTTAGTCTCTGTAGATTCCTCCTCCCCTTTCCATTCCATGTTATTTGTTGTTACATATATTAAACAAAAAAAGATGTCTTTTGACTTGTAGAATTTCCTGTAGCTGAGATCTCATTGATACAATGTAGCACTTTTTGGTCTGTATTATTCTGTCCCTGGAAATTCTATCCCACATTACAAGTAGCTGTTCCCTTTGCAAATCCCTTTGCATTTGTTCAGTCTTGGGAGGTAAATTTTGGGGCATCCTACAGTGTAACCATGTCTAATTATTCTTTCAGTTAGTATTTTAGGAAATATATTTCCAGGGTTTAAAACTAAAAAATGTATTTAGTGAAAAGTAGCTTTCCAACTGGCCCTATGTTGCCCTATTCCTCCTCCTACATATTTTATGTTTTTTAAGTTTCCAGTGTAATTTTATACGTAACCACTTAGCTTATTGCTTTTTAAAAAGTTATCTTTATAAAAAACTAAAAACTATCTTTAAAACCTTTGTTTAAAATGATATCTAGCAGAGAATTGTGAGGTCATACCCCCAGGAATAATTACTAAATCTGTTACCTTTTTTTGCTTCCCATCTCCCTTTAAAAAAAAAAAAAAAAAAAAAAGAGTTTAAGGAACCTCTTTAAATAAATACTCAAATTAGCTTGACTGAGTTTTGTTTAGGGTCATTTATCTTCTTCAAATAAAAGAGTGTATCTTGTCTACAAGAGACTTTGTGAGGACTTAAATATGAAATGAACCCTCAGAAAAGGGAAGTATCATTTTGAGGAGAAACCCTTACCTTCCATTTGGACATTTTTTATAATTTTAATCAGATTAACTTTTGTTGTTGGGGGAAGAGGAAACAGTGAAATATATTTTGAAGAGCTAGATTGCAAAGGTGTTAATTATCTGTTAGTGTATGTGAGAGGTATTTTATTGACGTGCTTACATGTGAACATGTCTAGCAGCTGGTGCTTGGCACCTACCTGTGACCTCTAGGATGTGGTTGTGGGTGCTCAGAAGTCATACGGTAGTCGACCTCCCCCAGAGGAGCAAGACTGGTTTGACCTAGTCCTGGAAGCTGCAGTCCCTTCCGGCTCTGTCAGTTACCATACAAGTTGGCCCAGGTTCAAGGGGAGGGGTCACAGACCCCACTTTCAATGGAGAGTAACGTCAAAGAATTTGCAGACACAGCCTCCAAGGACTCCAACTGCATGGTGGTATATTTTGAATGCGCAACAGACCTGTTGTTAGTGATGAGATGCTGGGCAGTGCTTTTCTCTAACAACTGCACCCCCCATACCCTGTATGTCCTAGAGAGCAGTTTTTTTTCCCAAGAGGGGCTCTTCAGAAAGGGAATGCAGGCACAGCCTCCCTTCCAGGGAGGGCACATGACACCATGATCCCAAGTTTATTCCGTGGTAACCTGGCTCACTTTCTGCAAAGTAATCAGGAAGCCAGATGACAAAGTGCACTAAGGAGTCAATGCCGTGCCATCTCCGTGGCCTGAGAGTGGCCAGGGCCTCTATTTGGCTGGTGGCCGAGCATGGGAGGCTGTCCTCACACAGGTCAAAGGCAAACCTTCTGTCTCTTTCCTCCTCTGCAGCCTAAGGACCGGGAGGTGGTGATGGAGCGCACCTCTTCAGGAAGTGACTGGTCTGACGTGGACGAGATTTCCACAGCCAGGTTCTCTCAGGAGGAGCCCGTCCCCCTAAAACCCTCCACAGTTCCAGAGGCTTCTGCCTTCCCCACGGACTACGTCATGTACCCAGCTCACTTGTACAGCAGTCCCTGGTGTGACTATGCCAGCTACTGGGCCAGCGGTCCCAAGACCCCCAGATACCCGTCCGTGGGCAGTGGCAGCAGCGACACGATGCAGGCGGGCAGGAGGTGCCGGGGCTCTTCCCCCACCTCGACGGTGAGCCCCTCGCTCACCTCCAGGGAGCCTGAGGCTGCCAAGGAAGGCAGATCCCGGAAGTCTCGTTCATCTCGTTTCTCCAGAAGCTCAGAGGGACACGTGAAGGAGAAAAGAACATTCCAGGAGGACGTGCTGCCCCGTCCTGCTGAGGAACCTGCGTCTAGTTCCCTGCCCAGGAGCCGTCGGGAGTCCAGGCTGGAGGGTTTCATCGACACCCACTGTCACTTGGACATGCTGTATTCCAAGCTGTCATTCAAAGGGACCTTCAGCAAGTTCAGGAAGATTTACAGCAGCTCCTTCCCTAAGGAGTTTCAGGGCTGCATCTCTGACTTCTGCGATCCTCGCACCCTGACTGATGGCCTCTGGGAGGACCTGTTGCAGGAGGATCTGGTGTGGGGTGCCTTTGGCTGTCACCCGCATTTTGCACGTTACTACAGTGAGAGTCAAGAAAGGAATCTTCTGCAGGCCTTGAGGCACCCCAAGGCCGTGGCATTCGGGGAGATGGGCTTGGATTATTCTCACAAGTGCACCACGCCTGTCCCAGAGCAGCACAAGGTAATGTCGTCCTTCGTTTGCTCACAGTGTTCCTCTCTTAGTGGTTACGTAAGCATTTCTCCACTTTGGGAACTAAAGAATTCAGAATCTCTAAAAACATGATTGCTCTTATCCAGACCCCCTCTCCCCAACCCCAGATGTCATTGGTCAAATGCTTCGCAAGCTGTTGCTTTCCTTTCAGTTGTATTACGAAAGAAGAGGGTAGGGGCTGAATGACCTTTACAGCTAATGATACAAATGTCAAAGCTTCCATTCCTTCTTGGGAAGCAACACATTTTGTTTGTTTAACTAAACAATATGTTTTTCTTCTGATTTTAAAGTTAGTGTGCCCATTGCAGAATATTTTGCAAAACACACAAATGAGCAAAGAGAATCATTTCCCAATCCAGGAGAGAGCGACCATGACTTCTCCCTTGTCGTGAGCTTCATTTCCTCTTGTTCTTTTTCTGCTGGCTCCTGAGGAGGACACGTGCTCCACTGCAGCCACTGTTCCTCCCCTAACAGTTCTTTCTTCTTAATAGTTTTTAAAATTCAGATGTGTTTTGGAATTCATATTTTTATTGTCGCTATCCCTTGGAGAGTTGCATGGAACAGTTGGTGGCATGTCTTATGAGTACCTGTCAAAGAATCAAGGAAATGAGTGCTGTATGTACATATCTTTTAAAAAAGAATTTAGGAGATTAATAGAAAGTAGTAGTTTGAATGTTTTTTCCACCGTGAAAATGTTCCCGCTTCATTAAATATTCTTTGAAAAATATGCTTTTTTAACAGCCATGTAATGTTCCACCCCAAGTCTATAGTAGTTTGATTATGCAAATAGTAGCTTTTTAGAAGCAAAAATTAAGTGTTGAAATTAGAATCTCTTGCAGCCTTCTGCCTCTGGAGGAGTTCAAAGAGGGCATATATGTTAAAGAGGGCTCCAGTGGGCTGTCGGTACTGGGATTAGCTCATCGTTAAAGTGCTTGAAAGCATTCCATGTTGTTGGTTTCCTGGCTCACTTTCCTTTAGTTGAAAACACAGGTTAAACCTGAGTTACGTCAGAATTGGTATTGGCTCTTTGCCGCTATCTTGAGACAAGGTAGTGCGAGCGCTGGACTTGAACATGTCATTCTCAAGTGAGTCACCTGACTCAAAGCATCTTCTAATTTGATGTTAAAAATTCCAACGTGAATTATATTCCATGATTGGAAAAAACTACTCATGGAAATATTAAGAGCATTGTTTTTTTAAATGTATCTGTAGGTAGTCACCTAGCAGATGTGATTTTGGTTAAGAAAGCAAGTTGCAGGATATAGCTTTAGTATTTATTCTTTCCACACATAATTGAGCACCTCTGAGAGTCAGGCATCATGCAGATACATCCATGGCAACTTTTCACGGAGGAAAAAGTGTGCAAGGTGATGGGCTCCCTCTTGGGAGTGGGAGTAGGGGCAGGGGCAGTAAAGGAGAGCACACTTATCTTGGAGTGCTGCTTCTGAGCCCTGTCCCGCCCCTGGAGCCCCAAATAAGCCTTGCCTAGTGGTTGCTCCATGCAGAGCCTGGGTTCTGGTTTGAATCGGGGTGCTCCAGCTAATCAGCTGCAAGTTATCTGGCCTCATTTGGAGCCTCCGTTTCTTTACATGATGGGCTGAGCACCCTATCTTAGGGTGTTTTTGAGGATTACAGGTTATAATACACCTAAATACTACTACTATCTAGTAAGCAGTCAGTAAATGTTAGCTATTATTATGCATTATAGAGCTTAAAAACAAAGAATGGGAGATGGTGGGGGTTGCCCACTGGACTGGCTGCTCTGGAGGTAACAGACATCCAGAATGGCCCTCACCCACAGGTTTTGCCACTGCCTTCCCGCAGGTGTTGGAGAGGCAGCTACAGCTGGCCGTGTCTCTGAGGAAGCCCTTGGTGATCCACTGCCGGGAAGCTGATGAAGATCTGCTGAAAATCATGAAAAAACTCGTGCCTCCAGACTACAAGATTCACAGGTGAGAGCCTGGAACTTCAGCGGGCAAAGGAAGTGAACATGTCCCTCTGTCTAGGATGTTACTGGGAAAAACAAACGCAGTGAGAAAAGAGCATTGATAATGTTAGGTCTTTTCGTAGAATCTTTTCAAAAGATTAGCTATCATTTTGACCCATATGAAATTTCTGATACTTGATCACTTTTTACGTAAAAAATGACAGCTTCATATGGTTTGAGCTAATACCCTGAATCGCTGTGACCCCCATCCCATGAAGCAGGTTGTAACGGAGGCTCAGTTCTCAGAAATGAGAGCTGTTGATCTGGGGGGAGCTGCTGTGGGCCCAGTGACTGAGCACACCATTCCAGGGCACCAGAAAAGAAACTCTCTCTCCTCCTTGCAGTTTGAAAGCTCATCCCTCCCCACTCCTCCCTACCCCACCTTGAAGTCCAGGAGGTATCTTCTGTAAATGGTATCTAGGGGTTCTTTAGTTGGGTAAACTCACCAGCCTCCTGCCGTGTGCCCGTTCTGGGCATGGGCTTGGCTTGAGGGGGCCCTGGAGGAGCTGTGAGAGACGGTCCGCTGGTGACTCCCCAGAGGGTGTGGGGCTGAGCTGGGCACAGGGAGCCAGAGCACCGGCCCTTAGCTGCCTCTGGCTACAAGGGGCCAGGAGGTGATGCCCAGCTGGCTCTTTCAAGATGGGTGAGATGGGTTAACTGAAGAAACAGAGTCTAGATCCCAAGCCCGGTTCTGACAGGTGACTGAAGAGGGCGGGGCTGTCAGGCCTCTAGACCACCGCCTTCCAGGCACCCAGGCAAAGAGTGACGCCTCTGAGTGGAGCGGCCGCCAGAGATGAGACGAGGCACAGTCACTCGGCCCTTCTGGGCTGGTGTATATGGTACTAAGAACATGGACAGGTGTCAGGCTAAGAGAAGAAAAATTCACCCGTAGGCCCCTTCCGGTGTACTCGATGACATGGACGTAACTTCTGCCCATAGTATCGTGATCCGGAGGGGCTGCGGTTGTCAGTTTTGCTTCTGGCTATGTTGACTGTGAGTCCTTCCCTCGGATGCAGTCTTTGCATTTTTGAGAATTTGTCCAGCAACATTAACTCAGAAGAGGTGAAGTGTCTAGAGGGAGCTGGGGCTTCGGCAGAGGGGGTAACGAGAGAATCCTGATGTGGGCTTCTCCTCCTCGCAGGCACTGCTTCACCGGCAGCTACCCGGTCATCGAGCCCCTGCTGGACCACTTTCCCAACATGTCCGTGGGCTTCACAGCCGTCTTGACCTACTCCTCCGCCTGGGAGGCCCGGGAAGCTCTGAAACAGATCCCGCTGGAGAGGATCATCGTAGAGACGGATGCTCCCTATTTCCTGCCTCGACAGGTAGGGCCGTCTTCAAGCTAAGTTGAGGCGCTGAGGAGAGAGGGTGGGCGGTGGGCGGTCACCCGTGCAAGGCTGGCAGGACCAGAGCGCCCAGTACCTTTCCAGGTCCCGCCCTTGGCTGTGTAGATGTCTCCTCTCTGTTGCTTTGCAGAACCAAAGTCTAGGGGGCTGAGAAGCTGAAGGGTAACCACTCTCTTCCAGGCAGTGCAAAGCCCTACCCTGTAGAGGGTTGTCCAAGGAAGCGTGGGACCCTGCTCACCCAGAGCCCCCCTGACTGGGACTCTCCCTGCACCTGCAGGTAAAGGGGTCTCTACACAGCTCCAGAGGCCCTGCTCGGGAAGGGCCGGGGGGGACACGCGCCTGACGGCTGTGCACAGAAAGCACAGCGATGTCCTGAATGCTTGGTGTCTTCCAGGTTCCCAAGAGCCTTTGCCAGTACGCCCACCCGGGCCTGGCCTTGCACACGGTTCGAGAGATCGCCAGGGTCAAAGACCTGCCGCTCGCCAGCACCTTGGCCACCCTGCGTGAGAACACCCGCCGCCTCTACAGTCTTTAAGCAGGGAGGGTGCCACCAGGAGTCTCCTAGGAAAGGTGGGGAAAATCACATTACATGTGTAGTTTTGCAAAACCAAGACAAAAAATGACTTGGTCTCTATGAATGTGGAGCAGGTAAACATGGGGTGAGCAATGAGCCTGGTCTGTCTTGAGTGAACTTGAGTTTGTGTGCTAACTCAGTGGTGTCCGACTCTTTTGCAACTCCTTTGACTGGAGCCCTCCAGGCTCCTCTGTCCATGGGATTCTCCAGGCAAGAATACTAGAGTGGGTTGCCTTCTCCAGGGGATCTTCCTAACCCATGGATCGAACCTGCATCTCCTGGGTTGGCAGGCAGATTCTTTACTGCTGAGCCACCAGGGACGCCCCTGAAGTTGAGTTTAACCTTCATCCTTTTCTCTTCCCCACACCCTGCAGGATGACCAGCGGCCTGACAGGAGAAAGGCCGCGTGAGCTCTGCCTGTGGGTCCCCACTCGAGGATGTTGGAGAGCCAGCTGGGACAGAGGAAACCCGGACAGGGTGTTTCCTGAGACCTCCTCAGAGGCCTCTGCTTCAGGCTGGGGAGGGTGGGATGGGGTGCAGTGGGTGGGCGAGGGGCTTGGGCTGGCCTCCTGGCCGTGGTGCTCCAGGGTGACCCGGGCAGAAGGGGAGGGTGTAAGGGTGCAGCAAACTCACCTACTCCGAGCTTGTCTCTGTGGCTTAGGCGCAAGCAGTCTGTGTGTGAAGTCACACTGCTCCTCGTTTAGTGCGCGTGAGCCAGTGGTGTGGTTCCTGGTTCTCCACTCAAAACACAAATCCCGAGTGGGAAATCTCTGGGGGACGTTGGCCAGAGACCTGTCTTGGAGGCTGATGCTCCTGTGGCCGGTGAAGGAGCCCCTCGCTCCCCTGGATAACCTTCAGTCTGGCCCGCACTGTCGCCAGTGTCATTTCTGCGTCAGCACTGGCTGAAGGACCTCGGCTGCGGTCTCACTGGTTCCACTGCTGTTGACACAGAGAGGGCCGAGGGGCGTCCACTGTCCAGGGCAAGTTCTGGCTGAGGGAACCCTGGATTGACTGGAGGACCTGAGGAGGAAGCCTATTTGAGGACAAGGACCCCAGGGAAGGTGTTCTTCCCCCTCGGTTATGTTGAACTAACCGCTAATGGTCCAGTCTGCCGCAGAAACTGCTAGCCTGCCCTCGGGGCTCTGAGCCCCGCTGGCCTCCACTTTGCCCCCTTCTCCTGCAGCAGTGGACCAAAAATACTCCTTCTGTTCCATCTCTCGTAATGGCCCCTTGTGCGCCCCACCCAGGTCGAGAGGTAAACCAGTTTAATTCTCCAAAGCTCTGCTGGTGCCGCCCAGCCCTGTCCATTGCCTATGCAGAACAAGAGGCCCGGTGTCCATGAATCTCCCATTTCCCGGCCTGGGGCTCTCCCTCACCTTGGCCTCCACTGTGTTCTTTCTCCATGGTGGAAGTCAGAGCCCCTCCTCGGACTCTGAGCAGCCAGGCCGTCTCAAATTCTGAGCTGTGCTCTGCGCCCTGCTGGTGCCTTGTGAAAGTATGTTCCATACAGACCCTGGAAGGTTATGACAGTCAAAGGTTAAGAGTGAGGACGCTCTGGCACTTGGCACAAAAGGATCCTTACTTCCAGCTTCCTCAGTGAGACAGGCCACCCTGAGTCCTTTGTCTCTTGGAGACCAGGAGCCGAAACCGTAAGATCCATCACTCGCGCTGGACCCCTCTAGGTGTTTGTGGAAGGTGCTTTGGAACCTCGTGAGCTGCAAGGAAAAGGACTTGGCGTTTCGTGTGTGGTATTTCCTCCTTGCCCGGGGACCTAAGTTGCTGGCCTGGGAAGTGGGCCTTGATTCACTGTCCACCTTCCATGGATCAGCTGTGCATCATCTGTGCCTCAGATCTGGGGAGTCCAGAGCCTTGTTCTCCTGCTTGGAAGATTTGGAGGACTAAGTGTTTCAGAGTGCTTCATTGTTCCCCAAATGAACTGCCGCTTAGCCGTCTCCTTCACGACAAGGCCTGGAAATCACGACACCAACTAGGGAAACCAGCCGGGCCCGTGTGCAATGATTAAAAGTGACAACTCAGTGGATGTCTCAGAGCCATCGCAGTCTCCCTGCCAAGGTGAAGCACCAGGTGCTATCTACTTTTATCTCCAGGATTAAGGATTTTCATTTCTGTTACACAGTGAAATGCGACCTGTGGCAGGCGGGATGGGGGTGAAGGGGGGTGAAAGCCAGTTGGCACTGTGTTTCATTTACAGATTTTAGATGGCCAACTGGATTGTTTCTGCTGTGTTGCTGGCATGCCTCTGTATCTCTGCCCCCTCGTCCCCTTTGGCCATAAATAAAGTGATGGATCTTCAGCCCATGGTCTCCATGTGTGTTTGTATTTCTGTGTTAGCAGTGGTTTGGTTGTTTCCTACCTTTGTACCCTAAGGATCCAGAGGTCTGGAGACCTTCTCGAATATGTGCTTCAGCAGAATTCAGCTGGAAGTAAGCAGCTTGGGTACCCTCTCCAGATCTGTGCTGCCTCTAAGCACTTACTCTCATTTTACGGCCCAGGAACACCCAGATACACTTCTGCTTCTTAGCCTTGAAAAATAGACACGTTCTTTGTTCTGACCAATGAAACAGGAGGGAAAAAATGGAAGAAAGAAGGGTGTTGTTGATGGCTCCGTTGCACTGTGGGCTCTGGACTGTGAACTCTGGTGCCTCTGGGCAAACTCTGGACGCAGTGAAACAGAACTTCCTCCTGTCTTACGGTATCCTTGGACAGAAGTGCTCAAGCCAAAAGTAAGCCTGTCCAAAGGGAGGCTCTGTTCCAAGAACAGTTGATGAATTTGGAATCTGTTAATGCCTCACCTGGGACGCACAGTCATTGGTTTGTGTATTTCCAGCACATTCCTCAGTCTCAGCTCCGTCCCAGCTGAGTGCACGGCAGCTGTGTCTGCCTGACACAGAGATAGTCTCTGCGGCTGGAAATCTGCTCTCAGCTTTCCTGGTGTTTTCCAACTTTCCCTGTGTATTAAGCTTGGGACCAATAGTAATCATTTACTGTGAGCACTTTGATTTTTGTGTCACTCATTTCTGTAAAATCCAGGCGAATGTCCACTGTACGCTGCTCGAACGCAGTGCCCAGGACGGCAGCAGGACTGTCGGTCAGTGGCCAGGCAGCCCCCTTGCTTGCTGTAAATGCTCGTCTGTCAACAGTGTTTGGAAGTGAACTCAGACCAAAGTGTGGTTGCTAAGCATGGGTCTCGACTCCTCTGTGTACACTGTCCTAAGGGAATTTCTTACACCCCTGTAAGTGTGTAAGAAGTTAAACACACGTGCTATCATTCTGATGTACTGGGCATATTATTTATAAAACAATTTCTTCATAAGGACATTTTTGTTGTTTTTGTTTTTCCTGTGTAAATGCCTTGCTCAGCCCAGGGCGTAAATGTACCTGCTTCGGAGAGCCGGAAGGCAGTGTTGTCGGGAAGTGACATGGGCAGGTCTGAGAAGGCTGGCTGGGACCAGGTGTGAAATGCTGCATTTTCTCAAGTGTGTCCCCTGTTTCCCTGCAGTCAGTTTTTATTTTTTCCAGTTGTCAACTTGAAATTGTCCTTGGCCTACTCCAAGTTGATCCCATGTCTTATGAATGAAAATGAAAAATGGAAACAAAAGGCTACCTTAGGTAGCAGGGCAAGAGGGTGACCCTGGTTGAGAACAGCAGAACATGGGGGCGCCTAGGCCCAAGCCCACAGCTCTGGGTTGGTCGGAAACCTGTTTGCTACGTGGCCTCGGGAAGTCACCTAATTCCTCTGAACGTCAGTCTTCTTCCTCTTAAGTGGGTTTGTTGTGGAAATTAACTGAAATTACATTAAATTCATGTGAGATGTGTTTAGAACAGCGCCTGGTGCACAGCAGGAATGCAGTAAAGGGTGGCTGTTAGGATAACTGAATGCCTACTGTGTGCAGATGTCCTCCAGGGAGATACTGTTCAGTCTTGACTGGGGAGGTGGGTGTTTTACATGGGAGGAGCCTGAGAAGTTCAGTGTCACGGGCTGGATCAGACAGGTGGAGTTCACATTTGGGTCTGAGTCTGAGGCCCATAGCGTTCCACCCAGGCATGCTACCTGGGCCAGCTGAGAGAGCCCCATCCACAGTGGGTGCTTAACATCTGTTTCTGGAATTAATGACCTGGGCAAGTGGGAGAGAAGGCTTGTGTGTGCCCCCTGAGAAAGGTGTAAAGCCTTGTCTGTGGGGGAGCAACAGGTGACCGGCATTCCTTGGAGCCTGGCACCCATCCTCCCCTGAACCCAGACTGGCTGCTTCACCAGGTCAGGAGGTGGTTTCTTGGGCTGTTTGATGATGGTTGGGCCTTGGCTGCTCCTCTGGATGTTGAGAAAAGGGCTCTGGGCATTGTCAGCAATGATCAGGGTGGCCCCCCTTCTAAGTTTTAGAGCTGGGATGTGCCTCAGCTCCAGGCCCACATGTGGGTCTCTGCATCAGAGAGAAAAGCTAGCTCACTGGAGGTGGACTTCGCTTCCTCCACCCAAATCATCCACCTGCTTTCCAATACCTTAGATTCCTCTAGTGGGGATGTGTGTGTGCTGAGTTGTGTCCAACTCTTTGCCACCCAATGGACTGAAGCCCGCCAGGCTCCTCTGTGGGATCTCCCAGGTAAGAATACTGGAGTGGGTTGTCATTTCCTCCTCCAGGGATCTTCCCAATCCAGGGACCAAACCCACATCTCCTGTGTCTTCTGCATTGGCAAGGGGATGCGTTACTGCTGAACCACCTGGGAAGCCCCACTAATGGGGATAATGCCTTTCAAACTGGGGTCATCCCTCAGAGGCAGATGCTTTCAGAGGCAAGAGCTCAGTGAGCCAAGTCACTACACAGCCAAATAGGTGTGTGTGGTTTCCTGAGATGAAAGGGCTATGTGTGTGTGTGTGTTTTCCTGAGATGGAAGGGGTGTGTGTGTGTGGTCTGCCCAGTGGACAGGCACGGAGTTGATGGCAGAGCTGCAGCTTAGAGAGTTGGAGACAGGGAGGTGAGTCAAAGAGGAAACGACAGACTTTTCATTCAGTCTCACTTTCGTTGAGGGTCCCCTGCATTGTCCTAAGTCATAAGAGTCATGTCCTAAGTCATGAGAGTTGACACCTGTTCTAAATCGGGTGGGGCCACCTGGCTCTGCTGCCTGAATAGGACCCTGTGGGCATTAAGTCACTATATATGCTCCTGGGGGCTTGTTAAAAAGCAGATCCTGATCTTCTAGGGCAAGGACGGGGCCCAAGATTATGCACTTATAGGTTCCCTGATCACGGTGACATTCCACAGGCCATGCATGGCGCCTCGCTGAGGGATGGTGGTCGGGTATCGTGGTGCCCACCAAGCGTGATGAGTGGTTTGCACTACGGGGCTGTGTCTTAAGTGCCTGGTGGCCATAATGTCACTGGAGAAGTTACTTGGCTCCTACAGGGAGCCCTCTGTGACAAGGGTTTCTCCAGAGTGTGGATGTTACCCCAGCTCCACAGAGGGGTGTCCCGTGTGTTTCTAATGGGTGCACACATGCTGAGGCGGGCAGTGCTTCTCCCACTGTGGTCACCCATCCTTCGTCACTAGCTCGAGAGTCAGTTCACACCAAAGAGCACGTGACTGATAAGAGACGTTCCCCCCGGGAAGACTGGGTCTTCACTGGAATTCAGCGGTGGAACTTAAGGATCAAAGCTCACTTCAGCTGTGAGCTGGGGCTGGAAGGCTTTTGGGACGTCACCCTAGCGTCCCAGATCAATGAAGGAGCCAAGGCAATGGCCAGCCTTGGCCAAGTGAGGTGGTGTCTGCTGTGCGGGTCTTCTCAGTGGACCAGGAGGAAGGGGAAGAGGTCAGGTCAGCTGTGTCTGGCAGTGGCTCTAGCTGTTGTTCACGCCCCAATTGTGTCCAGCTTCGGACTCAGGCTTTCACATTCTCAGCATCTGTTTTGCCCTTGAATGTCAGTTCAGTAGCTCTGATAGTGTCACCGGAAGTTCCCCTGCTCACACAGGCCTCACTGGTTGTTAATGTACCTTTCTTTGCACTTGAGAAGCTCTGGTACTTAAAGGACCCTTGCCGGTCGTCTTTTCCTCTGTCTCGCCCTTCCTGCCTCCTTTCTGTCCCCCTCCTCTGCTCCTGCTGCTGCTAAGTCGCTTCAGTCGTGTCCGACTCTGTGCGACCCCATAGATGGCAGCCCACCAGGCTCCCCTGTCCCTGGGATTCTCCAGGCAAGAACACCGGAGTGGGTTGCCATGGGTTGCCATTTCCTTCTCCAATGCATGAGAGTGAAAAGTGAAAGGGAAGTCGCTCTGTCGTGTTTGACTCTCAGCGATCCCATGGACTGCAGCCTACCAGGCTCCTCCATCCATGGGATTTTCCAGGCAAGAGTACTGGAGTGGGGTGCCATTGCCTTCTCCGCCCTCTGCTCCTACATCCCCCCAGTAAACTTCTCTGCTGTAGGTGTGGCTCTAATTTGGTTTTCTAAGCATGCACACCTCCTTTCTACATGTTCAATTTTTCTCTTCCATTGACCACAGACCAAGGATTGGCTGGCTGGGGGGTGGTTTTTCAGTGAAATGTGAAATCTTCCTCTATGGTGAAGTAAACATTTTGCACCTTCAGCATCCAGTTTGAGCACTGATTCACCTCGGGCTAGTACCCCTCAGAGCTGCGTGTGATCTCGGAAGTGTTCTGGAATCCAGTTGAGTGCTTCTGGGAGGACAGAGAGGTGGCTGGTCTCAGGGTCGGTCACTTGCCGATCGGGCTTTCTCAAAATCGAGAGGTCAAGTCGAAGTGCCGTGTCTGGGGCTCCCAGGGCGGTCCAGGGTTTAAGACTCCGCATTTGCATGGCAGGGGGCATGGATTCCATCCCTGGTTGGGGAACTAATATCCCAGGTGCTTCGCCGCGTAGCTGGAAAAAACAATGCCCACCAAAAAGCCCCGCCACTTTGCCCGCTGTCCTGCTGGCACCATCACAGTTGGCTTTTCTTCCACAGGGTGATGGACGTGGCGTGTTGTCACGGGGAGAGCACTGGCCTCGGAGTGTGGACCGTGTGACTGGGGTCCATCCCCTAAAAGCGGGGGGCGGCGGGGGAGAGGGCAGTCCTGGAACCAGTCCCCTGTAGGAACTGAGGGATGACTGGGACAGAGGGATCAGAAGCTTGAGAGGCAAGGGTGGGAAGAAAACTTCTGTTTGTTACCCACAGGCAGACTCACGCTGGGACTCCAGCGAAAACTTGGAGTTGACCTGACCTGGGCAAGGACTTACCACGGGCTTCTTCCCAAAGGACATCCTGAAGAAACCTCCCCAGGATCTAGCCGTGCTGGTGGGACTGAGCCCCTGACAGCTGTGAACCCGGCGTCAAAGCGGGCACTGAACTATAGGAGGGCCCAGGAATTGTCAGAGGTCTCACCCTCCCACCTCAGCCCCTCGCCTCCCACCCCCATCCCAGTGGAGGCCCTGGGCTCTCAGGAGGGGGAGAGAGAAGGGCCTGGGGTCCAGCAGGCACCCCTCAGCCAGGTTACCCTCCTTCCTGGGCCTGGTCTTATCACCCCCACCATCTTTATTTTACATTGAAGGATAATTGCTTTACGATGTCGTGTTGGTTCCTGCAGTACAATAGCGTGAATCAGCCTGAAGTATACATATATCCCCTCCCTATGAAGCCCCCCTCCCTCCCCTCTAGGTCATCACGGAGCACCGGGTTGAGCGCCCTGTCATACAGCGAATTCCCACTAGCTGCCTGTTTTACGCATGATAGTGTATATGCTTCAATGCTTGTCCTCACCATCTTTAAGGGCTTACCTTGTACCCTCTGTCCTTACCACTGAGGAGGTTACTGATAAAAGCTGTGGGGTCCCCTAGAAGGAGTTTCCCTCATTCTTGCAGCTTTGGAAGGCAGAAGGTTGAATGGCCAGTGGTGGAGTTTGAGATGCCGGAAGGGTGATCTGGGGACAGGGCTCTCCCTGGTGGACGCAGCACTAGCCTGGGGAACGGTGTCTGCACCCCACCTTCTTCCCTTCCCAGGTGGTCTTCCTCTTGACTGCACAGGCCTTTCCTTGTTCTGTGGAAAATCGGACAGGAAGCTGACGCTTTCCTCGAAGGATGCTCTGAGCAGGTTTGTTCTTCCTGTGCTCCGTCTCTTCCTTTCTGCAGGGAGGGTACCTGAGAAAGGAGGCCCTCCTTTCTCAGCAGCCTATGAGATGACTTCTTGAAGCTCAAAGCTGTGGGCAAAGAGGAAGGAGCTCTGTTTGTGGCCATGTCATCGTTTCTCTCCTGGGGAGTGGAGACTGTTTACCTTCATGTTACCCCAATAACCACGTGGGTTCCCGGCTGTGTTGGGCAATGAGATTCCGGATGAGTAGACAAAGGGATCTTGGGGCCGAAAAGGAGCCCATGGTCCTTCTGCCCCCTGCCCTCCACTCAGGACGTGTCAGCCCCATTTTCAGGTGAAGCAGCTAAGGCCGTAAGAGGTTGTATGATGTGCCTGGGGCTGCAGAGGGAGGTGGTAGCCAGGGCCAGACAGCAGACTGGAACCCGCCAGCCCTGGAGCCCCTTTGAGCCCCAGGGCCGCTGCCACTGTGCCTGGCATGCAGCCTTCATCCTGGTCAGGCTCAGGCCGAGCCCTTACTCTCCAGGTAGGAGCCACTGTGGCTCCCATTTCACAGATGAGCAGAGACGCTCAGAGATATTAATAAAACAGATATGTGTTGGTTCCCTATTTCAAACGTACCTCCATCCCCCTCATCTCCACCATGAAGATGAAGCGAGTGATGACGTCACTGATCTGGGGGACACCTGAAGCCCCTCTTTCCCTCCCTTCAGTGCATACTCATTTTCCCTCCACCCCCTGGCTGATGTGAGTGGTCGGATGATCCCAGCAGACCTTGCACAGCACTAGGGGCACCGAACTGGAGACCTGCCAGGCTAGACTGCACCCTGGAGCCGGACGAGGAGCAACCGACAGGCGCAGTGGCTGCTGGACGGGACAGCGGCTTCAAGTGGCTTGAAAAGACCCCTTTGGCCTCAGTGTCTCATCTGGTGAGTGGGGGTTGGGTGCACTGGGGGTGGGACTTGGTCTCGAAAGCTTCTAGGTCTGAAACTCCATTTTGGGAAACAAGTTCAGAGGGAGAGGACGGGCCTGCGATGGTCCAGACAGGACCCCAGGACTGGAGGGGTTTGGAGAGCAGAGCCAGAGTCATGGCCTGTGTCATGGCCCCCCCCACCTCCGGTGCCCCCCACCTCCGGACTTGCGGACTAGCTGAAGTTGTAGCTGAAGCAGTGCCTGCTGTTCCCTCTGTGGAAACTAGAAACTTCTGCATCTGAGCTGGCTTGGAGCTTCTCTTGCCCTGCTGGACTTGGCCGGTGCACTGGGAAAGTTCTCTCATTTTAGTCTAAGGATTTGCAGACTGGTGTTGAGGGGGATGTGACAGGTGGGATCTCACGCATGGTAGGGGGAGGCGCCTGGTGAGGGTCAAAGGGTGTGGGTTGGGGATTTCACCCCTGACTCACAGGGATCAGGGGAGAGGCTGGGGGTCAGTGGAGGGAGGCCAAGGAGACTTCCTGGGCCACCCACTCTCTCTCTGCCAGATGGGTGATGGGGATACAGGGCTTGGGGACCGGAGTCCCCCCAGACCAGGGGTCCCACCTCTGCCCCACACAAGCTGTGGCCCCTCAGGCCAGTGAGCTCTCCCAGCTGAACCTCTGTCCTTTGTCTCTAAATGAGGGCCTAAGACCAGCCTTACTGACCTCACAGGCAGTTGCAGAGGTTAAAAAATGCTAAGCAGGAGGGTGAAGCAGGGGAAAGAGAGACCGAGGCGTGGGCAGCAGCACAGGTTACCAGGCACCCCGGGGGGATTCCAATTCCCCCGTACAGAGGTCTTTCTCTGCCTTAACTCTTGTCGGGACCAGTCGCTGGTTTTCTAAGCATGCACACCTCCTTGCACCCACCTTATAAAATGCCTTCATGCCCTCTCTCTCCTAGTCCTCCTTGCCCCGCCGCGCACAACTCACCAAAGCCTAAGCAAGCCTGGTGGGCTGCGTCCTCATCTATAGGTGGGGTTCGGTGAGAGCTGGGCCCCCAGCTCACCTGTCCCGGGTGCTGCCCCTCATAAAATAAAGTCAGGTAAGGTCTGAGAGGTCCCTGAGTCCATCAGAAAGTTTTCTCTAGGGAAACGTCTCCAGTCTGAGCAGTGCTTTCTTCCTGATGTCTGCTTGCCGGCTCCCCTTTGCGATCGCCTGGTGTCTGCTGGCACCCCCGTTCCCCTCTGCTTGGGGCTCATCCTGCTGCAGCAAAGTTACTTAGGTATTTGCCTGCTGATGGGCAAAGACCTCCCAGAGCCCAATGGTACAGAGTCCACTATCCCCTCCACTGCCGGAGGCATAAAACTGCAGAGACCCACCTGGATTTCCAGTTCTTCTTCTGCACTTTCAGCCTGACTTCCGAACCAAGCAGCCTCCCAGGGCCTCGGGACTTCAGTGTGACTGCGGGCTTCTTGGATTCCTTCTCTGCTGGAAAGAGGAGGTATTCTCCTTAGGACCCTGAGCCCCTGTCTGTCCAGAAGCAGAGTGAGGTGCGGGCTCGCATTTAGGCCTAGAGGCCTCCTTTGTGCTCTGAGGGAAGGCTGAAGCCCAGAGTGAGAGAGCCACTGCCCAGGTCACACGGCTCAGGGCAGGGTTGGAAGGAGTTTCCCCATTTAGAATGCAGGGCTCGTGGGGAGATGTCTCACCTGCACTTTCTGATGTTTGAGGCTCAGGGAGCTGGAGCCCACCCTGGCCAAGTCCACCCAGAGTGCACTGAGGAGCAGCAGGCTGCAGACGGTCCCCAGGGCAGGCATGGCCTCAGCTGGCTGGGGATACAGGGGCCTGGAGGAGAGACTCCGGACCACGTGCCTCCCTTCCCCTCCCCTCCTTCCATCCCCTCTGCCCCACTTTCCATCCCTGTGCCCCAGCCCTGCAATTAGCCCCAGGGCTCCGACCTAGACCTGGGGCCACGATTGCTGAGTAGACAGCTTAGCCTCCTGTGCCTGCCTCCCCAGCTAGGAGCGGTGGAAGGACGTGGGTGTTCTTTGCCAAGAATGTTCATTCAGAGGCGGAATGTTTGACAGTGGGGCTCCCCAAGTCCTCTATCCCAGGCCCTGAGAAGGGATGACGAAGCTGAACCAGCAAGATCCCAGGAGACTGTTCAGATGGCCCTGCAGACACTCAGTTGTCAGGGCGAGATAAACCCATAAAAACAGGTCCCTACAGACAAGAGCCGCCAGAGTGCCTGCCTGGGATTCATTTATTTGGCTGTGCTGGGTCTTCATTGCTGCATGGATTTTTCTCTAGTTACGGCAAGTGGGGGCTCTCATGTTGAGGGGTACAGGCTCGCGGGCACAGGCTCAGTAGTCGTGGCGCACAGCTCCACTGCTCCTCGGCATGTGGCATCTCCCCAGACCAGGGATCGAACCCATCAGCAGGAGGATTCTTTACCACTGAGCCACCAGGGAAGCCCCTGTTTGTTTTAAACAGCAGTCCCATCTCAGGGCAGCCCAGCCTCCCGTGCTAATTAACATTCCCTGGGAACTAAAAAAGCTCATGACGTCCTCTGGGTAGAAATCAGCAGCGGAGGTCAGATGCCCTGAGAGATGGCTGGGTTAGCCTGGGGCAGCCCCGTGGGGTGGCCATCTGCTCCTGTCCCCAGGCATGCTCATCCCTGAGTTTAGGTGGGAGGGAGGAGGGCGGCCCTGAGTCCTGCCTGGTGTTGCTGCTAGGTGGCCTCGGCCTGTCTGCGGTTCCCTTCCTCCAGGCACAGGATCATTCAATCTCAGGAGCGTGTCCTGCCCTGGCCTTTGCTGCTTTCCATAAGGGATTCTGCTCGGGCTCTCACAGCCTGAAGCCTATAGGACTCCAGCTCGTTTTCAGGCCTCTCCAAGGGAAGGCCATTTTTCAGATGAAGAAACTGCAGGAGAGCAGGGCAGGGACCATCTCCAACAGGGGCTGAATGCCAGTGCTTTCTTCTGGGTGGTGGTGATGGCTCGGCTCAGCCTTTGCTAACATGTGGGCTGGTCTCCCCAATCGCAGCCAGGTTCTAAGAGGGAGCAGAGGGGGCCTTGGGGCCTGGAAAGCTGGGGCCTGGTGCTACCCCAGGTGACCCTGGCCCTGGGGAGGTCACTCAGTGTCCCCCTGCTCAGGGCTGCCTCTCAGAGTGGCTTTCAGGATTAATTGAGGTGATGGTGTGAAATCCTTTACAACCTGTCAAGTATCATGCAGATAACAACTATTTTTTGTACCCTGGCCAGCCTCTGCTACGTCAGATGTTCTCAGATGAAGAATTCATCAACCACATGGGGGATTCCATACCTGCCCCAGACCCCTTCACGACACGGGATGCTCAGGAGAGGACTCCTGAGGGCTCGGTGAGTTGTCTGCGTAGACCTTCTAGTGTTCTGGAGGAAGAACTCACTTCTGACCAGGCTCTGGCTGGGAGGGTAGGAAGGGCTCCGCTGGCAACGGAGCAGAGCTTTGAAGGGCAGCCCTGCGGCAAGCAGCGGGCAGGAGCGGAGATGAACAGCAGGCATGACTGCAGACTGTGGAGCCCCAGCCAGAAGGTGGGATGCTCAGAGGAGGCTGGCAGAGGTGGGGGATGGATCGTAAGGAAGGGCCTCAAAGGAGATGCCGGGTGAGGATAAGCAGTTTGGGAGCTGCTGGGACAAGGCACTGGGGCTGGATCTAGAGGAGGGGCTATGAAGGCTCCTGAGGGGCGGAATGACTAAACAGGACCGTAAAAGCCTGGGAGGCTGCACCTCTCTCTTCATAAGGAGGACAATCGATGCCCCAAAGGCCACAGTCTCCCTGAGCCACGCAGCCCTCAGTGGGCAGTGCTGGCTGCCCGACCAGGTTCTGAGCACGGCAGAATGGGGGTCGGGGAGCCAGCAGACCAGCGGTCATCCAGTGACCTCCTGATGCAGATGGACTTCAGGGGGCACTGGACCCCTGTGGAGACAGGGGACAGTGTGGGCCCTGGAGGGGCTGGCTGAGCCCCTTAGGGCACTGCAGGGGCCGAGTATCAACACCTCTGCTGGGAAGCTTCTCACCACCAGCGCACCCACCGTGGAGGCTAGAACCCCTCCTTCAGTCCCAGCAGAGTGTAAGCCTGTCACCTGGAGGCCTTCACCCTTGGGGGCCACCTGAGCTCAGGCCTGGGGGCCCAGAAGGCCTGAAGGTGGGGCAGGGTTGGGGGAGACACACTACCCACAGGCAAACACTCACGCTTCTTGCTGTGTTATCTTTGAAAACAGAAATGTGCCTGCGGGTTTGAAACCACCCCAAGCACATCCCAAAGAGCTGAGGCTGGGTCGGGGAGGAAGGAAGAGGTGAAGGACCTCAGAACCACTCAGACCACTGAGGGAGAGGAGACGATGCCTGGAAAGCACCTCACTGCATACCCCCAGCTGTGGGACTGGGGTGGGAACCCACTAGGATCTGGACCCCAGAGGCCTTTGGAGGAGAATAGTGTAACTTAAGCCAATGTTAACTGATGCTGAAGCTGAAACTCCAATACTTTGGTCCTCTGATGGGAAGAACTGACTCATTTGAAAAGACCCTGATGCTGGGAAAGATTGAAGGCAGGAGGAGACAGGGACGACAGAGGATGAGATGGCTGGATGGCATCACCAACGCAATGGGCATGAGTTTGAGTAGGCTCCAGGACTGGGTGATGGACAGGGAAGCCTGGCGTGCTGCAGTCCATGGAGTCGCAAGGAGTTGGACATCACTGAGCCACTGAACTGAAGATAGACTCCCTCTCCACATATATTTGAGGGCTTCCCTGGTGGTTCAGATGGTAAAGAATCCGCCTGCAATGCAGGAGACCTGGGTTTGACCCCTGGATCGGGATGGCAGCCCACTCCAGTATTCTTACCTGGAGAATCCCCATGGACAAAGGAGCCTGGCGGGCTACAGTCCATGGGGTCACAGTCACACACAACTGAGCAACTAACACCACATGCATCTGCGCTTCTTATTCTGGAAAATTTCTAACATAGAAAGAAAGCAGAGAGAGTAATACAGTGAGTCTCCAAGCATCCATCGTCAGTTTCGACATGTATTAGCATCTTGCTTCATGTTTTTATCCCATTTACTGTTTTCCCTTTTAGGGGAATATTTTAAAAGCAAATCTCGGCAATCATGTAATTTCGACCTTAAAAGCTTCAGTATGTATCTTTAACAGATAAAACGCACTCTCTTAGGCTGTACCAGCCCTGTGCCTGTACCTGATTGTTTTTTTTTTATTGTTCCTTTCTACATTTACTAGCATTTTTTCCTTCAGCAATTATTTTATCACCGTGATACACAGTTTGTACAGGAAAGGCAAGAAAAATATATGATTTTTTTTTCTTCTTACTTTCAAAGTAAGGTCATTGTTCTAGCAACCTTCAAAATTTTTCCCCTATCACACACTAAAAGAGTTTTTAAAATATGTGTTTCAATCGACGATAGTCATTATTATTTTTGATGCTTCCATATTTGAAGAGTTGATTGCTGTGTGCTTTTGACACAACCCTAATTGTTTTCCAGTAGCTTCCTTGTTATGACTGAGCATCTAACACTTTTGTTTTTTTCTGTCCTGTTAAGAAATCCTGGGCTCATTTTGTGCATGCCCTTCTTGCTTCTGACCTTAATCTGCAATTCCTTTAAGAAATGCTGGTTTCTTTTAATGGGAAGTAGTTTTTAAAGACCACAGTCTGGGACTTTCCTCATGGTCCAGTGGTTAAAATCTACCTGATAATGCAAGGGACACAGGTTCGATCCTTGGTTCCAGAAGATTCCACATGCCACGGAGCAACTAAGCCTGTGCACCACACTACTGAGCCCTCACGCCCTAGAGCCCATGGACCGCAACTGGAGAAAGCCTGCTGCTGCTGCTAAGTCACTTCAGTCGTGTCCGACTCTGTGCGACCCCATAGACGGCAGCCCACCGGGCAGGCATAAAGAAATAAATACCTTTTTTTTTTTTTTTTTTTTTACAAAAGACCACAGTCTGGATGCTAATTAGTTATACTGCTTCTAGGCTTTTTCAGTGCAGAGAGGAGAAAAAAGATCGTTTTTAGGAGAAAACTAGGTCATGAGTTAATTGTGTTATTTCCAAGTAAAGCTTAAGTTGACAGTGCTTTCAGCTCCTGAGCTGTGTGCTTAAATCCCTTCTTTTATCTTAAAAATCTTGGTTTCTAGTCACAGTAACAAAATTACTTTTCTCTTGCTCTGTCTTACGGTATCAACATAATACTTTCAAAATAAGATGACAGCAATTACTACAAACCATAAAACTACTAAATACAGCCTATTAGGAATGTACAGTTTAAGACACTTGAATACTTATTTTCTCTCTGTGGTTATGGATTGGGCTTGATATATAAGTAAAATTACACCCATTTGTTCTCTCAGTTTTTAGGGATTTTCCCCTCTTTAATTGTTATTTTCTAAACATCACATGCTCCCAAAGTCAATGCACAGGACAGGGTTCACGTGTGCTAAGCCGCTTCAGCCGTGTCCGACTCTGTGACCCCACGGACTGCAGCCCACCAGGCGCCTCTGTCCATGGGATTCTCCAGGCAGAATACTGGGGAGGGTAGCTGTTTCCTTCTCCAGGGGATCTTCCCAACCCAGGGATTGAACCTGCTTCTCCTGGGGCTCCTGCATTGCAGAGCAGAGACTATTACCTTCCATTTCTGCCTCCTCCTCTCTGTTTCTTCTTTCCTCTATAGTAACTATTTTTACTGTGACTTTTTTCTTTGACTCCTGAGTTATTTAGATGTGTACATATTCTTACATTTCCAAATACTTGAAGATTTTCCCAAATATTCTATTATTGATGTCTAGGTTATTTCCATTATAGTCCAAGAATATGTTCTTGATGCTTTTAATTCTTTTAAATTTGTTAAAGAATGTCTGAGTGTCCAGAAATGAGTCTATCTTGATGAGTGTTCCAGATGTACTTGAATGCATTTAAGTGTTGTTGGGTGAAATATTCTATGAATGTCAGTTAAGTCACACTGATTGATAGGTTTGTGTATGTATTCCATAACCTTTTTTTTTTTTTTTTTTAATTAGGGATCTATTTCTTCTGTTGCTAAAAGAAGAGTGTTAAGATCTCCAGCTGGAATTGGAAATGACTTCTCTTCAGTTCTGTGAGTTTTTGTTTCACATATTTTGAAGCTCTGTTTTAGGTGCATGCGTATTTAGGATTGTTGCCTTCTTGATGAACTGATCATCTATTATGTCCTTTTTAAAAAATCCTTTATAAGTATTTGTTGTCCCGAAGTCTACTTTATTGGATATTTCTTGTTCTAGAATCAGTTTTACGTCATTATAATATAGATACTTCAGCTTTCTTTTGATTAGTGCGTATATAGGATATCTTCTAAATCATTTCCATTGTTTTAATCCGTGTGTTCATGTTTAAAGTAGGTTTTGTATAAACAGCAAGTAGTTCTGGGTTTTGCTTGTTTTTTAAGTCTATTCTGACAATCTCTCTTGCCCAGGGCCTTTTACTCGGGAGGGTTTACCTATTTATTGTAATCACTTGTACAGTTGGGTATAAACCTACTAGCTGTTTTCTATTTGACTCATCTGTTCTTTGTTCCTTTTTTCCCTCTTTTCATGCCCATTTTTGGACCATTTTTTTGTGGTATTAATCACTGGTGACTTATTAGCTATATTCTTTTAGTGGTTGACCTAGGATTTAAAACACAGCTTCACCACAACATACCTTGACAGATAGGATATTCCTTTTCTATACTATAAGATCTTTCAAACAGAATACTCTGATTTCCCTATTGCCATTATTTCTGCTATTTCACACATTTTATTTCTATATGCTGTAACCTCCACAGTGTACTTCGGATAGTCAGTACTTTTAGAGATATTAAAGAAATGAAAGAAAATCTTCTGTTC
Organism: Bos indicus; assembly: GCF_029378745.1. Classification (NCBI taxonomy): domain Eukaryota; kingdom Metazoa; phylum Chordata; class Mammalia; order Artiodactyla; family Bovidae; genus Bos; species Bos indicus. The sequence goes on along the minus strand of NC_091781.1, from coordinate 16,508,317 downwards.
ACCCAGATCTTTACTATTTCTGGTGTTCCTTATTCCTTTGCATGGATTCAGATTTTCACCTGGTGGTATTTTCCTTCTACCTGAAGAAATTACTTTCACATTTCTTGTATTTCAGCTTTGCTGGTAATTCATTGTTTCAGTTTTTACTTGAAAACGAGTTTATTTCACCTTTAAAAAGGGATATTTTCACTAGGTGTAGAATTCCAAGCTAACAGGTTTTTTTCTTTCAGCACATCTGACATTAATCTTCTAATGCTTTACAAAATTTCTGATGAGAAGTTGGCTGCCATTGTTATATTTGTTCCTTTATCTGTAATATATCTTTTTTCTCTGGCTGATTTTTTAACTTCAGTTTTATTATAGTGTGTGTGAGGTACTTTGACTTCCTAGAATCTGTAGGGTTATAGTTCTAATCCAGTTTGAAAAAAATTTTGGCTGTTTCTTCAAAGATTTTTGGACATATTTTAAACTACTTAATATTGTAGTAACTTGTTATTTTTTTGGAGGGGTCTCCTCTCTCTTTCTGTGCTTCAGTTTGTGTAATTTTTATTGCTGAATTCAGACTTACTGATCTTTCCTTCAGCAGGGTCTAATGTCTGTGTACTCCCATCCAGTCTATTTTTAACTTTAGATAATGAATTGTTCATTGCTAGAGACTCCATTTGCAACTTTCTTGCATCCCCCATTTTTCACTTTTAAACGAAAGCATGGGACACTGCTCCTAGTTTTGACAGTTCTCACACTGGCTGTTGAGTTTTCGATCTAGAAGGGATGGGTATTTGATCACAATTCTTGGGTTACTTGACTCAAAGGGCCTTAAAAACTTGCCTTTCTCCTCCCCGTGCTGAAACCACACTGGTGTTATGGCCATGAGTGGCTTGGCCCTGCTCCTTCATGTTCTAGAGTTTGACGAACTACCTTAATGGCGTCTGGGGTTTTCTTTTACTCTCCTGTGGCTTTGTTTTTGTGAAAGGACTGAAAACCTGTGTGGCTGTTCTGCCACCGTGAACCTCACCAGAACTCTCTGTATCTTTTACATCAGCCTTCCATTCCTCTCATTTGGGTTTGGCAACTGCCCTGGAAGATGGACGCAACCCTGTATTCCACTCCATTGGTTTATTTTGTTGTAACAAATTTGAACTATTTCCCTTAGGAATGGCTAACATGTTACTCCCCTAAGCATAAACGTTTGGTTGAGGGCGGTAATTTCATTTACTTCCAGCTTACTGTCATTGATCCTGGTGGTGTAAGGTACACACACAGCTTATGGCCAGGAGCCCAGTGACCTATCACTAAGCTCACTGTGTGACTGGGGCCAGTCCCCTCTCATTATTCATTCACTGATGGCAGCAGGCACTGTACGGAGGACCAGGCCTGCCCTTGGGAGCACAGAGAGAGTGAGAGAAAGCAGAAATGTAGAGCTCATTAGAATTTAGTGTAGTCTGTGTCCGCTGAGAACCCTGAGCAAAAGTTGCCTTCTTGGCCTTACTTTTCATATCTGAATGGAAGGAAAGAAGCAACTATTGTCCTGTTGTTGTCTGAAGGCTTGGATTTTGCAGACTGAGTGGGCCAGGCCGCTGTATCCTCACTTCAGCCAAAGTGGTTTCACTTTTTTTTTTTTTGCCTTTTATATGTTATCATCTAATATTTATTATTTTTAATATCATTTTTTTTAATTGGAGGATGATTAACAATGTTGTGTAGCTTTCTGCCATACAATGTGGATCAGTCCTAAGTACATGTATATCCCCTCCCTCCCACTTGATCTAAGATTTATTTCAAAGCAGAGGTTCTGCTGCTGAGAAACGCACAAGGAACCTGTAGAAGAGGGGTCCACATTTAACTGTGGGCTCTGAGGAGCCCCCGTGCTTCCTCTGATCCACCCCTGAAAGGGCTAATTTCAAAATCCTCGTGGTGGTGGAGCATGGTGCCAGCACTGGCTTTAGCACGTGGCAGTGGTGGCTTTTGAACGTCTTGCCCGTTTGCTCATCAGTAAGGCGAGGGCTATATGCTTACACACGAAGGCTGTGCTGCTTCACGCAGGCCTCAGTAAATCGCAGCTGCCGTTGTGACTTCCAGTTCAGGTCAGGGCCCTGGGGCCTCTGGTGAGAGGTGGTCTTTGGTTCAGGGATGGTTAGGACCAGAACTGTGCTCTCCATGCTCTCTGGCCTAGACTGTCAGCCCTACGGTTAGTCCAGCCTTTGGCTCCAGCTTCCTCAGGCCCCAGGGATGTGCTGAGAGCCCAGGTCCCTGTGGCCAAAGGGAACCTTGTTAGGCATTTTTTATGTTTTAAAGATGATTTTATCTTGGAGTATTGTTGATTTGCAATGTTATGTTTATTTGAAGTGTACAGCAGTCTGATTCAGGTATAAACAGACATATGTATATATAAACTTCTCTTGCTCTTGGCTTCTTTTTGTATATAGGTTATGACAGAAAGTTGAGTAGAGTTCCCTGTCCTCTATAGTAGGCCCTTGTTGATTATTTTATAAATGTTACTGAAAGTGTCAGTTGCTCAGTCGTGTCTAACTGTTTGTGAGTCCCTGGGTTGCAGCCCACCAGGCTCCTCTGTCAGTGGAATTCTCAAGGCAAGAATACTGGGGTGGGTTGCCATGCCCTTCACCAGGGGATCTTCCCAACCCAGAGACAGAACCTGGGTCTCCTGCATTGCAGACTTCTTTACTGTCTGAGCCACCAGGAAAGCCCATAAATATTAGTGGGTGTTGCTTAAACCCAGCCGCCTCCTTTATCCCCCCCAACTTTCCCTTTTGGTAACCCTAACTGTATCATCTAAGTCTGTGAGTCGTTTCTCTTTTGTAAATTAGTTCAGTTCTATCCATTTTTGTACTCTACCTGTAAGTGCTATCATACATGTCTTTCTCTGCCTGACTCACTGACTTCATGTGGACATCTCCCGGTCCATCCATTTTGCTGCAAACGACATTCTTTCCTTCTGTTTCTGGCTGAGCCACAGTCCATTCAGTACATGTAGCATATCTTTATCCGTTCATCTGTCGATGGACATTTCGGTTGTCCCCTTCCCTTCTGTGTATGTGCTTAGTTGCTCAGTTATATCTGACTCTTTGCAGTCCCATGGATTATAGCCCACCAGGCTCCTCCATTCATGGTTTTTTTCAGAGAATACTGGAGTGGGTAGCCTTTCCCTTCTTCAGGGGATCTTTCCAACCCAGGGATTGAACCCAGGTCTCCTGCATTCCAGGCAGATACTTTACCAGCTGAGCCACAAGGGAAGCCCAAGAATACTGGATTGGGTGGCCTATCCAGCCCATCTTATTCAGTTCAGTCGCTCAGTCGTGTCCGACTCTTTGCGACCCCATGAATCGCAGCACGCCAGGCCTCCCTGTCCATCACCAACTCCTGGAGTTCACTCAGACTCACGTCCATTGAGTCAGTGATGCCATCCAGCCATCTCATCCTCTGTCATCCCCTTCTCCTCCTGCCCCCAATCCCTCCCAGCATCAGAGTCTTTTCCAGTGAGTCAACTATTCGCATGAGGTGGCCAAAGTACTGGAGTTTCAGCTTTAGCATCATTCCTTCCAAAGAAATCCCAGGGCTGATCTCCTTCAGAATGGACTGGTTGGATCTCCTTGCAGTCCAAGGGACTCTCAAGAGTCTTCTCCAACACCACAGTTCAAAAGCATCAATTCTTCGGTGCTCAGCTTTCTTCACAGTCCAACTCCCATATCCATACATGACCACAGGAAAAACCATAGCCTTGACTAGACGAACCTTTGTTGGCAAAGTAATGTCTCTGCTTTTGAATATGCTATCTAGGTTGGTCATAACTTTCCTTCCAAGGAGTAAGCGTCTTTTAATTTCATGGCTGCAGTCACCATCTGCAGTGATTTTGGAGCCCAAAAAAATAAAGTCTGACACTGTTTCCACTGTTTCCCCATCTATTTCCCATGAAGTGATGGGACTGGATGCCATGATCTTCGTTTTCTGAATGTTGAGCTTTAAGCGGGTAGGAGTTATTTATTTACATCCTTACAGCCCTTGTGAATGAATGTTAAGCACCGATTTGCAAGTTGTAGTTGCGAGCAATGGCCACAAGACGCAGGATTTCTTCATGCCAACTCTGGTTGCTGGGGCAACCAGAGCCCTAGGGAAAGTCTTGTTCCTGGGTTGTCCATTAGAGTGTAGTGTACCAGCACAAATACCCAAGGGCTTATGTATTCATTACTGCTCCTTCCTCACCCTTCTCCTCCAGGTATATTGGAATCCCTGCCAAGCTGCTATGCTGAGGGGTTGTCATTTTGTAAGTGGGGTGCCTCTAAGGAAGTGGGAACTCAGAGGACATGGGAGACCAGATGACTTTTCAAAGCTCTTCACGCCTGAAGGGACCATCATTTTGGGGGTCCTTTAGGCTTGGTTTAGCTGCAAGAGGGACCACCTGGATCTAAAGATTGTGGTCACATCCAGAGGGGACCAGACACTACAGGTCCCAGGGGGCTCATTGTTGGTACAACCTCCCCAGCACCCTCAGCCAGAGGAGAGTCTAGCCTTGGAACCCAAGCCTCCTTAGGGATGAGATACCAGCCCAGGTCACCAAGGCCTGAAGGGAATATGGTAGGTACTTATTTTCATTAAAAACTTAAAAAATTACATATTTTTCTTTTTGGCTGCATTGCGTCTTAGTTGCAGCACTCAGGGTCTGCACTGTGGTGTGGGCCACTCTAGCTGGCGCATGAATTCTAGAGCACGCGGGCTCAGGAGTTTCACCCCATGGGTTTACCCCTTGGGCCTAGCTGCTCTGAGGCAAGTGAGATCTTAGTTTCCCAAGAGGATTGAACCTGCATCCCCTGCATGGGAAGTCATGTTCTTAACCACTGGGCCCCCAAGGAAAACCCAAAGATCCTGAGCATATTTTCATGTGATTGTTTTTTTTCTTTAAAGAACGGGAGGAAAATTTTGCTCTTGAAATGGCATCTTAAGAGTTGGCCCTGTACTGAATTCATTGATTTACCAACTGCAGGGCATTTCTTGAGGGAAGAGGTCATTTACAGTCCCACAGGCCTTGTGAATATTTAGCACCCTGAAGCACCAGCTTTCCCTTCATGGATCACAGCCTTGTAGTGGTGAAGGGGCTTGCATAACTCAGTGAAGCTATGAGCCATGAAGGCCACCCAAGATGGACAGGTCATAGTGAAGAGTTCTGACAAAATGTGGTCCACTGGAGAAAGAAATGGCAACCCACTTGAGTATTTGTGTCTAGAAAACTTCATGGATAGTATGAAAAGGCAAGAAGTTATGACACCGGGAGATGAGCCCCCTGACCCCCCAGGTCATACTGCATTCGGTATGCTACTGGAGCACAATTATTAACAGCTCCAGTAAGAAACAAGCCACTGGGCCAAAGTGGGAATGACACTCAGTTGTGGATGTGTCTGATGGTGACAGAACCAGATGGTCTGGTTGAAAGATGGTGGTAAAAGATGTGTCTGATGCTGTAAAGAACAATACTGCATAAGAACCTTGAATATTAGGTCCAGAAATCAAGGTAAATTGGATATAGTCAACCAGGAGATGGCTTGACTGAACATCAACATCTTAGGAATCAGCCAACTAAAATGGACAGGAATATGCAAATTTAATTCAGATGACTATTATATTTACTAGGGTGATGGCATTCCAGTTGAGCTCTTTCAAATCCTGAAAGATGATGCTGTGAAACTGCTGCACTCAATATGCCAGCAAATTTGGAAAACTCAGTAGTGGCCACAGGACTGGAAAAGGTCCGTTTTCATTCCAATCCCAAAGAAAGGCAATGCCAAAGAATGCTCAAACTACCGCACAATTGCACTCATCTCACACGCTAGTAAAGTAATGCTCAAAATTCTCCAAGCCAGGCTTCAGCAATACGTGAAGCATGAACTTCCTGATGTTCAAGCTGGTTTTAGAAAAGGCAGAGGAACCAGAGATCAAATTGCCAACATTCACTGGATCATGGAAAAAGCAAGAGAGTTCCAGAAAAACATCTATTTCTGCTTTATTGACTATGCCAAAGCCTTTGTCTGTGTGGATCACAATAAACTGTGCAAAATTCTGAAAGGGATGGGAATACCAGAACACCTGATCTGCCTCTTGAGAAATTTGTATGCAGGTCAGGAAGCAACAGTTAGAACTGGACATGGAACAACAGACTGGTTCCAAATAGGAAAAGGAGTACGTCAAGGCTGTATATTGTCACCCTGCTTATTTAACTTATATGCAGAGTACATCATGAGAAATGCTGGACTGGAAGAAACACAAGCTGGAATCAAGATTGCCGGGAGAAATATCAATAACCTCAGATATGCAGATGACACCACCCTTATGGAAGAAAGTGAAAAGGAATTAAAAAGTCTCTTGATGAAAGTGAAAGTGGAGAGTGAAAAAGTTGGCTTAAAGCTCAACATTCAGAAAACGAAGATCATGGCATCCAGTCCCATCACTTCATGGGAAACAGATGGGGAAACAGTGTCAGACTTTATTTTTGGGGGCTCCAAAATCACTGCAGATGGTGACTGCAGCCATGAAATTAAAAGACACTTATTCCTTGGAAGGAAAGTTATGACCAACCTAGACAGCATATTCAAAAGCAGAGACATTACTTTGCCAACAAAGGTCCGTCTAGTCAAGGCTATGGTTTTTCCTGTGGTCATGTATGGATGTGGGAGTTGGACTGTGAAGAAGGCTGAGCGCCGAAGAATTGATGCTTTTGAACTGTGGTGTTGGAGAAGACTCTTGAGAGTCCCTTGGACTGCAAGGAGATCCAACCAGTCCATTCTGAAGGAGATCAGCCCTAGGATTTCTTTGGAAGGAACGATGCTAAAGCTGAAACTCCAGTACTTTGGCCACCTCATGTGAAGAGATGACTCATTGGAAAAGACTCTGATGCTGGAAGGCATTGGGGGCAGGAGGAGAAGGGGACGACAGAGGATAAGATGGCTGGATGGCATCACTGACTCAATGGATGTGAGTCTGAGTGAACTCCGGGAGTTGGTGATGGACAGGGAGGCCTGGCGTGCTGCGATTCATGGGGTCACAAAGAGTCGGACACGACTGAGTGACTGAACTGAACTGAAGGGCAAGAATCCCTTAGAAGAAATGGAGTAGCCATCACGGTCAACAAGAAAGTCTGAAATGCAGTACTTGGGTGCGATCTCAAAAATGACAGAAGGATCTTGGTTCATTTCCAAGGCAAAGCATCAACATCACAGAAATCCAAGTCTATGTCCCAACCACTAATGTTGCAGAAGCTGAAGTTGACCCATTCTGTGAAGACCTACAACACCTTCTAGAACTAACACCAAAAAGAGATATCCTTTTCTTCATAGGGGACTGGAATAAAAAAGTAGGAAGTCAAGAGAAACCCAGAATAACAGGAAAGTTTGACTGTGGATTACAAAATGAAGCAGGACAAAGGCTGAGAGTTTCCCAAGAGAACCCATTGGTCATAGCAAACACCCTCTTCCAACAACCCAAGAGATGACTCCACACATGGACATCACCAGATGGTCAGTACTTAAAATCTGATTGTTCTTTGCAGCCAAAATGGAGAAGCTCTATACAGTCCATGAAAACAACGTCTGGAACTGACTGTGGCTCAGATCCTGAGCTCCTTATTGAAAAATTCAGGCTTAATTGAAGAAAGTAGGGAAAACCACTACTCCATTCAGGTATGACCTAAATCAAATCCCTTACGATTATATAGTGGAAGTGACAAATAGATTTAATGGATTAGATCTGATAGGATGCCTGAAGAATTTTGGATGGAGGTTCGTAACACTGTACAGGAGGCCGTGACCAAAGCAATCCCAAGCAAAAAGAAATGGAAGAAGGCAAAGTGGTTGTCTGAGGAAGCCTTATAAATAGCTGAGGAAAGAAAAGCAGCAAAAGGCAAGGGAGAAAGGGAAAGATATACCGAACTGAATACAGAGTTCCAGAAAATAGTGGAGAGAGATAACAAGGTCTTCTTAAATAAACAATGTAAAGAAACAGAGGAAAACAATAGAATGAGTAGAGATCTCTTCAAGAAAACTGGAGATATCAAGGAAACATTTGATGAAAGGCTGGGAACAAGAAAGAAGAGAAACAATAAGGACCTAACAGAAGCCAAAAAGATTAAGAAGAGGTGACAAGAATACACAGAAAAACTTTGCAAGAAAGATCTTAATGACCTGGATAACTGTGATGGTGTGGTCAATCACTTAGAGCCAGACATCCTGGAATGTGAAGTCAAGTGGGCCTTAGGAAGCATCACTACGAACAAAGATAGTGGAGGTGATGGAATTTCAGTTGAGCTGTTTCAAATCCTGAAAGATGATGCTGTGAAAGTGCTGCACTCGATATGCCAGCAAATGTGGAAAACTCAGCAGTGGCCACAGGACTGGAAAAGGTCAGTTTTCTTTTCAATCCCAAAGAAGGGCAATGCCAAAGAATGTTCAAGCTACTGTACAACTGCGCTCATTTCACATGCTAGCAAGATTATGCTCAAAATCGGTCAAGCTAGGCTTAAGCTGTACTTGAAATGAGAACTTGAAGATGTACAGGATGGGTTTCAAAGAGGAAGAGGAAACCAGAGATAAGACTGTCAACATTCCCTGAATCATGGAGATAGAAAAGGAGTTCCAGGAAAAACACCTCCTTCATTGACTACACTAAAGACTTTGAATGTGTGGATCACAACAAAATGTAGAAAATTCTTAAAGAGGTGGGAATACCAGACCACCTTACCAGTCTCCTGAGAAACCTGTATTCAAGTTAAGAAACAACAGTTATGGAATAACCCGACATGGAATAAAGGACTGATTCAAAATTGGGAAAGAGTACGACAAGGCTATATATTGTCACCCTGCTTATTTAACTTCTATTCAGAGTACATCATGTGAAATGCCAGGCTGGGTGAATCACAAGCTGGAATGAAGACTGTCAGGAGAAATATCAACAGTCTCTACACAGATACTACTCTAAAGGCAGAAAGTAAAGAGTAACTAAAGAGCCTCTGATGGGAGTGAAGCTCACTTGAAAGTCAACATTGAGAAAACTAAGATCATGGCATCTGGTCCCATCACTTCGTGGCAAATATTAATAGAAGGGGGAAAAAGTGAAAATAATGACAGATTTTATTTTCTTGGGCTCCAGAGTCACTGCGGATGGAGACTGCAGCCATGAAATTAAAAGCGACTTGCTCCTTGAAAGAAAAGCTATGACAAAGCTAGACAGCATACTGAAAAGCAGACATGTCACTATGCCAGTGAGGGTCTATCGAGTTTGGTTTTTCCAGTAGTCAGGGACAGATGTGAGAGTTTGTTCATAAAGAAGGCTGAATGATGAAGAATTGATGCTTTCAATTTGTGGTGCTGGAGAAGACTCTTGAGAATCCCTTGGACTGCAAGGAGATCAAACCAGTCAGTCCTAAAGGAGATCAGTCCTCGGTGTTCACTGGAAGAACTGTTGCTTGAAGCTCTGTACTTTGGCCACCTGATGCAAAGAGCTGACTCATTGGAAAAGACCCTGATGCTGGGAAAGACTGAGGGCAAAAGGAGAAGGGGGCAACAGACGATGAAATGGTTGGATGGCCTCACTGAGGCAATGACCATGAACTTGGACAAACTCTGGGAGATGGCTGGGGACAGGGAGACCTGGTGTGCTGCAGTCCATGGGGTGATAAAAAGTTGGACACAACCTAGTGACTGAACAAAGGACAAAGCACCAAGGTTCAAATTGTTTTGAGACTGAACCACAAGCAAGGAGCCCTCCTTTATGACCCACTCTTGCAACCATAGCCTAGAGGTAGTCCCGTTTCTGCCTGGTAACTTACAAGTGGAAAGTGTCTGAAGAAATACTCAAGGGCTGTATCTCATTGCTTACACTTGACCTCCGGCCCCAGACAAATCCAAAATTCTGCCAAAGTGCTATGATGAGGGTGCTGTGGTAAGTAGATGGGAGACTCTAAGGAAGGAGGCTGGAAGTCCAGCCCCAGAAGCCTGGGAGACAATATGACTTTATGAAACTCTTCATGGACAGGGGGTTCATGACCCTTCAGAGACACAAACCTTGGCATAGCTATAAGCAGACCAGTCTGAATATGGGAAAGGAAGTCCCAAAAGTAGGGATGAGGTAATCCAGATACAGTGGGGGGAGCAGCAGCTGGCATAACCTCCGCAGTTCCCGCAGCCCCACTACAGCCCAGCCTCCCAAGGGTCCCAACCCATGCCTGCTCAGGCCCCGTGGATGTGACACCAACATAGCCCATCAGGAAGGAGGGGTTGAACACAGGCCTTTGGGTTTAACTTTCTATTCTTGTGTGATTCGTATCTTCTCTTGCAGTACAGTTTACTTGCAAAGTTAGCCTCTTGTCAGGAGCACAGCTCCTTGATCCATCTGTCTGTATGGACGTAAGTATCCCTTTGCACATTCTCTACACGAGTAACTTACTACCCTGTTGAGGAGAACTCCCTGTTGTATCCAGGAAGTCATAGTTCATTAACTTTCTTTCTAACTATCTTTCCAGGCCTCCACCAAACTCTCTGTATACCACCTCATCTATAATTCTGTCTCTATTTCTCTTTCTGGCTATCAATAAATTTCTCTACCTATATTTTTATCTCTGTCCATTCATTCGCTATCTGTACATCCATCGGCCTCACTGTTTCTCTGTGTGTGTATTCCTCTTTTAAGTCCATGATTCCAGCTGCCTCTATATCCATCTATCTAGGTCTGTCTGTCTGTCTAGCTGGCTATGTATCTATCTCTGTATTTGTGTTTTTCTTTCTCCAGGTACCTATGTATCCAGGAATCCAGCTACTGATCTACCTCCCCGTCTATATTCATCTCTCTCTCTCTGCTTCTCTGCAGCTGTTGGAAGATCTTTCCACGTCCTTTCATCCTCTGTGTGTGTATTTATGTTTTATCCATCTCTCTATGGATCCAGTCTCCCTATCTCCAGCTAGATCTCTATCACACTATCTCTGAGTTTCATCCCTCCAAATCTCTCTATAGCTACGTGTTGATACACATTTTAATTTATATCTACCCATGTATCTACATAAGCATGTATCTATTGATATTTTTACAGCTATATCTAACTCTCCCACTGTCTTTCCACCTCTCCAGCTCCCTTTATGCCCACATCTCTCTCCACCTCCATATGTCACCCAAACTTCGTATGTTTTAATCCCAACATCCTCGATTACATCCCCCTCGTCCCAGACATTGCTTGGCCAAGTCTCAGTTTGATGTCTCCGTCTGGGAATCCGTTTCTGCTGGGACACCAGTTCATTTGCATTGCTTCTGGATTCTGCTGAATGCTGTACTGTGTACACTCTTCATCTTTCTCCATCTGGTTTCCTTGAGTCAGTGTGAGGGTCCTTCAGTGTGGCTGCAAGTGACACGATTTCCTTGGTGTTTCTGGATGAGTCATAATCTACTGCATGTATGCAGCCTGTCTTCCGTATACATCTGTGAATGGACATTTTGGGGAGTTTCCAGTGCTTGTCTCCTCTGGGGAGCGCTGCAGGTGACAGTGGGGTTCAGGTGTCTAGAAGAAGGATGGTTTTCTCTGGATAGTGGCCCTGCAGTGCAATGTGCAGATCTCCTGGTAGGTGCATTTTTCGCCTATGAACAACCCTACAGGCTGTGTTTTCAGAGAGGCTGTAACAGTTTCCATTCCGTGCAGCAACACGGGGGTTCTGTCTTCTCCACATTGAGAAAATCTCTAATTCTGTCTATATTTCTCAATCTGGGTATCAATTAATTTATCTACCTGTATTTATATCTCTATCCATTCATTATCTATACATCCAGTAGTTTCACTACCTTTCTCTCTGTTAATATTTATCTCCGAAGTCCATGATTCCAGCTACCTCTATATCCATCTATCTAGATATTCACAAGGCGGGGCCCTAAATGATCCCTGCCCTGGAGAAACTTCCTGTGGCTGGTAATACTAGAAGAATGCAAAAGTGTGCCTAATTTCAGAGCCTATTTCAAGGCGAAAATTCTCCTCACAATTACAGCTTGTCAACGAACCTGGAGAGTTCTTCAACCTCTCACCCATGAAGACAACCGCCATGCAAAAGATTTCAAGGCGAAAATTCTCCTCACAATTACAGCTTGTCAACGAACCTGGAGAGTTCTTCAACCTCTCACCCATGAAGACAACCGCCATGCAAAAGGACAGCCGAGGTGGCGTCTGGCGCTGGTCCTCCGCTACCTCTACAAAGAACAAATGTTCAAGGCCGCCTGGAGAAAACAGAACCCTGCTGTGTTGCTGCACAGAATGGAGGCTGTTAACAGTCTTGCTACAGACACGGCCTGCAGGTTTGTTCAAAGGCAAAAAATGCACCTACCAGGAGATCCCCAAATCACACTCCGGGGCTGCTATCCAGAGAAAACCATCCTTCTCCATCACACCTGAACCCCAATGTCTCCTGCGGGGCTCCCCAGAAGAGTCCAGCATTGGAAACCACCAAAATGTCCATTCACAGATGAATGGATAAGGAAGACGGCCTACATACATGCAATGGATGATGACTCAGCCAGAAACACCAAGAAAATCATGCCAGCTCTTCCGCATTGATAGTCCCTCAGATGATCACACTGGCCCCAGGAAATCAGATAGAGAAAGATGAACAGTATACATACGGCAGCTTTCAGGTGGAATCTAAAAGCATCACAAATGAACGAGTTTCCCCAACAGAGACAGATTCCCAGCCGGAGATATCAAACTGAGACTTGGCAAAGGGATGTCTAGAATGAGAGGAAGGGTAACTGAGGAGTTTGGGATGAAAACATATCAAATTTGAGTGACACAGAGAAGTGGATAGATATGCAGACAAAAAGGGAGCTGGAGAGCTGGAATGACAGCGGAAGAGTTAGATACAGCTGTAAATTTATCAATAAATACCTGTTTATGTAGATACATGGATAGATATAAATAAAAATGTATATAAAGACCTAGAGATTCAGATGTATGAAATCCAGAGATAATGTGGTTACATATATAGCTAGATTCCATCGAGATATGGATAAAATATAAACAAACACAGAGGATGAAAGAACATAGAAATGTAGATAAATAGATCTACTAACAGATGCAGAGAGAAAGAGACGAATATAGACAGAGATAGATCAATAGCTGGATTCCCGTCTACATTGGTACCTGGAGAGAGAAACAGAGATAAAGACACAAAGACACATTCATAGCTACAAAGCCAGCCAGCCAGCCAGACTTAGATGGATATAGAGATAGCTAGATTCATGGACTTAGAAGATGAATACACACAGAAATAGATAGTGAATAAATGGACAGATAAATAAACATAGGTAGAGAAATGTACTGATAGCCAGAAAGAGAAATAAAGACAGAATTATAGATAGGGAGGTATACAGAGAGTTTGGTGGAGGCCTAGACAGACAGACAGAGAGAGAAAGGGTAATGAACAACAGCTTCCTGTGTGCACATGGAACTCTACTCAAACGTATATTAACTTACTCATGTAGAGAATGGGTACGAGAATACCTGCGTCTGTGTGGACAGATGGATCGAGTGGCTGTGCTCCTGACAACAAGCTAACCTTGCAAGGGAACTCCAATCGAAAATACAGCTTACACGACAGGAACAAATGACACCCAAAGGCCTGTGCTCGACCCCTCCTTCCAGAGGGGCTACGCTGGTGTCACATCCTCTGGGCCTGAGCAGGCGTGGGTCCCCAGGGTGGGCTGTCTCCTGGCTGAGGGAGGTGGGAGGATGGGTATGCAAATGAGCTCTTCCCTGGATCTGGAGGGCCTCGTCCTCTGCGCAGGGGACCTCAATCCTCAGATCCAGGCTGGCCCTCCTCCACCCTCAGTAAGCCTACTGGCCCCCACTGAGGGACAGTAACAGGGCTCAGAATAGCCTGGAGTTAAAAGTTCCCCTTCAGGTCCTCCCCACCATTCTATGCAACACAAAGAACTCTCTCACCCGAAGAAAAAATGGACATTAGGTTGATTACGCCCAGCTCCCAGCCGGTTCAGCCTCTGCCGATCTCCAAAATTCCTTATCCCAGCTGTTTAAGAGATAATTACTCCTAACAACCTTGAGGAAGAACAGGCCCCAGTAAGACAGTAGCTTTCCACATAAGATGCCTATATATACTTACTCTCTTCTTGGGTTAGTGCAGCAGCTCACTAATCTGACTGCTGCCCCTTCTCGCCTCATTAAAGGTGATCTGTTCCTGTAAAGTGCTGGTCTCATTCTTTTTCTGAACCTCGCCTTCTCTAACTCCCTTACCCTACATTTTTGGTGCCAAAACCTGGGATGTGGAGGTTCCTCCTCGTTCTCCACGGCCACCTCTTCGGAACGTGGAAGCCTGTCTACCGGGCTTTCAAGACCTCTTCCAGAGGACGGCCTGTGCCTTCGTGAGCGGCACAAGCCCTGTGTAAGGGCTTTATTGGTTTTCCATGTAACCCGAGGAATACTGGCCTCTCTCTCTCTTCCTCTTTTCTCTACACTTTCTTTTCCACGAGACCAACCAACTCCAGGACAGGCCTTTTGCCATTCGACTGCTTTACACGTAACACTCCTCTCAAGCCGGCGCCTAGATTAAGGGAAGATCCGCACGGTGTTCTGGAGGCGCCCTAGAACCCGGTCCTCTCCGGGTTCCGGGGACCCCAGCCTAGGGCCACTCTATAGGCAACGGTGGGGGATGCTCCACCTCGACACAGAGCTCTTTTCTCGTAACTCATATTGCGACTACTGGTGACGACTCGAGCTCCCAATAGGAGCCTCTGCTTGCCTTTCAATTATGGGGTCTGACCAATCTGTTCCAAAAGATTCCGCTATGGCCTGTGTTCTCAAGAATCTCAAAACACTCTCACTCACTGAACTCAAAGCTAACCGCTTAAAACAGCTTTGTATACAGATCTGGCCTCAGTACCAATTAGACATTTAAGACCACTGGCCTGAGTTCGGGACTTTTGATTTCAATATTTTATCAGATCTCAGTAACTTCCTCAAACGGAATGGCAAATGGTTGGAGGCCCCCCTATATTCAAGCCTTCTGAGACCTTAAAAGCTGTGCTTTTTCTGCAAAGACTGTTCTACCTATCCTCCTCTGCTCTCTCTCCCCCTCCATTACAAAAGAATCCACATCTAAAGCCCCTAAAAGGCCCCCTAAACCCTCAGCCCCCCGATTTCGACCCGGCAACTGAGCCTCCTCCCTACTGCCCCAAAGAAAAAGCTTCCGGAGACGAGACCCCATCCTCCAGCCATTCCTTCTCCAAAACAGAAAGCAATGACTCCAAAACCCCAGAAGAGACTTCCAGCCCCTCCATCGTCCAGGACCCGAAGCAAACACATTTCCTTTCAGGGTTAGTAGGATTGGAGGGCCCCATACCGGTTCCTGGGCCTTTCTCCATTTCTGATACGAGCCAAACTGAAGAAACAAACTATTGAGATCCTTTTCAGAAAATCCTACTAGATACAGAAAAACATTCCTCCGCCTTACACAAACATATCATTTAACCTAGAATGATCTTTATTACATCCTAAATGCCACTTTAACCCCGATGAAAAAAAAAAAACGGATATGACAGGCAGCCCGGACTCACGCTGATCAGATCCATAACCAAGATAGGACTAATCTGGTGGCTGATGATGCAGTCCCTTTAACTGAGCCACAGTGGAAATATCCAGCAGGCGATGCTGACATCCAGGACCTGCATCATATGATCACCCATTTACTGGAAGAAATGCTAAAAAGCTCTCACATTCATATTAACTACGATAAGATTAGGGAAGTGACTCAGGAAAAAGATAAAAATCCTGCCCTTTTTCTTTCACGGCTTACTGAGGCAGTCCACAAATACACCAATCTAGATATTTCCACCCCCGCCAGACTTCTGTACCTACACATCCAGTTCATAAGCCAGGCAGCCCCCAATAAACGCTGAAAACTTCACCAGTCAGAAAAGGGCCCCCAAAACCCCTCAGCGAGAGCTCCTAGAAATAGCCTTTAAAGCTTTCAACAATAGGGAAGAAGCGAAAAAAGAAAAAGAAAAGAAAAAAAAAGGCCAACTATGCCTTATTCCCTGAAGATATCCAAGGAAAAAACCAACCCCTTTGGCCCATCAACCTCGGCCCACCCTTATGAGACCTAACCCTCCAGGGCCCTGCTTCAGATGTAACCAAACGGGACACTGGGCTAAGTCCTGCCCAAATCCCCGGCCACCCACCAAACCCTGCCCCACCTGCAAACAATGGGGCCACTGAAAAACAGATTGTTCTCAGACACTACCCACCAAACCTCGGGGTCCACCCCAGGCCCAACAACAGTGGGCCAGGAACCAGACTCAGGGAGGCGCTGGCACCCCAGACCATGGTTCCTCGGATGAGGTGAGAGATGATCCAATTGTGCCCGAGTCATTCCAGTGACAGAGCCCAAGCTCCAGACCCCAAGTCTGCCCCATACGGACGGACTCGGGGCTTCAGGTAATTGACACGGTGGCCGGACACAAAGTCTCGTTTCTATCAGACGCTGGAGCGGCCTGTTCCCTTTTAACCTCCTTTAAGGGCCCTCTCCCGGAGAAGGCAATGGCACCCCACTCCAGTACTCTTGCCTGGAAAATCCCATGGACGGAGGAGCCTGGTGGGCTGCAGTCCACGAGGTCGCTAAGAGTCGGACACAACTGAGCGACTTCACTTTCACTTTTCACTTTCATGCATTGGAAAAGGAAATGGCAACCCATTCCAGTGTTCTTGCCTGGAGAATCCCAGGGACAGAGGAGCCTGGTAGGAGGCCGTCTATGGGGTTGCACAGAGTCAGACACGACTGAAGCGACTTAGCAGCAGCAGAAAGGGCCCTCTCCAACCTTCAAAACTGGCCATCAAAGGGGTCTCAGACATCCCTTTGTATCCCCAAATAAACCCTCCTCTCCTTTGTTCCTTTGGCAAAACAACACTAACGCATTCTTTTATAATAGTTCCTCAATGCCCGATGACATCGGTGGGACGTAATCTTCCAGCCAAGCTACCAACTTCTGTAAACTTCCCATTCTTAGATCCCGTATCAGTTCTTTGCATCCAAATGGCACCCGAACCCCTGGCAAGCCCTCACTCCCAAAACCTGCCCCCTGATCTTCCCCCAATAGATCCTCAGGTCTGGGACACCGAAGCCCCATCAGTAGCCAGACACCATTCCCACCCCCCGCAGGTCTTTCTTAAAAATGCCTCTCAAGTAATAACCCAAACTCAGTATATTCTGACCACAGAATCCCGACAAAGACTTAAAACAATAATCCCAACTCAGAGATTTCGAGCCTTGACACAGACCCCCAGGCCCCAGACCAAGAGAAAACGGCTTTCTCTATTAGGTCTATTAAACTTCTTCCAAATATGGGTCCCAAATTTTGCCCTCCACGCAAATTCTCTCTACCAAGCTACTCAAAGAAACTTACATGATCCCTTATTGGCCCCCACCTCTCTCCACACCCCAATAGACTTTGATCAAACATTTACTGCAGGCCCCTTCCCTTTACTTACCTGATTACACCAAGCCTTTTTTCCTTTTTGTACATTCTCAACAAGGACATGCTTTAGAGATTCTGTGCCAAAAAAGGGGGGACATACGGGGCCCTCTAGCTTACTAATCTAAACAACTCGATCTCGTCATGCTCAGATGGCCACCTCGTCTCCAGGCCTTAGCAGCAACCACGCTCTTAATACCTGAAGCCCAAACTCTCACCCGAAATGCTCCTCTAAATGCATGCTCACCTCATTCCTTCAAAGATTTACTCTCTCATGGCTTTCCTTTCTCTGACCCCTGCTCGACTACTGATCCTCCACGCATACCACCTCGACCCATCCCTTTCTTTTATGCCTTGTAAACGTTTCTCTTAATCCTGATAGCTTACTCCCTACACCAGATCCAGAAGCAGAACACCTATTTCATGACTGTGTTCAGACCTTAGATATGACACTTAATCCCTTTGAACATATAATTGATCAGCCCCTTACTGACCCCAAAGTCCCATCCTGGTTCATAGATGGCATTGCCCAAAAACAAGCCCCATTTGGGGCTCAATGCTCTATAGTTCAGGGACAGCCTGACATAGTTATGCCCCCTCACCTCATCAAGTCAGCCACACTGCCAGCTCACACATTCTCACCACAGGCTGAACTGACAGCTCTTACACAAGCTTTGACCCTAGCCAAAGATCAAAAGATAAACAATTACACTGACTCCAAATACGTCTATAACGTATTACATTCTAACATTATAATCTGGAGAAGAAAGAGATTCCTCACTCAAAAAGACACACCTGTTCTCAATGCTTCTTTTATTTCTGAACTCCTCCATGCAGCTCAGCTCCCAAAACAAGCTGCTCTAATACATGGCCGGAGACATCAGCGACATAGTCCTAGCTCCTTTTATAACAATATAACAGATCACGACACAAAACGGCAGGCCGCCTCTGTTAGTCCTGTCTTTTCTATAGCCCAGATTGATGAGCCTAACATCCACACATTACTTTCATATTTACATTCCCTCTTCCACCCCTCTACAAAAGTACTTAAGGCTTGCCTTCAAAACTTTATTAAACTGACTAAAGACGATGTAACTTATTTAAATAATCTGACCCAAACTTGTACCATTTGTCAGCAGACAAATCCTAACATTCGCCCCCACTCCTTTCCCCACCCACCAAATTCACAGACATCTTCCTGCACAAGACTGGCAGGTAGATTTCACCCACATGCCACCTGTAAAAAGGATTAAATTTCTCCTAGTCTTCGTAGATACATTTTCTGGATGGATTGAAGCTTTCCCTACTACTAAACAAACGAGCCCCTACTGTGACTCAGCTTATTCTTACTGAAATCCTCCCAAGGTTTGGAATGCCTTCCTCCCTCCAGTCTGACAACGGGCCCAAATTCACATCCCAAATCACCCAAAATTTTGCATGAGCCCTCAAGTTCCTTGGAGGTTTCACATTCCTTATCATCCCCGGTCTTCCGCTAAGGTTGAGAGAGCCAACCGAGTCCTAAAAGAAACTCTGACCAAATTAACCATCAAACTTCATCGAGACTGGACTAAACTCCTCCCATTAGCCTTCTTTAAGGTCTGGGCCTTACGGGAAAAAACCCTTAAATATCAGTCCATTTGAGGCCATGAATGAGAGGCCCATAATACCTGTGGGTCTCCCCTCCTCCCAAGACAGTCCCAAACTGCCTTCCCACCTCCCTTTTCCTTTACTTGCCCAGATACAAGATGGCCTTTGCAACATATAGGTAACTTACTCCCTCGACCACACCCCAATCTTCCATACCCATCCCTTCAAATAGGAGACAAGGTCTATATGACAGTTCAGCCCCCCTCAGATCTAACCCCAAAATGGCAAAGACCCTACACGGTAATTCTGCTGACCCCTACCACTGCAAAATTAAAAGAAATCACCCCTTGGGTATACACCACCCAGTCAAAAAAGGTTACACAGCCCAATGATGAAAATGCTTGCCAGACTAATACTTATCAAGTTTCTCACACAGGCCCTACAACTTGGAAGTTCTCACGGTTTCCACCGGCCCCAACTGGCGATGGATGAGCCTGTCGGTTTCACGGCTACAATTATTCCTGGGACGACTTCTGGCAGATATCTGGGTCTCGAGTCCTCAAGGATCCATGCTCGAACACACTGAAGATTACATCTCCACCCTGTGGCTACAGGAAACCTTTTGTAACTTTTACCCCTTCTCAGACCATTCATGCTTATCATCTTCCTACTCACTTTTGGGCCTTGTTTGTTTAATCTTTTCCAGAGATTCCTCCAAGACCAAATCCGAGACATTTCCCGAGACCAAGTCAAGACTGTTTTGCTTGAGACCCTGACAGCTAGAATAGAAAATCAACACTATGGGCCTTGGACTTCTTCCTCCCAGATCACAAAGCATTGACTCTCATTTATCAGCACGAAGAAGCCCTGAACATTAATGGCACCTGCCTCTCTTTCTCTTTTTGTATATATTCCTTAGGGTCTGGAATGAAGGACAGTTACATGGCTCAAAATAGGCTGGAGTTAAGATTCCCCTCCAGGTCCTCCCCACCATTCTATGCAAAACAAAGAACTCTCTCACCCAAAGAGAAAAATGGACATTAAGGCTGATTAAGCCCAGCTCTCAGCCCGTCCAGCCTCTGCCGGACCTCCAAAATTCCTTGCCCCAGCCCTTTAAGAGATAACTTACTCCTAACAACCTTGGAGAAGAACAGGCCCCCCGAAGACAGTAGCTTTCCACATAGATGCCTATATATACTTACTCTTTTCTTGGGTAAGTGCAGCAGCTCACTAATCTGCCTCATTAAAGGTGATCTGTTCCTGTAAAGTGCCGGTCTCGTTCTTTTTCTGAACCTCGCTTTCTCTAACTCCCTTACCCTACACCCACAAACGCTGGACGCCTCTGTGCTGAAAGAACTTTGCCAAGTCACCCTGTCTCCATGTCCCCTCGGGGTTCTGCTTCCCAATTTCAGCCTTCTCCTTTGCACTCAATTCAGCTTCCTAAGACATGGGCCTCAGCATAGCATATTTGCAGGGGTTCTGATATGACTGGGACTGGGGGCCTGAAGGGTAAAGGGGAGGAAGCAATGACCCTCAAGCCCTTATCGTTTTGTCATGGCAGTGTGCAAAGTACAGTACAACCCAGAAACACAACTTTTGTTCAAGCTTAGCTTCTCCCAGTTCCTAGATCGGGCATGAAGATGTGCTGCCCCCTTGTGGACATTTCTGTGAACAACAACTTTCAAACCTGGTGCTTAAGGCTATAGATATTCACAAGGCCTGTGGGGTCCCTAAATAATCCCCGCCCTGGAGAAACATCCTGTGGTTGGTAATGCCACTGCTGCTGCTGCTAAGTCGCTTCAGTCGTGTCTGACTCTGTGCGACCCCATAGATGGCAGCCCACCAGGCTCCTGCATCCATGGGACTTTCCAGGCAAGAGTACTGGAGTGGGTTGCCATTTCCTTCTCCAATGCATGAAAGTGAAAAGTTAAAGTGAAGTCACTCAGTCGTCTCTGACTCTTTGCAATCCCATGGACTGCAGCCTACCAGGCTCCTCCGTCCATGGGACTTTCCAGGCAAGAGTACTGGAGTGGAGTGCCATTGCCTTCTCCAAAATACTAGAAGAATGCAAAAGTGTGCCTAATTTCAGAGCCTATTTCAAGGCGAAAATTCTCCTCACTATTACAACATGTCAATGAGCCTGGAAAGTTCTTCCACCTCTCAACCATGAAAACAACCGCCATGCAAAAGGACAGCCGAGGTGGCATCTGGCGCTGGTCCTCTGCTAACTCTACAAAGAACAAATGTTTGAGGCCACTGGAGAAAACAGAACCCTGCCCGCCCCCGCCCCCCCCCCCCACCGTGTTGCTGCACAGAATGGAGACTGTTAACAGGCTCTCTACAGACACAGCCTGCAGGTTTGTTCAGAAGTGAAAAATACACCTACCAGGAGATCACTAAATCACACTCCGGGGCTGCTATCCAGAGAAAACCATCCTCCATCACGCCTGAACCCCAATGTCTCTAGCAGTGCTCCACAGAAGAGCCAAGCATTGGAAACCACCAAAATGTCCATTCACAGATGAATGGATATGGAAGACGGCCTACATACATGCAATGGATGATGACTCAGCCAGAAACACCAAGAAAATCATGCAGCTCTTCCGCATTGATAGTCCCTCAGATGATCACACTGGCCCCAGGAAATCAGATAGAGAAAGATGAACAGTATACATACGGCAGCTTTCAGGTGGAATCTAAAAGCATCACAAATGAACGAGTTTCCCCAACAGAGACAGATTCCCAGCCGGAGACATCAAACTGAGACTTGGCAAAGGGACGTTTGGATGAGGGGAGAGGTAATTGAAGAGGTTTGATTAAAACATACCAAATTTGAGTGACATAGGGAGATGGATTTATATGCTGAGAAAAATGGAGCTGGAGATGTAGAAAGATAAGACTTGTGGTTCGATAGGTACAGCTGTAAATATGGGGACAGGAAATTGTTTACATAGATACATTGGTAGATATAAATTGTCATCTCTATCAACAGACAGCTACACAAACATTCAGAGATAAAATCTAAGATAAGATGATATAGAAATAGCTGGATATAGAAAGATTGGATCCATGTATATATATATGAATGGATCATATATATGATCATATATCTATGTAAACAAAGCTAGTCAAGGTGATGGAATTCCAGTTGAGCTATTTTAAATCTTAAAAGATGATGTCAAAGTGCCACACTGAATATGCCAGAAAATTTGGAAAACTCGGCAGTGGCCACACAACTAGAAAATTCAGTTTTCATTCCAGTCCCAAGAAGGGCAATGCTAAAGAACGTTCCAACTACCTCCCAACTGCACTCATTTCACGTGCTAGCAAAGTAATGCTCAAAACTTCCCAAGCTAGTCTTCAACAGTATGTGAACCAAGAACTTCCAAATGTTCTAGCTGGATTTAAAAAAGGCTGACGAATTAAGAGATCAAATTGCCAACATCGCTGGATCACAGAAAAAGCAGAAGAATTCCAGAATAACATCCACTTCTGCTTCTTGACTACACTAAAGCCTTTGTGTGGATCACAATAAACTGTGGAAAATTCTTAAAGAGATGGGAATACCAGTCCACTTGACCTGCCTCCTGAGAAATCTATATGCAGGTCAAGAAGCAACGGTTAGAACCAGACATGCAACAACGGACTGGTTACAAATTGGGAAAGCAGTATGTCAAGGCTGTATATTGTCACCCTGCTTATTTAACTTATACACAGAGTACATCATGAGAAATGCTTGGCTAGATGAAGCACAGCTAGAATCAAGATTGCTGGGAGAAATAACAATAACCTCAGATATGCAGATGACACCACCCTTATGGCTGAAAGCGAAGAGGAACTAAAGAGCCTCTTGATGAAAGTGAAAGAGGAGAGCGAAAAAGCTGGCTTAAAACTGAACATTCAGAAAACGAAGATCATGGCATCCGGTCCCATCACTTCATGGCAAATAGATGGGGTAACAGTGACAGACTTTATTTTCTTGGGCTCCAAAATCACTGCAGATGGTGATTGCTGCCATGAAATAAAAAAGACACTTGCTCCTTGAAAGAAAAGCTATGACAAACCTACACAGTGTATTCAAAAGCAGAGACATTACTTTGCCGACAAAGGTCCATCTAGTCAAAGCTATGGTTTTTCCAGTGGTCATGTATGCATGTGAGAGTTGGGCCATAAAGAAGGCTGAGCACCAAAGAATTGATGCTTTTGAATTGTGGTGTTGGACAAGACTTTTGAGAGTCCCTTGGACTGCAAGGAGATCAAACCAGTCAATCCTAAAGGAAATCAACCTTGTATATTCATTGGAGGGACTGATGCTGAAGCTCCAATACTTTGGCAACCTGATGCGAAGAGCTGACTTATTAGAAAAAACCCTGATTTTGGGGAAGACTGAAGGCAGGAGAAGGGGACGACAGAGGACGAGATGGTTGGATGGCATCACCGACTCAATGGACATGAGTTTGAGCAAGCTCCAGGAGATGGTGAAGGACAGGGAGGCCTGGCGTGCTGCAGTCCATGGGGTTGCAAAGAGTCGGACACGATTGAGCGACTGAACTGAACTGACTGTGTATAAGACATTGTTCAGGCCCTCATGGAGTTTACAGTCTAGTGGGAGACTAGAAATATTACAACTATTTATGACCAGCACTGGGGAGAAGAGCACGAAGGACACGAATCAAGAGGCTGTTCTTGAAGGATGAGTAGGAGTTCACCAGGCAGAGAAAGTGCTCTTAACCACCTCTGATTTGAGGTTGCTGGAACTTAAAAGAGGGAGGCTCAGATTAACTCTTAGAAACCTGAAATGGGCAGAAATTAACGTTCTCACACACAGTGCTGCATTTCACGTGGAGCACACGCCTCCTCTAGTCCCTGAGCACCTCGCTCAGGGGCACCAGGGCTGAGGACTCTCAGTGCAGTCTCTTCCCACTGCTCCCGGCCCCCCACGCTCCTGGTGTCATCCTACCAAGGGTTTTTGACACCCTTTCCCTTTTTTGCCTTTTCTTCTCCACACAGGCACACACAGGGAATGCAGGTGAAACTCACGGTGACTTGAATCTGGTACCTCTAACAATGCATCTGCCCCAAGAGCAGACTGGAATCAGGGGCGCTGCTCACCGAGGATCAGTCCCAACTCTGGAGCAGCCCATCTGATGCCCCAGATTCCTGCTTCTCACTGAGGCTTAATGTTGTGGGCACAGCTCTGCTGCTCCAGAGTTTCCATCCAGAATATAGTCCCTCTTCCAAAATCAGACTTGCAGAGCCTAACAGGAAACACCAATTCACATTCCGTTTAAAATGATCACTTATGGAGAAGGAAATGGTAACCCACTCCAGTATTCTTGCCTGGAAAAGTCCATGGACAGAGGAGCCTGGGTGGCTGCAGTCCATGGGGTTACATGACTGAGCATGTGTGCATGAGGGTGGAGGGTGACGGGTTGGTAGCAATAAACTGGGAGAACTAAAAAAATAAATAAATAAAACGATCACTTAAACGACCATGAAAGGAAAAAGTGTCCTGCCATGACTCCACCCCCATTCCTTGGTCATCCTTCTCAGAGCAGCTCAGAGACCAGAGTTCTGATACAGTTCTGGAAACTCTGTCACCTTTGTGACTGGATCTGCCATTTATAATTTTTGATGCTCAGACTCAGATTAAAGAGAGGAAAAGTGAAAGTGAAAGTTGCTCAGTCGTGTCCAACTCTTTGCAACCCCATGGACTATAAATCCATGGAATTCTCCAGGCCAGAATACTGGAGTGGGTAGCCTTTCCCTTCTCCAAGGGATCTTCCCAACACAGGGATCGAATCCAGGTCTCCCACACTGCAGGTGGATTCTTTACTGACTGAGCCACCAGGGAAGCCGAAGGGAAGGAGAGGAAAGGACTTGAAATTTGGTGGGTATATTTTATCTTTATTATCCATGATAATGAAAGAGAAGAAATAAAGATAATCTCTACTCCCATGAAGGCAAGGCTGACCTCTAAATCCTCCTGGGAAAGATGAACACAGAATACCCAGTCCCCAACACTGAATATGTAGTCCCCAGCAGATTACAACAATCAGCTCTCATAATATGTGGATCTTAGCAGTGTCTTAAACACATACCTGTGAGCATGCAGTAGATCCTCATGAAACATTCCTTTCGAGAATGAATACTTGTTGTCCCCCACAACAGGCTTGCTCAGACTCCGCTGCTTTCCCCAGGTCCTGCTCAACTGGCAGGTGGTGAGCAGAGAATGTCATCTTTTCAGAAGGTGGTGGTGGTCTTCACTGGCAACAGCAGTATTTGTCTTCAGATAGGGTGGTTGTGTGTAAGGCACTCAGGCGCGGTTCTTGATTTCTTTAATTAATCCTGCCAGAAATGAAGTCTGCGGTAAGCAACTTCAGTGGTCATTCAAATTGCAAATTAATGACCTTCATCCCAGATTTGGAGAGTCATACCCTCTGAGTGTGGGGCCCTAGTATTGGTTTTTTAATGAGATCCATAAGTGATTGCTATAGATGGGAAATTCTGATAAGCAACGTTCAAAGTCATTTTCATCTTTGATTCCCCACTGGGATCATTTGTGTATTTTTTAGAACTACCCTCAGAGCTTCTGTCAATTCATCTTTGGCAGAACTCAGATCAATGATATCTCAATGAAGTGGCCCAGGTTATTCTATCACGAGGCTGGGTATACACTGGGAGGCTCCAGGTTCATTCCTGAGACCTAGTAGAGGGTCTGGGCCCTGGGGAGGCCTGCTCCGCACAGACATGAATGGGGGACAGTCAGTCTATCTCATGTTCCCGGCGTCAGCGGATGTGCAGGTGTCTCTAGGAGACAAGGGAGGAGAAACTCACACAAACTCCATAAAGGAACTCTGTAAACGCACAGATTTTCCCAGGCCCCCAAAAGCAATGGAAGAAGAGTTAGAACATCCCTTGCTGGGCGTGGGGAAGCCTCTGGTTCTCACTTCAATTGCCATGGAAGATCATCAGAGCAAAAGGAAAACCCTTAGAGGATTTAGGAGCATGGGGAGTGGAGCAGGAGAGGGACCTCTGTGACAGCGGGACACAGAGGCCTGGACTTCTCGAAGGAATCCCCCGTGAAGCAGAGCCGCCCAAACCACATTTTAAGGCCTCAGTTTCTCCTTCGCCTCAGACACCATCCCTGCGCAATCTGCGTTATTCATCCCTACCCACCTGGGTGCATGACTGTTGTCTCCTTTTCTTCACATCCCAGGGCTCCTTTCTTTGCTCAAAAAAGGTGACGAGGTTCAGCTTAGAGACAGCAAGACCTGTTTATTAAAAAAAGGAACATGAGTCATCCCCGAGATTCTACAATTTCCAATCTACTACAGTGTTCAGTAGAGAAGATAGGTCACTTTAAGTTATAGAAAATTATTTCATCAAATAGTATTTCCTGACAGCCCCTTTAAAACACTTAGGAAGCATTTCTAATTTGCAGTTCCTTAACTCTACTTCCGAGTACTATTCAATCAAAACCATGTATACATGTTTATACGTGTCTGAGTCCCTTTGCTGTCACCTGAAATCATCACAGCATTGTTAATTGGCTATACCCCAATACAAAATAAAAAAGTTTGGTTTTTTTTTTTTAAAGGAATAGATATCTGATTTTAAGATGTGGGCAACATCTCATTTCATTTTAAATATCTAGAATGATCACTGATCAAGAGTGAAAGAGCCAGATCAACTCAAGACATGAGGACAAGATGAAACATCCTGAAGATTCTTTTTTGCATCAACAAACCCCTATTTCCTTAAAATGATTTTACTTCTCACCTGTGCTGATTGCAGCATTTTAAGGTACCTGAATTTTAAGCATTTTAAGAGTCCTATAGGACTCTTGTTTTCTTGTCCTGGAGATACAAACTGTAATAAAATGAATTCTTGTACATGACTGTGGAATAAAATTGCAAATTTATAGAACATTTACTTACAAAAGCCTGAACAAAGGTAAGAGCCTCCACTTTTCAAAGCCATCTACAAGTAAAGGAAAATGAAGCAGTCAGGGGGAGTATTCACTTGAAATGTGGTGGGTTTTAACACCCATCTCTCAGTAAATCCCTCCAAAACCCTATTAACGATGATGGGGAAATTATTAGCTTTTCAGTTGAGGAACCTGGGCAGACAGCCCCTGAATCAAATGAATAAAATTAACGTTAGCTGTAATGGGACAAATTGGTATCAGCTGACCAATACACTCATCATCACTGCTGGGATAGTTTTGACAAAAAATAATGACGACGGCAAAAAAAAAACATTAATCTAGGATATCCCAAGAGGTCCAGTGGTTAATCCTCTGCCTTCCAATGCAGCGGGTGTGGGTTCAATCCCTAGTTGGGGAATTAAGATCCCACATGCTATGCAGTTTCGGAAAAAAATTAATACAATTAATCACGAGAGCAGGTTAAACACATTTAAAACCATATATAACTGTCATGTCCTGTACTTGGGTGTATTTTAAATAGGAAGTCTTGCCTTGAGGCAACTGAGAGCTCTCTCTTTCAGAACTTTGAGTTATTCTAAGCCATATAGCGGAGAAGGTAATGGCACCCGACTCCAGTACTCTTGCCTGGAAAATCCCATGGACGGAGGAGCCTGATGGGCTACAGTCCGTGGGGTCGCTAAGAGTCGGACACGACTGAGCGACTTCACTTTCACTTTTCCCTTTCATGCATTGGAGAAGGAAATGGCAACCCACTCCAGTGTTCTTGCCTGGAGAATCCCAGGGATGGGGGAGCCTGGTGGGCTGCCGTCTATGGGGTCGCACAGAGTCAAACATGACTGAAGCCACTTAGCAGCAGCAAGCCACATAGCAACAGCTTTACTGCTGCACTTTCATTATCCTTGTCTACACAGACTGGTGCTACATCCAGACAGGACCTAGACATTGCGTATTCTTCTTCTTCACTGATATGCCAGGACCCACCCTCACAACCAGTGGGAATCTTGTATCAACACATCCCCAAGGTGACCTGACAAAAAGGGAACATTTTCAACATTTGCACACTGGTAATTCATGGCAGGAATTCCTCATGCTCTGAAGAGATCTTGGATGGAGAAAATGGAGAGAAGGCGATGGGATATGAGAGGAATATCTTAAAGAGCTAACCTGGGGTATTACTAGAAAAAAAAAAATGTATTAAAAACTAAGTTGGTCAGCACCACCCAGAGATCAGAAGTAAATGTTCACAATTTCTAAGTACATGGGATTTCAGTAAGGGGGACCCAGCCTCTGATGTGGATCCCAGACTTTACCTGAAAACCTGCCACTTCCTCCTCTTCCTCCTCCATTTCTGGGTTTCTTTCTCTGGCCATATTATGCAGAGAAATCACACCTGTGCATCTTTGAAGCATCAGCTCTGCCCTTTCACCTGTTCACGCTCTGAGGCAGGTGGCCCTTGAAATGCAGAAAGGCCACAGCGTCCCATCCTTTGTCATGTGACAGAGTCAGGAAAAAATGAGCTCCTACATCTCCTTCCCTGTTTTCCTAAGCCCTTCGGTCTCAGAGTCAGCCACCACAGCTGTGAGAGCAATGGGGAATGTGGGTGGCACCCACAGAGGCTATTAACCTTTCCTCAAACCAAAGGCTGGACTCAACTCTAAGTGCCTCTAACTCAACATAGTTCATATTTCAGAACCAATGACAGGCAAACTAAATTAAAAAGAAATGGATGGAGAAGGAAATGGCAACCCACTCCAGTATCCTTGCCTGGGAAATCCCATGGACAGGGGAGCCTGGCGGGCTGCAGTCCATGGGGTTACAAAAGAGTCAGACACAATTTGGCAACTAAACATCAATAGCATTTTGATGTATAATAAAAACAAAACGTCTGCTCAAAAAAAAAAAAAAAGAAAGAAAAAGAAATGGAATTTCTACATTAACTGAAATGGTTTATGCACCCCCTTCACAGAGTATTTCTAAGACCCTTATTAAAGATAAAATGGAAAAAACACAAACTTCTCAAGTGCTGGAATCTCAAAGAAAGCATCTGAACCAGTAAAGATAAGAAGTCAGAGGATAAATGGATAGCAGACGACTAAAGCACAAGGAATGACACAGTATCACTGCCTGGGCGTTTTTGGCAAAAATAAATAAAATCTTAACCTGAAACAATCATGAAAATGTCACTTTTTTGCAAATTTCAATCCATACAAACTTTCCATTTCTTCTTCCCATTTCATCCATTTCTTTCTGTGTTCCTAATAGTACATTTAAATAGCAAGACTTTCCTAATTATAGAAAATAGACTCTCTGACTTTTTTAGAACATTATGAGGGATTCAAGATTATTAAGGTCATCCTGTTTATATGTGCATTTTCTTTTTTTAAACTTTTTATTTTATATTGGAGTATATATAGTTGATTAACGATGTATTATTTTCAGGTGTACAGTAAGTCAGTTATATGTGCATTTTCTCAATCCTGTTCCAAGTGAAAAATGTATCCAGATATAATCACTACATTTTCTCCCACTTACCTAAAATCCAAACACCTAAACCCAACTCAGCGGGGATCTTGGATAGCAGTACATTCCCTTGTTGATGTCTCACTAAGGGAACACTTCTAATACTTGAAACTTACAAACTCATGGTGGTAATTCTTCATCCTCTATAAGTAGGCTGGATTCAGACAAAGGAGAAAAGGTTCTGGGACAAAAGAGTATTTTAAAGAGTTGGCCATGACTATCACAAGAATAAAAGGGAAAAAAATCAGGTTGAAAACAACCTCACTAGGCAAGAAATCAGGAGAGAATTAATAATTTGGACATTCTCAATCCATGGCATTTCAGGAGGAAAAGGGGACAGAGCTTCTAAACCAGGACAGGGTATTCAGCTGGTGACGATGGTTTAGTCCAACTCTTGCTACCCCACTGACTATAGCCTGCCAGGCTCCTCTGTCCATGGGATTTCCCAGGCAAGAATACTGGAGTGGGTTGCCATTTCCTTCTCCAGGGCACCTTCCTGACCCAGGGATCAAACCCAGGTCTCCTGTATATATATTTACCTGAGATGCTCCTCTTCTTCCTCCTGCTCCAAGTTCTTTTCTCATCAATATTGTGTTGAGCGGGGCTTCCCTGACGGTCCAGTGGTTAAGATTCCATGTTTCCAATGCAGGGGGTATGGGTTCCGGTCGGGGAACTGGGATCCCGCATGCCCTGAGGTTTGGCCATAAAGTTTAAAAAAAAAAAGTTGAGGAATGACATCAGCATCTTGAGATTAGGCCTTGGGTGGCGTCAGCACAGCTCCTCCCCCGCTTTCCACCACACCCACAAGCCAAACTTTCAAAGCCCGACTTGAAAAGGTGAAAAGGCCAGTCTCTCCACTCCTTTGTCTCAGAAGAGATTCAGGAAAAAACAGGTCCTACATGGAGACCAAGCTGTGAGTTTGTCCTTTGTCGTCTACACGTGTTCTCTCTTCATAAACATCCCAAAAACAGTGCAGGCGGGGTATGCGGGCTGCACTGCGTTCCCCTTCCAAGCCTGCGTAGAGCAGACTGCTGCCTCTTTCTGAGGTCGGCCTCAGCTCTCACAGATGTACTCAGAAAGCCATGTGCTTAACCCTGGCCGCACCTCAGAATCACCGGGAGCACCTACTTAAATCAGCACTGACTCTCCCACAGGACCAACAGACAGGCTCTGGGAAGCACACAGGTGATGCTCGTCTTAATACTGGTCATGAGATCCCAACAGGCACTCAGTTATACACTGAATACGGACGTGTAATCCCTACATATTTTGAATGGCCATCTCACATGCTGTTTCATTTTGTACAGTTTTCCCCACAGTTTCCAGGCTGAGTTTATTTCTAGGAAAATGCATTATTTCAGATACATAATTGCACACTTGGGGCTCCTTTTCGTGCCTGAATTATTTAACAGGCTTCTCCATAATACTGCCCGCTCCATTACATGAGTAAGATTATATTTATACATGTATTTATACGATAAGCACGCAAGCATGCATTTACAGCTGTATTATGATTTACTGCTCCTTCTGGCCCATAAAACTGTATCATATGCCATTCTCTTATAAATGACTGTTTAATAATTATACTCAGGAATTACACAGGAGCGAGTAAACTAAAAACTGACCAATGTGCAAATATAATTTATATATATATATCTCATAAGATTAGGAAATCCTCTAATAATTATCAAAGAAAAACAAAAGGGGGATTTCCCTGGCAGGCCAGTGGTTAAGACTTCACCTTCCAATGTAAGGGGTGCAGGTTTGATCCCTGGTCAGGGAGCTAAGATCATACTTGCCTCAAGGCCAAAAATCCAAAACATAAAAACAACAGAAGTAGTATTGTAACAAATTCAAGAGGCTTTTAAAAAAAATGGTCCATGTTAAAAAAAAAATCTTTAAAAATAGAAATAAATAAAGGCGGTTCCCTGGTGATCCAGTGGTTAGGATCCAGAATTTTCACTGCCATGGCCTGGGTTCAGTCCTTGGTCAGGGAAGTGAGATCCTGAAAGCTACGTAGTGCAGGCACCCCCAAAACACCCTGGGACCATCCCAGGGTTGGTCCAGTGGTTGAAGCTCGGAGCTTCCACTGCAAGGGGAACCAGGATCCCTCCTGCCACTCGACCAAACAAACAAACTTCAGCAGTACCTTGCTGCAAACTGAATAAAGTTCAAGTTAAAAAAAAAACAACAACAACAAAAACCTGGATACTCTGCAGTCATGAAACAAGAGAATGAAGGGGATTAGAATTAAGAAACAGTAATCAAAGAGACTGGCCTTTTATTTTAACATAAAAGTTATGCAAACATGGAATCTCTGATGTATAAAATCTTGTGCATTTTATTAAGTTGGAACTGGACATTTTTACTGATAGATTATTTTTTAAAAAGAGTGAATATCACAAGATATATTGGAGCCTGACTTCTGTTCTCTGAAATTCATTCATTTATATCTCTTTAAGAATTGATTCCTTTTCTTCAAGAGGGAAGGCCATCTCATCAAAATGACAGAGCACTGACATCTGCAGTAGGAAAAAATTTACTGTCTCCATTAAGCACTTCATACATCCTGAATTAGAGAACACAGTTCTATTCCAGTAACTGCCAAGCAAATGGATACACCATTTCTGCCCAAGACATACTGATTTCTGTACATTCACCTTACTCCTTTTATTATAAACGTGTGGTGTTACAGGCACATACCTGCATAATCCTGAAAATTTAGTGTCTGATTCTAGTCATTAATATGAACAACAAATTGGTTTCAGTCCTTAAGAGTATATTAAAAGTCAGGCTGAAGTATTACTTGGACTCAACACCAAGACATCAAGGTCATTTTGTGAATTACACTAAATTGATAGAAATTATAATCCCAGTCTCTTTTTGCTAGTTCAGCTCAAGCTTCAGAATTATTTCATCTTCCTGTGTGGCTAATGCAGAATCAAACCTGAAGAAGCACCTTCTCTGACATGAACATGTACCTAAATTCCTGACACCCTTTCTTCCATTGAGAAAGGAGACTCATGGAGAGTACCCTTTCAGATTGAAAGAAAAAAATTATCACCTGACTCCTTTCTATGCCAGGATGGGTTCAGTGTGATGGTCAAGACAGCCAGTACTTACACTGGAGGGAGGTAGGCATAAACCTAGGTACGGGTCTGTGGAACTTTGCTGGTGGACCAGTGGTTAGGACACCACCCTTTCACTGCTGTGGGCGGTGGTTCACTCCCTGATTGTGGAACTAAAATCATACATGCTACATGTGGTGCAGCCAAAAAAATAGAAAGGAAAAAAAAAATCTAGGTATGGGTTTGTTATTGTGAGACTTCATCTTTCCTCAGAAGCACAAATATCTTAGTTTTGGAAAATGGAAGATATTTGTGAAAAACTTCATCCCAGTCATTAATTACTAAAAAACAACTACAATCTACTAGTTATTTCCACAGAGATTATTAAAGAGTTTTGAGAGACTTTTTTTTTTTATCCCAAAAATAAAAGTCAGAAAGAGGCTCAAGTGAAGGAAGCAGGAAATACTGAGTTGACCATAGAAACTGGAAATACACAGGAGACTGAAAGATTTTACAGAGGCAATAAATAATGCTCGAATCAAAAATCTGGAGGCCCATCAAGGGGAAGGAGAGCCAACCTAAAAAGTTCCCAATGGCCAAATGGAGATCGCCTTGAACGACAAAATAAAGAGCACAGCAGTGAATGATAACATAAAATATTCAATAAATACCTAGGGCTCCGAATCAATCTTAGAAAAATAACTACAGGAATAAATGAAGAAATTTATTCCTTATACAAAAATGATGAATAAACTAGGGAGTTGTTCCTCTTTTATAATGGCGAAGCTTATTCCAGTCTCCCCGCCCCAGCCTTTCCTTGAGTGTGAGATGCACTTAGTGATTTTCTGTAAAGAAGAGAGTATGGAAAAGGAAACCAGAGCTGTCACAGCGTGATGGGAAAACTTTTTTCCGGTCACAATATAATGAGGATCTTCCAGTTGAAATATCACTTTTCTTTAAATTGATGTTTTCTATGTGTGCTGAGAGCAGGTCCTAGGGGTCATGAACTCCCTGAGCTCACGGGCAGGATGTGGGTCTCATGCCACCATTGCTTTTTCGTTTGGGGGCAGGCCCTGTTGCTGATCAAGCCTGGATAAGTAAACCTGCTTTCTTGAGTCATCGTTAACCTACAGGGGTCTCCCGTATGTTTTTTCCTATAATCCCCTAGTGGGGTTAACCATGTAATCACCTACTTTGTCCCATTATTCTGTGCTATCACAAGTATGACCAAATCAAGAATATGGACTGGATATTTAAGATGTGGGCAATGGCATTTTATGTCATTCTATATTTTTTAGTATTTATTTATTTGGCTGTGTGGCACACAGAATTTTTGACCTTCATGGCGGCATGTGGGATCTTTAGCTGTGGTATGCTGGGGAATTTTTCTTTTGTGGTGATAAGATGGTCTGGAATTAGACAGTGGTGATGGCTGATAAGTATGTAAATATAATAACAAACTACTGAATTATACACATTAAGTGAGAAATAAATAAAATTCTAAAACCAGAAAAAAAAAAGTAATACTGATCTATCAGGCTGCGGGCTGTTGAAACTGGACATTTAATTGTCAGTTCCAGGGCAAGGTTCTATTGATCATCCAGGGTGCACAGCAGAAAGACAAATACAGATAAACAGTTCATCCTCTTATCCAGATAACATACCTCTGAAATGAGGAGACCCAGTGAACAGTTCCCCATCTCCTTAGATGGAGACATGTATCTCTCTGTGCTTTGAAAAATGACTAATCTTCATCTGAGAGAAACATCTCATTGTATCCTATGGTCTTCTGCAGGCACACCTGTTACATTGAGAGTGAGAGGCTCTGGGTCAGCACCAACCATCCTTAGGTATCCAGCAGGTGTCTGGATAGGAGGTAGGGTCTCCTCAGGACAACACTCTGAGATCGACTTTTTGCCCTTTCCACGAACTGCTCAGGGAGGCCAACTCTCAGCACTCTTCACGTCTGGCCTTGGCTGGGCACCTGACCCATACGTGTGACCATACACTGCAGAGCTCTGCATGGCCTTCATCTTCTTCACTGGTACAATAATGGGGTCAGGTGAGATCAGGGAGACCTGAAGATTGTACCTGGGAGCATCAGGGACCCTCAAAGGGGTAGGAGGTAACTGGTGAACAAGAGTTCTGAGACCTGAAGAATGCTAGTAGAAAATGTAAAACAGGATCCTCTTCCACAGGACCTCTCCAGGGCTTTAATGTGCTGATGAGGGAAGCAGGATAGTTACAGCGATTAAGAGCACCAAACCCTGGAGCCACACAGACTTGGGCTGACCTAGTGATTTGGGCATTCATTATCTGTGTGACCTTGGGCAAATCACTCAACTTCTCTGAGACTTAGTTTCCTCATCCCTAAAAAGAGCATCTCCTTTTCATTATAGGGGACTGGAATGCAAAAGTAGGAAGTCAAGAGATACCTGGAGTAACAGGCAAATTTGGCCTTGGAGTACAGAATGAAGCAGGGCAAAGGCTAACAGAGTTTTGCCAAGAGAACACACTGGTCATAGCAAACACCCTCTTCCAACAACACAAGAGAAGACTCTACACATGGACATAATCAGATAGTCAATATCAAAATCAGACTGATTATATTCTTTGCAGCCCAAGATGGAGGAGCTCTATACAATCAGCAAAAACAAGACCAGGAGCTGACTGTGGCTCAGATCACGAACTCCTTATTGCCAAATTCAGACTTAAAGAAAATAGGGAAAACCATTCAGGCATGACCTAAATCAAATCTCTTTTAATTATACAGTGGAAGTGACAAATAGATTCATGGGATTAGATCTGATAGACAGAGTGCCTAATGAACTATGGATGGAGGTTCGTAACATTGTACAGGAGGCAGGGATCAAGACCATCCCCAAGAAAAAGAGATGCAAAAAGGCAAAATGGTTGTCTGAGGAGGCCTTACAAATAGCTGTGAAAAGAAGAGAAGTGAAATGCAAAGGAGAAAAGGAACAATATTCCCATTTGAATGCAGAGTTCCAAAGAATAGCAAGGAGAGATAAGAAAGCCTTCCTCAGTGATCAGTGCAAAGAAACAGAGGCAAACAATAGAATGGGAAACACTAGAGATCTCTTCAAGAAAATTAGAGATACCAAGGCAACATTTCATGCAAAGATGGGCTCAATAAAGGACAGAAATGGCATGGACCTAACGGAAGCAGAAGATATTAAGAAGAGGTGTAAAGAATACAAAGAAGAACTATACAAAAACATCTTCACGACCCAGATAATGATGGTGTGATCACTCACTTAGAGCCAGACATCCTGGAATGCGAAGTCAAGCAGGCCTTAGGAAGCATCATTACGAACAAAGCTAGTGAAGGTAATGGAATTCCAGTTGAGCTATTTCAGATCCTAAAAGGTGATGCTGTGAAAGTGCTGCACTCAATATACCAGCAGGTTTGGAAAACTCAGCAGTGGCCACAGGACTGGAAAAGGTCAGTCTTCATTCCAATCCCAAAGAGAGGCAATGTCAAAG
Source organism: Bos indicus (assembly GCF_029378745.1). NCBI lineage: Eukaryota > Metazoa > Chordata > Mammalia > Artiodactyla > Bovidae > Bos > Bos indicus. The sequence continues at coordinate 16,472,176 of NC_091781.1, read as the reverse complement.
AATGCTCAAACTACCGCACAATTGTACTCATCTCATATGCTAGCAAAGTGATGCTCAAAATTCTCCAAGCCAGGCTTCAGCAGTACTTGAACCGTGAACTTCCAGATGTTCAAGCTGGTTTTATTTTTTTATTTTATTTTTTTAATTTTATTTTATTTTTAAACTTTACATAATTGCACTAGTTTTGCCAAATATCAAAATGAATCCGCCACAGGCATACATGTGTTCCCCATCCTGAACACTCCTCCCTCCTCCCTCCCTCAAGCTGGTTTTAGAAAAGGCAGAGGAACCAGAGATTAAATTGCCAACATCTACTGGATCATTGTAAAAGCAAGAGAGTTCCAGAAAAACATCTACTTCTGCTTTATTGACTATGCCAAAGCCTTTGACTATGTGGATTACAACAAACTGTGGAAAATTCTTAAAGTGATGGGAATACCAGACCACCTGACCTGCCTCCTGAGAAATCTGTATGCAGGTCAAGAAGCAACAGTTAGAACTGGACATGGAACAATAGACTGGTTCCAAATCGGAAAAGGAGTACATCAAGGCTGTATATTGTCACCCTGCTTATTTAACTTATATGCAGAGTACATCATGAGAAATGCTGGATTAGATGAAGCACAAGCTGGAATCAAGATAGCTGGGAGAAATATCAATAACTTCAGATATGCAGATGACACCACCCTTATGGCAAAAAGCAAATAAGTACCAAAGAGCCTTTGGATGAAAGTGAAAGAGGGGAGTGAAAAAGTTGGCTTAAAACTCAACATTCAGAAAACGAAGATCATGGCATCTGGTGCCATCACTTCATGGCAAATGGATGGGGAAACAGTGGAAACAGTGGCAAACTTTATTTTGGAGACTCCAAAATCACTGCAGTTGGTGACTACAGCCATGAAATTAAAAGATGCTCCTTGGAAGAAAAGTTACGACCAACCTAGACAGCATATTAAAAAGCAGAGACATTACTTTGCCAACAAAGGTCCGTCTAGTCAAGGCTATGGTTTTTACAGTGGTCATGTATGGATGTGAGAGCTGGACTCTAAAGAAAGCTGAGCGCTGAAGAACTGATGCTTTTGAACTGTGGTGCTGGAGAAGACTCTTGAGAGTCCCTTGGACTGCATGGAGATCCAACCTGGAGGATTCAATATGTCAAAGTGGGGCTTATCAAGTCTGTATATCACAGCTTGGCCTTGGTCCCTGTGGGAGCTCAGAAAAAGCAGCACATAGTTCCCTGGGGGTTTGGAAGGATGACCAGGAGGTTTCCAGGGAGAGGGGAAGGGGAAGGGAATCCAAGGCAAAAGAAAAAGCACAAAAGCATGGAGGTGGGATGACAGGAGTGGACTCGACAACTGCTCAGATGCAGACGTGGGGGAAACTCAAGCATGGTGAGCAGGAGTGTGAAGGAGGAAGCAAGGGAGAAGCTGGAGAGGTGGGCTGGACTGGAGCCCAGTCACTAGGAGCCACAAAAGAGCCCTAGAAAGCTCCTCTGTCAACTGCAGGAAGCGGTGGAGGAGAGCAATGGCGTGCTACATGCATGCGGAGGAGGGGCCCGCCTGGGGACGACCCTTGTCATCCCCAGCCTGATGGCTAAGATGGTCCTCTCTCTTGCAGGGAACACGGAAGGAGACCCGAGTCCAGCCGTCAGGCTCAGGAGAGCTGAGAGGGCTCTCAGACAACCAGGGAAGCCCCGAGGGGTTGGAGCTGGGCAAGCATTACACTTGAAGCTACTCAAGGAATGAGGGTGCAGGCAACAAACAGACGATTTTGACTGACATTCACATGAGATAAGACACAAACCACTCAACATCACAGTCATCTAAGTCTATGCCCCAACCACTAACACCAAAGAAGCTGAAGGGGAATGATACTATGAAGACCTAGAAGACCTTCTAGAACTAACACCAAAAAAAAAGATTTCCTTTTCATTATAGGGGACTGGAATGCAACAGTAGGAAGTCAAGAGATACCTGGAGTAACAGGCAAGTTTGTCCTTGGAGTACAAAACGAAGCAGGGCAAAGGTTAACAGTTTTGCCAAGAGAACACACTGGGTCATAACAAACACTCTCTTCCAACAACACAAGAGATGACTCTACACATGGACATCTCCAGATGGTCAATACTGAAATCAGATCGATTATGTTCTTGCAGCAAAAACAAGACCTGGATCTTACTGTGGCTAGATCAGGAACTCCTTATTGCCAAATTCAGACTTAAACTGAAGAAAGTAGGGAAAACCACTAGACCATACAGGTATGACCTAAATCAAATCCCTTATGATTACACAGTGGAGGTGACAAATAATCACGAGATCAGATCTGATAGGGTTTCTGAAGAACTATGGATGGAGGTCCATAACACTGTACAGGAGGCAGTGACCAAAATCATCCCAAGGAAAAAGAAATGCAAGAAGGCAAAGTGGTTGTCTGAGGAAGCTTTACAAATAGCTGAGGAAAGAAGAGAAGTTAAAGACAAAGGAAAAAGGGAAAAATAGACCTACCTGAAAGCAGAGTTCCAGAGAATAGCAAGAAGAGATGAGAAAGCCTTCCTAAGTGAACAATGCAAAGAAATAGAGGAAAACAATAGAAAGGGAAAGACTAGAGATCTCTTCAAGAAAATTAGAGCTACCAAGGGAACATTTCATGCAAGGATGAACACAGTAAAGGACAGAAGTGGTAAGGACCTAACAGAAGCAGAAGATATTAAGAAGAGGTGGCAACAATACACAGAAGAACTGTACAAAAAAAGGTCTTAATAACCCAGATAACCATGACGCTGTGGTCACTAACCTAGTCAGACATCCTGGACAGTGAAGTCAAGTGGGCCTCAGGAAACATTACTATGAACAAAGTTAGGAGAGGTGATGGAATTTCAGCTGAGCTATTTAAAATCCTAAAAAATGATGCTGTTAAAGTTCTGCATGCAGAAAGTCAGCAAATTTGGAAAGCTCAGCAGTGGCCACAGGACTGGGAAAGGTCAGTTTTCATTCCAATCCCAAAGAAGGGCAATGCCAAAGAATGCTCAAACTACTATACATTTGCGTTCATTTTACATGCAAGTAAGGTTATGCTCAAAATCTTTCAAGCCAGGCTTTGGCAGTTCATGAACTAAGAACTTCCAGATAAACAAATTGCCAACATTGGTTGTATCATAGAGAAAGGAAAAGAATTCAAGGAAAACATCTACTTCTGCTTCACTGACTAGATAAACAAATTGCCAACATTGGTTGTATCATAGAGAAAGGAAAAGAATTCAAGGAAAACATCTACTTCTGCTTCACTGACTACACTAAAGCCTTTATGTGGTTCACAACAAATTGTGGAAAATTCTTAAAGAGATGGGAATACCAGACCACCTTACCTGTCTCCTGAGAAACCTGTATGTTGGTCAAGAAGCAACAAAACTGGACATGGAACAAGGACTGGTTCAAAACTGGGAAAGGAGTATAACAGGCTGTATTTTGTCACCCTGCTTATTTTATGTGCCAGTGGCAGCCTGTTCATACAAAGGCCTATGAAGGCCTGGTGCACAAGTGAGAAGACAAGAAATCCTCTTGGCTCATCATGGTCACTCACTCACTCCAAGGATTCCACCCAACAGATACTAACTTTAAGCAAGACACTAACCTCAACAGGATACTAACCTCAAGCAGCTCCCACTGGATTAGTCCAAAATAAGCTTTAAATCTAAAGAATCAGACTGCCTACTGTCCAGGTCACAGCCTAACCCCGGGTACGCAGATACAATGAAACAAGGAGAAGCTGGCCTCTGACTCCTTATGCGAGAGGCAAAAAGTGACACCTCTGCAGACATGGGGAGCCAGTTTCGGAATTCTCAGCTTCGGAGGAATGTCCAAAACGTTTCGTTCAGTTTTCCCTTCTACTGAAGATATCCCGAATTCCCAAGGTTTTTTTTTTTTTTTTTTTTTCCTTTTAGTTGCTGCAACTAATCCCCATGCCGCAACTAAGACCTGGTACAAAGACAGAAAGATTTTTACCAGCGAGATATGGGCAACAGGCTTCTCACCTTGAGTCACGTGGAAAGTAGTGTTCAGGCAAAAGGGCTTAAAATGAAAGACAGTGCAGGTAGGTGTGTGTCTTCCTCGAAAGCGGACTATCCCAATAGGAGATCAGATTTTACGTTCCAGCTAAGAGAACAAGCCTCAGTCCCCGAAATCTCTTCCCACCTACAATGGATGAAGATTGGGCGACTTCGATTCGACGTATACTCTCCTGCTCCCGTTACCTGCAGCGCCAGGCTGCGGATGAGGCGATTCCCGGCGTCCCCAGCCCCACTCCAGCCCCGCGAGGCCCGCAGCGCCCCTCCTCCGCATTCCCCACTATCCAGCCCGCCGCAGCAGCGTCCCGGGGTCCACCTTGTTTCCACAGGCCAGCTTCAGCGAACCGAATGTGCCCCGGGTGCACAGGAACTTGAATACTTCCCAGAAGCAGCGCACATCGCTCCAGGCAGCAGGAGGTGCTGGAATCCGGGGGAGCCGTCGGGGAAGGCAGCGGCGCACACCTTACCCCAAGCGGCCTTTGGCCTTCCTGCCACGTGTGCGCTCGCCGCGACAGACACCAGGCTAGATCGAGAGAGTTCAGCGATTGGACGGCGGCCCCACGTGACGGGACGCTCACGTTGGTTGGGTGGCCAATAGAGGCTCAGCGAAGGCCTGGAGGGGCGGTTGCCGGCAGAGACGCTGGGAGCCTTGCCTCCATGGTATGCTGCTTTCCGCGTTAGGTTTAACTGCGCAGAACACTCCTGGCCAGATGTATGAGGTCGACTGTGGTACTGTGGTTGCTGTTGTGGAATAACTCTTCGTGGCCTAGCAGTTTGAATCCTTGTCGTTCGGTGTCAATATGGGCTTCCCCTCCCAGGTGTCGCCCCACATCTGTTCAATTGGACTGTGTGTTTTAACAAGTCTCCCGGGAGATCTACATGCGCCTTACATATGCTTGGGCACAGAGTGCCAGAGACCTGCAGACTCAGCAAGAAAGCGGACTTGGGTTAAGGCTTCTGACAATTCAAAAGGCCCAGATGTCCCAGTGCCCAATATCGTGAGCAGCTCATTACCGTTGCTACAAATGTTTGAGTAAACAGATTATGATTTGATGATAAAAGATAAAATTAAGAAACTTATTAATACGATGATGTTAACTAGAGCACCCTGAACTGGGACTATGGAGGGCAAGGAATACCTTATCCCACATTTATTTAAAAAGCAATGAAAATAAACCTCAGAGATGGCTAATGGACAAAAGATGATCCATTGAGTTCTGGGAGACCCACTCAAACTCTCCCTCAACTTCAGGGGCCAAAGTCACAAATTTAAGAGGCTACAGGGCCCAGGGAGGGAATATGAATGTGCAAAATTCCCCACACCGGTTACAGTGAGACAGGAAGGATGGGTGTGGCCTGTGATGACCTAGGGAGTGAATATCTTGTGTCTTACGCCTTCTCTCCAACCTTCCCTCAGTCTCTTCCTCTCTTCACTCTGTCCATTTCTCAGTTAAACCAATGAGCTAATGATAATATATACTCTGCTGCTGCTAAGTTGCTTCAGTCGTGTCCGACTCTGTGCAGTCATAGACAGCAGCCCACCAGGCTCCCCCATCCCTGGGATTCTCCGAGCAAGAACACTGGAGTGGGTTGCCATTTCCTTCTCCAATGCATGAAAGCGAAAAGTGAAAGTGAAGTCGTGTCTGACTCTTAGCAACCCCATGGATTGCAGCCCACCAGGCTCCTCCATCCATGGGATTTTCCAGGCAAGAGTTACTGGAGTGGGGTGCCATTGCCTTCTCCAAATATATACTCTGGGCCAGGCCTATTACAGGCAGCAGAGATGCCAGGATGACTTAAGGTCCTGGCATTCCTCCAGTTTTGGCTTTTTGCAAAACTCAATTCTAACTCCGTCCTGAGCTGGCCTAAGGCTTTATCTCCTTTTCCTTTATCTGATTGACTTTATGTACTGAATTGTGGCCCCTAAAAAGACGTTTTGAAGTCCTCATCCCCAGTACTTGTGAATGTGACCTTATTTGGAAACGGAGTTTTCTCATCCTGCAGCGGCTTGAAGCAGGATTTCAGTTGCCAGCCAGAGTGCCGTAATTCTAGGCTGCAGCAGTTACCTTCATGGTAATTGGAATCACTTTTATGAGGCATTTCTTCTGGCTTTTATGTGGCCAATCATCTTTCTTTGCCTGAAGTGAGTATATACCAGGCAGAGCAAGGTATATACTTGGTGTATCTCAGGGGCCTCCCATGTGTGAGCACACACCTCTTAGCCAAGATGGGTTCTAGTGGAGAGGCCTATGGGTAGGTTGCTATCACTTACATGAGGTGATGCCCTCTCCCTTTTGACCTCCGAGGAACTTTTCTGTGCATGTATAGTTGGGAAGGTCTCACTGACCTTGAGAATGAGAAATACGAGGTCTCTTATCTGCGCAGGGCTCAGCTCTTCTCTAAATCCTGCTACTTTGGAGTATCTGTCCACAGGGAATAATTCCAGCTGCTGAGCCTGGGGCCCATCTATCTCTTGCCTCAGAGTCATTGCAAATGTAGGCAAATTAAGGTCATTAGAGTGAGTCCTACTCTGACTAGTGTTCTTAGAAGGACATATGTACACCTATGGCTGATTCATGTTGTTTTGACAGAAAACAAAATTCTATAAAGCAATTACCCTTCAATTAAAAAACAAAAAGGAGACAGAGGTGGGAGAAAGCCACGTGGCCATGGAAGCAGAGACTGGAATCATACATCAAAAAACCAAGGGACCTTCTCCCGCCATTTGCCACTGAGGGCTGAGGCCTGAGGCTGCCAGAAGCAGATGAGCGGCATGACCGGCGGTGCCAACAGCAGGGACAGGGCTCACGCCTGGCCGCACGTGTTCCTGCTCCCTGCATTCTCAAAATGACAACATTTTTGAGATGGAAAACAGATTAGTGGTTGCCGGGATTAAAGAGTATTTAAAGGATGCTTCAAAGAAGATGAAAAGTAGGCTTGTGTTGGTAAAACTGGCTAACCCATGTTCAGGGGAAGGAGCCATTTACTTGTGCAATATGTGTCTACTGCAGCTTTTGAAATAAAAGTTTTCAAGGAAAAAAACCCATTCTTGGTTTATAAATGAATCAGTTCCATCAGGAGGTCTTCTTCACTTTGCCACACCTGTGGACCCGCTGTTTCTGCTTCTCCACTACCTTATAAAGGCCGACAAAGAGGGGAAGTTTCAGCCCCTGGATCAAGTTGTGATGGATGACATGTTCCCAGATTGCATCTTGTTGCTGAGACTTCTTGAACTTGAGAAGTTACTTTGACACATTACAGAAGAAAAAGAAATAGATATGAAAAAATACTGCAAGTACAGCAAAGAGAAGACATTAAAATGGTTAGAAAAAAAGGTTAATCAGACTATGGCAGCATTAAAAACCGATAAGGTAAATGTCAGTGCCTGGGTACAGTCTACTGCATTTTTCTCTGGTGGCCAGGTTTCCAGTGACAAGGACGAGGATTATGTTTGGTATGCCCATGGTCTGATATCTGATTATATCCCTAAACAAGTGATGACATCTAAATATTTAAAGCTTCCAAAACCTCCAGCTTCAGTGCCGAACCCTCCATCAGAGAAAGCAAAGTTATCAGATGAGCCTGTAAAGTCAAAAGAAGATTACACTAGGTTTAATTCCAAAGACTTCAAGACTGTAAAGGAAAATAGCAAAATGACCACAGCTCAGAAGGCTCAGGCTAAAGTTGACAAGAGTGGAATGAAAAGTATTGATTCCTTTTTCGGTGCAAAACATGTTAAAAAAAAAATTAGATTTGAACCGTTGAAAGTGAAATTGAGCAAAAATATCTGCCTTCTTCATGTCCCACTTTCATCCTTCCTCCTTGCTGCTGTACTTCCGAACCCTTAATTATCACCTTTTGAAAAAAGATAGGATGAGGGCAATTTTCAGATTCACTCAAACATTTCTTTGAATTTTGTGTTTCCTGAATATGGGAAAAGTAATTGGGAAACATCACGGATTATATATAGCCTTTGGAATTTATTTGACATCATGAAAAGTAATCAAGTGAGTAGAATTAACCTTTAGCATCACAAATTCCTCAATAAACTGACATGTGACAATAAAAAAAAAACAAAAAACAAAAAACAAGGGATGCCAAGGGTTGCTAGCAACACCACAAGAGAGGAATGAAACAGATTTTCCTCTGGAGCCCTCAGTCTTGACTTTGAAAAGCCCTAACTGAACGTCCGGTCTCCAGAACTGTGCAAGAATAAATTTGTTGTTTTAAGCCATCTAGTCTATGATACTTTGTTGCAGCAGCCCTGGGGAACTCATACAGATTGTTGATGAGTAACTAAATCAATCTAGAAAAGAAATGGAAAATTTTGTTCGAGCCAAAACTGAGGATTTATAATGTGGTCAAAACATCTCAGAAAGCTGAGAACTGTTCTACCTGTTAAAAGTCAAGGCACAGTTATATGTTTTTGAAGAAAGAGGGCTGTACATCAAATGATGTATTATTGACAGTTTAGATAACTGAGAACTAAACACCATGTGATCCCTTATGAAATCAAGAAGGAATATTATTTCAAGGAGTTGTCTTCCTGATGCTAGAATATTGTTTTTTTTTATGGCTGAGCAGCCATTTATGTCAATGGGGAAGGTTTGGCTGATGCACAATGCAGAATCAGGACAAAAGATGTCAAAGAACAAAGATTTTTTAAATTACATTTTTCTTGTCTTGCTATAAAATGTGAATTTTATTTCAGGAGGTGATAAGATTCAAGTTTCTTCATTGCCAGCCTCACTACACTACGTTCTCCCACCTCCAGGGCAGTCAGTGTCTGTATGTTACCTTACACTGAATTTTTGTTCATTTTTCATTTCTGTCTCTAGTATTATCTGTTGAGAATTCAACCATGCATCAGTTTTCTATTTATTTATTATTTTTGCTGCATCAGGACTTAGTTGCAGCACATGAGGTCTTCCTTGTGACATACAGGATCTTTCATTTTGGCGCAGGGACTCCAGAGCTCGTGGGTTCACTAGTCGTGGCGCATAGGCTTAGCTGCCCCACAGCATGTGGGATCTTAGTTCTCTGATCCTGGTTTGAACTAATGTCCCCAACATAGGAAGGCGGATTTTTAACCACTGGACCACTAGAGAAGTTCCTGCATTAATTTTCTAAAATTGTTTTTCTACAGCATGACTGAGGTATAATTTACAAACCATAATATTAACCTATAGTGCAGGTAGTTTCATTCTTAGCAATTTTATCGAGTTGTACAATCAGCTCCAAAAACCAGATGTACAACATTTCCATAATATCACAAAGTTTCCTTTTGCCCATACAGAAATTCCCACTCCCGCCTCCAAGCAACCAATTATTTGCTGTCACTTTTATGGACATTCCCATAAACAGAATCATATAGTATGTGGTCTTTTGGGTCCCTCTTCTTTCATTTAGTATCTTTTTCCCCCAAGGTTCATGCATATTGTAGTATATATCAGTTTTTTTTGTTGGTTTTTTTTTTTACTGTCTATCATATGTAGAAAGTGTTCAATATCGTTAGTCTTTAGGAAAATATAAGTGACACAGTACTTCACACCTGAGAAGATGACTACAGTAAAAACCTGACAGTAACAAGTGTGGGAGAAGATGTGGAGAAACTGGAACACCCTACTAGTGGAAACATAAAAAAGCAGTCGAACGGTACATTTGGAAAACAGGCAGTATCTTTAAAAGTTAAACACACACTCACCAGATGACCCAGCAATTTCACCCCTAGGTATCATAAGAGATGTGAAACGTATTTTCACATCAAGACTTACATGGAAGTATTTATAGCAGCATTATTCTTAGTAGCTTCCAACTGCCAACAGATCAAATTATAACTGAGCGCCTTCTGAGGATAGACCCTTCCTCTGCTTTAGCTCCTCCATAAGTACCTAGATAATAGGATCTGATGGCATATTTCCTGAGGTGTTTTATAGATACTAAACACCCTGCTAAATGGAAGGAGTTAATGAACATGAGTGCATAGCCCCTGACCTTCTGGCACCTAAGGATTGATAATCTGATGTGATAGCACCCTGTTATCTCACTATCAGCCAATCAGAGTTCCTTTCAGTTCAGTCACTCAGTCGTGTCCAACTCTTTGTGACCCCACGAACCACAGCACACCAGGCCTCCCTGTCCATCACCAACTAACTCCCAGAGTTCACCCAAACTCATGTCCATTGAGTCAATGATGCCATCCAACCATCTCATCCTCTGTCATCCCCTTCTCATCCTGCCCTCAATCCCTCCCAGCATCAGGGTCTTTTCAAATGAGTCAGCTCTTCGCATGAGGTGGCCAAAGTACTGGAGTTTCAGCTTCAGCATCAGTCCTTCCAATGATCACCCAGCACTGATCTCCTTTAGGATGGATTGGCTGGATCTCCTTGCAGTCCAAGGGACTCTCAAGAGTCTTCTCCAACACCACAGTTCAAAAGCATCAATTCTTCAGCTCTCAGCTTTCTTTATAGTCCAACTCTTACATCCATATATGACCACTGGAAAAACCATAGCCTTGACTAGATGGACCTTTGTTGGCAAAGTAATGTCTCTGCTTTTGAATATGCTGTCTAGGTTGGTCATAACTTTTCTTCCAAGGAGCAAGCGTCTTTTAATTTCATGGCTGCAATCACCATCTGCAGTGATTTTGGAGCCCAGAAAAATAAAGTCAGCCACTGTTTTCCCATCTATTTGCCATGAAGTGATGGGACCAGATGCCATGATCTTTGTTTTCTGAATGCTGAGCTTTAAGCCAACTTTTTCACTCTCCTCTTTCACTTTCATCAAGAGGCTCTTTAGTTCCTCTTTGCTTTCTGCCATAAGGGTGGTGTCATCTGCATATCTGAGGTTACTGATACTTCTCCCAGCTATCTTGATTCCAGCTTGTGCTTCTTCCAGCCCAGGTTTCTCATGATGTACTCTGCATATAAGTTAAATAAGCAGGGTGACATTATACAGCCTTGACAGACTCCTTTTCCTATTTGGAACCAGTCTGTTGTTCCATGTCCACTTCTAACTGTTGTTTCCTGACCTGCATACAGGTTTCTCAAGAGGCAGATCAGGAGGTCTGGTATTCCCATCTCTTTCAGAATTTTCCAGTTTATTGTGATCCACACAGTCAAAGGCTTTGGCCTAAGTCAATAAAGCAGAAATAGATGTTTTTCTGGAACTCTCTTGCTTTTTCGATGATCCAGTGGATGTTGGCAATTTGATCTCTGGTCCCTCTGCTTTTTCTAAAGCCAATCAGAGAATGGGGCACAAACTGACCACAAACCCTGGGACACCTCTCCCTCACCTTACCTTTAAAAATGCTTTGCTGAAATCTGTAGGGGAGTTGGTGCCCTGCAGTGAACCTGCACCTTTCTTCACCACAACCTGGTGTCAGGTGATTGGCTTTACTGCATACGGAGATGTGGTGAGCTAACCCAAGTTTGGTTTGGTAACAAAATGTCCGCTGAGAGGTAAGTAAATAAAATGTGGCATGTCTACAAAATGGAATATTCAGTTCAGTTTAGTTACTCAGTCGTGTCCGACTCTTTGTGACCCCATGAATCGCAGCATGCCAGGCCTCCTTGTTCATCACCAACTCCCGGAGTTCACTCAAACTCATGTCCATCGAGTCGGTTACTCCCAATAAATAAAAAGTGCTGATACACAGAAGTTCTTTAAGGGTATTACAGAGTCCAGGCTTGTTCTGCTTGCTGCATGACAGACCAATTAACCAAGAGACGATGTGTTGAGGCAAGGAATATGACTTTATTTGGAAAGCCAGCAGACTGAGATGATGGTAGACTAAAGTCTCAAAGCTACCATCTTATTGGGGTCTGGATGCCAGTTTCCTTTATAGAACAGAGTGGGAGAGGTGAAGAAGTAAAGTAAAAAGGCCATTATTCTGGCAAATATCTCCTGGAGTGGCCAGCCCCGGGAGGGGATGTGTTAATTCCTTCCTTTCTGTAGTCATCCACAGGTAGACAGGATCCTGAACAAAGGCATTTTGGTTTAACATTCAGGCCAGAGGGACAGGGTTCTCTGAGGCAGGCTAGTATGTACGGACAATATCCTTTCAGTGAACAAAACTAATGGGAAGCAAAGGTTAAAGTGAAAGAAACAGATCCAACATGGACTCAATTCTTCCCTGTAACAAGGGCAGGGTTTCTGTTGGCTTTGATCACTGATGACCAGTGCCTGGCATATAGCAGCTGCTCAGTAAGTATATATACTCAATAAGTATATGATGAATGAACACTATAAATTACATTATTAAAATGTATATTTTTAAAGTATTTTATTATATTTTAAAAAAGGCCATATTTACAATCACAAAAAAGGCTCCTGAGAACACTTCAAGGAATATTAAAATAATCTATATTAACAAGTCTGCTATCCATACACACTGCAGAGTCACTAACTTCACTGGAAGTTTTGAAACCCCTGTAATATTGTTGGAGTTTCTGATGCAAGACTCAAAGGAGATTATGGCAGTATAGAAGGAAAAAATTAATCTGGCCAACATCCCTGTTTCCCTGTAAAGCCTCAGTTACAGGCTTTTATTTTAAAAAGGAAAAGGTTTCCCAATATTTACAGGTGACTTTAAAAGCTTTGAAATGGCAGCCTCTAACTGCAGACTGCCAGTTGCCACAGGTATGTACAGATGCGGTGTTCAGAAACTTGAGGGTCAGCCACCACCCCCACCCCCTGCCCCCAGGTACACCATTAATAGTCATGGCTCTTAATTCAGCTCTACTAAGTAGGCATGGGTAGCTCTTACTTTTATAAAAGGGGAAAAAAAGTCTCCCAACAAGGTAGGCAGTTGATCAGGATCTTTATGGCTCATTCTTTTTCCTTTCTTTTAAAAATAAATTTTCAGCACGCAACTTTTCTGACTCCTGGTAAGAAAAAGAAAAGAAAAAAAATTTAGGCTCTAATTCTTATAGGAAGAAGTATTCTCAGAATGCATTAAGTTTAAATTTCCACTGATAAACTCTTAACGGTAAACAAGAATCTCATTGGTACGATAACCGAATTACGCTTGGACTAGCAGTGGCCAACTTTTTTTCCAAGCAGTTGAGTGATTCAATAATTAAATTTTAATTAAATAATCATTTAAAAATCAGCATGAGCCTATTTAGAACAATCAGGAGTTTACCTCAGTAAGTCTGACATTTTCCTTCTTCAACCGCACTACGTACTGGATCTTCTGATGGAGGTTTTGGTGACCCACCAACTTTCCATTCTCCTCGGCCAGACACTCCACCTGTTTCCTTAACATTTCCATCTCCTGTAGGGAAATCAATACAGGGAAGGTAAAAATGAGCTGCTTTGAATTTTTCATTTAAAATAACATTATTGCATGCCTTCCAGGAGGAGAGGGAGGGAGAAACAGAGCCCAGGCTCCCAGCTTTCGTGACCACACATCTCTACGTGCTCTGAGCAACTCTCAACTACAGGGTGCCCAATCCCAGCCAGCACCCTTATGCTGATCGGCTCTGTTCATAAAACCAACACATAAATGCACCTGGCATGTTCTCTCTTTTTCTTCTTTCAGCTCTTCGAACTTTGATCTCAGTTGTTCCTTTTCTTGGAATGCTTTAGACTCCAACATTCTGACTCGTTTGACTTCCTCAGTCATCGTCAGGTAGTCGGTCTCTTTGTTCTGAAGGGTGCTCTGGAGCTGCTCCAGGCTGTAATGGTAACTATCGAGTTATAATATTCCAAAGGGACACAAGTATAAGACAGTACTCAAATCAGACATTTGTCACCCAAGCCCAGGATTTTGATTTGAAAGTATCACTAATATTCAGTCCTCCCCTTCTGACAGAACAGGAAGATAGCAAGAGTTGCAATATAAGCTTTTTTTTTTAATGCTTGCTTACCCCAAACTTACATTTTTCAAAGTTCCATAATCCATTTTTTTAGACAACAAAAAGTTAGAATGCAGATTTTTAGATGTAGCCCTTGGAGGAAACTGTTACTTAAGTATTATTAGAGTCTGCAAGATTTATTCAGTGCCCCTTAGAGTAATCATTTCTGATTTCAAAAACTGGTTCTCAGACGATGGGAGAGTAGTCATTTCTTCAAGGATGTGCACTTTATGCAACTATCACTTGAAAATAAACATTAAAAAGAAGGGTTACCCCAGAGATTGTCATACTGATTGAAATAAGCCAGACAGAGAAAGACCAATAACCTATGATATTGCTTATATGTGGAATCTAAAAAAATTATACAAATGAACTTACTTATAAAACAGAAACAGACTGACAGACTTGAAGAATGAACTTACAGTTACCAGGGGAAAGGGTGGCAGAGAGAAGTAGACGGGGAGTGTGGGACGGACATGTATACACCACTGTATTTAAAATAGATAACCAAGAAGGGCCTACTGTATAGCACAAGAACTCTGCTCAATATTGTGTAATAATCTAAATGGGAAAAGAATTTGAAAAAGAACAGAAACATATAACTGAATCACTTTACTGTACACTTGAAACTAACATAACATTGTTAATCAACTATACTCCAATATAAAAAAAAGTTGAAGAAAAAGTGTTCAAAAACAACTAAGTGTTCAAGAGGGAAAGGAAAAAGGATTACCAAAAAATTATACAGAATTTCACAAAACTAACTTAATCCTATAACCTTCCCAAAGAAACAAATACTTTTAATTTATTTTACAATGCATATGGAATACAACACTGATAATTTAAATGATGTAATACACAGAATATATCATTTAGAGCCAACAATTCCTGGGGCAGTGTTTTCAGACTACATTCTGTGGAACCTCAGGACAGTGTGGGTGGCACTGATGTTTTCCTAATTGACCTGGAGCTGTTCTGCATTTGTCTTAAGTACTTTGCTTTTGTTTGATGAAAAAAAAGGCTTTGTGGCATGGCAGACACTACAGTTTCCTACCCATTTAATTTTTATAAAAACTCAGTTTGGGAGAAGAAAGGCAGAGGAGAAGCACACCCAGTTCCCCAAAATTAGTAAATAATAACCGGTCTGAGCTGAGCATGGTTATCTCTATGCCACTGCCAGATATTGGTTTTTCTCAACTTGCCCTGCAGGCATGCTAATTTTGGCTAAGGCACAATCTTGAGCACTCCTCTGAGTATTTTTCCCCTGATAAAGTCCTTTTGAACCCACCACATTGCAGAGAGTTGACTCACTGGAAAAGACTCTGATGCTGGGAGGGATTGGGGGCAGGAGAAGGGGATGACAGAGGATGAGATGGCTGGATGGCATCACCAACTCGATGGACATGAGTTTGAGTGAACTCCGGGAGTTAGTGATGGACAGGGAGGCCTGGTGTGCTGTGATTCATGGGGTCGCAAAGAGTCGGACACGACTGAGCTACTGAACTGAACTGAACTGAACTGAGGCAGTTTATAAGATTACATAAGTTAAAACATGAAACTAAATGAATAAAATAAAATTATGTCCATAGGGAACATATAAAGAAACCTAAAGTCAAGACCAGAAGAATTCAGAGTATTCATCTATGGGTCTGAGAGGGCCTCAAGGTTTTAAATGAAGTTGAGAAGGAAATCTGGTCGGTTCTCATTGGTCACACTGTCCAAGAAGCGAAAACCCATCAATTGCCCCAGGGAAACTAAAGTTTTCCTGGCACTTACTTCTTTAAGATATATATATTTTTTTAATGGCTTCACACGAGGAACCCCTTTGGCAAGAGGCATTTAAGGCAAGAATTTTGTAACCACCTACTGTGTTCACATACTGTGTTCACTATTACAGAAAGCAAAGAATTTTCTTACCTTGTGGTTATAATAATTATTTCTTCCTTTAGAGGAATACTGCTTGGTATTAATAAAGAAAAGGTCAACAACAACTTGAATTACAAGAGTGTACTTACTCTCCTTTCATTTTCAGCATTTCTTCCACCAATTTATTCTATAAGAGGATTAAAGAAAGAAAAAGAAAAAATGGCTTAAGTTATTAACATTGCTAAACAAAACACTGAAAGTAACTAGTCCACTCATGGTAATAAAACCATGATAATAAAATATTATTTTATAATAATATAAAATACTGATAAATAATAAAAAAAGCAACATCCTTTTTAATATACAATCATACCTCAGTATTCATAGAAGCACTATTTACAACAGCCAATATATGGAAACAACCAAATGTCCATCAATAGAGGAATGGATAAAGAAGATATGGTACATATAGACAATGGACTATTACTCAGTCATAAAAGAAGAATGAAATATTGCCATTTGCAGCAACATGGATGGACCTGCTGCTGCTGCTAAGTCGCTTCAGTCGTGTCCCACTCTGTGCGACCCCATAGACAGCAGCCCACCAGGCTCGCCCGTCCCTGGGATTCTCCAGGCAAGAACACTGGAGTGGGTTGCCATTTCCTTCTCCAATGCGTGAAAGTGAAGTCACTCAGTCGTGTCCAACTCTTAGTGACCCCATGGACTGCAGCCCACCAGGCTCCTCAGTCCATGGGATTTTCCAGGCAAGAGTACTGGAGTGGGGTGCCATTGCCTTCTCCACTAGAGATTATCATATTAAGTGAAGTAAGTCAAACAAAGACAAGCATCTTATGGTATCACTTATAGATAGAATCTAAAAAAATGATACAAATGAGCTTATTTATGAAACAGAAACAGACTTACAGACATAGAAAACAAATTTCTGGTTACCAAAAAGGAAAGGGGGGGAGGGATAAATTAGGAATTTGGGATTAGCAGATATAGACTACTGTGTGTAAAGCAGATAAACAAAGTCTTACTGTATAGTATAGGAACTATATTCAATATCTTATAATAAAACACAATGGAAAAGAATATGAAAAAGAATACATATATAGATATAACAATCACTTTGCTGTATACCAGAAACTAACACAATACTGTAAATCAACTATACTTCAAATAAAAAAAAAAAAATGGGAGGATATCCCTTTCCATAATCCCAAATACACACACGTACTGTGCCCTTTAATGCTTCAAATAGGATACTTGCTTCTAAATGGAGAACTCTATGTGAACAATGGGCTTACTATTTAGGCATGAAGACTACTTCACTCTCAATTTTCAACTATAGCCAAATAATGATGATAAATATCAAACTTAACAGTGGGAATACAAAAAAGACAAAATTTCAATAATAAAATGATTTCTAAAATATATAACCATGAATGCTAATTATAAAAGCATGTCTCAGACAAGGAAAACAACTATTATATTAAAAAAAAAATCATACTTTAGCAAGTCTTTCTTTGATCACTTCTTCATTCTTCAGCTGTTGACTGTCTGAATGATTCTGTCTGCTACAGAGATTAGGAAGGGAGGATGGGAAAACACTGTCAAATTTATTCAAGAGTCAATTTCACATCTACTACACATACAACAATGCCAAGGTGTGTGGTATTTGAATGAAGGAATCTGACTGCTCCAATGAAACATCAGTTATCAAACAGGCTGACCCCTGGGCTGTAACTTTCTTCTAATCTTTCATGAAGAAGGTTCTGTATGGCTCCTCATATAAGGAACACAAGGCTATGGAGTATTTTAAATTGTGGTTTTATAAATGACCTGAAAATGTTCTGTGTTCCATGCTTAAACTAACTCTTGATAAAAGACAGTATACGATGTACAATGCTTTTCTTTAATGCGCCTGGACATGGGGGTGGAGCATATGGAAACTAGGTGAGCAGACTAGGAGCTACCTACATCAGAATCACTCAGAAGGGGAAGGTAAATCCCTAGAAGAGGACGCTTAATAAAATTACCATCTCCTTTGCTCACTAAAACTTGAAAGAACCATCTAGGAGGAACTTCCTGGTGGTCCAGTAGTTAGGAATCTGTGCTTTCAGTGCTAAAGACTCAGGTTTAGTCCAATATCACACGGCTTTCAAGCAACAGAGAGGACATAGCCCGGGTGTGGCTGCCCCTGACAAGATGCTGGGCCATTAGCAGATACAACTAGAAAGCTGCCTGAGTCAAAACCAACACATACACACACACTCACCTACCCAGACCTAAGAGAACACCCCTCTATAAAGTTCTTCCCAGAAGCTTTCTCTCCACTGGAAGCCATGAAGCAAAACCAAGGAAATTCTTTTTCTGCAGGCAGAACCTTAAGCCTTATCTTGTTGACATATCTGCTCCCCAAGCTCCAACCCCTCTTTCAGATACAAGTAGACAGTTTAGTTCAAGTATTTATTTCACATATTTGAAATTAATTTCAACAGCTCTACAGCAATAAAAAGGTCATCAGGGTGGGCAAGATCATGATGACCTTCTCCATCTCTGGAAAACCCCCTCATTAGACCTGATGGAGAAGCAACTGATGAAGCAGCTCCTGGATCATCGAGAAACATCGCACACGCTGTGAAACCTATTCCGACCTCATTCACTCAGTGGTACCCAGGCAGGCCAAGATTCAGCCCACAGAGCTCTTGAGGCTCTTTCTTACCTGCTGTCCTTCTGTCTTTTGATATCGTCCAGTTGACCTTGCAGGAGCCAGTTTTTCTCTCTTAACTGCTCAGCCTCCAGGCGGAGGTTTTCCATTTCACACAACTGCTCCTAAAAACATCAAATCAGGTCTTTTCAGAAAACATATGATAGTAGACATTATTCTGCTCCCCAGGCCATATTAAGACAGGTATTGTGTTTTAAGTTCCCTCCACGCACTGAACACTGTTCTGCATATCACTGGATTAAAAAGGAGATGATGAGAAGCTCTTGGGGGCTGGGAATGTGATTGATTTTCATATCCCTACTGTCTTAAACATAGTCCTTTATCAATATCACACAAATCAGACTTCCCTAGTGGTCCAGTGGTTAAGACTTCCGTTGCAGGGGGCATGGGTTTGATCCCTGATCGAGGAACAAAGATCCCACATGCCATGGGGCAACTAAGCCTGTGAGCCACCACAACTAAACATAAGGGCTCTGGAGCCTGCGTGACAACACAACAAGAGATCGCGTGTGCTGCAAGGAAGACCTTGTTGTGGCACCAAAACAAAAAATCACATCAAAATTAAACTTGATTTTAATGATTACAAAACAAAAAATCACATCAAAATTAAACTTGATTTTAATGATTTAATTAAATCATTAAAATTCCTTTATGAGAAAAGATGAACAAAAGTTATCTACTTTGGTAAATATTCTATTTGATTCTATTTCATAGATTCTAATTTTTTAAAAAAACTGATGTGCCACAGCCTCAAAACACTTAACTGTATTCTAACTTGAAAATCATGAACACAACCATCCAGAAGAAATAAATACTTGTCTGTAAGGAATGTTCTTTTTTATTTTATTTATCTATTTTTGGCTGTGCTGGGTCTTCATTGCTAAGCAAGGGGTTTCTCTAGTTGCAGTGCCTGGGCTTTTCATGGTAGAAGTTTCTCTTGTTGCAGAGCATGGGCTCGAGGTCGCATGGACTCAGCAGCTGCGGTGCATGGGCTTAGCTGCTCCGCAGCATGTGGGATCTTCCCAGACCAGGGATCCAACTTGTGTCCCCTGCATTAGCAGGGGGATTCTTAACCCCTGGACTACCTACCAGGTTAAATCCTGGAGCAACCATATTGATTTACTTCTGCTTATCTATTTTTTTATTTCTTTTAACCTGACCCAATTTCTTCTAAGTACCAAGATTGTATCGATCTGGGTAATAAAAATGATCCCCTCTATCCTATTCGCATAGTAAGGTAATTTTGTTCTAAAACAAATACTCACTGCAGAGCGATGAGCTCACAGACGATCTTCTATGGAGCATCACACCCTCCCTACCCGCTGCCCCCCACACCCACACTACACTTACCCAGGCACACCCACACTACACTTACCCAGGCACTCCTTCACACACCTTCTAGCCATAACCTCGCCCTAAACACACTCTCCCACACACAAAAACCATACCCTCCACGAGTGAGGTGAAAAACCTTAGAAGGAACTTTAAAGAAATGGCAAACAAGAGAAAAGCACTTTTTCACTATCACAGACAAAAGCAAATCTCTCTAATATACGAAGAACACCTGTAGCTCATTAAGAAAAAGTTCAACAACAGAAAAATGGATGAAGTATATATAGCTCATAGAAGCAAAAAACTAAAAGATGCTCAATCTGACTCTTAATAATAAAAGCACAAATTAAAAAATACGAGATAATGTGTTCCAGCTATTAAACCAGCAAAGATCTAAAAGCCTCACAGCACTGTCATGAGAGTAGCTGGTGCAGCCTGTATGATATGACACCATCACAAGGGAAAAAAAAAGGGACAGGGAGACTGTTTTAACACCTGGCTATACATGCATTGAAAAGCTCTCAGAAACTGACTCCACCCAGAACTTTCAGGGACAGCAAACCAGGTAGCTTGGAGTTGGGCTGAGAGGAAAACTTTTCTGCATCTTACACTTCAGTTTTGTTCCTTTTGAATTGTGGATCCTCAGTCATCATGAAAGATACTGCTTATTTTGCAACATTAAATTCATTGAAAAAAATTACCCAGTTACCTTTATCCTGAGAATCTCAGCATTTTTGACTTCTCTCTCTTCATTGAGTTTTGTTATCAGGTGTTGCAAAGAAATCTTAGAGGCTTTCCAGTCTTCTATCTCTTGTTCTTGCGTTTCCAGGAGTTTTGCCAAATGTGTTTGAAAATGTGGTGGTGTTTTAGGGCTCTAAAATAAAATCAAATTTCATCCAAATACCTGATGAAGTAGTTACAAAGATTTCATGGTAAATGTATATGTCACACATGCAGAAAATACACAGGCCACACATCGTTTGTTATCCTAATTCTTGTCCAAGTAAAACAAATAAAACACTGGTACCTTTTCATCAAAAACAAAAACACAGAGAAGGTGTTTGTGACAATCTTTTTCTGTAAAGACAAAGCTAGTCTTAGCAATTTTCAGCTTTCGTTGTTCACAAAATCGCTTATTCCTCCTGAAATGCACTCGTTTATGAAAAGTACCTGGGGATAATTGACAGCAGAATCCATCACATGTCCTAGTTGCCTCATTTTGAAGTTATATTCGTTCTTTTTCTGTTCTACTTCTTCTTTCTTTTGATTTAGCTGGGGAAAATTGAACAGGAGTTTACAGATTAGATAATAACATGGGGACATGATCCAATTAGAATAGACAATCTTCCCTGGGCATGTGGAAATGGACTTCTTATGTTATTTTTTTCATGACCTGTTTGATAATTTGAAATTTCTCTCACAAATTTATTTCCACTTTAAAAGAAACTTTCTTTTTAAGCTTCACAAGTAATCACAGGGTCATCTGAGGAAAATTACAAAATATAAAACCACAATAGCCAAAATGAGGATGGAAGTCAGCCATAACCTTTTGCCATAGTAGTCAGAACTTGCTGGCATGTGTCAAGGGTCGAGGGTGGGTAGAAGGACAGCCATGCAAGTCTGAACACAAAGAAGCAACCTGTTAAGAGCCCAGCTACACACCCTGCTAGCCTGCTTTTCTGAATGAGGAGAATTACCCTAGGTGGGGACCTCATAGCTCAACCACAATGCAGCCCTGCTTCCCCCACCCCCATGCCCATCCTGAGTAATGGTCCCCCTGCATCTCACCTCATGCTGAAGTTCCTGGATGAGGGCATCCTTCTTGGTCAGCTCCTCCTGGGCCGACTGCAGAAGCCCTGAGTGCTTTTTCGAGGCCTCGGTGAGCATGTTCAGCTGCTCAGTGGCATGAGCCAGGTCCTCACAGAGCATGTCCTTCTGTTAGGGGACAAGGCCCACGGAAGAAGACTCTCTTAATTGTGCCACTCCAATATCAATTTACAAATCATTACTATGCAGGATTTTTAAAGTGCTAGGAAAGTTTTAAGTGAAAACTTTTTTTTGGCTTGTATGCTAATCCATTATAAGATAAACCAAGCAGTTAATATTTAAGTCATCACATCTAGAGATAAATATTACAGTAAATTCATTTAAGTAGCCAGACTGAAGTCTCACTGCTCTCTGCTCCTCTCTCCCCTCACCCCCATGGAATCAAAGCTGATCTCTCTCGCCTTGGGAGGACTCCAGGCATTGGTCTCTAGTTTACCTGTTGTCTCTCCAATAGATTCTATACATGGGAAGGTAAACAGTTATAAAGACAAGTACTCCTCAGCTAATTGTGTTAGTGTCACAGGCCATCAAAGTTTCCGGGGAGCAGCTTGATAGAAAATGGCAGAGAGAATTAGAAGTCCCAGAGGTTGCATGCACAATTCCTACATCCACAGTGTATGTAATCTCTACCAAATTAGAGCAGCATCTGTTCCACCTAACTTTCCAAATATGCATGCATGAAAGTGAAAGTGGTACCTGCTCAGTTGTGTCCAACTCTTTGAGACCCCATGGACTGTAGTCTGCTAGACTCCTCTGTCCATGGGATTCTCCCAGGCAAGACTACTGGAGTGGTTAACCATTCCCTTCTCCAGTGGATCTTCCCAACCCAGAGATCAAACCTGGGTCTCCCACATTGCAGGTGGATTCTTTACCATCTGAGCCACCAGGGAAGCCCTGTGCATGTATGTGTGCGTGTGTGTGTGTGTATAATAGTGTATATTACATATACATTAAACATACAATATTACATATACATCATAGTATGCACATATATACTTGATAGATCACAAGATCTCCCCATATACTTATTTTTATGACAATAAGTTCCCTACATATGAACCTTCAAGTTGTGACCTTTCAAAGGTGTAAATGTATATTTGCATGTCCAATCATGGAAGTTAGTTCAGGTGTCTGGCACACATTGTCACAGGTGTGCATCCTCTGCAAATGGTTGTGTTTTTGTGCACTTCACTGTATACTACTGTATATAGTAGTAGCAGTACAGTATCTTTATTTCAAGCCCAGGGTGTCCAGAAGCAAGTGTAAAAGCAGGAGTGATGCTCATGTGCAAAAATTACTGAAGCCCAAACACCCTAGAGCTCGGGCTCTGCAGAGAGAAGAGAAGAGAAGAGAAGCCACTGCAATGAGAGGCCCAACCATCTCAATTAGAGAGTAGCCACCATTCGCCACAACTACAGAAAGCCACATGCAGCGATAAAGACACAGCACGGCCAAAAAATCTTTTTTGGACTTAAAAATGCACTCTCGAAACGGAACTCGTTCATATGTAGGTGACTTACTGTATATAATTTTCATTGAGTGGGCTCTATTTCATCTTATGGATGTACCATTTAACCTTCCACTAAATATTTTAATTGACCTGAATTTCTCACTACTATATGCATCTTATTCTAATATCTAGATTATTTTGTGATGTGCTTAGTCACTCAGTCATGTCCAACTCTTTTTGACCCCATGGACTGTAGCCTGCCAGGCTCCTCTGTCCATGGCGATTCTCCAGGCAAGAATACCGGAGTGGGGTGCCATGCCCCCCTCCAGATCTAGATTATTACTTTTAGGCTAAATTTCTAACTGTGCAAATTTGAAGCATATGCAAAAAATTTAAGGCTACATGTTATTACCAGATCACCTCCCGAAAGGTTGAACTTAAACTTCACCAAAAGTTCAAGTAATCCTCTTTCTCTGCGTATCTTCAAGTCTTAATATTCACCAGTTATAACATCAAAAAATAATTCTTATTTCAATTTGCATTTTGCTGACTTCAGAGCGGTTCCTGGGTCACTACAGCTCTCCTTCGGGAAACTACTCCGCCTAAGCTCTTGCATCTCTAGCCACTCACAACTAACTATTCCCCTTGATGGGGATCCTCCACAAACATTCACAACTGCCATGCTTCCCTCCCTAGCAAAGTCCTGTACAAATACTATCTCCTTCTGGGAGCTCTTAGGAATTCTCCAGGCATAACTGCTTCCTTTTCTGGGATCCCAAGTCTTTTATTACCTTGTAACACATCTACCTCTTAAGTTAGACTGCATGCTTCATGGTAAATAACTGTGTTTCAATCATTCTTCTATTCCCAAATGCAAAACAAGTACAGGTTGTATGACAGGAGGGTTCAGTAAATACTCGTTGAATTTGTTTCATGGGTAGCAAGAGAACTATTTGTAAAGCAAGTGCAAAGCAGTATACATAGTGAGTTCTCATCAAGGTATACAGGACTAGCCAAAAATATTTCTGGAAGGATACACAAGGATATTGCTTTATATATTTTTAAGTTTGAACCACATGACAGTACTGCTTAATTTTAAAAAATACATTTACATCAACAACAAAACAAAATCTGTTTCAGCTAAAACACAAGAAGCCACTCTGAAGTTAATCAGCCCTTTCTTTGCTCCCTGTTGTTGCCACTACATCCAAGTAAGTGTAATTTCCACTCTGCTTCCTTTTCAGAACAGAGTTAGTTACAAGAACTTAGCATGGTGTTAGCACAAATGAATGAAGATAAATCAACTAAACAAAATATAACAAGCTCAGTGTTATCTACCAATTATGTAATACCTTAGGGAAAATGGTCCTAATTATGACTTACTCCTTTTAAAAAGTCTTATATTTATTCATGAATATACACATAAACATACTGACAACTAAAAAAAGCAAAAAGAGTCATGATGTGTTAACATCTACCTCTATGTCCTCAGAGAGTATTCTCAGTCTCAGGGCTTCTTTGAGATCCAGAATGTCCGCTTCCTGTCTGTTAATCAATGCTTTGCTCTCTTCTTTGTCAGCCAAAGCAGAGTTGTATTTGCCCTACAGAAAAGAAAATTATGATACAAGATCTGTCTGCCTTATTATCAGTTTATTTTTAGAGTAATAATACTCTAGTAACTGAAGAATGAGTCTCAGTTCTAAGATGTTGACCAGATTAACACAAATGAGTTTAATAACTACTTGTTGAATGAAGGAATGGAACAGTAAATGTATAAATTCCAAAAGAGAAGTGGAAAAGTCCTGCAGGTATCAGTGAAAATACACCTGGTTTTGTCATCAGGTGTAGAGGAGTGAGGGACATTAACAAAAAACTTTACCTTGACCCAAGGCACGGAGGAAGCATCACCGTTTATATGCAGAAAGATTAAGTCTTTACTTTAGGAAATGATATCAGGTATCACTGATACCTGATATCCTGCAGGTATCAGTGAAAATACACCTGGTTTTGTCATCAGGAGCAGAGGAGTGAGGGACATTAACAAAAAACTTTACCTTGACCCAAGGCACGGAGGAAGCATCACCGTTTATATGCAGAAAGATTAAGTCTTTACTTTAGGAAATGATAAAGTCCAATAATAGAAAAACAAACTCATTTTTTAAATCACTGACATTTCTGAACATCACTAAAATATGCTTTTTTTTTTTAAGCAATTAAGGAACACCACATACCCTTAAGAATCAGAGACAACAGCCAATCTGTTTCTGATCTGGGCTGGATCAGCAATGTCCTACTGTGCAGAGAGGGCACTCTCTCAGGTCAGTGAGGTCTGAGAACACTACAAAGTGACTTTGCCTTCCTGAGAAGCACACAGCATGTCAGCATACTAAAGGCTCTGCAGGTTCTGCAGATACCCAAGCATGCTGAGCTCTCACCAATACATATTTCCAAACCTGGGTGAACACAGAACCTTGCTTTTGTGTGAAGCATTTGTGTCTTGTGCTCAATTTTAATATCTTGTTGGCGAAAGAACTTACATTGATGTCCTCCAGTTCTTGCCTCAGGGTGTCTATTGTTTCTGTTTTCTCAGAGACTGAGGTTCTTAGCTCCTGGATCTGGCTCATGAGGTCAGTTACAACTTCCTGACAAGGACAGAAAGGTATCTTCATACCGAGTGACAGCAAAGAGACCATTCTTTAATGGTAAATAGTTTACCTTTCCAAAGGACAACAGAAGTCAATTTTATTTTAGCAGAATATCATGTGTCACATTACATTATTAATATCATCACATTATATTATCAATTTATATTTTAATGATTTTCTAATATTTTCATCATTTGCATTGGTTTTATGAATGAATAAGAGCTGAACATAAAAGGAATGTATATCTAATTATTCACATCAGGGGACTGACAATCAATGAGAAAAGGTTGCATTAACGGCATCTTAGTTAAAGGGGGCAGGGATGTGTTTTAGAAACACTGCAGTTGTGACATAACAGTTGGCACTTCAAGTTATGAGGAAAGTTAACTTAAAAGACCTCATTCTCCAGGAACTTTGGAAGATGAGCACAGCCTAAATGCATACAGAAATGCTGGCTACCTATCACCTTGGGAGCAGGAAACCAGCATGTGAAGGCAGCATTTATAAGGAATACACAGGGGGCTATAACCTCAACCTCAACCTACCTTGTCAGCGTCTCTAGACTTCTCCAGAGAACTGATTACTTTTTCATTAGCACACAAACTCTCCTCTAGTTTCTGTACTTTTGCCATCTATGGGGGGAAATTAATATTTTTAGAAAGAGAATTAAATCACAAAGTTAACCGTGCATATATATCCAAAAAAAAAAAGAGTTGAAATCTGCTTTTCGTATTAAACAGTGTACACTAAGGTATAATATTTGAAAATAAAAAGTCGAGCCAAAAGACAATGATTTTGTGGTCTCCATCAGGAAGCCACCAACAAATTAATATTACAGCCATCTGGGGGTTAGAAAAACAAGAGCTGAAAATAATATAACCAACTCCATCTTTTTATTACCAATATTCAATATCTGAAACCTGGAACAATTTTTATAACAAAACTATTTAGATACCAGGAATAAAAGTTACAAACTTCAAATTTCATAGTTAAGAGTATAGGATATTTACCTGCTGCTCACACTTGGCCATCTCTTTCTGTTTCTCCTGACGTACCGCTTCAAGTACTTCTAAGATTTCTCTGGAAAAGAAGAATTATCTTCTAGTCATGACTCATTCAATGGAAACGGGAACTGAGTCCATTCATGAAAAAGACATTCAATGCAACTGAACTTCCTACACAGTGTTAGGAATTGCATTTCACTCGGATCAGAAATTTAAACTAGTTTCTTCAGTAGTTATTTTAACGAGAACCCAGTTTCGTGCCAGGACAGTTTATTTTTCTCCAGAGTACTTAGGACTCCCTAACATAACATGAAGCATTTACTTATCACCTATCTCTCATTTAAACCTCCTAAGGGTGGGGATATTTTGTTCATCGTCTTACCTCTAAATGTCCTGGCATTTACTAGAATAGTGCCTGGCTTGCTGGCTATCACTAAGCATCTGAATGAATGACTAAATGTTAACTATCTTTCCCAAACAGATTAAGAGTCACTACTGTATACCAGGAACTAGAGAAGAATCTGTCTCATAGTAAGAACTCTACAAGTATCTGCTGAATAAACTAACACAAATTCTTCTTACTAGAGTCATTATCCTACTGCTGGCTGAAACGAAGAGACCGAGAGAGATCACCAAGGAGAAGGACTCTGAGAGAGGGAAGAAAGACAACTGCATTCATGTTAAGGACCAGAAGAATAAAGGAACAGAGAGAGAAAGAATAGTAGAAAAGAACAGAAATAATTTCCACTGGTTTATAGTAGAAATAAACCAGTTCCCATCTTCCAATAATAAATACCGTGATTTATTTACAGAAGGTCCCGAATTCTAATCACCACCAATTCATTTAAAAAATACTATTCATTTAAAAAATACTGTAGACAGCTATTAAATGTTTTGAAAAATCAAGTTTCTCTATATATCTGTTTATACAAAAGAATCTGGTATTCATTTTGAAATTAAAAAAAAAAACAAAAACCTAACAGGCTATAGCAATTAAAAAAAAAAGGCCCCACAAGATAAAGAATGTAGTAGTAAATGATATTCTAGTCAACCATGGGAAAGATAAATAGCACTCACTTAGAACTGTTTTCTTTATCTTCTTCAAATTGTAATAATAATTTGTTATTGCGTTCTTTTTCTGCCTCAAAAAGCTCCATCAAATTCTAAAAGACAATGTTATATTAGATTTTAACGTGTAGTCAACAAACACACGGAATACCTTCCACGTGGTAGCCACAGTGGGCCATTACACAAGTCAGGAATAGGTCAAATAGTCATACATCCAGGACAAATTCATCAATAACCAGTACCTTTCTTAACTTACATTCAGATCAGATTTCAGAGTTTCATTTTCTTTTTTGCAGTTTTGGAGGCTTTTTGAAAGTTGGTCAATTTCAAACTTCATCACTTCTTGTAAGTTGTCATAGGAATCCTGTAGGCAGGTTTTGCTCTCAAGCAGCTTTTCATTTTCTAATCTTTATCAGGAAAACATTTTTACAAATGTAAATAGAGACGTTAAATGAAGTTCTGCTCGCCAGACTTATCTGCAGTTCACTGATCCCATTTACAGACCATTCCCAACTTACAGAAGCCTGACTGATGTAAAGCTTCTCACAGACTTGTGTGAAATGGTCATGATGCACAAACATTAGTGTGAGGGGGATGGAGAAAACAGGGTGAGTGTGTCAGCCTGTAGCCACCTATTTCCTCATTCTTTCTCCCATGGAGTCAACCAGACATGCTTAATTGATCGGTAATTTCGGGTGATGAGACTCATTTAGGGAGGTCCAGACCTAACCCCTTTGTAAACCAAAGACTGGCCACTGACTTAATTTTATTGCTAGCTCAACTCTATTCACTCAGCACATATTCTCCAAATCCAGAAAGACTTTTCAAGATGGCAAATGTGGCTTCGATCTGAACAAGAGAATAAATTCCTTCAGGATAGAACTATCTTTTTAAGTCACATGATTATTATTTACTGCTTTTTAGGTTTTCACCCTCTCATTCTGCTTCGCAACATACAGTGACACACTCAAACATCAAGAGTTCATCCAAGAACTAGTGAACAATGAACTGATCTCTGGACCACTCAAAACAGATGTCCCAGCTTGTATACAGAAGGCTAACAGATCTGGAACTATCTGGTTCCACAAACTCCAAGCAGAGCAGAAACAGCAAATTATAAATTGCTAAAGACCATACATATAGGAAAGGGGAACATATGTGTTTATGATACAAATTGTATATATAAAACATCAAATAATTCAAGAGTGCAAAAAGATCACACAAAATTCATTTGATGACAGAGCCAAGATAAGATTTCGTGATTTAGATGTTCAAAACAAATGCCAGGTCTAAGAAAAAGGAACAGTGCACCAGTGTTGATAAATGGCCATTGATCACCAGCATTGGTGCCGGCAGATGGTGCAGGGGAGTGGAGGTTGCACGAACTCAACACAGGGTCCCCCTCCACTAAAGGATGGCTGCCAGGCAAGAATGTGGGCCCAGAGCCACCCACTTGTTGGATTTTTAAGAGGATGCTGAAATATGGATCTTTACAGGAAAGATCTCAATTTTTTAAATGTTATGCTTTTTTTTTTTAAGTCACACTGGGGAACCTTCCTGGTGGCCCAGTGGTTTGGACTCCGAGCTACAATCCTTGGTTGGGAAACTAAGATCCCACATGCTGTGCAGCGTGACCAAAAAATTTTAAAAAAATAAAATAAAAAGAAGTTAAAAAAAAAAAAAAAAAAAACCCTGACCACCACACTGGTTAGGTCCCACAAAAACATGTCTATGGATGATTTGGCCTGCAGGCCTCAAGTTTTTGTCCTCTATTTTTAATTCCTTATTGTATATTCATAAACCACTCAAGCATTACAGATTTTTGTCTTTGCAAAGTCTATAAAAATTAAATTCAAGGTTGTCTATTAGTAGCCTTTCTAGAGTGAGGAGTCACACTCATATCACACTCAGAGTATCATGATCAAAATGTCCACTATTAAGTTATTGCGATACTCAGGAAGCAGCATCAAAACCATAGGATAGCTTTAAGTTATATTTTGCAAAAGGCTGAAATTAGTAAGAAAAAAAAAAAGTGGAAACAAGCAGTTTACATCTTTAAGATTATTTTGTTTCAAGATGACCAGCACTTGACTGACTAGCCAGCCTCTGGCGTTCTGGTGGACAACGGGGACTACTACTGATCTGGTCTACCTTGTACTGTCCAGTAAGAGCACACCCTTCCCTCTAGAGAGGGAACAGGCACATCACCCAGGCTGGGCCAACCCTTGGTAAATGACTGGTCCAAAAGTAAGCAGATGACTCCAGTAAGAATAACCGCAATTTTCTCTGGGATTGACATATGGCAACTGAAAGACACTATTTCTTTGCAGGGATTGTTACACCAGAAGACAGAAGATGGAGCTGTCTGAGGCAGTCTGTTCCCTGTCAAAAAGAGGAAGGTTCTTAACAGGAGAAGAGAACGAGGGCAATACACAGAGGGAAACAGAGCACCGAAGGAGTGAGGAAGACAGGAAGAAAAGCTTGGCAGGGGTGGTGGGCAGAGAAGGGAGTGCATACTGACAATGTTGTTTGAGACTCAATCTAGTCTGTCCCTGAAACCAAAATCACCTCTGGGGCTTCCCAGTATCAATAAAGTACCATTTTTTCCCCCTGTGGCCCCACACGCTGGGCCCCACCTGGAACAGAGTGCTGGGTCTTAGCTCCCTGATCAGGTGTCAATCCTGGGCCCTCAGCAGTGAAAACACAGAGTC
The DNA here is from genome assembly GCF_029378745.1 of Bos indicus. Taxonomy (NCBI): domain Eukaryota; kingdom Metazoa; phylum Chordata; class Mammalia; order Artiodactyla; family Bovidae; genus Bos; species Bos indicus. The sequence goes on along the minus strand of NC_091781.1, from coordinate 16,441,616 downwards.
CTAACCACTGGACAGCCAGGGAAGTCCCAATAAATTACCCCTGAATTTTTTAAACTAGCCTGAGCTGGGTAAACAGCACTTGTGCTTTAAGTAGTCCTAGGTGACAAGCCAATCAGGCAACTTGAAAGCAGAACAGAACTCTACCTGACATTATCCAGTTGAAGCTGGACCTGCATGTGTCTCTCGGAAAGGCTGTTGAGTTCTTTCTCCTGACTCTCTCTGAATAAAGTGTACTCCAGTTTCACTGAAGAGAGCTCCTTGTCTGCAGAATGAAGAACGACTCGCAGGTCATGTACCTCACTTTTCAAAACTAAAACAAAGAAACACAAAATAAATCTAAACAGGCTTTTTGTCACATGCATTTTTACAAAACAGACAAATAAATTTGATAGGTACCCTTCACACAATCAGCAAAAACAAGCTGAAGAGACCATTTTGAGTGTAAAATGTTGAACTACTAACTGGGAGGTACCCAGGAACACTGGGATTTCCATTTTCTTCCTCTTCCTCACCCATGGACTTTGGTATATTGTTTTAGTCGCTAAGTTGTGTCCAACTCTTGTGACCCCATGGACTGTAGACGGCCAGGCTCCTCTGTCCATGGAATTTCCCAGGCAAGAATACTGGAGTGGGTTGCCATTTCCTTCTCCAGAGCATCTTCCTGACCCAGGGATCGAACCTGCATCGCCTGCATTGGCAGGTGGACTCTTTAGCACTGAGCCACCAAGGAAGCCTGAATTCTGATATATTCCTACCCCCAAAAAAAGTTAATATCTGACCCTCACGTGTAGGTCATTTGATTTTTCTACATTTCTCCTGTAGAATGTGCATCAAAATTCTTAATATAAGAAAAAATGCAAGAGATTTTAACATACTTTAGGTGACCTAATCTTTACTTTTTGAAAACCCTTTGGAGATGTACCAGAACTTTCGAACATAGATTAAACACTCTGGTCTTCTTAAAAAAACTCCAACTGGAATTAAAACTGGGCAACTTTTTAACAGATCAAACAAAAGAGAATGGCTCTCTTTTTTGTCTTAGTAAACTACTGTAAATACTTTGATAAAAGGAGACATAAACTGGAAAAACTGGGAATTAAATGACACTCCCACATCTACAAATATATACAAATATATAATTTATGCTTTTTTTGTCACTACTAAAACTCTTAAAACATTCATCACATGCATTTAAGACACTGCATTTTCAAAGTGGTCTTCAAACTTCAAGCAAATATTTGTATCATTTTTTTGAGAGCAGTCTTGGAGAAAATGACCCTTTATATTACTATTACTCATCTAGTCTAATTTAAAAGAAACAGGACCAACCAACTAAAAACACAGACACAACACTAAGCCGTATCAGTAAAAAGTTACTGAGTTACAGCGTTCAGATCAGGAAGCTCCCAGTGTTCAGACTCACAGTCATTCTTGGTCTGTGTGTCTTGAAGCTGCTTTTCAAGGACGTTCAACTGAGAGAGATGCTCCAGCTGCTGTTTGGTCCAATCATTTCTTTCTGATGAGAAAAGCTTTGGGAAAGAGATCAATTTACTGGAAGAGGAATACTAACAAGCTAAAACACACACCAATCACTTTGTTTCTGTTTTTCAAATGCAGTTTTAAATTCAGACTAGGGGTGTGTGTCTCCTTATCAGAGGAGTGGCTGAAATAATAAGAGAATACAACTCAAATAGACCTTGACCCAAGCTTTCTAAAGTCTCTTCCTTCCTTCCTTACTTTGAGGTTCAGACATTTTCTGAGGTCATGCTTGCAATCTCACCTCCTGCATCTGAGTAGAATGATGTTCCAGTTTGTCAATCTGCTGCTGAAGCTTTACATTTTTATGCTCTTCTTCATCCAACTTGACTTGAAGGGCACTCATTTGTTCCTGCAACACAAGAACTTCAGGGGTCAAAAATTCTTTTAATGAACATCTTAAACATTCCACCATTTCTCCTGCATTAAAAAATACACAACGCAAAACCTCATATGGACAAAGGTATCAAGTATGGCCAGTATGGAGCCAACAAGCAGACTATATTGATGATTTCTCATGGTTCAGAATTATACTTGTGGCCTGTCAAAGTTGGTAATTTGAAGCACAAAGGAAAGAAGAGATTAAAATTAAAATCAAAGACTACATCAGAGCCATCTTAAGACTTCTTTGATGCTTCCTCAAGCCTCTATCGAGTGACCTCACCAGAAAGGCCTCCCTGTCCGTGAAAGGTAAACTTTCAGAATTTGGGGTGATGTAGCTTCAAGTCTTACTAGAGAGTAGAAAAACTTGTACAAAAAAATAAATCACTGAATTCTGAGGTAAACAAACTTCATGCATTATTTCAAATACACAGAAAGCTGTCTAAAATTTGAACTATCATAAGATTCTTTCAAACTATGTCATCTTCTTTAGCATATGTAACAGTGTGTCTTATAAATCAGTTCTGGAACTAAAAGATAGAGGCAAACTGGTCTTTTTACACACAAGAGAACCAAACCCCAAGGACAGCAGAAGGTGACTCGCTAAATGCTGGATTAAAAGAACAAGAGTAGGCTGATTTCTAACCCAAGGACCTTACATCCTTAAAAAGATATGATTTTGATATTAAACAGGTTCAAACACTGCAGATTACCAAGAGTTAAAATGATAAAGAAAATTTATTGAAGTGAAAGTCTATTTCTTTCTAAAACTGAACATTACCTGCACCATTCTCAGCTCTTCGGAAATGGCTTCAAAAGCTTGTTCACTCATCTCAGGAGGCACTGGCTCACTTAAGATATCATTATCCAAGTTGCTAGAATTCTGGGTTTGCGCAGAGCCAAAGCTCTCTGGTTCAGGGCTGAACTTCAGTAGTGGTCGAGACCTAAGTTGATAAGCCTTGGTTGGTGTTGTTATGATCTTCAGCAAAAAATTATTAGGAAAACAACATTAGCACACATGAAAAGAATAACTTATTTAGTAATTGTGTGAACAGAGGATAAAATTACAATTCTATCAAGTGAAAATTCATCAAAAGAAAAGAAAAAGTATCCTTCAGAGCCAGCACAGAAGAAAGGCCCATGTGGAAACAAATTTATCAATTCAAAGCAATCTCAAGCAAAACTGTCAAAAGATTTTTAAAAATAAAACTTGATAAGTCAACACAAAAACTTCATTCAAAAAAATAAATGTGCAATAAGTCATTGTTAAAAAGAAGAATTTAGGAAGATTTCCCTGGTCAATATAAAAATAAAAGGGTATGGTCATTAAAACAATGCATCATTACCATGCGGACAGTCAGAACACTGGAAGAAAAGACAAAGTCCAGAAACAGGACACTTTATACGTGGAAAGTTCAAAGTAGTGAGGAAAGTAAGGCTGACTTAAAGAAAGGTAAACCCAGAGGCCATGCCACTTAAAAATAAAATAGCAGGGACATCCCTGGCGGTCCAGTGGCTAAGAGTCAGCCCTCTCAATGCAAGGGGCCCAGGCTCATTCCCTGCTCGGGGAACTAGATCCCACATGCCGCAACTAAGAGTTTGAATGCTGCAACTAACACCCAGCACAGCAAATAAATAAATGTTAAAAAAAAAAATTAGACACCATTGATTTAAGCTTCAGATTACCTACCTTCAGTGTTTCCGCATGAATTTTACTCAGTTGAGAAACTTCTTGCCGGTTGCAGACTTTTGTTGCTTCCAAAAGGTTTTCAAGATTAAGGTTCGCTTTTTGCAAAGACTGAATCTCTGATTCTAATTCCACCTGCCTTTTTCTAATAGATAAGATAAAATGGAGTATTTCAGGTAATAAGTAATGTCATACATTTGTAGAGTAGTTTATACTCTCACATAACATATAATTATCCATTTAATCAGAGACTTTGGCAGATTATTACCCTCATTTTCCAATTGGGTGAGGTAAAGTTCAGAGATTGATGACTGTTTAAAGTATTCAACTAGCAAATGGTATGCTCCAACTCAAAAGCCCAAATAATTCAACAACAATTCCATGTTACATTATTTTTAAAACAAATATTTCTTTATCTTTTAGAATAGGATTAATCTTAGTTGCATATATGAAGGTGGTTTATCTGTTTTCTTTTACACAGTATATCAAGAATATTAACAAAACTGTAATTTCTAAAAATACCAATATAATTCACAACAGCAATGATTTAAATTTTGTGCTCAGATAAAGAATTCACAAATAAGTTTAACAGATACTCATCTCAATAGGTATATCCCTTCAAAGATTTGTATCATCTAGTTTACTAAATATATTATTAAAGACTAGAAGTTTAGGTCAATTTTACCTCAGTTTTTAAAAAATAACTTAAGAAAAAGAAAAGAGCAAGATGCAAGCCCTTTTGCTTCATGTCAAAACAAGTTAGCTGCTATATTAGAATATTTAAGGTAAATGCTCAACTAAAATCCTAACCAGGCTAAACACTAGACAAATCAACATTAAAGGACATTGAAACAGTAAGTATGAATATGTATTTATACTTTACCTAGTTAGTTCTTTGAATTCTTCATACTCTTGCTTTGAATTATTCAGCTCTGTGTGAACTTGCAGGAGTTGTGCTTTTAACTTCTCAGTGTTTGCTAATGAACACGGCTCTTTCAGAGCTTTTGGGGAGAATCCTTGCTGACCTGATAATAAGGAAACAACCTGGCCTTTGAAAGACAGAAAATCACAGAATACAATTTCTAAGTTCTCTGCCAAGTATCAATTTTGAAGCACAAGGAGGGAAAACGAGAAATCATTGGAAAATGAACCCTAAAATACAAGAGCCTATAACTCAAGAGGAGACATAAGACACAACAGAGTGTGTTGAAGAGTATTAAAAGTTGTTTTTGTGAAGTTGTGAAGCAACAGGATGAAGGGGCATATTTAAAGCAACACTTTTTCCATTAAGAGAAAAGAACAAATAATGACTGAAGTATAACACCCACACTGCTGGATAGAGAAGTATCACCAGTTGAATTTTGCATGAATTAGTGTCAGCAGTCAATGAATTTTTAGCAAAGGAGATAAACAGCAAAGGCAGCCAGTTCAAAGAACTTGGTATCATTTACCAAGTAGAAAATACTAATTTTTAGGAATTCCTTAGATGACTGAATTTGTTGAAGAGAGTACCACTAAGTTTCAGTATGGGAAAATACCACATAAAAATTGTTCAGAGACTGATGTTTAGAAGATAGTGAGGTCCAGAAATTACCATTAGTATCTTTGGAAGATAGTAAGTTAAGGTACTATAGAGGCCAAAATGGCCAATGAAATATAGAGCACTGTAGGATATATAATACAAAAAATCTGATTTTAACTTTGCATCCAAAATCATGGTCTCTCTACAAGCCATATTCCAAGAATTTTATTCTTTTGTTAATTCATAACAGAATGGAAAAAGGCTTGGAAAAGGAAATTCATAAAACTTTTTTTTTCTTTATCATTGCAGTATAAAAAGATTAGAAGTATCTTCATTTCAACTGAATTCATTTCAACCTAAAAAGAAACAAGGACTGAAACAGAATATGATAAAAGGCCACGAAACTACTCAAAGAATGAGCAAACATTCTGTCACCAAATCCCATAGCATTAATACCAATAGCTGCCAAGCCTGTAAGTTAGATTAGTACTAACTAAACCACTTTTCAGAAAGTAACAGTAAACTTAAAGAACTAATGTATAACTAACAGAACCGACAGTGGCAAGATGACCCGCAAACAAGACATCAGGATCAAAAACTGTGCTGGCTGGACCGTGAGTCTGACCGCTCTGACCAATCTCTCACACCATATAGTTGTTAATCAGGGGGATAAAGATGTCAGCTCTACAGTCATTCAGATTGTCATTAGTTAAGCACTTTTCAAATACTTAACACAGGAAAATTCCATTTAATAAAAATGTAAAGTACCAAGATCTGCAAGACAGAGATATAGGAGTATTCCCTTGCTCGTGGGTATCTATTAGCCTACATGAAGAAAAAGTATGTACATAGGAAATTTGCACACCAAGTCTGGAGGCTAAGTGCAAACCCTCAGGGCAAGGCAATATCAAGGTCCTTATAAACAATCTCCCTGCCCCTAGAAGACATGTTTACACAATCATGTCTTACTTTTGTCATTTTTCTCTGTTCCAGACACTTCGAAGAAGGCTTTTTCCAGGATTGCAATGGTCTGGGCGTCCATTTCGTGGGCTCTTTTCACAGGCTCTAACAGTCTCAGTCTTCTGTTCTCCTCCCTGAGGGAATGATTTTCCATAGCATATTTTGCCACTCTGGGGTGGTGCTCTATCTTTGACATGGAAGAATCAGAGACATATATTTACAAACGTGACCATTTTAGAGAACAAGTTTTTCTAAAAACCAACAGAAAACACTGTGGACACCACAGGAACTATGGAGAGCACCTCAGTTTTTATGATCAGACTGAATATGTGCATATCCTACAACTCTCAAGTCCACATTTGGGTCTGAAAATTTGAAACTTCTCCATCTACTCTTGAAACTCACCCAGACATCTTCAATAAGCATACGGGGTGTACCCTGTGGCAGACTCTTCATGCAAGGGAGACTGCTTCAACACACTGAACATAATAAGAAAGCTCTCCAATGACTACAGCGAAATGCCACTCAAGATTCAGTAAATGAAAAGGGTGAGGTGCAGAGAAGTGTATATGGCAGCTGTCTTTTGTGCACAAAAGGAATAAAAGCCAAAATATCTGTATTGGTCTGAAAATGCATAAAGACCTCTTGAAAAATGTACACTCTGATAAGAGATTATCTTTGTTTCTTAATAATGTGCCTGGTGTCAACTATCCATCCTCCCAGGGAAAAGGAAAAACAACAAAACTTTGATGAGCTCAACTGCAAACTGACTCTGATAACCCCAACTGCCCCCTGGAAGGAACTGTACCTGGCCTGCCGGGGCTGAGTGCCACAGCAGCAATATCACAACTTTCTCCCTTTTCCCTTCAGGTTTTACTATTTTAGAAAAATGGGGTGTGTGTGTGTGTGCACGCACATAAGTAGTGGGGTGGGGGAGTGTTTGAATTATATAATGATACTGTCAGTTCAATTCATTTAAAACACTTTCTCTTGCATTATATTACAAGAATTTGCTGACCAGTCTGGTGACTGACTTATACTTATCCTGAATCTCTTATTTTTAGAATTACTGTGAATGTCACATACTCACTTGTTCTCGCAGAGTTTGAATCTCATCCCTCAGTTCCGACAGCAAACGGTCCTGCTCCTCGGGCAGAAAACTTCCCCGGGATTCCCTGTGGAGCTTTTCCAGGCGCATTATTTGATCCTCTCGGAATTTCACGATCATTTTATTCGACTGAATGAATTTTTCTTTTTTGAGGGTGAGATCTTCCAATTGCGTAACTTTTTCTACCAGAGACTTAAGAAGTTCAAAATTTGATTAGACATAAAAAATAACTGGGCTTCCCTAAATTTCCACAAACCAAGCAACAAACACTAACTTCACATTTAATCTCAAAGTCAAAATTAAGTGTTTCAGTCTTCCTTTGTTTTACTGACTTTTGCCATATATTTTACTCAGAAAAGTTCCAGACAGTGAAAGCCTAAAATATCTTGAATCCCCTTTATAGTAAAGTTTCCTACCTTCTTTTCCTGTTCAGATTTCTTAAAGAATAACATTGCCTCTCGGAAATACTTGATGTAGTTAGTCTCATCTTTATCTGTAATGGGTCCAGTAAAAAAGAAAAAGAAATAGGAAAAATGTTTTATCTCTAAAATTTTAAGAATCAGCAATGAGCTGGAATAGCCTTTGATGGACTGCTCTCTATTACTCTAAAAGAATCAGACTCTCATCCCCACATGATGAATTTCAAATTAACTCAGTCTACAAGTTAGCTATTCTTTGAAGAAAAGTAAGTCTCTGATATCCAATTTAGTAAACATATAAAGATTACATATGACAGAATCCGGAAATGGATCTGAGTGATTTACTAGTATCTCTTTTTTTAGCACTTATTAGGGATGCATTTTCAAAATTGCTTCTACACCGCCCCCTACAACACCTCTCACAGAACTCAGCACCTGCAGTAACTGTGAATTCAGTATCTGTAGTAACCACGTCTGGTTTCTATGCAGGTGAAATAAACACGAACAGATACTCGTGGGCAATCTGGATAGCCATACAGTGCTGTGCCTGTCATCGGAGGGCTCCCATACTACATCCACACCTAGATCTCCTCAGCTTAAAGGACACTGAGCTCATCTTACCTACGGTGCGCAAGCTTTCTGGTAGCATTTGCCCTGCAGTAAGCTGGGCCAGTTGCTCTTTGAGTCTCTTCACTTCAGCTTGGAGCTGGGTCACGTTTCCTTGTGTGTCTTCATTTACTACTGCCTGTTCAAGAATTTTTTTTTTTTAACCATTAAAAGAATGCTTTTTGAGTCATATATTTGTTTGTATGGTTTGGAGTGATGAAGACCAAACAAATTGACACTTGCATCCCACCAAGAGTCCGAAGGCTTCCAGAATTGGTGTGCTGGAGGGGAGGGGAGGCTTCTTTTCCCTGTGCCATCATGCCTAGAACCAGAGACTCTTTCCTTCCCCTCCCTATGCCCCACTTAGGTCTCTAATCTGTTTACAAGGCAATGGCACCCCACTCCAGTACTCTTGCCTGGAAAATCCCATGGATGGAGGAGCCTGGTAAGGCTGCAGTCCATGGGGTCGCTAAGAGTCGGACACGATTTAGCGACTTACTTTCACTTTTTCACTTTCATGCATTGGAGAAGGAAATGGCAAGCCACTCCAGTGTTCTTGCCTGGAGAATCCCAGGGGCAGGAGAGCTTGGTGGGCTGACACCTATGGGGTCACACAGAGTCAGACACGACTGAAGTGACTTAGCAGCAGCAGCCCTGGGCCCTGCTGGGCTGGTTCACTCCTGAAGTGAAGTGAAGTGAAAGTCGCTCAGTCGTGTCTGACTCTTTGCGACTCCATGGACTATACAGTCCATGGAGTTCTCCAGGCCAGAATACTGGAGTGGGTAGCCTTTCCCTTCTCCGGGGGATCTTCCCAACCCAGGGATCGAACCGGGGTCTCCTGCATTGCAGATGGATTCTTTACCAACTGAGTTATCAGGGAATCCCGATTCACTACTGGGGTCAGCATATATGCACCTAATACTGCTTTTTCCTGTGACTGACAGCCCCACCCCATGAAGAAGGGCAAACACCTCCCTTGGTATCACCTTCCCCTGTCTTTGCTCACTAAAGAGGGGTGAGGAACTGCATGGCTGGCCTGAGCTCCCCTGGCTCCACCCTCTTCAGAGAAATTCAACCCTGTGTCTTCCGAACAGTCCTCATAGAAGGGGGAGGTGGTTTGACAACTCCATTTGTGTTTTATTATCACAGTAAATGCTCTTTCAAATAAATGTCTATCAGAAGACTTCTAAGGAGTTCACAGTCTCACAAAACCCACATGGTGTTAGCAAGACTCAAGAGCTAATGGGGACTTCGCTGGTGGTCCAGTGACTAAGACTCAGTACTCCCAATGCAGGGGGCCTGAGTTCTATCCCTGATTAGGGAACTAGATCCCACATGCCACAACTAAGACTTGGCAGAGTCAAAAAAATTTTTTTAATAATAATAATAAAAAAAAAAGGCCAAGAGCTGAGTACCAATCAAATCAAATACCCAATACTCCAGAGTGAGAGGGAAATCTCTGACAGCCCCAAGCTTCCCATGTTCCTCTCTTAGGCTGGGTCTGCCCACTGGGAAGGACTGTTCACTCTTAAGTCCCCAATATCTGAGTCACTTTCCCCTGGGAGGCTGCAGCAGAGGACTTACCATTGATAGTGACTAGTACAAGGTTCCTACTTTTCTTATTTCATATGTTAAGAAGTCATTTCCAGTTGTTTCTGCTTCTTAAGGACAGACTCATCACAAGGCAGTCCTATACACTATGACATCACAATCTCACATTGGTGATGTCATAATTCTAATCATCCCTGCAGCTTTCCATTCTCCAAAAACTTATAGTAAGTCCCAAGAGATAGGGTCAGGAAATGCTAATGATTTCTCCTCCTTGTATTACATATATCCTATAAAGAGGTCATAATCCAATAAACGGAGAAGGCAATGGCACCTCACTCCAGTACTTTTGCCTGGAAAATCGCGTGGATGGAGGAGCCTGGTAGGCTGCAGTCCATGGGGTCGCTGAGGGTCCGACACAACTGAGCAACTTCACTTTCACTTTCATGCATTGGAGAAGGAAATGGCAACTCACTCCAGTGCTCTTGCCTCAAGAATCCCAGGGACGGGGGAGCCTGGTGGGCTGCCGTCTATGGGGTTGCACAGAGTCGGACATGACTGAAGTGACTTAGTAGTAGTAGTAGCAGTAGTAGTAGTAATCCAGTAAATGAATGAATAACCAGACCCATACTCTTCTGACTTATCCAACGGAAAAGGCATCATGAACCTCTTTGCTTTTACCATGATGAGATGATCAGGGAGTCTATTTTGTGGGGTAAGAATAACCACTGTCTCCTTTGAAAGAGAAAGGAAATTAATTTGCCAATATATGCATTTTGATTCTTCTGTTTAGAACCAAAGAGGCCTCCAACCAACCTCTCCAAAACAAGTGGGGAACTCCTTGGTCTTTTGACAGTCTGCACCAGAGGTTAGCCAAGTGCTGCTTGACCACAGCCATGCTCATGTGTTTACACAGCATCTACAGCTGCTTTCTTACTACAAAAAGCAGAGATGAGTAGTGGGGGCAGAGACCATACAATCCACAGTCCAAGAAGCTGGAATTATTTATCACTTGGACCCTTTACATGAAAACTTTTTGGACCACCGATGTACAAGAATATCAAATAAACTTTTTTTTTTTCTCTCTCTTTCTTTTTGGCCATGCTGTGCAGCATGTGGGATCTAGTTCCTGGATCAGGTATCAAACCCACATCCCCTGCAGTGGAAGCAGAGTCTTAACCACTGGACTGCCAGGGGAGTCCCAGAAACTTCTGGTATAGAAAGAAAGACAAGAAATCCCTGGAGTTACAGACAACTTGAAAGACAGTTTGTCAAGCTTGTCAAAACTATTTTCATAGTGGATCCTCTCACCCTTAGCACCCAGCTCTGCTAGCATGGTTTAGGTACATAAATTTAGTCTCCAACCCAATTACAAAGGAAAAACTTTCCCTTCCCTTAAGAAAAAACAGGCCAAACAATAATGACCATAAGACCTCATCTAGGTCTCAAATTACATGATCTATACAGAAGGCTAGGAAAGATGAAAACAGAAACCTTGCTTAAAGTTAGGCTTTCACAACAGAGAAATAAATAAAAGCTAATGTTAATTTCAGGGCAATTACAAAAGTGAGATACTGCAAGCTTCAATATTTTTTTAATTTACTTAAATATAATCAGTATTTTACCTTATTTTTAATCAGCTTGGCTCTTTGAGCAAAATTAAGCGTTGATAGGGTTTCACCAAAACACCTAGATCCAGGATGAACATTTGCAATTATGACTGTTTTGGCATTACCTCCAAGGGAATCCTGTTTAATGATACAAATGGCACACATTTCAAGGGAGAAACCAAAAGATATGGCATAAACGAACCTATCTATGAAACAGAAACAGACTCACATAGAGAACAGACTTGTGACTGTCAAAGGGAAGGTGGGTGGGGGAGGGAAGGACTGGGAGTTTGGTATTAGCAGATGTAAACTATTATAGGTAGGATGGATAAACAGCAAAATCTACTATATAACACAGGTAATTATATTCAATACCCTGTGATAAACCATAACGCAAAAGAACATAAAAAAACATAACCTAACATAGTTTTGTTCATAGTGAACATAACTAAAAAAGGGGCTCAGGAACCCAGTGATCTGCTTTACCCGGAGTAAGAAGGTAAGTTTGGAGTCTCTGTAGCAAATATGTCTCTGTTTTCCATTACCCACATCGACAAGCGCAGTAATCACCTGGCCCAGGCAGCTCAATGATCGGTTTATGTTACCTGCTTCCTAGGGTGTTAGGGAAAAGGAACAAAAATTGAGGTGCACTGATTTCTTTTTAGTATTTTGAATTAAAATATACCTAGCAGGGTGGTAAGTTTGAATGGAAAGGCAAGACAGGGACAACGTTAGTTAAGGGTAAGTAACTTTTCAGCAAAAAGATGTCCTCAACTGTCCCCTAACCTTTTCCTATTGAGGCACACACTGCAATTCTAATACTATTCAAATTCAAACACAAAAGTCATTGAAGGAGAAAAATACTGTTATCAACTCATGATTGTAATAGTTTTCAACTGACCTATAAGCAGGGATAAAATCAAGAAGAGAATAGAGGAAAACATGGTAAAGCAGTAAATTATAAGCATATTTTTCAAGCCTTTTATGTTAAAATGTTTGCTACGTTATAAAGGTATGGTAACTAACGTCCCACTCCCATGTCCCACAAAGCTATTAATGAACATATTATAGATAAGAGAACATTCACTCTAATTCTGTAAATTAGAATTTACACTTATCAAATGTCAATTAGAATTTACATTTATTATATGTAAACATAAAATTTCTTTAAAAGAGTGGTTTGGGGAGAAAAATGTTTGGGTTAAACCTTTTACTTTAGGCAGCGTATTTTTGATAACTGAGTCTGCAGAGATGGGAGTATAGAAAAAAGAGAGGAGAAATGGAAATTATTAACAAGATGCACTGAGCTCAGAGCTTCCACTGTTACCATCCTTAAAAGTGGTTTAGGCCCACGGCTCCACTGTCTGTGGAGCTGGACTACTGCTTGAATCTCAGCTCAACTCAATCACGTGCCCCTGGAAAATTTACTTCTGTTTCTTCAAAATAGAAAGGATAATAATATCATGTCCTAGAATTCTTAGGAAGGTTAAATAGTTTTATATGAAGCATTTAGAAAAGACCCAGCATATATCCTATTATGAACATATGCTATTTTTCTTTGCTTTATGTCACCGTATAAACACAAATGTGAGACAGCCTGACGCTGTCTGAGAGCTCAGGAGGCTCAAATCCTTGCTTTCAAGGCAAACAGCACACTCTCCTCTACCATTGCTGACTCTTCGCTCTCTGCACCCATATATCCTAACATGTAGAATCCACACATTTTGTTGACAGTACATGTCACAATACATATGCATGTGTGCTCAGTCGCTTCAGTTGCGTCCAACTCTTTGCGACTGTATGGACTGTAGCCTGCCAGGCTCCTCAATCCAATGGAATTCTCCAAGCAAGAATACTGGAGTGGGTTGCTGTACCCTCCTCCAGGGGATCTTCCCTGACCCAGGGACTGAACCCACGTCTGCACTGCAGGCAGATTCTTTAACCACTCAGCCACCTGGGAAGACCACAATACGTATATACATTAGTAGTTCATATTACTGAGGACCTCTGGTAATGCCTTAGCCTAGAATGAAGTCTTTAACCCTTAACTCCAGAACTACTTCTTTCCCACGCTTCCCCCAAGTAAGGGGCATGTCATATCCTTCTTCCTCTACCACTCATACCATCGGCCTTTTCGGGTGACAGTGAATTCAAATACTCTTGCTCCTGACGCTTGTCATATCCCATTATGTTTACTGTCCCTACACTACCACAAAAGTTTCTATACCTTTAGGATAGAACCAATTTCTTAACACTTTGTAGCCATCAAAATACTGAGCTTGGTATTGACTTCTAATTCTCAGTCAAGTTGAATTGAAGACCGTAATTCCAATCTTACCTTTAATCTCATGCCTTCTGCATGGGTGTCCTTTTGCCTTTCAGATCCTGCCAAATCCACCAGATTGAGAAGAGAGGTGCGTATATTCACAGTTTCATGGCTTTTCTCCATTGACTCTATTGTAATTGTAAAGACTGCATGAGACCTAGAGGATTCTCTATTCATTGATGTTGAGGCGACACGTCTGTTTCTCCACCCTCCAGACAACACCTAGGCAAAAGGAAAATACACAATCACAACTTCCACATTTTCACAACAGCTACAAACATCAGCAGGAAATCTGTAAAGGGTGGTGTGAGACTACTGGTCTACTGAGCAACATACGCAAGTACACACGCTAATTTTCCTTTCCCTTTCCTTTTTTGTTTCTTCTCTAGGTCATGAGACCAAACAAGCAGGAAATCAGAAGGCATAGGATCTAGAATGGGTTTTGCCATTTCTCTATTTGTATTAATGCAAGTCGTAAAATCTCTCTAAACCCTTTTCTTAACCAAAACTATGAGAAGTCAGATAAATCTCAAAATTACCTTCAAGCCCAAAGCTTTATCAGTCCTTTTGGTCTACAGAGTATTTGTTTTTACTTCCTGTTCCCTGTGGCAGGCAGGCTACATGAAGGTTCAGACAGCAGGCTCTAAAATCAGATGAATACCAGTTCAACCCTTGTCTCCACATCTACCAGTTGTGTGGTCTGGGGCCAAGTGACCTTTTCAAGGCTCAGTCCCATATGTGTAAAATGGGAATGTGGGTACCTCCCTCACAGTGCAGAACATCTCAAACTGTAATATGCACGCTAACCACCTAGTCCCATTAAAATTCAGATTCTGATTCAATAGACGTGAAGTAGAGGCTGAGATCCTGCATTTCTAACAAGCTTCCAGGTGACACTGATAGTATGAGAACTACATTTTTGAGTGGCAAGGTCACAATATGTATTGGATAAATAAAGAAATTATTAGCTTACCTCAAAAGCAGATAAAAAATTAAATGAAATAATATATACAAAGAAGTTAGTATAGGCTTCAGCATATATACTCAATGAATAGAGCTGTTATAACCCTATTAAGCAGTCACAGCATAAAAATGAAATTGTTTATACCTTTTATTTTTTGGTTAATTAATTCATGCTTCCTTTTCATAACACCAAATACTGTATATTAAATATTAGATAAATAATGACATTTACACAGCTGCAAAGTGAAAGAAGAATCCTCACTCAAACATGAGACAAATTTCAAAATACTATTAGCTTGAAAAAAGTGTGGGACTTCCCTGGTGCTCCAGCAGTTAAGACTCTGCACTCCCAATGCAAGGGGCCCAGGTTCAATCCTTGGTCAGGGAACTAGATTCTGCAGGCCACAACTCAGGCCCGGTGCAGACAGACAGATAGTGAATGAACAGAATGAACAATACCAAACTAACCCAAAATCAAGGAGTCAAACATCTATTTTAACAAAGGGGAAATTTATAAAATATGGTCATACTCTTTTTCTTTCCTTCTCATGAACATCCTGGCTATGGCTTAACAAAACATCTTTAGTAACACAATTCCTTCTTTTTTTTGAGGTCAAGGCGTTCTTCACAGCATGCTATGTTGTCTACGGAGCAATCATTCGATGTAGGGTACCTGATAGGCTTCAGCTGCTGAGGTCACCACCTGTTCTACTGCACCAACAACAAAGACCCCCTTCTTAATATGCTCCCTTATGTACAGTCCAGCCGATGCAGAGTCCAGCAGGTCATAGATGTGCTCGTTGTAGATCTCAATAAATGAACACTTACAAAGAAAACTCTTTCCAAGTCCAGCCTGTAAAAGAGAAGCCTGGTTTAGTGATATTGTCATGAGTTCATCCCTACCTTTCCTGAGCACTCATCTTTTCACTCACTTCACAACATATAAATTTCCTACAATATTATCCTTTACACAATACAAGATACTTCAAAGTCAGTTTAAAAACATAGGTTACTAGTTTCAACACATCATTAACAGTTTTAAGCAGCATCAAACCGTGGTCCCAGGAGCCCTGACATTTCCAACAGTACCTGAGAACCAAGATAGGGAACTAGGACTTGAGCATGCCAAACGGGCAATTCCATTTTTCGCTTAATTGAGGTATAATGGATATAGAGCATTACACTAGTTTCAGGCATACAACACAATGATTTGATATTTGTATATACTGCAAAATGATCATAAGTCTAGTTAACATCCATCACCATACATAGTTACATAACTTTTTTCCCTTGTGATGAAAATAGCAGTTCTAGTTTCATCGGTCATATACTGGACTTCCTCATAAGTGTATCTGAATCAAGTGTTATATTTTCCAAATGACAGAAAATAAGGCATTTTAAAAGCCTCTCTTACAAAAAATAAAAAGCCTTGCTATAGGATTTCTAACCACAGAAATGCACGTCACTAAATCTATTTCACTGGCACATAATATGCTTGTCTAACCACAATGGTAAGAGATAGTTTCTGCAAAGGAGTTAAGTGGTAACTCAATGTTATATATCAGTCTCCCTGGCACATAGGTAATAGAATACAGAACACTAATGGCCCTTAAGCCTGGAATTCACTAAGGTAACAATGCACAATAAAGAGAATGGCCCAATCTGGGAGCTAATGCAAAATGGAAGCCCACGTAGCCAGGACAACAGAGCCACACCAAGTGTGAAGCAAGATCATGGTCAGATGGTAGCAGGTAAAGATGGCCCGTTACTACTGTCAGCCTAGGTGCAGGTAGGTGATACGGATTCATGAATCTGTTTTCCTCAGTTAAGATTTTCTTTACACTTTCTCTTTTGTAAAATCTGAGTGTCTAAAGAAGCACTACTTTCTACTTTCTTTTAATGTCAGGTCAAGGATGATGCATGTTTTATAGACTAAAACCTTTAGAAATAGAAAACTCAGAATCCTTAATTTTATCTTGAGAACTGAAGGATTTTTTATACCACTCTAGCCTATCCACGTGTAGATGACCAGTTATACCCCTCCATGTATCATGAACTATTATTAGTAGTTAACTACTCAAAAGTAGATATTGCATGGAATTCCCTTTATTTTTACAGTAAGTTTTACCTTCTCTTTTTCACGTTCAATTAAGGAAAATAAATATTCAAAACTTCGAGGGATTACTCCTCTCAGATTATGAGAAAAATTATCAGATTCAGATGGTCCTAAAGAAAAACATAAAAAAACACAGATATGTAACTGCTCATTTTTATTCTGTAACAGAAGTCCTTCAAAATGGCAACAGTGAAAGACAATTTAACGGAAGATACATTGTATAATCAGTTTCTTCTGGGCTCCCAAACAAGTTAATCTGTGGTAAGAGACGGCATAAGAGAACCAGCCTATCAACAGGTGCATGATAGTCACTAAGCCATTTGAAAAAGCAGCTGTTGTTTGATAAATTAAAAAATCCATTGAAGTCCCAAGCTTGAAATGTTTCCTTCTGCAGATATCAAAATTAGCAGAAATAATAAGCAATTTACTTTACTGGTGCATAAGACATTCAGTCGTCTAGGATGACAACTGGCAGTGTGGCCACGGGCTAATTAAATACTTAATCTCTTTGAGTCTTTCACTATAAAATGGAGATAATAATGGAAATAACTAACTCACAGGGTATAAAAATTAGCATTAGCTAGCATTTTCTTAATTGGGCAATAAAAGCCAGGGTGGTAACAAAGATACTGTAGGAATATGTCACAAGATTTCTATACAGAGAGAAAACTGAAGAGGAATCCTACCCTTATTTTGTTAACACTGGAGAAAAATATGTAGATATGTAAGTAGTAGGAGTTTTTGGAATATTAATTCAAACTAGCTATGTTTAGCAGAAAAAATTATATAGCTAGAAAAGATCTAAAAGTTACTGTACGTATTAGATAATTATACCTTAGAGACCACAGGAACTAAGAAAATGCTGGTGTATGCAAGAAAGCTACAGAAAATAAATTTTAAAATATTATCATCATCTTGATGTGCTATATCTAAATTATATTAAATGGATCCTGTAAACTGTACCTTAAATATATGTGTGTGTGTGTGTGTGTGTGTGTGTGTGTGTGTATATGTATATATACACAAACGGTAGAAAAATGGAAGTAAAGAACACAGAGGACAGAATATTAGAGTATGTGCAGATAATTTTTTAACATTTTCCTGCTAAATCCTATACAAAGATATTCAGCACACTCGTTACAGTTACCTTATCATCTCTTGCCTGGTCTCCTGACTCAGCTCGCAATCCTGCTTCTGTTCTAACCCCTTCTTATAGTCTCTACTCCATTCAGCTGCCTGAGTAGTACTTTTAATTTAACATCACTTCGTGCAATGCTTCTTAAAAACAAACAAACAAACAACAAACCTTCCCATGACTTCACATCCCCTCAAAAAAAAAATCCAAAATCCATGACTTGCCCTCTGGCTACATTTCCAACCTGCCCCTAATTCTGGAAAATTCCACTCTAGCCCCATGTGTCTTCTTGCTGTTCCCTGAATACTTTTCAGCATACTCCCAACTTAGGGCTTGCCTGTGAATTTGCAGGGACAGCCCCTCTGCAGAAGATTCTCCTCCTATGGTCTCAAGGTTCCTTCTCATTTCATTAAGTCTCTTCAAATGTCACCCCAAGAGGCCTCTCTGACTCATCAACCTAAAACAGTACCCCCTGCTCCTTTTTATCCCCTTATTTTTCTTCACAGCACTTATTACTGCTGCTGTTTAGTCACTAAGTCATGTCCAACTCTGAAACTCCATGGGCTATAGCCCACAGGATCTTCTGTCCTTGGGATTTCCCAGACAAGAATACTGCAGTGGGTTGCCAGTTCCTCTTCCAGAGGATCTTCCTGACCCAAGGACTGAACCCGCATCTCCTGCTCAGCAGACAGATTCTTTACCAACGAGCCACTGTTGCTGCTGCTGCTGCTGCTAAGTCACTTCAGTTGTGTCCGACTCTGGGCGACCCCAGAGACGGCAGCCTGCCAGGCTCCCCCGTCCCTGGGATTCTCCAGGCAAGAACACTGCAGTGGGTGGCCATTTCCTTCTCCAATGCATGAAAGTGAAAAGTGAAAGTGAAGTGGCTCAGTCGTGTCTGACTCTTTGCGACCCCATGGACCGCAGCCTAGCAGGCTCCTCCGTCCATGGGATTTGCCAGGCAAGAGTACTGGAGTGGGGTGCCATTGCCTTCTCCAAATGAGCCACTAGGGAAGCCCATATTACTTATTACCTCTGGCATAAGTGCTAAGATATTTATTTGCTTTCAATTGTACATCTCCCCATGAGAATTATAAGCTCCAAGAGAGCCTTGACATTGCCTTTTATTTGAACAGACCACCGGAGCCTTGAAGAGTGCCTGGCATATTTTTAGTACTCACTTATATGTATGTTGCTGTAATTTCAGAGAAAGGAAGACCTTTCTTACTAAAACTCACAATTCAGAAACCATTAAAAAAAAAAACAACCCTGAAATTCAACCATATAAAAATTAAAATTTTGGCATAAGAAATACTTAAGTAAGCCAACAGAAAAAAACTAGAGAAAAATTTGTCATCTATATTATAGACAAAGAGCTAACCTATTTTATGAATCCCCACAAATGAGTAAGAAAACGATATGCTAATTTTTAAATAAGAAAAAAAGCTTGACTGTGCATTTAACAGAGAGACTATTTAAATGTTCAATAAATATATAAAAGGTGGTCAATGGAAATCAAGGAAGTGCAAATAAAAACACAATGAGACAGTACTACACACACTCCAGAACAACTAAAATTTTTAAAAAGGACAATATGATGTGTGGACATGTACATGGAGCACTGGGAAATTCCACGGTGACACATCTCTATCATGGCCCTACCTACAAAAGCTGAACGTACACATACCGTGACCCAGCTAGTCCACTCCCAGAAGTTTAAAGTTCAACAGAAATGAATTTTAAAAGACACATACAAGAAAAAAATGTCCATAACACCATTATTCACGGGGTCTAAAACTCTCTAGCAACAGCAGAATGGAAAATGTGGTCTACTCATACAATAATATATTATACAGTAATGGAAATGAACTACTACTACATGCAATAACATGAGTGAATCTCAGAGTCTTCATGCTGACAGAAAGACTCCAGACATAAAAGAGTAAACACAGTAAAATGTCACTCACAGAAGTGCAAAACCCAGCGAAACTAGTGACACAGAAGTCAGAGTAATACATACATCATGGGGTGGAGTGGGAGTAGTTACTGATTAGGAATTTTGATCAGAAGAGTGGTTATACGGGTATATAAATATGTAAAAATTCATTAAACCCTCTTCAAAAGTTGTTAGTTAAGCACATATTCTGTGCTAAGCTTTAAACTGGAAATAGCCAAAAACACAGATTTCACTGTTATATAATGGAAGTCGTAATCTGACAAGAATGTGGGAAATGACCCTAATTTCATGAGTTCAACATCATACACAGAAAGTATGACTTTCCAAAAAACATGCTAAGTTCTGTTATCACGAAAGAGTAGACTAAGCCAGTAAATGTTAATCTCTAGTTTACTTACCCATCATGGTAAATGTTTTCCCTGAACCAGTCTGTCCACTGTAAAAAAGAATGTTTTATATATTATTTTCACACGTATAATTTAGAAGACTACCTAATTTTAATATGGTCTGCTGCTGCTGCTAAGTCACTTCGGTCGTGTCTGACTCTGTGCGATCCCATAGACGGCAGACTACCTAATTTTAATACAGTCTACTAGTATATAAATTTTCCCCACAAAGAACTAATTTTCTTTCTTTCTTAAAATTTATACCAGGTAAAAAGTGAATGATCCATTTTCTTTCTCTCCTATTCTACTACTAAGAGCTAACTACTCTTAATTGTCTGATAAGTCCTTCCAGAGTATACAAACACAGCCATCAGAGTTTTCATTTAATTTTTATTTATAAAATTGGAATGATGTTATTCATACTTCTCTGCAACCTGTTTTTTTTCCCCCTTAATTTCAGACATTTTTCTACATGGGTAAATAGAAATCTACCTCTTTATGTTTAATGGCTACGTAGTACTCCACGAATGTATCATAATTTATTGAACCAGAACCAACTGGATTTTTTTCCTAATTTTTTCTGTTCTAAATAATGCAGCAATTCTCCTAAATTCTGCCTTTAAAAGGAACCAAGATATTGTCATACTAAAAATAAAACAATTAAAAACATCCTTAGGCTATAGGCTTATTTTGGGTAGTGTCATGATTTCTCAGGTACCCTGAGAAACAGGGGTAACAAACAAAATACAAAAATAAAAACTTAAGTTGAATATAGTTGTCAGTTAGGATGATAAATGTGTTTAGCTTGGATTCATAGCACAAACATAAAATTTTGAGTTTACTTTTTGGTTCAATGCCCCAAGAGCTAGAAAACAGCATAATCTGCTTGTTTACCTATTTCTTTTGGAAGCAGGTTGGAGATAAGTTCTTTAGTTAACTTAGAATGAGAAATGGATATTGCTGCATGCCCTGCTTGAAAGTGAAAGGGACACTATTAACAATAACTTTAGGAACTTCCTTGGCAGTCCAGTGGCTAAGACTCCATGCTTCCAATTCTGGGAGCTCACATTCGATCCCTGGGCAGGAAACAAGATCCCACATGTCGCAACTAACAACTGGTGCTGCCAATACATTAAATAAATAAATATTTTTAAAAATAGCTCATGAACCAGAAAGTATGCTCATTCAACCAATAAATCAATGCTCACTTCTCTCCATGTACTTCTCCTTTCTACCCTCAACTACCAAAAGTAATTTTCAAACTAAATCTATGATTAGTATGCCTAAAGGAAACACTTTGAAGATACATAATCTCTGGTTACTGGGGATTTCATTTTCGAGCTTTACCACTCAAAATATTCTGTGAGAAAAAATCCTTTCTTCTCTTGAGAAGAAATATGAGAAAATGGTTAAGTGCTTCACAGATGAAGAGAGAACATTTAGTTCTGCTGAACACAACTGAAAAGCAAGCATGAAAGGCAAAGGGAAATTTTCAAGGAAGAAAGTGTATGCAAGATGAACACAAGCTTCAGACTTCTGGATTTTTATTTTCTTTTATTTTGAGCCTATTATGGATAAACCAAGGGTACATACACACACACAAAAATCAACTATTCAAAATGAACTATATAATTCACTAAATTCACTACATTCTATTAAAAACTTCTGGTTCTAGATAAAATTAGGAAGTCTGTTGCTAGGAGAAAAGGAAAAAATAATTATAAAATCCACCTTGTATACCTGCCAAGATTGTCAGCTTACATTCTAATATTAAATCTAGAGCAATATTTGAAGGCTGCCAATACTTAGAAATTCACAATCATTGTGCACTTTATTTTGGCCGCACTGAGGGGTTTACAGGATCTTAGTTCCCTTTCCCAGGCCACTGCAGTGAAAGCACCAAGTCCAAATAACAGGCTCACCAGGGAATTCCCATCATCATGCACTTTGAGTATACGTCTTGAAGACAGTTTCATAGTTCCTCATACTATAGGACCCAGCAACTGTATCTCCAGGTATTTACTCAAGTGATTTGAAAACTTACGTTCACATAAAACCCAATATTTGAATGTTTGTACTAACACTCATAATCACTAAAAACTGGAAGCAATCAGAGAAAGACAGAAAGAAAGAAAAAGCTATTGATGGATGCAACAACACAGAAAAATCCCAAGTACACTTTACTAAGCAAAAGGCTACATATTGTGTGATTTCTTTGGAAAAGGCAAAAGAGCAATGGAAAATATATTAGTGTATCCAGCGGCTGGGAGAAAAAGAAGTGGTTGACTATGAATGCAACAAGAGGAACTTTGAAGGGAAAGCGACTGCTCTCTTCAGTAGGTGTGCCAAAAACATGACTCTGCAACTGTCAATACACTAAGAAACCGTACATCACAAAGGGTGACCAATAAACAAGCAAAACACATCAAACTAGGATGTCAGAGACCCTGGGATGAAATGCATCTAACTGATTACAAGTTCATGACACACTGCACTGAAGGCAGTAGGCAGAAAAGGAGCTGACCTAAATTGACAAAAGGAGGTTTTGATTAGAAATTGTAGGACTTAAGGGAAAAAAAGGATCTGTGCATCAACAATGTACTCAGTAAAATTGTTTCTCACAGGGATCCACGATAACAATTTGGAAACTGCTTTGCATGTGTACTAGGGCTGAACAAATAAATAAATGGATGATAGCAATAGGAATCCAGATTTCTGTCAGCCAGGAAGTTACAGATAAAAAAGAAAGGAAGGTTAGAATGAACCCACGTCAATTCTCAATCCTTGGATTAGTCAGACATTAGCATGAAGGCAATGGCACCCCACTCCAGTACTCTTGCCTGGAAAATCCCACGGATGGAGGAGCCTGGTGGGCTGCAGTCCATGGGGTCGCTAGAGTTGGACATGACTGAGTGACTTCACTTTCACTTTTCACTTTCATGCATTGGAGAAGGAAATGGCAACCCACTCCAGTGTTCTTGCCTGGAGAATCCCAGGGACGGGGGAGCCTGGTGGGCCGCCATCTATGGGGTCGCACAGAGTCGGACACGACTGAAGCGACTTAGCAGCAGCAGCATGAACTCAAGTCTAGCTTACTTTATATATTCAAAAGAAACAGACAAGAACAGAAACAATTGTAGATATGTCTCCACACATGACTTAGTATATGTGCACATATTACCAAGCTCTGTCTGCTGAGATGGCCTAAAAGCAAAACACAGTCCTGCTGACACCTTTATTTTAGCTCAGAGAGCCTTGTCGGACTTCTGACTCACAACACTGTAAGATAATAAATTTGTGTTGTTTCAAGCCACTTAAGTATGTGGTCATCTGTTATAGCAGCCATAGGAAACAAATAGAAGCACTTACTATTGTAACCTTGTATAAGAACACAGGAGACAACTTACTATGCAAAGATGGTGCCATTGTAACCGCTCATGCAAGACTCCACAATGCCTTTGGCCACAGTTGAGAACATAGACTCCTATAAATGTAAGCACCAAATATGTTAACATTTTATAAAAATGAAAATGTTTTCCCTAAATGACATTCTAAAATATAATAAAATTTGTGTGTAAATTGTCATTTGCAATGTGAAAATTATATCCACTATACAAAAAAAGGCTAAAATATCTAAGATGATAAAGCTGTAAACATAATTATATCCATTAATCTGCTATGCAATTATAGATTTAAACCCCACATCTAGACTTTATATAGAAATTAGCATGTTGCACACAATATTATACTGCTATTAGCATAAAATACATAACCCTATATGTTCTTCAGTACTTTTCCCACAAACTTTTATCTGATTTTTCCTTTCTTTTTTATATACAAGTAGATGCATCATTAGAAAAGACCCTGAAGCTGGGAGAGGGGGACAGTAGAGGATGAGATGGTTGGATGACATCACTGACTCAATGGACATGAGTTTGAGTGAACTCTGGGAGACGCTGAAGGACAGGGAAGCCCGGCAGGCTGCAGTTCATGGGGTCGCAAAGAGTCGGACACAACTGAGTGACTGTACAACAACAGATGCGCTTGTATTAACAAACCATGAATTAGACACCTGCACTGCCCAGTATTAGCAGCCGTGAGTCACACATGGCTACAGAGCACCTGAAGTGTGTCTAGTTCAATTTGAGATGTGTTGTAAATATAAAACAATCATCAGTTTTGAAAGGTTGAACATGAAAAAAACAATGGAAAATACCTCATTAATAACTTGCTTTATGTTCATTACATGTTGAAATGCATTTTAGATATACAAGGTCAAATAAGATACAGAATTAAAATTAATTTTACCCATTTCTTTTTAATTTTTTAAAGATGTAGTTACTAGGAAATTCCTTAGTGGTCCAGTGGTTAGGACTCGGTGTTCTCACTTCTGAGGGCCCAGGTCAGGGAACTAAGATCCTGCAAGGTATGCAGAACAGCCAAAACTGTAGCTATTAAAATTTTTTAAATTATTAATATATATGTGACTCACTTTCTATTTCCATTTTTCAGACATGTCCTAGATGAAAAAAAAGATCTAAAAATCTATGTGTCACCAAAAACGCAAATCATGTGTATTACGAGGGAACACAATATGTGTGATGTCCAATGCAATAAACATTAGCCATATGTGGCTATTAAAGTCAGGTCCTCAGACACACTATTCATATATCACACATGACTAGCCACATGTGGCTAGGACTCTGAGAAACTAATAATCTGAAAAGGTGGGTTTAAATTTTAATTAATCTTAATTAATTTAAACTTAAATAACCATGTGTGGCTAAAGGCTAATGCAATGGACAGCACAGATACAGAACATTTCTATTACCACAGAAAGTTTCAGTGAACAGTGCTGACTAGATTTTAACCAAATTGTTCTTAATTAGCAAGTTATTGAAAGCATAGTAATTATTTTTTTGGCTGTGCCCTGCAGCAGGTGGGAATCTTAGTTCCCCCACGAGGGATGAGTCTTAACCACTGGACCATCAAGGAAGTCCCAACACCATAGTAATCTTACGTTGATCACTCTCTAAGTGGTTTTAGTCAATAAGTCATGTCCAACTCATTTGCAACCCCATGAACTGTAGCCCACCAGGCTCCTCTGTCCATGGGATTCTCCAGGTAAGAATACTGGAGTGGGTTGCCATTTCCTTCTCCAGGGGATCTTCCCGACAAAGGGATCGAAACCACATCTGCTTGGCAGGCAGATTCTTTACCAGTGAGCTGTGTGGGAAGCCCTTGAATTTCTGTAACCTCCCTAAAATTCCCACATTGAAATACTAAGCCCAAGTGTGATGGTATTTGGAGATGGGGTCCTTGGGAAGTAAGTAATCATGAGACTGGAGCCCTAGTGATCCAGTATGGACACACCTTGGAGATATTGTAGGTTCATTTCCAGACAATCTCAATAAAGTGAATATAGCAGCAAATCGAGTCACATGAACTTTTCAGTTTTCCAGTCCATATCAAAGTTAAATTTATACTATAGTCTATTAAGTGTGGGACAGATTATTTCTAAGAAAACAATGTATATGGTCTTAATATAAAAATACTTTATTGCTAAAAAATGCAAAGAGTTACAACAGTAACATCAAACATTTCTGATCACAGATCACCATTACAAATATATAGTCACAAAGGATATGGGGTCACAAATGAAAAAGTATGAAATATTTCAAGAAATATTGACCACAGTGTGACACAAGGACATGAAGTGAGCAATGCTGTTGGAAAAATGCAGAGTTGCCACAAACCTTCAATTGTATATAAATAAACCCAGTATCTGCAAAGTGCAATAAAACAAGGTATGCCTGAGTTCCCTGATAACAAAAGACACACAGGATTCTCTCTTTCCACCACGTGAGGACACAGTGGAAGGAAGCTGTCTACAATCTAGTGAGTCCTCACAAGACACTGCATCTCTGGCACTTGCTCTTGGATTTCCCAACCTCCAGAACTCTGAGAAATAGATGTTTATTGTTTAAACCACCCAGTCTTCTATTTGTGTAACAGCAGCCAGAACTAAGATATTCTTAAACTAGGCAGTTCAACTTTACTTTTCAATCATCCAGGGGTTCTCAAAAGTATACTTTCAATAACCTCCATCACTGGTTGGAGAGGGAAAGTAAAACAGGCTTGTCATGCTGTTCAAACTTTGACGGAGGCAGAAAAATATTTAATGAAATTAAATCTAAAATGCTAATGGAATATGTGCGCTTCCTTACTTACTTGAGATCTGTTGAACTGATGAAATCAGAAATGAAATTCTCCCAAGTAACAGAATCTTGTATGTCCCAAATGATAAGTGGAGCTCCCCGAATTATCATTACCTGAGTCGTGTCCATGTTGGCCACATGATCAAACACGAAGGTCTTAGGCTCAGGGTTGGAGTGCAGCCGGAGAGTCGTAGAAGAGAGCACAGATAAGCATAAGTTTTGCTCTCCATCAGCTGATCCAGAACCCTCTATAGGTGGGCGTATTCGTACGAAAACTTTGATAGCATCACCTTCATTACTAAAGACAAAAGACGTAGTAGCTCAATTTACAGGAGAAAAAGAATCTGAGCCTCCTATTGCCTCTAGTGTTCCTGGGTCAAGTTTCCCCAACAAGCCCAAAATCTGTCAGTTGACACTGACCGCTTTTCAAGAGTCACACATGACCCAAACCCTTTACTGATTTATAACTTCCTCTGATCTCTTCACAATTGCCATTTTCAAGACTTTACTACTTGAAACTAACTGAAACGTAGTTCGAAACTTTGCTTATCTCTGGTTTCCCTCTTAAAAGCAATAATAAACTGAGTCATTCTAAAGGAGAACTATGTTATTGATTTCATCTTTTAACCTGGAAATTGAGAAGATAGGGCTAGAGAGGAGACATGATTGTTCTGTATTTCCAAGTAGCTGAGGACAAAGGTTAACACTGAAACAAGGATCCCTTACTATGCTAAATGGTTGTTTTTGGAATACTACACCCTTAATTCTTTTGGCCTCATTCTTAATATTTTTTCCTTACCTTGGTTGGTTAGACTGACAGTTTGTCACACTGCGTAACTCAGCTAGAAAAAAAGATAAGAAGTCAGTAAAGATTTTTTAGAGTGCAATATAAAAACCCCATTCTTCTAGCCTGTTCTTCAGTTGCTCACACTCATCAGTCTCCAGGGTCCCTGGCCTGGGCAGGTCAGGGGACAGGCCTCGATCTTCCTACCTATTCTAACTGTGAGCAGACTGGTTAAGGGGTCCCTGCAGAAAGTGAACCAAAAATGGCTTTCTCAACATAAAAGAACTCATTGTGGCTAAAGCCATTTTGTGATCTAAGCCTGGCCCAATGTTTGCCCTTCAACAGGTCTCAGTAATTAATGATCTTAAGGGAGGGATAATTAATGATCTCGGCAGGAGGGCTGAGAGGAGCTACTCCACGTTCAAGGTCAGGAGGGGCAGCTGTGAAGAGATACCACTCATCCAAGGTAAGGAGAAGTGGTTGCGCTTTGCTGGAGCAGCCGTGAAGAAAGACCCCACATCCAAGGTAAGAGAAACCCAAGTAAGACGGTAGGTGTTGCAAGAGGCATCAGAGGGCAGACATAGAAACCATAATCACAGAAAACTAGTCAATCTAATCACATGGACCACAGCCTTGTCTAACTCAATGAAACTATGTCATGCCGTGTGGGGCCACCTAAGAAGGGCGGGTCATGGTGGAGAGGTCTGACAGAATGTGGTCCACTGGAGAAGGGAATGGCAAACCACTTCAGTATTCTTGCCTTGAGAACCCCATGAACAGTATAAAAAGGCAAAATGATAGGATACTGAAAAAGGAACTCCCCAGGTCGGTAGGGGCCCAATATGCTACTGGAGACCAGTGGAGAAATAACTCCAGAAAGAATGAAGGGATGGAGCCAAAGCAAAAACAATACCCAGTTGTGGATGCGACTGGTAATAGAAGTAAGGTCCGATGCTGTAAAAGAGCAAAAATGCATAGGAAACTGGAATGTCAGGTCCATGAATCAAGCAAATTGGAAGTGGTCAAACAAGAGATGGCAAGAGTGAATGTCGACATTCTAGGAATCAGCGAACTAAAATGGACTGGAATGGGTGAATTTAACTCAGATGACCATTGTATCTACTACTGCGGGCAGGAATCCCTTAGAAGAAATGGAGTAGCCATCATGGTCAACAAAAGAGTCCAAAATGCAGTACTTGGATGCAATCTCAAAAACAACAGAATGATCTCTGTTTGTTTCCAAGGCAAACCATTCAATATCATGGTAATCCAAGCCTATGCCCCACTCAGTAACGCTGAAGAAGCTGAAGTTGAATGGTTCAATGAAGACCTAAAAGACCTTTTAGAACTAACACTCAAAAAAGATGTCCTTTTCATTATAGGGGACTGGAATGCAAAAGTAGGAAGTCAAGAAACACCTGGGGTAACAGGCAAATTTGACCTTGGAATAAGGAATGAAGCAGGGCAAAGGCTAATAGAGTTTTGCCAAGAGAACGCACTGGTCATAGCAAACACCCTCTTCCAACAACACAAGAGAAGAGTCTACACATGGACATCACCAGATGGTCAACACCGAAATCAGACTGATTATACTCTTTGCAGCCAAAGATGGAGAAGCTCTATACAGTCAGCAAAAATAAGACTGGGAGCTGACTGTGGCTCAGATCATGAACTCCTTATTGCCAAATTCAGACTTAAATTGAAGAAAGTAGGGAAAACCACTAGACCATTCAGGTATGACCTAAACCAAATTTCTTTATGATTATACAGTGGAAGTGAGAAATAGATTTAAGGGACTAGATCTGATAGAGTGCCTGATGAACTATGGACGGAGGTTCATGACATTGTACAGGAGACAGGGATCAAGACCATCCCCATGGAAAAGAAATGCAAAAAAGCAAAATGGCTGTCTGAGGAGACCTTACAAACAGCTTTGAAAAGAAGAGAAGCAAAAAGAAAAGGAGAAAAGCAAAGATATAAGCATCTGAATGCAGAGTTCCAAAGAATAGCAAGGAGAGATAAGAAAGCCTTACTCAGCCAACAGTGCAAAGAAATAGAGGAAAACAACAGAAATGGAAAGACTAGAGATCTCTTCAAGAAAATGAGAGATACTAAGGGAACATTTCATGCAAAGATGGGCTCGATAAAGGACAGAAATGGTATGGACCTAACAGAAGCAGAAGATATTAAGAAGAGATGGCAAGAATACACAGAAGAACTGTACAAAAAAGATCTTCACAACCCAGATAATCACGATGGTGTGATCACTCACCTAGAGCCAGACATCCTGGAATGTGAAGTCAAGTGGGCCTTAGAAAGCATCACTATGAACAAAGCTAGTGGACATGATGGAATTCCAGTTGAGCTATTTCAAATCCTGGAAGATGATGCTGTGAAAGTGCTGCACTCAATATGCCAGCAAATTTGGAAAACTCAGCAGTGGCCACAGGACTGGAAAAGGTCAGTTTTCATTCCAATCCCAAAGAAAGGCAATGCCAAAGAATGCTCAAACTACCACACAATTGCACTCATCTCACACGCTAGTAAAGTAATGCTCAAAATTCTCCAAGCCAGGCTTTAGCAATACGTGAACCGTGAACTTCCAGATGTTCAAGCTGATTTTAGAAAAGGCAGAGGAACCAGAGATTAAATTGCCAACATCCACTGCATCATCGAAAAAGCAAGAGAGTTCCAGAAAAACATCTATTTCTGCTTTATTGACTATGCCAAAGCCTTGACTGTGTGGATCACAATAAACTGTGGAAAATTCCTAAAGAGATGGGAATACCAGACCACCTGACCTGCCTCTTGAGAAACCTGTATGCAGGTCAGGAAGCAACAGTTAGAACTGGACATGGAACAACAGACTGGTTCCAAATAGGAAAAGGAGTATGTCAAGGCTGTATATTGTCCCCCTGCTTATTTAACTTATATGCAGAGTACACTATGAGAAACGCTGGGCTGGACGAAGCACAAGGTGGAATCAAGATTGCCGGGAGAAATCTCAATAACCTCAGATATGCAGATGACACCACCCTTATGGCAGAAAGTGAAGAGGAACTAAAAAGCCTCTTGATGAAAGTGAAAGTGGAGAGTGAAAAAGTTGGCTTAAAGCTCAACATTCAGAAAATGAAGATCATGGCATCTGGTCCCATCACTTCATGGGAAATAGATGGGGAAACAGTGGAAACAGTATCCGACCTTATTTTGGGGGGCTCCAAAATCACTGCAGATGGTGCTTGCAGCCATGAAATTAAAAGACGCTTACTCCTTGGAAGAAAAGTTATGACCAACCTAGATAGCATATTCAAAACCAGAGACATTACTTTGCCAACAAAGGTCCATCTAGTCAAGGCTATGGTTTTTCCAGTGTTCATGTATGGATGTGAGAGTTGGACTGTGAAGAAAGCTGAGAGCCGAAGAATTGATGCTTTTGAACTGTGGTGTTGGTGAAGACTCTTGAGAGTCCCTTGGACTGCAAGGAGATCCAACCAGTCCATTCTAAAGATCAATCCTGGGTGTTTTTTGGAAGGACTGATGCTAAAGCTGAAACTCTAATACTTTGGCCACCTCACGCGAAGAGTTGACTCATTGGAAAAGACTCTGACGCTGGGAGGGATTGGGGGCAGGAGGAGAAGTGGACGACAGAGGATGAGATGACTGGATAGCATCACTGACTCGATGGACATGAGTTTGGTGAACTCCGGGAGTTGGTGATGGACAGGGAAGCGTGGCATGCTGCGATTCATGGGGTTGCAAAGAGTTGGACGCGACTGAACTGAACTGAACTGAAAGGAGGGAATGCAGAAACAAGGGAGGAGCAGTCAAGAAACAATAGTGCGGCCTTGGGGCATGCTCCTGGCTACTCAAGGGAAACACACAATATATATTTGAGTTCTTGAGGACCTAAGGCTCCTACCCAGGGAGAGGATGGAATGATGATGTTGAAGCTCCAGACTTCAGTCAACTAAAGCCTGGACTTTGTTGACCTCTGCCCCAACTCTACGCTAAATTTCATCTGTCCAATCAAGTGCTTTCATGAATATACATATAGCCTTAGCTTAAAACCTCCTCAATTTTGCTGTTCAGAGAGACTGCTTTGGAAAGATTCTGATGTTCTCCTTATTTGCTGTACATAATAAATCCTAGAGGATGCAGAGACCACTTACCCAGAGTTGCTACAACGTATTACCCAAGATGTCTAGTTTCTAACAAAAAAACTGCAAGGAATTCAAAGAAACAAGAAAGTATGACCCATAAATCAGAATAAAAAGCCTGTGAGAGTGCTTACATGTTGATATCAGGAAAAAGACTTTAAAGTAGCCATTACAAAGATGTCCAGAACTAAAGGAAATCATAATTACATTAACTTTGAGCTGAAAGAAAAAAAGAACAACCAAGCTCTAAGATCAACAGAGATTATGAAGGCCAAAGAACAGAGAGAAAAAAAATGAAAAGTGAAGTGAAACTTGCAGAAATGTAGGCCCACATTAAGCATACTAACATGCACAAATGGGGAGAAGAGAGAGAGAACAGAAAAAAGTCAAAGAAATAATGGCCCAAACTTCCCAAAATCCATTAAAAAATGATCTATATATCCAGGAAGTTAAACAAATCCCAAACAGGATAAACACAAACAGACCAACTGATGCATCACAGTAAAAGTGTTGGAAGTCATTACTTAAGAGAGAACCTAATTTAGATTAACAGTTGACTACTCAGTCAAACAGGAGGGAAGGGGGCAGGGCACAACATTTAAAA
Source organism: Bos indicus (assembly GCF_029378745.1). NCBI lineage: Eukaryota > Metazoa > Chordata > Mammalia > Artiodactyla > Bovidae > Bos > Bos indicus. The sequence continues at coordinate 16,409,596 of NC_091781.1, read as the reverse complement.
GAATGACACAGACACGGGACACGACAAAAACTGGTTAGAACAAACTCACTCAAAGATGGTGGAAGATCTGACTTCCAGTGGACCTTGACCCTCATTATATGCTTACTGTAATATACTAGCATAAGCTAAGGGACATACCAACCAGTGCCACGATCTTTCAGGCCAATTATCAAAGAACAAAGAGGGCAAAGTGCTTGTCTGAGGAGGCCTTACAAGTAGCTGAAGAAAGAAGAAAAGCAAAAGGCAAGGGAGAAAGGGAAAGAATATTCGATTGAATGCAGAGTTCTAGGGAACAGCAAGGAGAGTTATGAAGGCTTTCTTCAATGAACCATGCAGAGAAATAGAGGAAAACAATACAATGGGAAAGATTAGAGATCTCTTCAAGAAAATTGAACATATCAAGGGCACATTTCATTGCTTGCAATGAATTTCACACCCATTGCAAGGATGGGCAGCATAAAGGACAGAAATGGTATGGACCTAACAGAAGCAGAAGAGATTAAGAAGAGGTGGCAAGAATACACAGAAGAACGATACAAAAAAGGTCTTAATGACCCGATAACCACAATGGTGTGGTCACTCACCTAAAGCCTGATATCCTGGAGTCTGAAGTCAAGTGGGCCTTAGGAAGCAGTACTAGGAACAAAGTTAGGGGAGGTGACGGAATTCCATATCAAATTCCATTTCAAATCCTAAAAGATGTTGCTGTCAAAGTGCTGAACACAGTATGTTAGCAAATTTGGAAAACTCAGCAGTGGCCACAAGACTGGAAAAGGTCAGTTTTAATTCCAATCCGAAAGAAAAGCAATGCCAAAGAATATTCAAACTACCATACAACTATGCTCATTTCACATGCAAGCAATGTTATGTTCAAAATCCTTCAAGCTAGGCTTCAGCAGTACATGAAATGAGAACTTCCAGATGTACAAGCTGGGTTTCAGAGAGGCAGAGGAAGCAGAGATCAAATTGCCAACATTCATTGGATCACAGAGAAAGCAAGAATTCCAGAAAGACAGCTGCTTCATTGACTACAAGGAAGCCTTTGACTGTGTGGATCACAACCAACTGTGAAAAATTCTCAAAGGGATGGGAATACCAGATCATCTTACCTATCTCCTGAGAAATTTGTATGCAGGTCAAGAAGCAACAGTGAGAACCTTACACAGAACAACTGACTGATTGAAAATTGGGAAAGGAGTACATCAAGGCTGCATATCGTTACCCTGCTTATTTAACTTCTATGCAGCACAAGCTGGAATCAAGACTGCTGGGAAAAATATCAACAACCTCAGATATACACATGATAACACCTCTAATGGCAGAAAATAAAGAGGAATTAAAGACTCTCTTAATGAGGGTGAAAGAGAAGAGTGAAAAAGCTGGGTTGAAACACAACATCCAAAATACTAAAATCATGGCATCTGGTCCCATCACTTCATGGTAAATAGAAGAAAAAGTGGAGACAGTGACAGGTTTTATTTTCTTGGGCTCCAAAATCACTGCAGATGGTGACTGCAGCCATGCAATTAAAAGACACCTGCTCCTTGGAAGAAAAGCTATGACCAACCTAGACAACATATTAAAAAGCAGAGACATCACTTTGCCTATAAAGGTCCATATAGTCAAAGCTACAGTTTTTCCAATAGTCATGTATGGATGTGAGAGTTGGACCATAAAGAAGACTGAGCGCCGAAGAACGGATGCTTCTGAATTGTGGTGCTGGAGAAGACTCTTGAGAGTCCCTTGGACTACAAGAATATCAAACCAGTCAATTGTAAAGGAAATCAACCCTGAATATTCATTGGAAGGACTGATGCTGAAGCTGAAGCTCCAATACTTTGGCCACTTGATGCAACTTGATGTGAAGAGCTGACTCACTGGAAAACGCCCTGATGCTGGGAAAGATTGAAGGCAAAAGGAGAAGGGGGCAGCAGAGGATGAGATGGTTGGATAGCATCACCAACTCAATGGACATGAGTTTTAGCAAACTTTGGGAGATAGTAAAGGACAGGGAAGCCCGGCATGCTACAGTCCGTGAAATGGCAAAGAGTCTTAGCAGGCTTACCAACTGAACAAGAACAATAATCAAAGAACAAACAGTGGGCAGTGGCCCACTTCCTGGAAATCTCCACCCTTTCTGTGAAGTAACTGAAATAATCCACCCACTCAACAGACTATGAAATTATCCTGCCCGTAAAAACTAACCACTTGCCACATTTCGAGGCCCCTCACCTCCTGAGATGGTCCACACTCCATTTGTAGAGTGTGCTTATATTTAAATAAATTCAATTCTTACCTATCACTTTGTCTCTCACTGAATTCTTTCTGTGACAAGACATCAAGAACCTGAGCTTCATTAAGTCCTAAGACCAGGTAAGTGATCACAGACAATCAAACTCAAATTCACGTGGAAAAAAAATCAAAGAGCATCAAGTTACAGCAATCATATAATTAAAAAAAGAAAAAACGTAGAAATGTCTGTTTTCTCCTGTTTATTTTTAAAAATTGTAAATAAAAATGTATAAAATAATATGCATAAAAGGTATCAGGCTTCCAGGTGGTGCCAGTGGTAAAGAACCTGCCTGCCAATGCAGGAGATGCAAGAGAAGTGGGTTCGAACCCTATCAGGAAGATCCCTTGGAGAAGTATTCTTCACTTCACTCCAGATCCCCACTGGATCCCATGGGGATCCCTAAGATCCCCACTCCAGTATTCTTGCCTGGAAAATCCCATGGACAGAGGAGTCTGGCAGGCTACAGTTGGTAGGTTGCAAACAGTCAGACACTACTGAAGCAATTTAGCATAGCATATAAAGTATCATAAGCCTTTGACTGTGTGGATCACAACAAACTGTGGAAAATTCTCCAAGAGATGGGAATATCAGACCACCTGAGAAATCTGTATGCAGGTCAAGAAGCAACAGTCAGAACTGGACATGGAACAACATGGTTCCAAATCAGGAAAGGAGTACGTCAAGGCTGTATACTGTCACCCTACTTATTTAACTTATATGCAGAGTATATCATGAGAAATGCTGGACTGGATGAAGCACAAGCTGGAGTTGAGATTGCCAGGAGAAAGATCAATAACCTCAGATATGCAGATGACACCATCCTTACGGCAGAAAGCGTACAAGCTGGACTCAAGATTGCTGGGAGAAATAACAAGAACCTCATATATGCAGATGACACCACTGTTAGGGTAGAAAGCAAAGAAGAACTAAAGAGCCTCTTGATGAAAGTAGAAGAAGAGAGTGAAAAAGTTAGCTTGAAACTCAACATTCAGAAAACAAAGATCATGGCATCTGGTCCCATCACTTCATGGCAAATAGATGAGGAAACAGGGACAGACTTTATTTTGGGGGCTCCAAAATCACTGCAGATGGTTACTGCAGCCATGAAATTAAAGGATGCTTGCTCTTTGGAAGAAAAGCTATGACCAACCTAGACAGCATATTAAAAAGCAGACATTACTTTGCCAACTGGTCAAAGCTAGTCCATCTAGTCAAAGCTATGGTTTTTCCAGTGGTCATGTATGGATGTGAGAGTTGGACTATAAAGAAAGCTGAGTGCTGAAGAATTGATGCTTTTGAACTATGGTGTTGGAGAAGACTCTTGAGAGTCCCTTGGACAGCAAGGAGATGCAACCAATCCATCCTAAAGGAAATAAGTCCTGAATATTCATTGGAAGGACTGATGCTAAAGCTGAAACTCCAATACTTTGGCCACCTGATGCGAGGAACTGACTCACTGGCAAAGACCCTGATGCTGGGAAAGATTGAAGTTGGGAGGAGAAGCGGACGACAGAGGAGATGGTTGGATGGCATCAACAACTCAACGGACATGAGTTTGAGTAAGCTCTGGGAGCTGGCGATGGACAGAGAAGCCTGGTGTACTGCAGTCCATGGGGTCGCAAAGAATCAGACAAGACTGAGCGACTGAACTGATAAGGTATCATTGGATGTATAACATAGAGAAACATAATATATATATATTTGCCAAAATATCACAGAGAAGGTGAGTAGGAACAAACCTGTAATAGACTAAGGAAATGAATAAGATGTAAAGTAACATACTGTTGAGTTTGTAACAATACATGTTAATGTGTTTAACAATAATACCAGGCATTCCCTGGCAGACCAGTAGGTAGGGCTCTGTGCTCTCACTACAGTGGCTGGGGTTCTATCCCTAGTCAGGGACCTAACATCCCACAAGACATTACAGCCAGATAATAACAATAATAATAACACCAAAAAAGAGGATAAAAGGGAATAGATCTACACAGGAGTAATGTTTATATCACTGGAATTAAGCTAGTATAAATCTGAAGCTGATGCTGTTAAGATGGATATGTTAAACCCTAGAGCAACCGTTAAACAAAAACACAGTGAATGAAGAACAGAGGACCATGAAAGACCTGAGACACACAGAAAAAGAAAAGTAAAATGGCAGATGTGAATCCAACCAAATCAATAACAACACATGAGTAGATTAAACAACCCAATCAAAATGCAGAGATTGTCAGACCCAATCAAAAGGCAGAGATTGTCAGACTATATACTGTCTTCAGGAAACACCCTTTAGATTCAAAGATATGCTTTCACTTTGCGAGTGAAAGGATTAAAAAATTATCTCATGCAAACAGCCATCATAAGAAAGTGGGAGTGGCCACACAGGTTTCAGACAAAATGGGACTTTAAAACAAAGATACTAGAGATAAAAAGGAACATTTTATAATCATAAAAGGGTCAAATCACCAGGAAAATAACACAGATAAAAACATATCTACCTAATAACAAAGCACCAAAATACAAGAACTGACAAGAAATGAACAGAAAAGACAATTTTAGTTGGAGACTATTAATAGTTGGAGACTTCACCAATAATAGTTGGAGACTTCAGCATGCCACTTTAAATAATGACTACAACTAGACAAGATAGCAAGCCAATTAGTTGTTGCTTAGGGCAGGTGGGGGATGGGGAGGTAGCAGGTGAGAGCTCAAGGATATGAGATTTCTTTCTGAGGTGATGAAAAGATTCTAAAATTGACTACAGTGATAGTTGCACATATCTGTAAATATATTAAAAAACACAGAATTTCACATTTTACATAAGAAACTGTATGAGATAATATGTGACCTATCCCAATTATGTGCTAAAAAAATTATTTTAAAGAGGTCAGAGATGAGTACTAAATGCAGTGAAACTACAATGAGAAATCTGGTATCCGATCTGGTTCTAGGGAAAAACAACTATAAAAATACATCACTGGGACATCTAACAAAATGTAAACTATGGGCTGTGGATTCGACAACAATATACTTTCCATTAAAGAAACAGATGCTCTAATTATAGCACAGGCATCAATTCTCTTGCTTAAGTCCAGATTTATTGAACAAACACTGTGATTGTGCAGAAAGCACAATGAACATTTTGGTCCAATAATGTACCAATTTGTGTGCTAATATCCTCTGAATGCTGAAAATGTTGGAGGAAAACGAACATTTTAGATGGGAAAAGAGAGCATAATGATGTTTTAATGGTACGAGCGACCTAAAAAGCAAGTGAAACAACATATTAGAAAAGAATTACGATTGACAGCTAAAAGCATTAACGTTATTGGAAGACTCAAACACCAAACCAAAAATTCACCGTTTCTTTCATCTTCTAACACAGGCATCGCCTCCTTACCATTTATACCATTCACTAAGATACATCAAATTAGTCCAAAATCCAGTCCCTTGGCTTTAAAAATCAAGATTTCTTAAAGGGTTAGGCAATGTAAGAGGTGGGGCATGTAGTCAGCAACAGCAAAGGACAATGGAAGGGTTTATCAAAAGCAAAAACGACAGGCTCCCCTCCGTGAGAAAAAAGGAAGAACTTCCAGGAGAAGGAAAAACGGGATTGTGAGAATGTAAATACACCACTGAATTCTGTGCTTTAAAAGTCTCCTATCTAAGAAGAGTCCACAGCGGACCCTCCAAAAGAGAACGAGGTGCATAGAACAATATAGTAGGTTCTCCCCTTCAGAAAAGTCAGTAATCTAGAATTAAGCAGAAAGTGGGGAGAGTGTGAGCCGACCCTCAAGTTAGGATACAAAAGAGGCAGCCCCGACTGGGACTCGCGAAGGGACCAGCGACGAATGGAAGGTCCGAGAACAGAGGCAAGATTCAGCACGTCGCTTAGGAGCGCCTGGATGACAGCTCTCCGTTTGGTTTTGCTGCTCAGCCCCAGTGCCTAGAACTGCGCCAGGCTCTTAGCGTGCTCCCAATACACAGACGGAAAGACAACTGTTCCATTAATGTATTGTCTTGGCGAGACAGAGACGCCAAACACCCTCCCTCGCCGTTCTGTGCGCTCCTGCCCTTCACGGCCAGCAGGAAAGCTTGTACTTGTGGGAGGGAACGGGGTCACGAAGCTGGGGCTCCTCACTTACTTTTGCAGCCGGGCGCCATCGTGCCCTCAGCCCTCGGTCCCGAGACCTACGGAGCGACAGTACTCACTCCCAGCCGCGCAGCGCGCGGGGATTCCTCCCATTCAAGATGGCCGCGAATTTAAATTTGGCGCTCAGGTCCGACGTTGACGCCAGCGTGGAGGCCGCCATGTTGCCCGGCTTTGGGTCAGGGGACGGGGCTATGTGACGTCACGAGTAGGCGCCGTCGCCTCTGTACATCCTCTAGGCGCCCGGGAAGGCCTGTTTTCCCCCAGAGCAGCTATGAGCAAGCGGAACCAGGTGTCGTATGTGCGGCCAGCCGAGCCGGCCTTCCTGGCCCGCTTCAAGGAACGGGTCGGCTACAAGGAAGGGCCCACCGTAGAAACCAAGGTGAGCCCGGGCCTGTCGGGTTACCGCAGAAACGCGGCCGGCTCCGCTACTTTCGGCTTCTGCCTTGGAGGCCAAATACTGATGGGTCCCACTTCCCACCCACACTGGGCCTTCAGTCCGAGTGTCATCGGACCCCAAGCTGGTCCTCTTCAAACAACTACAGCCTCTTGCGCCCAGAAAGCTGTTGGTCGTTTTCACAGTGTTGCTGTGTTCTGAAAATTACTTGATGCAGGTAAAGCGCCCAATCCTTGGTAGATAGTACTTAAGGAATGATCATTTTTCTGTCTCTTCATTTTCACTTGCTCATTCCAAAACCTGTAGTTAACACTGTAGGTGATAGTGTCGTCCCACCTTCCAGGTAAAGAAACTGAGCACTTAATCAAATGACCTAATATACTTCCCTGGTGGTCTAGACGATAAAGCGTCTGCTGGGGAGACCCAGGTTCGATCCCTGGGTTGGGAATATCCCCTGGAGAAGGAAATGGCAACCCACTCCAGTACTCTTGCCTGGAAAATCCCATGGATGGAGGAGCCTGGTGGGCTACAGTCCATGGGGTCGCAAAGAATTGGACACAACTGAGCGACTTCACTTTCTTTCTTTCTTTTTAATATCCTAAGCCTCGAATCTAGAACATCTTTAAGAATGTCTTAGATCTACTTCTGTCCTTTGTTCTTACAAAAAAAAAAAGATGGAAAGCAAATACTTTTCATATCCTAGATCTGAATACGATCATGAGAGTCAATTTCTATGTCCTTCCAAGCTCCTTCCTGAACTGATTCACATCAAAACCTGCCCTATCTCTTCTAATAGAAAAGAGACATACCCTTATGCTTAAGACATGTGTGGAGAAATAATTTATTTAGCATTTTATCTAGCATTTGCAGTAAGACCCACTCCCATGTCACCTAATAGGACCCAAGATTGACTTAAGTGCAGTTAGTCCAGTGAGTATGTGTTAGCCCCAGGCACTGTGCCAGACTCTGAAAAGACAAAGAGATGGATTTCCAGAATGCTGTGTTCTTTAACTTTTAAATATTTCTTTGCCTGCATTGGGTCTGGATTGTGGGGCGCAGGATCTTTGTTGTGGCATGCTAGCCTCTCTCTAGCTGTGGTGCTGCAGCTCCAGGGTGCATGGGCTCAGTAGTTGCCTCTAGCGGGCTTAGTTGCCCCGCATGGCATGTGGGATCTTAGTTCCCAGACTAGGGATTGAACCCACATCCCCTCTGTTGGAAGGCAGATTCTTAACCACGGGACCACCAGGGAAGTCCCTGCCATGTACTTTAAACACCTTCCTGCCTGCCTTATTGTGACCTTCACAGGTCACCATCTCAGTGAAGCCCTTTGAACCTCCCCCACAACAGTTACTCCTCTGTTCTTCTCTTCACTCTATCCATATCTTATCTGTAGTACTTACCATTCTGCATTGCAACTGCTTGCTCTCCTGTATATCTCCATCACTAAATCTAACTCTTTTAAGTATCTTAATCCATCTATATTTTCCTAGTACAGTGTCTGTGACCTCAACGAGTGTGTGAGAAGTTACAATGGTTAGATGACTGTGCTTATCATCCTGTTGGTCATTCATGGGTAGATTGACAAATGTTTCTTGTCCCTGCTGTTTGCCAGGCTCTGTGCCTTTAGATACAGAGAAGAAACACATACTGCATTGCCTAGTAGAGTCAGGAAAACATTGATGACACTGTGTGGTACATGCCACCTGTGAGCTATAGACAATATGAAAAGAAGAGGTGAGATCTCGGAAGCCACTGCTGAAGGATTTGAGTCTAGAAGCAGATTGATTAGGAGTTGGCCAGGGTCAGTGGGTTCTTCTAGGCCCTGGGAATTTACGCAGTGACAGGGGAGGCAGAGGAGCTAATATGTTCAGGGATCTGCAAAACTCAAACGTGTCTGGAGCCCAGAGGCCATGAGCATGGCGAGAAGATAAGACTGTGCTTCTAGCTGTGGTTATTGACTCAGGCCAGATCCTGCAGGGCTTTGTTGCCCTGTCTGGGGGACAAGGAAGGCTCTGTGAGAAGTGGACTGACCAGCTGTGTGTTGAGTTTGCAAGCCTTGAAACCTAGCATTTCCATTCAGGGAATTCCATGTATAAGTTTGGAAAGGTGAACAAAAACATACAAAAATTTTATCATAGTAGAAAAAACTAGAAACAACCAAAATTTTTGCTTACAAAGAACTGATCAAATAAACCATGAGATAACCATATATAGAGTTAAATAATCGTAATTTTTAAAAATAGATAATGCCATATGTATCTCAGGGTATTGTGCAAAGCGTTTTGTTCTGTTTTTCTTTGAGTAAAAAAGTTGGGCAAGTAGAGCTTTTATGGTGTCTGATATTTTTCTTAAAAATCTCAATTAGCCAAAGGTTACCATGTGTTACGTGTGTAAAGTGAGTCCATGGTTTCTGTTACATTATTCTCTGTACTTTTTTATGTTTGGGAATTTTAATAATTTAAAAAGAAAAAAGAAAGCAAGTCATATAGTAGTATGTTTAGCGTCCTGTTTGTTTACAAAATGTTTTCTATACCTCCACATTTTTATACGCTTAGAACAGCTGATGAGATACCCACCAAACAAGCTGCTGAGAGGGAAGAAAGATGAGCAGAGCAGGAGGACCTTTTACCTACCGTTTCCTGTACTTTGGTGGTGTTTTTTTGTTTGTTCATTACTCTTTGAGAAGAGATGGAAGTGAAAAGGGTTGATGAAGAGCAGCAAGAACTGGCGCAGCCCAGCACTTCCCTGAATAGACTGGACATGGAACAGAGGGCCCCTGACATCAGGAACTGCAAGTTGGGGTCCTGCTGGGATGGAAACTGGTTCCCCTGGATAGGCACCCCAGAATAACTGGCAGGTGGACCTCTTCCCTACTCTGGCGAGGTTAGATTCTTAAGAGTTAACTTGAAAATTCACTGCCAAGCACATTTAGTCAATAAGCTTACTCTTCTCACTCTACTGATTAGTTTCTCACAGAGACAGTGGTTGTATTTAGTTCAGGGTCAGAACTTAAATGTTGTGTTTGTGTTTTTCCCTAGAGAATCCAGCCTCAGCTCCCAGAAGAAGATGGTGATCACAGTGACAAAGAAGATGAACAGCCCCAAGTGGTGGTTTTAAAAAAGGGAGATCTGTCAGCTGAAGAAGTCATGAAAATTAAGGCAGAAATAAAGGCTGCCAGAGCAGGTATGTCTGAAAGTAAGCTGGTTTTCCCACCAATTTAACGTTAGGTATGAAATCATTTTATATAATGGTATGGTATGTTTGATATTTCTCCTGGCAGTCTTGATTCCAGCTTGTGCTTCTTCCAGCCCAGCGTTTCTCATGATGTACTCTGCATATAAATTAAATAAGCAGCGGGACAATATACAGCCTTGATGTACTCCTTCTCCTATTTGGAACCAGCTTGTTGTTCCATGTTCACTTGTAACTGTTGCTTCCTGACCTGCATACACGTTTTTCAAGATGCAGGTCAGGTGGTCTGGTATTCCCATCTCTTGAAGAATTTTCCACAGTTTGTTCTGATCACACAGTCAAGGCTTTGGCATAGTCAGTAAAGCAGAAATAGGTGTTTTTCTGGAACTCTCTTGCTTTTTTGATGATACAGTGAATGTTGGCAATTTGATCTCTGGTTCCTCTCCCTTTTCTAAAACCAGCTTGACCATCTGGAAGTTCATGGTTCACGTACTGCTGAAGCCTGGCTTGGAGAATTTTGAGCATTACTTTACTAGCGTGTGAGATGAGTGCAATTGTGCAGTAGTTTGAGCATTCTTTGGCATTGCCTTTCTTTGGGATTGGAATGAAAACTGACCTTTTCCAGTCCTGTGGCCACTGCTGAGTTTTCCAAATTTGCTGGCATGTTGAGTGCAGCACTTTCACAGCATCATCTTTCAGGATTTGAAAGAGCTCCACTGGAATTCCATCACCTCCACTAGCTTTGTTCATAGTGATGCTTTCTAAGGTCCATTTGACTTCACATTCCAGGATGTCTGGCTCTAGGTGAGTGATCACACCATCATGATTATCTGGGTCATGAAGATCTTTTTTGTACAGTTCTTCTGTGTATTCTTGCCATCTCTTCTTAATATCTTCTGCTTCTGTTAGGTCCATACCATTTCTGTCCTTTATCGAGCCCATCTTTGCATGAAATGTTCCCTTGGTATCTCTAATTTTCTTGAAGCGATCTCTAGTCTTTCCATTTCTGTTGTTTTCCTCTATTTCTTTGCAGTGATTGCTGAGGAAGGCTTTCTTATCTCTCCTTGCTATTCTTTAGAACTCTGCATTCAGATGCTTATATCTTTCCTTTTCTCCTTTGCTTTTCGCGTCTCTTCTTTTCACAGCTATTTGTAAGGCCTCCTCAGACAGCCATTTTGCTTTTTTGCATTTCTTTTCCATGGGGATGGTCTTGATCCCTGTCTCCTGTACAATGTCACGAACCTCCATCCATAGTTCATTAGGCACTCTATCAGATCTAGTCCCTTAAATCTATTTCTCACTTCCACTGTATAATCATAAGGGATTTGTTTAGGTCATACCTGAATGGTCTAGTGGTTTTCCCTACTTTCTTCAATTTAAGTCTGAATTTGGCAATAAGGAGTTCATGATCTGAGCCACAGTCAGCTCCGGTCTTGTTTTTGCTGACTGTATAGAGCTTCTCCATCCTTGGCTGCGAAGAATATAATCAATCTGATGTCGGTGTGTTGACCATCTGGTGGTGTCCATGTGTAGAATCTTCTCTTGTGTTGTTGGAAGAGGGTGTTTGCTATGACCAGTGTGTTCTCTTGGCAAAACTCTATTATCCTTTGCCCTGTTTCATTCCATACTCCAAGGCCAAATTTGCCTGTTACTCCAGGTGTTTCTTGACTTCCTACTTTTGCATTCCAGCCCCCTATAATGAAAAGGACATCTTTTTTGAGTGTTAGTTCTAAAAGGTCTTATAGGTCTTCATAGAACCATTCAACTTCAGCTTCTTCAGCGTTACTGAGTGGGGCATAGGCTTGGATTACCGTGATATTGAATTGTTTGCCTTAGAAACGAACAGAGATCATTCTGTTGTTTTTGAGATTGCATCCAAGTACTGCATTTTGGACTCCTTTGTTGACCATGATGGCTACTCCATTTCTTCTAAGGGATTCCTGCCCGCAGTAGTAGATACAATGGTCATCTGAGTTAAATTCACCCATTCCAGTCCATTTTAGTTCGCTGATTCCTAGAATGTCGACGTCTACTCTTGCCATCTCCTGTTTGACCACTTCCAATTTGCCTTGATTCATGGACCTGACATTCCAGGTTCCTATGCAATATTGCTCTTTACAGCATCGGACCTTGCTTCCATCACCAGTCACATCCATAGCTGGGTATTGTTTTTGCTTTGGCTCCATCCCTTCATTCTTTCTGGAGTTATTTCTCCATTGATCTCCTGTAGTATATTGGGCACCTACTGACCCGGGGAGTTCCTCTTTCAGTATCCTATCATTTTGCCTTTTCATACTGTTCATAGGGTTCCCAAGGCAAGAATACTGAAGTAGTTTGCTGACCCTGATGCTGGGAGGGATTGGGGGCAGAAGGAGAAGAGGACGACAGAGGATGAGATGGCTGGATGGTATCACTGACTCGATGGGCATGAGTCTGAGTGAACTCTGGGAGTTGGACAGGGAGGCCTGGCGTGCTGCGATTCATGGGGTCGCAAAGAGTCGGACACGACTGAGCGACTGAAATGAACTGAACTGATGGTATGTTTGAAGGAGATAGTCCTAGTTCAAACTTCATTTACCAGATTTGTGACTCTGAACAAGTTATTTCACCTCTCAGTCTCAGCTACCTCATCAGTAAAATGGGAACAATAATTGTGGCCACCTTATTGGGTTGTTAAAAGGATTAAACGCAAATTTAAGTAAAAACATCCTTTTTTTTTTTTTTTTTTAAATAGCTGGTTAGGTTTACAAACTAGTCAGCAGAGGTCTATTTAGTGCCTGAAGTGTGGAATGCTATATAGCATTTTATTCATTATTTGTAAGTTTTTATTACATTGCTTTAGGAGGAAATGCTGGAGTTTCAAACAATCACGTTTCAAAATACTTAAAAATACAGCATGATTATGGATAACCAACAAGGACAGTAGTATCTGCCCAGTGGTATGTGGCAGCCTGGATGAGAGGGGAGTTTGGTGGAGAATGAAAACACGTATATGTACGCCTGAGTCATTCTGTTGTCCACCTGAGACTATCACAATATTGTTAATCAGCTGTACTCCAATACAGAATAAAAAGTTTAAAATATGTGCGTGTGTGTGTATCTCCTGATTGTTTTGAATTGGGGACTGCCAATATTACAGTATACTTCAGTAAATGAGTTTCTTTAGGTTTTTTATTAAGTGACTGCATGTGTTGTGGGTACATAGCTAGAGGGAACAGAGAAGAACAGGCTGAATTGACTCAAGGACATCCATAAATACAGTATGAGATTTTCTTGCCATCTGACTCTCCATTAAAGTCAAAATAATGAGAGAAAGAAAGTGTTTTAACTTTGTTTTTTGGTGCAGATGAAGAGCCACCTTCAGCTGATGGAAGAATTATGTATCGAAAACCAGTCAAGCGTTCCTCAGACGAAAAATATTCAGGTTTATCAGCAAGCTCAAAAAAGAAAAAGACAAAAGAAGAAGATGAAATAAATAAGCAGGACTCGGTTAAAAAGAACTCACAAAAGCAAATAAAAAACAGTAGCCTCCTTTCTTTTGACAATGAAGATGAAAATGAATAAATACATATTTTGGACTTCTTTAAAAACATATGGGATTTTTAGAAAATAACATCTGTTTTCCTATTATAAAGTAATATAAGTTCATTGAAGAAAATTTAGAAAATTCAGAAAACGTTCAGCAAGATAAAAACTATCTATCCATCAATACCCTTTTGACCTGAACTGCTAATTCTCTAACATTAACTACCACTAACATTTTATTTCCTGATGTGGGATGTGTGTGTATGTAAATTATATTTTTGTAACCAAATTTTTACTGTATTCTGTATGTTCTCTGTCCTGCTTCTCACTTGACATTGTATCATGAGTATTTTTCCAGGTCAGTAAAAATCAAAATCCTGACACTAATAACTACAGAGGATTTTGTAATTAAACATGTCCCATGTTTTATCGTCCTCTTCAGCAGAACCTCAGTTTGGATGAGGGAAATGATCATGGGCCTAGTTACCAGTACTTCCCCAGCTCCTGCTAAGGACAGCCTTGTGATAGCTCCGATAAATTAAGAGATACAAGTAGATCTTGAGCAAGGATCTAATACAGGGGACCGTGATACAAGTTCGGATCTACTGTATCACATGGTGACTATAGTTGTTACATGATTTAAAAAAAAAGGTACAAGTGGAAATCTGCTTCCTATGTATCTGATACAAAAGGACAGATTTGGCAAGCATGAACGGTTGTCCTCTCTCCATCCTGCCTGGAACACAAACATGCAACCAAGAAGTTCCAGAGCCATTTGGGGGCATGAAAAAGACAGCCACTTGTTCCAGCTGGTACACTGGACAGACTCCAGGAGCTTGGATCATGATGGCATGCCTGGAGGATCTGCTGTACCAGCCTTGGACTTACTGATCCATGAGGATAAACACCTCCACAGTTAAAGTTCAGTCGGGTTTCTGTGACACGCAGCCTAATGATACAATGGTAGAATGTGTGTGTATAGAAACCTCCAAGTGTATTTCTGATGATTTCCTTAGAATGAGTTGCTAGAAACAGAATTACTGGATCAAAGTATTTGAATATTTCTAAAGCTTTTGATGCTTTCTTTCAAATTGCTTTCTATGTAGTTTTACCATTTTATTCATACCACCTACAAGAAGCCACATCACCTCATCTCTGGTAACTGCACCACCATTGGACTGGCACCTTTATATTTTTGTCAATTTGATATATTGAAAATGGTGTTTAATAGTTCTATTTAACCAGCATTTTCTCTGACCAGGGAAGCCCAACTGTTTTTCATGTTACCTAAAAATTTTCCTCATTACAGCAAGTCCACCACATCTGGAGACTTATCAAGATCCCATTCTTCACCAGCCAGAAATTAGGAATTTCAGAGCTTCCATGTTATGAATTTGGTGCTACATCTGTCTTTCAGTTATTTTAAGACCTAATGTAAAGAGTCTCAAAAGTGATTCAAGTGAGTGGGCTCGCAAGTCCTGAAATAGGCTCTGTAAGTTACACAGACTAGTCCCATAGCCATTCTGCAGTGCTATCTTTAATGTGTACCCAACTTGTTATATAAACCAGGGTTTTTCTAGTCTGTATCACTGCTATATCTATTCTTGTACCAACACCCCACTGCTTTAATTACTGTAAATTTTAATATGTCTTAGGATCTACAGGTGGGAGTCTTGAGGACAGGGACCTTGTCTTACTTATCTCTGTATCTTTAGTACCCAGAACAGTATCCAACATATTAAGAGCATAATAAATACAATGAGAATGACTGTTTCTCTAATTTTTCAATAGGCTGGTGATTCTCAAAGTATAGATCCTAGACAAGCAGCATCAGCACCTCTGGGAACGTAAAGATGCAAATTTGTATGCCTTGCCTGAGAACCAGAAATTTAAGGTGTAGGGCCCAGCATTCTCTGTAAGAAGCCCACTCGAAGGTTCTGATGCTCACTCAAATTTGAGAAATACTGATAAAAGCCTATAGTAAGGGAGATGAAGCCAAAAATTTAAACAAGTAACATGGAAGACTGTTTAAAAGATCTTAAATTTTAAAATTTATCATACTGATGAAGTCCTGACCGTAGGTGATACTTCTGACAATGTAAGTGGTACCAGCCAGGAAGCACATCTGAAGAAAGCCCAAGATCAAGGTAGAGTGGCAGGTGAGATATGCTGAGCAGCCTTCACAACACTGTTTCACCTCCGTAAACTGCTTTCTAAGAACAGTGGGTCCTGTTAACTGCAGAATCTAGTTTTCTGAGAAAGATGAGTGAGTTTGGGGCCAGAGGGGAGAGGATAATCCTTTCCCCTCACCAGCCCCAGAGTGCCTCCTTGCTTCTCATGAATGGACCATATGTACAGGTTAGACAATTAGGCCAATAATGTGATCCCAAGGCTGAGGCAGGAAACCTATTAATAAAAAGACAAGCCTGGGAACTTCCGTAGTGGTCCAGTGGCTAAGCCTCCACACTCCCAATGCAAGGGACCAAAGTTCAGTCCCTGATGGGAACTGGATCCTAGTTGCTGCAACTAAGAGTTTGCATGCTGCAGCTAAGACTCAGTGCATCCAAGTTAGTTAACAAAAGAAGCCTGGAACATCTTGTGCCCCAAAGTAAGGAGGTCCTCAGGGGATAATGGGGGTATGTCAAAAGGACGGAAGGAGAAGAGAAGGGATAGGTCTTCCTTGCAAAGGAATCCTAATTAATCAGTGTAGGAGGAATGATGGAAATACAAAAATCACAGTTCTTCCTGGTGGTCCAGTGGTTAAGACTCCAGTTTCAATGCAGGGGACACTGGTTTGATCCCTGGATGGGGAACTAAAATCCTATGTGCCATGTAGTGTGGCCACCAAAAAAAAAAAAAAGAAAATTGGCAAATTCCACAGTAATAAGTTCCAGTGGGCTGAATGGTAGCCTCCAAAGAGTTTGGTCCTAATTCCTTGGAACCTGGGAATGTTACCTTATGTGGTAAAGTTTTTGCAGGTATGATTAAGGTTCTCAAGATAAAGAATCCTGGATTATCTGGATAGGCTCTAAAAACCATCACACATCTCTTTATAAGAGAGAGGCAGACAGATTTAGACATAGACAAGAAACTACAAAGAGAGGCTGAGAATGCTCACAGCTACCAGGAGCTGTAAGAAGACGATGCCCCCTGAAGTCTTCAGAGAGAGAGCAGACCTGCCAACACTGTGACTTCAGCCTAACAAAACTGATTTCAAACTTCTGACTTCTAGAACTCTAAGAGAATACATTTCTGTTCTTTTAAGCCATTGAGTTTGTGACAGTTTGTTACAGTGGCCATGGAAAACCAACACGTGGTGTTGGCAAGATTCATCAAAAGATATCAAAATTAGAGACTTCCCTGGTGGTCTGGTAGTTAAGACTATGCTTCTACTGCAGGGGGCTCAGGTTCGATTCCTTTTCAGGGATCCTGAGCTAAGATCCCACATGCCACATGTCACAGCCAAGGGAAAAAAGAAGTGTTTTTTTTGCCAGAAATATGCTGAAAAACAATATTTGCATAGTATCAAAGTATAGTTCCACCAGAGACTGATTAATTACAAAAAGAAAACTAGTCACTTAGAGTGGAGAACCAGGCAGGTGCCACATTATCTAAATGATCAAAGTAACATCACCAGTATACTGACATCATGACTTCCTGAAATGATGAACTGAGAAGGGCATATCACTTTCCAAAAGCCAGGAAGATTCCCCTACGGCCTTCCTGATGCCCTTTTCAAAGAGCGAAAGTCTTAATACCGAAGAGACCCAAATCCTAGCAGCTGACAAAGCACAGAATGTCAATACAGACACCAGAGCTTCTCTGCCAGTGTCAGTGCAAAGATGCCAGCTTATACTTTCTGCTTGGAAAAGGAAATAGCAACCCACTCCAGTGTTCTTGCCTGGAAAATCCCATGGATGGAGGAGCCTGGTAGGCTACAGTCCATGGGGTCACAAAGAGTCGGACACAACTGAGCGACTTCACTTTCTTTCTATAGTTTCTTTTGGAGAAGGAAATGGCAACCCACTCCAGTGTTCTTGCCTGGCGAATCCCAGGGACGAAGGGGCCTGGTGGGTTGTGGTCTATGGGTTGCAAAGAGTTGGACACGACTAGGCAACTAACACACACACACACGTATACTTTCTTCTGAGGAAGTCCTTTATTCTGAGATTATAGGTTTCTTATCTCTGGTGTTTCTTCTATGAAACAATGTTTATAATAAATGGTAGGTTAATTTAATATGCTTACTCTTCAAATTAAAAGGCAATAAATCTGTATTAGCTTCCAAAAAATATTTTGAAGTTTATGGCCAAGGAAAGCCAAACATCAAGGCCAGCTGTTTGATAGAATATTCCACAGTAACAGAAATGTTTTATATAATAGCTTTGCTATCCTTAGCCACAGGTCCATTGAGCACTTGGAATGTGGCTAGAGTGAGAAACTTAACTTTTCCTTCTGTTAATTTTAATTAGTTTACATATAGGAAATTCCCTGGTGGTCCAGTGGTTAGGACTCAGCACTTTCACTACCCAGGACTGGGGTTCAATCCCTGATCAGGGAACTAAAATCCCATAAGCCAAAGTATTTACATGCAATTAGCGGCCACTATATTGGACAGTACAGTTTTAGGTATTACTGGGGTAGACAGGAATTTTTTAACTCATTAGGAGTCCTGCAGCTCATGAGGAAGTCTTTCCCACTTTGTAAAGGTCAGAGATGTTTCTACATTTAACATGAAACAGTGCAAAATGCAATTATATCTGACTATGTGGCTCAAGATAACCAGGCCCATACAGTCAAATCAGGCAGCAGGCTCCCATTTCTGTGACCCTTTCCCCAGTCCTGGGCCCTGTCTCTCCAGAGGTTGTTGCTTTCAGAGCCTCACACTGCTATGGAAAGTCTCTTCACTGTATCTACTCGCACCAACCTACTGCTTCTCCCGAGACATACATGAGGTCTTTCAGACAGGAGAAAAAGGCTAGACAGAAGGCATCTGTCCAAGTGTCAGGTTAGGAACTCTCCACTGCCTCACAATCATTCTAGGCTAATGGCAGCCCCAAGTTTAATGTGATTTAGGCATATGTGGTCCCAGAAGCTGGCACAGAAGGGCCATTTAGTTATCATCATTGATTTGAATGTTTCCTTAGAGACTGGCAACAGTGACAGCACAGTCCTGGTCCCAGGAGCTGCTGGGGAGAGCTGAACAACTTTGTCAGCTGCAGGATGGGACCCTGAACTTTGTATCCATGTAGCTGATTCCCCAAATTCTCCAAGTCTAGTCATACCTTCTCGTGCTACTCATCCCATCACAGCCTCCATTCTCTCCAGTGCCTGGGTCCTTCTGAACCTGCAGTGTCAGATCTGAGAACACAAACTGTCTGTCCTACCACCTTGACACTGAGTCGTTCCCAGCCTTCTCCTCCCTACACCAATCCAGCCGTGCACCACTACACTCTTCCCCTCCTACCTGGTGCCCTGAGGAGACGGTAGCAGAGAGTCCATTTCCCATTGCCCCTACCTCTCCCTGGGTCAACAAGTCAAGCTGGGTCTCTGGTGCAACTGCGGCAGTACTGTCTACCTCCTGGAGATAGTTCTCTATAAAATTGTATGCAACAGAAGCTGGACATCCAATTAAAAATGAGGAAACATCCTGAACAGATACCTCACCAAAGAAGCTATACAGACAGCAAATAGGCATAGAAAGCTGTCCCACTTTGTATGTTATTGAAACACAAAACAATGAGCTACCACTACACACATATTAAAATTACTAAAGTCCAGATCACTGACAACACCAAGTGCTCACAAGAATGTGGAGCAATAGGAACTCTCTTCATTGCTGGTGGGAAATGCAAAGTGGTATTGCCACTTTGGAAGACAGTTTGGCCCTTTCTTACAAAACTAAATGTGATCCAGCAATTACACCCCAAGGTATGTACCCAAAGAACTTGAAAACTTATGTCCACACACAGACCTGAACACAGATGTTCATTGCAGCTATAACCGCCAAACTCTGAAAACAACCAAGATATACTTGAGTAGGTGAATGCATAAACTGTGGTACATCCAGACAATGGAATGTTATTCAGCACTAAAAAGAAATGAGCTGTCAAGCCATGAAAAGACATGGAGAAAATTAAATGCATATTACTAAGTGAAAATAACTAATTCAAAAATTACAAAACTACAATTCCAACTACATGACATTCGGGAAAAAGCAAAACTATAAAGACAATAAGATAAGTGGTTGCCAGGGATGGGGAGGACGTGAGGATAAACAGGTGGAGCACATAAGACTTCTAGGGCAGTGAAACTATTCTGTATGAAACAATAATGGTGCATACATGTCATTATATATTTATCCAAGCCCTTAGGATGCGTGACTCTTAAGAACCCTTATGTGCAGAGAAAGGAGAACCCTCCTATACTGTTGGTGGGAATGTAAATTGGTACAGCCACCATGGAGAACAGTATGGAGGTTTCTCAAAACTCTAAAAATAAGAGTTGCCATATGATCCAGCAATTCCACTCCAGACAAAACTATAATTCGAAAAGATACACACATCCCTATGTTCACAGAAAAACCATAATAGCCAAGACATGGAAACAACCTAAATGTCCAAAAAGAGATGAATGGATAAAAAAGATGTGGTACATACAGACAATGGAATATTACTCAGTCATAACAGAGAACAGAGTGATGCCATTTGCAGCAGCATGGATGAATCTAGAGATTGTTATGCTGAGTAAAGTGAGACAGAGAAAGACAAGTATCATATGATACCACTTATATGTGGGATCCAATAAAAAATGATACAAATGAACTTTTTTACAAAACAGAAACAAATAGAGAGCAGACTTGTGGTTGCGGCGGGGGTAGGGGGGGAAGGGGAGGATTCGATTGGGAGTTTGGGGCTATCAGATTCAAACTATTATATATAGAATGGATAAACAACAAGATCCTACTGCATAACACAGGGAAATATATTCAATATCTTGCGATAAGCCATAATGGAAAAGAATATGTATATACATATGTGTTGTTTTTGTTATTTAGTCACTCAGTCATGTCCGACTCTTCTGTGTCCCCTGGACTGTAACCCACCAGACTCCTCTGTCCATGTGATTTCCCAGGCAAGACTATTGGAGTGGGTTACCATTTCCCTCTCCAGAGGATCTTCCCAACCCAGGGATTGAACCCAAGTCTCCTGCATTGGCAGGTGGACTCTTTATCACTGAGCCACCTGGGAAGCCCATACATATGTGTATATACGTTTACACACACACACACACACAATGTGGCCTTCCCAGGTGGAAATGGTAACCCACTCCAATATTCTCGCCTGGGAAATCACATGGACAGAGGAGCCTGGTGGGTTACAGTCCAGGGGACACAGAAGAGTCGGACATGACTGAGTGACTGAGCACATATGTGCATATATTTCTGAATTATTTTGCTGTACACCAGAAACTAACACAACATTGTAAATCAACTATACTTCAATTTTTTTTTTAAAGAGTCAACCCTAACTTAAAACTGTGAACTTTTAGTTCATGGTATGTAGGTTCATGACTGTAACGACTGTATCACCCAGATGCAGGACACTGGGAGTGGGGAGATTTTACATGTATCAGAACTCCATGTACTTTCTATTCAGTCCTGCTGTGAACCCAAAACTGTTCTTTAAAAGTCTGTTTTCAGGGACTTGCCTGGTAGTCTAATGGGTAAGACTCCGTGGTTGGGAATCCATGCCTCCACTGCAGGGGGCATGAGTTTGACCCTTGGTTGGGGAACTAAGAATCTGCATGCAGCATGGTACAGCCAAAAGGAGAAAAAAAAAAGGTCTGTTTCCAAAAAAGGAAGAAAACATATTTCCTTGCTTATAATCATCTATCTCTGGAAGGAAAACAAGAAACTGATAATATTGGTTATCTGGAATGGCTGGCAAAAAGGCTTTTCACTATTTTCTTTTGTACTTTTAAAACTTTAAACCATAAGCTTGTATCATCCAGTCAAAAAAATTAATGAAATTTTTAAAAATAAAATTAAATCCTAAGGCAATAACTTAAAATGATGAAAAAGCTTTATATACAAACATGTGTCACCAGTGAATTAATAATATTACTAACAAGAGAACATACCATGTGTCAGGCAATGCACTAAGTGGACGAGTGGATTTATAAGAAAAAAATGGCATTAATTTAAATATCAAACGAGAAACAAGTCACTAAATTATGAATAATTCAGTAAAATGTTAGGCAGCCATTGAAACAAGGTTTATAGGAAGTCTTTAATAGTATGGCTAAATTCTTATGTTAAATCAATAGCAAGATATAACACAATTATCATAGTTACTTTTTTTTTCTTGCCATGCAGCTTGTGGGACCCTAGTTCCCTGACCAGGGATTGAATCTGGGCCCACAGCAGTGGACATGCAGAGACCTAACCACTGGATCACTAGGGTATCCCCCAGTTACTTTCTTTAAATGAAAGAAAGAAAAACTAAGCAGAGAAGAAAGGCTAGAATAAATATACTAAAGTAACTTATTTTAGTGTATTTATTTGATAAAAGCATATAATTTTAATTTTCCACTCTTATAATTGTGTTTCAGTAAGTACACACTACTGTAAGTTGAAAAAAATACCCCCCCTTTTTTTTCTTTAATGGTTTTCACAATTTTGGCATCTCACATAATGGAAAGGTTCAGTGATGGAAAAGTACCTGTGAGTTTGGTACTATAAAAACCAGGATCTACACTGAAAATCAACTCTGACATTACCTATTTGACTTCAAGGAAATCAAGTTCCTTTCTCTTTTTTCTTGACTCTGGCATTTGGAAAACAGCTCCTACGTTTCTTACAAGGGTACATTTTAGTGTCAGATATGCTTGTTTACATTGAGCAGCTTATTAGCATTGCATGAAGCACAATCAAAAGTATCCTTTGATTTCTTTGCTTCTTTTGAGCTGCTGGTGGTGGCCAGATCCTCATTAGAAAGCCCGAGCCAGACACTGACATGACTCAAACCATCAATACAGTCGCATACCATGCCAAACCTGATTCTGATCAGCGCTTCTGCACACAGTATATCATCTATGAGGACTTATCTAATCATCGCCCAGAAAGGGTTCAGCAGGGCAAAGTCTGGATGGCTCCTTCCAGCTGGTTTATAGATTGTGTGATGTCCTTTGAGTTGTTCCCTCTTGACAACTGAACTCGCACAGTGTGATAACCTAGTGATTGCACTGTTTTCATCAGTCACATTTTTACAAATAGGTAGACTCATTCATTGGAGAAGGCGATGGCACCCCACTCCAGTACTCTTGCCTGGAAAATCCCATGGATGGAGGAGCCTGGTGGGCTGCAGTCCATGGGGTCGCTAACAGTCGGACACGACTAAGCGACTTCTCTTTCCCCTTTGAGCTTTAAGAAGCCATTCATTGTTGTGAGGCACTCCCATCTGCATATCTCTGTATCTCCAGTATTCTTACCTGGAGAATCCCACAGACAGAGGAGACTGGCAGGCTACAGTCCACAGGTTTGCGAAGTCGGACACAACTGAAGCAACTTAGCACAGCATACATACAATGGATCTAAAAATCTACATAAAGCTCTTTAGAGTACCCAAAATGTTCACACAAATCTCAGTAATTTCTTCCTTCTCTGATTAAATTTGAATTTTTTTCAAGGAAAAACTGGTCTTAAATGTGTTCTCCTATTTAAATCTTCACATCATAGCTTAAATAGCCTTCTGTAGATTAAGTATGAAATCACAGTCCAATTACAAGAATATTCTTTAGAAAAAATACATTATGGAACCAAAAGAAAAAGGGTGTTGAACTTTGTTTTCAATAACAAATTTATTAACTTCTGGAACATCTATCATTCAAAATCAACTAACGGCAGTTAGTTATTATATACAATTCATTTTATTCTCAAGATAACCATAGTAAGTATCATCATTATTTTTTAGGGGGGATGGGAAAAACTGAGGCTCAGACAGGTAAGGTCAGACACCCATTAAGTGGCAGAGAAGCCCTCAAACTCAAGACTGTCTAGTTCTATTTTCTTAACTTTTAGGACACAATTGCCTCTTGTGCAACACATGAAATATTCATCCCAGCCAAAGACTGAATCCTAATCTCCTAAGAATTTTGAAAAAAAAAATTTGTTTTCATATTTCACCCTGGTTGTATCTCGAGTTTATTCTCCAGCATGAAGCCTCTGATGTCGTGCAAGTGCTAAGCTAGTGCTGAATCCTAATCTCCTAAGAATTTTGGAAAAAAACCTTGTTTTCATATTTCACCCTGGTTGTATCTCGAGTGTATTCTCCAGCATGAAGCCTCTGATGTCGCGCAAGTGCTGAGCTGTGCCTGAAGGATTTCCCACAGTCAGCATGCTCATAAGGTTTCTCTCCAGTGTGAATTCTGTAATGTTCACTAAGGTGTGCTTGCTTGCAGAAGGTTTTTTCACACTCACTACACTTATAAAGTTTCTCTCCAGTGTGAGTCCTCTCATGTTCAACAAGGGAAGAGTTCTGAGTGAAAGCTTTACCACATTTGGTACATGTATAGGGCTTCTCTCCTGAGTGGATCCTCCAATGCTGCATGAGGCATGCTCTCTGATTAAAGGCTTTCCCACAGTCATTACACTTATAAGGTCTATCTCCAGAATGACTTCTCTGATGACGAGTAAGGCATATCCTCTGACTGAAGGCTTTGCCACACTCATCACATTTACAGGGTTTCTCTCCAGTGTAAACTCGCAGGTGTTTAATAAGGGATGGACTCTGATAAAAGGCTTTGCCACATTCACTGCATTTATATGGTTTTTTTCCCCAGTATGAATTCTCAGATGCTGGATGAGCCCTGCTTTTGTTTGAAAAGCTTTCTCACATTCATTACGTTTATAAGGTTTCTCTTCTGTATGAATCTTAAGATGTTGAGTAAGATTTGACTGTTTACGGAAACAAGTTCCACATTCAGTACATACATAGAACTTCTCTCCTGTGTGAATCCTCTGAGGCTGGGTAAGAGATGATCTCTGAGTAAAACACTTCCCACATTCACTACATTCTGAAGGTTTCTTCTACCTGTTAAATCTCTGATGTTTCATGTGCAGTGAAATCTGGCTGGAACTCATGCTGTCTGTAACAATAAAAGGAGTCTGATAGGCTCCAGTTTACAAGAAATGTTCTGTCAAATTCATAATATTTACAAGGTACTTTCTCGAAGATAATTGTCTTTAGAGTAACACTGCTCTCCTGTAAAAGGTCTGTGTGCCTGTGGTGTCCTCCCAGTCATTCCTCACAGTTTCCCCTCCTAGTCCTTGTTCAGCATGCATCTTCAACTTCTCCTAATGCAAACCTCAGATGACCAGGTTCTCGGATCTTCCACATCTTTTCAAGTCATTTAACACTGTGCCATCAGGCTTGGTTTTCTCACCTGAAAAAAATTCACAAAGGAAAATATCCTACGTGCAGAACAGAGGACCTGCATTGTAGAGCCCTGATTTTTATCCTCTTGTCAATAACAGAGGAAGATTACAATGATGGAGCAGGGATTAGAATAGGTGATTGGCAGAAAGAGATTAAATAATGACAGGTCTTGGGAAATCTATAAACTTCCCTATTGTGATTTATTCTGAAACACACAAATAGTAAAACCTGATCCAGTAATTTAGGATTATCCAGACTGATAAATAGAATAATAAGATACTAATCTTGGGAACTCCGGGAGTTGGTGATGGACAGGGAGGCCTGGCGTGCTGCTATTCATGGGGTCACAAAGAGTCGGACACGACTGAGAGACTGAACTGAACTGAATCTTGGGTAACTTAAGTGTTGGGGAAAATTACTACTCACCTAGTCTCTAGTCCTCAAAAAAATGGGTGAAAAGTAATGATGTTTCCTTTGGTTGCCTATAGTAGTATCTTCACAGACTAGTGATAACTGAAGAGCTTCTCTGTCAAGATTTCAAAGGTCATCCAGGCTGTAACATTTGCTAGGTCCATCTCAACAATCCTTCCCTATTCACTCACCTTGATAATGTCTCTTTGGACCTCTCTCTCTCCAAAACATTCAGCATCCACTGCTCTCCCCCTACATACAATTGGGAAATCTCATAGGTTTGGAAACTAGAGCTCTGCTCAATGAAAGAAACTAATATACCACTGTTTTGTTTACAGAAAAATAAGATAGAGGTGGTCCTTAGGGAAGAAGACCCTACTGGATAGTAACTTCACTACAACCAGGATCTGGCCCTCACCTTTGAAGCCAAAAAAATTCTTCATTATCTGACATGTACTAATCAAATTCACAAGGAGAATGATGTAGCAAACACAAAGTCACTTTACTAGTTTACAGTGAAAATTTTTTATGCTTAACATCCAGCTGGTTAATTCATTCTCCCCACTATAGAAAAACTGTATGACAACCAAATTGTCATCAGGACACGCCTCAGGAAGCACAGAAGTGGAGAAAGAGTGGACTACTTAGACAATCTTAACAGCATCAAACTTTGATGCACTCATAAAGCTGCACAGAATCAGAGAAGAAATATTCAGGCACCCCACCATCAGAGCAATCTCTTCTCTAGATGGTCTGGAGACACAAACACATTCTTATTTCCTGAGGCCACCTTCTATTTTAATTATACAAGTTACACATGAATGTATCCTCATTTAAAAATATTATAATAACACGAAGGTATATAGGATAAAACTGTAATTTGTATAACCATCACCACTCCACTCTACCAGAACAAACCCATCTCCTTCCCAGAGATAATTTGTAGTATATACTTTCAGTCTTTTTTCTACATATTTTTTACACATATATAGCATTTGATTTTTTTACATAAATAAAATTGTTTCTAGATGCTGCTATGCAATTTGATGCTTTTTTCACTAAGGAATATGTCTTTGAGATCATTTCATGTTTATACATATGGATCTACTGGGGCTGAGAGTCAACTGGTATACACTGGTATATCTGCACAAATGGTTTACAGTCATAATCGCCAATATACACAAACAGATCATGCAGTTCTATGTCAAAAAAAAAAATCAAAACATAGGCAGAAGATCTAAATAGACATTTCTTCAAAGAAGAATTACAGATGGACAAAAAGTACATGAAAAGATCTCAACATCACTAATCAGAGAAACACAAATCAAAACTACAATGAGGTATAGCCTCACACTGGTCAGAATGGTCATCATTGAAATACAATTAATGCTGGAGAGGGTGTGGAGAAAAGGGTACCCTCTTATACTGTTGGTGAGAATGGAAATTGGTAAGAGCCACTATGAAGAACAGTAGGGAAGTTTCTTAAAAAGCTAAATGTAGCCCTATCATATGATCCAGCAATCTCACTCTTGGGTATATACAGAGAAAGCCATAATTGGAAAAGGTACATACACTCCAATGTTCACTGCAGCACAATTTACAATAGCCAAGACATGGAAGCAACCTAAATGTCCATCAACAGAGGAATGGATAAAGAAGATATGATACACATATACAATGGAATATTACTCAGTCCTAAAGGAGAACAAAATAATTCCTTTTACAGTAACATGTTTGGACTTAAAGATGAACTAAGTGAAGTAAAGAGGAACTAAAAAGCCTCCTGATGAAAGTGAAAGTGGAAAGTGAAAAAGTTGGCTTAAAGCTCAGCATTCAGAAAACGAGGATCATGGCATCCGGTCCCATCACTTCATGGGAAATAGATGGGGAAACAGTGGAAACAGTGTCAGACTATTTCTGGGGGCTCCAAAATCACTGCAGATGGTGACTGCAGCCATGAAATTAAAAGACGCTTACTTCTTGGAAGAAAAGTTATGACCAACCTAGATAGCATATTGAAAAGTAGAGACATTACTTTGCCAACAAAGGTCCGTCTAGTCAAGGCTATGGTTTTTCCAGTGGTCATGTATGGATGTGAGAGATGGACTGTGAAGAAAGCTGAGCACTGAAGAATTGATGCTTTTGAACTGTGGTGTTGGAGAAGAC
This sequence comes from Bos indicus, assembly GCF_029378745.1. Lineage (NCBI taxonomy): Eukaryota > Metazoa > Chordata > Mammalia > Artiodactyla > Bovidae > Bos > Bos indicus. The sequence goes on along the minus strand of NC_091781.1, from coordinate 16,382,027 downwards.
TCTTGAGAGTCCCTTGGACTGCAAGGAGATCCAACCAGTCCATTCTGAAGGAGATCAGCCCTGGGATTTCTTTGGAAGGAATGATGCTAAAGCTGAAACTCCCAGTACTTTGGCCACCTCATGCGAAGATTTGACTCATTGGAAAAGACTCTGATGCTGGAAGGCATTGGGGGCAGGAGGAGAAGGGGACGACAGAGGATGATATGGCTGGATGGCATCACCGATTCGATGGACGTGAGTTTGAGTGAACTCCGGGAGTTGGTGATGGACAGGGAGGCCTGGCGCATGGGGTCGCAAAGACACGACTGAGCGACTAAACTGAATTGAAGTGAAGTAAAGTAGACAGAGAAAGACAAATACTATATGATATCCTCATATGTGGACTCTAATTTAAAAAAAATGATACAAATGAACTTATTTACAAAACAGAAACAGACTTACAGATTTTGAAAACAAATGTATGGTTACCAAAAGGGAAACGTGGGCAGAAGGGATAAATCAGGAGCTTGGAATTAACATACACACACTACTATTTATAAGATTGATAACCAACAAAGACCTACTCTACAGCACAGGGAACTCTATTCAGTATTCTTTGATAACCTATATGAGGAAACAATCTGAAAAAGACTGAATATATGTATATGTATAACTGAATCACTTTGCTGTACACCTGAAATTAACATAACATTGTAAGTCAACTATAATACATTTTTTTTAATGGTTTATGGTCAGAGACTGATCTGATTGGGCAGTCTTGTACCACAATGGTTGTTAATAAAGTGACTATTTTGTGTGAATTTATCTTTATCTGCTGTATAAAACTTCCATTATGGACATACTAAACACAAAAATAAACTCTAAGTGGTTCACACAGCTAAATAGAAAACCAAAACTCTAAGCACGTCTTTATTTCCTCTAATTTTATTGTCCCCAAACAAAAATCATTTTGTTTTCTTAATTATATAGAATGAAACATATCATAAAAAATGATTAGGCCAAAAATGAAATTACCTGAAACCCTACCATCCAAAAGAAACTGTTGACATTTTTCTTCTAGGATCTCTCAGAGCACACATAGACACATACGTATACATGTATTGCGTGTACATATTAGACTAGAATGAATTCTTTGGGAAATAAATAGTCGTATCTATTCACAGAGTTCCCATTACCTAAAAATCCAGTTCACCTAGAACTATTCTTACTAAGTTTAACAGATACCCAGGCTCCACATTGCCTTCTGATGGCCAATAACAATGGTTGTGATTACTCTAGCTCTTGTTCCAAACAAAGCCAGGAACCCATTGCATACCCTCTGGGGAAACATTTAATTCACCTTTACAACGGGTCTTCCAATAATTTATATCAGTTTCTTTTTATTTACTTATTTGGCTGTGCCAGATCTTAGCTTTGGCATGTGGGATCTTGAGCTGTGGCATGGAAACTTAGTTGCACTATGTGGGATCTATTTCCTTGACCAGGGATGGAACCTGGGGCCCCTGCATTGGGAACAAAGCATCTTAGCCACTGGACCAACCAGGGATGTCCTTACTATCAGTTTCTGACCACTACATGATTAGACCATCATACTTAGCAATTCAGTGAGTGGTTTCAGGGTGTTCCACCTGACTTGAGTTTAAGTATCCATGATAATAAATTACTGCACACTCTGATCTATCCTGTAACCAATTACTCCAGAGCCTTCTTTCACAACGAGCCACTCTCCTCTAATTTGAGTAAGATGGTCCCATTTCTGGAGAGTTCTGTGTTTGCAGTCTGCAAGGTCTAGGTTTAGCGGTCACTTGGTGGTTTCCACCTTAAGTCTGCCTAATGATGGCCCATAACACTCCCATAGCAACCCATCCTGGGCTCTAGTTAGATTTCACTTACCCAGAGACAAGTTGTTAGGGATGCAAGCAACACTCGTTTGCCTCCTGGACACACTTCCCATGAGGAAGAGTAGGAATCTGAGGTGCAGAGGGACGAGAAAGACTACCCATAAACTGTTAGCTTACTTTACTTCTTTCATACTCTAGATTCAGGGGAATCCAGGAATATCCCATCCATACCCAAAATGACTATTTTAAGTCTAAATGAAAGCATGTCATTCTCCTGGGAGAGTATCACTAATGATGAAAAGTCAGGGAGAGGTCACAATGCACAAAAAAAGAGGGCTGGTGCCCTTAAGGACCAAGCATCCTGGGGTAAAATTTCTCCACCAGGAATAAGATTGGAGCCCACCAACCAACATCCCCCACCCTACCCCATACACACACTCCAAACCTAATGGAGAAGTCCCTGATTTCAAAAATCAAAGACTGTGGGGCAATAGTGAAAGGCAATGAGACAAGCACTAGACTGAATCAAAATGTCTGGGTTCTAGTCTCTGCTCTTCCACTATCTCATTTGCTAACCTGAAGCAAGTCACTCAACTTCAGTTGTGATTTCATTTTTTTTTTAAATCTGTGAAATGAAAAATTAGATTTTTTTAATCTGTGGAAAAAAAAAATATTTAAAGCTTCCTCTAGTACCAACATTTTGTGATCCTTTGACTCCAAAGATAGATGGGGAAAAAGCAAAAATCTCAAATCAAGCCCTTTCACTCCCTCTTTGATTGAAGCTCGTTATTCATTTATTTGAAAAGTACTAAGTGAGCAGCCACTATTTGTCAAGCAGTGAGATGGCCTCTTGTTAAGAATAAGCTGAGGGACTTCCCTGGTAGTCCAGTGGTTAAGACTCTGGGCTTCCACAGCAGGGAGCATGGGTCTGATCCCTGCTCAGGGAACTAAGATCCTGCATGCTGCCTGGCATGGCCAAAATAAATAAACAAATAGGCTAAGTGTGATAGGGCCCACATGGGGTCTCATTGATTAGACAGCTTGTTATGTCAACCTCGAAAACAGATAATAAATCAGGTGATCTGTGAGACTGACCAAATTGCCCAAATGTCATCCTGTTATCTCACTGGAGTCTATCTTCTCAAAGCTGTGAGACCACCAGATTCCAGACCTCTGGCTACATGACTATCCCTTCAGAGAATTTTTCATTGGTGGAGTATAAGAAGGACTCCATCAGAAAGGGAGAATGCTGGTTCTCCTTAAGAGCCAGTCATCCTCTTTTCCCTCTAATAAATCTCTTTTTCTTGCGTGACTGCCCGGCTCGTTTCTTTTTCTCTGCACTTGCCTTACAAAGTGAACAACAGGACAACACCCCAGCACTTAAGTGTCTCACAATCAGAGGCTGATGAATTTCAGGAAAATAAGACAGTCTCAGTGTGAAGCAGAATCTCCAACAAAAGACAGGGGAAGCCTATTGGAAGATGTTAGGGATCTCACCTAAGAGGAAAGGTTTTAGGAACCCCTATGAAGAAAAAGGAAAGAATACTGTATCAGAAGACAGTGACAGGATTTCCAGTCTAATCTGTCCCAATCCACTAGCACCTCTTGACACCGAACAAATTAATTACCTTCAAATTTCTAATTAGATTAATTCCCACCTCTAAACAATTTTAATATTCAGGTCAAGTATGAACCACATTACTTCCTCTAGAAAAGTTTTCTTTATCTTTCCAAGGCACTTTCTCAACATTCTAAAAGAATGTCACACATATCTACTGTAGTACTTTCCATTCTGTGTTTAACACTCTGATTACATTCCATCTCCCTCCACTAAACTTTGAAGACAAGTATATAACATGAGCTCGAAGCTGGCAGTCTCTTGGGTTTGAATCCACATTCCATCAGTTATTAGCCAACAAGTGGTATTGGGTAAGTTACTTTACCTTTTATGTGTTCCATTCTTAAATGTTAAATGGAGCTGCTAATTACCTTCATAGGGTTGAGATGATGTATAAACGATTTAATGCATGGACCGTATTTAGAATAATACCGGCTGATAAGCATACAATACATACTGCTGCTGCTGCTGCTAAGTCGCTCAGTCGTGTCCGACCCTCAGCGACCCCATGGGCTGCAGCCTTCCAGGCTCTTCAGTCCATGGGATTTTCCAGGCAAGAGTACTGGAGTGGGGTGCCATTGCCTTCTCCGACAATACATAGCACCCGCTGTTAAACTGTTGAGTCTGGAGGTCTTCACACAGCACCTACCCTGTTGCTATTAGGAATAAAAACTTACTGAAAGGAAAGAGATAACTTGCACATTCACTTATTCAACCCGCACAACTTTGTGAAGTGGCAAAACGAGGGATAGTATTCGTTTCTAGGAGACAGAAAACGGAAGTAACCCACGAGTTCGCTCACTCAAGTACAAATAAATGGAGCCCGGCCTCCCAGACCAGGGCTCTGGTACAGCCTTCGTCCCTCCCTCTCCAAGGGAGCCGGTCCCAACCCCCCGGCCTGTGCTCCAAAGGCCTGGCTCGCCCGAAAAGAAGAGGCGTTGAGGCCAGCTCAACTCCTGGGACCAGCCGCAGCCGGGGACGGCTAAATCTGCTCACCAAGCGAACCGCGAGGCACCGCCCGCCGCACTTCTCCGCCCTCTCGCGTCTGCGGGTTCCCAGGCGCAGGTCCGCCTGCGCTCCGGCCCAGCCTGACGCCAATACGCCGCACCAGCAAATGCAGCCGTCTCCTCCCTGGCAAGCCGCCGGGCTTCCTCCTCCGCCCCAAAACAGTCGCAAACGCACCTCAGTATACCTCTTCCCCTAATAAGGATGCTGAAGTCAAGTGAGAGTCGGGGTCATCCCTGGGAACTCTCACCCCAGGTTAATTCACCCCTTCCCCAAAATTCTGTTCCAGGTCATCATCCTTTGAAGGTTTTCTGAAAGTTTCCTTAAACCTGGCTTCAACCATTCCTGCTACACATTCTCAACCGTCAGATACTTGGTCTCCTCAGAGGAACCAAAAACACCCTACTGCTCCGGCTGTTTAATCCACAATTGGCCAAAAGACAAGAGCTCTGCTTTGCCTTGAAGTCCCAGGTTCTCACTGTGTGAACCTGGTCAAGTTACCTACCCTTCTGTGCCACTTTCCTCACTTAGAAAGATATTAATTTCAAAGATACCAAATTTCATAGTGTTGCTGTCAGGATTAAATGAAGTTAATCCCAGCTCCAAGCCCCATTGACTGCAATGACTTACAGGACTTTCCCTGCCTTCAAGGTAGCACCCCTGCCCCCCTTCTGAGAAACTTTAGATCTTGCTGATCTTCATTCAGGCAATATTTACATATTCCAGGAATGAAGCCATGGGCAGCAGGGCACCTGACCCACTTCCAGGCATTTCCAATGATCTGCAAGCTCAGGTAAATAGGGCTGTCACCCAGGTTCGAGTCCTTCAGGAAGATTTCCTGGAAGGGGAATGGCAACCCACCCCAGTATTCTTGCCTGGAGAATACCATTGACAGAGGAGACTGGCAGGCTACAGTTCATGGGGTCACAAAGAGTCCGACACGACTGAGTGACTAACAGTGACTAACACTTCTTACCATCATATCCCTAGTGTGCAGTAGCAGGCTTTCAGGAAGCAGTTAAGTGAATGAGATGCAACAAAGTTACCTGCTCAAATTTCCAGATGGACAATATTGTAAAGTAATTAGCCTCCAATTAAAATAAATTTTTAAAAATTCCCAGATGGACCATTTTCACAAAATGGAGTCCATTTATGATGCTGAAAACAGGAGTGGAAATGCCAGACTGAAACCATCGCTGTCTTCAGCTAAAAGGGGACCCTTTGTAGAACTGTTAGCTGACAGGCCAGAGAACAACGTTGGGCTTGCCTTTCTTTTTACCCAGTGTCTCAGCCTCAGCAATTCGTTTGAATCAAATAGCATCTTCTTCCTCCATAGCCCTAACATTCCACATGCCAGAGATCCTAAGCCTACATATTTTTTCCCTTTTAGACTTCAAAGAATCTCTATCAAGAGGCTCTGCTGGGTGGAAACTAACGCTGCAGTGGGGTGCCCCAGGCAGAGCAGGTTACTAGAAACAGGAATCTGGGGCTTAACTGCAGTTTGTGATGAGCTTCTTCAATGAGAGGTGGAAAATGGATTGGAGTAATGGACACCAAAAAATCCCACTGAACTAAGATGACCTTAGCCCTGCTCTAGCCAGCAGCTGCAAGAAAGTGAAACTAGAGCTACCGGGGTCAAGACTAGATTTCTGCATTATGTAGGGGAAAAGATGGTGTTAAAATGCAGAATGAACTTATTTCTCCGCCTCACTTACATGCAATAAGGTCTTATTCTACAGGCCAAAAAGCTTCTCGATCTACAGTGAGCTTCTCCCATTCTCAGAATAAGGGCATAACAGACACAAGGAAAGAGGCATCATGGAGCAGAGGTACAATAAAGAGAAATCAGAGGGAAAAGCAAGGACACTGGAATTTCAGTTTCACCTGAGAATAGCTGTGTGACCTCAGGCAAGTTCAACCATCCTTCTGTCTTCCCTTCTCTCATTTTGTGGATCTCATGTGGCCTCATCTCATGTTCTTCTAAAGTCACAAATTACATTTCGACACACTGAATATAAGCAACACATTCTAATTCTTCATCATTCCAGAGCCCCAAGGTCTTCCATGTTCGGATTTTCAAGCTCAACTACTCTCCTGCCAAGCCAGCAACACTGCTCAGCTTATCTCTCTTACCACAAGGATATTCCAGTTCACATAGCTGCGCTTCTACACCTGCATGCATTTTCCTCTTCCTGTTGACCATGACATCAATATATCTGAAAACACTTTGTTAAACTATAATGGGACATTTAAATGCCTAATTTGTAACAGCACAACACCCCCCCAAATTTTTTGCTACATATTACTTTTGCTTATGAGATCCTCTCTGTATCAGAGTGGACCACACACTCTGTACCTTGGGGGAAGGTTCAGAATTCTTACTTCTGGCAAACACTTAATGACATACTCTTGTATTCACTGTACCTTTCTGCTAGTAACTGTGGACTTAAGTCACAACCTGCATTTGGGCATGGAGGATTGTCTGACTCAATTTTAGTTGAGCTCAACAGGTATTTACTGAGCACCTACTAAAGGCCAGAAACTGTGGATACAAAGATGAATAAATTTCACATGCCTCCTGCCCTGATGGAGCTGACAGTGGGAAGAAAAAGATTTGTAAACTAGCCATTATAAACTGAAGTGAAAGTTGCTCAGTCGTGTCTGACTCTTTGCAACCCCATGGACTGTACAGTCCATGGAATTCTCCAGGCCAGAATATTGAAGTGGGTAGCCATTCCCTTCTCCAGGGGATCTTCCCAACCCAGGTCTCCTGCATTGCAGGCAGTTTTTGCCAGCTGAGCCACAAGGGAAGCCCAAGAATACTGGAGTGGGTACCCTATCCCTTCTCCAGCGGATCTTCCTGACCCAGAAATTGAACTGGGGTCTCCTGCATTGCAGGTGGATTCTTTACCAACTGAGCTATCAACCATTATAACCTGATACATAAAATGATGAAGCCAAAAAGTACAGACATACAGAACATGTGACATCAGGGACAGCTTTGAAGAGTTGTTGCCTGAGTACATTCACAAGTGACAAATGAGAGCCTCCCAAGCAAGCAGAAGCAGGGAAGGGAAGCAGGCGATAGGAAGAGAATGCGCAAAGGTGCCAAACTAGAGTCCAATGATGATGAGTCACAGGAATTTGCACCATGGAATAGAACGTGCAAGGAATGCCCTCTGAAATGATGACGCAGGCACAGGCCAGATGAGGAGACTCAGGTACCCCTGGAGGCTAACACTTTATTCAGAGAGAACCACAGAGCTGCCACAGTTGTGTCTTGCAAAGACCATCCAGAAGACATGTGAAAGATGGCCCAGTGGTACAAGAAACTGCAAGACTAGTTGGGAAAATGGGGGAAAAGCCTAGGAAATAAATCAGGGAGCTTGGATAAAGCACTATCAGTGGGGGTGGCTTCCTAGTTTAGGAGTTATAAGTCAACTGGATATGGTGGTTGATTGGATATGATGAGGGAAGGCTGAGGAAGAAGCTAGCTTGAGGCCAAGCTGGAGAGACTTGATACATGGTGGGCCAGCAACTGACACAAAGTCAGGAGTAAATATCTGCATTTGTGAGAATATGGGATGAGGGTAAAGCTGATGAGTTTTTTCTTTCTGCTTCTCCAGGAAGTAAAAATGGTACCAGATTTTCTTAGCCTGAGGATTAAAATCTTGGTTTGTCCATTCCATTTTAGAAAATCTTTCTAACAACTGAGGCATCTTTCACCCTTAAGATTTTCTGACTTCTTCCTCAAGAAAACTCTCCCTTTCCTCTCTAACCTCCAGTCAAGACTCCAAAGACGGCAGTATATAAATATCACTCTAAATGTCAAGAAGTTCCTAAAGTTTTTGGTAAGCGAAGTTTGATTAAAATATATTAACTCAACAAATAACCATTTACTGAGCATTTACTATGTGCTAGCAATGAATTCTTTAGTGTTTGAAAAAATACAGACATTTGCTTTCCATGAGCATACAGTTTTCATAGGGTTGTTTTTTCCCCTAAGACATTAATTTATTCAATTATGAACTGCTCTATGGCAGGTTTGAGAACATTATCTTTATAGCTGGAGAGGGGAAAGTACGTTATTTCTGTCATATTCCCATTATTGGTAGTTACTAATGCTTATAAGACAGTTCCTCTGGGAAAAAAAATCAATGCTGAATTCCAAAGAACCATTCCAGAATTAACTTACTTTAGTTGTGTTTAATGGTCATATTTTTTAAAACTATATAAACTTCAGAGCATAGAAAACTATTTCAAATACCAATCAAAGGCTATCCTCATATAATCTTCCACAGCTGACTCTCTGGGTAGCAGTTAAGAACAAGAAAGAGAATGGAGAAGTAAAGGGGAAACATGCCCTTCTTTTCACTCAAAAAATAAAATGCCATCAGTCATGGCAAATCATGCTATCTTGATTTTCAGCGTTGAAAGAGGTAATTCTCTTTAGAATTCTTTCCAAATGCATCCCATGAGAAGGGTTCCTTAGATAGCTCTAGTTCACAAAGAATGCTAAACATCCTGGAATAATAAAGTCCTAATAAAAACAAACATCCGACTCTCATGAATCTATGATTATCTCCAGTGCTGGGACTTCCCTGATGGTCCAGTGGTTAAGACTCCACGCTTCCGCTGCAATGGGCACGGATTCGATCTTGGTAAGGAAACTCAGATTCCTTGTGCCAAGTGGCACAGTCAAAACAAAGCAAAAAACAAACCTCCAATGCCATGATTTCACAAAACCTAGCCTTCTCCGGTACAGTGACTTCATCATTGAAGCTTTCTCTAAGGACTGGCCCACCAATGCCCAAGTCCAGCCAACCTGAAAGGGGCTGCCTTCCTTTATCATGAATGCTTTCTCACCCTAAGGGCTAACAAACCAAATCCCAAGCTGATCCTAGCGGGCTCCTATCCCCTGGTCCCTGTGTACTAGTCGCCTAGTCAAACTGATAAGGGACAGGAATATGCCCTAGTCCAGGTCAGGAATATGTGGGTGGCTTGCTCAGTCACAGGCAGGCTTCCTGCTCTGAGGCCTCTTACCACTGGTAACCCAGCAAAAACCATTTCCTTTCTGGGTAAGCCAATAATTCCACAGGGACAAAAGATAGGTCTTCCTCTCTGTGACCCTCTGAGCAGATCTTCCTTCCCTCCCACAAACTGACAGCATTTGAGAAAAGCTTTGACTTATTTCCTTCTTAGCCCCAAGTGACCCTCTAGCTTTAAAGGATTGGGACAGATCTCCCTCACCCTGATAAAGTCTTCTTCACCATTCCTGTAGCGATCAGCCCAGTTCTTGCCATATATCCCGATATTTATTGAATAAATAAATTAATGACTCTGTTTTCATTTGTTTCTAACCTTCATGGGGCCACGTCCACAGATGGGCAGCCTTCCCACAATAGCCACCTCGGTCATTTAGAGGCTATTCAGCACCCCCTCAGAACAGCTGCCACTTTCACATTGAGCACCAGTTTGGAATGGCAACCCAGCCTAGTGAGCAGTGAACACAGGCGACAAGCTGGGGAGGTAAGGCAGGAGTGTAATAAGGGAAACACAGTGTTAACTTGATAAATGGCACCTCCAGCTATTAGAGTGCCCTAGGGAGAGGAATGGCAAGGAGCCAAGATTTCTCTGAAAAGTAGGAACTTCCTTCCTATCCTGTATTCCCAGATGCCCACCTGGAGTAGGCTCTGCATTCTCCAAATTTCCACCTCCATATGTGGGAATATTCTTCTGAGTATGGTGTCCAAGTCTCCTTTATCCTTCTCTCTAGGAACTGTTCCTGTGCCTCTCCCCTAGGCCAGATTCCTAGCACTCTCCCTAGAGAAACCATCACACGAATGCCAGATTTATTCAGCACTGTGAAGTTTCTGATGTCTGAAAAGGACTGAACTATGTCTAAAGAATTTTCCACAGTCAACACACTCATAAGGCTTCTCACCAGTGTGAATCCTGTAATGTTCACTAAGGTGTGCATACTTGCGGAAGGTTTTCTCACACTCACTACATTTATAGAGCTTCTCACCAGTGTGAGTTCTGTGATGTTCAGTAAGAGATGTGTTGTGAGCAAAGGCTTTCCCACATTCTTGACATTTATAGGGCTTCTCTCCAGTATGAATTCTCATATGCTGAGTGAGGCAGGTATTCTGGTTAAAGCCCTTTCCACATTCATTGCATTTATAGGGTTTTTCTCCAGTGTGACTTCTCTGATGCCGAATAAGGCAAATGCTCTGAATGAAAGCTTTACCACATTCACTGCATTTGTAGGGTCTTTCTCCTGTATGAATTCTCTGATGTTTAGTGAGTGGGGTGCTCTGAGCAAAAGCTTTGCCACATTCCTTACATTTATACGGTTTTTCTCCAGTATGAATTCGCTGGTGTTTAATAAGGGATGGGCTCTGACAAAAGGCTTTCCCACATTCCTTACATTTATAGGGTTTCTCTCCAGTATGAATTCTCTGATGCTGAGAGAGGTTTGCCTTTGTATGGAAAGTTTTCCCACACTCATCACATTTATACGGTTTTTCCCCAGTGTGAATTCTCTGATGTTGTGTAAGATTTGAGTGTTTGCGAAAAGAAGAGCCACATTCGTTGCATAAATAAGGTTTCTCACCAGTGTGAATTCTCTGATGATGAATGAGGTGTGTGTTCTGACTGAAGGCCTTCCCACATCTATTACATTTGTAAGGTTTTTCTCCAGTATGAGTTCTCTGGTGTTCAGTGAGATGTGAATGATTGCGGAAGGAATTCCCACATTCGTTACATTTATATGGTTTCTCTCCAGTGTGGATTCTCTGATGCTGAGTAAGAAATGATCGACATCTAAATGTTTTCCCACACTGCTCACACGCATATGGTTTCACTCCAGTATGAATTCTTTGATGTCGAATAAGGAATGAGCTACGACTAAAAGTTTTCCCACATTCCTCACATGTGTAGGGTCTTGTATGAGTTCTCTGATGCTGGGTAAAGGATGAGCGCTGAGTAAAGGTTTTTCCACATTCACCACATTTCCAAGATTTTTTCTGTGTAGAGAGGGTCAAACATTTACTTTGGCCTGAAATCTCATTGGTGTGTATGTTACTTGTCTCCCATTTATGTAGGCTCTCTTCTGTAGAAACCCTGAGATGTGTAACAAGACTTGAGGTCAAAAGCAAGCCTCTCTCAAAATGATATTCCTGGCTAATCATTTCTGGAGGTGCTTCCTTATGGATAAAAGTTATTGCTCCAAAACCTTCTCGGAAAAAGCGTGGTCCAGGAGCCTCTCTGGGAGGGTTTTCCTTCATGTTCTCATATATACGTTTTTCTTCAAATGTAGAATCCTGGTATTCATCCTCTCGGGATCTCTTTGATGCTACCCCTGGCAACTCAATATCAGTGCCATTCTGCTCTGGAGCAGGCTTGTTCATCCAACCTGAAAAAAACCACCACAGTAAATGTCTCTTGTGTAGGGCAGAGTGGAAGTCCCTTAACTTAGAGGGACCTCATTTTGACAGGCCTTAATACTGGCCTATGAGTAAGGGTCAATAAGAGCAAGTGAGCAAGTAATTCAGAATTATAAGCGGTGGAAGAGATCTGCACCAGGATAAGGTGATGATCATTAATGAGAAATGGGTAGCTGCAGACACCAAGGAAGTGAGGCAATCAGAGACAAGGGAGATAAAAGGAAAAAGACAAACAAATAACAGACTAAGATTAGGGCAAAACAGTGAGAGAATGTAAACGAGCCAAATAGTGGAAATGAGATCAAATGAGTACCAGGGAAAAGCTGGCCCCAAGAGATGCTCACTCACATTCACCCCAACATCCCAAAAGAGAGGGCAATTTTCTCTTCTGAGCTTCATTCAGTTTCTCTTGTAAAATTTCCAAAGCCCTCCTATTTCTTCCACTGGTGAACACTTGCTCACTCACCTGAACAAATCTCTCTTCCAATCACTCTCTCTTCAGCTCCTTGCATATTCAACATCCACAAATCTTCTCTTTGCTTTGATTGTAAAAGACTTCAAGGTTGGAAGTGGAGCCCTGCTCATAGAGGAAAAAAAGGTGGGGGAGGGGATATCACTGTCCCAGTAAACAGAAAAATGAGAAAGAGCTGTTGTCTGAGGATACTATCTGATAACTCACACAAAACCTGTCAGGATAGCAATGTGCCTGCATCACCAAGTGTTACGGATGGCTTCCAGCTTTCTGGATTCACAAACTCTATCTGTCAGCTGTTCAAGTGACAGCCAGACAGACTAACATATTAGGAAATACTCAAGCACTTGATAAATACATCAGAATGTTATTTATAAAGATAAAAATAACTATGAATGGGAATATCCATGTCAATGAGTCCATTATACAATAATCTAAAGAAAAGGTAATTAATATAATCAAAATTTACATGGGGGAAATGGCCTCATAGCAAGGCTAATGCATTAGGTCTGATCCACCCACCTCCCCTATATGTCAAGGAGCTGGATAGTAGTTAGGGATTTCTCTCTATTTGATACAATCTAGAGATACACTGATTGTCCTTTCTTCAAGGTGTCTTATCAGTGAAAAATTTTTTCTTCAGGCACAGCTCAATATAAAACTGTAGGCTGCAGTTAAAAAAAAACATTCTGTGAAATAATTTTTGACTTACAAAGAGTTGCAAAAATAGTAGAAAGTTTCTGGTTTTTGGAAAGTCAAAATTGTAACTGTTCATCAAAAAATCTCTCTCCCTATAAGCCTGAAGTGAGAAGTAAAACTGGAAACATCTCAAGAAAAACAGAAGGCAGGGGGATGGTTTATCATAATGAAGACCTCAGAAAACATGAAAGAATAGGATGTCTGGTGAAGTAATTAATAAGACCAGCTCTGTGGCCTTCTCATCAAGGTCTGTGCCTCAGTGTTGAGTTTTAGAGGTTTAGGAGGATTCTAGGTGGGATCTCCTGATCCTCTTCCATAACAGGGACATAAAGTGGACCCACTGCAGAATCCTACAGATATTCATGAGGTAGAGTGGGGTCTGGGTATAATCAGAACTAGACAGTGGAGAAAAAGTCAGACATGACCCTGCCCACCCAGAGCTTAGGTCACAGCTCAACAAAGAAATTACACCAGTAGTTACAAATAAAGTGAAAGTGAAAGTGAAGTCGCTCAGTCCTGTCTGACTCTTTAAGACCCCATAGACTGTACCCTACCAGGCTCGCCTGTCCATGGGATTTTCCCGGCAATAGTACTGGAGTGGATTGCCATTTCCTTCTCCAGGGGATCTTCCCAACCCAGGGCTCGAACCCGAGTCTCCCGCATTGTAGACAGATGCATTACTGTCTGAGCCAAAGCAGAAATATTGGGCACTGTGGAATGCTGAGCAAAGGGGACCTAATCTAACCTGGGAAAGAAAGCCTCACTGAAGAAGAGATAAGTAAGGATTAGATGGGTGAAGAGGGAAAAGAAGATATCAAGAAAAATGAAAGGGAGTATATAAAAGGAATCAAGCCCCATGCTTCAGAAGAATGAATGAGATCTAGTAAGGCCAAAGTATGAAACACTAGAAATGAGCCATGAAGCCTGAGGCAAGCAAATACAATCCTGCAGGTCATTTTAAGGAATTAACCCTAAACTGGGCAGGAAGCCACAAAAAGGACCGGAAAAGGTTTGAAAAGATGTGACATGATTAGATCTGCTATTACACACACACATCCTTTTGTCCATAGTACAAGAAAAGAAGTGTGTACAGGGGTGGAAGGTCGGAGGCAAGGTGAAGGCTGGAGTACCCCTGAGAGGTTGTTACAGCAGTCCAATAAGGAGACTGGGCTGACTAAGAGAAAAAACAACAGGACAAAAGGAATATTAGAGGGAGATGTAAGGAGAAAAGGTTAATGACAATTTGCTGGTTTGAAGCTTGAGTGATGACAGTAACCTTTAATGAGAGTGGGAACACTGGTTTGGGAGGGAAAAAATACACTCAGTTTGAAATATCAGGCATACATGGATATTAGAGGAGAAAGGTATGGGAAGAAAACTTATATTTAGAATTTTTGTCATAAAGAGAGTAATTGAAATTCTGGGGGTAACAGATAAAATCATCAAGAGTATATAGCTAGGGGATCTCCCCAGCAGTTCAGTGGTTAAGACCACCATTCCAACTCAGGGAGTGGGGGTTTGATCCCTGGTGGGGGAACTAAGATTTTGCGTACTGTGTGGCACAGCTTAAAAAAAAAGAGAGTGTAATTAGGAAACCTTAACAGTGAGTTTACACATTTACAAGGAAGTTAAACTCTGGCTTTTGATTTTATAGACTCTTAATCCCCTAAGAGAAATATGTAAAATAATTTAATATATGATAAAAATTGGCATTTCTAATCATAAACAATCGATCTCTCCCCAATTATGCTGAGATTGTTTAACTATCTGGAAAAAACACTTAGTGAGATTCCTATTTCATACCACATACCAAAATAAATCTAAATTGAGTAAAGGGTTAAAAATGTATTTTTTAAATTTACACATCAAAAAGTAGATGGACCTGATAAATAAAAAGATTCTTATTAATGAGTAAAGAAAAAAGATGAACTGACAGAAAAATGGGTAGTATAACAAATACTCCAAGAATTACAAAAAGCCAATAAACATATCAAAACAAAGCTCCACCTTCATGGTAATCAAAAAAATGAGAACTGAAAGAATGAAGAATTAACTTTTATATCAAATTGGAAAATTTCTCTTTAATGCTAAAACTCAAAAACTGGCAAAGGTCAGGAAAAGAGCCTCTCACACACGACTGGTGGGAATGTAATCTGGTACCATCTTTCTAGAGATAATCCAGTTATATATATTAGGTCTTAAAGTTGTATGCTGAGTGTCAATTGGGACACCATGATCACCATTTTGTAGGTACAGGAACTCAGAACAAAATTCTCAGTCTCAAAATTCTCAGGTGTATACTATATACACCTGCAATGTATCTCAGAAGATCCTCAAATTTATCAATATGTCATAATTTCAGATACAAATGTAGCATCATATATGTATGTTTAAAATATGCATATGAATAAGACCAAAAAAGAAAATTAATCATCACCATGGGGATATGAATTATGAATGATTTTCCCCCCTCTATTTCCCATATTTCCTCAATTATTTATATTCTGCTTTATTTTTTAAAAACTAACTTAAGGAATTCTCTGGTGGTCCAGTGGTTAGTACTCTGCCCTTTCACTGCTGAGGGCCTGGCTCAATCCCAGGTTGGGAAACTAAGGTCGTACAAGCTGCACAGCATGGCCTAAATAAATAAATAACTTAAATCTCTCACAATATCTATCAATTTGTTAGCCACGATCATCTCTGAGGAATAAGATTATGGGACACTTTTTTCTTTTTTCTGGCTGCGCCACGGGGCATGCAGGATCTTCTCCAACAAGGGATTGAACCTTTGGCCCCTGGGTTGGGAGCACAGAGTCTTAACCACTGGACCACCAGAGAAGTCTGAAACTTTTGTTGTCTTAAGGCCTTTCTTTTTGTAATGCTTGAAAGTTTTCCTGTAGAAATAAATAACTCTGTAATCACAGAAAAAAGTGAAAAATATAATCAGAGATGAGACTTATGTGCAAGGATCACATTATTACTATAATTTTAAGAAAATACAGGCAAGTAAAAATTGATGGTATACCAATATAACAGATTATGAAATTATTAAGACTCATGTTTTCAAAGAATACTCATGAGAATACATATGTTAAAACAGGAGACTACAAAACACTAAAAAAATATGCACATATATACCAGTACTAAAGTAAGCATTCAATAAACAGAAACAATTATCAACTACACAGATACACACAAAACACACACATAAAAAAGGACAGTAGAAGACCCTCCAAAATGTCAACAACTGATCTCTAGGTCATTTAATGGGTTACTTTATTTTGTCCTTTATATTCTTCTACATATTTCACTTGTCCTGCAATAAACATGAATTACTTTCATAATCCAAAAAATATCTTAAAGTGAAAGATCTGGCTCAGAGTTTTAATCCCCCGCCCCCCCCAAAAAAACCCTTTTAAAAAAAATGCCACATCTAATGGATATGGTATAGGTTTCCCATTCAGAATAAGATCAAAGTGGCAAACTGAGCTGTACTGAAACTCAAGACATAGACCATGTGAACAGGCTATTTATCTGAAAAAGGTGACAAATCAGGTAATATTCCAAGTCCTTCCAGCTCCAACGCTCTGTGAAACCCTTGACTAAATGAGTTCACATAAAGCACTTATAAAAATATATGCCACATAGCAAGCACTCAACATAAGTTCAGAAATATCACGTTTGAGAAGGACAAGTCTGTTACATATACTCTCCAGTTGTGGATCACCTAAGCTGTTTGTCTAAATCAAAAGTTGGCAAGCATTGCCTTTGTAGTTTGAAAACAGAACTAGACAATATGTAAACAAGTGAGCTTGTTTGTTTCAACAATTTTTTTTTTTTTTTTTTAACAAAAACAGGTGGTAGACCAAAATTTAGCCCATGGGTCACAGTTGGCTGACACCTGGCTTCTAAGTCGGCCAGAATGGAATGCTTACACAAATAAGTAATGTGAAATATCTGTTCATGATTTTAAGATGCTAAAAGGATCAAACTTAATCCATATTTGGGGAAAACAGGTATATATATATATACATATATATATATATAAAAAACTTCATCTTGCTAAAATTTACAGGGACCTAGCATCCTCCTCATGTCTTGTAAGGTTTCTCCCTGCTGCTACTTTGCTACTCCTCTAGAAGCGGCTGAAGGATTCTGGGAAGCCAGGTGTTTTTCAAGAACTGAAACCACAATTCCTTACATAACACCACACTTAAATATACTGTTTTGTGAAGCCCTTCCTGATTTGCTTGTTGGCCCCAAGTAAAGTATTCCTCCAGGCTGCAAAAGCACCCTGGACCTACATTTTCTGCAGCCTTGGGTCCTTAATAGCAGTGCGTCCTCGGATAAGTCATCTATTCTCTGCGGACCTCGATTTCCTCATTGAAAATTAGATGTTGTGAAGGCTAAATAAATGCACAACTGTTTCAAACAGTGCCTGGTATTCGTTAACTGCCAAATAAACGAGGTTTAAAATATTATCACAGGTCTGCTCACATATATATCTTCAGTACTACACTGGGAAGCGACTTCCCACTTGGCAAGGCTCCGAGGTCACTCACTCTTGTAGTCCCGCCTCTAAATTCTACGTAATATTTGGCAAGTAATGGATAGTAAACTTTCGTTGTTAGACATAAACGTTTCAGAGTACATACTGTCAAATGAGCTTTGCAGAGAAAAGAAGGCAGTGACAATTCAACAGTAGAGATCAAGAAACCGGCTCGGTTCGCAGGGAATTACAGCTCAGGTCTCCAAACTCTCTCGCTAGTGGGTTTCACACTATTTGCTTTCTCCTCTTAAGTCCCTTCAAATTTTTTTTTAAGTTTGAGCTGCAGGACTTTTGGGGGAAACAGCTGTACCCAAACGGAGAACTCTGACCCCCAGGATTTCGTTTCCGAACTCGGGTCCTAGGTCTCGGTCATTTATCCGTTACTCAATCATCATTCACTCATTCACGCCATCATCTTCTTAGGCGTGTTCTGTGTGCCAGGCCCTGGTGAGTGCAGTGCTGAAGCTGCAAGCGGGGATGGGCTGCCAGGAGCTCGGGGCCGTCCCGGTACGCAAATATTCGGGGAGAACGAGGCCCGGGCGGGTTTCCACATAAACCAGGGCTGCCGCCACTGCCGAGAGGAGTGCGGTGTCTGTCTTTCCCTACCCCTGGGTCCCGCCCGCTCACCGTGATGTCCGGGGCTCCCCACAGGGCAGCGACCACTGTCCGTGAGGTACACGGAGACCCAGGGGTTAGAGTCACCTGCCGAGGCCGGAAGAACAGCGGCGCGGCCGGTAGTGCGTCATCAGAGGCCCGGCGGCTCTTGTCCGGCGCAGCCCTCGGCTGTCTAGGAATTGAGAGGAGCCTCTCGATAGCACCCTCGTAGAAGGCGATCCCCGTCGGTTTCCCTCCAAGCCCAGTGGAGGGCTTGTCCCATGAAAGACTGCCTTGCCCGGAATACAGTGACCACCTCATGCCTCGGGAAAACTGTAGATGGGGGCGTTAGGGTTGGAAAAAGTACTAGGTGGGTGTCAGAACGGGCCATCTCAGCAAGGGAGTAATATATCGCATCTGCTACAGGATAACTCGTGGCACTTCCCTACTGGTCCAGTGGCTAAGACTCCGTCCTCCCATTGCAGGAGACCCAAGTTCTATCCCTGGTCAGGGAACCAGATCCCACATGCTGCAACTGATCCCGTGTGCTCAACTAAGACCTGTGGCAGCCAAATAAGTAGGTTTTTTTTGTTTTTTGTTTTTTTTTTTAAATGCTGGCCCTACCTTCTCCCCTTTCCTTGGCTTATAGGCAATGGGGACAACCCATAAATGCTGGCTCCTTCCTCAGCATAATGGTTCCTTGGACTCGCATCTAAACAGACTAACTTTTGGGAACTGAGTTATAACTTCACATCTCCTCCCTCTGACCTGTTTCCTCTCAACAGCCAAGACCTCTCTGCTTTTTACTCTCAAGCTTCAAGTAGATTTGGTGTAACTCCCAGCAGCGGTGATGGTAAATCCAGACCAGCTCGAGAGGCAGGACTGAGCCTGACTAAGGGCTTTGCTGGCCCCAGTCTGCCCAGTTGAGGGCTCACCACCACCAGGGGACAAAAAAGAACAGTGGCTCAGCAGCTCCTGCCATTGACGTCTATGCGTGAGGGAGTCAACTGGCACTGTACTCCATGTTGAACTGTAAAAGTAAAAATGTTTTCCCAGTCAAGTTAGGGTTGGTCTCTCTCACCCACATCTATCCACAGGAATGGGCTTACCTGGTGGTTCAGTGGTAAAGAACCCGCCTGCCAATGCAGGAAACACAGGAGACTCCGGTTTGATTCCTGGGTCCGAAAGATCCCCTGGAGAAGGAAATGGCAACACACTCCAGTATTCTTGCTTGGGAAATCCCATGGATAGAGGAGCCTGGAAGGCTACAGCCCAGGAGCTGCAAGAGTTGAACATAACTTAGCGACTAAACAACATCCACAGAACTATGGCAGGCTTCTGCAACCAGGCAGCCTTTAAATAAAGGGTTACAAATCCCTTTCAATCGCCTCATTTCATCCCAACGGCCTAACCCTGAGTGGAAGAGAGGATTTACGTTCAGAGAAGTTAGGGATTTGTCCTGGGTTGGAGGTAAGTGAGCAGCAGGGCCAGAGTAGCATACTCTCAGGAACTTTGGGAAAATAATCTTGTCCACAGTGGCACGTCTGACTTGTTTCCAGCGGCCCGAGGCGAGAGAAGTCAGCTCGGCAGGACCGGAGTCCCAGGGTCTGGAGGAAGCTGTCCTTGCGCTGGTACGAGCCCTTCCTTCTCCAACCCATTCCCCTCACCCTCCCACCTTGTCTATTCCTTAGGCCGCCCCGCTCCCTTCTCTCTCTGCTCTTCCCCACCCTCATACCTATTCTTTTCCTGCCTGCCCTGGCCCCGTCCCCAGCTCCCAGCACAGCGCCCACTCCCCGGTGGCAGCCTCCTCCTCTCAGTAGCTGACCTCAGGCTGCAGCCTCTTCTCCGCTTTCCTTCCCAACACACCCGCTCCCAGCGCCTGACTATAGCCAGATCCTCCCTTGGCCAAACTGCCAATCCCTCCTTCCCCTCCATCCTCTGCACTGCTGGCTCACCCCGCCCCTTCCCGCTCTTCCCTCTGCAACTGCCCCTCCCCAGTGAGACCCTCACCTCCGGGTATCCCAGGCGCCAGCCAGTCCAACCCAGATCCCGGACCCTCAGGCGCCAGGCTGCAGGCTCTTGCCCCGCAGCTCCAGGAAGCGAGGCCGGGTCACCATCTTTGCGGTTCTCCCGCTCGGTTCCTCCTGCTGGAACCCGGGGAAAAGCGGCCGGCTGTGGGGCCAGGACCCAACTCGGTCCCTACTATAAAATGGATTTCCAATGAACCTGTCTGAAAGGACTAGGTGAAATCATGGGAGAATGAAGCATCTTTAAGAGGGCAAGTCTTTGATCTGACAATAAATGGTAAATATCCAAACAGCAAAGATCACAGTAAAGGGACTGACTGTAAACTGGGGGAAATACTTGCAGCACATATGGCAGATGAGAAGTGTCATTTCTTTACTACAGAATTGGTAGAAATAAATTCTTAGGGTTTTCCTTGTGGCTCAGCTGGTAAAGAATCCGCCTGCAGTGCAGGAGACCTGGGTTTGATCCCCTGGTTGGGAAGATCCCCTGGAGAAGGGAAAGACTACCCACTCCAGTATTCTGGCCTGGAGAATTCCATGGACTGTATAGTCTATGGGGTCACAAAGAGTCGGACTCGACTGAGCAACTTTCGCTTTCACTTTTCACTTTAGAAATAAATTCTTAAGAGGGTCAACAACCCAACAGAAAAAAAAAATGCTTAAAGAACATGTACAGGCAATTCACACACAAAAAGAAATACACATGACTTTTAAACACAAGACATGATTTTCAGGTTCACTCATGTTACTGCTGCTGCTAAGTCACTTCAGTCGTGTCCGACTCTGTGCGACCCCATGGACTGCAGCCTACCAGGCTTCTACGTCCGTGGGATTCTCCAGGCAGGAACACTGGAGTGGGGTGCCATTGCCTTCTCCCTCACTTTAACTGAATGCAAACTAAAATATGAGAGCATTTTTCATTTATCAGAGCAGAAAAGACAACAATAGTATCATAGAGGATTCAGGGAAGTGGGCATTTTCACACATACTGGGAACTGCTTTTGCAATTTCTATCTAAATATCAAATGCACATACCCTTTATCAATTTATCCTGCAGACAAAATTGTATGCATACAACTTTGTCTGCAGGATAAACTGATAAAGGACAGTATGCTGGGATATTCATCATGGCATTGTTTGTAAAAGCAAAAGATAGAAAAGAACCTACATGACCACCAGTAGGGCACTTGCTCCATGAATCACAGTACATCCATATAACAGAATATCACACAGCAGTGAAAAAGAATTAGAACTTACAGGCAAACAAACCATCTCCAAGACACACTGAGTTAAGAAAAAAAAAAGTATCCTAAGGTCGTGTGTGTGCGTGTGTGGGGGGGAATATATAAGACTATAAATGCATGTCTGGGAGGATCCCCAAGAAATTGACAACAGTTATCTCTGTGATGCACGTACTGGGGTACTCTGGGCTGGGAGGGACACAACTTCTTTATTGTCTGCTCTTGTACCACCGAACTTCTTACCACAGGCAAGCACTGTTGTTCCAATTAAATAAAGCACTTTTAGATGAGGAGAGGGGTTCTTGGAGGCACACTGAGAAGATAGCTTGGGCGAGGAGATAATGGCCTTTAGCCTTAGTTATCTTAATCCTGACTGTGACTACTGACTATGAAAATGTAGATAATCCAAAAAAGTGGGGGCATATGTATACCCACCTGATTCATTTTGCTGTATAGTAGAAACTAACACAACATTGTAAAGCAACCATGCTCCAATAAAAACTTACTTCAAAAAAAAAAATAAATAAAGAGAATGTAGATAATAAGAGAACTTCCCTCCTCAGGTGAAGTCTAAATGAGATTAAAAAAAAACATTTGGCATTTAGCAGAGTGCCTAGCACACAGAAAACCCCTCCAACTAACAGCAGTTACAACCTTGCTACTGGCCCAGCACGGGGACCTGGGTAGCCAAGTAGCCCGCCAGGACTTAGGTTGCCTCCTCACACCCAGGGTGACACAGGGCAGCCCCAGAGAGGCACACAGAAACCAGGACCTCTCGGGTCTGGGCTAGGCCCCAGTTGTCAGAGATTATGTGTCACAGGGTGTGGAAGCCTGGATTGATCCTCCGTGCCCCGAAGGCCTGCTCATTCCATCTGTCTTCTCCTCTGGCCCCTGCTGCTGCCTGGGTCAGAATCCAGGGTCTCTCCTGGACTCTGACAGAAGTGGTCTGTATGATCTCCAGAGGCCTTTCTTCCCTCACCAGCCCAGCCTCCACTCTCCACAGCTTTAACTGCATGTCACAAACACTGGGGTTATACATATTCTCCAGCTGAATCCCCTCGCCTGGCATTAGGTCCTTGGTAACTGACCACTGTATTTCCCCTGACTCTTATTCTGCTGTTCCCCACTACCCATTCCACACCCCAAAAGAACATCTTACCACTCCAAATAAGCCACGATCTTTTTCTTAAATTTTCCCTTCTGATCATGTAAGTAATTTAGGCTCACTGTAGAAAATATAGACAATGCAGGAAAATTTAACCACTGTTAATACCTCAGGTATTTATTTCCTTCCAGTCTTTTCTAGGCATGTATTAATATATTTAAGAAAAATGAAGTGTCTATACACACCACTGGATTTTATACTTTGCATGTTTCACTTAATATTATTGCAAATATTTTATCATATCACTAAATATTCCTTAAATTATGATATTTAGTGGTTGCAGAACATTCCACCACATATAATCATTCTACTATTGTTAGTCAGTTGGACTGTTTTCATTTTTTGTAAAATATTAACACTGACAAGTATATAAACCATTGTCAAAAACTAAAATAATCAGTTTTAGTTTTCTAAAAGTGGTACTACTGTATCAAAGGATTATCAACATTCTTTTTTAAATCATTTAGCTTCCAATAAAACAATAATGAGTTAAAATGGTTTAAAATATATGAACAACAATGATGGGACAGGGAAACAAAGTTCTAGAGGATAGAAAATGGATAAAATGGTGGTTTCATCAACAATAAAATTAGATGGAGGGAGTGACAACTTGAAATACTTGTTGAGGGCAATGCAGTGAAAGGAGGCAGCTGTCTACCTGCCAAATTCCAGATGACTTGGGACTTGGAAACCCCTGGTTCAATGAAGGGTAAGGTGGAATAGGGCTAAAAATAAGTGCATCAGGGGTCTTCTCTGGTGGTCCAGTGGCTAAGAATCCAAGCTTCCCCTGCGGGGGGGGGGGGGGGGGGGGGGGGGGGGGGCGGGGGGGGGCGCAGTTCACTCCCTGGTTGGGGAACTAAGATCCATGCATGCAGTGCAGTGCCGCAAAAAAAAAAAAAAAAAAGAAAATTAAAGAATAAAAAAATAAGAGCATAAACTGAAAACCTGCAGTAACATTTGATCCCCTTGTCTCTCACTCTAGAGAATCACTTACATTATCCAAACCCCAGACAAAAACATGAGATGATTTTTTGCCAAAAGATGTCTGCATCCTGGCATTTAGTCTTCAGGGAAACAACCTCTTCCTACCAACCACTCAAGAGGGAAGCCTTTTACTGAGCCAAGCCTACTACCTGCCTCCACACCACACAAATATATGCATGTTCGTATCTGAGTGTATAAGAATCACAACATATTTGAGGAAATCCTCCAGAGAGTCAACAAGATAAACAAAAAGTAAAAAGGACCCAGAGCAGGGGAATGAAGGTGGTGAGGCAATTCAGTGACAGAAGAGACTTTAAGGAAAATCCTTCTAATTAGAATACTCAGATTTAAGAGGCATCTGTAAAATGAGAATAGTATGCTACACAAAAGGAACAAAGTGAGAACAAGAAAAGGCTCTTACAAATTAATTACTGCCAAAATACTCACTAGAAAGGTTGAAAAATAATCAAGGTACTCTCCCAGAAAATGGTATCTAAGACAAGGAAATGAAAGTAATATAGTAAGTAGTTGAGGATCAATCCAGAAGTTACATTTGATTGACAGGAATTGCAAAAACAGTGAAAATAGGAAAAAAAAATATATGGAAAGGGAAAACTGTCACAAATAACATGAGAAAATTTCCTAGAAGTACTTGAGTCGCTAGATTGAAAAATTTAATCTGAGTCCATTAGGGAATGGAGTATATCAAGGATAAACAGGAGACTTTAAGAGCTTGAAAAGGGTGGAGAAAGAGATCACAAAAATGTGAGTTCTATTGATTGTCAAAGAAATAAGAATCAGACTGCAATCAGGCATCTAATTAACAATGTCGGATTCTATACGTCAGTGAAGCAATGCCTACAAGCTCTGGGGGTAAATTTTCAACCTAGAATTTCACAGCCAGTCAAACTACCAAGCAAGTGTGAGGGCAGGAAAAGTTGTTTTACATACGTAGGCACCCAACATACTCTTTTGCCTTCCACATACTCTTTTTGGTAAGTGACTTGATGCTCTGCAGTGAAATGAGAGTGTAAATAGAAGGTAGATGTGGAATTTAGGATGCTATGTACCAGTGTAACAACTGCATAGTAGGCATAGAGAATACCAAGGACCGGGCCTTCCCTGGTGGTCCAGTGGTTAAGACTCTGCATTTCCACTGCATTTCCATGGAGGATGGGTTTGATCCCTGGTCAGGGAGCTAAGATCCCATGGGCTACGTAGTGTGGCCAAAAAATTTGTTTTAATTAAAAACAAACAAACATCATGGACAGACTAAAACAGGAGGCTGGAGGTCTCTGGAAGGGATATATACAGGAGAAAGGGGGACTCAAAGAACATCTAATTGGATGGAGAATTTGGAAATAACGGAGGATGTGTTAAAAGCAACCAGCACAAGGGGAAAAGAAAGACAACTAGAAACTTCAATAAAAACAAAATGCTGCTCCAAAAAGAAAACAGAATCATAATAAATTACTTACATCTGCAGAAACATGTATACAGTCATAATAACATTCATGCTGTTTATTTCAACTTTCAGAACAAATCAATAAACAAAGCATAAATGACTATGGTTACAGAACAGAATTTAAGAATTGTCAGACTTGACACTTTCAGAGGCAGAGAGGTGGACAAGGGGAGGAGACGGAGCATCCCACATTCTACCAAATTCTACATCCCACATTTTACCAAATGGAGAATTAGAGATACTGTTTATAGTTAATACAATAAAACTAAGTTTGTGATTATAATAAATATTTTTCCTGATTATAAAATTTTTGTTCCTTATAAAAAATACAAAAATTATTTAAAAAAATTTTAATCACCTATAATTCCATTATCCCTAGGACCTGGGTTTGAGCCCAAGCTCTGAAATTTACCATTTGTATGGCTCCAAAAAAGTCACTTAAACATTTGTAACTTTTTTTTTAATATTTCCTTCATGTCTTTTATCTATATACTTTTAAAGAGTATACAGTGTATGTAACAACATTTTATGAGAACTGCACAATATACACACAATTTTGAATCCAGATGCTTTTCACTTTAAAGCCCAAAGTAAAACTCTGGATACAAGTATCATGTCCTTCTAGACTTGTAAATATACTTCTTGGCCATGGGGAGGTCAGAGGTTTTCCAGAGATGGGCCTGAGCCAAATATTAAAAGAAACCAAATATTAGGCAAAGCAGAAGGGGGCTGTGGGGCGTGGTGATGAGAGGTCACAGGCACCACGAGAGCAAGTTGCCTCCAGGCCGCAGTAAAGGTGCCTGAGAAACGAAACCCATAGGCTGGAAAGAGATGATAAAGAACTTGGTAAATAAACATGTTAAGGGATCCAGCTTTCCAGTGAGAGACATGAAAAGGGGGAAACGCAGGCCTTGCTTGGTTTGGTACCCCAGGACCTAGCACCATGTCTGCCACAAAGAGAGTGCATAACAACTATTTTTGTCATCAATGCCTGATACACTGGAAGCCAGAAATGGCTCCTGGGTTTCTGGTCTGGGTGTTGGATGATGCCACCATTTGCTGACGGGGGGAGGGGGGGAATCCAGGAGGAGCAAGATTGAAAAGGTTATGTGTCTGGGCAACATCCCTAGAGATTCCGTAGTCTGATGTTAATTTTGAAAAATGTCACTGGGAATTCTCTGGCAGTCTAGTGGTTAGGATTCAGCACTTTCACTGCAGGGGCTGGAGTTCAATCCCTGGTCAGGGAACTAAGACCCCACTAAGTCACACACAGCCAAAAAATAAAGTTACCATTCTGTAGCAGGTGTGGGTGATTACATAGTACATCCCCAGGTGTGACTTGAGACCCCAAAGGATTCTCGGATTGGCCTCTGGGAGTTTATATGCCTCCACAAATGAACGCAAAACTGAGCGTGCAATCTGAGTTTCTCCTAAAGAGGATCCACAACCTCCACCAGATTCTCAAATGGACCATGACCCCAGAAAGGTTAGGCACAAGGTGGGACAGTGACAGAAGTGGGAGGACAGCCACCTAGAGAGGGGACCCACAGCATGGTGGAAGGGCTAGCTTCCTGAGCCTGGAGGATTCACAGCCAATTGTGTTTGAGAGGGGGCTGTGTGTGCTTATGTGCATGTATGCTGATGAGGAATCTCTCCCCCAGGCCCCCAAAGCACCCGTACATGATTCACTTTTGCATCCCTTTGCTCCATGTAACATACATCTGTTGGTCTCACTTAAGGGTAAAAACAGATTTCTGCATTCTACCCTTAATGCTCGTTGTTAGGCCTAGCTCTCTGAGAGCTGAAAGACTGATAGTTCTCAGCAACTTAAGAAAATGGGGCTTCAGAGTTCACATCTACTTCTGGCAAGACCAGCCTAGGAAGAAGGGAGATGAAGGGACTTCCCTGGCAGTGCAGTGGTTAAGACTGTGAGCTTCCACTGCAGGGAAGATTCGATTTTTGGTGGGAGATCTAAGTTTGCATGAAAAAAAACAAGAAGGGCAATGACCCCAAGGAAAAGGACAACCTAAGCCACGTTTCATAACAAAGGGTAGTCACTCCTCTCCTACCAGAAACCCTACTGGAAAAAGTAGATGGTAATTTATTTTGAGGGTTGGAATTGAATTGGGAGGAAAAGTTGTTATGAGGTGGGGAAGGATCTGATCTGTTTAGCAACCAACTCTGCTAAGTCACTTCAGTCGTGTCCGACTCTGTGCGACCCCATAGACAGCAGCCCACCAGGCTCCCCGTCCCTGGGATTCTCCAGGCAAGAACACTGGAGTGGGTTGCCATTTCCTTCTCCAATGCATGAAAGTGAAAAGTGAAAGTGAAGTCGCTCAGTCGTGTTCGACCCTCAGCAACCCCATGGACTGCAGCCTTCCAGGCTCCTCTGTCCATAGGATTTTCCAGGCAAGAGTACTGGAGTGGGGTGCAACCTACTAAGCTCACGTAATTTGTGTAGGATCAGGAGTCCTGAACCTGGGTGTGATTTGTGGAAACCCAGATTTGGAGATGAAATACAAACAAAAATGTAAAAAGTCACTTTGTAGAATGGGGAACAGAAAAGCATGTTATATAGAACTTGTTTCACTCATACAAATAAATTGTTTGGTATATTCACTTGAAACACAAATACAGTGAGTCAGGTCACAGAGTCTCAGCAGCCAAGGGTCGTTAGAGGCACAGAAGCCGATGTAGTCAGTGTCCTTTTCTGCTGAAGCAGAACACTGCCTTATACTAGAGTTCCCCTCCACCTCTGATCACACACATCTGTGACCTGCAGGTTTTACTTGTCTGCAGTGGTTCACTCCCTTCCAAAGTTTTAAAAAATATTGAGGCCTAAAACAGAGATGGCTGGATGGCATCACTGACTTGATGGAAGAGAAGTCATACATACTTTGATGAAAGACTGATTAAAGGGGAAAACAAGTTAAGAAGTTAATAAGCTTTTTGTGTATGCCTTTTGTATGGCAAAGTACTCTATAAACTACAGAATGCTGTGTAACTAATATTTAGTCCTGTAGAAATGAGACAATAAATGCATGGACTTACGCACAAGAGCTGCCCCCAAGTGCTCTCACTAGGTATAACATTTACAATAAATGCTTGTATGCTGAAAGTAGGATGGAGATAGACCCAGGAATCAAGAGAAGAGACTCAAACCCTATCTTAAATTTGCTGTTTTGCTGGTCACTCTAAGGCACACCCCCAAATCTGTCAGCTCTGCTTCTTCACCTAAAAATGAGACTATCTACCCCTTTCTCAGACTCTGCCACAGATTCAGGTGGGGTTACATGTGCAAGACAGAATGAACATGGCAGAACAAAGGGAACCTGGATTTAGGACCTGGGTCTGAACACAGGCTTGTTACTTAGTCTTGGTTAAATGACCTCTCTCAGGTAAGGGGGACAAACAGCTCTTTCAGTGTAACAGGGATTAAGGTAACGATCTCTGTGAAAACATGATATAAGTGCCAGGTATTATGACTCTACACAAGAAGGTACACAAGGAATCAGGTTCTGTATGAACACAAGGCAATATTATTATATGACTCTACCTATTGCATAGTTGTAGAAATTGTTTTTCCAGGAATAAAGGCTCAAATGGTAACAAAGGTATCTTACCTCAGCCAGTTTCTTCCTCCTCCTAAAAGTTTTCATATGCCAATACCTCTGAATTTCTAAAAAAACACAAATTAAGATCTTAGGAATTCCACTCTGCCCCCTCCCTCTCTGTTCATTTTCCTCTTGGGTCCTCTCAGAATTACAAGGGCTCCATTATTTCTTCTAATGACCAGATCATTCAGAAAGTGACAATGACGCCCAAACTGAGCCCTCTGGCTGGCCTGGGCGGAATGAGAACAGACAAAGTGGGCATGCCTCCAGCTTTATTCTGTGACTTCTCTTATCTGGGAAGGGGTCTGTTAGCAGCGTCTCACTCAAATGGAATGCAATGGTAACCAGGGTTGTTATTAGAAGACTTGTTGATCTTCTCAAAGGAACACAGCCCAGCAGTCTCGGTGGCTCTGCTGTGCAGTCTCCATCCATCCTCAAGTGACTGTCATGCAGGCTGGGAAATGATCAGAAGAGACTCATCAGCAGTCTCCAGAGCTTTACCATTCCAACTGTCATGAGGTGCAGACCATGAGGGAAACAACCGGTTCCTACTTCCATCCATTTAAGGAGTGGCAGACAGTTTTTTGTTTAATTAAAAAAAAAATTACCCAGGGAATGGAAAACTTATCATGTTCATAGGTGAGAGCTGTTGAATTGCTACCCCAAGTGGTTTCCTTCATGAGTCACTGCTTAAACCCAAAATACTAGAACACAAGGTTCAAAGCTCCCGAATTCCATCAGTCAGACACACCAGTAACCTGCATGTTGCCCAGGAAAATTACCAGAGTTTTCAAAAACAAAATTAAGTGAAAAATCCTTTTCCCCAGAAGGATCTTTATCACGGAGCTCTGTATGACCCGTTTCTAAGAAGGCCACATCCCACTTCAAACAATATGATCACTTGGAGTACTGTTAAACATAAAATCCTTGCCTTGAGGCCTTCGTTTTCATTTTCTTTAAACTAGCCTCTGAAATGTCTGCCTTGTGTTTTGTGCTGCACTCCTGAAAACTGTTGCTTTTTTTCTTTTTTTTGGCTGCAGAGCATATGGAACTTCCCCGACCAGGGATCAGACCCGTGCTCCCTGCACTGGAAGCTGAGTCTTACCCACTGGACCACCAGGCAAGTCCAAAACCGTAACTTTGTAGGACAGAGCAGGCTTCATTTTTGCCGAGGAGGAAACAGCCAAGAGGTTTCTATCCGACTTGGGGAGCGGGAGGTTTGGATCGGCACCTGGAGGTCTCCCTTGCCCTCTATGTGCTCTCCACGAGGTGGGTTCTGTGGTGGCGCATGAGGTGCGAGTTGGAGATGAAGGCTGCACCGCACTTGGCACACTCATAGGGCTTCTCCCCCGTGTGGGTTCTCTGGTGCACCGTGAGGCTCGACCTCTGCCGGAAGGACTTGCCACACTCATTGCATGTGTATGGCTTCTCCCCGTTATGGATCCTCTGATGAATAAGCAGGTACGAGCTGCACGTGAAGGCCTTCCCACATTCGTTGCACACGTACGGAAGGTCCCCGCTATGAATTCTCTGGTGCACGATAAGGCAAGAGAGCTGACTGAAGGCCTTCCCACACTCGCTGCAGTCATAAGGTTTCTCTGCAGTGTGAATTCTCTGGTGCACGATGAGGTGTGAAAAACAACTGAAGGCTTTTCCACACTCTTTGCACTCATATGGCTTCTCCCCAGTATGGCTTCGCTGATGCACAATAAGATTGGCGCTCTGGGTGAAGGCTTTGCCACAGTCATTACAGGCGAATGGCTTCTCCCCGGTATGGATTCTCTGGTGAACAATGAGGTTGGAGCTCCGGGTAAACGTTTTCCCACACTCGTTACATTCATAGCATTTTTCTGTGATGTGGACTTTCTGGTGCCGGGCAAGCTGTGAGCTGTAACTGAAGGCTTTCTCACATTCGTTGCACTTAAAGGTTTTCTCTAAGGAGTGGATTTTTTGATGTACAGTCAGGTTTGAACTCTGGGTGAAGGCTTTCCCACACTTTGAACAAACATAGGGTTTCTGTCCAGTATGGATTCGCTGATGCACAACAAGGTTTGCACTCTGAATGAAGGCCTTCCCACACTGGTGACATTCAAAGGGTTTCTCCCCAGTGTGGATTCGCTGATGCACCACGAGATTTGCGCTCTGGCTAAAGCCTTTCCCACACACGCCGCATGTAAAAGGTTTCTGCCCAGGCTGGCTTTTCTGATTTTTAACAGAGCCAGAACTGAGGGTGTATCGCTCCTCAGCTTTGGGACACTTCTGGTCTTCCTCTTCTTTGAGGTTTTCAGGGAGGTGACAGTCCTTCACTGTCACCTGTCCAAAATCTTTCTGCTCCCTCTTTATTCTTTGCCTCTTTAACATGTTCCTATTTTCACAGGCTTCTCCTAACTTGGGTCCTTGCGGGTCAACTTTCTGGATTCTTCCTGAAACGATGAAGGATTTTTCTGTTTCATCACATATTTCAATTTTTGGAACCAATAACTGTCGATTTTTGGTTTCAGCACCTGAAACAAACAAACAAAAACAGAAAATGTAAGTTTCAGATTTTTAAGATCTAGAAAAAGAATAGGATGGTCAATTCATAAAGATGGGGAAGTATATTGAATTCAGCTGTAAGCTGCAGGTCATGAGCAACTGCACAGGGGAATCGAGCATCCAGACACCCTACTGGCACAGACCAGGGCAACTCTCCAACCAAGAAGGGAGTGGGTGGCATGGGGATGTTTAAGGCACAGAGCAATACTGGGCAAGGGGACAGTCCAGTTTGGTTGCTGGCTAAGACCATGGTAATGCAACTCCAGCACAGTCACTCAGGAAGGGCAGTGTCAGAGAAAGAGAATGGCTGAGCCCTGGATACAACAAAGCCCTGACTTCGACAACAGAAAACCCTGAAAAGCTAATCTTTTTTTGGTTATATCTATTTCTACTGTTGTGATTTTTTTTTTTAAACTCTACTCCATTTTTCTCCCTGTAGTTTAAAACTGCTCTTATATCTTCTTTTCTTCCTTCTTATCTTACTTTCTCCTTATTATCTCTTTCCCCTACTACCTCTTCACTCTTCCTTTCCTGGTTTTTTGGCCACATCACATGGCTTTTGGGATCTTAGTTCCTTGACCAGTGATCGAACCTGGGCCTTCAGCAGTGGAAGCGGGGAGTTCTAACCACTGGACCACCAGGGAATCCCCCTCTCCTTTTTCTTTTCTTTTTTTTTTTTTTAATATTTTTATTTATTTTTGGCTGTGCTGGGTCTTCGCTCCTGTTTGGGCTTTTCTCTAGTTGTGGCGAGCGGGGGCTACTCTCCAGTTGTGATGCTCAGGTTTCTCATTGCCATGGCTTGTCTTATTTCGGAGCATGGGCTCTAGGGTGCACAGACTCAGTAGCTGCAGCTCCCGGGATCTAGAGCACAGGCTCAATAGTTATCTTTCTGGATCAGAGATCGAACCTGTGTCTCCTGCATTGGCAGGCGGATTCTTTACCAGTGAGCCACCATGGAAGCCCCATCTTCTGAATTTTTCCAGATGTACAAAGGAAATAAAAACAAGTTATACTAAAAAGTTTAAAAACTTGTTTTAAATATATACACTTTAAGTACTTCCCTGGCAGTCCAGGGGTTAACACTCTGTACTTCCAATGCAGGGTGCAAGGGTTTGATCCCTAGGCAGGGAACTAAGATCCCACATGCTGCGTGGTATGGCTAAAAAATTAAAAAAAAAAATTTTTTTATTTTAATGTATAAACCTTAATAAATTCAATTTTAATGAGTACACACCAAACTGTAAATAAAACTCTCAGACATTCACATCAAAATTTCCAAAGTACTTTCATGTATACTATACAATTTTATTATCAAGATGAAAGTATTTCCCTTCACTTGTATGGGAGCTAAAAAAGTGCAAGGCTGTTTTCACTCACTGCTATATGTCCAGCACCTGTTACACAGCTGGGCACACAGGAAGCAGTACCTCAACAAATCTTATATTTACTGAATGAACAGATCCCAGTTCATAGAACAGAAAATGGAGGTTCAGAAAAAGAATGGACTTGCTCAAGGTCAAAGAGTTCTCAGAGATATGGCAGCAACTACACTGGGGTTCCCCCCTCAATGGCTAGAAGTCAGTGTTCTCGCCATTACCTGTAACAACAGAAATGGCTGGCAGAAAGGTGAGTCCTGGCTGGGAAAAGCAGGGAAAGAAAATAGTTGTCTGGTCTTGCCTGGTGGTCCAGTGGTTAAGACTCAGTCTTCCAATGCAAAGGACAGAAGTTCAATCCCTGGTTGTGAAACTAAGATCCCACATGCCACAGGGCAATTAAGACTGCACACTACAACTAGAGAGCCTGAATGCTACAAGTAGAGAAGCCCTTGAGGCAACCACTGAGCCCATACTCTGCAACAAGAAAAGCCCTTGCACCACAATGAGAAGCTGGTGCACCACAACTAGTGAAAGCCTACAGCCCACTTGCTACAACAAAGACCCGCACAGCCAAAAAAAAGAAAAATAGAAAACAGTGGCCATTCCTAGTGGATGGGTGCAGCTGTTGGAGTTCAGACCATGAATGTCTGATAAAGCAGGGAAACAGAAAAGAAGTGATATAAGGGGAATGTGCCAGAAGGACTAGAACAGAAAGCAAAGATAGGAAACAGAAGTTACTGAGAGTTTGGGGAATTAAAGAAGACACAGGAATATGAAAGGTGGCCGTCCTAACCTTCCCCAAAACACTGGTTTAAGAAAGGGACTTGGTTTGCAAATGCTTGAGGAACTGGCTAGGGAGGAGAGAGGGTTCAGAATATTCAGCCACAGCCCTGGCCAGGCAGACTCATAGCATGTCAGTGCCAGAGGGGCCTTGGCAGGCATGCAGGGACTGCTTCCACAACACAGGACTTATGGTGACCACACACTTGACCCAGTTACATGTCCCTACTTCACAAGCTTCCACCACTGCTAGCCAGGCATATCCTGAGTCCCAGCCTGGAGAACCAGGTGGTAAGTCAGCCATCATGACTGACTTTGGACATCATCATGGCTGACACAAGTGTTCAAAATCCTCTAGAAAGTCCACAAAGACCTATGAAAATAGAACACCTCAAAAAATCACCACAAAAGGTGACCCTTCTTATCTTAGTTAGCTTCTCTTGCAGGCTCACCAAGCTACAACAAACACGAAGCATAGGGAGAGGACATGTGTCTACATGTGTGCATAGATATGAAACTTGCTGAACAATAAATGTAATCAAAAGTTAAATTTGGAGAACTTCCCTGGTGGCTCAGTGGTAAAGAATCTGCCTGCCAAATAGGTGACACGTTTGATCCCCTGATCCGGGAAGATCCCATTTGCCGAGGACCAACTAAACCTGTGCGCCACAACTATACAGCTCTCAAAGCCTATGCTCCCTAGAGTCTGTGATCTGCAACAGAGAAGCCACTGCCTTTGCAGCAAGAAGGCCCAGCAGAGCCAAAAATAAATAAATATGTAAAATTATTTTTTAAAAAACTAAATTTGGAGTTTACCTGTGTTTGCCTGGTGTGGTGTCTTGAAACTGTGTGCAAAACAAGCCATTTCCTATGACAAATGCATAGGCATCTTTCAGTATTCCTCTGCCCAGCTCTCCCTGACACCTTCAACACCTCAGTACTCTCTGTTGCTCAGGCTAGGAGACCACACCAGCAGCCTCTGAAAAGATTTTGAGAAACCTCAACAGTCAGATTTTGAATCAGAGAATTGACCTCACCTAGACAGGCCATGTTCCCATGAGTGTCCAGTAGCTCGCTCTTGGCCAGAGTCCCTGGTAATGAAGAGCTGCCTGGGGTTGAAGCAGCAGGTGCCTCTTGTGTTGGTTTCAGGACTACAGCCATGTCCCAGAACATGTTCTGACCCTAGAAACAAGCAGGCACAGGTGGGTTTCTGAGGAGACTGTCGGTGGAAGGTGGTATGATCATAACTTTGAGGACAAGAACATAAGCACCTATTCTTCAAGGCCATAAAAAAAAAAAGAAAGAAAGAAAAACACCAAATATTTAAAAAAAGGGAAAAGGAAGCCAGAGAGTCTTCCCTAATCCCCAAGGTGAGTTAGGCAGAGAAGCAAGCCTGCTACCTTTTCCCCTATCACTTTGACTTCATCTCACTGCCCAAACCTAACTTGTCAGTGAGTGCATGACAAGACATGGGGAGATTTTTCAGAGTAGATCTTCCTAAAGCCTAAAGATCAAAGAAGCAAGGTTCTGGTCATATTATTACAGAGAGTCTTTGGGGTACCTCTGCCCTCATACAGCTAGTCATGGTGAGGTGTAGGTTTGAAAACATACAGCCTCACGACTCAAATTGTGGTCTGTGGACAAGCAGAATCACCATCACTGGGAGTGTGTGAAAACTGCAGAGTCTCTGACCAATACCCCAGATCTCCTGAATCAGAATCTTCATTTTGACAAGACCTCATATCCCCTGACCCCAACCCCTGGTGATTCTTACATATATTAGTTTGAGAAGTACAAGTAAGAGTTATCAAATCATGCCTGGACTCACTGGAAGAGCTTTTTTTTTTTTTGTATACAGAGATCTGGGGCCCACCTCCCCAGAGATTCTGATTTAACTTACATGAGATATGACATAGGTATCATGATTTCATAAAAAAACTCCCCAGCTAATTGCAAACTGTAGCACAGTTTGAGAAGCACTGGTTTATATAAAGTACTGAATGTCAACATCAATAGAATAGTATGTTTCAATTAAATTGCAAAAGACTAAAGGCCAGAGCCCTCACCAGGAAATAAGACTCTAGGTGTGGAAGCGGAAGGACAGGGTCCCTCCTGAAATCATGTGCAATCTTTAGGACCATCCTCCCTCTCTCCTCCCCGACCACTGCTTACCTTTTCCTCCTGTTCTGACACAGGGAGGCATGTCTGAGGAGCTTCCCCAGGGGCCCAGACTTTGATGTTTTCAGAGTGCACTTGTTGGCTGGATGCCTGGCCCACAAAGCCTTCCTCCTCTTCTTCCTCTTTTTTCACTGTCACTGGGCCCCAGTGAGCCAGGGCCACAGCCTCTCTCAATTCTGTGGTCATCGTCTCTGCTCAGCAGAATTCCTATGGCTGGGGGTTGCCCAGCAGAAGTCAAGCCCCATCTAATCTTTAAGTTTCAAAAGCTTCTTCCTGAGTTTCCTCCCAGGGACATGATGAGTAGTATCTACTGGGAAATCAGAAAACACTGTTAGTAGAGCAGAGGTTTCCCTGGATGCCACAAAGACCACAGGTTACCAGTGTCCAGGCAGCAGCCACTACAGCACAGGGTTTGCTCTATTCCTCAACAGGATGGAAGGAGTTGGACTGTAAATAGGCAATTTATCTCCATAATGATCACATTACAAACACTTTTATGTAATGTTTATTGATTTCCCCTGATTATACAGTTAATATAATTGTAAAAACTTAAAAAAACAGAAAATGATTAAAAAAAATTACCCCTTGCTCATCTCCAGAGAGATAATCACTGTATATTGAAGAATTTAAAATACTTATTTTGAGGGAAAACCTCCAACCATACTGACAATTATGACTTGAACTTTTTAATTTAGGGGATGCATATTTTCACAATTATCACCATGGGCTTTTTTTTTTTTAAGAAGGGTCATTACAATGCAAAGTTTTTTGTTTTGTTTGTTTTAAGCACCAAGAACAATAGTATGAACAAAAGACTCTCAAGAAAAAGACACCAACTGTGCTTCCTAGGTAGCACTAGTGGTAAAGAACCCGCCTGGCAATGCAGGAGACATAAAAGATGCAGGTTCAATCCCTGGGTCAGGAAGATCCCCTGGAGAAGGGCACAACAATCCATTCCAGTATTCTTGCCTGGAGAATCCCATGGACAGAGGAGCCTGGTGGGCTACAGTCCATGGGGTCGTAAAGAGTTGGACATGACTTACTGCTAAGCAACTTAGCACTAGACACCACCATGTTAGGAGAGGTTATCTCTGGGTGATGTAATCACAGGTGGTTTTAAGGTCCTCTTCCTTTGATTTTTATATTTTTCTATTTCTTTCAACTGTGAGACAAAATAGCACTCTTAAGATGGTAAATGTTTTAATGTTAAGTACATACAATGCCACCTCCTTCTGGCATGGTACTCTAAATATTATAATATACATAATTTAAAAACAATATAAATACTATATATTATATAATACCTATAATATTATAGGACTTCCCTCATAGCTCAGTCGGTAAAGAATCTGCCTGCACTGCAGGAGACCTGGGTTCGATTCCTGGGTTGGGAAGATCTGCTGGAGAAGGAAATGGCAATCCATTCCAGTATTCTTGCCTGGAAAATCCCATGGACAGAGGAGCCTGGTGGGCTGCAGTCCATGGGGTCGCCAAGAGTTGCACACGACTTAGCGACTAAACCACCACCACCATAATATTATAATTTACTAAACCAGCCCCTATTTATTAATCACTGCTTTAGTAAAAGAACCTTGTTTCCAGTTTATTTTCTTAACATAATTTTTAAGATTCTTTTCATGCAAATAGTTTTTTCTGCTGCTGAATTATTCCTTTAGAATAGAGGGATTACTAACCAAAGGATTTTATAGGTGACATATATTGTCAAACTGCTTTCTAAAAGGACTGAAACAAATCATATCACCATGAACTAACAGTTCCCCAGTATCACAGCCAAGCCAACAGATTTTTTTGTTCTTAATCTGTGAGTATTAATCTACCATTATAACTGATTATGGAGAAACTGAAATTTTCCTATTTCCCTTTAGGAGTCTTATTAGGAGAAAAGTGCTAAATTTCATTAAGTTCTCTTTTGCTACTACTGAAGTGATCATATACTTTATTCTGCATTAACTTATTGGCAACTTATTCCATACCCTGCATCTCTTGAGTAGTGCAATATTTCAGTCCTGCAACAAATCTTAATTCTGGAGAATTCTTCTTTCCATGACTAGTTGAATTTTATCAGGGAGGAAGGTCCTTAATACTCGTTTCACCCGTGTATACACAAGATCGCCTACTTTGGGCATTGATATCAGACTGCTGATATTCTAACTGGCCTCCAGCCCTAGACAGCACAGTCTCCTATCATGGGCTTTCTTTCAACGTCCTTTCCCTATTTCCAATCGTGGCAACCCATCTCCTCCACCTCCAGACGCCACACAGCCCAGATCCTGGGATAAGCCGGGCCCCTGGGGCGGTTCGTGTCCAACCTACCCCGGGACTAGGCCCCCGGTAGGTAGGCAACAGCGGATTTCCGAAGTGCCGGGGCGCGGAGCCGCCCCGGGACAGACAGACAGTGCTGGGATCCCTGAAGGGAGGACGAGGGGGGCATACCCCTGGAATGGACCCTCCCGCGCCCCCGACGTTCGCGCCCAGGCCACACCACCCCCGCTCACCGTGCGCGGAGCAGAAGCACTGCCGGAGCTCGCGAGCTCTGGAGCAGAAGGCGGGTGGCCTGGACCCCGGCGCCTACCGGCACGAGAACAATGACCGGACAGGAAGTGCCTGGGGATGGGCTTCCGGCTCCCCAAGTCGCCAGACCAGCCTCTCTAGGAATCTCGGAGGTACTGTCTTCTCGTTGGGTGTCCAATTTCGCAACGGATCAGGGATGGAAGAACAAGCTTAGAGGAAGAGTGCAGGTGGACTAGGGACCCTGAACCTCAGGGCAAGGGGCATTCCTACGCCTGGCAAGAGCAATGAAGTGAGGAGAGCAGCTGGGAGCCTGAAGCTACAGAGTATCCATCTGTAGAAGGCCCTGATCATTTTGACCCTAATGTTTTATTTTGGAAATATCAAACGTACAGAGAATGGTACAGTGAATGCCTGTACTCAACAAAAACACTTCACTCTCTTTGCGTTGGACTTTCCTGGTGGCTTAGTAGTAAAGAATCTGCCTGCCACTGCAGGGGACAGGATCAGATCCTGAGTCCAAAATATCCCCTGGAGAAGGAAATAGCAATCCGCTCTAGTATTCTTGCCTGGAGAATTCCACGGACAAAGGATCCAGGTAGGCTTCTATAGCCCATGAAGTCACGAGTCAGACATTACTGAGTAACTAAACAACGTTTGCCTTCTCTCTCTATGCATACTGGAAAACATTTTTAAAGTTGTAAACATCAAAATACTCATTCCAAATAGTTCTACATGTATCCTTTAATAAGAATCTTGACACTAACAATACTATCATTACAGGTAGGAAAATTAACAAATATTCCCAAATATCATCTATTATCAGTCATTTTTAAATTTTCAACTGTCCTAAAATATAGACTTCATTAATTGTTTTTCCAAGTCAGCTTCACACACTATATTTGGTATGGCTGTTTAGATTTGCTTTCTAGTATGAATTTACAGATTCACAGGAGTTGCAAAGATAATAATAACCTTCAACTAGTTTCCATCAATGGGTACATCTTACATAATTATAATTTAAGATAAAAATCAGGAAACTGACATTGGTACAATGTGTGTGTGTACTTGTCATTTTATCACGTGTAGATTTGTGGAACCACCATCACAATTCAGATACACAATGTTTCCAACACCAAGACCTCTCTAAGGGCAACCCCTCCCTCTTCTGTTGCTCTGTCCCTCCATCCCCAACCTCTGGCAACCACTAATCTGGTTTTTTTCATCCCTATACTTTTTTTGTTATTTTAGAGTATTATATAAATGTGACCATACAGTATACGAC
This sequence comes from Bos indicus, assembly GCF_029378745.1. Lineage (NCBI taxonomy): Eukaryota > Metazoa > Chordata > Mammalia > Artiodactyla > Bovidae > Bos > Bos indicus. Next base: position 16,342,622 of record NC_091781.1, on the reverse strand, counting down.
CTTTTGAGATTGGATTTTTTCACTCAGCATAATTCTCTTGGAATGCACTTGAGTCACTGCAGATATCAATAGGTCATTCAATTTTACTGCACAGTAGTAAGTATTCCATGGTATAGATATATGGCAGTTTCTTTTAACCACCTGTTGAAGGATATTTGATGAGTTATTACAAATTACTATTACTAGCAAAACTGCTTTTAACAATCACATACAGGCGTGTGTGTGTGTGTGTGTGTGTGTAACAGTTTTCATTTTTTTGAGATGAATGCTCAGAGTGCAAGTACTGGGTCATATGGTAAATGCATGTTTGGTTTTATAAAAAACTGCCAAATTATTCCCCATGGTGGCTGTACTATTTCTCATTCCTGGCAATGTAATAGATTCAGTTCCTTTGCATCCTTGCCAGCATTTAGCATTAAAATATTTAAAAGCTCTTCTGATAGCTGTACAGATTTGTATCTTGCAATTCCCTAGTGGCTAATGATGTTGAGTATCTTTTCACTTGCCAATTTATACTTTGGTAAAATACCTGTTCATGTCCTCTGCCCATATTCTAATTGGATCTATTTATTATTGCTGAGTTTTAAGAATTATCTAGCCTAGATACAAATTCTGTGTTGGATATATGATTTGCAGACATTTTCTCCCAGTGTGTAATGCCTTTTCATCCTCGCTCTTTAGTATCTTTTAAACCCCCCTCCCCTCCACTAGTTGTATCTTTCATTATGGAAAATTTCATACATATACAAAAGTAGTACAATAAACTCTCAATACTCACCCAGCATCAACAATTATTATCACTCCCTTCTCTTTTTCATCATCTTTGAAGAATCCAGTGCAGTGGTGGTTTTTTTTTTTTTTTCTTTTTTTTTTGCTGCACCGCCCAGCTTGTAGGATCTTAGTTCCCCAACTGAACTAAGGATTGAATGTTCGCCCTCCGCAATGAGAGCAGAGGACTCACCACTGGGCGGCCAGGGGATTCCAACAATGCAGTTTTCCTAGACAATATGCCGCATTCTGAACTTGTTTCTTATGATGTCTTTTATCTTGTTCCTTTGCTTCCTGTATTTCCTGTAAACTAGCAATCAGGTCTAAGAAGCTTGATGAATTCAGGTTATACTTTTGGCTTATTGCATTACATGTGGAGGGAGGCACATTATGTGAGTTGTCTCAGCAATGTTACATTTTGTTAAACTGATTAAGAGGTAAATGCCAGATCTCTTCATTGTTAAAGTAGTTGTGATTATTACATAATGGGGGTAATTTTTCTTCAGTATGGACAAAAAGCATCTTCATATTCATTACCCCATAAAAACTTAGGGAGGTAGATATTCTTCCTTCTGTTTAACAAATGAAGAAACCAAGGCTCCAAGAAATGAAACCATTTGTCCAAGGAAAAGTGGCAGAATCTGACTCTTAAGGCCTTCAGACTTTTAACTCAGGCCCCTTCCAGTTTTCACTCTTGGTCCTTTCAGTCTAAAAAGGAACCAGCCCTCAAAGAACTTCAGGGTTGAATTCATAACACTTACTATAATCAACACACCACTGCAATGCTGCTAAGTATCAGAAAACAAAATCCCAATATTAAGGTATTTATACTTCAGTGACAGAACTGGCGTTCTGAGAATTACAACATAAAATTACCAAACCAAGAATACAAGAATTAAGTTTACAAATGTACAAAAGGGTACAGAATGAATAATGATTGGTTCACTGGGAGTAAATGGGCCTGACCACTCAGAGATGGATTCTGAATTGGTATAATCAGAGATTTGAAGGGCTTGGCTGTGTAAAAAAACTTATGTGGTAAGTTGAGTGCTGGGATAGAATGTTGTCTCTTGAGTAACAAGCCATTTGTATGTTTACCAATGAAATATTGATTAGAAGTGAGAATGACAGTAGCAGAGATAATCAGCTCTGAGGTTGAGGTTAAGGATTTTTCCCGGTCAGCAAGGCAAGTGACATAGGACTGTCTTTCTATTTTGACACTCTACATCCACTAGGTTTAAAATCCAAAGGTTGAAAAAATAAACTTTTTTTTCTTGGCATCAAATTAATGGCCAGACATTATTTAGTAAGCCAATATTTTTTTTCCATAAAAACAAACTAGGTATATTATATATTATCTCCCTTAAACATTTAAAAAGCTGTTTTTAAAGTTTTTTTAGAGTACTAAATTCCAAAGTTAACCATCCACCATACTTCCTTACTATAAAAATTAAACTTTTGAGGTTCATGAAGTCCTAATATTAACTTGATGAACAAACACTACATTATGCCATTTTCCAGATTTTGACCATATCTCTTTTATCCAATTTTATTGACAATTAAATTATTTCATAAAGTACTGTCACATGATCCTTTTACTAAATGCTCAAAACAATTCTATGAAGTAGGGGTTATGCCAGTATTTGACTGACAGAGAAACTGAGACTTAGAGACTGACTTAATAACATCACAGAGCTCGTAAGTGAAAGAGCCAGGATCCAAACCTAGGTTTTCAGATTCCAAATCCAGTGTACTTAAATTGTCCTCAAAGAGCAGTCCTACCCACCCAACTTCATGTTTTGTATGTCTTAATCACACTGTCTGTATAGACATTCTCTAACAGTGATACTATCTTTAAGATGTACCAAATATACGTATCTTTTCAAAACATACACTTTTTAATACAAAGATATTTTTGCCATCATTTACAACATCTTCATTATATCTTATAAATCATAATTCAGTTTCTTCAGAATCTTTAAGTGCTTCAAGGTCCTTTTCTAGGTTCATAAGAAATGATTTGGAACAGAGTATCTTTTAACTAGAATTTGGCTTATGTTTTCGTAGTCTTGAAAGTCTAGATTAACTTTCTGCCTCATGCAACACACTTGTCTACAAAAGGGTCAATCATGACTTTTTTTTCCTTATAAAAACCCTATGCTGCCATTTATCCAACAGTCACTTACAGAGGCAGGGATGGTATTCCATTTTACACAATACTAGATTTTCTGAATCTTGATCTTGGACTCATTGGCATTTTGGACCCAAGAGAATTTGGACCCAAGAGAATAGGACCGAAAATCCTCCAAAGAATGGATTTTTGGTTGAAGATGAAGGTTTGAAGTCTGAGAGAATTCTTTTTCAGACTCATCACATTCACAGTTTTTTTCATCTGTATGAATTTTCTGATGTACAGTCAGGTTTTTTCTTTGCCTAAAAACTTTACTACAGTCATTACACCCATATGGTTTCTCTCCTGTGTGGATTCTCTGGTGGCCAACTAAATTCCTCTTAGAAGTAAAAGATTTTCTACACTTTTCACATTCATATGGTTTTTCCCCAGTGTGCATTCTCTGATGTACAACAAGGTTTTTGTTCTGACTAAAGTCTTTTCCACACTCACTACATTTATAAGGTTTTTCTCCAGTATGGATTCTTTGATGCACCATAAGATTTCTACTAGAGGTAAGCACTTTTCTACATACATGACATTCATAGGTTTTTTCTCCACTGTGAATTCTTTGATGCTCAATAAGATTTCTATTGTAAGTAAAGCCCTTCCCACACTCATTACATGCATAAGGCTTCTCACCAGTGTGGATTCTCTGATGGGCTATCAGGTTTGAGCGGTAACTGAAGACTTTCCCACAGTCATTACATTTGTACGATTTTTCCCTTGTGTGAATCCTCTGATGTCCAATGAGGCTTTTCTTCAGAATGAAGCATTTGCCACACTCATTACACTCATATGGTTTCTCACCACTGTGGATTCTCTTATGTTCAATGAGGTTTCTGTTAGAACTGAAAGCTCTTCCACATTCATTGCATTCAAAAGGCTTTTCCCCGGTGTGGATTCTCCGATGTACGAGCAGGCTTGAATTGTAACTGAAAGCCTTCCCACAATCCTCACATTTGTAGGCCTTCTCTTGTGTATGGAGCTTCTGATGGACCATGAAACTTTTGCTCATAATGAAGGTTTTCCCGCACTCTCGACATTCATAGGGCTTCTCCCCATTGTGGAGTCTCTCGTGGTCAATGAGGTTTCTGTTAGAACCAAAGACTTTGCCACAGTCTTTACATTCATAGAGATTCTCTCCAGTGTGGAACCTCTGATGTAAAATGAGGCTCTTTTTCAGAATGAAAACTTTCCCACATTCATTACATTCATAGGGCTTCTCCCCATTGTGGAGTCTCTGATGGTCAAAAAGGTAAGCGCTCTGAGTGAAGGCTTTCCCACATTCAGTACATTTATAAGGCTTCTCTCTGCTATGCATCCGCTTATGGTCAATGAGACTTGACTTAGAAGTGAAAATCTTCCCACATTTTTTACAACCAAAAGTCTTCTTTTCTGTGTGAACTCTCTGGTGTAGGAGGAGGCTTTTGCTTCGAATGAAAACTTTTCCACATTCTTTACATTTATATGGGTTCTCTGTACTGTGGAGCCGCTGATGGTCAACCAGGTAAGTGGTCTGGGCAAAAGTTTTTCCACATTCATCACATTTATAGGGTTTTTCCCCAGAGTGGATTCTCTGGTGCAGAATGAGGCTCTTCTTCAGAATGAAAGCTTTCTGACACTTGTTACATTTATAAGGTTCTTCTCCTTTGTGGAGCCTCTGGTGGTCAATGAGGTAAGCATTCTGAGAAAAAACTTTGCCACACTCATTACATTTATAAGGTCTCTCCCCAGAATGGCGTCTTAGATGTATTATAAGGCCTGAGTGCCTATAGAAGCCCTTTCCACACTCCTTACATTTATAAGGTTTCTCCCCAGTGTGGATTCTCTGATGGTTTAGAAGGTAAGCACTCTGAGAGAAGGCTTTCCCACATTCATTACATTTATAAGGTTTCTCACCAGAATGGTTTCGTAAATGCATTAGAAGGCTTGAGCGCTGAATAAAGCCTTTTCCACACTCCTTACATTTATGAGGTTTCTCCCCAGTGTGGATCCTCCGATGATTTATAAGATGGGAGATTTTATTGAAATGTTTATAACACATATCACATTTATACAGCTTCTTTCCTTCAGCACCTATTAAACTTTCAGAAAAAGCTGAATCTGAAGCCAAGCTTTCTTCAAATTCCTTCCACTTTTGGCCTCGTTTTTCTGGTGGAGTCCTTTTTTTCTTGTCTCGTTCACATAGGGAACCTTTCTTCAGTGTATCTCTTTCCCTTGCTTCATTTCTCCACTGACTTGAAAAAATTTGCCATTCACACTCTTCCTCAAAGTCAAGAAGATATGGAACACCTCCTTGAAATCTTTTTGATATTCCTCTCTGAGAATCTGCTCTTTGAGATATGTTCAACTTGGATGTCACCTCCTCGTTCTCAGTCATGGTCTCCCATTCTGGTAAAAGAAATTAAAAATGCAAATATTACCATATCCTTGTCAGCAACAAGATCTTCAAAAGACTTTAAAACAACTAGAAGGATACTTTTACATGCACACAAAAAGGAAAAGCTTTTCATTAAATGGGAGTACAAAGCAGAATGCTACACTGACAGAATGTTATAAATGGATTAACACGGAATTCATTCTGAGATACTTCTAAGCTTGTTGCCTTCAGGGAGCAGATGGAAACATAGAAAGGATGTTGAATAAACAGATGTAAGAAGAACTAGAGAAGATCTTAATACAGGTGGTTCACATATAAGCTCATGAAGCTGGATGGGGCTTATAAAGAACTATCTTTTTTTTTCCTTCTTCATGCTAAGAAGATGGAAACTCTCAAAGAAAGAAAATATACCTAAAAACTCTGAAGGCCATCTTTAACTTTTGAAGAGTCAAGTGCATCAACATTTTTCAATTACTTGAAAGTAATTAATCTACAGGAAAAAATCTATTAAAAAGCAACTTAACACTTCGAATTCTTCTTTTAAAATTGAGAAATGAAATTTTAAAATTAATTTCACAAAAAACTAGGTCTACATTAGACTCCATCATGTAGTTATATATAAAAAATACTGAATGAAAAGAAAAAATATAGAGACATTAAAAACTATGAAAACATCTATAAAATAATGAGGCTAAACTAGTTAACCTCTTTATGACTCTAATATTCTCAAATATTTTAAAATATGAAATGATGTATATTTTAAATGTTTTGGAAACTCATTTTCACCATCCAAATGTGAGAAAAATTATGAACTAGTTCCCCAAATTATCTAATAAAATAAAATAATATAAATAATAATAACATTATCTTCTATTTGAGTATAAAAACAATATTCTTCTACCTAAATAGAGAGAAAATACATAGGAAAGGAGTGTTAATGGACTGGTTTTACAATTTAAGCAGAATGCTGGTTGAAAGGAAAGTTTTCTTTCTTTAAGGAAACTTTTCTTTCTTTCCTTTCTTTATAGAAGCATTTTAAGAAATAGAAGTGTTGCAAGTGGTTAAACAGAAATGGAAAATGGTTAAGAATGAAGGACTTATATATACACTAGCTAATTAGCTGGATAAATGAAATTTTAGTATAGAAATCAGACTATGTGTGGGCCTAATGAGCTTTAAGGGACTTGGGAAAAAAATATCAGAATGATAGACAGAGCTGATTAGTTTCTGCAATCTTTGGTTAAGCAGGCAAGAAAAAGACAGGCTTCCCTACCTCCAATCCACCCCAATCCTCTAATCCATGTCCATTCCATTGCTAATTATCTTTCCAATACGTATATTTGATCATATCACTCACCTGCTCAAAACAAACAATGCTTCATTGCCTATACGATAATGCACAAATGACAAGAACAGCCCAAGAGACGCTATCCTCCACTATCTGTTACTTTTCTGGCTTAACTTCTTATTAGTACCCTTTATGCCTATAGACTCTCGGAGAAGGCAACGGCACTCCACTCCAGTACTCTTGCCTGGAAAATCCCATGGATGGAGGAGCCTGGTAGGCTGCAGTCCATGGGGTCGCTAAGAGTCAGATACGACTGAGCGGCTTCACTTTCACTTTTCACTCTCATGCATTGGAGAAGGAAATAGCAACCCACTCCAGTGTTCTTGCCTGGAGAATCCCAGGGATGGGGAAGCCTGGTGGGCTGCTGTCTATGGGGTCACACAGAGTTGGACATGACTGAAGTGACTTAGCAGCAGTAGCAGTATGCCTATAGACTCTAGGCATGGAAAACTATGTACAGATGCCCAAACATGTCATGTTTTTGCTTACTTCCCGATCACTGCCCATGCCCCTTTCTCTTTCTGAATTTGCTCTTCCTCTTCTCAATTTGTTACCTGCCCAAACTTATAGGCTTAAAAACTAAGTATAAAAGTTACCCCCATTGGAATTACCACTGATCTTACAGGAAAAAAAAAGTTTAAAGGAATACTATGAATGATTCTGTGCCAACTGAACAACTTAAGATGGAATGGTCAAAAAAAAAAAAAATGAAATGACCAAATTTCTAGAAAGACACAATGTACTAAAATTGACTCGGGATGACACAGAAAACTGAATAGTTCCATAATAAGCAATGAAATACAATCAGTAAACAAAAAACTACCAACAAAGAAAAGCCCAGATCCAAACTGTTTTACTGATGAACACTACCAAACATTAAAAGAATGAACACCAATTCTTCATACTCTTCCAATAAACAAAAAAGGTGGAAACACTTCCCAACTAATTCTATGAGGCCAGTATCACCTACATACTAAAAGCAGACAAAGATATTACAAAAACAGACAAAACTACAAAACAACCATATCTTTATGAATAGAGACATAAGAATCTTCAACAGGGGTTTCCTGGTGGTTCAGTAGTAAAGAATCTGCCTGCCAATACAACAGATATGGGTTCAATTCCCGGTCTGGGAAGATACCACATGCCACAGAAAAACTAAGCCATAGCTACTGATCCTGTGTTCTGGAGTCCAGGAGCCACAACAGCTGAAGCCTGCATACCCTAGAGCCTGTGCTTGGCAACAAGAGAAGCCACCACCATAAGCCCATGCACTGTAACTGAGAGTAGTTCCTGCTCGCCACAACTAGAAAAGAGCCCATGCAGCAATGAGGAACCAGCACAGCCAAATAAGTAAAATAAAAGCAAAACAAAACAAAACAAAATCTCACCAAATATTAGCTGACTCCAGCAACACATAAAAAGAATTCTACACCATGACCAAGTGAGATTTATCACAGGAAGGCAAATATGGGTATAACATCAGATAATCAATTAATGTAATACATCATTGTGCTTAGCACCAAAGAATTGATGCTTTTGAACTGTGGTGTTGGATAAGACTTTTGAGAGTCCCTTGGACTGCAAAGAGATCCAACCAGTCCATCCTCAAGGAGATCAGTCCTGAGTGTTCATTGGAAGGGCTGATGCTAAAGCTGAAACTCCAATACTCTGGCCACCTGATGTGAAGAACTGACTCATTTAAAAAGACCCTGATGCTGGGAAAGATTGAAGGCTAGAGGAGAAGGGGATGACAGAGGAGATGGTTGGATGGCATCACCGACTCAATGGACATGAGTCTGGGTAAACTCCGGAAGTTGGTGATGGACAGGGAGGCCTGGCATGACACAGTCTATGGGGTTGCAATGAGTTGGACACGACTGAGCGACTAAACTGAACTGAACTGAAAGAAGCAACCAAAAAACTACCCTAACTAAGTAGGTTCAGCAAGGTTGTAGGATAAATATTAATATACAAAAGCAGTATATTTCTGTACCATAGCCCTGAACAATAAAAAAAAAAAAAAAGAAAATTAAGAAATCATATAATATCATCTGGGATTTCATTGGCAGTCCAGTGTTTTTACTGCTGGGGCTCAGGTTCAACCTCTGGTTGGGGAACTAAGATCCCACAAGTGGTATAGCCCCTTCCCCACAAAAAAGTCACTTACTTCTGTAAATCTTTCTCTAAACCACCCACCTCTCCTCCTACTCTCCCAGTTTTCATCATACCAAGCTCTTATCTGCTCCCACATTCATGCATACTTTTATTATATAGCATTTGTTACATTGTATTATATTTATTTTTGTAAAAGTCTGTCAATTCAACTGGAATGTACTTTAAGGCAGGGATTAAGCTTGATGTGTGAGCTACTTGATATTTCTTGAATAACTGCCTTTAAATTCTATTCCAATCTCTTAAATGAACATTTATAATTCTTTTACATATTGAAGAAGTATGTGCAAGCTATCTGGGAGTTTGCTTTTTCTGGCTTTGCTGGGTCTTCACTGCTGCTTGGGCTTTTCTCTAGTTGTAGCAAGCAGGGGCTAATCTCTACTTGCAGTGTGTGGGCTTCTCATTGTGGTGGCTTCTCTTGTTGCAGAGCATGGGCTCTAGGGCATGTGGGCTTCAGTAGTTGTGGCTCCCAGGTTCCAGAGCACAGGCTCAATAGTGATGGCACACTACCTTAGTCGCTCTGCAGCATATGAGATCTCCCCAGACCAGGGATCAAACCCACGTCTCCTGCATTGGCAGATGGATCCTTTACCACAGAGCCAACAGGGAAGGCTTGAAGTCTGCTTTTCTACCAGCTTATCAATGCACAGAAACTGAGTACATAAAACTGTCAAATTTGATAGTGTCACAGTCTACTCCCAGGTCAGAACACCATGGGCTACGTAGTACTTTATCTGAGGAAATTTGGTTGTTCCCAAATTTTAATCATTGTCAATTTTTTGCTGGGACTGTCTTTAGACATATTACTTATTTTCCCTCTTTCTGAACCATTTCCTTAAGGTATCCTCCTCAAATCAGAACTACTAGGTCAAAGAACATAAGTACTTTGGTATCTGCTTGCCCAAATCCCAAACAACACTGCAGTTAGAGCATATCTTACTTATTAAAGTTGATTCAAACTTCTTTTTCCTCAAAGAGCTAGAATAAATAAGGAATTCTATTTTATTATTTTTTAAGTTTAACCTTTATTTAGACCCATCTGGAATTTATTTTGGCTTACAGCATAAGCTATGGATCCCTGGTGAGTGTTTTTCATAAAATTAATTAACCCATCAAACATGTTTTAAAATTTCTAAAAAGAAAAATAGTTCTATAGTAAATCGCATTAGAACTACTGAAAATCACTTGGATTAAACAAAAAAGAGCAAACAAATTGGATTCCTAGGTCATTCTGCATAAATATAAAAATGAAACAATGAAAATGTCTGAATAAAATACATGTGATTTAAAAAATAGTATTTTATGGAGAAAGACACCATAAAGGAAAATATTGCTGTTTGAAAGATTTTCTAAGACTTAAACTCATAACAAGCACAGAAAGGCAAACAAATGGGAAAATGTACAACATGTGACAAAGGGTTACCAGTTCTAATAAAAGAAATATGTAGAAAGGATATGAATAAACATAAAATAACAATAAACATAATAATACTAATAATCAAAGAAATGGGGGAAAAAAAACCCCGAAGGATAGGATTGTTCATCTAGCTAGCAAAGATTTAAAAGTGACCAAATCACAAGCACATACAGGGGAAACAGGCCCTCTTGGGCTCTTTGTGTGGATGTATAAATTGGTAGGTCACTGATAGAAAGCAGTTTAGGAATATATATTCAAATATCAAATCTACAAAATATTTGACCATCACACCACAGCTGAGATACTAACAGACATTACTAAAAGACATATCCTTAGAGATACTAAAAGACATATCCTCATAAATGTAAAAATATACAGTATAAATTACTATGAATAAAAAAAATTTACTAAGGTTGCTAAGTACAAAATTAACACATAAAAATTAAATATTTTCATGTATGCAAACTAAAATATCAGAAAAGATTCCTATTCCAAAGAGTCAATGTAACCAGAATTATGTAAGATCTACCTGAAGGTACTTTTAAAACAGGCCTGAAACAGACAAAGGCAGCATGAACAAATCAATGATATATAATGTTCTTGAATAAAAATTCAGTATCATAAAGCTGCCAATGTAAAGAATGATACTCAGACAATGAAATACAAAGCTACCTCCTTCATGGCCTTTTCTAACTCCCAGAAATGGTACTGGTTGCTTTGTCTTCTCCATTTCCATCTCAAGAGACTTATGCCACTCTAATTCCAATTATTTCACTCTGCCTTGTTTATTTTTTCTGTATTCATCTCCCAAATCATGCTACTTAAGGGAAGAATCACATCATTCCCATAGTTGCCATTACAGAGCAGCATGTACATGTTTAATGTTTGTCAGAAACATAAATGACTAACAGGTTTTTAAAAAATACTCTTGTTACTAATCAAAGAAATACACTTCAGAATATATATTATAACTTAAAAAAATTATATTAACAACAATTTAAAAGAGTGGGACTACTCAGCATCAATGAAGGCAGAGCCAAAGGAATGGTTGTTGTGTACAGCTGGTAAGAACAGAGAGGACTGACATCAATATGGAAAGCAATTTGGCAGTAGGAAGCAAGAGCCTTAAAATAATTATTTTAGGCCTAGTGATTCTACTTCTAAAAAATAATGAGAAATTAAAAATAAAAAGAAACATTAGGCATAGAGAAAAAATATTATTACAGTAATTATCTAAAATACAGAAGTGGCTAACTAAATTATGACACAAATTATCCAGCCAATACAGATAATATTTGCAAAGAATATGTGATAATACGAGTTGAGGTAAATGCAAAGAAAGCAAGCTATAAAACTGTACATATTCACAGACACACACTCTCAAAACAATGTAAAAAAAAAAAAAACCTCTCCAATACATAGAAAAAGCCAGAAAGGTAAAATATCAAAATTTTGAGGGTAGGTGTTTGTAAAGAGTTGGTTTAAAAAATTTTTTCCTTCAAGTATTTTTCAAAATAAGTATGCTATGCTATGTTCATAATTAGCATAGCAAAAAGTTCCACAAAAGCTGGGACTTCCCTAGTGGTCCAGTGGTTAAGAATCTGCACTTACATTTCAGGGAGTCATAGGGGTGTAAAAAGAAAATAAACAAAAGCTGATGAAGTAAAGGTACAAATTATGGGAAGAAAGGGTCCTTACCTAAGGAAGTCACATTTCCATAATTCTCCAGCATAACATCCCAGTACAAGGCCCTCTGAACTGGGCTCAAACATGCCCATTCTTCTGAAGTGAAGCATACTGATACCTCCTCAAACATCACCAATTCCTGAAACGACAGGTATGTGTGAGATTATCCATGCCCAGGAAGCTCCTCTACTGAAGGGTTCCTTCCACTTTTGGGGACGAGACATGTTATGAGGGTATGAGGTGGGATATCAGAGAGACACAGGAGATCCCACATGAACTCTGCCCTTTAATAGCAGGGACCTTGATTCAAAGATGGGAGCCGACTGGACACCCAAGCACTAGGATGAGCGAGTGTACATTTGAGCCACAATTAGGTAGTGCAGATAGGGCCTTAGGAAGAAAAGAGGTAGCAAATCTTACCTGGGGCTGGGCTGTCAAGAGCATGAGAGCCATTAATTGGTTTCTGGGGTTCTCTTCCTGGGAAAGGGCAGAAGCTTCAGGGGCAGGAGAATCTGAAGAAGGAGGAAAAAGCTGCATATGAGGTAACTGTCATTCTTGTCCAAATCCAGTAAGTTTATCTTCTATAAAATAGGAGTTCAGAAAGACACACAACTACCAGAACTAGGCAATAATGGCTATAAAATGACACACAAATCTTTTCTGACCCCCATGTACAGGGCTGGAAAAGTGCAAAAATTAGTAATAAGAATGGATAAAGGGTCAGAGGGACCCAAGCAATGACATGAGGGAGAAAAGAGTTTGGTATCCTAAGGGACTCATAGAACGGCAGAAGAGGAAATAGCTATCTGGGAGTAGGGAGGTGAGACCCAGCAAGAGTCCTGAGGATGTCCAAAGCCAGACCCACAGAGTAAGTTACCATGTTGAGGATCCTGGAGCAAGCCAAACACCACTGGGTCAGTAAGAGAATTTGAGCGAATTTCAGCTGATATGTGGCTGCCAGTGGGTGCATGAGGAAGTGCTATTCCTGGAGTACTCAGACCCTCCTGGAGAGTGTCCTGGTCCTGGACAAAGGCTGGAACCTGGGAACAAGCAGAACGCAATAAGCTGACTCTTCGTGTACCTCCAGCAAATGAACTCACCTAACCGCCATGGACCTCTTTCTGTCCATATAGTCTAGAACTGTGAGATGAGAGTGACCCACCTCAAATATGGAGCATCAAAACAGCAGGAAAGCTTTGCCTTGAGAACAATGGAGCTGCCCTCTAGCCCCACTCATGGTACTGGTGACCTTTCCCAGAGGAGACTGAACAGAACGGTAGAAACAGAAGCCAGACCTGGGTGTGGGTTAAGGAGGGAATGGGAAGTAACAAGCAATTAAGAGCTTCAGACTTAATCTACAAGTCTTCAGCTTCAGGTTTAATCTAAAACACTGGGTTCTACTTCTTCACAACTTTTCTCACCCCCTCCTGCTCCAATAGAAGGAACACTAGAAGTGTAGACATCTGGTTTTGCTGCTAACTAGATGTCTCACAAAGGCAATGCGGTGAACCTTTTATTGCCTCCATTTTTTATCCCTTGAACGAGAACAATGGCTTAGTGATTAGTAATGAAAAACACAGCTCTAAAATTCTTCATTTTCATGATTAAAACAAACAAGCCCATCCTTGATATCCCTCCCAAATTATATTTCAGACTTTTCATACAGAAATGTTTCTAGTGGGCTCCAGATCAACAGAAAGAGATCTGACACATACTAGAAACCATGTTAAGATCCCAATTTAATAGCCAAGGATATAAAATCTTATCAGAGGCAAATATCTCAACCTACTCTCTTGTCTCACACAGTCCCCAGTGGGGGAACACATGGAGTGGTCTTTCCAGATCTAGAAAGCATCATTCTTGCTCTTCACAACTTTTCATACTCCAGGTTTACAACACCAACCCAAACAGACTTTACAAACAATATACTTGCTTCTGTTTAGAGGAGCTCTTAGGAACATTATGCTCTTCAGATTCTTGAATAAAATTCAGAATTAGCAAGCATCACCCAGGGAGATAAAGCAGAGTCAATGCTCTGTGTTGATTTTGAATTGGTACAAAGATCCCAACCCTAAACCCATTTCTCCAGACAGATATTCTATGATCTGAAGAGCTCATGAACCTGTTTTAATTAGCATAAGGGTTGCTGCTGTGTTACTGTTAATGAAAATCACAGAATCATTTTCTATCCCAGCCTGTCCTGGGTCTACTCCCCACTTTCCCTTTCTCACTTTTAATGTTGGTCCATCAAGGTCTTTCTGCAGCTCTTCTACCAGGGCCACGGCCTCCTCACCACTCCCGGGCCGATGGATCTGCACCCAGGTCCGTATCTCTCCAGGCAGGATGCTCAGGAATTGCTCCAGCACCAGTAGCTCCAAGATCTGGGCCTTGGTGCGTGCTTCCGGCCTCAGCCACCGGCGACAGAGCTCCCGGAGCCGGCTCAGTGCCTCCTGGGGTCCAGATGTCTCATGATAACGTAACTGTCTAAAGTGCAGGTGGGAGGTCTCCCAAACAGTGGAGCTACTCCCTTGGAAGCTGGTTCCCCACTTCCAGGTATCATCCTTCCCTTTAACAAGGCCCTCTTGTCGCAGAGCATTGTGGGCCCAATTTTCTCTTGTCATTGTTGCCATTTAAGACAGGTTCCTCTCCAGGGTCCTTCAATCCTTGCTTGACTTTTTCCTTAGAGTTCGAAGAACATCATCTGTAAGACCTAAAGAAATCACTGTTAAAGTTAACCTAGAGACACAATCAGATTTTCCGCACCCCTATTAGCCCCCCAGTAATGAAGAAACCTTGCTGAATGCAGAGTTCTAGATTCTGGGCAGTTTCTCTTTTGACAGAAGCCCCAGCCCAAGGCTCTAGGGACATTAATAATCATGTTATCCAGACCACTGCTGATATAAAAAACATGAAATTCCTTTTTTTTTTTCTTGCCACGAGGCATGTGGGATCTGAGTTCTGCAACAAGGGACTGAACTTGCACCCCCTGAATTGGAAGCCCAGAGTCTTAACAACTGGACCACCATGGAAGTCCAATACCAAATATCCTTTAATCATTATTTTTAAGAGTGTATCAATCCATTCATACTTAAGTAATCCACTGCTGTTGGACATTTAATTATTTATAATTTTCTCCTATTACAAATTAAGCTACTATGACCATCTTTGCTAAAGAATTTTTGGTTACATTTCTACTTATTTCTTCAGGAAAAATCTCCAGAAAAGAAACTGTTTAGCAGAAAGGCAGGAATAGTTTACACTTTTAAGGCTGTAACAGTTACATCACTATCAGTGACATATCTGAATGCCCCATTAATTTTATTTAACATGTGGATCCTTAAAGTTCATGCTTATAACAGAGCAGAGGAGAGCAAAATAAAATATAATCACAATACAAAGTACAAGTACAATTAACAGGAGGACAAACAAGCACAGTAAAAATTCATGGAGGTAATTTTGGGTTGGGCTTTAAAGAAAAAAAGATCACTGGAATATTAGGAAAGCCATTCCAGGAAGAAACTGTAATTTCTAAAGCAAGGGAGTGACAACACATATAGCTCTGTTAGAAATGTTCTGTGCAAATCAGAGAAAGGAAGAAAACTTTGAGGTAAGGCTGTAGAACTAGAGTGAAGAGGTAAGTAAACAGAAGCAAATTCTAAAGGCTACTAAGAGGTAGCCAGAGGTACCTCAAGTAGCCAGAGTGGCACTGTCATGCCCATTCCATAGGAACTACACTCAGTATCTCAGCATCAAGCTGCCATGGACTTAACCTGTGTCTGTGAGCATCTGTGCTTTAACCAGTTTTACTTTGTACATCTGTTAGCAAGACGTGTTCTAAGGGAACTGCTCCTTTGCTTTACACCACTTAAGCTTATGAAGGTTTCATAAGAACACTATTTTCAGATATTAGGGGAAACCTGTAGTCTAAGCAAATAAAGTTCTAAAGTATTAGTGGGGATAGAACACTTGAAAAAAGAAACTGAGTAGTTCTTTGGTCACTGATCTGGTGGTGATGGAAAAGAATTTAAAAAAACTATTTATATCCCATGCTCACAGCTAGAAAGAGTACTGTCAAAATTCCAGTTCTTCTCAACTTTATAGAGTCAATGCAACTTCAATAACTCACCAAGCTATTTTGTAGATATCAACAAACTGATTCTAAAGTTCACTTGGAGAGGCTACAGACCCAGAATAACTAACACAATACTGAAGGACTTCTCCCTCAGTATTGTGAAGTTGAGGGACTGACACTACCCAATACTACCCAGAGTTGAGGGACTGACACTACCTAACATCAAGACTTTCTAAAAAGTTACAGTTATGAAGACAGTGCAGTATTGGCAAAGTGCAGACAAATCAATGAAACAGAATGAAAAGTCCAGAAATAGACCCACATGAATTGAGTCAACTGATATTTGATAGAATTAAGATAATACGATGAAACAAAGATAGCCTTTTTGGCAAATGGTGCTGGTACAACCAGATGTTCACATGCAAAAAAATAAATAAATAAATCTAGACACAAACTTTACATATTTCACAAAAATTAACCCAAAATGGATCAGAGACCTAAATATAAAATACAGAACTATAAAAGTCCTGGAAGATAACCTAGGAGAAAACCTAGATGACCTTGGGCATGGTGACAGCTTTTTAGATACATTCAAAAGGCATGATCCTTGAAAGAAGTAATACGTAGACTTCATTAAAATTCAAAAATTCTGCTCTGGAAAAAGCAATGTCAAGAATGAGAAGACAACCCGTACACTGAAAGAAAATACTTGCAAAAGACACAAATACTTGATAAAAGCCTAATATCCTTCCTTTGTATATTTCATACAAATAACTCTTAAAACTCAACAATTAAGAAAACAAACAACTCAATTAACATATGCCCATGTGGGCTTCTCTGGTGATTTAGTGGTTAAGAATCCACCTGCCAATGCAGGGGACACAGGTTCAATTCTTGGTCCAGGAAGATACCATATGCTGAGGAGCAACTAAGCCCTTGCACCACAACTACAGAGGCCACGCACATAGAGCCCCTCCTCCACAACGAGCGAAGCAACCAAAGTGAGAAGTCTGCATACCACAACGAAGAGTAGCTCTGACTTGCCTGAACTAGAGAAAGCCTGAGCACAGCAACAAAGACCCAGCACAGTCAAAAATAAATAAATCTTTTTTTTTTTAATGACCCAAAGGGGAATTCCCTGGCAGTCCAGGGATGAGGACTTGTAGCTTCCACTAAAGACCTAAACAAACACCTCGCCAAAGAAGATATACAGATTTCAAATAACTGCATGAAAATATGCTCTGCATCATATATGTCATCAGGGAAATGCAAGTTAAAACGATGAAATATCATTACATACCTATTAGAATGGCCAAAGTCTAGAACACTGGCAACACCAAACGCTGGTGAAGATGTGGGACAACAGAAATTGTCATTCATTGGTAGGAATGCAAAATAGTACAGCCACTATGGAAGAGTTTGGCCCTTTCTTACAAAACTAAACATACTCTTACCATAAATTCTAGCAATTGTGCTCTTCAGTATTCATCCAAACGAACTGAAGACATATGCCTACACAAAAACCTGCACGTGGATGTTTTAGCAGCTTTATTCATAACTGTCAACACCAAGAATCAACCAAGATATCCTTCAATGGGTAAACTGATAAACTGTGGTACATCCAGATAATAGACTATTATTCAGTGTTAAAAAGAAGCTATCAAGCCATGAAAAGATACAAAGGAAACATAAATGTATGTTACTCAGTGAAAGAAGCTAATCTCAAAGTCCAATATACTTTACAATTCCAACTACATGGCTTCTGGAAAAGGCAAAACTATGAGGGATTTTTTTTTAATTGACCTACAATTGGTATACATGTTAATTTCTGATGTACAGCAAAGTGATTCAATTATACATATACATTTTTTATATTCTTTTCCATTAAGGTTTATCACAGGATATTGAATACAGTTCCCTAAGTTATACAGTAGAACCATACAGTTCCCTAAGTTATACAGTAGAACCTTGTTGTTTATCCATTCTATAAATACTAGTTTGCATCTGCTAACCCCAAACTCACACTCTATCCCTCCAGTGGTGGGGGATGTTGATACTGGAGGAGGCTATGCAAATGTAGGGTCAGGGAACACATGAGAAATTTCTGTATTTTCTGCTTAATTTTCCTATGAACCTAAAACTGTTCTAAAAAAAATAGGGTTTACAAATAAAACTTGGGGGGGAAAGAGACGTCTAAATAATTTTCTACAGTAAATTATCAGAATTTTATTTACTCTTACTTTGCAGAGATACAAATAAGAAATCCTTAAGCATATATTATGCTTGTTTCTCACAAAAGATTTGTAAGCACAGGTTAAAAAGAACAAAAGAAGTCTCGGAGGAGCTAAGCGATTCACTCAAGGCCACTCAACTAGTTCAGTTATGGGAGCAAATTCTGATCTCAGGGATTCTAACCCCAAAAGTACAAAATAACTGCATCTAAGAAAAGACTTCTGAAACCCAAACAACTATTCTAAAGCAATGGTTTCCAAACAACAGTTCATTAAAACAATAACGATACACAGTCACTCACAGGTTGATAATGACCTTTCTTGCAAAAGACAGCATTTACTCACGTACTTAACGTGAAAATACATTCTCTGAGGCAATGGTGATATGCGTGGCCTAAAAGTTTGCTTCTTAAATACCATTACATTACAAAATTTTAAATGGGACTTGGTGTGGGGGGGATAAATTGGAAGATTGGGAATGACATATACACACTACTATATATAAAAAAAATAACTACTAAAGACATACTGTATGGCAGAGGCACCTCTAGTCAATACTCTGTAACGGCCTAAACAGGAAAAGAATCAAGAGTGCATATATGTATAACAGACTCACTTGGCTGTACACCTAAAACTAACATAAAATTGAAAACCAAGTATACGCCAATAAAATTACAAGGAAAAATGGGAATCCATCCTTCAAGGGGAAAAAAAAAAAGAATTCTGGGAGCCCCTGCTCCAGGGAAATCTCAAGCTGTTTCCAGCATCAGCCTCAGAGAAGACTGAGAAAAAAGCAGAAAGACTTGAGCTGAGACCCTGGCTACTGAGGTCGCTCTTCTCAAAGGGACAGCACATTCTATTGACTCGACAGCCAATCCACAGACACAGAGACACAGAGGCGCTGTCTTCAGTATATTCCCCAAACCGCAGTCTAGGCGTCCATCTCAACCAAGCGGTGGAGGGACCGCCCTGAGGCAGAGGAGCAGAGAGGGGCCGGCGAGGGCTGACCTGCCCGGGAGAGCTCAAGCCGCAACCCGGGCCGCCCTCCGCGCTTGCCAACCCGACCCGAGCCCACCCCGCTCACCGGGGTCTCCCGCGGCGGCTCCGGCCTTGGGGACCACCACCTTGGCGCCGGGACGCCAGGAGATGACACGAAAACTGGACGCACCTGAAGCCCAGAATAATGGCTGACCCGCGGGTATCGCAACATCCGGTTGCTCACACCACCTCCCAGCTTCGGCTCTCTAGGAAGCCACATCTCTATGGTTCCTAGCTTTCCCAGTGGTGGCAGGAAAGGCGGAGCTCCCGGGCTCTTAGGTTTTCATTCCTCTCAGCCAAAGAACAGGTGTGGCTGTATTCCAGAACCCAAGGATGCAGAGGTGAATCACGTGGCCCAGGCCCCCAGGACTTGTGTTGCCTCCAGAAAGAATTGGACCTTTCTGTTTTAATTTGAAGTGCAGCTGAGCTTAATAGAGTAATTTCTCGAACGTCTGAATGTCTTCGTGAGTGAAATATCCAATCTATTTGTGAACCAGAGCAGTTCTCACCATAAATAACATACGTTACAAATGACTTTCTTGTGAATTGGCTTGCTGTTGTTCAGTCGCTAAGTAGCGTTCAACTCTTTGTGACAGCATGAACTTCCCTGTCCTTCACTATCTCCAAGAGTTTGCTCGAATTCATGTCCATTGAGTCGGTGATGCCATCCAAGTATCTCATCCTTTGTTGTCCCCTTCTCTTCATGCCATCAATCTTTCCCAGAATTAGAGTCTTTTCCAGTGAGTTTACTCCTTCTCCTCATGCCATCAATCTTTCCCAGAATTAGTCTTTTCCAATGAGTTGGCTTTTCACATCCGGTGGCCAAAATATTGGAGCTCTTGCCCAAATGATGAGATAATGGAGCTCTGGTGTTAAATATAAATAAAACTGAAATGAGGATGGAGGGACACTGCCTCCCTGGAATGAGAAGGTCTTTGCAGTTGTCCACCACCCTGAGTAAAGTTAGGTCTGTGTAAAGGGTACTGGAACTCTGCTTCTCTCTTTGATACTTAAATCTTTTAAGTTTGGACTCCTGGAATTGTCCCTCTATATAAGATGACAGAAAGAGGCTCCAAAAGGGTATTGCAAAAGAGGGAAACGTCACATCCTTGGACCCACAGGAGCCTTTAGGATGGATCACCAAGTGAGGGTCCTTACCTTTGTGCAGGAAAGAATTCAATAGCAAGTCAAAGAAAAGTGAAAGTGTTTTAGGAGAAATTCACACTCCACAAGCCCAAATATGAACTATCTCGGAAAGTGAGAGCAGCACCAGGGAATGAGGTTGTAGTTTTCATGGGCTAAGTAATTTAATATGCTAACATATGGGAGGAATATAACTACTTCCAGGAATATTGCTATGTCAGGAAGAGGGGGTATTTCCCAGGAGTTGGACCACTATCCACTTTCTGGCCTTTGATGGTCCATCTCAGAACTGTCATGGACAAAGAGTGATTTCTGGTATTACAAAAAAGATATAATGAACTAAAGGTCCATGACCAGACTTCTCAAAACAACCTTGGTTTCAGCTGGTTCCAGTCAGTCTTTATCAAATCCCAGCAACTGCACCCCCATCTTCATTTATCCAGCATTTGTTTCCTGCCTCTTTCTCTCCTGTCTCAAGGGCAAAGGCCATGACTATGTTGCAGGAAGGCGGACCCCTTCCAGGGCCCGAAACTGGGCTCTTGTCTAACACTCAGAAATGAATTGTCCAAGGAGACACATCTGCTGACAAAGCAAGAGATTTTATTGGGAAAGGGCACCCAGGTGGAGAGCAGTAGGGTAAGGGAACCCAGGAGAACTGCTCTGCTGCATGGCTCACAGTCTCGGGTTTTATGGTGATGGGATTAGCTTCCAGGTGGTCTTTGGCCAATCATTCTAATTCAGAGTCTTTCCTGGTGGCGCACGCATCGCTCAGCCAAGATGGATACTAGCGAGAGGGATTCCGGGAAGTGGACGGGCACGTGGTGTCTCCTTTCAACCTTTCGCAAACTCTTCTGGTTGGTGGTGGCTTATTAGTTCCGTATTCCTTATCAGGATCTCCTGTCATTAAACAACTCATGCAAATAGTTACTATGGTGCCTGGCCAGGGTGGATGGTTTCAATCAGTGTGCTTCCCCTAACAACTATATGGATTCCACATACACTTAGCACCTAGCACAAAGCCACAGTAGGTGCTAGACGAATGCTTGTTAAATGAGCAAGGTGTTATTCTATTGATATGTTTTCTTCTAGCTTTCACTGAACACTTGCTTAAACATCTCATTCTCTGCTCCTTTGTTCATTCAACAACAATTTACTGAGTACTAATGTGCTAGACAATGTTCTAGGCACTAAGGACAATAAAGAGGTGATCAGATCAGATCAGATCAGTCGCTCAGTCGTGTCTGACTCTTTGCGACCCCATGAATCACAGCACGCCAGGCCTCCCTGTCCATCACCAACTCCCAGAGTTCACTCAGACTCACGTCCATCGAGTCAGTGATGCCATCCAGCCATCTCATCCTCTGTCATCCCCTTCTCCTCTTGCCCCCAATCCCTCCCAGCATCAGAGTCTTTTCCAATGAGTCAACTCTTTGCATGAGGTGGCCAAAGTACTGGAGTTTCAGCTTTAGCATCATTCCTTCCAAAGAAATCCCAGGGCTGATCTCCTTCAGAATGGACTGGTTGGATCTCCTTGCATAAAGAGGTGAAGTCCCTAGAAATGTAAGTTTACATTACATTTCTAGGGAGGATAGACAGAAAATACAAAATGCACCAGAGAGTGATAAATACTAAGCAGACAGAGGGTAAGGACCCAACACCCAACCAAATAGGAAGAGAACCAGGAGATAGTACTTTATAGGTCTCAAAGCATGAATGGGAGGACCTCCCTGGTGGTCCAGGGCTTATGACTCCACGCTTCCACGGCAGGGGGCACAGGTTCAGCCCTGGTCAGGTAGCTAAGATCCCACAGGCTGTGAGGTGCAGGGACTCAAATCCCTGCCCTTGTGGTTGCTAAAGTCTATGTCCTTTGATGACCAGGATCAGCAAACTGCCACATGGCACACAATCACTCATTTATCTGACTTCCACTTCTTTATCCTAGGCTCTGAGGATTATTTTACTCTCTGAAAGACCTCTAAAAGGATGTTTAAGTTTTATCCAACATTTCTATGCTGTGTCATAGCCAAAGGACTATTTTTATCTTGTTCACCATTTTGTTCTACTACAATTTTTTATTTAAAAAAAACTTAATTTTTGGCTGTGCTGGGTCTTCATTGCAGTGTGCAGACTTTTCTCTAGTTGCAGTGAGCTGGGGCTACTCTCTAGTTCTGGTTGTAGTACACGGGCTTCTCATTGCAGTGGCTTCCCCATGTGAATCACAGGCTCTAGGGCCTAATGGGCTTCAAGAGTTGTGGCGCAAGGGCTTAGTTGCTCCATGGCATGTTGGATCTTACTGAACAAGGGGATCAAATCCATGTTTCCTGCATTGGCAGGCAGATTCTTAACCACTGGGCCACCATGTAAGTCCTATAATTTTTTAAAACACGAATCTGCTCAACTCTGTGGTTAAACCAACATTGCAAATGTGACAGCATTTTCTTTCACTCAGTAAACTGGTTGCTAATTTGTTATGATTACACAAACTCTGGTATATGTCTCAGTAATTTTGTGATTTGTAGATTTTTCTGAGGTAAAATGGATAATTATGACAAAAATAGCCATGTAAAGAGTCAAGGTTCCTCATGGAGATCTTCCTTAAACTCCTGCTTTAAAAGTTTTGTTTTACATAGATTCCTAGTGCATGTGTGCTTAGTAGCTCACTTTAGTCACTCAGTCGTGTCCGACTCTTTGTGACCCCATGAATTGCAGCACGCCAGGCCTCCCTGTCCATCACCAACTCCCGGAGTTCACTCAGACTCACATCCATCGAGTTGGTGATGCCATCCAGCCATCTCATCCTCTGTCGTCCCCTTCTCCTCTTGCCCCCAATCCATCCCAGCATCAGAGTCTTTTCCAACGAGTCAACTCTTTGCATGAGGTCGCCAAAGTACTGGAGTTTCAGCTTCAGCATCATTCCTTCCAAAGAAATCCCAGGGCTGATCTCCTTCAGAATGGACTGGTTGGATCTCCTTGCAGTCCAAGGGACTCTCAAGAGTCTTCTCCAACACCACAGTTCAAAAGCATCAATTCTTCAGCACTCAGCTTTGTTCACAGTCCAACTCTCACATCCATACATGACCACCGGAAAAACAATAGCCTTGACTAGACAGACCTTTGTTGGCAAAGTACTGTCTCTGCTTTTGAATATGCTATCTAGGTTGGTCATAACTTTTCTTCCAAGGAGTAAGCGTCTTTTAATTTCATGGCTGCAGTCACCATCTGCAGTGATTTTGGAGCCCCCAAAAATAAAGTCTGACACTGTTTCCACTGTTTACCCATCTATTTCCCTTGAAGTGATGGGACCAGATGCCATGATCTTAGTCTTCTGAATGTTGAGCTTTAAGCCAACTTTTTCACTCTCTTCTTTCAATTTCATCAAGAGGCCCTTTAGTTCCTCTTCACTTTCTGCCATAAGGGTGGTGTCATCTGCATATCAGAGGTTATTGGTATTTCTCCCGGCAATCTTGATTCCAGCTTGTGCTTCTTCCAGTCCACTGTTTCTCATGATGTACTCTGCATAGAAGTTAAATAAGCAGGGGGACAATATACAGCCTTGACATACTCCTTTTCCTATTTGGAACCAGTCTGTTGTTCCATGTCCAGTTCTAACTGTTGCTTCCTGACCTGCATACAGGTTTCTCAAGAGGCAG
Organism: Bos indicus; assembly: GCF_029378745.1. NCBI lineage: Eukaryota > Metazoa > Chordata > Mammalia > Artiodactyla > Bovidae > Bos > Bos indicus. The sequence continues at coordinate 16,318,541 of NC_091781.1, read as the reverse complement.
GTCAGGTGGTCTGGTATTCCCATCTCTTGAAGAATTTTCCAGTTTATTGTGATCCATACAGTCAAAGGCTTTGGCATAGTCAATAAAGTAGAAATATATGTTTTTCTGGAACTCTCTTGCTTTTTCAATGATCCAGCGGATGTTGGCAATTTGATCTCTGGTTCCTCTGCCTTTTCTAAAACCAGCTTGAACATCTGGAAGTTCACAGTTCCCATATTGCTGAAGCCTGGCTTGGAGAATTTTGAGCATTACTTTACTAGCGTGTGAGACGAGTGCAATTGTGCTGTAGTTTGAGCATTCTTTGGCATTGCCTTTCTTCGGGATTGGAATGAAAACTGACCTTTTCCAGTCCTGTGGCCACTGCTGAGTTTTCCAAATTTGCTGGCATATTGAGTGCAGCACTTTCACAGCATCATCTTTCAGGATTTGAAATAGCTCAACTGGAATTCCATCACCTCCACTAGCTTTGTTCATAGTGATGCCTTCTAAGGCCCACTTGACTTCACATTCCAGGATGTCTGGCTCTAGGAGAGTGATCACACCATCGTGATTATCTTGATCATGAACATCTTTTTTGTACAGTTCTTTTGTGTATTCCTGCCACCTCTTCTTAATATCTTCTGCTTCTGTTAGGTCCATACCATTTCTGTCCTTTATCGAGCCCAGTTGGGTCCAACTCCTGGGGACCCTCTGGACTGTAGCCTGCAAGCTCGTCTGTCCATGGGATTTTTCATGCAAGAATACTAGAGTGGGTTGCCATTTCCTTCTCCAATAGAGTCCTATACCCTGACCCAAATATGCTAATTTTGTGGGCTTGGGAAATACACGTGTATATGTGAAATTACTTTTTGTGATTCCTAGATTTGGGAATCATTGAACTTAAAAGAATGGTTATAGCTTTGTCATGGCTACAGTCCTTATTGATCAAATTGTGCTGTGTGGATTTAAAATGGTCAGTGGAAGGAGTGAGAACTAGTGAAGTCCTGTATCTACATTGCCCAAAAAGGAATTAGCCATCTCCTTTGGACCCCTCACAAATTTGCCTTCTGGAGTAGAAATGTACCTCAGGGAACATGCTGGTTTTATACAGCCAAAGGATGTCTATATAATAGTATAGGTTTGAACAGAGATGAGACCAGAGAGGGGATGGGACAATAACTTGCTATACAAGTTCTCCAGCGAAATAACAGAAGAGGACATTTTGTTTTTTTGGCCACACAGCATGTGTAATTTTAGTTCCCCCACCAGGGATTGAATCTGCATCCCTTGCATTGGAAGTGTGGAGTCTTAACCTTTGGACTGCCAGGGAAATCCCAGAAGGACAATTTCTAATGGCTAGAGCTCTACTTTTGTAGAGTTGGCCCTCTATATCTGTGGGTTCTGCATCATGTATTTAACCCAATACAGGTAAAAAATATTAAAAATGAAAAAACTTCAGAAAGTTCCAAAAAGCAAATCCTGAATTTGCCATACTGGCAACTATTTATATGCATTATTTTCATTGCATTTACAACTATATACAAAGCATTTACATTGTATTACATTTTATAAGTAATCTAAAGATGATTTAAAGTATACTGGAGGACGTGCATAGGTTATATGTAATAGTTTGCCATTTTATAGAAAAGACTTGAGTATCCTTTGATTTTGGTATGGTGTTGGGGGTCCTGGACCCAATCCCCTGCAGTTACTGAGGAACAACTCTATTAAGAGTATGAAAATAACAAGCTTCATGTTGTGTTTGAATGTGAAACAAGCCAGAATCACATCTTCATTCCAAAAGCATCTGCTTAAAGAAAAGCAAATTGAACTGTTTTCTTCCCAATCTGAATAAAGGAAGGAAGCAAAAGAAAAAAAATTTAGTGATATTTATAATAAGGAAATAACAACAGATATTTATTGGAGGAATTATAACCATTTTTAGCAAAAGTGTTATGACTCCAGTTTTATAACATCAGAGGTGAAGATAGACAGTCTAGTTTCTAAAAACAACCTAACAATATGAACATACTATTTTATTTATATTGAATGGAAAAACATTTAAAAAGCAATTCTGTCACTCAGGATACAGAGCTGAAAATGAAATATAGTCTTATGGGATTCATGGTCATGAAAATGCTGTTACTATTTAAAGCTCTTTTTGGTTTAAATTTTCTTCTGAGTTCCTAATAAGATCTAACATAGTACACACCATCAATGAAAAATATCTCTAAATCTAGGGAGACATTCATCTCTCTATGCAAGATTCTTTGTCTTTCAGATTTCCCTTTAATCAAGGCTACATAACATTTTAACTTCACACTTTTTCTCACAACTTAAAACAGATATATATATTTCTAGTTCACACCAAAGCAATTCTACATACAGGGTATCTATGGTCAAAAAATACTGACTTCATATTCCTTGGGAATATTCAGGGTAGTAAAAACAAGTGAGTAAATGTGAGTGCACAGGAAACCAGCAGATGACAGAAACAGAGATGGACAATACACAGTAGTTGAGTGACACGCATTTCAAGAGAGTTGAGGTTTTGACAGAATAGAGAAGAAATGGCATACAGAGAGGTAAATGGGTTGCGGGAGACAAAAACTAGCAATTGAGGAACTGCAGAGGAAGCACTGCTGTTAGGGAACAACCAGGCTTCCATTAGAACAGGAAGTTGGAAAAAAACATTTAAACAGACAGAACTTGAATTTCAGAGTGTATCATAAAAGGGCTTGAAAGAATGGTAAGAACTGCAAAATTAAATGTTGACTGAAACAGGCAGCTGGTAGTCTTAAAAAACTTCTGCAGAAAGGTGAGCCGGTCAGTTCAAACTACATTGCAGAATAGGTATATGAAAGAGTATAGAGCATACTTATTAACATTTACTCCTGCAGCTTAAGATAGGTATCAGCCTAGAAGATTAGAAGCTACTGAGGGCCTCCTCCTGGGTCCATTATCTTGGCTTGCCTGGGTAAGAAATGTCAATTTATTCAGACCTCTGGCTTCCTTTCTGCTGCTGCTGCTGCTAAGTCGCTTCAGTTGTGTCCGACTCTGTGCGACCCCATAGATGGAAGCCAACCAGACTCCCGCATCCCTGGGATTCTCCAGGCAAGAATACTGAAGTGGGTTGCCATTTCCTCCTCCAATGCATGAAAGTGAAAAGTGAAAGTGAAGTCGCTCAGCTGTGTCCGACTCTTAGCGACCCCATGGACTGCAGCCTACCAGATTCCGCTGCCCATGGGATTTTCCAGGCAAGAGTACTGGAGTGGGGTGCCATTGCCTTCTCTGGCTTCCTTCCTAGAAGATACTTATTCTTGGAGACCACAGAGTTTTCTAAGATGAAAAAGAAAGGCTATTTGAAGAAAGAATTTCAGACACTATGACACAGTGGTGGAAAAATGTTTTGCTCAGCAGTATCAGAAGCATCAAAAACTCTGCTAAGCAATAATAAATGCTTAAAAAATACCAACAGGCACACAGGAATTTCGTTTCCTGTTTTCTTATAAAGCTGTTTTAGCAGGGCCAGAAGACATTAGTCATGGGAGTTTCCATACAGGTAATCAGCAGCTGAGAATGGCTGGCATGACAAAAGGCATAAAATATTAATTACACCCTCCTTGTAGAATTTTGAAAAGGACACATGACTAGGGAAAAATGATGCAAGTCCCTTCCTGCTACAGTTCTGTCTAGCCACAGTCACAAGTGAGTGACCTTCCCTTGTGTCCACCCAGACTCTTGGGGAAGTGCCTACCCAAGGGTGACCAATGATACAACAGTCCTACCCCTGAACACAGCAACAGAGCCTGGAAACCATGCTTTGAATAACTATGCAAAGAGGGACTATTATAGCACAAAATTATATATAAGCCATTATCCTATCAAACAAAATAGGACAAAAACTAAACAATCTCTTTCCACCCAAATATATGCTTCATACCATCCACTTCTTTTTAGCACCTTCCTTATGAAACCATGATCAACCTATAATTGTCCATATATCATCAACCACCTTTCATAGAAGTGGCTAGTCAGGAGAATCCCAACTTCTCGGTCTCCCACTCACAGAACCATCATGATGGGCAGAGGCACTTTGGTAAAACACAGAAAGCATGGACTTGAAAGTCTGATCTGACTTCAAATTTTGGCTTAAACCACTTATTAGCCAGTCACCTAACCTCACTTGAGACTCCATTTTCTTCTACAAATGGGATATCAAATCCTCAGTAGTTCCTGAAACAATGTATCACTACATGCAGAAGACAAATGGTGTCAGGCTTAGGCATTCATTGTATACAAAGGAGGAGGAACCACTGAGTTAAGAATGGGGCAATTCTAAGGTTTCCCAGATTCTGAGCTGTCTTAAAAGTTTAAAATACTTATTGAAAACAGATTAAGGCCTTCTCAGAGGGCTGGACATAAAGGCTGGTCACACATTTAAGGGCATTATCTTATTTAATCCTCACAGCAATCCGGTGAGGTAGGAAGTTACTCCCATTTTACAGATAAACCTACAGCTCAGAGCACTTAAGGGACTTGTCCAAAACTGGCAAGCTAGTGCATAGTAGATCTGGAATTAGAACTTATATATCTCTGACCCAAAACTCTGCAATTTTAGCTACTAAAGTCTATGAAACATGTGAAGGTAGTATTCCCCTTGTGTTAGATTATGCTGACTCTCTTTAAAGGTTATGAAACTGCAATTGTTTCAATTTCATAAGGGGGTATTTTTATCTGGTTCTGTAGACATATATTGATAAGATGGAGCCTAGGTGGTTCTTTATTCTCTCTGGATCCTTCTACAGCAGTGGGAGAGAATACAGTAAATTTTTACTGTTTTCTTTTAACCTAAAAGTGATTAAGAAAGTGGATTAGATATTTTGTTGACTGTAAAGTCAGTTTATCTTAAAACTGCAAAAGCCAACAACTGGTATTTATGATATAATACACAGGAAACAGGCTCTAAAAGGAAGTGACTTGCTGAGGGTTCCCCTTCTACTAAGGTCAGTATTAGGGTGCAGTCCTAGGACTTTAGAGTCTGTAACCTTCATAACACTGTTGAATGAAAATGAGTATGTGCTCATTGCATTTAAAAAATACTCTACTTTTTCTCCCCTGAATATAAAAGTGGTACATTCTCACTGTAGAAAATCTAAAAAGCATAGAAAAGTATAAAGAAGAAAATAGAAATTACCTATAATCCTATTACTCAAAGATAATCATTGTTAATATTTTGGCTTGGTATTATTTCATTTCCATTTTTTCCTTTGCATAAATTTTTGAAAATTTTGGATATTTCATTGTTTTTCTCTTTCATTTCTCTTCCATTTTATTCAAATCATTTCTTCCATGGCACTAAATATTTTAAAAAATTTTTACAATGGATGCAAAGCCATCTTATGGATAGACCATCATTCACTTAAACCCAATTGTGTCGAAAATTTAGTTTTCTTCCTCCAGTTTTACATGATGCTGGCACGAATACTCCCTTCTGTTAATCTTTGTCTACTTCTGATTACTTTCCCTGTGTGGATTCTTAAAGAATTAAGGTTGATAATACTGAAAAACTGCTTTTCCAAAAGCAGCAATTAGCTCCACTTTGTAACAATATGTTATTTATGACATTTCTTTCTCCTCATTATGCTTTCTCTGATGTTGAATAAGCTGTGAGCTGTAACGATAGGCCTTCCCACACTCACTGCACTTATAAGGTTTCTCCTTCGTGTGGGTTCTCAAATGTAGAATCACTTGAGAAGTCTGCCTGAAGGTTTTTCCACACTCATTACATTTATAGGGTTTTTCTCCAGTGTGAACTCTCTGATGATCAATAAGATTTCGATTAGAAGTAAAAGCTTTCCCACACTCATTACATTTGTAGGGTTTCTCTCTACGATGAAGTCGCTGATGTTCATTAAGGGTCTTCTTTAAGATGAACGCTTTTCCACACTCATCGCATTCATAAGGCTTCTCGCCAGTGTGAATTCTCTGATGGTCCATAATCTTTGTATTAGAAACACATGTTTTCCCACACTCCTTACACTTGTAAACTTTTTTCCCTTTGTGCATTCTCTGATGTTGAGTAAGATTTGAACTGCGGCTAAAGGCTTTCCCACATTCAATACAGGTGTAGGGCTTCTCACCAGTGTGAACTCTGTGATGGGAAATCAGGCCAGAACTCCGACTAAAGGCTTTCCCACACTCCTTACATTCATAGGTTTTCTCCCCACTGTGGATTCCCTGGTGCCGAATAAGGTGGGACTTACCACTGAAAGATTTCCCACATTCGCTGCACGTGTACGGCTTCAATCCTGTGTGGATTCTCCGATGAACAACGAGGTTGGAGCTATGACTAAAGGCTTTTCCACACTCCTTACACTTATAGGGTTTCTCTCCTGTGTGGATTCGTTCATGTACTGTGAGGTTTGCACTTTGACTAAAGGCTTTCCCACACTCAGTACATACATACTGTCTCTTTGCAGCCTGAATTCTCTCATTTATTGTAGGGCCATCTTTTCCAGATTCTTGGTCACTCACTTCTGTGAGTGTTTTATTGTCTCGAACTGTCTTCTGTTTGAAGTTTCTTGTCTTTCTCCTCATTGTCTCTTGCTTGGAGCATCCCAGTGGCCCCTCGAGTCTTTTCTTTCCCTTCAAAAGTGCTTTCAAAATTTTGACTTCCTTGGCAATACCTCTGTGTTGCTCTCTTGAAAGTTGAGACTTTGATTTTTCAGGAATGATATTTTGGAATCAATACTTCCTCAGTCCTCATTTCACCATCTGAAAGAAGAAACAGAATTTGCACATGTCACCTGCTCTCTATACTAAAGGAAGGAGAACTATCCAAGGATAACAAGATGTGGTGGACCACAGGATCTCACATGGAAAAGTAAGGCTGGGAAGACTGATCAAAAAGATGAGAAAAATGAGGTTAGACATAGAGGCTAAGGTAAAGGCAAGGAAACTTATGGAAAGAGGAAGCTTATGGAAAGCAAGGGACTGAGAGGAGCCCAACAGGTGCAGTATTAGAATGAATAATGAGTAATATAAAACCCACCCTGGTTTCTTCCTATTTTATGATCTGCTCCCAGAATCGGAGCCATCTAACTCAATATGATGTGATCACTCACCTAGAGCCGGACATCCTGGAATGTGAAGTCAAGTGGGCCTTAGAAAGCATCACTATGAACAAAGCTAGTGGAGGTGATGGAATTCCAGTGGAGCTATTTAAAATCCTGAAAGATGATGCTGTGAAAGTGCTGCACTCAATATGCCAGCAAGTTTGGAAAACTCAGCAGTGGCCACAGGACTGGAAAAGGTCAGTTTTCATTCCAATCCCAAAGAAAGGCAATGCCAAAGAATGCTCAAACTATCGCACAATTGCACTCATCTCACATGCTAGTAAAGTAATGCTCAAAATTCTCCAAGCCAGGCTTCAGCAATATGGGAACTGTGAACTTCCAGATGTTCAAGCTGGTTTTAGAAAAGGCAGAGGAACCAGAGGTCAAATTGCCAACATCTGCTGGATCATTGAAAAAGCAAGAGAGTTCCAGAAAAACATATATTTCTGCTTTATTGACTATGCCAAAGCCTTTGACTGTGTGGATCACAATAAACTGTGGAAAATTGTTCAAGAGATGGGAATACCAGACCACCTGACCTGCCTCTTGAGAAACCTGTATGCAGGTCAGGAAGCAACAGTTAGAACTGGACATGGAACAACAGACTGGTTCCAAATAGGAAAAGGAGTATGTCAAGGCTGTATATTGTCCCCCTGCTTATTTAACTTCTATGCAGAGTACATCATGAGAAATGCTGGGCTGGAAGAAGCACAAGCTGGAATCAAGATTGCCGGAAGAAATCTCAATAACCTCAGATATGCAGATGACACCACCCTTATGGCATAAAGTGAAGAGGAACTAAAGAGCCTCTTGATGAAATTGAAAGAAGAGAGTGAAAAAGTTGGCTTAAAGCTCAACAATCAGAAAACTAAGATCATGGCATCTGGTCCCATCACTTCATGGGAAATAGATGGGGAAACAGTGGAAACAGTGGCAGACTTTATTTTTGGGGGCTCCAAAATCAGTGCAGATGGTGACTGCAGCCATGAAATAAGAATTGATGCTTTTGAACTGTGGTGTTGGAGAAGACTCTTGAGAGTCCCTTGGACTGCAAGGAGATCCAACCAGTCCATCCTAAAGGAGATCAGTCCTGGGTGTTCATTGGAAGGACTGATGCTGAAGCTGAAACTCCAATACTTTGGCCACCTATGCAAAGAGCTGACTCATTGGAAAAGACCCTGATGCTGGGAGGGATTGGGGGCAGGAGGAGAAGGGGATGACAGAGGATGACATAGCCGGATGGCATCACCGACTCAATGGACATGAGTTTGAATGAACTCCAGGAGTTGGTGATGGACAGGGAGGCCTGGCATGCTGTGATTCATGGGGTCGCAAAGAGTTGGACATGACTGAGAGACCGAACTGAACTAAACTGAACTCATAATATGGTCCCTAGAAAAAAATGTACTGAAAGATCTTTAGTTCAGTAGGTCAAATGTGTAATCTTCAGATCAATTTGGCATTTAGTTCATGCTGACCTATTCCCCTAGCATCAGTGATATAGTGGCTGGAACAAAATAGGTGCTCCAAAATTGTTTCATAAAATAGTAATGAGGATTCCATCTTAGAGTGTGACTAAGATTTCATTTTTTGCTCTAGTATAGGTACTAGGTCCCTGTCTGTATCCCTTTTCTTAAGCTCTGTTGTGATAGGGATAACACTTTTCTTCCAATATTGAAGTCTAGTCACATCATAGCCTACTGTGCAGGGGCTGGTCTGTAACTGGATCCAGGTACATTGTGCAAGTTCAGTCTGTCTGTTTTTTTACCAGTCAGAGTTTACGTGGTGAACCTGAGAGGCTGAACTTGGGAACAGGGTTAATTAAAGCATAGAGGGGGAAACTCTGATAGGACCTTGCATGGCACAATGTAAACTATCTAAAGATGGCAAGAGAGGGACTTCTCTGGCAGTCCAGTGATTAAGCCTCCACAATGCCAACACAGGGGGCATGGGTTTGATCCCTAGTCAGGGAACTAAGATCCCACACATAAGCCTCCCTCCCCAACCAGCTGAAAAAAAAAAAAAAAATAGCAAGAGGGTGAGAGCGGAGGACAGCACAACCGAAAGGGGATTATATTATGAAACCAATGTCAAGAGGAGCAGGAATTGCCCAACTGGTTTGACGTCAAACTCTGAACATATAAGTAACTATGTGTGTGTGTGTGTGTGTATGTTAGTCTCTCAGTCCTGTCTGACTCTTTGCAACCCCATGGACTGTAACCTGTCAGGCTCCTCTATGCATGGAATTCTCCTAGCAAGAATACTGGAGTGGGTTGCCATTTCTTTCTCCAGGGAATCTTCCCAACCCAGGGATTGAATCCAGGTGTCTGGCTTTGCAGGCAGATGCTTTACTGTCTGAGTTACTAGGGAAACCAATGTATAGATAACTCTACTGCTGCTGCTGCTGCTAAGTTGCTTCAGTCGTGTCCGACTCTGTGCGACCCCAGAGACGGCAGCTCACCAGGCTCCCCAGTCCCTGGGATTCTCCAGGCAAGAACACTGGAGTGGGTTGCCATTTCCTTCTCCAATGCATGAAAGTGAAAAGTGAAAGTGAAGTCGCTCAGTTGTGTCCGACTCTTAGCGACCCCATGGACTGCAGCCTAACAGGCTCCTCCATCCATGGAATTTCCCAGGCAAGAGTATTGGAGTGGGGTGCCATTGCCTTCTCTGATAGATAATGCTAGTAGACCTCAAATCTAGAGAAGGTTGAGTCATAAGAGAAAATTGAAAGATGACACCATGATACTAACACATCACTAATTCTCCTTTTACTATATTCCTTCTCAGACTTGTCCATATTCATAATGATAGTTGTAAATATACAATAAGTACAATTTTGCATTCTACTTCTTCTACTTAGTTTTTTATAAGTATTTTTCATATTGCTATTAACTCCTTTGTGGCTCAGATGATAAAGAATCTGCCCACAATGCAGGACCCGGGTTTGATCCCTGGGTTGGGAAGATCCCCTGGAGAAGGGAATGGCTACCCACTTCACTACTGTTGCCTGGAGAATTACATGGACAGAGGAGTCTAGCAGGCTACAATCCATGGGGTCACAAAGAATTGGACACGACTGACTGACTAACACTTTCACTTCCACTTCAGTATCATTTTTTGACTACATAACGCACCACCAATTAAACTCATTACAATTTACCTATAATTTTGCTAGTATCAGACGTTTCTGTTGTTCCCTGAGGTTTAACTACTATCAATAATGCTATCATGATCACTCTAGACACACAAAGTTTTCTTCTCATTGAAATATATTCCTAGGATAAAACTTTCATAAGTGAGTTACTGGATTGGAAGGAATGACATTGTTTTGCAGTACTGCCTACTGATTAAAAAAAAACAAAACTGACTGGGTGCTTTACTGGGAGTTCAGTGCTTAAAACTTTGCCTTCCACTGAAGGGGGTGCAGGTTCGATCCTTTGTCGGGCAGTTAAGAGCCTACATACCTTGCAGACAAAAACTCAAAACATAAAACAGAAGCAATATTGTTACAAATTCAATAAAGACTTAAAAGTTTGACTAATTTTTATTATCTTATAGCTTTGTGATAAACAGAGTCAGGCTCTCTGCAGGAGGGACATATCCAATGGTGAGTGCTCAAGGCCAGCAAGAAAATAACTGTGAAGGCTGGAGTTCACATCTCAGAAGTGTATTGGTGCCACTGATATGATACACAGGCACATGTACACAGACTTGTGCCCAAGACAAGAAGGGCAGGCACAGAAAATGGTAGGAGACGAGGATACTTAGGAGCCTGAGCACACTCGCACCTAGCTGCTTACACCCTCCTAATCAAACAGGAGTCAGCAGGTGGAGGAAGCCAATGAGAAGTAGTCAGGGGACTGCAGAGCCGAATAAGACAGCTAGTGAAGCTACCTCCAGAGTTCTGAGAAAGTTGATGGCTTTTTCTCAGCTTCTTTTCTATTTTTAATCTTCTCTGAAACTTTCTCTTTTCTTCATACATTTCTTAAACTAGTAATTATTGAACACTCTACCATGTACATATCTCTGTTTTGGATCTCACACAGAGCAATTTTTAAAAAGCACCGTTGCAGAAAAGTGAAACTGTTTGTATGAATGAATGGATGGATGACTAGGTAGATATGTTTATGTATTTGCTCTTATGAAGGCCTCCCATTTTGCTGGCAAATTGTCCTCTGCTAAACTGTATTACTGTTTAATTATTTTCCTTTCTACAATATTATTTATGAAAAGTTAGGAAATGACTTTAGAGGAATGGAGCTTCCCTGATAGCTCAGTTGGTAAAGAACCCGCCTGCAATGCAGGAGATCCTGGTTCAATTCCTGGGTCAAGAAGATCCACCGGAGAAGGGATAGGCTACCCACTCCACTATTCTTGGGCTTCCCTTGTGGCTCAGCTGGTAAGGAACCCACCTGCAATGCGGGAGACCTGGGTTCAGTCCCTGGGTTGTGAAGATCCCCTGGAGAAGGAAAAGGCTACCCACTCCAGTATTCTGGCCTGGAGAATTCCATGGACTGTATAGTAGATGGGGTCGCAAAGAGATGGACACAACTAAGTGACTTTCACTTAAAGGAACAGATTTTCATAATTACTAGAATAAAGTAATTTAGAAATTCAGAATAAGACAGTGCCTTGAAGCCAGCCCCTGGGCACCCCACTTCTAGGCATGGCTGATCCAATGCTTCCCAGTTAGCTAGTGCAGTATCTATTTTACCCTTACAGGCTATTATGCAAATATGTCTTGCAGCCTTCCAGAAAGGTGTGGACAGGAAAAACATTAATAGCTAGGTATTTACACAACTCCATATTGAATGAAAAAAAAAAAAGGACTGGTACACACTGACTGTATCCCTCCAAAATTCATATGTATAATCCCAAGCCCCCATTGTGACTATATTTGGAGATGTGACTTCTAAGGGGGTAATTAAGACTAAAGCAGGTTATAAGGGTGGAGCCCTGATCCAATAGGATTAATGTGTCCATACAAGAAGACCTACCACTTGCACTTGCACTCCTGCCCACTCCCTACTACATACACAAACCGAGGGAAGCCATGTGAGCACACAACAAGAAGGTAGCCATCTACAAGCCAGGAAGAGTCCTCATCAGAAACCAAAAACAGTCAAGTCACCTTGATCTTGGACTTCTATCCTCCAGAACTGTGAGAAGACAAATGTCTAATGCTTAAGCCACCCAGTCTGTGGAATTTTGCTATGGCTGCCCAAGAAGACTAATACAAGCATGCAATATCATACCTACATTTAAGGAACTTACAGTGGCATAATGGTAATACACTAATAGAACAAATTACAAGTTTACAATGTACCCAATCAGGACATGAAGGGGGCTAGGAGATGGAGTGAATACTTGGGGTTGGGATGCTTGGGGAAGGGTGTTTTAAAAAGGCAGAAATGGGACAATGCTGGTGGTACAGTGATTAAGAATCTGCACTTCCATTGCAGAGGGTATAGGTTTGATCCCTGGTCAGGGAACTAAGATCCCATATGCCACACAGCACAGCCAAAATAAATAAATAAATAATAAAGTTTAAAAAGAAAGGCAGAACTTTGGCTGAACCTGAGGATAAGCAAGAACTGTTTTCTCAAAAGGAATCTGGCACAAGGTTGATGTACTGAAAATAATTGGGTAGTGACACTATCCCATAACTTCATGAAGGCAGGGATTTTTGTCCATTTTGTTCTTTATCATATTCCAAGCACAGTCCCAGGCAAATAGTAAGCACTCGAAATTTCTGTTGCTCTTGAATGAACAAATGAAGGAATGAAACAATCAAGTTGCCTGAAGTGATATCAGCCAGAACATTGAAATTTCAGGGCAAAACATATGGATACAATCTGACAATCAATGGGAAAAAAGTTCTAAACAGAAGAGTGAAATCTACCCTTAGCTTCCTTTCTATTTTCTACATTCTTTTTTCTACCTTGCTATTCTCCTCTCTTGTTACTTTCCATCTCATTCTCACTTATCAAGAATATAGTTCTTCAAGCAATGCCATTCATTTCCCCTAGTCCCAGACCTCCCTCCACCCCCAGCACATTCATGTTTCTCTGTTTCATGAAGTGAAAAACAGAAGAAAGAGGCAGTGGGGTATCCCATGAGAAGTAAATTGAGGAAATTAAAAAGAAAGACTCCAAAACTTGCCACCTAGAAGTAGGGTAATCATACACCCTAGTTTTCCCAGAACAGTCCTGGTTTATACCTTATATTACAACATCATTATTCTTTATTTTTTATATTAAAAATTTTTACAGCATCATTATTAATAGTTCCCCCATTCATTTACAAAAGCATCCCAAGTTTAGACAATAAATTTTATATCACCCTATCCAAAAGTGAAATTAGGAAAGAAATGCTTTAGGAAGATTAGCCCAGATGGATTAGAGTAGAAACAAATAATGGAGGAAGGGAAATGAGTTGGGAATTTAGGGATGCAGTATGGGTGACTATGAGAGGGCCTGCCACTTTCTCGGTGCTGACTGAATGTTTGCTAAATGGATACACAGATGTCTGAGATAGCAAGACCCTGGTCCAGAATAATGACAGGAGAGAAAATAAGTCCAGCTATTTTCAGAAAAGCATATGCATATATCAGACTGGATACAGAGGATGACTAAAGAAAAGAATTCTAGATCATCAGATTCATATCTGAATATTGAGAATGATAATATCACTAAGAAAGATGGGAAGGACTTTCCTGGCAGTCCACTGGTGAAGATTTCGACTTTCAATGTAGGAGGTGTGGATTATAACTCTGGTCAGGGAGCTAAGATCCCAAATGTTTGGGGGCTAAAAACCAGAACATAAACAACGGAAGAAATATTGTAACAAATTCAATAAAGACTTTTAAAATGGTCCAAGCCAAAAAAAAGAAAAAGAAAAAAAAAGATGAAAATGCGGGGAAACACTTTAGGCAAGAGGAAGAATATGTTAGGAATACAAACTTAAGAATAAGATACAGAGGACAGAGCAAGTCGTGAGAATATATAAACTTGCTAAAATAGACGTTTTGGTTAAAGGGCAGGGAGAGAGAAAGAAATGTACAAGGACGTGCAGTAAGGAAGCTCAGGGTGGTTCTGGAAGATCTGAGGAGAAGGCAAGACTTTTCAGTAGAGCAGGGAGCACTAGTTCAAGGACAGTTTGATCAAAAGAAAACCTAACTATTTTTCCTCTGCCCAAATAGATGGGAAATTCGGTCATAAATTCTGGAAGAATTCCTTGATAGTATGGAGATGAGGTGTTGGCTAAAGGAGGACAAGAGACAGACAAGACGATAAGGACAGGACATCACTAGGGGTATCCAGGCAACTGGGCACAAAACTACAACCTCAGGCAACCAGCAAGTGGAATAGGACCAAAGAGGCCCCACAGGTCTCTGACCACAATGCCTGAGTCTGACGGATGAGTGTCTTCATCTCAGCAGTACCATTCATTTTAGGCTGTGAGGCACTCACAAAAAGCAGAGTTCTATTCCGAGAGAGACAGAGATTTTACCTAGGGAGACTGCATTCCTCTAATTTACAAGGATCATCAGCCTTTCAGGTCCTTTTGAGTCACATGGTCTTTGGTTACTGATTAGCTTCAGTGGAGTGATGAATAAGAGGCAATATCTGAAAATAAATAAATTCAAGAGAAGCAGATGAGTGAAATGTAAAAATTTCAAGGAAAAAAAAAAAAAACTAGAAGGAAATACCTTGATCTCAGGGAGAGAAAGGCCTAGGCCTTACGCATAAAACAAAGGCTGAAAAAAAAGCTAATAGATTTGACCATATAAAAATTTCTGCACTTAAAAAAATGCCATAATAAATCTGTAATATCAGGTTGCCTTATACTGTAATTCCTTGTGTGTATGTCTGCATTCTTCCTCTTCACATGTACACTTTAAGCTCTAAGCCTAAAGAGAACAGGGCCCATGATATTCATATGTGTATCCCACACAGTGCCTGGCACAGAGGGCTCAATAAATGTTTGATTCGAAATATTCAATAAGTTCAGGATGCTAGCCAATTTAATCTGGGTGTACAATGGTGAGAAGTGCACCCTCTACACATGACCACCTCCATCCCTCCTCCACCAGTTCATCCCTTTGGTACTTCATATTGTCTAAATACCATGACAATATTGACATTCTTGGCAGTTCTGTCTCAACAGGGCCATCCAAGGGCTTAAATTTCCTAAAAGACTGACTTAGTGTAACTGTTCAGAGATTCTCAGAATGTCAGAGTTGGGAGGAACCTTGCAGACCACCTAGTCTCATAAAAATTTTGAGATGGGGAAACTGGAACTTAGAGGAGAGCTAAGACTCAAGTTAAAGTCTCCTGACACCCAAATTGGAGTTCCACTACATCACTACATTTGGGATGGGAGGCTCCCATCCCCAAATTCTACTCCTCAGGATCTAGAGGGCCTCCTCTCACTTCTGTTTTTCTTCAGAAATGCTCCCTTTCAGCCCTGGTCCCCACATTTTCTGGCAGGTAGGATTCCCATCCCCAAACTAATTAATATCACAATAAAGATCTCACCTGCCGAAGAGAAGAAAATGGCTCACTTTCACACCTGTGTACAGTAGCCTCACTCCAAAGGATCTCCGCCCAGTACAGACCTTGCCTCATCTCTTCTTTGGGTTTGGTGAAAAAGTTCCTAGTGGGGTCTTGGATCACTGTAAACACATAGAAATGCCTGAGTATTCTAAGATCTTAATTGCAAGCAGACATTCAGGGCAATGTCCCATCCCTGGGTCACTTCCCTTCCTACTGAACTGCGAGCAGTAAGGATGATCATTCCCATTTTAAAGATGAGGAAATGAAGTTCCCAGAGATTGAATGACTTGCTGAAGGCTGTATGTATAGTAAGAGATAAGTTTTCTGTGTCCGAAGGAAATCCTCATTCCATCATACCACAGTCGCTCCTTTTCAACTGTTCTGCTGATAGCATAAGTCTCCATATTCTCCTCTGAAAAATGCACTTGAACAGAGAAATTCTCTGAAATCCAACTTTCCAACAAAAGTTTGCAGAAAAGAGATGAGGGAAACTTTGCTCAGTCAAGTGTCTTTAAAGACGGGAAGAAATAAGGCTAAAGCTAGATGGGATGCTAGAAGGAGAATTTTTTATGATTACCTATCTCTCCGGATTGATAGGACTCAAAGATGGTTTTGTCTTTCCTCCTTCAGATTCCCAGACCGTGCGTCTAACCGTTAAAGATTGTTCAATTTCTTCCATACCAGAATATAGTTTTGCCTTGTACACAACTGTAATCCCCGGATCTAATACACTAGTTGGTGCTAAGTATTTGTTGAATGAATGAATGAATAAGTAACCTTGGGCAAGACTCTGCCCTCCTCTCTGGGTCCGTTTTCTCCCAAGGAACACATCAGGGATTATACTGGTGATCTGAATCAAATACGTAGTGTTGGGGAGGCCTTTGGAGCCTGGGCGAGACTCGGACCGCTTTTACCAGGTTGGTCCCATGGCTAGCAGCGGGGATGATACAGTTCAGTCACTACTGTCAGCCCAGTCCTAAGTGAGCACAGTGGGAGAAGACTCAAGACAAAGGGCCAGCTCCGAACGAGGGGAGAGGGGCCCCACAACGACCCCTTGAACTGCCGCGCCTCAGTCTCCGCAGCTGGCAGCGGTGAGGGAGGCCTGGCCCTGGGCCTGTGTGCCCCTCCCGCTCCCAGAACCGGCCCAAACCCCACACCAGGCTGCCACATACCCCTCACCAAAAGCGCCCGACCCACGTCTCGGAACAAAGCGGAGAAGGAACTACGTCACTGACTCCCCATTAACTTCCACCCTAAACCTCCGGTCTTTCTAGGCATCGGGAGGTTTCTGCACCTCTGTGCCCCGGAGGCTGGAGTCCTCCAGACCCCTGGCCAGCTCTCTCACTGATCTGTGGGAGCTCTGGCCCCGCCTCTCGCCCAGTTTTATCCTATCATTGGTTGGCAGGGTGAAAGGGCGGAGAGATCAGCCAATATGCGGAGAGCCCTAGAAGAGATGGAGCCTGAGGAAGGGACTTGGTTAGGGCGGGAAGAGGGACCAATCAACTGGGCGGTCAGGCTGCCTTTCTCGAAGTGAGTCTCCCTTAAGTCATAGCCCTAGCTCCGGATGCTGAGCAGAAGTCATCTTTTCCACACATCCCTCTCCTTTCAGCCTCAAAGCTATCGTGTACCCGCAGCATGTAATAGTGTTGAGTGCGTATTATATCATTGTTCTAGTCTCCGCAGATACTGTAGTGAAGAAAATGAACTTGCTGCCCCATGAAGCTTAACTTCAAGTCAGAGAAGACAATAAATACATAGAACATAGTAGTGAGTCAGGAGAAAGAAACGGAGAGAGAGAGAAGAGGATAGGTGGCAGTGGAACTATGAAAGGGAAGGCAGAGACAGGAAGTGATCAGTTAAGGCACGTGACTACCCCGATAGATGAAACATCAGGAATCAAAGGCCTTAAAAAAGGAGACGGTGCACATTTGGGGCCATAAGGGCTTTGGATATCACAAATAACACAAGAGGGTTTGGGGACTGAAAAGTGACATGATCTTACCATTTTTTCCCTCTTGCCACATATTCAAAGGTTTATTAGCTATTAGCTATGAAAGCAACCAAGAAACCTGTTTCCCTAAGTTCTGTGTTTCACTCCATAACATAATGTTTTAAAAGTTTGCTCTGGCTGCTCTGTTGAGAACAGTCTAAGGGTGGACAAGAGTAGAAGTAGAGAGATGAAGAAGCTACTTAAGTATTCCAGATAAGAAATGATAGTGGCTTAGACTAGCTTAGAAGTGATGGAAGTGATAAGAAGATATATATTTTTTGAACACATGTCCAACATGATTTGCTAATGAATTGGATGTTGGTTAAGGATGACTCCATGGTTATTGATCTGAGCAACTAAAATAAGATTGTTCTCTAGAAATAGACTGTTTAAGAGGAACATGTTTAGGGAGAGGGATAAAATTATAGTATGGCCTAAATTGTGTTCCCTGCAAATCTGTGTGTTGAAGTCCTCCTAAATCCCAGGACTTCACAATGAGATTTTATTTAGAGACAGAACCTTTAAACTGGTAATAAAGGTTAAAAGAGCTCACTGGGGGCACATCCTACTTCAATGCCACTGTGTAAGAGGAAATTAGGACATGAACTAAATGTAAAGATAGGAGACACCCATCTATAAGGCCAGGAGAGAGGCTTGAGAAGAAATCAACTCTGCTGACACCTTGATCTCAAACTTTCTACTCCTTAACTGAAAAATCACATTTCTGTTGGTTAAGCTACCCAGTCTGTGGTACTTCGCTATGGCAGTCCAAACAGACTAATACACCTGACTTCCTTGAGAAGCAATATACTTAGTGATGACCCACTCATGATTCAAGAGGGAAAAGGGTGTTCCAGAATCTGGAGATTCAGACCAGCTGGCTTGTTGAAGATGGTTTTGCCCTTGATATTAATTATGGGCCAGGACATGATAACTTCTTGTATGGGGTAGGGAGGTGGAGCATATCTTTAGCTTTGCCCCAGTATAAGATATTTCTAACTCTTATTTTATACACAGTATTGCTCAGAGGGCCCCAACAAGATGTGCAACTTCTCTTATTCTTGTAGATTTTGGGGAAATTATCCAGCTGTTGCTGATTCTATGGTTCAAATATCCCATATATACACTCTCAATGGAAACCTCAGGGAACCCCAAGAAGAGGTGAATTTAGAGTTCCTCTAATTGTTCTTTTCAAAGTCTTTTAAATGACTCCTTCTATGTCATTACTTCAGTGCTCCTTGCTAGGATAAATGTTGACAATGGATAACATGCACAGCTTAGAGAATACACGTCAGTGGCTTTAATTTTAGCACTACAGCAGCTGCCATGATCATCTTTATAAATGGCCCCTGGACTAGGGTGCACTTCCCTTGAATCCTAGGGGCACCAGCAATGTGGCTCCCCGTTGAGAGCTTGGATGTCATCAATCTTTGCTCATCACAAAGGCAGCCTGAATACTAACTAAAGGTTTCACTAATATCCTTTTTTTTTAAATCATACTGACTTGCCAGGGTCACTACTGGTATAGTGTAATTGCATTGTTCTGTCTCCTCCTTCCCTGGGCAGCCACACAGTCTCAAAGATGGGATATAGCATTTTTCAACCTTACCTAACTGGGAATCAAAGTATAATGCACACATCCTGGTGGATGAGTATTTATCTATGCACCGTGTAGCCCTGAACATACAGCCACTCCTTATTTAGTCTTAGGAGAATGCATGTTGTTCTGTGGTTACTCTATCCATTCATCTCATTGTACTGAAACTTGTGTGACTGTTGGCTCTGTGCCTCTCCACCCACAATCCATATGGCACAAAGTTGGAAAACTGAATATCTTGTAAATACATCATCTATTTACAAGACAATGCAACTGGGGGCTTGGGGGAGACGCCTGATATCATAAAATGCCAACTGTACGTACATCTTGAGAAATAGTTAAGTCACTGAACTTGGTGACCTGAAAAACATTACATTTTCAGTCAGCTAGAAATTTCTAACCAAGAGCCACTGATCTGAAAAGCGTTAGGGATGTCAAATATATCTTATTGTTTTCATGTAAGATGTTCATATGTCTTAAAAGGGAAAGTGAACCCATCCTACAGGGCGTCCAACTGGGCAAAGTACAGCCCATTAGCCTTATGCATATATTAGTGGGAAGACTGTTCTGGTACAGCAAGGAGTAAATCAGTCTATACTATCTGGGTCAGATACTTGTACCATTAGGTACTTGGAAAAAGCTGATGTCGTAACACCTTCCCATTATCCCCTTTGGACAAGTGTTATATAAGGGCACATCAAGCTAGAACACATCCTAATGTTAGGGGTAGGGGGGTTGTTTCTAATTTTCTGTAGAGAAAGAGCTGCCCTGTGGGTGTTCACAACTTGTCCTTAACACCTACAGTATCCTTTGTAGCACTCAAAGAGGTCGACTTAAGAGAAATGTCTTCCAACATGGGACAATACTCAACAACTTGTCAGCACCCAACATCTCTTGACCTTTCCTACTTGTCTTAGAAGCAAAATTACCAGGGTTTGACATGCAGAATATACCTGTAGAATAATTTTTGTGTAAGAAATAAGAGGGTAAATGTCCAGCTCCTAGTATATTCACCACCACATGTGATCATCTGAACTATCTCCTAGGCATAAATTTTGTCTGATTTTTCAAAATAAATTATAAGCTTTATCACACTGCTGTTCTTCTTTACCTGCACTGTGGACTCATGAATGAAGCAGAACCCATGTGCAATAACTAAAAGCTTTCAACACTTATTCCAGGAATACTATCTTCCAAAAATGTGTAGCAAATAATAGCAGCTCTGGATGAATGGTTTCTTGCTTTTAAAATCCAACACAGGTGGACTTTGTGATGTCAAACAAGAAATAAACTATAGCCAACATTTTCACACACTCAAATAAGTAGGTTTCTTGGAAGCATAAAAAGTCTCTGGTGGATGTTTTCATAGAACTGGATGTTTTCATAAAACTGAATATTTTCTCAAACATCTCAGGATATGTTCTTTTCTCAATTTGGAGTTGCCAAGGTAAAATAAAGTCTTAGGGATTGAAGAGTTTTCCATACTCAGTTCTTTTACAACAAAGCTATTTGCAATAGGTAGTGCATGTGGAAGGAGCCTTCATTGGACTCATATAAAAGCCGAGCAAAAAAGAAAAAAGGGGGCTCTGGGTGGAAAGTTTTCAACCAGATTAGCAAAATGTTGAGCTGCTCCTTTACTTCTTTATTCCTGCATAGCATACTAGTAATGAAAATTTAGAATTCATCTTCTAGTTCCAGATCTAAACAGATAATTTAATAGTATGCAAATAGCCTATAGAACAATTCAAGAAAAAGTTGATTTCCCTATCTTGGGACAAATATCAAAATCACTGAGTAATTAAAAAAAAGAGAGAGATGAGGCTAATGAAAAGTCTCTGCAACTTGAGGCAGTGAAAGAACATATGAAAAAATATATTCAAGAAAAAGTGGAGTTTCAAAGAAAAACAAAATAAACATGGCAATCATGAAAGAAAAACTGAAAGGAAACCAAAATGTAAAACATTATGGATGAAACAAACAAACAAAAAAAAACATTATGGATGAAACAGAGCTCTAACTACATATACAAAAGAGTAGAACTTTATAGAATACGAAGTGCAACTTTATGCCACTGTCAGTCCAGTAAAAAGGATGACTTCCAGATATGTATCACCAAAATTTACTCAGAGATGGAAACTTAGAGGGCAACAACTGAAAAAATAAAAATGCTGCTAAAGATTTATGCCTCTCAGGGTGGGAACAAAAAAAATTTGTCCCTCTCAATTCCCTCATCCCCCAAAACAGATCGGGCAGAGTTATTTTTATTGTTCAAAGAATCATTCTCATATTATTCAAGTTCTTCCAGAGTAATTAAAGAAAAACATTTTGCAAAGCAGACAAAAACTTAATAGTAAATTCAATTTAGTTCTGTACTTGAAAAAATCATCAGGAACAAATGGGTTTTACCCCAAGAGCACAAGGAAACTGCAATTATTTAGAAACTTACTCTCCCCAAAATTACAAAAATAAAGGACATTGTCTATAAAATTATACAAGTGGGTTTTTAAAAAAAAATCATGTAGAACTTAAAAGCCATCATAATAAAAACTAGGTAGCACAGTATGTGCCAAGCACTGTTTTAAGTGCCAACACTGTTTTAAGTGCCTTACCCTTACAAACTAATTTTACCCTCACAGTCCTGAGGTAGCTCCATTTTATACAAGGGAGAGCTAAACACAAGGAAACTAAATGACTTATTGAGGATCACCTACCTAAGAAAGGGGAAGAGTCAGGATTTGAACCTAGAATACCAGGCACAAAAATCTATGCTCGTGGGACTTACCTGGTGGTCCACTGGTTAAGCTTCAGTGCTTCAAATGCAGGGGACACATGTTCGGTCCCTGGCTGTGGAACTAAGGTCCCACATCTTGTGCTGTGGCCAAAAAAAAAAATCTATGCACTTAACTACTACATTATACCACTGCTACTAAAAATAAGAGTAGAAGGAAACTTCCTAAACCCAACAGAAAATTTATCAGAAAACAACGAAGTAGCAGTAATGAGACTTCCAGAGGTATATGCAGAAATCGATAAGGGCTTTGTATGTGATATTCTATGAAGATATAAGATCTATATTTAGAAGCTTCTAGTCTGGTGGGTGGCCAGGGGGAGGGGAGATTGTGCCCAATTTAAGAATGGTTCAGTTACAAAGCTGAGTTTTAAAAAGGTATTTATTATACTACCACCATATGAAAATCATTACCTATGTACTTAAATACTATATCCAACCTCAAAGAGTCTATAATATGTTGGCAAAAACGTACACACATATACAGTAGGTTGAGAATAATTTACAAGGTCATTTAACAACAGTTGTACATACACCACCAGCTAACTCAAAGTACTGAAGTCCAATGAATCGAAGTTTAACATGAATGGAGAAGTATTTGAAGAAGAGAGTCTTTGAAGAAAGACTGGTTCTGGATCTGGCAGGTTCTGTGGGACACAGATTAGCAAAGGAAATGAAAAAAAAAAGACTTTCTAGACAGGGAACCTAAGTGGTGAGGGACGATATTAGAGTAGGAGTTTAAAAAGTAGATAAAGAGGTAAAAAAATAGTACATAAAGAGGGCCATAGCCAAGAAGTGAATCAGTATCTTGGAGAATGACTTTATGTAAATGGTAAAAGGGAGGAAATGAAACAGAAAAAGGAACTATCTCTGTCCTAGAGAAACACACATTCTGATTAGGGGATGAATAACTAAGAAATGAGATAGATTTTTAAACAGTAGTTGGGAAGGACTGCACTGTTATTCCCTCTCCCACCACTGTGATTGGCAGAGAACCTTTAGGGATGGTCCACTTTGATCAGTGGTTGAAAACAGAGAACAGAGTTAACATACTCCTTATATAGAAACCTTAACCAAAGTTCCTTGCTGTCTTTAGAGAATTATGTCTTAAGAAACAGATCGAGCCAGACCTGAGTGCTTCTCTCCAGTATGAATTCGCTGGTGGTGATTGAAAGTAGAACGCTGACTGAAGGCTTTCCCACACTCAATACATTCATAGGGTTTCTCTCCAGTATGAACTCTCTGGTGTACAATGAGCTGTGAACTGTCACTAAAAGCTTTCTCACAATCTTTGCATTTATAGGGTTTTTCCCCAGTATGGGTTCTCTGATGTACCATAAGACTGGAGCTGTAACTGAAGACCTTTCCACATTCATTACATTCATACGGTTTTTCACCAGTGTGTATTCTCTGATGAATAATAAGGTGTGAATTTTGATTAAAGGATTTTCCACACTCTTTGCATTTATATGGCTTTTCACCAGTGTGAAGTCGCTGATGTCGAATGAGACATTTACTCAGACCGAATGCCTTACCACACTCATTACATTCAAAAGGTTTTTCTCCAGTATGAATTCGCTCATGGTCAGCAAGTTGAGAGTTCTGATTGAAGGCTTTCCCACACTCACTGCATTTGTATGGTTTTTCCCCAGTGTGGAGGCTCTGATGTCGAATAAGACATTTACTCCGACTGAAGGCCTTACCACATTCATTACACTCAAAAGGCTTCTCCCCAGTGTGGATTCTCTGATGGTCAATAAGATTTCTGTTAGAACAGAAAGCTTTCCCACATTCATCACACTTGTAAGGTTTCTTACCAGTATGAAGTACCTGATGGCGGATAAGGCTTTTATTCCGAATGAAGGCCTCCCCACACTCATTGCATTCATATGGCTTCTCCCCGCTATGAGTTCTCTGGTGGTCAATGAGTTGGGAACTCTGGGTGAAAGCTTTTGCACATTCATTACATTTATATGGTTTCTCCCCATAATGGAGTCTCTGGTGTTGAATGAGATGGGAGCTGTGGCGATAGGTCTTTCCACAATCACTGCATTCATAAGGTTTTTCCCCTGTATGGATTCTGAGGTGGACAACGAGCTGAGAAGTCTGCCTGAAGGTCTTGCCACACTCAGAACACTCATATGGTTTCTCTCCAGTGTGGATTCTCTGATGCCCAATGAGGTGTGAACTCCGATTAAAAGCTTTATCACATTCATCACAGTGATACAATTTCTGTCCCTTCAGAACTCCCTGATGTTCTGAGAGACTAGAGGACAGATCTAGATGTCCCCCAAGTTCCTTATAATCATCATATTGATCCTCTGTGGATTTCTTTTTATCCTCCTGTGTTATTTCTAAGAAATCACTGTCCAGTCTGGTTCCTTCTTCATCTGAGGGTTGAACTTCTAGATTCTCTGAAGCCTCTTTACTGGCAGTCCCAGCTTCTTGTCCTGCAGGAATCACTCCACAGAACACCCCTAAGATCCTGTCAGATGACTTCAATTCTTCAGAAATGTCCTGTTTTGGAGGCAACTGTGAATGCACCATCCTGTTCTCATCTGCTGCCAAGTCAGAAGAAAACAACTGTCATTCATTTCTTGTCCTATTGGGGAAATGGAACTATCAGGAGCCTATGTAGCTAACAAAAAATTCACACTGAGGGTAAGGAATGAGGAGACACATTCAGAACAGGAGAAAAACTGGAAATGGCTCAAATTTTTCTTCATGGACAGAAAAACAAAGAGGGAAAGCCAGTCCATAGAGGAGGGAGGAAGCAGAGCTATGAGAACAGAGGCATGTGGAGCCAGCACAGCCAGGAGGGCAGGCCAATTGAAAGGCAAGAGATCAGACTGTAAAGCACAGTGTCATCTCCCAGAAGTCACTTAGATGTGGTGTCTCCTTAGTAAAACGATGAACTCTCAGGTCTGCTCCAACCATGACACTATATGGCTCCACAGTTCACAGTAAAGATGTTGAGGAGAGTGGTGGTAAATACTTTAAACCAAATATAAGAAATGATGTGGGCAAACATGAGAGTTGAAGAGAAATGTATATTATAAGGGTATGATCAGGAAAAAAGTGTACAAAAAAGGAGTGATTCTTGAGTAACAGGACAGGGACAGGGTGTGGAGAAGCCACAAGTAGAGAAACACTGAGGAAAAGTGTTAAGGGGAGAGCAGAGCTCTAAACCTGGGGACCTAGTCCCTGGAACACTGGACTGGTAGGTGCAGTACTATACAGAAAATTAAGACTGGTATCAATAACTTGAAATATAAATCAAACATGTCTTTGGTATCTTGATAATCAGGAATCATGGGAAAATAAGCAATAAATATTTGCTTTTAAATTTTATAATAGTGGGAGAAGGCAGAGCAATCATAGTTATAGTTTAATACAAAAAATGTTGGTTCCTTTCACTCACATCGACATCAGGGGTATAAATCTTCAAGTACTTTAGTGTGTACAAGTTACAGATGTCTGAATCCTTGACTTCTAAGTCCATTCTCTTCAGAGTAGGCTACTGTCTTAGACCTGTCAACCCCAGAACCTCCCCTGACAACAGCCACTTTCTGGAAGCAGCCGTGCCCCATTATTTCTGAAGGGGAACCCGAGGCAAACATGCCTTGTGCCAAGCAACTCAGCTCATTCGAGGATGGACAACAGGTGACTGGACCAGGACCAAACACCAAACCCAAGTATAGTTTATCTGTAGAGTAGTTACCAGCTCCAGGTAGCCTGGAACAAAGTTCTGCTCAAAGATGATATTTAATTATGAACTGAAAGTAGGAAACGAAGGAAATTAGAAGTAGGAGCTCAAGTTGAAATGATCTGTGGAGAAAAAAATCTATCAGGAGCCACAGCAACCAGAACATATGAGGAAACAGAAAGGCTAATTAAGGAGCTCAGAGAAAGAAAAAACATTCAGAGTGAAGAAAATGGTTATCAGTGACAATTGGAAACAGATATGTGGGGTGCTGCTATCTGAAAACAATGGCATGAAAATCCTTTCACTTCTGCTGCGAGGCTCCTAGGCTCCTACAAGGCTTTCTTTCCCAAAGTCTGGTCTAGTTGGTCGGTCTGCTCCGGGTTTCCATTCCTTCAGCCTTATTGTAAGTAACTTAGCTCATGACTGACAGTAATTGAGTGGCTCTATATTCTGTCCAACTACAAATTCTAATTAAACCAGCCCAGTTTAATTAATAAGGAAGTAAAGAGAATGTTAACAATAATTATAGTGGGTGTTGATATAGAGAAATTCACTTTATTATTCTCCCCACTTTGTCTCTTTATATTTTCATAATTTAAAAGAATAAGAACCTAGCAAAGAGGGCCGACTCTAAATTACTGGGGAGCAGAGTCATTACCCAAAGGGGCCAGGCTGTGGCAGTTTTCCAGCATGATGTTCTGGTACAGGGCTCTCTGGCTGAGTGCTGCACCTTTCCACTTCTGAGAATAGTTCACAGATAGGAACTCCAACTCTGCAGCCTCCTGGAATGACAAGCTTTTACTGCTCAGGGACATTCCCAGGCTAAGGGGCCAAGTCATCGGGGTTACCAAGAGCACAGAATTGGGTACCTGGTGGCCAAAGGGATGGAGAGACAGAAGGAAGCTAGGAGGACACATTAATAAAAGGACAAGTTCAAGGTAAGATACAGTCCATGAACTCAGTGGACAGGACCAGCTCCAGGGGAAGCAGTTAGGCGGGGAAGCCACAGGAGCAGGCTCAGAATGGGCCAGAGCCCTGGAGATGAGGCCTTGCTACTCCTGGGTCACAGACTTGGAACTCAGGAAGCTCACCTGGGGCCTGACCATCGAAAGCACAGTTGCTACTACTTGGTTTCCTAAGTTCCCCACTTGGGGAAGGGTGGGCACCGGGGAAGCACTCTGAGCTGAAGGAAGAAAGAAATCTCTGAGTGGGACCAGCCCTGCTCTTGTTTCCAATGAGGAGGTCTGTAAATGGATTCAAGAGAACCCAAGCAGCTCCACATACACTGACCCTCACACCTATTCCATAAAGGTGTTATCCATGTAAACTGTGAACTTTCCCTGGAGATGCAGAAGGTCCCTGGTCAAACAGAGCTCCTTCCAGTCCTCTCTCTGCCACACTAGGTAGGAAGCTACACTTCTGACCACCTTCTCTCCTCTGTGGCTTCCCCAGCAGCAGCCTGCTTGCCCTCCCCCTACCTCTCTGCCTGTGAGAGGCTGTGGGGCCTCTCTTCATTTGCCCATTCATCAAGGATACTAAAGGCACTTAGGCCCCAGAGTGACCCTCTTCCCTCTGTCAGAGATCTCATGGCTCCCATTCTCTAATGCTGCTCTGAAGTTCTCCA
Organism: Bos indicus; assembly: GCF_029378745.1. Lineage (NCBI taxonomy): Eukaryota > Metazoa > Chordata > Mammalia > Artiodactyla > Bovidae > Bos > Bos indicus. Next base: position 16,291,181 of record NC_091781.1, on the reverse strand, counting down.
TTCTCTGAGACCCCTACCACAAGCCTCCAGCTGCCTATCTGGACATTTCATTTGGGTGTCCCACAAGACCTTAAGTTCACTGTTTAAAATGCATGTTTCCATCTTCCTTTCCTGACTTCCCAAGTTTCCTCAGTGATTCCAAACATCATCTAAAACCTACTAATCCCCCCTCCTCTGCATTGTCTCGTGGATTTTTCCTTCAAATGTGTGTCACATCTATCACTTTTCATTCCACCCAAATCCGCTCAGGCAATTACTTCTGTTTTGTGACACTAGCCTCCTCCTAAGGCTCCCAGCCACTGGGCTTCTCACTCTATCCACAGTGCTCATGTGCTACGTAATCCTTCCAGAATACTGTTTTCTAACACTTCACCTACCCCACAAATCTTCCCGGGTTCCACCCAAAGGCCCTACACAAGCACAGCTCAGGCTCCCAGATAAGTCCCTCCTGACCGTACCTCAGTGTGGTCCAAGGGAACTCCCAACTTAGCGAGCCTTTGCTTTACATTCTGTTCTGGCACCGACCACCTCTCTTCCCGCTTCTAATCCCTTCCCCATTTTTCACTGTTCAATCCCTCTGCCACAAAACATCCTCCAGCCACCCTAACCCACAATGATTTTGCTCACTGTTTACAATGCCCACATGGCTCGTCTGTGATGGCCCCAAATGCCTGGGGACTGATATCACTCAGATATATCTTATGAGGTTGCCCCTTCTTGCACTTAGGACTGACCCTCTGGCAACTAGACAATAAGCTCTTTATAAGTATCCATGGTGTAGTACATCTCTCTGGTCCTCAACAGTGTCTTTGCATGAGACATGCTTGATAAAAATGCACTAAATAAATAAATGATTGGAGAATAAGCAAAAGGAACGAAGTCACCAGGGAAGAAAGACACAGGGCAGGGTGATAAGGGGCCAATGGGGTGGGAGATGGGAGATGAGGGAAAGGAAGACTCCAAAGGAGAGCAAGGAAGAATAACTGAAGGCCAGAGCCAGGGAGGTGAGTACCAGAGTGCTCACTGGAGAGGTGGTGGTGTGCCCCAGGATCACGAGGAGGCTCCAGGTGGGCTCCAGGGGCTGAACCCTCACTGTGGGGTGAGGTAGAAGGAGATTCATGTGTTGCACCCAAGGCTGTCTTCTCTTCAGAATGTATCTCCTGTTCCTGCCCTGGAGTGGAAACCTAGAGACAAGGAAATAAAATTGGGTCCAAAACAGCATTCATGAAGGTAGAGAACCCAAGACCTCTAGGAAGCACCCCCAAGAGAGGAAGCCAGGAAAAGAAGAGCCAGAGGGTCCCTCTAGCCCTACCAGGTTAGCCAAGTGGGAGAATACTGTCCAAGCAGGATCTACAGCTTGCAGTCCTACTTGCCATTCCTCTGTTGCCCATCTTGGCAGGAGCTTCCAGACCAGATTACAGAACTATTTCCACTCTGGGCTAGTGCTTCAGACACACACGTGCTCGTGAAGAACCACCTAGAAAAAGGAGTCAGGACAGTAACTCTGTACGCTCCCAAGGGCCTTAACCTACAGAACAGATCAATCACAAGTACCAAGGAAGTAAAAAGTGATAGGTGTGTGTACCTGTATGTGCACGAATTATGCTACCAAGGCTGACACCTGGAGCAATATTCCAATACAGCAGCTGACAAACCTTAGCTTTTCCAACTTCTCTCAGCAAAAGTATGTTGTCTTCAGAGAGACCATCCTGGACCATGCTGACAAAGCAAGGATAGTCATTCTCTCTCTCAAACTACCTGATAATATTTTCTATGGCACATATTAATTTTTAATTACCTTATTTATTACTTTATTGTCTATTTCTCTGCCAGTGAAATATAAGCTTTCTGGGGGTGAGAACTCTGTCTTCATCACGTGTTCCTAGAACAATGCTTAGCCCAATGGTGGCATTATGCTGAAAGCCTTCCTCTCAATATTTTGCCATCGTCCCCTTCTCCTCCCGCCTTCAATCTTTTCCAGCATCAGGGTTTTTTTCTAGTGAGTCAGTTCTTCGCATCAAGTGGCCAAAGTATTGGGAGTTTCAGCTTCAGCATCAGTCCTTCCAGTGAATATTCAGGACTGATTTCCTTTAGGATAGACTGATTGGATCTCCTTGCAGTCCAAGGGACTCTCAAGAGTCTTCTTCAACACCACAATTCAAAAGCATCAATTCTTCAGCACTCAGCTTTCTTTATAGTCCAACTCTCACATCCATACATGCCTACTGGAAAAACCATAGCTTTGACTAGACGGACCTTTGTTGGCAAAGTAATGTCTCTGCTTTTTAATATGCTGTCTAGGGAAAACTCAACGTTAAGAAAACTAAGATCATGGTATCCGGTCCCTTCACTTCATGGCAAATAGATGGGGAAACAATGGAAACAGTGAAAGACTTTATTTTGGGGGGCTCCAAATCACTGCAGATGGTGACTGCAACCATGAAATTAAAAGACACTTGCTCCTTGGAAGGAAAGTTATGACCAACCTAGACAGCACATTCAAAAGCAGAGACATTACTTTGCCAACAAAGGTCTGTCTAGTCAGCTGTGGGTACTGGCAGAAAACAGAACTTAACTGCATTGTGATAACACAACCTTGTAACTCACTGATAATTAAATCCTAATAAAGTTCCTATTCATTCACTAGGACTCACAGGAGTCCTTTTCTTGCAGGCCATGAAAACCCCATTCCAATTTTCATCCCGACAGCATTCCACAGCAACACATTAGGGGGAAGGTAGTGGCTTAGAATATAAGAACTGGAAAATCCTGGTCTCATACACATGGACCAATGGAATGTTTAAAGAGTCAGACACGACTGAGCAATTAACACAAACACACACACTAGCTCTATCATCTTACACACACTAGCTCTGTCATCTTAGATAAGCCAATTAACCTCTCGGTACTTGCATCGCTTGTGAAATGGAGATGATCACCATTTGGGCTACTATTTGGAAGCTTGGTAGGAACACAAATTAAAACAGATATAAAGCATTTTGTAAACTGCGTGATTCTGCAACCCAGCAGGGATGTCCCTACAACCCTCTCTGGCCCCAGTGTACACACATGCCCATGCTCACTCACTTCTGCTGATCAAAATGACATCCTGTCATCTCCTCCTGGCAAACGTTCATGAAAAAGCCTCTGTGGTTTTTTTTTTCCATTTAGTCAAAAAAACACTTTCTGAATTCAGGCTAGGTGAGACAGCCCTGTTCTCATGTTGAAAAACTTAAACTGACAACAGCGGCAGAGTAAGAAATGGAGTCCAAATATCTCACTTCTAGGTTAGAGCCCGATGAGTGTTCAGTGGCCCTGTCAACTGTTAGTCATTCTCTTGGGTTTGTGACTCAGTCACCTTTCTTCTGAGGTTCCCTGGATAAAAGACAGTACTTTTTTTAATTAAAAAATTATTATTTATCTGGCTGCATGAGGCATCTTTTAGTCATGACAAGCAAATTCTTAGTTACGGCATGTGGGATCTATTTCCCTGTCCAAGGGTTGAACCTGGGCCCCCTGCACTGGAAGCACAGCATCTAAACCTCTAGATGACCAGGGAAGTCCCAAGTGACAGTTTTAATGGAGGGGACATTCTCTTATGCTTAAGCAAAAGGCAGAAGATAGGGAAATCTTCTTTCTACACTCCTCACTAAATGGCACTCTAAACATTTCCACAGCTACTTGTCCTTGACTATGGTTGGGCCAAGTTGCCCTCTAGACTCTGCTGATAGTTAACTTATTCCTTATTCCTCAGACAGTAAAGAATTCACCTGCAAAGCAGGAGACCTGAGTTCGATCCCTGGGTCGGGAATATCCTCTGGAGGAGAGAATGGAAACCCATTTCAGTATTCTTGCCTGGATAATTCCAAGGACAGAGAAGCCTGGTGGGCTACAGTCCATGGGGACACAAAGAGATGAACACAACTGAGTGATTTTCACTTACTTGTATACCCAAGGAAATAATGATCGAACAATGGATTTGTTACTGTCAAAGCGTTTAGACTTTTGGAAAAAGGTCTAACCCTAGGACTCCAATCAATTGGAACTGATTTCCTAGGCCCAGACACGTAATCATTTTTGAAAAAGCACTGAATAGAATGCTGTACTGGGTACCTGGGAAATTTCACACACTGGTTTTCCCTGGTAAAGCACAAAGGAGGAAATGCGCTAATCCATCCTGCTCAGTTACAAGAGAAGCAACTGAAGACTCATCAGGAAGAACTGATTATCCACAGTGTGATCGTCTTTTGATGTCAATTAGCTCTAATATAGGTGTTACTGTGATGATACTTTATAGAAGTGATAAAAACTCATAATCAGTTTAAGTAAAGGAGGTTATCTTAGACAGTCTGGATGGGCTTGATTTAAACAGTAGCAAGGTCTTAAAATCAGAACTGAAAGTTCCATGAAGAAGGAATTCTTTCTGTGGACAGCTGCTTCAACCTGTGAGTGACAGTTCTAGCCTAACTTTCTGACAACCTGCCTTGCAAACTCCTGACTAGACTCACAAGGTCCCATAGTGACATGTCACTTTCTAGCAACAGACATACACTGGGTTGACTAAAAAGTTCATTTGGGTTTTTCCATAACATCTTACGGTAAAAACCAAACAAACTTTTTTGGCCAACCCAATATATAATTTCCTACTGGTTTTGTTTCTCTGGCTGAACTCTGACTGATACACATGGTCACTGAGCTAGTTAGCTCTATGATCCTAGGAGTCAGCGTTCACACTGTTATGACACTGGTGACTTCTCCAAGTTTTCCTTTCATTTGTGTTACCTTGAATTAAAACTTGAAAGAATTCTAAAAATAGGGAAAATCAAAATTAGAATTAAAGAAGCAGAAAGATGCCAGTTGGGTTTGGAAAGCTACAAAGGAAAAAAATGATGCTGAAGCCCAGACCTGTCACATCTCATAAGGAACCAGAAAGGCAAAGAGCCCATTAACTCTGAGAAGTCCAAGGAAGTAATGAGAAACTTCTCAAGTGAGGGATCATGCTATCAGCACATCTTCAGGGCTGCTTCTCCCTGACATGCTTCCCTATTCTAACCAGTGTGCAGATCCTCTGTGTGTCAGGAGCACTGTGTGGTGCTCCAGGCTTAAGCTAGGTTTACAACACAGTATTTCACAAAGCAATTCACAGAACTTGGCTGGGCCCTGCATTTTTAGGGCTGGGAGCACAAAACTCCTTGTAAAAAACAAAAGTGGGGGTGGGCACTGGGCTCATGAATCCTAAAGGGAAACCAGTTTAGAGACTATGGAATGGAGAACGCCTATTTCTAGGCTACCCCAAGCAGTAGAAAACAGTTCCAGATGTATGGCAAAACCAATACAATATTGTAAAGTAATTAGCCTCTAATTAAAATAAATAAATTTCAATTACAAAAAAACCAATTCCAGATGCCAACTTAGATTCAGTTGCTCACCTCTCCTGGCCCACTGACGTATCTCTGGAAGTCCTCCACCACAGCCACAGCTTCCTCACCACTCTCAGGGTGATGCATCTGCACCCAGGTCCGGAGTTCCCCAGGCAGGATGCTCAGGAATTGCTCCAGCACCAGCAGCTCCAGGATCTGCTCCTTGGTGTGCACCTCTGGCATCAACCACCAGCGGCACAGCTCCCGGAGCCGGCTCAGTGCCTCCTGTGGCCCAGACATCTCATGATAACATAACTGCCTAAAGTGGAGCCGGAAAATTTCACAGACAGGAGGGTGATTCTTTTGGAGACTGCAGCCATGCCCCCAGGTCGGGCTCCCTGGTTCCTGTTTCACGGTCAGGCAGCCCTCCTGTCTCTGGAGAACAGCACCCCTGGGGAAGAGGCCTGAAGTTCCCCTGCCTTGGGTAGCCATTGTGACACCAAAGAGAGGCTTGTTGCACTTGCAGTTTATGTCCAATTAAAATGATGGTCTGTAATTCAGCTCTCAGAAGCTATTGTCAGAATTGAGGATATAGGATGATGGGAGTGTCACCTACAGAAACATCAAGAGAGAAATTAGATTCCCCAGAGTGTTCAGCCTCAGGCTGATGACAGACCCTCAAGTTAAAAGGCAAACCTTCATGGTGGGGTGGGGGGGGGGGAAGAGCACAACCAAGGCAGACTCTCTAAGCATCTCTTCAAATGACTTTCTTTTTTAAAGTTTCAGTGGTTTCCATCACCTAACTACAGGATAAAACCTAAATTCAATGCCCAGCATTCACAACCTAGTCTGAGGCCTCTATTCTGGCCACCCACCCTACCACTTTCCCCAGGTACCCAAACTGAAATACTGCAATGATCTCCAAATATGGGATGTGCAGGATAATCCAAAAGGTGTATTTAAAAAATAGTAAGTTGTTATTTAACTATTTAGTAGCTGTGCTACAATGTGCATTGTAGAATAGTACGTTTTTTTATTTACAAATAAACCTATGTTGGAAATGCTTGCTCAAAAGTCTTCTACTCTTCTCTTATGTGACAGCGATAACCATAAAGAAAGGTAGGGACTAAAGCTTTAGAAACAGCCATAAGCCACACATACTGTCTCTTTGGATTTTTCTTCTTCTGAAACTTTTGACAAACACCTATTCATCTAGCATGATCCATATCAAATGCCATTTTCTCCTAAAGGCATTCCTGATTGCCTCATCCAGGAAGGGGAGCTGGGAGCCTACCTCTCTGTACTTCTAACACACTGTATTTTAACTATTTTATCCATAACTCACCACTCACACCCCCTAAACTGTATGCCACAAAAGGAAAGTAACACAATGGAGTCAGAAATATCAGACCCTTTTCCACTCATCCCACTTCCCCTAGCAAGTTTTGCTGATCTCTCCAGGAGTTAAGTGTGATGACTGCCTCAGGGAACCCACAGTACCTTTTTCATTCACACCTCTGCTAGAACACTTTTTACACTGTGTTTATGACTTACACCGCGGCCACCTCCACTTTCTGGGAGGATTCAAAGGGCAGAACTGGTTCCCTGTCACCTTTGTACATGTGTGTGTACTTGGGATACTGAGGCACATATCTGGGAAACGAATGAATGATACTGAAGTTGGGAGTGGGGCAACTTTTATCAATTTACATATTATAAAATTCTGAAAATCAGCACCGTGGTGTTAATTAGGGCATCTGTGCTACACTTCCAAAGTCACCATGCATCTTGGTAACTTGAGTAAACTAACTCTCTCCAGGCCTCGACTTCTTTAAGAAAAGACAGACGTAAAAATCTGTGACTCTGCTCTAAGATCCCACACACAAAGAAAGGCCACTTTCCTACTTCCCTTACAGCTCCGAACGTTCAACCTCTTATCTGGACTTTTATGTCTCCTTCATAAAAGTCATACTTCACGTTTAAAATTCCGACTAGGTCTGACCCACTTCCGATGCTTCGTACTGTTGTTTCCCGGCGCAAGGCTGGGAAAACGTCTAACTACACGCGCGTTCAACCAGGCTTATGCTGCGCCGCTCACCTGGCCACGTCTGCCCTGCTCATCGCTGTGCCCGCAGGTGCCGGGCTCTGTGCCAGGCACAGCTGGTCAGATCACTGGGACAAAGAGGCTGCTCTACATCTGGCGCCTTCTGAGCGTCACCGGGACCGCGCGCCGACCACGGGGAGAAGAGTGCGTCGGGCCGCCGTCGCCAACCTGGGCAGTGGGCGGCCGCAGTTCCGGCCAAGCAGTCCCAGCCCAGCGGCCCTGGCCCTAGTAACACTTCCCTCCCCGTCCCAGGCCCGCTCACCGGGGCACCGCCGCGGCGACCCCCGAGCGCCAGACACCGCAGTGGCCGGCAGAAGCGAAAACAATGGCCGAGACGGAAGCAAGAGAAGCCCCACTTCCGCCCCCCTCTCCCCCAAGCGTAGGATCCCGGAAGTCTCGATCCAGAAGGTGGGCACGCGCGCCCCCGCAGCCAGAGAGCTGATTCCACTTTGGTGCAGGAACTACGCACAGCGACGGGGGCGGGGGTGGGGCTGGGGTCTCAACTGAGACGTTAGTAGGCTCACGTGTTCTGAGTCTGGGCGACCCTGACGCACACCACATTTGCCCCTTTGTCTAGCACAGAACCTGGGCTAACCTCTAAGAAATGTGTCCTTCATCCAGACTGCTGCGGGAAGGTTTTTAAGCAAGGAAGGAATCTACTCAGTCTGGACTTTGTCATTTGTACTGAGGGATTTGGAGGGAAGGAGATTTGGACATCAATTCCATCTTCGTATCTGCTCTGTAGGAAAGAATCAGTTTGCAGGTCAGGATTCTGAGCTTCGGCAAATGTCCTGCTACCTGGGTTACATTTTACTGGCTAAAAAGGGCACGGAAGACTTTGAATTCAGATCCATAGACCCCCTTTTCTCCTCTTTTTTTCTGTTTTAAGATCCTGTCTCTCTCTCTCTCACCCTCATTCATTCCTCATTCTTTGTGTTTTGTTTTTTGTTTTTGTTTTTGTTTTCATTCCTCATTCTTTAATTACTCTCAGATTTCTTCCTGCTAGTGGTATCAGGCCCTGTTCTGAGGAGAGTCACTGATAGTCACAAAACGGCCTCAGGGTAGATTCTGGGAAGACAGGGGTTCTCCTCGTCTTCTGGACTCAGGGATACAGTGATATATTAAAGCTTTTGGAGGTGGTGTTTCTTCTAAAGAAGAATTGTAGCACTTATCATATCAGCCCTGAATAATCATTGTAAGGCCTGATCCTGAAGCTGAAGCTCGAATACTTTGGCCACCTGATGTGAAGAGCCCACTCATTGGAAAAGACCCTGGTGCTGGGAAAGCCTGAAGGCAGGAGGAGGAGGAGAGGACAGAGGAGGAGATGGTTGCCTGGCATCACCGACTCAATGGACATGAGTTTGAGCAAGCTCTGGGAGTTGGTGATGGACAGGGAAACCTAGCATGCTGCAGTCCATGGAGTCGCAAAGAGTTGGACATGATAGAGCAACTGAACTGAACTGATCATAGTCCAAGAAGCAAAGTGCAAACACAAGGTATTACAGTACACAACTGATGTTTTCACATTGAGACATTTTCACTATAGCTTTACTTTCCAAACTTTATTGTGCATTCCTATCAGTAAATTTAATGCCAACGACTGAAAAACAAGCCCTTTATAACTCTAAAAGCTACTTAGAGAAGTATCAGACTTTTCTTCTTGTTATCACTGGTGACTCAGATGGTAAAGCATCTGCCTTCAATGTGGGAGACCAGAGTTCAATCCCTGGGTCGGGAAGATCCCCTGGAGAAGGAAATGGCAAACCACCCCAGTATACTTGCCTGGAAAATTCCATGGACAGAGGAGCCTGGTAGGCTACAGTGCATGGGGTCGCAAAGAGTTGGACACGACTGAGTGACTTCACTTTCACTTTTACTCTTCCCAGACTCCATCAGTTTCTGGGTAATAGAGGGAAGCCAGAAATGACAGGGAATTAGGACGACAGGGGAACAGGCTCAACACATTTCAGGTGAGCAGCCGTTGGGGACAACCTTGGTCCAGACACTAATAGAAAAGACAGAGAAAACAATACTTCTCCCACCTCCTGGGAGAGTCAACCTGGCCCTCCAGAAAGCCTCTTCTGAGGAATTAGGAAACATCCACTCACTACGAAGTTCTACATGCTTACTCTGTAGATACATCAGTGTATGGAACACTGGTGTTATTGGAGCACAGAGTAATCTGCTAGATCGTCTCAGGAAAGACTAGGTTTAATCGTGGCAAACCTCCAATAACAGATGGAGACATCGTGGAGGCCTCATATGTAAAGAGAATTTACAAGCTCCTTGGAGTATCAGGGCTCAGCTCCTTTTTGGTTCTCTCCCTACTGTCCAACTAGCAGTAAGGAATTTAAGTATACCCAGTCCTCAAAAGTGGGCAACCTTATGGATCTTCGTTGATGCGCGAGGGCTTTCTCTAGTTGTGGTGGGAAGGCGTTTCACTGTGGGAGGAACAGAAGGCAGGCGTCCAGTGGGTTAGGTGGGGGGTGTGGGGACAAGCCTCTGGGCTGAGCTCAAGAGGCCTCCCAGCAGGGCACTGGGGCCCGGGAGAAGCCGAGAAGTTGGCCCTCCCAACTTCCTAGAGAGGCCTGGAGCGGCGATGCGCATGCGCGATACGGAGCGGCGGAGAGCCGGGCTGGAAGAGTGTGGAGTGGGGCGGGTCGAGCAGTCAGGGCACTGAGAGTTCTGCGGCCTCTGGAGTTGGTGAGCCGGGCGACGGTGGAGGGGTGGGGGCTACTGTGCGGGTGCGGAGTTCCCTGGGGAGTGGCGGGTAAGGATCGGCCTGGACGCTGCGCCCTGGCAAGGATCTGGCTTTGGAGATCAACCAGCCCGGGTCCTTCGCTGCTCCGGGCGTCCGGGGCGCGAATTTGAAGTAATGGTTTCTGAATTTTATCTCCTCTGCCAGTTATGCAAACAAAGCATATTCATCACAGATAATTAGGTGAGTCGGGTGACCGTAAGAAAAGGAAGAGTAATCACAACCCGTTAATTAAAGAGTCTTCCTGACTCTTTAAAATTTGTGCATGATTTCGCAAACTCTTATACGAGTATATATTTTTTATTAGAAAACAGGCACTATTGTTTTAATTTTTTTGGTATTATAGCAAAACAGTTGTAATAAATTTTCATGTGTCATGGTAAATGTTGCCATTTTAACCATTTGAAGTGTATAATTCAGTGGTATTAAGTACATTCCCATACTATTGCTTTCTGAGAATGATGTCTTCAATTTCTGGAATGCATTTAATATATTGGTTAAAATTGTTGCCAGTATTATGACGCCACTGAGTCACATATGTGCAGCTATAATTAAACATTTTGTTTGCAGTTTCCTATAGTAGATATTGCATGAAGCTGTAAATTGAGCAAGTGACATTTGTGCAGAAAAATACCAAAAGCTTCATTAGGGTGATTATGTCTGTTTTCAAAATAAAGAGAGTAGTATGGAGCAGCCTGGTAGGCTGCAATTCATGGGGTCGCTAAGAGTCGGACACGACTGAGCGACTTCACTTTCGCTTTTCACTTTTCATGCATTGGAGAAGGAAATGGCAACCCACTCCAGTGTTCTTGCCTGGAGAATCCCAGGGACGGGGGAGCCTGGTGGGCTGCCGTCTATAGGGTCGCACAGAGTCGGACACGACGGAAGTGACTTAGCATAGCATGTATAAAATGCAGTTTTTAAACACAAGTAACAGCACTAACCTGCTGCTGCTGCTGCTAAGTCGCGTCAGTCGTGTCCGACTCTGTGCGACCCCATAGACGGCAGCCCACCAGGCTCCCCCGTCCCTGGGATTCTCCAGACAAGAACACTGGAGTGGGTTGCCATTTCCTTCTCCAAAGCACTAACCTAAAACCACTCTAATGTCTTCTGACTTACATAGACTTAAGAAATAAGAAAATGTTCTCCTTACTAAGTTAAGAGTAGTGGCAAGGAAAAGAACACTGTTTTTTTTTGTTTGGACTTTTGTTATGAACTGGAGTTCTTGGTCTCCTTGATAAAAGTTGAAATTCAGTCAAGGCTTTACTGGAATTTATGCGGCAGCAGGAGGGAGTGAAAACAAGTTAACAGGTTCCTTTGTTTCCTAGCGGGTGAGGGTGGTTCCTCACACAGAATGAGGGTAGAAGTGCTTCCAGAGATCTGGCTGGAGGGGTGACTTAGGTGGTCTATCCACCTTCTAGGTGATGCTGTGTGCAGGGGTGCTTGAGCAATACTTTGCTTTTGCTCCCAGCCCCTCAGAAGTGGCAGTTGGGTTTTTGGTCTTTCTGTAGCTTATCCTTCATAATATGCTCCAACTGCAAATGTGCGCAGTTATTTTTAGACCCTTAGAGTTTCTTTGTATTTCATTGCTGGAGGAAATGTTTGTTCAGGTGCAAGCGCTGCAACAAAGGGTCCCAAGTCCCAGCCTGCTTCAGTTCCAAACTAAAAACTCCTTAATGTTAGGTCTCTTATTTTGCAAGTAAGTAATTTGCTCAAGGATTTCAGGGAATTTCCCTTTGTTACACACATAAATATCTGTGTGCACATTCAGGAACTGACAAATGAGACTGCTTTGACATGTGTTTCTTAATGCTGAAAAAAGGCAGACAGCTTTTGGTTCAAAAAGTAAGCCAAAAAGACTGTGGGACTGTTTTGAAGATAAATCTCTATGTGTACTTACAAGTAAGGGAAACTGACAAAAACTGAAAAATGGTACCTGCTACAGTTCTGTGACTCCTGGTATCCAGGAATGTTAGTATTGTGAGCATTCTGTGATGTCATACTCCAGAGCAAAAATACAGAAGATGTAATAAAATATAACTCATTACTTTATAATCTTCAGTGTTTTTAATACTAGAAACAGTCTGAAAAAGGTCCCTCAAATGAGTCATTATGTGCTCTAGATTGAATTTTTTTTTTTTTTTTTTGGTCCCTGTGTGCAGCTAGCAGGTTCTTAGTTCCCCAACCAGGGATCGAAACTGTGCCTTCAGGAGTGAAACTGCCGAATCCTAACCACTGAACCACCAAGGAGTTCCCTAGATGGAATTTTTGAGCTTATACTTTCCCTTGCCTGATTTTAGGCCTCTTAGCCTTCTTCCTTGTTTTATTTTGCTACATAGCACCTGACACTGTCTTTACCTTATTGTCTGTCTTCTTATAAGCTCCTTAAGTTAGTGCATTTTGTCTGCTTTATTCACTGCAGAGACCATGGTGTCTAAGAAGGTAGTAGGTGCTCAGTACATATTTGTGTGGTGTGTGTGTGTGTGTGTGTGTGTGTGTGTGTGTGTGTGTGTGTGCATGCGTGCATGCTCAGTCATGTCCTACTCTAGCCTGCCAGGCTCCTCTGTCCATGGAATTTTCCAGGTAAGAATACTGGCATAGGTTGCCATTTCCTCCTCCAGGGGATCTTCCCGACCCAGGGATCACCCACATCTACTGCATTGGTAGGTGGATTCTTTACCACTGTGCCACCTGGGTAGCCCCTATTCAACACCCTTACTGCCAAGTTAATCCTTAGTATATAGACATTACTATTTCTAGATAGAAATAAACACAGTAACAACTCAAACTTCAGTTTGAAAACCTTTTTATTTTGAATAATTGTAGACTCACAGAGACTGTCAGAATTTTGTAGACTTCCCTTGTATCTTTACCTGGTATACCTAAAGGCAATGTCATGCATAACCATTGGACAGTCATCAAATTTGAGACATTTCCAGTGGTGGCAGTACTAGTAATTAAACTACTGATTTATCTAGAGCTCCTGACTGGCTAGCGAATGTTCTTTTCCTGTTTGAGAATCCAGTCTAGAATCCCTCATTGCATTTAATTGTTATGTCTCCTCACTCCCTTTCAGTCTGTGACAGCTCCTCAGTTTTACTTGACACTTTTAAAGTATTTTATATTTGTAATTTTAGACTGACCCTCTCGATTTGGTTTTGTCAGATGTTCTCCTGCTTAGACTGAGGTTGATGTTCGTATGTCTTCTTCCTGGTGATATTACTCTTGATCCAGTATTTCTGCCAAGGATTAATGATTGTAAAGTTACTGTCTGTCCTTTGTAATTAGCAATTATTTTGAGGTAGATACTTTGAGACTTTGCATAGAAATATGCTTTTCCTACTAGTTAGCATTTCTTGGTGAATCTTGCCTACAGTAGTTGTTATTGTGATGTTCTCCTAGGAGCTTTTCATTTTTTGTGTTTTTTGACTACATTTATTAACTGGAATCCTTTGTGAGGAAGAGTTGTGCCTTCTCTCCCACTTGTTTATTTACTTAATTATATCAATTACATCAGTGTGTGATGTTGGGTGTTTATTTGGGGAGTGTAGTGAGGTGTGTTGTTATTTATTTTGTGGCATAAATTATTCTAGCTTTAGCTGTTGGGTGTCTTTCAAGTTGGCTCCTGTTTCACCTTACATGTTCCCATCCTTTTTTGTGTCTTTCTCTGATTTTCAGGCACCACAAGATACTCATCTTATATTTTCACCTCTCCAGCCCTGGAATCAATCATTTCTGCAAGGATTCTTGGTTTCACTTTTTTGTAGAAGTGGTATTGAGAAATCAAATTTTGGGCACTAGATTGAGTTCATTTATAAATTGGTATAACTAAAATTTTAACATTTAAATGTGTACTAGAAGCAGTCTAGCTTTAGTTTCTAATTGTCTTAGAAACTAGTTTGCATATTATCAGTGTATAAAATAAACCTTATGTACCTTCTCATTGGGGGCTTCCCTGGTGGCTCAGTTGGTAAAGAATCTGCCTGTAATGCAGGAGACCTGAGTTTGATCCTTGGGTTGGGAAGAGCCCCTGGAGAAGGGAATGGCAACCCATTCCAGTATTCTTGCCTGGAGAATGCCCATGGACAGAGGAACCTGGCAGGCTGCAGTCCATGGGATCGCGAAGAGTTGGACCTGACTGAGCGACTAAACACAGCACACACCCTCTCACTAGCAGGAAAAACACAAGAGTAAGAGAGTATTTATTTAAGAGGATTTTAAAAGGAAGTCAGAATTGCTTTGTATGAAAGCAAAATGACAGAAAGAAGAAAATATTCCTAAAAACTGCCCAGGAATTTCCCTGGTTCTTTTCCAGGCCATTTTCATTTAGGAATGAAACTGAGTGAAGGGATGAAGCTGGGGAGAAGAGGCCTGATCCATCTCAGGTTGCCCCCGAGTCTGGGGGCTCACATTTATGGTGTCGTCTTAACAAGTTGATGTTTTCTTCTGTCCTCAAAAACTGATTGGGATCTGGGAGGAACCCAGAGGCATTAGAATACCTGAATTTAATTGGGCAGTTTCAGCTCACTGGCCTCCATCTTTATTTACTGTGCTGTGAGGCTTTCATTCAGACTTTGAAAGGCCCAGGAGGTCATTAGCTTTTTTTTTTTTTTTTTTTAATGCTGCTTCAGTACATTGGCTTTACTGCATCAGAGCAAGTGGACCCAAGTTGGTTTGGTAGCAATGTCTGTTTTTTTTCTGTCTGTCTGGTACACAGGCCCCTTTCTTTTGATTATAACACCTTAACTTGGGGAGAACTACTGTCCCCACTCTCAGTCCATGTGCTCCTGAGGTTTTGATGCATTCAGTTCCCCTTCCAGGATATTCCAGTGGCAGATAGTGACTCAGATGTGACCCATCAGAGCATTTTATCACTTCGTCACAGTGATTGGTTCACAAAGAGATGTGTTAGCCAGGCCAGGCTTAACTCTGGGACTTTGATAAATAGAAATTTAAAGAAAGCTCTTTCTCAAAGTCTTAATCTGGTTGGGCTGCTGTAACAGAATGCCATAGACTGGATGCCTTATGAACAACGGAAATTTATTTCTCATAGTTCTAGAGACTGGAAAGTCCACTCTCAAGGTGCTGGCAGATTAGGTATCCAGTGAGAACCTGCTTCCTGGTTCATAGATGGCCTTCTTGCTTTGTCCTCTCATGGCAGAAGTGGTCATTAGCTTTTATCCACGTTCATGGTTGCAGAGACTGGGCTCAAAGAACTGTATTCTTTTGCCATGTTCACGGGCAGTTGCCGTCATTTTTCTGCTGTCCTTCACATCATCTCTTTACAAATAACTTCATTGACCTCCTTGGACATTTCTGTAGCAGCTGCTTCACAACAGGTCGACTTGGAGGCTTACGTTTGGTGCTTATTTCACTAAGATATGTCAGTGCTCTATATTTCCTGCTGGTACGTTTCTTCATAATACTTCTCTCTGGTCTCCAGTTCATTGTCTTCAGTCTTACTCCTGTATTTCTCTTCACCTGAGCATCTTTCTCTTCCCCAGTCTGTTGTGCAAATTTGTCTGGCAAAGGCCCTGCCTTTTTCTTTCACAGCAAAGCTTCATTTCTCTGCCAAAACTTCAACTTCCTCATCATGCGTGATCCTAAAGTAGTTCTTCACTTGACTCTCCATGACCCTGTAACAATACTGCATTTTCTTTAATCTGGGTGGTGACAAGCATTCCGGTGTGAGCTTTCTTCCCATTTCAGTTAACAGTCATCTCTTATCAGTCCTCCCAGCACTCACTGAGTCCAGGAGACATTGACTAGGTATTGGTTTGTAGCAAATGTAGGAGATGATGGTCTCTGTTTTAATCATGGATGAGGATAGTGATTTTTTTAAAAATTTGCTTTAAAGTGGTGGGAGTTGAAGAGTTCCATGCTCTCAGGGGAAGCTAGCTGTCATGTATGATTTGTTACACAGAGCAGTGGGGCTAATTTGCAACAGGTTCCAAAGCCTACTGTCCATATTATTTTTATATATGGACTGAGGTAGAGGTGTAACCTCATTTTTTTGTATGTGTATATCCAGTTGTTCCAGCACCGTTTGTTGAAAAGTGTCTTCTTTCCCCTTTGAGTGCTCTTGGGACTTCCATAAAAAATAAGTTGATGGGCATTTTGCTGGTGGTCCAATGTCTGGGACTCCATGCCCCCAGTATAGGGGGCCCGGGTTTGATCCCTAGTCAGGGAACTGGATCCTACACACTGCAACTAAGACCCACTGCAGCCAAATAAAATACATACATAAATTTAAAATATATTTAAAAAGTAAGTTGACCTTAGGAGACTTCCCTAGTGGTCTAGTGGTTAAGACTCTGTCCTTCCAATGCAGAGGACACAGGTTCAATCCCTGTTGGGGAACTAAGATTCTACATGCTACGCAGTGCAGCTGGAAAAAAAAAAAAGTTAACTGTAGATGTTTACTTCTGGACTCTTACCTATTTCACTGATCTGTGTGTGTATTACACAGTCCTGATCAGTGCTGTTTTGTCAAATAAGTTTTGAAATTGTGAAGTGTGAGTTCTTCAACTTAATTTTATTTTTCAAGGTTTTTTTTTTTTTTTTTCATTTTGTTGGAATCCTTGAATTCCCAGTGAATTTTCCAGATGGTCAGGCCCCAGGTGAGCTTCCTGGGTTCCAAGTGTGTGGCCCAGGAATGGCAGGACCTCATCTCCAGGGCTCTGGCCCATTCAGAGGCTGCTCCTGTGACTTCTCTTCCTAACTGCCTCCCCTGGACTTGGTCCCATCCACTGAGTACATGGACTGTTATCTTACCCTGAACGTGTCCTTTTATTAATGTGTCCTCCCAGCTTCTTTCTGTACCCCCACCCCTTTGGCCCCAGGGTCTCAACCCTGTCTTGGTACCCTTGTTGACTCTGCCCCTTAGGCTGTGAAAGTCCCTGAGCTGCAAATGTCCCTGAGCAGTAGAAGCTTGTCATTCCAGGAGGCTAAAGAGTTGGAGTTTCTGTCTGTGAACTATACTCTAAAGAACTGGAAAGGTACAGCACTCAGTCAGAGAGCCCTGTACTGGAACATCATGCTGGAAAATTGCTGCAGCCTGGCCCCATTGGGTAATGACTCTGCTCCCTAGTAACTTAGAGTCTGCCTTCTTTACATTTTCTTTGCTATGTTCTTATTCTTTTAATTATGAAAATATAAAGAGAATGGAGAGAATAGTATAATAAATCTCTCTACATCATCACTCACTTTGATAGTCATTAACATTCTCTGTGACTTCCCTGGTGGCTCAGACGGTTCTCTGTACTTCCTTATTAATTGAAGTGAGCTGGTTTAGTTAAGAGTTTGTAGTTGGAAGGAATAGAGAGCCATTCAGTTACTATAAGTCATGAGCTAAGTTACTTAGAGTAAGATTGAAGGATTGGAAACCCTGAACAGACTCACCAGCTAGACCAGGCTTTGGGAAACAAAGCTTTGTGAGGACCTGGGAGCCTCAGCAGCAGAAAAGTGACAGTGAAAGTCACTCAATCGTGTCCAACTCTTTGTGACCCCATGGACTATACAGTTCATGGAATTCTGTAGGCCAGAATACTGGAGTGGGTAGCTTTTCCCTGCGCCAAGGGATCTTTCCAACCCAGCAGCAGAAGTGAAAGGATTTTTACGGCAGTGTTGTAAGACAGCTGTGTCCTGTGTATCTGTTTTTCTATTCCCACTGATGGCCATTCTCTTTACTCTGAATCTTTTGTCCCCCTTCAAGCTCTTTCTTAATTAGACTTCCTATTTCCTCATATGTTCTGTTTGCTGTGGTTCCTGATGGATTTCTTCTCTCCATGCATCATTTCAACTTGAGCTACTACTTGTAATTTCCTTCATTTTGTCCTACTTTCAGTTCAGAATTTATGTAGAAAGGGATTCCATTGGTGGTTCAGCCATTAAGTATCATATTTCTTTGGGCAGAACTTTGTTCCAGGTCACCCAGAGCTGATGACTACTCTATAAGCCGCACTTGGGTCTGGTGCTTGGCCGTGGTCCAGTCACCTAGTCCTGGTTCTTGTCCATCCTGGGATGATCCGGGTTGCTTTGCACAAAACATCGTTTTCTCAGCTTCCCCTTCAGAAAGACTAGGGCAGGGCTGCTTCCTGAAAGGGGCTGTTGTCAGAGGAGTTTCTGGGGTTGACCGGTCTAGGACAGTAGCCTACTCTGGAGAGGGTGGGCTTAGAATTAAAGGGCCAGATACCTTTCATTTTCCATATGCTGAGATGGTATGATAGCTTGTGGTCTGGTTAAGATGTGATTGAAAGGAACCAATATTTTTGTGTTTACCTATGACCATGGATACTCTGCCTTTCCCAGCTTTTATATTTAATTCCAGAATTTAAAAGCAAATACTCAGCTCTTCAGTCTTATTATGTTTACAGGTTATCAAGCTACAAAACATGTACTTTGATTTGTATTTCAAATTATTGCCTTTGTTAATTTTCATAGAAGTGCCTACTGGCACCTCCTAGTCCAGTGCTCCAGAGACTAGGATGTTGCCAATTTTAGAGCTCTACTCTCTCCTTCAGTACATTTTCCCAGCCTTTTTGAACCCATAGCTTCTCCAAATATCATTACTATTCTTTCATACCAGAATCACTCCTTTTTGTGCACTTTTTCCTGATCACGCCCTCGTAATACACATTTCCCTTCAACTCTCATGTTTGCCTACATGTTTCTCATATTTAGTTTAAAGTATTTGCCATCACTCTCCTTGACATCTTTGCTGTGAACTGTGGAGCTGTACAGTATCATGGTTGGAGTGAATCCGAGAGTTCATCATTTTACTAAGGAGACACCACATCTAAGTGACTTCTGGGAGATCACACTGTGCTTTACAGTTTGGTCTCTTGCCTTTCAATTGGCCTGCTCACCTGGCTGTGCTGGCTCCACATCCCTCTGTCCTGATAGCTCTGCTTTTTCCCTCCTGTTCTCAATGTGTCTCCTTATTCCTTATCCTCAATGTGGATTTTTTTTTAAGCTACATAGACTCCTGACAGTTCATTTCCTCAATAGGACAAGAAGTGAGTGAAAGTTGTTTTCTTCTGTCTTTTGGCAGCAGGTGAAAACAGGATGGCAAGTTCACAGTTGTCTCCGAAGCAGGACATTTCTGAAGAGTCAGAGTCAGCTGACAGGACCTCAGGCATACTCTGTGGACTGATTCTTAGAGGACCAGAAGCTGGGGCTTCCTGTGAAGAAGCTTTAGAGAAACTAAAAGTTCAACCCTCAGATGAAGAAGGAACCAGACGGGAAAGTGATTTCTTAGAGATAACACAGGAGGATAAAAAGAAATCTACAAAGGATCGATGTGATGAGTATAAGGAACTTGGGGGACATCCAGATCTGTCCTCCACTCTCTCAAAACATCAGGGAGTTCTGAAGGGACAGAAATTATATCGATGTGATGAATGTGGCAAAGTTTTTAATTGGAGTTCACACCTCATTGGGCATCAGAGAATCCACACTGGAGAGAAACCATATGAGTGTACTGAGTGTGGCAAGACCTTTAGGCAGACCTCTCAGCTCATTGTCCACCTCAGAATCCATACAGGGGAAAAACCTTATGAATGCAGTGATTGTGGAAAGACCTATCGCCACAGCTCCCATCTCATTCAACACCAGAGACTTCATACTGGGGAGAAACCATATAAATGTAATGAATGCGGAAAAGCTTTCAACGAAAGTTCCAAACTCTTTGACCACCAGAGAACTCATACTGGGGAGAAACCATATGGATGCAATGAGTGTGGAGCACTCTTTAGTCGGAGTAAAAGCCTTATCCGCCATCAGGTACTTCACACTGGTAAGAAACCTTACAAGTGTGAGGAGTGTGGGAAAGCTTTCTGTTCTAACAGAAATCTTATTGACCATCAGAGAATCCACACTGGGGAGAAGCCTTATGAGTGTAATGAATGTGGCAAGGCCTTCAGTCGGAGTAAATGTCTTACTCGACATCAGAGTCTCCACACCGGGAAAAAACCATACAAGTGTAGCAAATGTGTGAAAGCCTTCAATCAGATCTCTCAACTTGCTGACCATGAGCGAATTCATACTGGAGAAAAACCTTTTGAATGTAATGAGTGTGGTAAGGCATTCAGTCTGAGTAAATGTCTCACTCGACATCAGCGACTTCACACTGGTGAAAAGCCCTATAAATGCAATGATTGTGGAAAATCCTTCAATCAAAACTCGTACCTCATTATTCATCAGCGAATTCACACTGGTGAGAAACCTTATGAATGTAATAAATGTGGAAAGGTCTTCACTCATAATTCTAGCCTTATGGTACATCAGAGAACCCATACTGGGGAGAAGCCTTATAAATGTAAAGATTGTGAGAAAGCCTTTCGTGATAGCTCACAACTCACCGTGCACCAAAGAGTTCATACTGGAGAGAAACCCTATGAATGTATTGAGTGTGGGAAAGCCTTTAGTCAGCGTTCTACTTTCAATCACCACCAGCGAACTCACACTAGAGAGAAGCACTCAGGTCTGGCTCAGTCTGTTTGTTAAGACACGATTCTCTAAGACAGCAAGAAACTTTAGGTTAAGGTTTCTGTATAAGTATGTTCATCCTGATCTCTACTTGGAACCACCTGTTCCATGTGTACCATCCCAGGACTTTCCTCGTGGTCCAGTAGTTAAGGCTCTGAGCTCCCAAAATGGGGGGCATGAGTTTTGATTCCTGGTTTGGGAATGACGATTCCACATGCCACACAGCATGGCTAACATAAAGAAAAAAAATGAGAAAAAAAAATATGGACCATCTCCAAATGCTCGCTGCTGGTCACAAAGGTGGGAGAGTTGGAGTAACAGTGGAATCTTCCTCCTCCTCTTGGGGAAATAAGGACTACATGTTTCATGTGCTTATAGGTTTCCTTCTTCTTTTTTTGGCTGCATGAGGCAGCTTGCAGGATCTTGGTTCCCCAACCAGGGATAGAACCTGTGCCCTCAGAAATGAAGGCACGAAGTCCTGGACTGCTTGAACCACTGGACCTCCTCCATTTTACCGTTTATATAAAGTCATCCTCTAAGACTGAGTCATTCTTCCTACCTCTTGAATGTGGCCCTTTTAAAGCTTGGTTTAATCTAGACCCTCACCACTTGTGTTCTCTAGGAAGAAAAGCTTTTCTTCCGGTTTGCCAGTCTGTGTCCCTTGAACCTTTAAGATCCAGGACTTTATTTTTTTTAAGTGTTTTACTTTGGAAACTCCCAGGTTCCGGGGGAGACCCCATATGAACACACAGGTCCAGCCCTCAACTCTGATTTAAATGTGGCTGGTCATATCTTATGTAGAAACTCTTGTCTGTTGAATGTTTTAATTTATTATCTTCTGGTTCTGCTCATACCCTACCACACTGAGTCTCTGGGGGACAGATCCAGCACTGCTCATAACTCTGTGAGCTGACCACCAGCAGCACCAGAAATGAATGTCCTCGCTTCCTAGGAAAGCACTCAGGCTCTTGGTTGGAGGAAAAGGAGCTACATTTGAACGCTACACCTCAATTTCTATTGGCTATTGCTAGTATTTTAAAAGTTAACTGATTTTTAAAAAATTTTACTTGGATCCAGTTACCTCGTTTAATTAATTTTGGTCTGAAGAATTTTTTAGTTTCATTTCCTAGCTTTTCTAGATATACAATAAAACAGTAACGATTAGTGTTCTCTTAATTTCCAATCTGTATGCCACTTATGTCAAACATCAGCATTAAAAAAAAAGTTGAACAGTGAATAACAGGCATATTCCATGTCTTGTTTCTAATTTTCAGAAAGGTTTTTAAGCATGTCACAGTTGTACCTGTGGTTCACCCTCATTGTTTCTGATAAGTACTGTGTTAAGGAAGTTTTCTTCTATTCCTGTTTTTAGAAGCAGCAATATGTTATAGTGGTAAAGAGCACAGATTTTGTGCCTGGAAACCTAGGTTCAAATCCTGCCTCCATCACTTTCCTTAGGTGTGTAATCTTGGACAAGCCACTGGGCCACCAGGGAAGTCCCTTCTAATAAGAACATAAACTCCATCATGAGTGCCCTTCCTTTTGTCTTTCATGTGTAAAATGGAGCTACCTCATAGGGCCTTGAGAATAAAATTCATTTATAAGTATAAGGAACTCGAAACAGTACTTGACATGTAGTGTACACATACTGTAGGAAGTTATCATAATAAAGTTTTTATTACGAACGGATGCTAAGTTCTATCAAAAACTTTAAAAATCTGTTGGTAAAATTTCATGGGTCTTATCCTTTACTCTTTTTGTATCAATTTTGTTGGCAGGTTTCCAAATAATTGAAATTTTCTTGTGTTCCTGGAATAAAATCTGTTTTTTCATGGTGATTGTATCTTATTTTTGAAGTACAGAACTAGATTCAGTTTGCTTAGCAAAATTAATTTGGGAGTTTTGTTTCTCTTTTGTTACCTGGAAGAGTTTGCATAATAAGGGAGATATTCTTTGCAGAGTACAGATAACTGGGCCTGATCCCTTTTTGGGAGGAAGGGGATTGGGAGGGACATACCTTGAGCAGCTGTCTTAGTTGGAATTGCTGTAACAAAATGCCATAGAGTGGTGGCTTACCAAACATTTATTCCTCAGAGGCTGGGAAATCCAAGATCAAGTTGCCAGCATGGTTAGGTTCTGGTACAAATCCTTTGAGTCCTGGCTGCAGCCAGCTGCTTCCTTGCTATATCCTCATATTGCAGAGAAAGAGAACAGCTGTCTCTTCCTCTTCTTTTTTTCTTTCAGTGTTTGTTTTTATTTATTTGCTTTCTCGGGTCTTAGTTGCGGCATGTGGGATCTTTGATCCTTGTTGTAGCGTGCGGGATCTTTAGTTGCAGCATGTGGGATATAGCTCCCTGACCCAGTATGGAACCCGGGCCCTCTGCATTGGGATCATATAGTCTTAGCTACTGGACAGCGAAGTCCTTTCCTCTTCTAATAAGAACTTCATTAACTCCATCATGAGTGCCCTACCCACATAAACTAACCTATTTTGAGTTACTTCCTCAAAGCCCAACTCTACATAGGATCACCCTTAGGTGGATTATGGTGATTAGGGCTTTAACACATGAATTTCAAAAACACAGACATTCAGTCCATACATTCTGCCTCTGGCTTCCCGAAATTCAGGTCCTTTTCATTTGCAAAATAAATTAATTCCATCCTAGCAGCCCCAAAGTCTTAATTCAGCATTAGCTTTAAAGTCTGAAGTCCACAAGTCTCATCTAAACATTATCTAAATCAGATAGGGGTCAAATTCAAGCTGAGGCAATTCTTCAGCTGTGAACCTGTAAAACCAGACAGGTTATATGCTTCCCAAATAAAGTTCTGAGTGTTTATAGGGTAGACATTTGATGTCAATAAAACCCACAGTCCTTCCCTCCTGTGTTTCTCTCCTGTGTCTTTGTTACTATTCATACAGAACATTAACCTTCTGACATTTGGGGTCACCAAATGTGGGTAATTTTCCCCACACTAATTCTCTGGAACACCAGCTGGGTGTCCCACAATTTAGCCCAGTTCTGACACTTTGGAGACAGTGTCAAACTGCACAGTGTAAGGGATTGGTCTCACAAAATTTACACACACACACACCAACTTTAGATACTAGTTCCAAGCCCAGGTTATCACCTGCGCTATTGACTAACCAGCGTAGATCAGAGGTTCCAACAACCACCTCGGGTTTAATTTGCTAGAGTGGTTCACAGAACTCAGGAAAAGTTTACTTATATTTTCTGATTTTTGTTTTTTCTTATAAAAGCGTATGAGGATGGATACATAGAGTAAGATCTGAGAGGGTCCCGGCACAAGAGCTGCTGTCTCTATGGAGTCAGGATGTGTCACCCTCTGAGGAGCTCTCTGAACCTGGTATTATTGGGTTTTTATGCAGGCTTCATCATGCAGGCATCTCCATTATCAAGAGAACAGGGTGGGGGCAGAAGGAGCTGAAAATCTCAAGCTTTAACCATGGTTTTGTCTTTCTTGTGACCAGCCCTCATCCAGGAGCCTACACAGAGTTACTTTATTAGAATGAAAGATGAGACTTCCTTGGTGGTCCAGTGGTTAAGACTATGTGCTCCCAATGCAGGAGGCATGGGTCAGGTTCAATCCTTGGTTGGGGAACTTAAGATCCCACAAGCCACACAGTGTGACCAAAAATAAATAAATAAAGCAATTTTCCTATCACTTAGTAAATTACAAAGATTTCAGGAACCCTATGTCAAGAACCACGATCAAAGACCCAAATATTAGAACAAAAGGTGCTCCTGGTGCTCTTATCACTTAGAAAATTACAAGGACTTAAGGGACTCTGTGCTAGGAACTAGGGGCAGAGACCAATGTGTATTATCTCACATTTCAATTCCAAAAAGGAGAAATCTGAAGGGAAAAAGTGTGCTTGTTCAAAACTTAGTTATTCTGGCTCAGTTCTCTGCTCTCCAGGATTAGGGGTGATAGTCCCGCCTTCTGGATCCACCGGCTTATCAGAGCTCTAGGGGAGGCTTGCTCTCAAACCTCTAAGTGGCTCTGCCCTCGTGGATTCTGTGGGAGTTGTGTGGTCTGTCTGAAACTGAAGTGGTAACCCTGATGATCTCAATCATTCTAAGGGTTATTCTTCCTTTGTCTTGAAGAAGCACACTTTCACACTCTGTCTTCATTTCTCATTTTACAACTTCAGATGCAGTCATACTGGAGGTTAGGGCTTCAGCCTGTTAATTTAGGGGGGACACAATTCAGTCCTAGCAATACCTCCATTCCCCTGCAATATGCCACCAGTGGTAAGCCTCGATCTGCAACAACCCAGTTATCCTCAGAATTACTTGTTTTAAAAAATTATTTTGAGAGCTCAATAGTTCTGTCGTGTAGGCTTAGTAGATGCAGTGTGTGAGCTTAGTTGCTCCTCAGCATGTGGGTTCCTAGTTCTCGGACCAGGGCTTGAACTTGCGTCCCCTGCATTGTAAGGAGGACTCCCAACCACTGGACCGGCAGGGAAGTCCCTCTCAAGAATTACTTTTCAAAAAAAAAAAAGATAAAAGAATTACTTTTCATCCACTGTGTTGACATCCTCATTACTGACCTGACCAACAAGCTGGCCTTGACCAGTCTCTACATGAGGTCATAGATTTTATGACACGCAAGAAGGGTTGACAACCCTGATGAGATGCAAGACCTGCTCAAAAGTGCAGCTTCTATGAGCCACCTGGGCGAGTCATCAGAGGAGTATCCCTGATAAAGTCAACCAAAAGCTGCTGTCCTTGGCAGCTTCCACCAACAAGAAAGAAGCTAACTGTTAGGCCTGTTTGGCTATCGGAAGCAACAGGTACCAAATGTCCTTTATGGCAAGGTTACCTGCAAGACAGCCATCTATGAATGGGACTCCTAAAAGCAGCAGACTCTAGAGGTTGTGCTAGATGCGTTGGCATGGGCCCTGTCATTGGGACCAATGATGCTTGCCAGCCCTGGAGCTATGTATCGTAGAGACTTACATGATAATTGGAGCCTACAGGAACAAGAGACTGCTATTTGGATACATAGGCCTCTTGAGTTTGGGACATGTGAATACTAAAGGCAGCTGCCAGAAACACCCCCTTCAAATGGCAACTCCTAGTTGGCTTTTGGCCCTAATGAAAACAGAGCTCCTGACTACCAAAGCCCTGTATGTGACCTTAAGACCCGAGTTGCCCATCCTCACATGAGTACTCACTTATCTTATTAATAAAATAGGACAGGATTAACAAAGTGCTATCATTAATATTACATCCCATATCAAGCCTCAGTGGGATTCCAGGGGTGGGCCAACTCCGTGAAGCAGCTGCCTTTCCGGAAAGGACTGAACAGCCTGCAGAGAGCGCTCTCACCACACCCTTAGTGAAGTGCAGTGCACGGGTCAGAGATGTTCCAGTTGATGGTATGGTTTGTGTTTGCATCTTTTCTTAGTTTTCACATTTTGGGACAAAGCGTCCTGGGTTCAACCAATTCAGTGTGAATCTTTACCTCTTTCAGCAACACTGAGTATAGCTGCTAATGCCTCTGGGTGGTCGCCTGCCTGATCCTTCCTGTAGGCAAATTACCCACAACATATTTCATAATTGCTCCCTATAGAGTTGCCTGCTTCATTTTTTGGGTCTCAAACTTCCTTCTCAGTCCAGAGGTTATTGTGGAACTTAACAATAGAACAGTCATCTTAGGCTTGGGAAGTCATTTCAAGACAGTCATACCCTCCCCCAAGGAAAAATCACCAGCAGTTACAAGCAGTTAGTGGTCCAGAAAGATTGAGCAATGACACACCCAGCCCTAACCACGATACGGGTGGAACATTAACCCAAGGGTGACCAGAATGGACCATAAAAGAAGCCCAGTTTCTCTCCCCTACCGGAGGCAGACACTTCTGGGTCTCTCTTGCTGCTCCCTTGCAGTGTACTCAGTAAATCTCACTTGGTACCCTCACTTCTGACTCAGTAAATCCTTTTACCAGGTGCTGGCCCATCACCACACCCCTTGACAGTTACCATTCAGTATCCCTGCCATCCAACAACACTTGGGATACAGCAATAAATAAAAACAGATTTTATAGTCTCTCTTTCCCATTCCTATTTCCTGACCCAAAGATGGATCCCCTACCCATTACCGATAGAGATTCAGCTCTCCAGGAGAGCCTTCCTGATACTGTCTTTATCCCTGGATCCAAAGGCATACCATCATCTTTTTGGAGGAAGACAGAGGAGGGCTTTTAGAATGTTAGGGACGGAGGAAGGATGTGTGTGAGTTCCTGGCAAGGGAGGAGAGGCTGAATTCCACTTTAAAATCTTTTTAGTACTACTTAAAGTATCAGTATTTCTTTGCTATGTTAGAAAGTACTTTAAAAATTCAAACATCATCTTTGTAAAAGAGAACACATTTTTTGATTCCTTGTTTTCCCCCACGAAGCAGGGCTGAGTTTGTGACCAGGAGTGGAAAATCCCATTGTAGGGTAAGGGAGTTAGAGAAGACGAGGTTCGAAAAAAGAACGAGACCAGCATTTTACAGGAACAGATCACCTTTAATGAGGCGAGAAGGGGCAGCAGGGAGATTAGTGAGCTGCTGCACTAACCCAAGAAAAGAGTAAGTATATATAGGCATACATGTGGAAAGCTACTGTATTAAGGGGGCCTGTCCTCCAAGGTGGTTCTGAGTAGTTATCTCTTTAACGGCTGGGGCAAGGAATTTTGGAGATCAGCCAGAGGCTGGACCCGCTGGGAGCTGGGCCAGAGGCTGGACCCGCAGGGAGCTGGGCGTAATCAGCCTTAATGTCCATTTTTTTTTTCCGGGTGAGACAGTTCTTTGTTTTGCATAGAATGGTGGGGAGGACCTGGAGGAGGGTTTTAACTCCAGGCTATTTTGAGCCAGGTAACTTTCCTTGACCCATCAGGACAGTTTTCTTTCTGTCACTTGGCCACAGCTAATTCTCAGTTGTACACTCTGATCTTTCTTTGGCCACAGTCCAGAGCCCCCCCACAACTCCCACCCCCGCCTCAATATACCAAGACTTATCTCTTCACATTTCCAAATAGGAGGTAAAGGAAATTCCCTGGTGGTCCAGTGGTTAGGACCCCACGCTTCCACTGCTGGGGCCTGTGTTCTGTCCCTGGTCAGAGAACTAAGAGCTCCAAAAACCCTGTGTCAAGGCCAAAATCAAACAAACAAAATAAGAGGTAAAAAAACAGGGGAGGTAAAACTTTCCTCCTCTTTCAAAGTCAAAAGCTAATGCGTTATAAATTTGAGAACAAGCAAATGAATAAAACCCTTCAGCAACGCTGCAGGGAATCTGTGTAAAAGGAAGGATCCTTCATCCTCAGGTTGTCAACCCTAGCTACACTTTGTGACCATCTGGGTAGTTAAAAAGAAATAGGAAAACCTAGGCCCCACCCACAGTTTTGCACTTAATTGAGAAACTACTCAGGGGATTATGCATGCATTTGCAGTCACTCAGCTCTGTCCAACTCTTGGCGACCCCATTGAATGTAGCCTGCCAGGATCACCTTTCCATGGGATTTTCCAGGCAAGAATACTGGTTGTTGTTCAGTTGATCAGTCATGTCTAACTCATTGTGACCCCAAGGACTGCAGCATGCCAGGCTTCCCTGTCCTTCACAGAATACTGAAGTGGGTGGCCATTTTCTCCTCTAGGGGATCTTCCTGATCCAGGTATCAAACCTGTGTCTCCTGAGTCTCCTGCATTAGCAGACGGATTCTTTACCATCTGGGAAGCCAACACAGGGGATTATCAGTTCAATTCAGTAGCTCAGTCATGTCTGACTCTTTGCGACCCCATGGACTGCAGCATACCAGGCTTCTCTATCCATCACCAACTCCCAGAGCTTGATCAAACTCATGTCTATCAAGTCGGTGATGCCATTCAGCCATCTCATCCTCTGTCGTCCCCTTCTCCTCCTGCCTTCAATCTTTCCCAGCATCAAGGTCTTTTCAAATGAGTCAGCTCTTCACATCAGGTGGCCAAGTATTGGAATTTCAGCTTCAACATCAGTCCTATCGATGAACACCCAGAACTGATCTCCTTTAGGATGTACTGATTGGATCTCCTTGCAGTCTAAAGGACTCTCAAGAGGCTTCTCCAACATCAATGATTCGGCGCTCAACTTTCTTTATAGTCCAACTCTCACATCCATACACGACTACTGGAAAAGCCGTAGTGTTGACTAGACGGACCTTTGTTGGCAAAGTAATGTCTCTGCTTTTTAATATGCTGTCTAGGTTGGCCATAGCTTTTCTTCCAAGGAGCAAGTGTCTTTTAATTTCATGGCTGCAGTCACCATATGTAGTGATTCTGGAGCCCAAGAAGATAAAGTCTCTCACTGTTTCCATTATTTCCCCATCTATTTGCCATGAAGTGATGGGACTGGATTCCATGAACTTTGTTTTTGAATGTTGAGTTTTAAGCCAGTTTTTTCACTCTCCTCTTTCACTTTCATCAAGAGGCTCTTTAGTTCTTGCTTTCTGCCATAAGGGTGGTGTCATCTGTGTATCTGAGGTTATTGATATTTCTCCTGGCAGTCTTGATTTCAACTTGTACTTCATCTGGCCTAGCATTTCACATGATGTGCTCTGCATAGAAGTTAAATAAGAAAAAAAAAAAAAGAAGTTAAATAAGCAGGGTGACAATATACAGCCTTGATGTACTCCTTTCCCAATTTAGAACCAGTTCATTGTTTCATGTCCAGTTCTAACTTTGCTTCTTGACCTGCACACAGATTTCTCAGGAGGCAGATAAGGTGGTCTGGTATTACCGTCTCTTCAAGAATTTGCCACAATTTGTTGTGATCTACACAGTCAAAGGCTTTGGTGTAGTCAATGAAGCAGAAGTAGAATGTTTTCTGAAACTCTCTTGCTTTTTTGATGATCCAGCGGATGTTGGCAATTTGATCTCTGGTTCCTCTGCCTTTTCTAAATCCAGGTTGAACATCTGGAAGTTCATGGTTTATGTATTGCTGAAGCCTGGCTTGGAAAATTTTGAGCATTACTTTGCTAGTGTGTGAGATGAGTGCAATTGTATAGTAGTTTAAACATTCTTTGGCGTTGCCTTTCTTTGGATTGGAAAGCAAACTGATCTTTTCCAAGCCAGGAGATTATATTGAGCAGCAAAAATTAAAAGTCAGTGATTTACAGTAACAGTTTTTTCCTACTCAAAGCCTGGTATAGGAACACAACGTGGGCACATTTGCGAGTTTCTCAAGAAATAGTCTTGTTGCAGAAGTCGGACCATTGAGAAACTAAGCACCATACTCAAAGGGTTGGAGAACTCAGGTTTATTAAGCCAGCAGTCCCAGATAAGCTAACACCCTCTAGTTCTGGGGCCTTCCAAGTTCAGGGTGAGCTTCATTCTTATGGGGTCAGTACACACAATTACAGTTGGCACTGGTTGATTGGTTACCTGGTTGCTATGGGCTACGGGCAGTTACAGAGTGTGGAAGTTGTTATGGGTTATGTGCAGGGAATTTCCAAACAGAAACTCATAGAAGCAGAAACAGAACATTCCATACTTATCAGAACATCTTATAACTATAAGATGCTAGGTCATCTTGTTCCTATCTCAGTGCAGCCAGTATCTTACAGAAGCAGAATGAGCATGAAGTTATTTCTAGCTGAGTCTAAGTTTTAAGTTTTCCTCTTCAGTCTTTACCAGCTTCCAGAGAGCTCCCAAAGTGGAATCTGCAGTTTAACAACCGGTTAAACCAGGGTAACCCCAAGTGATTTGTATTCATATGCACATTCAAGTTGGAGAAGCTCTGCCCTGGCTCCTGCCAAGTCAAGCAGCCCAACATGAAGGGAAGTAAAGCTCTCAGGAACCAGAGTTCCAAGGACAGGCTCCCAGCAGAGGAGGGGAGAGATCGCCTTGCTGCACGCTCTGTGTGTTGACTCTCAGAGAAATCAGGTAGCAGCAGAGGTGGGCTGAGCTTCAAGAAGCTGGGCAGGACTTCAGAACAGAGCTGCTGTCTGAACAGAGCAGAAGGAGGAGTCTGCTCCTGAGTTCTGCAAACGCTGGAGGGCTGATCTGCTGAATCTGTTGGACCACAGCAGTCCGGGTGCTGTCCATGTTAGCTGCTGTCCTGCTGAGTAGTGCTAAGTTGCTTCAGTCGTGTCCAACTCTTTGCAACCCTATGGACTGTAGCCCATCAGGCTCCTCCGTCCATGGGATTTCTCCAGGCAAGAATACTGGAGTGGGTTGCCATTTCCTGCTCCAGGGGATCTTCCCAACCCAGGAATTGAACCTGCATCTCCTGAATTGGTTCTTTACCACTAGTACCACCTGGGAAGTCCACCCCAAACACAGAACCTGCTCAAGCTCCTCTTTGATGGGAACATTTTGTTCTCAGACAAAACAAAAAGCTCTTTTCGGTGGATGGTTATGAATGTTCAGCACCCCCAGCCCCACTCCAGCTGTCCCAGCCACCTTGAGTTCCACCCCTGTGGAGACCAGTTATCAGGAACATTATTTGTCCCATAGTAATCAGTACCAAGGTTGCAAAGAACTGTTGACTTATAGAAAGACACACGATGAAAGAATTGTGAATTGGAGTTTTATTTGGGGGTCTTTTTGAAGATGAAAGTCCAAGAAAGAGCCCCTCAGTTGGCTCTGAGGAGCTGCTCTGAAGAAAGAGAGGAGAAACCAGTTTATATATGATTTTGGCAAGGAAATACATGTAGTCAAGCATATGTCTTGGTGGGTGTGTGTTAGTCTCTCAACCTTTGCAACCCTGTGACTTTGCAACCCTGTGAACTGTAGCCCACTTCTGTCCGTGGAATTCTCCAGGTAAGAATACTGCAGTGGGTAGCAGCCATTCCCTTCTCCAGCAGATCTTCCTGACCTAGGGATTGAATCTAGGTCTCCTGCATTGCAGAGGATTCTTTACTGTCTGAGCCACCTGGGAAACCCATATGTCTTGGTACAAAATTTCAAATGCATATATCAAAAGAAGAAAATATGGCAGATCATACAGAACAGATGTCTCAAGTTAATGGTTTTAGTGCATTTCTATGTATGGGAAGATTAAAAAAAAAAATCCAGGGCCATTAAAATTCTTCCTGAGATATACATCTAACTATCTATGGGGTTGGGCTTCCCTGTGGCTCAGCTGGTAAAGAATCTGCCTGCAATGTGGGAGACCTGGGTTCGATCCTTGGCTTGGGAAGATCCCCTGAAGAAGGGAAAGGCTATCCACTCCAGTATTCTAGCCTAGAGAATTCCATGGACTGCATAGACTATGGAGTTGCAAAGAGTTGGACATGACTAAGTGACCGTTGCTATCTATGGGGTCTGTTTTTAACTGTCAGGTCAGCAACTACAGTGGGTTACAACTTAACCCTTGCAAAACTGGGTGGTGAGCAATGCTCTTTGGCTTAGGGATCCTCATTTTTCTGTGTCCACAGAACAAAGAGCTTTATTTTGGATCTGGGGAATTGCAATTTGGGAGACACAGTCTTGGGTAAAACCAAAAGAATGTTCCAAGGAAGAGATAGAATCAGGGGCTTATAAAGGCAGAAACCACGAGATTGTTAAAGTTGTAAGAATTATGATTGGGTATGTAAAAAAGTAAAAATGTAAAAAAGGAATATTTGCCCTTAAGGGATAGACTGTCATAAGTTATTTAGGGAAAGGTTCTGATAAGTATCTTGGGTTTCTGGAATATTGTGTAGATGTTCTGTGTGCCTGCTTTAAGTCAATAAGCGGTCAAAAGTTCAGATCCCATCCTGGCTGAGATGGGTATAAGTCCTACTTCCTCAATGCCCTCTTGTCTCCATGTGAGTGAGTGCTCTTAGCAATACTGACTTCATTTTTATTTTCTTTTCACATATTTCAGATGGAAATTAATGGACATATTAGGCATAGACGAACAGTTCCTATCTTCCTTTTGGGTGTGTTGGATATTTTCCAGTTGCACTCTGTCCCCCACTGCTGCCCCACAACCACCATATTCACTCTTGGTTCTTCTGAACCCTGCCTTAAGACTTGGGAAGCTGACCTTCTTGGACTGCCCTCCAGCTTCCAGTTGGGTTATGCCAGTGGCAGGCCCTGACAGATCAGAAGGAAGCTCAAGTTTAGGAACTTGCTCCCCCAGATCACTGTATGCTGGACTGTGGATTGAGTATGTCCCTAAGCTGAAGGCTACAGCTTCTGTCAGGTCGTCTGCTTCTAGAGGTGGTAATAGCTTCCTGTTAAAAAACAAAATTCAATGGAATAAATTTTAAAGAGCTTGTTGGCTTTCTTCAACAATTCATGAATCAGCCAGCCTAGCAGATAGAAAGGAGCGCAGAGGAGCTTTACAAAACAAAAGACTAATAGGCAGAAGGGAGCAGGAATGAGGAAGTTACATAAGGCAAAAAAAGTGGGTTGATTATAAGGTTACTTTCCTTTATAAGGGAATGGCAAGGGTCTATCAGGTAGATTACCTAACTAATGCTGATCAGGAAATTTCTGATGGACTGGAACTAGTTTTAACATTTCAATTCTGGCAGAGTCAAAGCTGTTAGTTAAGTTTTATTTTGATGGCTTGGCACTTAGCATGAGCTACTCCATTTTGGGCCTGTTGTTTTGTTTTTACTATTTCAAATATCGCTAGCCTTGAGGTTTTGTACCATGTCCTTAACAATTATACTTTTTATATATCACCCCTTGAACCCTCCTTAGTTATACTGTGCCTTTGGTTTCTCTTTCATCTCATCAATAGCTCTCTTGCCAGGATCCACTCTCTGTTTCCATCCTTGGTGGCTGGGACATTGAAAAAGAACCTAAGGTGGTTCAAACAAGTGGAGCAGAGCCTCAGGTCAAAGATGGAACATCCCTCCTACTGAAAAATCAGTTTGGGAACATGGTGAGGCCTGGCACTAGGATGCATCTACCAGAAGACAACCAGGACAGCTCCCTGGCCCCTTGGCACAGCAGCTTGCACGTGTGCTGCAATGGGAGCAGGTGGTCTTTGTAGCATTGGCTCTACCCCCTCCCCATTCTCTGGTGTTGTTGATAGAGAACATTTGCTCCTACAGGCACTAAGCAGTCTTTTGATGTGGCTTTAGTCCTTCTTCAAGCAGCCTCTGTACCCCCAAACCTACTCCTCCAGGATTCCACAGATTGGCAAATAACACCACTTCCTCAGCCACTAGGTGAGCCTTGTTAAAGCTCACCAATGGGGCTTTTAAAGACCAGACAGCAGGCCCAAAATGGAGTAACTGATGCTAAGCTCCAAAATAAAACTTAAAGTTTTGGTTTTGCCAGAGATGGAATTTTAAAACAATCCCAGTCTATCAAGAATTTCCTGATTAGCACTATCCTTTATAAGGAAATCAACCTTGCAACAACCCATATCTTTTTGCCTAGTATAATTTCCTTGTTCCTGCTCCTTTCTGTCTATAAACTCTCTTGCCTTGCATAACTCTTTGGAGCTCATTTCAGTCTCATAGATTGTATGCTGTCTGACTTATGAGTTTAAGGCCAATAAGATCTTTAAAATTTTCTTCACTGAATTTGTTCTTTAACAGTTTTAGTGATAAGAATAGGATCCAAGGGAGTCTACTAACATCCTCAAGGACAATGAAAAACACAGGCACTGGCACCACTGAAACCTTTTTTGGGAATGCAGAGTCTGATTTCCTGGACCAGGGATCGAACCTGTGCCCCCTGCAGTGGAAGTTAAAATTCCAGTCACTGGCTGCTGCTGCTGCTAAGTTGCTTCAGTCGTGTCCGACTCTGTGCGACCCCATAGACGGCAGCCCACCAGGCTCTGCCATCCTTGGACCACCAGGGAATTCCCTCTTGCTGCTTCTGAAGTTCATGGGTAAGCTTCTCTTGAATCTGAGTTCTCCCTTTGCATCTGAGCTTGCTGCACTCATCGATTTTCCAGTCCAGGGTTAACAGGGCAGCCTGGGCTAACAGGAGGCTCTAACAGAGCACCAGTTCTTAGCTCTTGGTCAGTCCACAGTACCATTTCTTTGGTTACCACTGGCATCCACAGGTCTGTTTCTTCTTTAGTTATTGTTGGTTTCTTCTGATATACATACACATAAGTTAAAAGAAAAATAGATTTATTGTTAATGGGAATCTTGGAAGGCCAAGATGCAAAATATGGGTTTAGACTGAGCACCTAAAAGCTGTTTGAGCTTGCCATCTAGATTGGTTAAGAAGTGGATCAATATGAGGTTACCCTCCAATCTCCAGAAAATTTTTGTGCATTGAGGAGCCCAGTAAAACAAAACACTACAAAATCTCCAACCTGGTGGTACATTCCTGTTAGATAGAAATAGACTCCTCAAGTTCAAAAGAACTAAGTGCTCTACCTTCTGACACACCTGCTTATTTTTTGTCTAAGAACTGTGGTCCTAGAAGCTATAGATACATACAAAAATGTCAAAATATTACTAAAGACAACTCGATTTACAATGGCCATTATGGAGAACATTCCATAGTTAGACAAGGTCATTCATTCAAGAAGTACAATTGAGGGACTTCCCTGGCAATCCAGTGGTTAAAACTCTGCACTTCCAATGTAAGGGCTGTGGGTTTGATCCCTGGTTGGGGAACTAAGATTTCACATGCCATATAGCGAGGCCAAAAAAGAAAAAATTAAAATGAAAAGGGAGTAAGACTTCAATTAAAATTATTTTTTTTTTAAAGTACAGCTGAAATCAAGGGTTCCCAAATCAAATCAACCAAAAGGGATACTTATTACTTTAGTTGATATGCAGAAGCCTCCAAAAGGTTTGAAGATTCTAAAATAGCTTCACAGAAAGATTCATTGCAAAAGGCTAATGAAAAGTTAAAGGCACGAGGGGTACTCAGAACCAAAGACTACAAAACTGACGTGACTCCTACCACTCCCATCTATCTTCCTTTACCTGAGTACTCGAAGTCTACTGATCCTCTGTGGATGAGTGGAATCACCTTTTCACGCTGAAGAGACTATTAACCAATTACTTTTTATTTCATTTTTTATTTATAGTAAATTTTACTTTTGTTGATTTCCTTTAACAGAATTTCAGAGTAAGTCTGTGTGCCAAAATAAGCAAAAGAAGAGATATCCTAAATCTCATTAACAGATCTTTTTCACCCTGTTCCTCTGAGTAGGGCAAAGGGTTTCAGGGTCCCCAATGGTGACACTTAACATTTTGTCCCTGGAGATTTTACCTATAGATACAGAAAGAACACATAACACCAACATACAAGAATCAAACCATATGAGGGTACCATAGGAAGAAGCTGATACGCTCTGTCCACCTCTTTAGGGTTGTAATGATAATGACTGACTTTCTTTTTGCTAAGTTCAATCTTGGGTGTTTTTTTTTTTTTGCTTTTGTTTTAAGTAAAATGTCAGAATACACAGAAGAACTGTACAAAAAAGATCTTCACGACCCAGATAATCACAATGGTGTGATCACTCACCTAGAGCCAGACATCCTGGAATGTGAAGTCAAGTGGGCCTTAGGAAGCATCACTATGAACAAAGCTAGTGGAGGTGATGGAATTC
Organism: Bos indicus; assembly: GCF_029378745.1. Classification (NCBI taxonomy): domain Eukaryota; kingdom Metazoa; phylum Chordata; class Mammalia; order Artiodactyla; family Bovidae; genus Bos; species Bos indicus. The sequence goes on along the minus strand of NC_091781.1, from coordinate 16,254,963 downwards.
CAGTTGAGCTATTTCAAATCCTAAAAGATAATGCTGTGAAAGTGTTGCACTCAATATGTCAGCAAATTTGGAAAACTCAGCAGTGGCCACAGGACTGGAAAAGGTCAGTTTTCATTCCAATCCAAAAGAAAGGCAATGCCAAAGAATGCTCAAACTACCACACAATTGCGCAAACGCTAGTAAAGTAATGCTCAAAATTCTCCAAGCCAGGCTTCAGCAATACATGAACCATGAACTTCCAGATGTTCAAGCTGGTTTTTTTCTAAAAGGTAGAGGAACCAGAGATCAAATTGCCAACATCTGCTGGATCATCGAAAGAGCAAGAGAGTTCCAGAAAAACATCTATTTCTGCTCTATTGACTATGCCAAAGACTTTGACTGTGTGGATCACAATAAACTATGGAAAATTCTGAAAGAGATGGGAATACCAGACCACCTTACCAGCCTCTTGAGAAACCTGTATGCAGGTCAGGAAGCAACAGTTAGAACTGGACATGGAACAACAGACTGGTTCCAAATAGGAAAAGGAGTCTGTCAAGGCTGTATATTCTCACCCTGCTTATTTAACTTATATACATCATGAGAAATGCTGGGCTGGAGGAAGCACAAGCTGGAATCAAGATTGCTGGGAGAACTATCAATAACCTCAGATATGCAGATGACAGCATCCTTATGGCAGAGACCGAGAAGAACTAAAGAACCTCTTGATGAAAGTGAAAGAGGAGAGTGAAAAAGTTGGCTTAAAGCTCAACATTCAGAAAACTGATATCATGCCATTTGGTCCCATCTGCTGCTGGTGCTGCTGCTAAGTCACTTCAGTCATGTCCGACTCTGTGCGACCCCATAGACGGCAGCCCACCAGGCTTCTCTGTCCCCGGGATTCTCCAGGCAAGAATACTGGAGTGGGTTGCCATTTCCTTCTCCAATGCATGAAAATGAAAAGTGAAAGTGAAGTTGCTCAGTGGTGTCTGACTCTTAGTGACCCCGTGGACTGTAGCCTACCATGCTCCTCCATCCATGGGATTTTCCAGGCAAGAGTACTGGAGTGGGTTGCCATTTCCTTCTCCTATCACTTCATGGCAAATAGATGGGGAAACAGTGGAAACAGTGGCTGACTTTATTGTTTGGGGCTCCAAAGTCACTGCACATGGTGATTGCAGCCATGAAATTAAAAGACGCTTACTCCTTGGAAGGAAAGTTATGACCAACCTGGACAGCATATTAAAAAGCAGAGACATTACTTTGCCAGCAAAGGTCCATCTAGTCACGGCTATGGTTTTTCCAATAGTCATGAATGACTGTGAGAGTTGGACTATAAAGAAAGCTGAGCGCCGAAGCATTGATGCTTTTGAACTGTGGTGTTGGAGAAGCCTCTTGAGAGTCCCTTAGACTGCAAGGAGATCCAATCAGTCCATCCTAAAGGAGATCAGTTCTGGGTGTTCATTTGTAGGACTGATGTTGAAGCTGAAACTCCAATACTTTGGCCACTTGATGTGAAGAGCTGACTCATTGGAAAAGACCCTGATGCTGGGAAAGATTGGGGGCAGGAGGAGAAGGGGATGACAGACGATGAGATGGTTGGTTGGCATCACCGACTAAATGGACATGAGTTTGGGTAAACTCCGGGAGTTGGTGATGGACAGGGAGGCCTGGTGTGCTGCAGTTCATGGGGTTGCAAAGAGTTGGACAGGACTGAGTGACGGAACTGAACTGAACTGAAAGTGTCAGAATATGTAAAAATGTTGTACTTACTTAACACAGTAAAAATAGTGGAAGTTTAAAGACTATTCATGAATCCAAGCTGGGCCATGACTACTACTGTTGAGTTTACTCAGTGCCCTAATTCCAAGTTTAGCGACCATCAGCAAACTGGCACCTCCAATTAAACCTGTGGGCATCAGTTTCCCAGAGTGGTAGAATCTCATTCCCATGATGCCAGCCAAGGTTCCAGATGTAACTAAGAAAACCTAAATGTTCCTTGGATCTTGAGACAGCTGATAGGCACCCAGGCCTGCTAAACTACCAAAGCGAAGCCGAGTAGCCAGGGATGGGACACTGTCTGCTTTTGCGTAGCTAGTGGGCCCCCTGGGAGCAACCAGTGCTGCATAACCCAAGTCCATATAAAGGCACTATTTTCTTTCACTCTGTCCAGACAGAAGATTAAACTAGGCCTGTACGTCCTTCCTGAAGGACTGCACTGGCTGACAAGAGTGCACATGCCTTGCGCTGGAGAGTTGCCAAAGTTCCTTTTTTTTTTTTAGTGTTTATCTGTATTTATTTGGATGTGCCGGGTCTTATCTCGACGTGTGGGATCTTTTAGTTGTGGTATATGAACTCTCAGTTGTGTCATGTGAGATCTAGTTCCCTGACCAGGGATCAAGCCTGGGCCCCCTGCTTTGGGAGTTCAGAGTCTTAGCCGCTGGACCACCAAGGAAGTCCCCGAAGTTACCTTTGAAAATAAGACTACCCACGACTGCTGGCGATCTCCTTTGGGCATCTTCCATTTCTTGGTCAAAGAGGATGGGCCACAGTTAAAGAATCTCCTAAACCCAGGGAGGATCCCCAAAGAATCAAAGGACCCCAAAGAATTTAGAGTCCTCATCTAGACTGTCAGATCTTGACCAGCTTGTGCTTATGTTGCAGTACCCGGCAAAGCCCCAAGATGGAGGCAGAATGGCATAACCTTGAGAAGGATACTCAAGGTCTTCAATCTCCAACACGGTCCACTTATGGATCAGAAAGAGTTCGCAAAATAGCAATGGATCTTTTAAAAACTATTCTTAACAAAGACCCAACACAGCCAAATCAATAAGTATTTTTTTTTAGGTGTGGAATCTATAAATATTCAGATAGATACAACTAACCTCTTCCCAACTTATCTCAATATCCACCACACAAGTCCTCACGTTAATAGCAGAAATCTAATCACCCAGGGGCTAACCATTCCCTGTGATATCAGAGAGACAGCAGTGCTGCTGCTGCTGCTAAGTCGCTTCAGTCGTGTCCGACTCTGCGACCCCATGGACTGCAGCCTACCAGGCTTCTCCGTCCATGGGATTCTCCAGGCAAGAACACTGGAGTGGGTTGCCATTTCCTTCTCCAATGCATCAAAGTGGAAAGTGAAAGTGAAATCGCTCAGTCGTGTCTGACTCTTAGCGACCCCATGGACTGCAGCCTACCAGGCTCCTCCATCCATGAGATTTACCGGGCAACAGTACTGGAGTGGGGTGCCATTGCCTTCTCCCAGAGTCAGCAGTGAGCGATTCAGAAGAGAGATCTTAGTTCCCTGCCCGAGGAATTGAGCCTGGATATCTGAGCTTCCCTCATGGCTCAGATAGTAAAAAATCTGCCTGCAATGCAGGAGACCTGGGTTCGATCCCTGGGTCAGGAAGACCTCCTGGGGAAGGCTACCCACTCCAGTATTCTTGCCTGGAGAATTCCATGAACAGAGGAGCCTGGCAGGCTACTGACCATGGGGTCCCAAAGAATCAGACACAATTGATGGATTAACACTTTCAGTTTCAGCCTGGATGAAAGCTAGGAATGGTTAGCCACCAGACCACCAGGGGCTAGGGTCTAGAAGCAAAGTGGCCCTGGATCTTTCCATTTGGAATCAACAATGTCTCAAAGAAGCAAAAACTGTAAAAACAGATACAAAGTTTATTATTAGAGACACAGCACAATGTATGGAAGAGCACACAGAGAAACCATTTAAGACTGAAGCAAGGCAGGAATATGCAGGAATACACTCCTGGAGAGAAAAGGGTACGGGCGTCTGCTGTAATGGCGAGGAGCCTAGTAAGTCACCACACACACTGAGAGGAGTGTGGGTTTCCTGAATGAGGAACAGGGATGCAGTAAAGAAGTGATTTAAATGCCTGATATAGGACAGTCCTTCTGGATCTTTGCTTACATTTGGCCAATTACTTTTGTTTCTTTTTTCACACTTGACTGGTCCTTGGACCCTTCCCAAGATACGTGGGCAAATTTTTGCTAAGAAGAATACCACCGTGGAGGCTTGTGGGTGCAGATCCACACTTATTATATGCTGGGGCCCCTTCCTTTTTGGCCCCCTCCCTCTTTGACCCCCAAGAAGCCTTCCTGCACATGTGCAGACAGTGAAGTCTTCCTTGACCTGGGGAGTGGGCACCTTATTTCTGTACTTTAGCAGAGCTCAGCTTTTGCCACTAGTTTTGTCCTTGGAGTGTCTGGGTGAGAACAAAGCATCAGTTTTACTCCACTTGACAAATACCAAGTGTCTGACCCAGAGACCCATTGATGTCCTATCTCACCTGTACCAGACCCTGTGTGTGGCTGTTAGCATAACTGATGTCATCTTGGCCACCTCATGCGAAGAGTTGACTCATTGGAAAAGACTCTGATGCTGGGAGGGATTGGGGGCAGGAGGAGAAGAGGACGACAGAGGATGAGATGGCTGGATGGCATCACTGACTCGATGGACGTGAGTCTGGGTGAACTCCGGGAGTTGGTGATGGACAGGGAGGCCTGGCGTGCTGCGATTCATGGAGTAGCAAAGAGTCGGACACGACTGAGCGACTGATCTGATCTGGCCCTTAGCGTTTCTCCTGTTTTCTTGCTGACCCTACCCAGGACTGTACTGTGTAGTAAGTCATTTCTCTGTCATCGATAACTTTGTAGTTACTATCAATAGATATTCCTGAAAATCCCATGGCCGGAAGTGCCCAGTAGGCTACAGTCCATGGTGTCGCAAAGAGTTGGACACGACTGAGCGACTTCACTTTCCTTTCCTTTCCTTTCCTTTAATAATCCTTAGGTCCAGGTTCTATGCTCTATTAGTCCCCAAACAATGATGAAAACCTTCCCTGGTGTATTCCCAGTCTCACAAGACTAGTTACACATCCATAAATCATAACTTATGAATGCATCTACCCCCATATCGTAGGTTAACTATAATAAATTGTCCCAGAAGTCCCTGGCAGTC